>NC_053144.1:66381100-67581100 GCF_016808335.1 Panicum virgatum | reverse complement strand
CGAATTGGAATTCGGAAGGTCGCAGCAACCTAGTGCGAAGGATCAAACAGCAACGGAACGGGAACGGGAAGGGGAAGAGGAGGCGGCCGAGATCGTTGAAAGAATAATAAATGGCTAAAAATGAGCGGAAACTGGAGATAGGAAAAATAATTAAAAATGCAGTACGGCGGAAAGATGCTGAGAAAGGGCCGCACGTGGTAGGTGATGCGGGACCCGGGACCACCTGTCAGTTACACGTTCTTGCTGCGTATCGTCTCCTGACACGTGGGTTCGGATCCACGATCCGGCAGAATTTGAGTTGCTTCCGTGTGCGAGCGGATGAATTTGCTTGGCCTTTTCTACGCTGCGGACGGGATGCCTTCTTGCCGGTCAAACGGAATACCTCACTTTTATGAGTTCTTTACTGAAAATTTAGCAAAAGTTTTCAAACAAATGCATTTTAGCTCTGACAGTTTACTCTTATTTTGACGATTGGTTGATTGGAGTAGAAGATTATTGTCAAAACTGTTGAAAGAAACGCGCCATCTTTTTTGCGATTGAATGTACAAATTATGATTAATTAAAATTTGTGATAGTCCGAGCAGAAGAGAAGTGACACCCTTAGGACATCGTTTATCTCAGGGTAGACTATCTGGTAGGACTTAGGAGAGGGTGTCCATCAGTCCGTGCGACACGGCCGGATCATGTGAAAACAGCGACCGTACCAAACCAAAAGAGGCTCTTGCCCGGGCGGGGGCGGTCACATTTTCTTCAGCTGCCGCGCGCGGTTGCGTGTCGTGGTCTTCACGGGCGGAGAAAATGGAAGGTTCGAGCCGAGTACAGCTGCGTCTTGCAGGTTGCAGCTCTGGGAACGAACCTGGAGCGGCTTCGTGCCGACGACCAACCATGACCGACAAGACCAGGCGTACCGGACCTCAGGATCAAGGTCGTGCATGGCAGGGCAGCCCGCCGCGTCGTGTCGTGTCGGGCCCGGGCCCGTTGCTACCGGCCTCTGTCTCTGCCTGTTTGACCCGACACACCAACAAGCTTGCAGGGTCACACGGTTACCTGCTGTAAAAGTGGAATGCAGAAGCATGCTACGAGAACTCGCGCAGAACCTTGATCGGTAACAAATCAGAGAAACCACCGCGTCCGCGATCAATGGTGATCACAGGTTAAAAGTTGGAGCGCTAGCGCACCGCGCGGAGGCCAACCGGCGGGAATCTTGCCTACTCCCGAGGAGAATCTTCTTGCCAAATTTGCCATCAGCAACCGGACAAGGGGTTAGGAGCAGATAGGTAACATCAGATTCAGCTAGCACCGTCCACTTCAGAACGTATGTTTTAGTTACATCCTTATCTTAAACGAACCACTGAGCCACTGTAGTAACATCTCTTGAGAACGTCTGTTTTGGTTACATCCATATCTTAAACGAACCAGTGAGCCACTGTAGTTACATCTCGCTTTCGGTTGCTGCCACCAGCCAAACGCACCGTGCCTCGACTGTTGGTTTATCACCTTGATGTCAGCTGATGCTTACTCCCTCTGTCCCTTTTTAAGTGTTATTTTTGGTGTGCGTGACACAAATTTGACTCGATTTGTAAAAAATACGTGCAGCATTTATATATCAAAATAAATTTATTAAAAACTAGATTAAAAGATCTATCTAATGATATCAATTATGTATTATAAATATTAATATATTTTTATATATAATTAATCAAAGTCATTTCTCGGTAAGCGAGAACGACAATTATTTAGAGACGGAGGGAGTACTCCACATCACATGTAGCAAGATTGAAAATGTAAGAGGTGGTGACAAATCTTAAGATAGAGTGGTGGCAAAAACCAACTAATATCCTTGCCTTGCACATCCAAAAAAACGTTATCTGATGACATCACCTAGAGTTTATCTCTTGCAATCTAATGTTATCTAATGCACAAGTACAGTCCAAACTTTCGAAGAATTCATACTCAAGCTTCAGCGCACGGCGCTCACTTTACCACTCTGACCTCACCGGACGCATCCCCCGGTGAAGACGATGCGGGGCGACCTGAGGGAAACGGCCCTGGCCTCGCCGTTGCAGCGAACCTTCCCTCTGTTCTGCATCGACGGGAGGTCGTAGACGCGCACAATGCCGTCGCCGCGCGACACCATCAAGACGGGCGTCCGGTCGTAAGCCTCCCCATCGATGGCGACCACGCGTTCTCCGTCGTCGTGGTCCGTGGACGTAGTGCACCTCGAGGTCGAGGTCGTCGCGGCCCGGCTTCGATCGCCCGCCAGAGCTTCACGGTGCCGTCGTCGGACTACGAGACCAGAAACTGC
Organism: Panicum virgatum; assembly: GCF_016808335.1. Taxonomy (NCBI): domain Eukaryota; kingdom Viridiplantae; phylum Streptophyta; class Magnoliopsida; order Poales; family Poaceae; genus Panicum; species Panicum virgatum. Next base: position 67,578,795 of record NC_053144.1, on the reverse strand, counting down.
TCCCAGCACAGCAGCGCGGTCGCCGCCGAGGCGTGGGTGGCATGGGTGCCTCCGGTGTTGCAGCCCCAGACGCGCACTGTGCCGTCCATGCTGGCTAGAGAATAGCTTGTCGGATCCTTCTGGCGTCGCGACGCCGGTGACCGCCTTGGCGTGGCCCTTGAGCCGAGCGACGCCACAGAAGCCGTCGCCGACGCACCAACGCGCGAGCTCGCCGCCGACACAGAGGCGCTTGGGTTGGGTGGCAGAACCGGGGGCGCGTCATCCTGCCGCCGCTTTGTTGACGACGACGACGGCGCCGGATCAGGAGGAAGCTTAGCCTCGCCACCGGGCTTCGCGACGCAGGACGGGTTGACCCAGGTGTCGGGTCGGGCTTCTTGGCTTTCCGCGCCGGCGCCGGGGGCTAACCGGCAGGGGTTACGGTTGCAGTGGCCGGACTTCCAGTAGCGGCAGACATTGAATGATTAAACAGCAGAAGACATTGTAAAAAAAAAAAACATGACACTATTACCTCGTGCAGCATCTCCAAGGCAAGGAGCATCAGAAAAGGAAAAAACAAAATGGAAGGGTGCTCAAATTTATATCTCATAATGCAACAATATGGAAAAGGAGCACCAGTCGTGTAGCTAATCCCTCCATACTAAAAAAATGTTACTACAATATTACTTCAGTTTCGATGAATTGTGGATGGCAGATAAGATGGGTACGTATCTGGTGCAAACCAAGGATCTTGTGCAAACCCGTGCAAACCTACTAAAAAAAGTTTCAAAAAATTCTGAAAAAAATCATGAATGTGCTTCTCAGCTTACCTCATCTATATACAAAATTTTATGGTCAAATTCATCTTACTCTAAAAGTTACAAAAAAGACAAATTTTCTGACAACAATAATGGTTCAAATGCATCTCAAATTTGTCTTTTTTGTAACTTCTAGAGTAAGAAGAATTTGACCATGAAATTTTATATATAGATGATGTAATCTGAGAAGCACATTCATGATTTTTTTCAGAATTTTTTGAAACTTTGTTTAGTAGGTTTGCACGGGTTTGCACAAGGTCCTTGGTTTGCACTAGATACGTTGCCAGATAAGATAGCAACATATTTAGACTACTGCTCCATATCACCAGTTTCAACCAAGACTTCCACTGTGCTCAGTCATCACTCGTGTGTGCTTGCCTCAATTTGCTTCGCAAGCAACAGGGTTCGAACTTCAGTGTCTTGGTCAGCCATATCAGCGGGTGTCTGCCCATAAGTGTTCTCTTTCTTGGGAGATGCCCCGGCCTTGAGCAAAAGCTTGACAACATCCAAATGTTCTCCTCTAGCAGCATGATGGAGCGGCTGGATAAGGTAAATGAATAATTAAAATTTCCATGCAGATGGTGCATATATAGATGATAATATCAGTTTGGAAATGATGGAAAGGTTTATGGGATTACTGTATCGCCTTCAGAATCAACAGTGTTGAGCATTCGCACTATACAATCATCCCTGTTAGCAGCGAAGTTGAGCATATATTGGACCATCTCAGTGAAGCCTGTACAGAAAGATGTGTTACGCAAACAAACTAGAACAATGGCTAAAAGCATAAAGCTCCTTATGTCAAAAAATACATACCTCCAGCACAAGCATCGTGAAGAGGAATTGCACCTTCTTCATCTTTGCATTCCAAGCTAGCCCCACGTTCCAACAGTAGCTGATAGGTGGCCACAGTTAGTCACAAATAAAGCCAATAATCAAAGGGGATAAATAAACAAGATAAAAATGTCAACCTGAACACAAGGAAGATGGCCATATAAGCATGCCAGGTGAAGCAGAGTATCGCCATCTTCAACAGGAACATCAATACTGCCATCATGGTTTTCTGCGTAAATAAAAAACAGTACAACCTATGTGAAGAGTTCTACAGATGACCAAATATACACAGATCCCCCCCCCCTGTTGCCAGGTATGCACTTGAAAGTAAATAGACGAAAACACTGGATGACAAAGTTCAAGGGCGGCTAATTTTGATACGACGAAGAAAAGTTGAGTCATACATCAAGTTTAGGAATACGACTCTTTAATAAATACAGTTAACATGTACCGACACTCTGATGGTTAGCATATGTATAGTATGGTGACTTAAATAGATAGATACATCAGTATACTATCATGTTAAGAGGGGCATATGAGAAAATATTGAATGATCAAACTAAGACTAATCATGCATTTGTACCTGAATAATGATTGCAACAGTTGAAGAAAACCAAAAAGGTTCATGAAGATGCCCACAGCATATCTAAGTAACAAGCTACTCTTCAACCTTTTTGTTGAACCAAATGCAGGGTCCTTCAAATATAACAGTATTTTTTGCAGCACAAAGCAAAGCTGCATCCCCCCCCCCCCACAAAGTAGTATGTAAGTATGATTTTATACACACAGCTCATTCAAGTGCCATGGGAGCTGAGGTAGCATTTTGCTCAGAAATAACATAATTCCCAAAGATGATAACAAATAGAACACCAAAGTGACCAAACAAGTGAACAGAAACACAATTGCCTGAAGCAGATACCTCCCAAAGGCTCAAACCTAATCACCAGAAGAATGATATAGAAGGCTTCAACAAATCCAGGCAACACGCAAGCTGATCCACATCACCACATGGCCTCATGCAAGTCTCTACAGGGAAATACTCTCATACAGCACTATAGCTAATTGTCCAAATAATACCAAATTTGCAGCAATACCACGCAAAGTAGCAACGTGGCAAGTGGAATTCAATGCAATTTCACGGAAGTATTACGAATCGGGGAGTGCACTGCAAGTCTGCAACGATTAGAAATAGCTAATCTATGCGTCCGCGAAAAGTTTCAACCTATGCAATAGTGGTGCTCTTATCTAATCAAGTGATTACACATACCCTAGAAGTGTTCTAGCAAACGAGGATCGCAAGCAAATGGGTCGGATCAAGCCAGTACCGAGGGCGGCACGGAGGGCGTCGACGTCGCCGGTCTGGGCGGCGTTGGCGAGGGCGCGGAGGTGGGGAGGCACATCCTCGTCGTCGGAGGCGCCGGCGAAGACCTCGGCGTGCTCGGCGATGTCGTCCTCGTCGTCCCTGAGCCCGTTGCGGCCGCCGGGAACTGCCATCTGCGTCGAGGACTGCTTGGGATTGAAGCGGGGCCGGCGAGGCGAGCGTTCGAGATGGCGAGTGAAAGAGAAGAGAAACCCTCTTGGCGGCGGCTTTGGGACGGCGTCACCGCGTCAGGGCGGCTACGGCCTACTATACTAGCGGGCCGGAAAACCCCACTCCTTTCGTTCCAAAAATAAATACAATTCTAAAACAAGCATGTAAATCAATATTATATGTAAAATTATAAAATATTTTTACTTTTTGTGATGAATGGATGAGATGTTAGTTGCCTTTTGTCAATTTTTTTAAAAAAATATCTTATCTTCTGTAATAGATGGATCAAAATTAGTATTTTTTATGTGATAAGTTTTGAACTCTAAAATTATATTTATTTTGGGACCGAAGGAGTAGCCCTGTTTGCACGGCACCCACACGGTGAATGCTGGAATTTGGAGAAAAATTTCGTTCGTTCAAAAAAAGAGAAAAAAATTCCAAATATGTTATGAAAAAACTAAAAAGGGAGAGTAAAAATGCAAGCATCACGGTGAATAGGTTGCGAAAGTCGATTTTGTCACGTGACTCAGATATCAAAAGGCTGTCTTATATAGACAAAAGATAATTTGATTAAAAAGAAATTAGCAAGAAGTGCTAAATGTACCTTTTGCATCTTTTGATTGCTTTTGTATCAAGGTAGATTGCAGACAACATGTTTAACCATTTTACACTTATTAATGTTTAATTGTGAGTGCTCTATGTAAATATGTTATGTAGCTTTCGTGGGATTAAAATTAAAATTAACCGTGAAACATATTTTTCGTCAGCAGTGACAAAAACACCATGCTCTACTTGAGAGCTTGTTTGGTTTAGAGGGGATTGAAGGGATTGGAAGGAATTAAACCCCAACAAATTAAAATCCCTTCTCGGCCATCTCGAATCCCTTCCTGTGCTCTATGCTCTTAGAACAAGACTAACGATTTAGTCTGCTGTTGGCTATAAAAATCTTTGTAGCTCATCTCTCGGCTCATGTGTACAGTGGTTTAGCTTTCCATCATTAATATATGGTCTACTTGTCTATCTTATAATTTTTTTTGATTTTTATATCAAAATTGATTGTAAACTTAGAGCAAGTATTATAGCTGGCTTGCAGCCAGCTGAATCACCACTGGCAGAGAGAAAAAAAAGGAGAGAGAGCGTCGAGCGGACGTGTGGCAAAACGACAGCTTGAGGCGGGCGGATACGCGCGTGCTGCAGTCCTATTTGTTGCTCCGTTGTTGGCTCTCTCGGTATTGGTTGCATGTATTCCTGTAAGGTTGTCAGAAGCTGTTGTTCCATTAGTTGCAAGCCCTGCTGGAAGTTATTTTGCGGGCAAGCAGATTGAATTTTTCTTTTGCTCTTATAGTCCACTTTTTTTCTCTCTCTATTTTAACATTTAACCAGCTTATAGGCTACCATAATACTTGAGATAATCACTGTAATACGCGGCACGTTGGGTTGGAGAGGATTTGTCGATACAACCGATTAACAGGCCTGCACGCTACGTTGAGCCCACTTCGACTTGGACTCCAATCCGTTCTGTCCCTTTCCCAAGAATCTCCAAATGAGTCATGAGATGGATCATCGCTGGATCTTCGCGTATAGCCAAGAACGGGACGGGCTCAGTCAGAACACTCAACTCCGCAATCAAAAAAGAACACTCAACTCCACGGGGCCCACCTCGCGGTCGGTCAGCGCGACGAACGAACAGGAGCTCAAAACGCTCTCCAAACAGGATGGGACAGCTGGCTCCCTTCTACGCCACCGGTTCCCAGGCCGACGGCCCCGATCGGCTCTCTTCCCCGGCAATTCTATTTATCGCGCGCGTGGCTGCCAGCCATCACGTCGCACAAGCCCAGAAGCGCAGGAGGAAGTTCTGCTGTGTTCGGCTGTTCCGTACTATGCTGGACGGTGGCCTCATCTTTTTTTTCTATATCCGGACTCATCTAGTACTATTTCACTTTCCATTAGATCGGTCCGTATTAATTAAACACATGTTCTCGTATCAATTCGCTAGCTCCTTAGTTCTCGATTTTCTACCTATGGGATGATATGGAATTTGCAGTTTTCATTTCACCATCATTTTAATTTTGTTAATTGATTAGGATGGACCAATGACACGTATGATTCTCGTTTCTTTCTTCTAATCCTAATTTAACTTCTTTAATTTGTCTAAACTTTTGCCTTCATGCATTAGGTACGTGGCGTTTATTCATTGCGCATGCTTTTTGCGCGCCGTTACATCGCAGAAGGCTTCCCCCGATTCTATTGTACAATCCGTTTAGCATTTTGAAGTGTTTAACAACATTTAGAATTATGGAACATTTCAAAGTGTTTAACAACATTTATTCAGAACTTTTTCAAATGTTCTAATATTCCGATACAATTCTGAAAAGTTTTACAAACATATATGAAATGTTTCGGAACAATCTAAAATGTTCCCAAACAAAGTCCAGAAATATTTTAAGCACAATCTGAGATGTTCCCAAACAAATAAAAAATATTCCGGAACACTCTGAAATGTTCCAAAACAAAGTCCTGAATGTTTCAGAACTTTTCAATTGTTCTAATGTTCCAGGACAATTCTGAAATGTTTTTCCAAACATATCTGAAATATTTTACAGACATATCTGAAATTTTTTGAAACAAAATGAAATGTTTCCAAACAAACCTGAAATATTTTTTAATCATCCAAAACATTATAAAATGTTTAACACTATTTATTTGGGTACTTTTTCATGCAAACACTCTGAGGTGTTCCCAAACTAATTTAAATGTTTCGAAACACTCTATAATGTTCCGAACATTCCTTGATTGTTTTTTATCATTTAGAATATTATGAAGTGTTCTTAATCTTTCAAAATTTTCTAATGTTCTAGTATAATATATGAAATGTTTTACAAAAAATATCTGAAATGTTTCGGAACAAATCTGAAATGTTTCCAAGAAAACGTAAAATACTTAATCATTCAAAACATTATGAAGTGTTTAACAGCCTTTATTGGGAACTTTTGATGTAAACATTTTTTCTAGCACACTCTGAGAGGTTCCCAAACTAATTTAAATGTTTTGGAACACTCTAAAATATTTCGGAACAAACCTGAATTGTTTTAATCATTTCAACATTTATTTAGAATTTTTTAAAATGTTCTAATGTTCTGGTGCAATTTTTAAGTATTTTCAAACATATCTGAAATGTTTTGGAACAATCTGGAATGTTCCCAAACATTTTAAAGTGTTTAACAACATTTAATCAGAACTTTTCGAAATATTCTAATGTTTCCAGTACAAATCTGAAATGTTTCGAAACAATCTGAAAAGATTCAAACATTCAGAACCTTTCCAAATTCTTTAACAATATTTAACTTCAAACTTTTCTTGTACACAAATATTTTTCGGAACACTCTGAAATGTCTCCGAATTAACTAGAAAAGTTCTTGATTAGGTCCTTCGGTCCTAAACAACTCCTTCTTGTTTGTTTTTCCTCGCTTCTTCGGTCCTCCCTGATCTTCCCCCAATCTGCCGATTGTTGATTAAGATCAATCAACTGTGTACTTGTTATAATTGCTTAATGGGCCGGCCCCAGCTTTCGCTTCCGCGTGCGCGGCGCGCGGCGCCCCCCCAGGCTTCTGCGACACGATCACGTGAAGTCGCATAAAGCGACATATAGACGCCCCCCTCTTCCCTGCCTCGGATCCGCGCGCGCGGCAGAGTGCCCTCGGCCGGCCGGCCCCCACCCAACGGACCGGACCGGACCATGAGCCCAACCAAAAAGCCGACCGGCCACCACCCAACGGCGCAGTTCACACGCGGTCCGAGCGTGCCGGGCCCGGGCTCCCATGCCGCGCCGGTGTCCGTGTCGGACCCGCTCGGACCGGCCGACCCCAGCAGGGAAACCCTATCCACCCCGGCCTCGTCCCCTGTCTTCGCTTCTCCCCCCTCTTATAATCGCCACCACCACGGCCCCACCCCCTCCCAAGCAACCACCACGAGTTCAACGCCCGCGCCCGCGCCCGCGCCCGCAACCGCAGCACCCAACGCACGCGGCCCTCGGCTTCGCAAGGGGGGTTCGAGGGGAGGTTTCGCGCTCGCGCTTGCTCGGCGAGGAGGAGGACTAGCCGAGTCGTCGTCGTCGGAGGCGATGGATCGGTACCAGAGGGTGGAGAAGCCGCGGGAGGAGTCCCCCATCGGCGCCAACGAGATCCGCATCACGGCGCAGGGCCGGCCACGCAACTACATCACCTACGCGCTCGCCCTGCTCCAGGTTCGATGGAGTACCCTCTGCTTGCTGGTTAATGATTTTTGGCTAGGTTTAGTGCGGGTTTGGTAAGCTTTTGTGAGCTAGCCGCGCGGCGCGAATCAGAAGGATGGCCCTCCTGCAGTTAGGGCTTCGAATTTGAATTCTTTACTGTTCGTTCTAGGGCTCGATTGCGGTTATGCTAGAGGCCTACAGCCAGGGTTGGTGGGAAAACGATTAGTAGCAACTACCTGTAGGCGGTTGTTGGCCGGGTACTATCAATTTCACTATTTTAGTAGTGTTGCACTGCTTTGCCCTTGCATGGTGCATATGTGGGGGTGGGGCCTATGTATCCAGATGCATATTTTAGGTACCCACTGCTTAGTTGAGCTACTAAATTGGGATGAGATTTTTATCGTGTATTCATTACTATGTATGCCGAGATTGCTACTGTTCATTAATGAATCTTTGGTGTAGGGTTCTTGCTTTAGTACTGTTCCTTGTAATTGTGCAGGGTTCATGAAACATCTTGCCCCTTGGCTTATGCTAGTAGGTTGATTTATGTTTTAGGGCGGTGGTTTGGGTAGTATCCTTGCATCTCGAAGCACCTACTACTGTTTGCTCTAAATCAAATTATTCACTGTTTTTGCTTTCTCGTTCCTCATCCATTGCAGGACAACACGGTGGATGACATTGTCATCAAGGCTATGGGAAGGGCGATCAACAAGACAGTCGTCATCGTGGAGCTTCTTAAGGTGGAATTACAAGTTCACAATACCACTTATTATTTTGTTAATTGTACCCTTTTGTAGATATGCCAATTATTGACTTTTGTATGCTATTTGCTATCCCCTGAGCAGAGAAGGATTGCTGGTCTCCATCAGAATACATCTATTGAATCCATTGACATAACTGATACTTGGGAGCCATTGGAAGAAGGCCTTGTCACGTAAGGGGCATATTTTCTTACATTTTTGCTTTTTGAAGAGATTTTTACCTTATCCCTTCGTGTTTCCATGGCAGTCTGGAGACCACTCGCCATGTATCCTTGATTACCATTAAATTGTCAAAGAAGGAGCTGGATACATCGTCTCCTGGGTATGTGCAATCACAGCCTTTTCTTTTCCGTGTATGTTCAAAATTCCTTAGAGGACTATTGTCCCATTTTTCTTAATAAGATTTAATACATTGAATATAAATTTCTTATTGTAGATTATTGTAGATTCATTATCATGACAATTTTATTTGGTCACAATTTATAATGTTCCTAAGATAGTACATGCAATATATGTGCCAGTAACAAATATGATAGTGATGTGGACAGAAGTTCCTTGAAACATTAAAGTTAGCCTTTGGAGAAGTTGTAGGCTCGTAGCACAGGTTTGCTAGATTTGTAGTGTGTTGCCTGTTTTAGATTGGGTCACTGGCAGTTAGGATGGCCTTTCTCTGTTTCTAATTCTTTATTTAATTCCTCCCTTCTTGAAACTCAAGACGTGAACATGACTTTGTATTCTTGCAGTTACCAGCCACCGATACCAGCTGATCAGGTCAGGCCAGCAGCTGAGTTTGATCAGGATGCAGGTGTGCTGTTGTTAGTTAGGAAACTTGTACTACATTTTCCCTACTTTTTTTATGTAATGAACCTTTTGTATTTTAATTCTACAGAGGCCATACCAAGTGGTCGTGGAAGAGGACGTGGTCGTAGGGGGAGGGGCCGTGGAAGAGGTATATATTTGCCTGGTTACACTTCTTATGGTAATGTCAATATGTTTCTGCAAGTTATGCTTGGTCTTTCTTTTGAAGTTTTGATATCTGATTTCTGACTTTGCATTTGAAATCATTGTGGTGTAGGTTTCAGCAATGGAGCAGTAGACTACAATGATGAGTTTGGAGAACCAGAGGAGGCTCCACATGGAAATCGTGGCAGAGGGAGGGGTCGGGGAAGGCGTGGATCTTTTGGGCCTGGAAGGGGTTATGGTGGTGATGCTTATCCGATGGAAGAAGCTGGTGAATATGATGATGGATATAATGCACCACCTATGCAAGGATATGGTTAGTTCTGTTTAAATTTTACATGGGAGTACCATTCTAACCATTCTAATATTATTTTTGTTTGACACTTCTTTCTGTTCTTGATGGTTTAACATGAGATCGAGTATGATAGTATCTTAGAAAGTAAATACATCTGCTTTGGCTTAATTATAAATTCTATCTTGTAACATGATTTAATTGAACTGTTTGCATTACCTTTTATCCATCTATCGGGATAACTTTAGCAATATCTTTTTAGACATGAAACTATGGAATTTAATCTGTTTGCTCAGTACCTATATCAGTATCCTATTTCTTTTTACTGTACGGGGAATTGCTTCCAATTTATCTTCAGAATTATCTGAGAATTTTCCCTGGAACCATTACTGAATCATTGTTAACTGCAGAAGGTGGCAGAGGCCGGGGCCGGGGCCGGGGCCGGGGCCGGGGGCGTGGTCGTGGGCGTGGAGGGCGAGGCCGGGGACCTCCTCCACAAGAGTAGATTGGCTGGGGCATCAGCGCTGCAATTCCATGACCTTCAGCTTTTTATTGTCACGTTGTAACATTTTATCTGGTTAGGTTTATGCTAAAAGTTGACATAGTGACTCCAGTGTGGGGACGAGGCTAGTTATGATTTTGTAGCTAGGTTATTCGTCCATTTGCCTTTTTTTTATCTCAGACATGGTGCTGTTCCAATTGTGCATTGTAGCATTCTTAAACGTGTTATCATGAAAGTTGAAAGCTAAGTCAGAAGATTCTTTTACGTAGTTGCAAATCGCAAAGTGAGGACATCATTGTTGAAACCTTGTATGCCATCTTTTAAGAAATGCACTGTGAATTCATAATTGTCAAATGCACTTAATTCTTATCAAAAAAGAAATGCACTTAACTCTTTTAAGAAGTGAGCAGGTGTTTTCCATGCGTTTTGTTACTTCGGTTTTTCTGGATTTTGTGGTTTCTGTGAGAAAATATAGATCCACCTCTTTAGACCCATGATTGTAAAAGCTGTTTGCTTTCTGACACTTCCAAATTTTGCAGCAAAATGCTATTTGCTCGGATGGAATTATACCAATTATGAGCCAGTAAGTATAATTCTAGCCGAGCAGATCTGGGTTAAAAATGGTAGCCCGTGTCACTCTAGCTTTGATTATCCTTGCTGGAATTGGAATCCATCACGATATATGGTGATGCAAACCAGCATAATTCATTGGTATATGATATTCGAAGTTTATTCTGTATCGTGCTGTCTGGCTAAGATGGTTCTCAGTTTTATTGCTGTAGCTTGGCAACAAAGAACGCTCCCTCTCTGTTTTTTGTTTTCTCGTAATTGTTATACTGCTGACTTGGACTGCCTAATTACATTAATGAACTTTTTTTAATAAGAATGAGTACCTTTCAAGTTGTGGTTAAGATTGATAACATTTGGTGTTTTACACCATCAAATTTAGCTTTATAAATCAGAAGCAAGCTAGGTATTTATATTTGTCTCAGATACCATAGATGTATCCGAACATTAAATGCTATCATCATTCAACCAACCAACGAGAGCTATAATGTTGTAGATCCTATTGTCATTTAGTTAGCCAACAGACGACGAAGATGTAATATTGTAGATCAATATTATGAGAAGAGTTCTGCCGTTAGCTTATGAGCTGATATGAATTTGTCTTTACGAACTCGGTTGAAGAACCAAATATTCAAATTTACCGATAATAGATTATAAAGCATACCCGATTATCAATACATGTGTTATTTGGAGCTGAGGGAATGTTATTTAGTATTTAAAGTGTTGATGGTATTAGTTTAATATATTTTAAATAAATCACTAAATAATTGATACAATTTTATATAGATTGGAATACGAAACAAAAAGAATGTGCTTAATTTCGGTAACAGACCAAATAATTAATTGATCAGACCATACATTATTTTAGATAACCGCTAGTTACTTCTCTCATAAATCTTCGGTGAGGCTTAGGGACGCCCAAAAAACCCTCCGGCCCTTCCTCCCCACCGTCGTCGGCGATCTCCACCTACGTCGCCGCCGATGGATCTCTCCGACGTCCAGGCCGCCCTCTCCGACAAGTCCTACTCCTCTCTAGCCCCCCTCTGCGACGAACTCCTCCTCCAGGTACCCTCCTGGCCTCCTGGTCTCTCTTCCACCCCCGCGTTAGGGTAAGCGCCCCGCCTCACGGGAATCCCCATGCATCTCGCAGGCCGCGTCCAGGGGAACCACCACCGACGAATGGCCCCACGCCGTCCACCTCCTCGCCCATCTGTACCTCAACGACTTGTATGCGATTCGCTGCCTTTTGACCTCGTGTTTTCCCATCTTTTTCTGGATTTGGGCTAGGGTTTTGTTAATGAGGATGCGGTGGTATGGTTGGCCGTGAGCAGGAACAGCGCGAGGTTCTTCTGGAAGTCGCTGCCGCAGGAGGTGAAGGACGCGCGTCCGGAGCTCGCCGCCGTCTGGAGGATCGGCCAGTGCCTCTGGAATCGCGACTACGCTGGTGTCTACACGGCCGCACAGGGGTTTGAGTGGGGCCCTGACCTTGCTGACTTCATCACTGCCTTCCTAGGTATAGTCCTTGTTTTATCCAAAGAAGAATTCGAGTGACCCAATGCTTTATTTGTATGTCACGTACAGTTTTCAAATGCTTGTTATGCAAACTAGTGCAGATTGAACCGTGATGGAACCACTTGCTTATATAGAGATGTGGTAGTTTAGTGGCGTAGGTGGGGACAGAATGTTGAACATGTAGTTGCCATGTATTTAGTGGTGGGAAAATGCATCTATAAAATTGGGTTGCTCGGAGAATCAGATATCCTCATTTAAATTGATTACCGAGAAGTTCGCAGGGGAGCTCCATGGCTCTATGATACTCTGATCACAGATTATTCTTTCAAACTTCATTGTTTCCTTAGGTGTCAATTGACCATAGCACCTTGTATTTCAGTAGGATTTTTTCTATGCCAGCAAATTTGATATTTATATACTTGTGCTATATGGTGAAAGAATAATGCCAGAAGAGCTGGTGCAGAATGCACTTTTGATGGATAGTATGTAGCGAACCAATGGCTCATTGCTACCAATACTTGAGAGGAGCTTAGGATTTTTATGTCTACATCTGCTGTTAAAAAATTGTAGCTATCAAATGTCAAGCGTGCTGAAATTTTGAGACTAAGGCAGAATTTACTAAATACAAAATGAAATGCTTAACAAATTAATGATATTCTGACATATATGTAAAGAAAATATGATTTTCAGGCTGTTAACATGGTGGATGGTTTCTGTTTGCTTGCTTGCTTGTTTGGAAATTGATCAATGCTTGTTTTTGTAATGTGAGTGTAACTATCGAGGTGAATATCTGATCTTTGTTTGATGATGTAGAAAGCTACAGAAAGAGGATATTCCAGCTTTTAACTTCTGCGTATTCCACAATCAGCGTTGCTGATGTGGCTCACTTCATGGGCATGAGTGAGGAGGATTCTACAAACTGTATGTTTCGCATTCCACCCAGTTAAATTTTCCCTTTCAATTTCAATATGAGAGTTCCACTATATTTGATGACCATTTTTTTTGGTTTAAGCTGTAGTGGAGTTATTTTAATGTGCAATTTGGAATATACTGAATTCTTTTCCACTACGACTCATGTCTCTATCTTAGATTTAGATGGTTGAATTGAAGAAATGAGAGCACCAGTCATGTTTTTTTTTCTTTAGTCATAAATATCTACTGAAGGTATGGCATTATTTCAGACCCTATAAATATATCCTTCTAACATTACAAACTTATTTAATTTGATAGATAACATGATTCATTTTCCTCTACCTATTTGTCTGCTCTGTAACTTATTTAATCTTGAGAAGATTGATATATAAGCTTAAATCTTGAGTCTTCTGCATGCTTTCAGACATGAAGAGCTTTTGATTATTTTTGACATTGAGGCTTATTTGCACTAAAATTCATCTGCTTTTCTATAAATATATAAGATGTTCTTCTGTGTAGTCTTTTTGCCCTGATCTTCTACGCTTCACTTATCTCTACACTAGTAGCTCTAAACTTACTTCTCATTGCAAGCTACTTCGATATTAAACTTGCTACGCTTTGTAGTTTGTCTTTTATTTATCTCAGGCTAGCTTATATTATCCACATCCCTCCTAGTTTGGCTACATACAGTTGCCTAGTATGAATTTTCTTTGACATTATTAATAGTAGCCTGTATTTATGATTCGTTAGCGATACGTGATACCAGTATCCACTTGCATACCCCTATTAGCATTAGCCCTCATCCGCAAAAATCTACTGGTGCTGTTTTGTGCTTGTCCACCAAGAGAAAAAAAAAGCTAGTGTGTTTGTGATAAACACTCAAGAGAGAGGAAGTTATTTCCAACAACCTGGATATGTATAATGACTTGCTCTTAATCAGTTTTTTTTTTGTAGTGCATCCATTTCCCCCTACATTTTTTTGACCGTTATATGATAACTAGTTTGACAGGTATCTCTTGGCTCCATTACTTTATTATTATCCCAGATTGTTAGTGTTAACATTTTTGTATCCTTGTAAATGTTTGAAAGTGGCCTGAACTACAATGGCAGACATGCCTTTTTTTTGTTTGAAGAAATGAGACATGTCTTTTTAGTTATGCAAGTTTTACTTACTATTGCAGTTGATCTTTACCTGCTCCAGAATTAGATTATAACAACTTCCATCATCCCCATTGCAGATGCTGTGCAAAATGGTTGGAGTTTGGATGCAGGGACCAAGATGCTTACCGTCAAGAAACCAAAGGCTCAGACCAACCAGAAGCTTGATGCAAGCAAACTGCAGCGTTTGACAGAGTGTGTTTTCCATCTGGAGCACTGATGCACACTGGCAATTGCAATGCATCCCGGGTGCTTTTCTACACCAAACCTTAAGGATCATGCTTATTATGTGATAGCTAGATGCCTGAACGACTAGGTTGGTTTTGGCTGGAAAGGGGAGATCTCTCAGTACTGAATTTTTGGCATCTGTATGTGTTTTCTGATAGTACCCTCGCGGAACCGTCCCTGTTGCGTGTTCATATGGTGGCCCAGCGCCCCTTCATGCCAACGAGAGGCGCATTCCTCTTTGGGTTAATGGCATCCGTGCCATTACAATTTTTCAAAAAATTGATAGCGTTACGGCAGAAGAAAAATTAGCTACTTCAATGACAACGCCTTTTCTCATTCTTGTTTCATCTCACAATTTGTTTAACCTTTCAGTGTGAAACAAGAAGTTATCAAGCAGTTTTTATGTCCAAGGATTTTATTTTGGAAAAAGTCTATATCACTCCTTCAACTATGGAGGGTGGACTACATAACCTTCCAACCTATGAAACAATCTATATCACCCCTAAACTTTTTAAAATTGGTCAAATTACCTCCTAAAACAGTTTTGAAAAATCATAGTAAATCACAAAAAATTATAAAATAAAAAATTTAATTATGTTGGACTCCAAATGAGTAGATTTATACAGTGAATATATAATATGATATGATTTAATATATTTTTTTTGCTGTAGCTTTAGATCTATGTTTTTCTTCATAACTGTAAAAAATGTACTAAAGCATATCATATTATATATTCACTGTGTAAATCTACTCATTTGAAGCCTAACGCAATTGGATTTTTCATTTTATGATTTTTCTGTGATTTACTATAATTTTTCAAAACTGCTTTAGGGGGTAATTTGACCGGTTTTGAAAAGTTCAGGGGTGATATAGACCGCTTGATAGGTTGGAGGATTATGTAGTCCACTCTCCATAGTTGCGGGCCTTTTATTTTTTGTATGCTAGACCGTGTGCACAATCGTCTGCAAGCATTCAAATAACACAAGTCAAAGGTGGTTCTATTAAACATATGCAAAGTAGTAATAAACTAATAATGTGAAAGTATTTTTATAACAAATCAAACCATACTATTTAAAAAGTTAATTTATATATTCAAGAGATATTTGCGAATTTTTAAATGAACCGAGTGAGTATGACGCCTAGAGTAGACTCTCTAGGGCCCGGGCCCACCCAAGCCCAACGTAGCTTTCGGCGCTCAAGTCCTTCCCTCACATTCGAGTCGAGCACACCCCAACTCCGGTGTTCGGCGGTTCGGCCAGGGACACGAGTCCATAACCAAGTGACCTATCGCAGACCCTCGCGGGGGATCCGGCCATGGCGAAGGCGAGGGTGCTGAGGCGGAAGCCGCCGCGGGCGTCCAGCCGCGGGCTCCTTGGCTTTGGCGGGCTGGGAATCGCGGCGGCAGCATACGTGGGCGTGGACTACCTGCGATATCTCTCGCCGGCGTGGCACGACCGGCTGCAGCCGGCGCTCTGGGCGGCTCTGGCGCTCGCCGCCGCCGCGCGCGCCCCGTTCTACCGCCACTGGTCCGCCGAGCTCCGCGCCGCGCTGCCCTTCTTGGGATCCATCGCATTCATGCTCGCCGCCTTCCTCTGCGAGGCCATCTCCGTCCGCTTCGTCTCCGCCGTCATGGGGCTCCAGTGGCACAGGTTGGTGCTTCTTGTCTTCTTGGGAACCGAGGCCCAGCCGCAGTGGCATGGGGCGAGGCTTGCTGGATCTCAGAAAGCTTTTGAGTTGCAAATTTCTTGTTTAGCTTAGGCGGGTCTTGCTAAAACTTACGGGTTTGCGGATTTGTCCGTGGAAGAATGATGTGATCTTGAGCTTTAAGTTGCATTAATGATGAGTATGGGAAATTGTTGAAGCTGCAAGGCTGAGATTTAGGCTGCTCATTCTAACAGACAGACAAACAAAGAGAGAGATGGAGGGAGGGAGGGAGGGAGTAGTGATTCGGGAATCCTGGAGAAATTTCTTTGTAGGTAGGAAGAATTAGGAAATTATGTTGCCAGTTGTCTCCATCACAACCGCTCAAAATCTTGCATAGTTTGGCTGCAGCAAACAATAGCGTTCATGGATATATCTGCGATTGGTTAAATGGAGCTTCGTTGATTGATTAAGTTCTGCAATATTGTTAAGTGCTTGGTGCTTGATCATAGTTAACCTCGTGATGCTGTCAAGGGATCTGCTTTTAATTTCATAGATTGCAGCCTATAACTTCACCCATGCTCAGTAGCTGTGTCTTTGATGTTCTGATTATGTTGTTGCTGGCATTCTAAAGATTTAGGTTCAAGTAAAGCATCAACAGTCTTTGAAATAAATGAGCATCTATAAGTTTAGTTGTCAAGCAAGGAATAAGCATCACTTGAGCTTGAGGCTTGTAGATTCTTGTAGGCATATTATTAACATAAACAGTCTATCTAACTCTAGTACGCTGTCAGTGATGGATGCATGCAAGAACTTCATATCAATTCTGATTTGACATGATTTTTAGATAAATCATTATTTGGTCATAGTTTACATCAAATTATAATTGCATTTGCGATACTATGTAAACTGAAGTCTGTTAATTGTGTTCAACAGATCTGCTGCACCACTTCCTGACACTGGTCAATGGCTGCTTCTATCACTGAACGAAAAGCTCCCCCAAAGCATTGTCAATCTACTCAGGGCTCATGTTATTACTCTTCACCATTATTTGATGTTGTTTATCATGCTGGGGTTCTCAGTTCTTTTTGACTGCATCAAAGCTCCTGGACTTGGTATAGCCACAAGATATATGTTCACAATGGCAATTGGTCGTTTACTCCGGACCATAACATTCATTGCTACTATTCTTCCATCTGCAAGACCTTGGTGTGCCGAAGCTCGTTATCGAATACCTCCGCATCCTCATCCTTGGTCCCAGAAATATTATGTTCCATATGCTTCTGATTCAAATGCTATTCGTAGAGTCATAACACACGATATGGCCTATGGTTAGTTCATTTCTCTATTACCTAAATGTTAGTATATCAGCTTTTGTGCAGTGGTGGAGACTAAACTAATTTTATATATTTTTACAGCTGCCGTTCAAGCTTACCCAGATGAATACAGGCTTGACTGGGGACGCATGAGCTTCCTGGTAGACATTTTGAGACCAACTCCTGGAGAAGGCCCTTCATGGTACCATCTGCTGAAGAAAGCTAGTGGCGGTTGCAATGACCTCATGTACAGTGGACACATGCTTGTTGCTGTTCTTACTGCAATGGCTTGGACGGTGTGTGCTACAGTTTACTTTCTTGCCTTATCATAGCATATGTTTTATATGTTCTGTTGTGTCAGAAACAAACTACCTTTCAAAAGTCACCAATTCATTCTAGCGGGTCTATTACATTTCCTCACATTATCTGGATATTTCCATCTGTTTCACGCTCGCAGGAAGCATATGGGGGCTGGATCTCCGTCGCAATATGGCTTCTAGTCCTGCACAGCGTGCAGAGGGAGATACGAGAGCGGCACCATTACAGCGTGGACTGTGTCGTGGCCATCTATGTCGGCATCCTCTTGTGGAGGATGACGGGCTTCATCTGGTCTGCCCGAGACACCAGCCGAGCCAGGCGGCTGGCCAAGCTTGACGAGGTCCAAAGCAGGTTGCTCCACGCCGCCAAGGACTCGGACATCGACGAGATCAGGGGCCTGCTGAAGGAGGTCGAGCTGGCCGGACAGGAGAAGCAGGGCTTCTCCCAGAGGGTTATCCTGGCCTTCGCTGCAGGGACGATCATCTTCACCTTGTCCTGTGTTCTCATCGCCTTCACAATGACCAGCGACGGCTGATTTTTACTGTGTTGTACTGTTGTTTTTCTGTAGGTTGATATTGCACAGTGACTTTATTGGGGGAATCATGTCTGAAAAGAAATGTAACTTGATTTTACCGGTGCCTTAATACATATATGTTTTGTAGCTGCACGAAATTAATGCTGGCCGTTCTCGTTACACTGGTACCTGAGTGCCTGCGATCCCCAGCCAAAGTGAATTTTACTTCCACTGATGTTCAGGGCTTCATTGCCTGCAAGAGCATTGTAGAAAACCTTAGATTTTATAATGAGGCAGTTCCAGAATTTCAATTTAGTGGATCATTGCAGCTGCGGAGTCTGAGGTGACATAAAACTTGTGAGTGGTTGACCACAAAAAAATTCAACCAAGAGGTAAATAATATGTGGCAAAATGGACCATTAGTGTAATATTAACATGAGCAAATCACGCATTTGACACCGGTGGAACAGCCCGATTATGTAATATTTGCGATGTTTCAAGAGATTTCAAATTGGACTCCTTGGCGAGCAACGTATGTGTTGATTGTGGCTAGATCAGTACTGCATTATTCTACTACGATCTATACTCCCCTCTGCCTATTCGTCACATGATATGGCGCCGTCAGGCTGATGGTTACCCACAAGCCACCCTGCAACCCGCGCTAATTGTTTAGGGCGAAGCGGCACCAACTCGAATTTGACGAGTCTTCTTCCGAGCCGGTCAGTCGATCAAACAATGTGAGTTGGATATGCTGGTACGATCTATCAAGCAGCGTCAAGCGCTAATTCACACGGGGAGAAGGGAAACGTGAGGCGGGCAACGCATTCCGAACCTTTCACGCTGTCACGGGTCCAATCCGTGACCTAGAACCGGATTAACAAGTCGCATTAGCCTCTCCGTCGATGAGTTGGTCGGTCAGATAGCATGTCAGGCTCCCTGTCTCGGGCACTGATCACGGTGGATTTGGTGGTTGGTTCGCGGGTCAAAGTTAAAGCTCCACCAGGCCGCTCGTGTGTAGTACTAGCTGGATCTGCCTTGACCGAGAGAAGCATAGCGTACGTGCAAGCGCTTCCGTAGGGACGTCGCTTCCGCTGGCTGAAAGCAAGAGCTGCTTCTCCGGTCCGTCATGGCATGAGCATGGACAAAGAAGCCAACAGATTAACTGCAGAATAATGTTTCGAGGATCCTTGCAGGTCTACTTCTGGCCAAGGAAACTGATCTGAAGAAGGTACTAGCGTAGACTAATTAGGCTGTGTCAATGGTGCTGCTGATGGAGAGGTAACAAGTTCCGGCTTGGATGACCGTTGGTCCAATTGACTGATCACCGCAGAACACTACTGCCTTCTTCCAGTGTAGACAGCAAACAACTCGCGGAAGTAATTCAGCACAGCATCAATCCCTCCCGCGAGGTGTACTCTCGCAGGCCGCAGCCGCGCACGGCGCACCAACCACCCAACCAACCGTCGTCCCCGGGCCCCGGCCGGGATCGGCGACGGCGAGCCCAGATCGAGACCGAAGCCAAGCCTGGCAACTTGGCAAGGACGGGCAGCGCGCAGGTACCCGTCTCCCTCGTGTCGTACCGCGCGCGGCCACTTCCCTTGTTTATATTTTACTCCGTCACATAAAGGCGAAGCGCCACCGAATGCGACGCCACCGCTGTTTCTTTGAGGAGGCGCCGAGCCAAAACCTTGCACGCGGGCGCCGGCCTGGGCCCTGCCTGTATGTATATAATACCCGCGCCCCCGCGCCGCCCACCGTGCCCTGCCCCTGCGGAGTAGCAGGCAGTGCGTCGGCGTCCATCACGGCGGGTCGGCGGCACCACTCGTGCTCGGTTCCGGCAAGCGTTCGCTTTCTTCGCGGAGGTGCAGCGATGGCCGCCGGCCCAGAGCGATACGGGTAACCACTACCATTTTTCCTCATGGCTTTCTGCTCCCTGTGATCATTTTCCTGTTGGAATCACGCGTCCCCCGGACGATCAGGTGCGTGCACTACAGGAGGAAATGCAAGATACAGGCGCCGTGCTGCGGCGAGGTATTTGATTGCAGGCACTGCCACAACGAAGCCAAGGTCAGGGGACTTCCTACTACTGTATTTGCTGAATTCTGCATGTTTCGACCTGGTTCATGCGGAATTCAAACCTGATATCCTCTTTGCAGGACTCATTGGAGATCAGTATCCACGGCCGCCACGTGGTTCCACGTCACGAGATCAAGCTGGTCAGTGACAGGTGTTCTTGGCCGGTCTACAGGACACTGCACAAGAACTTATTGATGTTCATAAAACAAAAACTAATATGTCATGCCGTAGCATATTGGTTATAGATACAGCCTGTTCTTCAGATACAGAAAGCGGTCACTGTTTCCTTCGTTTCCACTTTAAATCGTCTGAATCATTATGAACCTCCTCTGGCATATAGTGATACTACTCCTACTCTTCTACTTTTTGGGGGCATCACAGGTTATCTGCTCTCTCTGCAACAAAGAACAGGATGTGAGTTACGGGGATACTGTTTTTCAGGTGCTGTTGGTGTTAGCTGGGCATCACATAAAAAACATTTTTCTCTGTTGACAGGTACAACAAGACTGTTCAAATTGTGGAGCATGTCTTGGTAAATACTTCTGCGCAAAATGCAACTTGTTTGATGATGATGTAAGCTCAGAATTTGAATTCTCTCAAGTTGATGAAACCAGAAACTGTTTTCAATACATCAGTTCAGAAGTATTTCTTTCTTGTTTTCTCCTATTTGTGGCGTGTTCCCTTGTATTTCAGGTTTCAAAGAACCAGTTTCACTGCGATGGATGTGGCATATGTAGGCAAGTAGTGCATACCTGGCAGAACCTTTCTGAAATATTAGCCTTTGGTTTTCTTCTGTCAGTCCTAAGCTATCATTGTTTTTACAGGACTGGTGGTGTAGAGAATTTCTACCACTGTGATAAATGTGGTACGATTGTTTTTTCTTATATTATTTTTTTCAAGGAACTAAGTAGTATTTTGCTAATTCCTAGTTCAATGTCTCTGTTAAAGTTTGTACTATTTGTTGGACTTGTTATGTGGCAGGATGCTGCTATACTTATCTGCTGAAGGATTCTCATCGTTGCGTGGACAGAGCAATGCATCAAAACTGCCCTGTATGCTTTGAGGTGAATATTTGCCATTCAAAATTGTCACAAAAATAGGTTTCCCCAAAGTGACCATCTTTACTACTCTAGAACTGTGTTGATAAAGCACCCCTAACCAACTTCCGTTTCTGTTACAGTATCTATTCGAGTCGACGAAAGCTGTCAGCGTGCTCCATTGTGGACACACGATTCATCTGCAATGCCTGTACGAGATGAGAGCTCACCAGCAGTAAGCCTCCACTTCTGACAGGTGCTTAGCCGATGCATTTCCAGACCGTGGCCACTCCCAGCTAATACGACGCCAACCTGCTGATTTCTTCAGGTTCTCGTGCCCAGTTTGCCTGAGGTCTTCTTGTGACATGTCTGACAAGTGGCAGAAGCTTGATCAAGAGGTACAGCTTCCGCCTCTCCCCCATCACTCAGCTCATCCTGTAATGTAATTTAGCACCATCCATCCAAGAGTGACCCTTCGTTCAGGTTGCAGCCTCCCCGATGCCAGCAATCTGTCAGAAGAAGATGGTAAGGTCACTTCCTTCTTCAGAATTCGGAGTAGGCTCTCTTTCTCCTCAGGGTTCTTCTGTCAAATTAACCAGCTGTGATGATGTTTCATTTCGCCCTTTTCCTTTTCAGATATGGATCCTCTGCAACGATTGTGGAATGACATCGAACGTGCAGTTCCACATCTTGGCGCACAAGTGCCCTGGATGCAGCTCTTACAACACCCGGCGGACGAGGGGAGATCAAGCTGCATGTTCCAGAGTCTGAGAACGAGGGGGCAAGCCGGAAGCAAATAAACCATGCTGCACAGAGGCTCGTGTGATCAATAAGCTGTAGGCCTGTACACATTGGTGCAAAAAATGCAGATCGTGTTCATTGGCTCTCCTCGCAGATAGTGTTCATCGTCAAGGGAAGAAAAGATCCCCTTACTAGGATTGCAGCTGCTCATGCCGCGACGGACCCTCGAGGTCAGACCTGCTCGGCCGTTTGTCCACGTCCGCGTGACCGTGACTAGCGCGGCGCGCGGGGCAGTGATCGAGTGAGACAACGCGCCACTCCACTCCAACAACCCACGGGCGCCGTTTCGCTACGCGGCACGAGCGCAGAACGCTGGCGGAGTCGGAGCGGATTCGAGCGTATCCGTTTCGCCAGCTTGGGCAGCCGCCGCGCGCCCGCAGGCCGCAGCCACGCGAGTCGCGAGGCCAAGCGCCGAAGCGCGGGCGAGACCCGGGGGCCGCGCCGTCTCCCCCACACGCCGCCACACCCATGCGCGCCATGTGGCCCTTGCCCCCCGCCGCTGCCCGCCACGCGCGCAGACGCCTACGCCTAGTCCTGGCCGTCAACCGTAGCCGAAAGGAGTCCACCTGAGGCTTACTCCAACCGAGTAGGCAGCAGGGTACCCGAACCAAAAAAAAGTGCTGCAAGTGCACTGTAGCAGGATCTATCTCTCTCCAACCGAATAGGTAAACGCGATACGCATTTTAGGCTGAGGGGTACTGGAGACGCAGAAATGGGTCATTGGCCTACCAGCTCGATCACGCTTAAGCTTAAAGAAGTCATTGGCCGCTGTCACGTCATCAACAATTTTCAGGAACAATGACTTTCTCATATGGAACCTGAATCAAACAAACGCATGTTACATTTCCTCGCTGCAAGGCACATGGAAGCATTGTGAGCTATATAATCACAGAAGGATCAATGAATACTATATTCAATTTTACCGGCGACGAAACATTTCCTCGTTGTATAGTGCATTAGGCCCGAAGTAGTCGTTCTCCAACCTAATTGCAGCTGCCACACGCTCGCGGTCATAGGTAACGTGGCCTCGAACAGATCCGCCCCATTTGCGCTTCTTCCTCGCCGATGCAAGGGCATACGCAGCAACAGCGACTTGAAGAACTTGCGGAGATACTACATCTTTCCCCCAACTTGTGCTCCCCGTGAACCACGACTCCATCCTACGCCAACCAATGACCATGCCGAGGTAAAGCTCCAATGGAGCAGAAACAAATCGCGCCGCATCTTCAATCGTGGCTCAAAGAGGAAGAAATTCAACCGTACCTGACGCGGACGAGACCTGGGCCGCTGCTTGTCGCCGGCGAAACCCTGTCCGAGAGAGTCCGAGAGAGGCGGAGCCGGATCGACTTGAAGAACGCGGGGATGCGGTAAAAAGGAAGGCGGGGAAATTTCACGATTTCCCGCGAACCAGGGTCCAACCTGCCCACTACGCTTTTTACTGCTCGGGTTTTTGCCTACCCAGGTGCCCGTCGCCCATCTGCTGGCCGCGAGACCTATACAGCAAAATGGGTCTCAGTTTTTTGCCTACTCGGTTGGAGTAAGCCTGACGCCGCCCGCGTCTCGCTTCGCCTTCCGCCATCGATCGATCCCTTCCCCCTTCCCTCCCCTCGCTTTATTCCTACCGGCGTTCGGCCCCCGCCCCGCACCAACCCACCCGCCCCCGCCATTCCCGGCTGCTTCGCTTCGCTTCGCCAGCGGCTCGATCCAGGCCTCGGTTAGGAGACGAGGCGAAGGTTAGCGGCATGGCCTCGTCGCCGGCGAGCAGCTACGACTGCTCCTTCAAGGTCCTGCTCATCGGGGACTCGGCCGTCGGCAAGAGCAGCCTCCTCGTCAGCTTCGTCTCCGCGGCCCACATGGACGACGACATCGCGCCCACCATAGGTACGTGCGCGCTGGGCTGGCTCCTCCGTCCCCGTTCCCCTGCCCCCGACGGATCTCGCCGTTGCTTGCGTGTCCGCTTCCGCGCTCATCCCGATTGGGGAACACGACAGCAATATGTTTTGTACTCGAGCGGGGAACCGAAGGTTACTGTTGGGGCGTTTGTTGTTAATAGAAATATCCGTAACGTGCTTGCGACTTGCGTTCGTTCTGGAAAAAATGCTATTGCGATTTTGTTTGGGGGTGTGGTAGAGGGATCACCACACACTGAAGCATCCATTTGTCATTTGTAGAAGTAGCTATTTCTGTGTTATTATGCGCAGCAGAAAACAGGGCCAATATACTGCTTACTGATTGCATCTGCATTTTTGTTCCCAGGGATCTAATTAGAGGAGCAAGTCCGTGTCAAAAATATATATATATATATATATTAGAGGAGCAAGCCCTTCTATAGGAATTTGAACTTTGGAAGTATGGTCTGGGTAGAACCAGCAACCAAGCACACGAATCTTCTCCGTTTTTTGGAGGCTAGTAATGAGGAAACCAGTGGATATTATAGAGCAGATGTTTAATAATGACGTGTGGCTGTAGCAACCAGGGACACAGGAGAAACAAACTTTCTCTATACTTGCTTTTAACCCTCAAATTACTAGCTGACAAGGAAAAAAATGGAACTGATTGCTTCTAAGCACTTCTGACTTCTCACAATGGATTATTTCCTGTAGTTCCCAAAAGCATGAATTCTGGACAAGGTTAAAATGCATGCTTGATGGGTTTTTATTTTTCTGGATTGAAAAAAAATGCCTCTGAAGTTAATAATATGGGCAAACCTTCTATATCTTCACTCAGAATACAGTAGATTTCATACGGTTTATCACTTCAATGGTTGACAATGCAAAGAGGTCCATAATTCGTGTTTCCAACTGTCTAACATCTACTTGTTTATCTTGTCAATACATGTTGTGGTTACTTCTTAAACATCTAGTAAATAGTCAAGAATTTAACATAGTAAATCCTCTTTAAAATGTATAGCTTAGACTACCTTTTTATAAAAAGCCCTTTCATATGACAGTCCGGTCATAGCAGCCTTTGATCTTTTTGTTCTCCAAGAGGAACACTTACGTTCTGGCATTATTATATGAATTGTACCTTATCAACCAAATACCTACTTTTCTGAATCTATTTTATCTTTTGGCAGGGGTGGATTTCAAAATCAAATTTCTCACTGTGGGTGGCAAGAAACTGAAACTCACAATCTGGGACACCGGTATGTTTTCTGATAGTGGTCCTTGCATGTTTGTTATTTGCTGCCTGGTGCAGCAAGGGCAACTGTTTATTCCTTTTCAAGGCCTTGTGATATGATGATTGTCAATTATACCCAATTCAAGTGCTCTACAGATATTTTGTTTCACTGTTTTGCAGCTGGCCAGGAAAGGTTTAGGACAATTACCAGTTCTTACTACAGGGGTGCTCATGGGATCATTCTAGGTAACTTGATCTGTTTCAAGATACTTAGATGACAGTTCATCACTGATTAAAAAGCTTCAACCATTTATCATTTGTGACTTAAGAGTGGAGTGTTTTTATGCTCATTTTCCAGCTAAGGTTGTTATCTGTTTAGGTTATTTACATGCTCAAGTTGTGCCATAAAATGCTAGGTAATGTTTACCTTTTGAATTTTGTGCATACTCCAATCTGGTGCCATTATTTTTGCTAATATATACTATGTCACTGACGATACTATCAAATTTCAAGGTGGTCACTCAATGATGTTGCTATCTAGATCCACTTTCACTGCAAAATCTTAGTGACTTTGTACCGCAGCTTTATTTGTTTTGCAACGCTCAAGTTACTTGAGCCTTTCCTAGTTGTTGTCTTGAACTTCAAGGTTAACCCACATATGGGGTGCATCCTTTCCACTGCCATGATAAGTGATACTCTCCTTGATTAGCTATAACTTAGCCTGCAAACAGGACCATAAAGAAACTTGTAAACAGCCCATTCCTAATGTTGGTTCAAGTAAAAAAATTTATAGGAGTACTGCAAATGTTACCATGTCATCATCAAACTATTGAATTTGTCTCAAAGTTGGGTGATACCTCACTTCATCGTCAACTAAGCATTTGGTGGTTGTATTTAGGAGAACTGGATGTAGTTTAACTTTCGAGATTAGTGCTGAAATGCGATGTTATGATTGCTAGCAACGGAATTTCAAGGAATCATTAGTGTGCGTGATCCTTATAATCATCATTCTTTTATTCTGCAAAACCAAAATATTGCAGGATGACTTGAAAGAATATTAACTTAGGATGACTTGAAAGAATATTAACTTAATATTTTTCTTGTTCTGATAGTTTATGACGTCACGAAGAGGGAGAGTTTCACAAATTTGGCTGATGTCTGGACCAAGGAAATAGAGTTGCACTCAACAAATAAAGAGTGCGTCAAAATGCTTGTTGGAAATAAAGTGGACAAGGTATACTTTTTCCTTTTCTTAAAAATCAAATTCTTATTTCATATAAACAGTGTTTTGTTTCAGTAAGCGAAAGCTTTTCGTTGCTGTACTGATCGCATGTTTGATAACTTTATGACCATGATCTGCTGCAAAAACTAGTATCGCTTGAGCGCAGTGGGTAATAATTGTTATAGACATATAGTAACAGAATGTTGGTAGTATGGGTTAAGAAAACTATATTATCAGTAACATCCATTGAAGCAACAATAGATTGGTTGAAAGAATCAGTGTACAACATGAAATGACAGGAGTTTTTGATGGTTCTACCTTGTAGGATGAGGACAGAGTGGTGACAAGAGAAGAAGGTCTTGCCTTTGCACAAGAATATGGGTGTTTGTTTCTCGAGAGTAGTGCCAAAACAAGAGAGAATGTGGAGAAATGTTTTGAAGAGCTTGCATTAAAGGTATATCTGCACAAACCAGAAAAATACTTAATAAAAAAGCTTTCTGTTTGCCCTTTGAAACCATTAAAGATTCACCTTCTAAGAACTCCTGAAAATTAGGATTGCGAAATTATGATCTATGAATCAACTATGTGCAGTAGCACTAGTGAAATAAAACCTAACTATTTCATAAAAAAGATAAAACCTTACTGGTTTCAAATGTAACTAGATTGTGGCCATATACTTCTGAATTGCAGACTTTTGGCATTCAGCATTCCTGTATCAAGTACAACCATCTAGTCAGGTTCTGGAAAATATAGAAACACTCCGTTTGCAGTGATTTAACTGCATATGTTTCTGTTATCAGATATTAGTCCTGAAGTGGTTGGATTTCTAAATTTGCTACTGCTTGTGACATTTGTGGGATATGCTAATTGCAGTAGTAATCACTGTATTTATTTATTGGTTGTGTCATAACATTTCATGTTGTAGTAGGACGTCTTAGTTTCTCACCTATTGAGTTTCGATTAGCCAATTAATTGTGCATAACTTATGTCTGGTACTGGGCAGCACTGCTGCACCAACAAGGAACATACTTAAGGGAACCTCCCAGATGACTTGACTAGATGTGCTATGATTATTCCTTGTGGGTGCAAGTGCCAGTGTGCAAACTTTGCACATGGTTGCGTGTGCTTTGCTTATGTCTTCAGTTACAAATAGTACCATTTTTATTAAAAAAATGTGGTATGCCGCATAAACACATGGGTGCATTAGGTGCACAATATCTTTGAAGCATGGAGATGCACTGCTTTCTGCCCACTGTACTGTTTGAAAGAGCCCACAGATTCCAAAGCTTTGTTTGAAAAAACACTTGGGCCTTAATCGAACGATGTGTCACTTGTGTTCTGGATTTGTGAGTTATGACTTATGACTTTTTTGCAGCACAGTTTTTCTATGCCGTACTCCCAGAAAAAGCTCCAATGTCTGAAGAGTTCCTTTTTGTGATTATATATACAGTTTGCTAGGGAACTCATTTAGCTCCCCCGGGATGTGTCGTCTTCTCATTGGAAACAATCTATTAAATTTTAATCATGATGTAAGATATATGCAGTCTTATGAGCACCTTTTTTTATCAACAGTCTTATGAGCACCTTGAATGTCAGATTAGCATTTGCTTAAACCGTATTTTGTAGTACATCATTTACTTGTTGGTGGAAATTGTCTCTGTTACCTCTTCATTGTTGTGATGCAACAGTGCAGCCCACTTTTCGCAAATGTAAATTCCTTGTGCTGATCTGTTGCAGATTCTTGAGGTTCCAAGCCTCTTGGAGGAAGGTTCTTCAGTTGTTAAGAGGAACACTCTGAAACAGAAGCAGGACAATGCAAACCAAAGTGGAGGATGCTGTCAGTAGATCCACCAGCTATGCAAGCTGCTCATGGTATCTTAGGTTTTAGCTGCCCCTGAATTGGGATGTAGATGAGTTGTATCTAAATGCTCGATGGCACGCAACCAATGCGAGTAAAGGGAGAATTAACCACTTGAGGTTTTGGTGTGAATTGGTCTGTACAAGAGGAAAGCCTTTTTTTTAGGGTTCCTGACGTGGCAATTTGGTTTGCTGGTTGTAATGAGATCCATTCAGCTGATCACTTCCTTAATTGTATGTCTGGAAGTGTATGCTGGTATATAATTCAGGGCTTGTAGTTAGCTATGGAAAAGCTCTGCAATCATGTGAAATACCAAGCTGACTGGTCCGTATTCTGAATGTACAGTCAGTGTCAGTTCTTGTTTCAGCTGATTGAGTTTAACATGTCCGGTTTGTTCTCTACCTGTACCATTGTCTGATGATGAAAACTGAAGCATTGGTTTGACACGGTGGTATGATGGTATGTTCCTTTTGAGGATTGGATTTGTAGTTTGAATGGTATTCTACTGTACTACACCATACCATGGCAGAGCTGCGCTGCATTACATGCTTTCTCCTGGCCTCCCCCCTTGAGGACCCTTTAACAGGAGAACTCAGCTATCTACCTGTTGGAGGGTTGATATCTTTGACTCGAAGCTACAGAAGCTTGGTCCTTGCTGTTTTGCACCCGGATTTCATCTCCACAGCATGTCAACTGTACTAATCCTCATGGCTTCATCCACTTTGCCTGCACGTTTTCCGCTTTTCATCAACTGTGTGTTGCTGGTTCTTGTGAGCAACGACATGACAGGCATATATATGGCCTCTCAGTCCCAGAGAAAATGCATGTGATGGACCGATGCATGCATCCACCATTTCCTTTTCTGCACGGACGAGCCATGGAAAGAGCGATCTCGTATCTTCTCCGGATCAAGTTGACCCTCACCCTCGAATCAAGGCGCCAGCGGATGAATGCGAGCCTTTCTGGAGTTGTGATCCGTCTCAGTCGCCTGAGATCATTCACTCACCCAGGCAAGAAACCCATGAGGTGCCCAACCGCTGGCCATTCCGCTAGGAAAATCGCCTTCTGTCGTTCTCTGAAAATGTTATCCCAACCCAACTGGACCGTCCAAACATAGAAAAGAAACAACGCTCCTATGATCCCTTCCACTGAATTGAGAGGCAAGGGGACTGATTCGTGCCTCGTCCAATGCTCAAATCACTCCTGGACAAACGGAACGTCGCCACAAAACCTCTTTTGCAAATGCACTTGCTCGGTATGGAAGAGAAGGTGTGTTTAGCACAGAAACTGAAGTGACAGGAAACCTCCAAGCATAGGCAAAGGTCAGGATCCATTTGTACATGCCAAGCAAAAGATCAGTGACCTGGCTGATGTATGATCGAGCACTGCCGTCTCCCTTCCCCGTCCTACGACCGCTGGCCAGGTCCAGAACTCACCGAGGTCCGAGGCCATGGCCAGGCCCGATCCGACCCGGTCAGGATTCAGGATTGTACCCGGATCCGGAGTAGGCGGCAGAATTATGGCGACGCTTCTGTTTGGACAGCGAATCATGCAGAGCGACGCGGGCGGGGGCCGGCGGCCACGCTGGTCCGCCCATGATTTCCGCGGATGCCCCGGCGCGGGAGCGGGATCCATGGGTCCGGTCCAGCGGCGCATGCAATGAACAGTATGAGATGCAATGGGAGGTACTAGTAGTACCTTTGGATCATCTAACGTGCTGACTAAGACTATTAACTCGCAAGGGGCCAGTGGTCAGATGAATTTTCAGCAGTGGCTTGGCCAATACATATAGGACTGGCTGTCCCTCGCGGGGTGAAAAAAATCGTAGTAAATTTTAGCACGCAGTTGCTCCACACTTCAGGGAGCCACCGTTCAAAAAAAAAACAACAACTTCAGGGAGCCTATAAACAGCTGCGGCCACGTGAAATCCGTGGCTTCCGTCGATCCATCGCGAAGCGTATCTTGGTATGTAAACAGACTGGTGGACTGAAATACTCGGAATGCAAGACAAGGACACCATCGATATCCCGTTGCATAACCATTGCCTGATTGGTCCCACGTTTTCGCAGGCTTACTGCTAGATCATAGAATCTCGCCTGGTTTCCATTGGTTCAGGCCGCCATGCGCGCGGCGGCGGCGGCGGCGAGCTACCGGCGATCGAGGGAATGGTCAACGGCGAGGCCGGTGGGTCGGGACTCGGTCGGGAGGACGTACAGAGGCTGATGACCGGGGCGGCCGGTGCGCGAGAGCAAATCAGAGACAGCGCCACGCCCACGCGAGAGCGACGTGTTGCCGAGGCCGGAGCCACTCGTTTCCTCGCCCTGGACGACGCAACGAGATCCAGCTTTGTTACATTTCGATCTCGCGATGCCCTCTCGTCAACGTGTACTTGCGATGCGTGCGCGATGATCCCATCCTAATCAATCTCTCTCATTCAGTCATTCGCCAACGATCACATCTCCATCTGTCGACGGAAAGCCAGGGATGGCACCGGAAGAATGACGAAGCTGTGAAGCCAGGAAGAGTCTAGAAACCAAACAGAGGGGTTGATGCAGATTACTACTCCTAGTCCTAGCCCATACCAAACACGCCAATTTGAGCGCGTCTCGATCGAGTGACGAGGTAGCCAAGCAAAGGACGACGGCTTGAAAGGAAAGGTAGTGCTGGGCTGTGCCGACACAAACGATTGATGTGGTCCAGCCGGGCTCTTATAAAAGACTAATCGTACAGCCCGCGCATTTGCACAGTTAGTATTAAAAATTTAAAAAGTTACATGTCGTTGTATCTTTACTTAAAGATTATACTAAATTTTTTTACCATACATCATCCTGTTCATTATCATAAATTATGTATTATTATTGATTAAAACAATTCAACTATGATATACCTATAATAACAATTTGATTTATTGAGATTTAATAATATTATACAGATAATTATTCATATTTTTATTTTATTTTATTTTGATTGATTGTTGTTAGCTTTAGTTTTTATTAATAGTATATATTTGTAACTGATACATAGCTAAATGGTATTTTATATTTAATTTTTCATAATGGCATTGGTGGATGATTTTTAATTAGGCACATGGGTATTTTAGGCTAATTTTTATCATAATGGCAGTGGTGGGTAATTTTTATTTTTTATTTTTCTTCGATTAATGTGGAAATTTCTAGACCTTGAAAGCGAATGTGAAGGCTCCGTTTGTTGACCAAATAATAAGATAATAGATATCCAAATGGAGGAGAGCCTCTCTTTCATTGGTTAGCAGGCTAATAATTCCCGGACATGTTATTAGTAGTAGCGCGGATCATTCTGCCACAGGTTCCAAACAAGTTCAGGCTGGCATGAGTTTGCATGTCTCAAATTTGAATTATGAGGGTTGACTGTTGAGGGCGCGCAATAGAAACAGTATAAGAAAACACGGCAATTTGTGACGTAGTCATGTACTCAGAGGTCCTTAGAGCTTGGACCTGACAGTCCCAATTTCACACTGAAATTAGTCTGTCCCTCAAAAAAATAAAAAATAAAAACCACATGCGTAGGTGGCACAACCACCTCGTCGGGTCCTCAGTTTAGTATCAGGGAATAAACGGTAGTTAGGAGAGTACTTAAGGCCGATGAAGGATAAGAGAAGATAAGAGAAGGAGTACAGTGCAGTATCCGTGGTTGTCTGTCTCAGAGTTAGTGGTGGGCCGGGCGTCAGGCTGGCGGAAGCAGCACGAGGCCTCTGGACGCATCGCCGCGAACAGTGTACCCTGCCTTTCGTAGGAGCCCGAGAGGCATATTCCCGGAGACCGGAGGAGGATCTGAAAGCTGCGTCCCCCCGGCTAATCCTCATCCTTCTCCTGAGTCCTGACGGAGCTCCTGCTTGCTGCTGAGCTCAAGTGATCAACTAGTAGATTAGTCTGTTAAATTAGTGTACCCAAACAACTACTGCCAAGTGACACTGGAAACTGTTGAACGCTACTACGGCTGCCGCGTGCTGCGTAGCCTGCACATGGGTTTATACTGTAGCTTCAGCTTGGTCGTGAAAGAGCATCCTGCTTCTTTCAGGATCGATCTACCAGATCGCAATACGCCATCATGCCTGGCGTGCAGGACCAGACCATCAGTGCCCCAGCACGCATCTACATTACTGCCATCTACATTATGTTTCGACTTATTTCCTCTTACAAAATACTATTCATTCTACCAGTTCTATACTATTTATGCGGTCAGCCGAACAGCCTCTATTTCACCATTCCGTGCAGGCCGAGAACACACTGAGCTCGGGGTACAAGCTCGCGTGCAGGCACGGTACGAGCATGACTGTATTTTTTTTTTCCTTTTGAAAATCAGTACGAGCAGGACACTGTACTATCCGCGCGCCTCGCGATGCCAATGCGTCGTGCAGCACGAGCCGGTCCAGGGAGACAAGAGCAGGTCAGCCTTATCACCTCTGTCCCCACTCCGACGTGGCGCGCGTACCACCCCGTCCGGCGGCACATGCCGCCGCATTATTGCGCTGCCACCTCGCCGCTGCTCGACGACGACGATCCCAGTCGAAATCGTCGCGATTCGAGCAAAATCATGGCGGATTCGCGAGCACATGTAGAGCATAGATCGGAATACTCTGGATGAGTGGATGGCAAATAGAGTACTCGCGGGCAAATTCACAAATTTTACAGAAGCATGCAAACGGGGTCCGGAATTCACGGTGGCGGTTACAGTTTCCAACTTGATGCGACTGATCGAAGCAAACCATGGCGAGCGGCGCAGCGGCGGCGGAGAGTTCGGGTTCATGGTACAAGCTAAGCATGGCGGTGGTCGATGCAAGCAGCACGCGGTGCGAGGGAAAACTAACTTAAACGGCGGCGGTGCCGAACTGATCAAACGGACGGAGGAACCGGCGGCTGCGCGCGAACGTCGGCGGCGGCGACCGAAGCCTCAGCCCTCAGCTCAGTAGTCGGTGGTGGGGAGCTGCTCGTGGGTGTGGGAGATGAAGAGCACCTCGTAGATGACGCCGGCGAGGCCGCCGCCAATGAGGGGGCCGACCCAGTACACCCACTGGTGGGTCCAGGACCAGCTCACGAGGGCGGGGCCGAAGGACACGGCGGGGTTCATCGACGCGCCGTCGAAGGCGCCGCCGACCAGGATGTTGGCGCCCACGATGAAGCCGATGGCGATGGGGGCGATGGTGCCCAGGCTGCCCTTCTTCGGGTCCACGGCGGTCGCGTACACCGTGTACACCAGCCCGAAGGTCATCACGATCTCGAGGACCAGGGCCTCCCACACGGAGATGCCGGTCAGGCCGAAGGTGCCGGTGGCGAGGCCGCCGGTGGAGAAGCGGAGGAGGAAGCACGCAACGGTGGAGCCCAGGAGCTGGGCGATCCAGTACAGGAGGCCGCGGAACAGGGTGATGTTGCCGCCGACGAAGGCGCCGAAGGTAACGGCCGGGTTCACGTGGCCGCCGGAGATGTTGGCGCCGACGGAAACGGCCACGAACAGGGCGAAGGCGTGCGCCACCGCCGCCGAGATCAGGCCAGCGGGGGTCGTAGCGCCGCCGGCGGACAGCTTGCCTGCGCGAGGGGAGCACCACGCAAGTCAGTAACACTGTAAGATCCATCATATCTGACGACCAGGTAGTTCGTCCACGTAACACGATCAGATACTGACAAGCAAGTAAAAAATGTTCATGATTTTTTTCCACTGTCTTATGCTTAATCTTTTCACTTTTTTCACTGGTCCTGACATGCCGTTAAAAAAGGATTTGTTTAAGCGAGCTGAGAAGTCGTGATTGTGCAGGTTCTTTTTATCAGTTACTTTTCCCTAGTCTGTTTGCACTAATATTCTCTTTGTACTGACTGATGACTGTGTTTCTTTTTCCGGGATCCAAAAGATGTCACAGTGTCAGCAGAGGATTTTGCTACTTGGCAGAAGCACCACATGGAGACTGCAAATCAGAGACTCGAATAGAACGTGCTGATTCTGCGTCGAGGATTCCTCGATCTGCAGCTCTACATGATCATAGAGCTAAACTTGTCATCTGAACTAATCAATCATTCCATCTAAAAGACTTCACTTGCCCTCACTTTTGACTTTTTTAAAAAGGAACTTCTCTGAGCTTCTAGTAAGTAGTAACACCTTGCGTATTAAAAAAAACATGTTCTGCTAAAAAGAAAAGGACCTTATCTGTTCCTTCATTTCAGTGACGAACTCGAGCTAAGACCAAAGATGAACCAACACTTGTACTGTACATGCTAATAACTACTCGTTGTATACATGTTATTATTCTCTAATTGACGTTATGTAAGTGAGTGGAAAACATTAAGCACTAATAAGTGACCGAGATGAGGGCGAGGCGTGGTCACTCACTGAAGGCCATGCCGGAGCCCTGGCCGGCGAAGACGAAGATGAGGGTGGAGATGAACTCAGCGAACGCCGCCTTGAGGGCACCCGGGTGGTACACCTCCTGGTGGCTCCCGACGGCGATCCTGGTGATCGGCATTTTCACGGCCTCTGGCCTCTCGCTCGCTCTGACCACAGGAGGAGGAGACGACTGTGCTTGGAGCTGAGCTCAGGGGGTGTGAGATGCGGTGGCGAGGAAGAGATGCCATGGAGGTGGTATATATACAGCGGCGCGGGCATGCCCCGGAGCGCTGGGGCCCTGGCCTTGGCCACGGGCGGGTCACCGGGAGCGGCCGGTCGCCCCGCGCCTATCCGGTTGGAACGCGAGGGCCAATTTTTTAGCGGCGAAATGAGCTGTTTGAGCGTGTATGCCTCTTCGTTTCGCTGATCAGCGCTGGCTGGCGGTACTGTAGATACAGTAACACTGTTGGTACAGTATCAGTACAGTACGCGCTCCCACGCGCAGTCAAGGCTATACCACGTGTAGTTGTTACAGTACCAGCCGCTACAGTATGCATCTTCTCACAAAAACCGCCGCCACAGTGTTCAACCAGCCCAAACCACCCAGCCGAACAGGCTGACTGTAACACCTACGGCCGGAGTTGTCATATTTGCGAGCACCCACAGCTTGCTGCTTTTCCTCTCTGAAGTTTCTAGTAGACGCCAAGCGGATATGCTGTGATTTCTATATACTTCCCTCTGTTTGAAAATACTTGTCACTTTTGACCGAGGCTCAAAAACTAATGCACTCATTTGGTTCTTTCTAAAATAACTAAAATGTCTCTTGTCATCTTATATGTACGCGGTTCTAGATTAGTCTAAAGAGCTTGCACTTGGTGCTTTCCAGTGACTCCGATTCAAATTTCAAAAGACGTGGCGGGCTAGCTCTGGCGCCCAGCGCTAAAAATGCGACCTAAGAGAGAACAGAGGAGGCCAGGACGCAAAGAATCCAGATATTTCTAGAGGCTATTGGACCCACACACAAGTCGGGGTGGCACCCGCGATGTGGGTGCGGGTTTGGCAAAAACCCACCCGCAGGCAAACCCGCGGGGCTGGGCAAAACCCGCCCGCAGGCAGACCCGCGGTTTCATTTCTGCACCCGCACCCGCACCCGTCGGGTTTCGGGCGGGTTTCGGGTATCCGCAGATTTGACAACAGCTATAATAATAATCACAATTCAGCATAATAATAAGATGAAGCTAACAATAAATCCATAAATTCAAGGTCACAAATCACAATTCAGCATACTAGTAGCACCACAAATCAACAATTAAGTGTTACAATACATTGAATAATCGACATAGCCACATAGGGATAACTAGTACAGTCATTTTATTTCAAGTTCACAAGTACTTCAACAGCACCATGACAACACTCCCAGCAGGTCAGCATGCAGCACCACCACATCAGATTGCTCCCATGGGCAAGCATCAATCAATAATGTCCGACTCAGGTGCATCCTAATAGGAAAAATAGTAGAAATTAAATGAAGCAAGGAGGAACAAAATAGAAGAGGTAAAGTGGCAGTACCATTTCTTCTTCTTCATCATCAAGACATGTCAGCAATGCATTCATAACAGGAGACTCAGGCCCTAAATCAAACAAGATTAACAAGTTAGTGTTATCATGTATGAGAGAAAACAATGCTACCATAAATGTAAAGCAAAAACCAGCATATATACCTAACATTTCAGCATGTGACCAAGCTTGCATACACATTAATGCTTCCACCATTTTTGGAGCAAGTCTGCTGCGACTCGGGCTTATAATTCTCCCACTAGTGCTAAAAACTGATTCTGAAGCAACTGTTGTTACAGGAATAACCAAGATATCTTGAGCAATGTTTCGCAAAGTAGGATATTTCATCCCTGCATACTGCCACCAATGAATAATGTCTAGATCTGTTGTTCTTGGCCACAATGGCTCTTCCAAGTACAAATCCAATTCTGTGCGCACATAAGTAGTTGAGACTATTGGTTGGGAAGACAAATATCTATCAAATATGTCAACTACTGCTTTATCTCCACTTCCCACAGTACTACTGCTACTGTTATTGCTAGAAGTACCAACACCATCTGTTGTGCCAACACCTTCCATAAAACCTTGGTATTCCAACACCAAATCATACAGCAAATCCCTAACTTTCTTCACTTCATTGAACCATGTATGTCCATAAATTTGTTCAAACATAGCATTCAGGAATTGCAATTTGTACCGAGGATCTAGAACAGTAGCAATTGCCATAAGACCATGAGTGTCTTTCCAGTACTTTAGAAATTTTTCTTTCATCAGTGCTGACATCTCTTCTACTTTGGGGATATTACTAGTTTGCCATTTGCTAATATTACTAGGTCGTTGGAGGGCACTGCCTACACCATTGCCAGCAAGCCTCGACCTACACACGCAAACAAGGAGGAAAATAAATCTGAACCCATCAAATCAAGACCTCCCAACACCAAACCCTAACACACGAATCGGCTGGGTTGGATGGAGCCTGTGGTGGAGGCTGGGTTGGACGCGTACCCCGCCGGCTGCCGCAGCGTGCCAGCGTCCTGCGCGAGGGCCGAGGGGACGGGTCAGTGCCGGGCGGCCGTGCGCGAGCACACGGACTTGTCGCCGGCGGCAGATTCCGGATCCTGCTGGCGCGAGGCGAGTGGAGAGTGGAGACGGCGCGCCGCGCGCCTGCCTGCCTGGCGGCTGACGGGCTGAGATGGGTGCGCGAGCACACGGACTTGTCGCCGGCGGCAGATTCCGGATCCTGCTGGGGCTGATGGGCTAAGATGGGTGGGGGGCGGCCGGTCGGGGGAATGGGGGATCGGAGTACTGGGAGAGCTAGGGTTACACCGTTACAACCAGCTATATATAGATTGGGTAAATGGGCTGGGTCTAAAGATTATCTGGGCCAAAATTTATGTATGGTGCGGGTTCATCCGCGGGTGCAATTCTAAACCCGCACCCGCACCCGCATATTGCGGGTGCGGGTGCGGGTGCACCCGCGGGTTGAATTTGAAACCCGCACCCGCATCCACCGGGTCTAAAATCCGTGGGTACCCGCATCCACGGGTCCAATTGCCATCCCTACACACAAGGGTAAAATTGGAAATTTCATTCTGCAGACCGTTGGGTGACAAGTATTTCCAAACAAAAAAAGTGGTCATTAGTGACAAGTATTTCCAAACGGAGGGATACATAATATCCAAAAAAAAGTTTCTTCTGTAGTTTGAGACATTAACGAGGAAATTGTACAGATTGGGATGAATGAAACGATATGGCATGATAATATAAAGAATCAGTGGAAAGAAGAACAAGAGAAACTCGGTACGTGCATATGCTCTTTCTTCAATAGGTGCTAGGTGTCACTGCTGCCAGTATTAAATGTTTCTCTAGATAGGTCATAGAAATCAAAATAGAAAAAAAAGAATTATAAAATGCTATCCGAGGGTGTTTTGAGATGAAAGATTGCACCATCACTCTTACTAGTAGTTACTATCCTCTGTTCCTCCTGCAAGAGAATAATAAATTTATTAAAAAAAAAGCAAGAGAATAATAAACATTTGTTTCGCGGCGTCATGGTCGGTAACAAATAACTAGTTAACAACGTTGTTGTCCATTCGAGTGTACTCTACTTTTGCTAACCATCTCGTAAGCTCGGATTGCTGGGATCTGCATGATTCCAACGCTGCGGCGAGACAGCGACCGGGAGCGTTTTCCCGGCGGAGTCGCTTGCGGCGCCAGCTCAGGCAAAGCGCGGCCGGGGAGCCGTCAGCGAGCCACGCGTGCAGGTAGGCGCGGCTATGTGGCTCGTGTGGATTAGGAGGCGCCGGCGACGTGACCCCTCGCCGCTAATTGGGCCGCCGGGATCAACGGACGGTCCCTCCAGTGTTTACCCGACGGTGACGGCGGAGCAAGCTAGGGGTTGGCTTTGGCTGTGCCTCTAGTCCGCTTCTGCAGCTGCTTAACACATCACAACATGTGCTCCACGATGATGACTTTTTTTTTCTCCGGCTACTGATCCAGATTATACGTAGTAGCTGTAGGGTTGGTTCTTTTGAATGAGTGAGTTGTTCTGTTTCACTCTTTTTGAGAATGAGTCCAAAGTAGATATCTTGTGGCAAATCTCATTGAAACGAGACCGTTCTTCCTTCGAGATTCTTCCGCAGCTATATGCACAGCACCACACATCAAGCCTAGGCCACGAACCTCTCTCAAGTCTCAAGGACGGCTTGGCGAGACGCCATTCCGGCACCGTCCATGGACAAAAACAACCATCCACTCCATGTCTTCTCGCTGCCTACTCGGCTCGTGCGACGGGGACACGTCGTCTGCTCCGTCGGTCGCCGCGCCACGAGCGACGCCCACCCGCTCATAATTGGCTGGGCGCCGTGGCGATTCGCCAATCCTTCCACTAGGGTTCTCGAAGCCTCCGCGTGCTCCATGCGCCGGCCAGACAGCCGCTAGCCCCCACTCACTGACGTCTGATGGCTACGACTATTCTCAGAATTCTGCTATACTGCCGTGAGGAGCTCCATGATTAGGAGAAATGGCTTCTTTTTTTGCGAGAATTAGGAGGACCTCTAATTACATTACGATTATCCCTGACGGGTATGCTAAACTAGCATGAGGCACATCCATATCCACAAAATTTGTTTTAAGCGGCGGCCTCTGCTCCACTATTCTCTGCCGCTTTTGTTTCCTTCCTGCCCCTGTGTGCTGCCGTATGGTATGGTGCCGCTGCGTCGTCACATGCATCACCACGCTGCAGAACCTTTCAGACCTGCACTACTAGCAGTCACCGGATGGAACGAACGGACTGCCTGCCAAAGGCCTAAAGCGTACGCGACGAACTGATGCAGTGTAGTTTAGTGGTAGCTCTATGTAGTAGTATTAGTTTGTGGAGTACTAACTACTAGAGCTTGGAGTTTTGAATACATGAGATGTTCTAGCTCCATCCCAGGCTCCATATAATAGTCGTCCATGCGTCATCCAAAACTTTCTACCAGTAGAGTAGAGCCCCACAGATTGACATAGCATCTTGTTGTTAACTGGTAAACATGGGTTGTTCTGCCTGTGCTTGTGGATCAGTAGACATCACAGGCAAGCTGATGCTTAATCATTAATTTCGTGATCCCATCGCAAGCCGATCGTAACATGCTGGAGCAGCGGCCGTCGATCTCATCGTAGTCGTTGCCTTGCTGGAAGTGGACCCTGTTTTATCCAGGAGAATCGATTTGGCGCTCTGTCAAGCATGATCCGGTAGGGAATGATAATTTTTAATATGTTTTAGAATGCCCTGATGAAAGCTTAAAAACTCGCGAATTTCCGCGAATTCTGAGCTGGCGCGCCTGGTCAAATATTGGGATGTGCTTTGTGAGCTGGAGCACTTAGCTTGTGTGGAGTGGGGACACAACAAATTGAAGTGGCAATTTGGGTTGGTTGCGGGCTTGCGGTACCCAAGTCTACCTGTAAACTAGAAGCATTAGGTCCTTTGTTGCCATCACGGAGATTGTAAAGAATCCTTGCAGCGAAAGATGGACATTGCTCTTTTATTTCCCTTTTGAGTTTAAAATAAGGGTCACATGAATTGGCACGGCATGCTACTTCTTTTATACGTTGAAGAAAATAAAGCCTCCATGAAGTAGATAGTACTGCAGAGAGAATTAAATTAAAATGTCATGGTTTCTATGTTTTTTTTTGCGAGGAGTCGTGGTTTCTAAGTTTATTAATTGCTCCTCAAACTTTGATGATTGGTTTGCTCCCAGGATTTACTTCACCATTCCTGATTATGCGTCGCAGAAAAATAGTTCCTCTTAACCCTTTCTCTGCATGATAAACGCAGTTTTTAGCCTCAGAACTTTTATCTTCCGCTAGTTTTTTTTTTTGAATCTTCCGCTAGTTTTCACGAAGAAGATGTTGCAAAATTCTTGTCATCAGAAGGCGTCTTCTCTCAGCTGAGGCTCGGCCCATGAAGGTTGCCGCGACAAAGCAAGAGCAGGCCCAATGTACATGCAAAACTTCTCCTTGATAGGCACTGGAAAATACCGGCCCACTCAGCACTGATGGACTGGGCCCAGGGCGGAGACAGGGGTTTTGATGGACTCGGAAGTTTGTCGTGGGCCGTATTGCGGGAGTATACAATAGTTGGGTTCCTTACCTCTCTCTCTCTCAAAAAAAAAAAAACAGTTGGGTTCCTTCGTCTGGAAGATACTAACGGCACCAAAGAATTTCTCCCGTCTCAAATCTTCGAACCTACTGTATTTGGAGTCTTGAACATTGGAATCTAGTAGGGTTAGATGTTCAAACAAATATAATAAACTTTTCATGTGAAATCCCTATGGGCAGGGAGGAGCTTTTTTCATGTGAAACTTTCAGGTTGAACTCGATTTCACATAGAAACGGAACCGAAGGAGCAACCGAAAATACTTCGGCGTTCGTGTTCGTCAAGTAGACAAGTACCCATAACGGGCAAATCGGCGCAGATAGACAAGTAATATTCTACTCGCGCCAACCCGCGATTTCAAAATTCAAAACTCCCTCCCATCCACCATGTTCTCACGCTTCCGCTGATTTGGACGCGAATCCAGCCCACGCCGCCCATGAATCCGGCGGTGGGTGATCCGCAACGACTACGTGCCCTATCCGCCCCGGGCCATCTCGCCCGTCCATCTACACACCAACGGTCGCCGCCCTCCGATTCCTTTTAAATACGCTCCCCCACCCCATCCCGCACCCCTACCGTCTCCCCCAACACGCTCCCCTCGCTGCGGCTCTCATTTCGGCTCAACCGCACCCGCTCCGCTCCGCTCCGAGGTATGCGCCGCGCTTCCTTCCGGATCCTTCGATCTCTCGTGTTCTCCGTTAAATATTCCTCTGTGATTCGTGGATTTGCTCTGAATTGCTGCGCGATTTGGTACTTTGTTTGGGGTTTCCGCTGAGATTTTGGGGAATTTTCTGTAGAGTAGCTGATCGAGAAGTGGTGTGGTGGACATGGGCCAGATCCAGTACTCCGAGAAGTACTTCGATGACACCTACGAGTACAGGTAGATGCAGAACCCTAGCTTCCTGATTTTACCTATTTCCATCTCTTTGTCTTCCGTGTTCGGTAAAACCCTAACCCGATCCCCTTTGTCCGGCGCAGGCACGTCGTCCTCCCGCCCGAGGTCGCCAAGCTCCTGCCCAAGAACCGCCTCCTCTCCGAGGTAAACGCCAAGAATTTCACATGCATTTGTGTAGATCACGTCTTTGCCCTGCTGTTGTCTTGGATATCTGATGTTGGGGTTTTGTGGGGAATTTCTTTCTTTTCCCTTTTTGCAGAACGAGTGGCGTGCGATCGGCGTTCAGCAGAGCCGCGGGTGGGTGCACTACGCGATCCACCGACCGGAGCCGCACATCATGCTGTTCCGCCGCCCGCTCAACTACCAGCAGCAGCAGGAGGCGGCTGCAGCGGCGGCGGCGCAGATGCTGCCCAAGTGAGCCCTCCGGCGAGGGCGGCGGCCACCGTGGGTTTGCTGCATTTAAAACCCCAATCCCCTTTTGAACTCAAAAAGGGGTGTCGCTGTGCTTCGATTAATCTCTCCGCCTGTTGGCTGGAATCAAGTGACTGGTGTTGGCGGTTACCGCCTTGTGTTCGTGGTAATGCCTGCGAAGGAACTGGCTGGGGTTAGGCTGTGCTTATCACGAGTTCCCTTATACTATGTGTTATGTGACTCTGGTTGACACTCTTGTTCCTGATGGTTCTATTCTTGTTTGTAATGCTGTCATATTTAGTCTGTTATGTGATGAACTGATGATGTTCTCGTTGTGGTTATGCTCGTCTGTTTATGCTTTCTCCCCAAAGTGCAAATGTGCAATAAGGGACCTTGCTTGGTTGCTCCTACAGAGTTTATGTGAAGTTAGCATTTCGAATACGCTATGCTAGAAACATCCAGCAGTGAAATGGTCCCCTGGAATCTTGCAGTGATTGTGGGGGCGTGTGGAGGCGAGATTGCCATGATGATTACATCTGCTTAATGCTGATAATATGTGGTAGTTTTTGTTAGAGCCTTGCATGGTAGGTGGAAGTATTTTGTTTTTCTGTCTCATCGCATGAGAGGTAATGGATTTATGATAATTTTCTGTGTTAATTATGTTTGTATTTCTGATGGCATGTAGCAGCTGTAATTTTTTTTCTTTGACGAGAGTTAATATGCAGAGGTTGCATATATGCTGAACAAATGATCTGTGACACCCTGCAAATAACTTTGTCTCCGCTGATATTGATGATAACATCTGCTTGTCTGCGCATAGCATGGTAAGTCAGGGTGAATTTTGTTTCCTTTTCCTGTTGCACCGTAATGGGGAATGGAATTGTGATAATCTTAGGGTGTGTTTAGTTTATTTTGCAAAATTGTGTAAAGATGTAAAGAGGATATTTGAAGTACTAAATGAAGTCTATTTGCAAAATTTTTTGCATAGGTGGGTTGTAAATCGCGAGACGAATCTAATGATGCTAATTAATTCATGTTTAATCAATAATTAGCGGATGGTTACTGTAGCATCACTGTTGCAAATCATGGATTAGGTAGGCTCATTAGAATCGTCTCGCGATTTACAGCCCATCCATGCAAAAAGTTTTGTAAATAGACTTCATTTAGTACTTCAAATTGGTAAGATTCCGTTTCACTTTAATGCGTTTACGGCTTTTTTGCGTTTACATGTAAAGATCTAAACAGGGCCTTACTGCGTTGGTGATGTCAGTATTTCTGGTAGCAGCAGTCATTTCCTCTGACGGACGTTAATATGCAGGTTGTATATGTACTGAACTAATTCGAATTTGATTTGAAATGTACTTTTATAGTTCAGTGAACGCTGGTACTTCTCAAACCTAGTATCAGATTCGAGGTTTCCACAATCCGGCCGCGGCGAGCCGGCGACCGGCGACGATGTGATCGCCGGCACCCTGCAAACAATGGGCGGGTCGGATGGATTCCACCACGGGGTCGGTTCGTGTCGTTCTCGCCGGTCAGGTCCGGCGTGGAGCGTTCGTCCCGCAGTCCTGCTCTCGGGGGGCGGCTGGCTGGCCCAAGCTCCACCACACGAACGCCGCAAAACGCCATGCGCGCTCCCGCACACTTGTCCAGTTGTCATGCATAATCTTCCATCCCCTCCCTCTTTCCCTCCTCTGCCGTCACGCAACCTCACACCCCCTACTCCCCCGCGTGTACAGTGTACTCTGGTCGTAGCAGTAGTTTCGTCGCTCTTGTTCACTCCCCAGTCCCCAGAGGTGAGGCGGTGAGAACGTGTGAAAATTCTGAAGTTTTTTCTTAGTCTGGCCACTGGTTTTTTGCGCCAAAACAGGAGGTTTTCTGATTTTCTCTCCTTGCCGTGCCGGAACTCTGTTCTTGCCGAGTCTAGAAGCGCGGCACTGCTTCCACGCACCCACCGCGACCGCGAGCCATAAAACCGGCGCGGCGAGGATCTCCGTCGCGAAGCCAAAAGCTAAAACCTCTCCGTGTCACACGAGCCGGAGAAAATGCGCGCGACGATCCCGACCCCCTCGCTCCTCGTCGCCCCGAGGCCGCCACGGCTCCGCTCCCTCCACGCTGCCGCGGCTCCCATCTCCCGCCACCACGCCCGCGGAGCAGGACGTCCTCGCACCCGCCTGCTCGTGGCGGCGCCGCCGTCCGCCCCCGGTGAGGCGGCGGAGCAGCAGGCGGAGCCGAGCACGTCGGCGCCCGAGTCCGGCGAGAAGTTCTCGTGGAGGGATCACTGGTACCCCGTGTCCCTCGTCGAGGACCTCGACCCCAGCTGCCCCACGCCGTTCCAGCTCCTCAACCGCGACCTCGTCATCTGGAAGGACCCCAAGTCCGGCGAGTGGGCCGCGCTCGACGACCGCTGCCCCCACCGCCTCGCTCCGCTCTCGGTACCGCATCCCATCCTCGCATCATCTGTGTCCTATCTGGTATCATCCTCGGGCTAATTTTGATCTGAAATCTGCGCAGGAGGGGAGGATCGATGAGACGGGGTGCTTGCAGTGCTCGTACCACGGCTGGTCATTCGACGGCTCCGGTGCCTGCACCAGGATCCCTCAGGCCATGCCCGAGGGTCCGGAGGCCCGGGCGGTGCGGTCGCCGAAGGCGTGCGCGACCAAGTTCCCCACCCTCGTCTCCCAGGGGCTGCTCTTCGTGTGGCCTGACGAGAATGGGTGGGAGAAGGCCACTGCCACCAAGCCTCCAATGTGCGTAGAG
The DNA here is from genome assembly GCF_016808335.1 of Panicum virgatum. Taxonomy (NCBI): domain Eukaryota; kingdom Viridiplantae; phylum Streptophyta; class Magnoliopsida; order Poales; family Poaceae; genus Panicum; species Panicum virgatum. The sequence goes on along the minus strand of NC_053144.1, from coordinate 67,533,997 downwards.
TCTGGCTTCTAACAGTGGCTGTGGATTGAATTCGGTTCTGCATTCCCGTGACTAAATTCGATCTTGCTTGGTTTCAGGTTGCCGAAAGAGTTTGATGACCCGGCCTTCTCCACGGTGACGATCCAGAGGGACTTGTACTATGGTTATGATACGTTGATGGAGAACGTCTCTGACCCGTCCCATATAGAATTTGCTCACCACAAGGTAAATTAGGACAGACTATGTTTGAGAGAGTTTAGTTGCTTATCACATTGGAACATCATGCTAGTCATGGCTCATGATTATTTTGTGGTTAAAAGATTGTGATTTCAGGAAAGAAGTTTTTGTTGTAATCAACTGTATTTAGTTTGCCAAAAAAATTACCATCCCAATTTCATATACATTGAATTTCTTTGACATGGCTTCTGATGGGCAAAAAGGTGCAGAATGGTTGCATTGAGTCTGACCTCTTATCTTTTCTGGTTGCCAGTGTGCAATCTTAAGTAACTGTTGCACCTTTGCTATGAATATCCGATAATTTAGTGCATACTAGTTTATTCTGTTTACTTATTGCTTATTCTGGATGGATACTGCATAACCGGAATAGCTTAGTATGCTATATGTTTGCCTTGAACTCTTGACATTGACAAACAATGTGCTTTTTTTCCTGGAGATACATGGTTTCAGGGCATCTACTCATATTTCCAAACTTTAACTCCCCTCACAGGTTACTGGACGAAGAGATAGAGCCAGGCCTTTGACATTTAAGATGGAATCAAGTGGTGCCTGGGGTTACTCAGGGGCAAATACTGGTAATCCTCGCATCACTGCAACTTTTGAGGCCCCATGCTATGCATTAAACAAGTAAGTTTCAGCAAAGTACTCAGTTGTCCTTTTTCCCTTTTTATTGTATCACTTGCCATTCAGTGTGGTGGAGTGGTTCTTATTTATCAGTCAACAATTCAGTTGTTTTGTGGTTCTGTTGTGGACCGGTTCTTTGGCCACAAGTTCCAACGGCGCAAGAAGAAGGACGCATCTACTAGTGGCTAAGATATTTTGTCCTGATTTGTAATTTAGATTATTTTAGAGATAAACATTAGAGTTTGTTACATGGTTTGTTAGGGCCGGCTGCTCTACTTAAAGGGGAGTCGGCACATTGGATTGGGGAAGCAAAGAATAAACCTCAAGAGTTCAGAGCCTCCAAGGGAGGGCGAACTAGGGTTTATCACCTGTTATCGTATTGCATTGCTTGCTAATCTAGCCCCAACATCTCTGGTATCAGTCTAGGTCTTTCCTCGGCTGTTCCAATCTCGACGTCCACCCCTTCCCCGGCGCGCCGCTAAACCCCACCGCATCCACTGCAATGGCCGGCGATGACGACGATAATACACCCGTCTCGAAGGCCGCCTTTGACGAGGCGATCGACAAGATGATCAAGATGATCGGCGACATCGGCAAGAAGGTGAACACGGAGGTGTCCTCTGTTCGCCAGGATTACGCCCTCCTGTCGACCTCCATCAAGAACGTGCAGACGCAACTCCTAGAGAAACAAGGCCGTTTTGACTCGGGCTCATACTCCGGCGGCGACAAGGCTCCGGCGCCACCCGTCCACAAGCTCCGTTTCCCGAAGTACGACGGCTCCGAGGATCCCATCACCTGGATCCACAAGGGCAAGCAGTTTTTCCGTGCGCACGGCACGCCCGAGGACCAGAAGGTGTGGACGGCCACGTTCTACCTCCAAGGCGCAGTAAGCCAGTGGTACTACCGCTGGGAGAAGAATCACGGCGTTCCTGACTAGAAAGCCTTCGTCGACGGCGTCCACAAACGCTTCGCCCCCCCTCCGGAGCAACCCCCTCGGCGAGCTCTCTCATTGCCGCCGCACGGGATCCGTCGATGAGTACGTCGATCAATTCCTAAAGCTACTGGCCAGATGCGAGGATGTCAGCGAGAAACAACAGATTAATCTGTTCACCGCGGGCCTCGTTCAACCCATGTGCACCGATGTCGAGATGCGCGCTCCTGCCACACTGGAAGATGCCATGGCGTTGGCCAGATCTTACGAACGCCGTCTGTAGATCACAACCGATGTCGCGCGTGGACCTGCGCCCCCCGCCAAAACGGTGGCCACGCCATCGCCGACACCGCCCACGGCGAGCACACAGGCCAAATCAGGCGCGCCTAGCGCGCGTCCTCGCCGTCTCTCACCAGAAGAGATGGCCCAGCGTCGCCTCGAGGGCCTTTGCTTCAACTGCCCAGCGAAATTCTCCAAGGAACACCTCAAGCAATGTCCCATGAGGGGCATCTACATCATGGACATGGAGGAAGATGCCGATTTCAGTTCAGATTCGGATGACGCTCCAGAAGTCTCCATCCATGCCATGACCGGCATCACTACAGGCGACACCATGCTGCTGTCCACCACGGTGTCCCAAATGCCGTTCATCGCGCTCGTCGATTCTGGTTCGACACATTGTTTCATGTCTACGACCACCGCCGAGCATCTCGGCCTTCGTCCGACGCCGCGCCCCGGCCTCTCGGTCGGCGTCGCCAATGGCAAGCGCGTTCCCTCCGCTGGAGTGTGCCCCAACACCCTGATCTCCATAGCCGGTGAAGACTTCTACGTCGACATCTTCATCATACCTCTGGCGGGATATGAGCTGGTCTTGGGGTGCCAATGGCTACGCACCCTGGGCCCGGTGCTGTGGGACTTCAAGCTGAAGACAATGATGTTCTGGCAGGATGACCACCGTGTCCGCTGGCAAGGCGTCGGCACTACCTCGCCGCCCATGTTGTCGTCCCTAGCGACGGTGGATCTACTGGATCGCCTACTCCAGGAATTCAGCGATCACTTCGCTGAACCGACGGGTCTCCCCCCTCAGCGCCAACTGGACCACCGCATTCACCTCCTCCCCGACACAGCACCTGTAACGGTTCGCCCGTACCGTTACCCCCAGCTCTTGAAGGACAAAATCGAACGACAATGTCAAGAGATGCTGCAACAGGGGATCATCCGCCCCAGTACCTCGGCGTCCTCGTCACCCGTCCTCGTGCGCAAGAAGGACAACAGCTGGCGATTCTGTGTCGACTACAGGGCGCTGAACGCGAAGACGGTACGGGATATGTTCCCAATTCCCGTCGTTGAGGAACTCCTGGATGAACTCCACGGCGCCGTGTTCTTCACTAAATTGGATCTGCGCAGTGGATACTTCCAAGTGCGGATGCACGAAGATGACATTGCCAAGACGGCGTTCCGCACCCACCATGGCCATTACGAGTTCCTCCTGATGCTCTTCGGCCTCACCAACGCGCCCTCGACGTTTCAAGCATTGATGAATGAGGTTCTTCGTCCTTTTCTTCGCCGGTGTGTCCTCGTTTTCTTTGACGACATACTAATCTACAGCAAGTCGTGGACGGAACACCTCCAACACATGCGCATGGTCTTCACCGTTCTGCGGGAACACAACCTGGTGCTCAAGCGCTCCAAGTGCTTGTTCGCACAGCGCAACGTGGCATATCTGGGCCACGTTATCACCGGTTCCGGCGTCGCCATGGACGACTCCAAGATTGACGCTGTGAAGGTGTGGCCACTACCCAAGACGATCAAAGCTTTGCGCGGCTTCCTCGGCCTCATGGGGTACTACAGGCGTTTCATCCACAATTGCGGCATCATCGCCGCCCCGTTGACTGCCCTCCTTAAGAAAGAAGCGTTCCGGTGGACGGACGACGCCACGGCCGCGTTCGACGCGCTCAAGATCGCCTTGACATCCGCGCCGGTCCTACAACTTCCTGACTTCGACAAGGAATTCATCGTCGATTGCGACGCCTCAGGATCTGGTTTCGGGGCGATCCTCCATCAGGGCCAAGGGCTTATCGCCTTCTTCAGCCGCGCCGTGGCGCCGCAGCATGCCAAGCTTGCCGCTTTTGAGCAGGAGCTCATAGGCCTCGTTCAGGCCGTTCGACATTGGCGCCCCTACCTCTGGACACGTTCGTTCACCATCCGAACGGACCACTGCAGCTTGAAGCACCTGCTTGACTAGCGGCTCTCCACAATTCCGCAGCACACATGGGTTAGTAAGCTGTTCGGTTACACGTTCTCTGTGATTTACAGGCCTGGTCGCCAGAACACTGCCGCGAACGTGTTGTCTCGCCGCGATGAGGACACGGGCCATGCGCATGCTCTAGTGCTGTCCGCGCCCGAGTTCGCCATCTTCGATGACTTCAGGAAGGAGGCGGATTCCCTCGATGACATCACCACCAAATGTCAGGAAATCGCTGACGGCACGGCCGATGCGGCCCCGTCCATGGTGGACGGGTTCGTCATGCACCACGGCCGAGTGTTCGTCCCATCGGCATCGTCGCTGTGGCCGCAACTCCTCGCCACGGCCCACGGCATGGGCCATAAGGGCGTACAGAAGATGCTCCACCGACTTCGCGCCTCCTTCTACAATCCGCATGCCAGCCGCCTCGTCCGCGACTACGTCAAGGGCTGCGACGTCTGTCAACGCAACAAGTCGGAACACCTTCACCCTGCCGGACTTCTACAACCTCTCAACGTTCCGAGCTCGGTGTGGTCGGATATAGCCATGGACTTCGTCGAGGGTTTCCCTCGCCTTGGTTCTCCAAGTACGTGCACTTCATCGCGGTCGGCCACCCCTACACCGCCATGTCCGTCGCCAGGGTCTTCTTCGACCAAATCGTCAGGCTCCACGGCCTCCCTTGCTCCATTGTGAGCGACAGGGATCCGGTGTTCACCAGCAAGCTTTGGACGGAGCTGTTCTCCCTCGCCGGCGTCAAACTGCGTCTCAGCTCGGCGTTCCGACCACAGACGGATGGCCAGTCTGAAGTCACTAATCGTATCTTGGGCGTCTACCTACGTTGCCTTGCAGGTGATCGCCCTCGTAGCTGGTTGCGTTGGCTTCCATGGGCGGAATATTGCTACAATTCGTTGTACCAGTCCGCCCTCCAGACGACTCCGTTCCAGGTGGTTTATGGCCTGCCGCCGCCGACCATGCTGTCCTACGAGCCTGGAGTGGCTCGCGTCGTCGCCCTGGATCGCCAACTCTAGGAACGCGACACGTTCCTGGCAAACATTCGGGAACGTCTGCTGCAAGCTCAAGATTACATGAAGGAGTACCACAACAAGACTCATCGCCATGTTGAGTTTGAGGTCGGCGAATGAGCGTGGCTTCGGCTCCACCAGCGTGCGGCTGCATCGATCAAGGGCGGCACTTCTTCCAAGCTATCGCCGCGCTACTATGGCCCGTTCCAGTTCATGGAACGCATGGGCGCCGTAGCGTACCGCCTCAAGCTGCCAGCCAAGTCACGCTTGCACGACGTCTTTCATGTGGTGTTTCTCAAGAAGTATACTGGCAGCTCTCCAGCCACCTCGGTTCCTCTTCCTCTGGTCGTTCACGGCGCGTGGTTCCTGCACTAGCTTCGGTTCTCCGCGCTCGCCCATCTAGTACTTCGCGGGACCTGCTCGTCCAGTGGCACGGTCAGTCCGATGCCGACGCGACCTGGGAGCCGTTGGAGCAGTTCAAGGAGTCGTTCCCTGATTTCCAGCTTGAGGACAAGCTGTTTTCATAGGGGAGGGAAGTGTTGTGGACCGGTTCTTCGGCCACAAGTTCCAATGGCGCAAGAAGAAGGACGCATCTACTAGTGGCTAAGATATTTTGTCCTGATTTGTAATTTAGATTATTTTAGAGATAAACATTAGAGTTTGTTACATGGTTTGTTAGGGCCGGCTGCTCTACTTAAAGGGGAGTCGGCACATTGGATTGGGGAAGCAGAGAATAAACCTCAAGAGTTCAGAGCCTCCAAGGGAGGGCGAACTAGGGTTTATCACCTGTTATCGTATTGCATTTGCTAATCTAGCCCCAACAGGTTCTGAACTTTGTTAACTGGTTTGTGCAGAATAGAGATAGACACAAAGTTGCCCATTTTTGGAGACCAGAAATGGGTCATATGGATATGCTCGTTTAACATTCCAATGGCACCAGGGAAGACTCGTTCTATTGTCTGCAGTGCTCGAAATTTTTTCCAGTTTACGATGCCAGGAAAAGCTTGGTGGCAGGTACATGCTTGTATAGTGTTTCCCTTGTGTTTTATTTTCCCGCTGTGGTGTCAACATTATCTTATGCTTGATATTTTTTTTCCTTTTTAACTGCTGAAATGAACTTCTTGTCATACTTTTTTTTTCTTGGGAAACAGCAGGGAAGGTCCCTACTGTAAGCATATATTATTGCCGGAGTTTATTGCTGCATCATATTTGAATTTATATGTGTCCAGTCAAATCCTGATACCTTCCTTTTCTCTTTGCTTTTATGTATTTTTGGCGCAGCTTGTCCCTCGATGGTATGAACATTGGACTTCAAATTTGGTCTATGATGGTGATATGATCGTTCTTCAAGGCCAGGAGAAGATTTTCCTAGCTGCATCCAAGGAGTCTTCTGCAGATGTTAACCATCAATACACAAAGATCACATTCACACCCACACAGGCTGACCGTTTTGTTTTAGCATTCCGCACATGGCTAAGGAAATTTGGCAATAGCCAACCTAAGTGGTTTGGAAATCCTAGCCAAGAAGCATTGCCTTCTACCGTCCTTACAAAGCGTGAGGTAAAAGTTACCATGGTTACTAAAGGGTCACAGTATTACTTTTTTTTGCTCCAGACTTAATATGGCAATCTTTTTGTCGGTCAAGGTCTCAAGGATCACTGTAAAAAAAAAGGTCTCAAGGATCTGTTTTGCTTGTGTAGTTAATACTCTGCATTGATGATTGATTGCAATTATCCATTTTACTTCATTTGTTTTTTCTTTCTGGGCATAATTGTTGGCACACTTCATCTTTATAATAGACAATATATGTTTTAGATTAGCAGTTGCCATATGTACTAGTGTATTTACAGCAACATGCTTAATAATACAAAGGGTTAAATTCACTGGTAAATCTCTTTGGAAAGTTGGTAGCATCGTATTACTCTTACTGTAAGGCATTCGAGAATAGTTGCTCAACTGTAATGGTTCCATTTTACTAGAACAGCGAAGTTTACCTTCTGTTTTCATTTTTCAATAAGATCCGCTGAATCTTTTTGAACATGGAAATTTTCATCAGTTGTGTTTCTGCATTCCTGTAACTCTTGTATTCTTATAATTGATTTTGTGCTATGCAGATGCTAGACAGATACGAGCAGCACACATTGAAATGCTCATCTTGCAAAGGAGCATATAATTCATTCCAGACTCTGCAGAAGGTCTTCATGGGGGCGACGGTAGTGTGCTGTGCTACCGCTGGGATTCCTGCTGATGTTCATCTCAGAATATTGATCGGTGCAGCTGCTTTGGTCAGTGCTGCCCTGGCATACGCATTCCATGATCTCCAGAAGAATTTTGTATTCGTAGATTACGTGCATGCTGACATTGATTAGATTTTTTGAGGGGGTCTGGTGTAGCGACGCCGTCATGCTCATGTCTCATATAGTCGTATCTGTAACCTAGGCGCATAGCTAGGGAATGTAACCTTCTTTTCCCCCCGGACATTGTCCAATGTCTTTTTAGCGACCATGTCAAATTGTCAATGTAAGTTTCAAAAAATATAGCTCAATGTCAATGTGTGTAACTGTGTATAGTAGTAGGCACTAGGTTGTAGCGATGTAAAGCGGAAACGTATTTTTTTTTGCATATATATACCCAGTGGCGGAGCGTGGAAGTAAACCAAGGGGGGGCCGGCATGGATTGCTATCAACTATTGCCCATCACAGTCACCGAACGGATCAAGAACCAGGCCTGTCAAGAACGAAGCGTCGAGCCAATGGCTAGATTGCATGCGCTTGACCATCATTATTTCAGTTGGGCTGCAATGATACATGCTGCTTGTTGGGCTCATGTAATTGCTAACTAACTAATGTACTCACAGCCCATCTAGCCCACATACCCCTTCGCAGCACGTGAAGACACTGCCCTAGCCATCTGTTCATCTTCTCCAGCGTTCCTTGCGGTGGCGCCCAGTGAGCACAGCATCTGCCGGACTGCCGGAGAGCAAGGGACAGGCAAGGTGAGCGCGAAACAAGGGGGGCCGGGGCACAGTTTTGCCTCCATTACGCTCCGCCACTGTATATACCCATTGGATTAAAAAATCTCTCCAAATCCTTGTGGCATAGCCGCATAGGGCATTCAGATGTGAATTTGGTTCTCACAAGTTCTTTTCTCTGGGCTATTAGACGCTGACTGGTATCGCATTCAGATGTCATGGAAACTCTTGTAAACTACTCTCTCCGTTCCAAATTGTAGATTGTTTTGGTTTTTTATATTTATAGTGTTTGTTATGTACCTAGAAAAATCAAAACGAACTATATTTCGAAACGGAGGGAGTACATGGAATTATGGAAGATTTCAGTGAAACTCGGCTGAAATTAATAGCATCCTGATTCCTGAAGAAAGTGAAATCACCCGTAGGCGGCAGCTCTCGTGCTCTCGTGTTCTATGTTTAGGGCCAGCCCCATCTTCCAGTAGGCTACGAAATTTGGGCTGTATTTAGATGAGATGAAAAGAGGGAAAAAAGCCACATCAGTCACTGTAGCACACTGTAGTACTTTTCGTTTGTTTGTGTTAAATATTGTCCTACCATGACCTAACTAGGCTCAAAAGATTCGTCTCGCAACGTACATCAAAACTATGCAATTAGTTTTTTTATTTAACTACATTTAGTATTCCATGCATGTATTATTTGCTATATTTAATGTTTCGATGTGATAGGAGATGTGATGGATGTGATGGAAAGTTTGGAAATTTGGTGGAACTAAACACACCCTTGATAAGGACAGATCCCTGGCGGCTGGGCCCACACGGCCACACTCCATCTTATTCTTATCCGTCGAATAAGATTTTTTTTTTTTGAAAATCGTCGAATAAGAAATAAAATCCAGCCCGACCGAAGAAATTCCCCTCCATTTCCTGGCTCAGCCCCGCCGGTCCCCCGGGGGAAGCAACCGCCCGCAGCCACTCACCGGCGACCGACGCGGCCACGCACGCAACACAGTCACATTAGCGCGAGCTCGCCCAATGGCTGCGTCCCTCCGCTCGCCGCCTCCGGTCCCCGCTGCCTTCCGCCGCTCCCGCACCATCGTCCACGCCTCCTCCTCGTCGTCGTCGTCATCCGCCATCTCCTCGTCGTCGTCCGCCCCCAAGGCGCGGTTCATCGCGCGCCGCTCCGAATCCGTCTCTGTTCAGCAGCTATCCCGCCCCCTCGGTACCGGGAGCCTTCGCCCCTAGCTCTCCTCAAACTTCACGCCGCCTCGCTCACTAGTTGAGGGGTCGTCTGAGATGACTGTGTCTGCTTGCTCCTGCAGCGGAGTACATGAGCTTGCCGGCGAGCCAGTACTCGGTGCTAGACGCGGAGCGCATCGAGCGCGTCGACGACTCCACCTTCCGATGCTATGTATACCGCTTCCGCTTCTTCGCGCTCGAGGTCTGCCCCGTCCTCCTTGTCCGCGTTGACGAGGAACCCAACGGCTGCTGCATTCGCCTCCTCTCCTGTAAGGTACCATTCAGCTAATACAGGTTATGCTTCAATAATGGCGGCAGTTGCTTATTTTTGCAAACTCAAATAATGGGTCTCGTTGATATACTTATTTGTGTCATCTTGCAGCTGGAGGGATCGCCTCTTGTGGAGGCGCAGAATGATAAGTTCTCTGGTAAGGCTGGTTCTTCGCATTACTGTTGTTTTGACTGTTGGACTAGATACTTGCCTGATTGCTGCTTGTTGTTAGTGAGTGGCTCAGTCGATAGGGTTCTAACTTCTAAATAGTGATTGAATGGGGATAAAGTGTCTGATGCTAAATTGCTGAGAATGACCTTGGCCACAATGGTATGGAAGATATACTAGGAATCCATTATTCCGTATACGAAACTGTAGTTTCTCTATCTCTCATTCATACATGATACAATGCTTACAGTGTTTGATTCTGTTGCTTGTAATGGTCAATCCCGCACTGTGATGCTCACATCACATTGATTCCTGTTTCTAGTGATGGCCAATCCGTAACTATTGAGATCACAACTAGATTGTTGAACTCAAAAAAATTGTTTCAATATCCCTCCTCTTCAAATCGCAGCAAAGCTGTGAGACCATTGTAAGATCACTGTTCTTTTTGTCTTACATATTTTCGTTCCACTACAACAATATTACATGACCTTACCACTGTGCCCTTGAAATTAAAGTTTACTTTTTATGCATAGGCTGAAAGTACCCTTTTCTGTTTTTTGTTTGTCTCTATGCTCTTATTTTAGAAAAAACAAAAATCAGACATAATACTTTTACATATCCTCATAGATGTTAGCTAACCTATTGATAATGCTGCTCTTGATTCTTAATTTTTTTGTGATATTGATACTTTTCTTGGGTTGCTTGATTTCTTTATCTTGATAATTTATTGAGAAGTTCATATGGTTCTGATAAATAGAGAGAGAGGCAAGTTTTGTTGTAGTGACATAACGAGACAAATTAGCTCATCTAGCAAACTTTAATACATATTTCTTATAGTGTTTTTTCATAGTCTAAAATAAACTATTTAATCCTTGTTCCAGGATATCATTGACATGATTTGCTGTGGGATGCAGCTTCCATGGTGAATAGGGTTTTCTGCAGCAGCACCTTGCAAGATGTTCAACAGCTTACATCAGATACTACAATAGAGGTATTGCACTCTCAAGGTCCCACCTTACATGGTTGAATCATCATTGAATTGAACACAATCAGCTTATCATGATAATATTCAGGTTACAATCGATATACCGTTTCCATTTCGAGTAATACCAGTTACAGCCATTGAATCAAGTGGCAGACAAGTGCTTGAACAGTTACTCGGAGTCGTGCTTCCAAGATTTCTGAAGCAGGTATGTGACATGCTATAGATATTTGTTTATTAACATTTTTCTTCATCTCAGCCTTCACTCTTTTTTCCAAGCTGCAGCTCATGTTCCTTTCACAGCATATGTTAGAGCAAGTCGTGGATGGTTCGGTCTATGTATAAGATAAAATACTGCTATAGAAATTTGAGAAGGAATTGTATTTCTGGAAATTACCTCATTTGCAAATTGAACAATTTTTCATTTTCTTTTTCTTAACAGAATCGTATCAGGTCAAGGCTCTATTTTACTTGTAGCACTTGTTTGTGCCACACTCTATATTCATTGTCGAATGAATGATTCAGTTTTTAGCTGTAGTTGCTGTCCATAATCCTTGTACATGAACTGGATGACCTAAAAAGAGCCATTTATGAGGAAGACATGTTTATTTTCCAGATGGAAGTATGGAACTACGTTGAGTCATAGATGATTATGAGCAACATTTCCTATAGTTCTCTATAAATTTATATTATTTTGATACGATTTTCATTTTTGTTGTTCCAGCTCGTTACTGACTACCAAGCTTGGGCTTCTGGTGATTCTTCAAGGAAACCACTTGGCACTGGCAAAATATGAAGCTCCCCAGGGCCTCCATTAGGCATGGTAGTTTATTTGTTGTATTGTATAGCAATCTTGCTCCTGCCTGAACGTCATCCACTTCACTACTACAGTGTCTGTATGCTCAACTTGTTGAAATTAGCCATTGCCATTTTCTATCGCAGCTCTTCAGTTATCGAGATCCATTTCCTTCTTGGTCTGAAGATTGTAATGGAGCATTCGCAATGAAGATCATAGCATATGAACAGTGAACTGTCATTTGCGCCCACATAGTTGAACAGTGCTGTCTTTTTTTTTTAAAAAAAGTGAACACTATTGTGATGGACTGATGGTACTTCGATCTGTGGCGCGGTGCTGGCATCAACATCAGCATGAGCGGTTGACGAAGCGTTGTCTAGTGATGCGACGCTAATGCCCGCGTATGCTGCACATTTCGTGGCGTTTGTTTATGAGATGGTGGCCGTGGACCGTCGCGCGCGCGAGAGGTGGATCAGTTTATTTTTGCAAACTTAAAGCACCCAGGCCACATGTTTAGAGTATTTGCGGAAATTTCGAAACCGACAAAAAACCGAGCTGAGCCAAACTGGCCGTGCCAGAGCCCAGAAGGAAGGTGAGCTGAGCAGAGCAGAAAAGCCCAAACAAGCCACGATAGTTTTTTTTTTTAAATAGTACAAGCCACGATTAGTTTAAGCCGACATTTCCACCACGCGTCCAACCTTTTCTCCTCGTCAGCACCCTTTGCGACCCCACCACCACAGCGCCGCCTGCCCGCCCACATGACCTCACCTCCTCGCGTCGTGCCACGCCCTCTCGGACTCGCGCCGTTCTGAGCTGTCCCCCCGCCTGCCCCCCTCTCTCTCCTCTCGGCTGTCGCCGCGGATCTCCCCGCGGCGGCCGCCACGATGGCTTCCTCCTCCGCCGCGGCGTCGGCCGCCGCCCTAGGTGACCTCTCATCTCCCCCTCCCTCCCCGCCGCTCGCTCTCCGTCCTCCTCACCCGCCCCTGCCCCCATTCCAGAGGCCGTGCAGGTCCTCGTCGCCTCCCTCGCCGACGACTCCCTGGTCGCCCGCGACGCAGCGCTCTCTGCCCTCCGCGACATCGCGCCGCTGTAAGTGGTCGTACTCGTTCCCCCGTGCGCCCGCTTCGTTCCGTGCGAATCAGCTTGGTGAAATTCGTTGCTTGCTGGGTGCAGGAATCCGCTGCTCGTCCTCGACTGTTGCGCTACAGTTTCTCGAGGCGGACGTCGGGTGCGTTCATGAGCCTCTCGGATGAGAATTTGGTTGTTCATTTTTTTGAATTATTTGCGGGGTGTGAATTGGTTTTGGTTTTTGTGGAGTGCAGCGGTTTGGGAACATGGCTGGGGTTTTTCTCGTGATGGCTTCCGCAGTGAGGGCTCTCGATCACTCCGATGCCGAGCGTGAGTTCCTTCGTAAAATTGCGAGGATTGCAACTGCAGAAATTGTTAGCTCAAAGGTATCAAATACTGCCAATCTCTCTCCTCGCGTTTTTGAGCTCAGTGTTAGATGATGAGCTAGAAACTAATGCCTTCATCTCCATCACCAACTTGGACAACTGCTCAGAACATTATGAGGATTGCTAAGCATGTCACATCCAATCAGTAGCATAGTACGCCCTCTTATTTTACAGGGCATGATTTGACTTTGTGTGGTCTTCTAAATAGAAATTTGATCAGAATTTATCTTATATAACACTTTTACTAAGTCCAAAATCCTGATCACATAAATGTACATTGAAATACAAATCTAATTGTACCACTTTTGTATCACTAAACTCATGTACAGTTATCCCAATTGTTAGCAAAAGTTTGAATTGTAGAAATAAAGTGCGCTTGTAATTTTGAACAGAAGGAATAGCATCCAAGGGGATCACGGATATGGAAGAAAAAGAAAAGGAGAAGCTACATTTATGATAGTGTTATATGATTTTTCTGTATATGTACATTACGCTGATAAACTATTGGAGAAAACTATAGCTACTATAACAGTATAATACGAAAATAAGAATGGATTGATTGTAAACTGATTTATGGTAGCAAGAAGTTTTGAGCATTACAGTTGATTAAGATTTTAGATACTTCTACTCTATGCTGCAGTCATATCATTTGAAATGTTAAACTTCACAATAATCCGAATTAGGTTAAACCTCCAATGTTTGGTCATAGCATGCAGTGCAGTACTTTATCTGATACTTCATTTAGTTTCTCCCTGTATCATCCTCAAAGTGTACATTTAACCCCTGAATTAACCAGATCGATTAGTTCTTTTCTAAGGTTATAAGCCAAATAACATAAAGTTTAAACTAGGCTAAAGAGACCTTAAATGGTAATTGTCTTTTTCATTGAGGCGTTTCCTGAATCTCAAGGAGTTACTTTTGCAACAGCTGGTTATTACATGTTGGGATTTGAATAGTTAATTTTATGAAAATAGTTTCAGGTTTGCAGTGTGATACTAAGAAGTATAAAACAGTTAGTTCTTATCATGGTTATGAATGTCATATAATGCTACATATGATGGTGTGGGCTATCATAGGTGGACGTTAATGACCAATATTCATTATTTTGTCTTACTTTCTTTATACTTCTGTTATTTTCTCGTTTCACCTGCCTGTCTTTGTTTAGCTCTAAATTATTTTTCTTTGGCGATCAGGAATTCAATGTTGATTGGCAAAGAGCAGGTGCTAGTCTTCTTGTTGCCATAGGTTCACATGATCCAGATTTGGTATGCCATTTTTCAACCATTCTCCCTTCTGTTTTCGTGGAGACAACAAGATAAATTTACTTATGATATAATACTATGTATGCTTGTTTACTTGAGGATAAACAAGCCGCAGTGGTATTTTGATCAATAACACCTAAAAAGGTTTTGTTACTGAGTACTGGAAAAGTTGTTGCTGAAAGTTGACACTGCAAGACAATTTATCTTATAAAATGATCTAATGTCATTAGCTGTTGGAAAATACCTAGTAGTCTCATCTATTTCTATTGATGATGCCATAAAGCCTTGGGAATTGCTATAAGAGCCGCTAGTATTTAATAGATTTCATCTTGATTGGAGAAGAAGCAAAGGAAACTGGAGGTATTTTGTATATTTTGGTTATTTGAAGATCATAAAATTTCCAAAGTCTGCACTCTAAGTTCTCTAAAACAAGTGGTCTGTCTGCTTAGGAGAGTCAGTTGCTCTCTTGGATGACCACCACAAATTGATTACATTCTCAATGGAAATGTGGGAGTGTATGTTCCCCATGCATTGGTCATCTGTTCCCTGTTTCATGGAAAATAGAACTCTGGTGTTATTGTCAACTCGATCTCTTTCTCCATGTTTGTTTTGGTCTTGTGTACTGGTTACTCTTTAGTCTTCACTAGCAGTTCAGCATTTCAGTAATAGCAATCTGTTGCCCTAACTTATTGCAGATGATGGAGGAAATATTTCTTCACTTCTCTGGACCAACTTCTGCTTTGCCAGCCATGTTACAGATACTTGCAGATTTTGCATCAGCCGAAGGTTAATCACATTTTCTAATTTAATTTCCATCTGATGAGTTGGACTACTGAATTTGCGACATGTGCTTGTTTCTTTGAAGCCTTGCAGTTCACCCCACGGTTAAAGGACGTGCTTTTGCGTGTTTTACCTATCCTAGGAAGTGTACGAGATGGCCAACGGCCTGTTTTTGCGAATGGTATTGCTATGGAATTTCCTGAGTTCACCAGTACTTCTCTTTAAACATTTCTGAAAACTTGAAAAGATTTAGAAAATCTCCTTTTCCAGCATTTAAGTGTTGGTGCCAGGCCACATGGCAGTACCTAGGAGACGCCCCCTCAGAACTTCCTTTTGATACTGATGTTATGTAAGCTTTCAGTTTGTTACAGCTTGTTTTTGGAGGTAATGGAAGTTAGGCATAGCATTTATGTAATATTTCAATGACAGGTCGTTCATGAATTCGGTATTTGAATTACTTATAAAAGTATGGACAGGTTCACGTGATCTAAAGGTACGTTTGACTTGGTTGTTTTGTTTTTGTCTTGTTTCTTTTCAACACCTTCGAACAATATAGTGTCTCAACTGGTAGGAGTGTTAGAACTAGAGAAGAAGAGAATATCGAGGACTTAACTCCATGCTGTTGTAAAGTTGTTATAGTTTGTTGGAATGTTGCAATGTTAGTGGTTTAGTGCACTGTTCATGTACAATATTCGTTTCTTTCACGTGCCGACTTTATGCTGTTTGATCAAATCGACTGCTACATACAACTGAACATTTTTTTTAATATTCTCACCAGGTGCGGTCATCCTCTGTGGAGGCTTTGGGAGAAATGGTTGGCCTGGTCACTAGATCACAGTTGAAATCAGCACTGCCAAGGATTATACCAACAATGTTGGATCTGTATGTGTTCTATTCTATATATTTCCTGAAGATGTTTTTCCAAGTTCCCCCCCAGATGTTAATTTCTTCTTCTCTTGTAGATGTAGGAAAGATCAAGAAGTTGCTTTTGTTGCGTCTCACAGTCTTCATAACCTTCTTAATGCATCGTTATTGTCTGAAAGTGGCCCGCCTTTACTTGATTTTGAGGTAAATCAAGAATATGCCTAAGACATGGTTTCTTCACTTTTTAATGTATTCTTAGTTTCCCCTGTTTTCCCATCTGTTGCAACTATGATAAGCTAATGCTGTTCAGTGCTGCTATCATAGATGCTTGCTACAGAATTACAATGGCACTGTTTACATGACACCTGCGGTTAAAAATGTGAACATTCAGTATATTATGATACAGTAGAATTGACTGGGTTATGACTTACAATGAGCTGATGTTTGCATATTTTCATCACTACAAATTAGTGGATCTGCATTTTGGTTCTAGATTTCAGATTATGAACATGGCTTGCATGATCAGATCATACTCTAGCAATCTACCCATACCTCAGCTAACAAATGTAACCTTTCTTAAAATGTTTATGCTCTGTCCTGTCACAGTCATATGTTTCTAACTCATGGATCGTATTGCTTCACGAAATATCCAGCACCAAGATATGCTATAAAATTATAAATATATACTGAGCATGCTCCTTGATCACTCAGAGTCTGTTGTTTCTTGTGTTGCAGGAGCTTACTGTTATCTTAGTTACGCTTCTTCCATTAGTATCTGTCAATAACGGCAAAGATGAGCATTATGCTTCAAAGGGATTGAAGGTTGCTGTCTTAACTCACATGCGTCCTTTCTTGTTTCAATGTTACATCCACTAACTAGTTACTTTATATCATATTATTTCAATCAATAATGCCACATTTTGATGTGACAAATAGAAGTCACAATTGAAGGGCTAAAAAAACCAAGTATCTTTTAGCACTTTCTAAGTATAAATGATGAAGAGACTATTTCTGCAGTATTTCTGTAAGACCTTGTTACTGTCTATATTTTAAGCAAAGTTTCCATACCTATTTTCTGAAAACTTGCACTGCTGTGAAATACTATATGTATACTGCCATCTGTTGAGATACTCATGTTTTAATCATTTGCTTGTAGACATACAATGAGCTCCAGCGTTGCTTTTTGGTAATTGGTTTAGCATATCCTGAGGATCTTTGCATGTTCCTTTTGAATGTAAGTATTTTTCCATGTGTCATGAAGATCCAAGTTTGCACAAGATAGGCTTGTGTAGAATAACAATTATTTTTGTTACTGTCTATTGCTATACAGAAATGCAAGTCAAAAGATGAAGCATCTATTGTTGGGGCGCTTAGTACAATAAAACACCTATTGCCCAGGTTTTCTAACTCTCTTGTTGTTATGGACACATTCTTTGGGAAGAAGTTACAGTGCAGAAAGAGCAAGACCCAGGCGCCATCTAGTGGCTAGTTTGTTACAGTTGGTTGGTTTGTTTCCTTCGGTTTAGGAGGATAAACATTGGTTTGTTTCCTTTTGTTTAGGAGGATAAACATTGTTATTTAAGGGGGCCGATGGCCAGTTTGTTAGGCAAGCAGAAGGATAGGTCTTAGCCTCAGAGCCTCCTAGGGAGGGCGAGGGAGATTCATCTATCTGTAATCGTGATCTCGTTCAATAAAGTGGTCGTATCATCTCTGGTATCAGACTAGGCTTTCCTTCCTCGCCATCCACTTCCATATTGTCCACCCCTTCCCCTGCGCGCCGCTAATTCCACCGCTTCCTGCCGCACATCGTCCCTGCCGCCATGCCTGGCGACGATGACGACACCTCGCCGGTCTCCAAGGCCGAGTTCGAAGAAGCCGTCGACAAGATGGTCAAGATGATGGGTGACATCGGTAAGAAGCTCGACACCGAGGTGTCATCCGTCCGTCAGGAGTGCTCCCTACTGTCTACCTCCATCAAGAACGTGCAGACGCAGCTGCTGGACAAACAAGGCCGCTTCGACAGCCATTCATCGTCCCCAGGCGATGGCACACCGGCGCCGCCAGTCCACAAGCTCCGTTTTCCCAAGTACGACGGCGGCGACGATCCTCTCACGTGGCTGCACAAGGGCGAATAATTCTTTCGCGCTCACGGTACACCCAAGGACCAGAAGGTGTGGACGGCAACGTTCTACCTTCAGGGCGCCGCCAGCCAGTGGTACTACCGCTGGGAGAAGAACCACGGCGTTCCATCTTGGAAGGACTTCGTCGACGGCGTCAACAAGCGTTTCGGCCCTCCCCTCCGCAGCAACCCCCTCGGCGAACTATCCCAGTGTCGCCGCACGGGCTCGGTCGACGAGTACGTCGATCAATTCCTCAAGCTATTGGCCCGCTGCGACGACGTCAGCGAGAAGCAGCAGATCAATCTCTTCACCGCCGGGCTCCTGCAGCCTATGAGCACCGACGTCGAGATGCATGCACCGGCGACCCTAGAGGACGCTATGGCCCTGGCGCGGTCGTACGAGCGCCGCGCGCAGCTGACGGACGACGCGACGCGAGCACCCGCGCGCTCCCCCAAGCCCAGCAACCGCACGCCCGCTTCATCCGCCAAGTCTCCATCGACGCCGAACGCATCTACCTCATCGACAACAACCCCGGGCGCTCCGGAAAAGGCTCCACCACCAGGTCCGCGTTTTACGCGCCTGTCACCAGAGGAGATGGCGCGCCGCCGCCTCGACGGTCTCTGCTTCAACTGCCCGAGAAATTCTCTCGTGATCACGCCAAGCAATGTACCATGCGTGGCATCTACTTCCTGGAGATGGACACCGACGACGCCGCCTCGGAGCAAGACTCAGAGGAGGACATGTCGATCTCCATGTACGCTCTGGCGGGCATTCGCATGGGCGGGACACTCAATCTGGCTGCGTCCATCGGCGACACCAACCTGACGGCCTTGATCGACTCCGGCTCCACCCACTGCTTCCTCGCCGAGTCTACAGCCTGGAGGATCGGCCTGGTGCCAGAACCACGTCCAGGATTGACGGTCGGCGTTGCCAACGGCGAGCGCGTTCCGGCGACGGGCGTCTGCAAGGCCGTCCCCATCACCATCGGCGCTGAGACCTTCCACGTCGACGTCTACATCATCCTCCTCGACGGCTGCGAGTTGGTTTGGGGTGCGACTGGCTGCGCACCCTTGGTCCCATCATGTGGGATTTCGACCGCCGTTCCATGGCCTTTTGGCGCGACGGTCACCGAGTCAAGTGGCTGGGACTCGACGCGCCCCCCGCGCCACAGCTCGCCATCACCACGGCGCAGGACCTGCTGCGCCTCCTCCTCGACGAGTTCGCCGACCTCTTCGCCACGCCGACGGGCCTTCCTCCCCAGCGGGCATTCGACCACCGCATCCATCTTCTACCGTCTACACCGCCAGTCGCTGTGAGGCCTTATCGGTACCCACAATTGCTGAAAGACGAAATAGAGACGCAGTGCAAGGCGATGCTCGAGCAGGGCATCATCAGGGCAAGCACATCGGCGTTCTCCTCGCCCGTCCTCCTGGTTCGCAAGCGGGACGGAACTTGGCGCTTCTGTGTTGACTACAGAGCGCTCAACAGCAAGACGATACGCGACAAGTTCCCGATCCCCATCGTGGACGAATTGCTGGACGAGCTCAAGGGCGCCATCTTCTTCACGAAGCTGGATCTACGAAGCGGCTATCACCAAGTGCGGATGCATCCGGATGATGTGCACAAGACGGCCTTCCGCACACACCATGGGCATTTCGAGTTCCTAGTCATGCCTTTCGGGCTGACAAACGCGCCGTCAACGTTCCAGGCGCTCATGAACGAGGTGCTCCAGCCGTTCCTCCGCCGCTGCGTCCTGGTGTTCTTCGACGACATTCTCATCTTCAGCAGGACGTGGGCCGAACATCTTCAGCATATCCGCGCGGTGTTCACCACGCTACGCGCCCACGGCCTCGCCCTCAAGCGTTCCAAGTGCCTCTTCGGCGAGCGGCGTGTTCAGTACCTGGGACATGTCATATCCAATGACGTGGTGGCCATGGATGATGACAAGATCAAGGCGGTCCAGGAGTGGCCGCTGCCCAAATCCGTCAAGGCGCTGCGTGGTTTTCTCGGGCTCACCGGGTACTACCGTAAGTTTATACATAACTATGGTACAATTGCTGCTCCATTGACAGCTCTGCTCAAGAGGGAGGCGTTCCGCTGGTCGGCGGAAGCAACAACGGCGTTCGAGGCCCTCAAGAACGCCCTGACCACAGCACCGGTTCTCAAGCTTCCTGACTTCAAAGAACCGTTCATGGTGGACTGTGATGCCTCGGGAACGGGCTTTGGTGCTGTTCTCCATCAAGGACAAGGCCCCATCGCTTTCTTCAGTCGCCTTGTCGCTCCACAACACGCGAAGTTGGCGGCCTATGAGAGGGAGCTCATCGGCTTGGTTCAAGCCGTGCGCCACTGGCGTCCCTATCTGTGGACACGCGACTTCATCGTGCGGACTGATCATTGCAGCTTGAAGCATCTACTCGATCAGCGCCTCTCCACGATCCCTCAGCACACTTGGGTGAGCAAGTTGTTTGGCTACAACTTTCAGGTTGAGTACAAGCCCGGCAAGTTGAACAGGGCGGCAGATGCACTCTCCCGCCGTGACGAAGGCGACGTGACCGCTGCGATGCACGCGATCTCCAGGCCGGAGTTCTCCCTCTTTGTGGAGTTCCGGCGCGAGGCCGAGCTACTTCCGGAGATACAAGCCAAGAAGCAAGAGATCGCCGACGGCTCGGCAGGCGCGGCGTGGTCGCTGGCGGATGGCTTCGTCATGCACCGTGGCCGCATCTTCGTCCCGTCGTCCTCGGCGCTCTGGCCAGAGCTACTCGCGACGGCACACGGCGCGGGGCATGAGGGCACACAGAAGACACTGGTGCGTCTGCGCGCCTCGTTCTACAACGCCTAGGCGTCCAAGATGGTGCGCGACTACGTGAAGGCCTGCATCGTTTGCCAGCGCAACAAGACGGAGCATCTACACCCGGCGGGCCTCCTTCAGCCCCTGGACGTGTCGTCGGCTACATGGAGCGACATCGCCATGGACTTCGTTGAGGGGTTCCCGCGCGTCGCCGGCAAGTCGGTGGTGCTGACCGTGGTGGACCGGTTCTCTAAGATGGCCCACTTCATTCCGCTGGGGCACCCCTACTCCGCACTCTCCGTGGCACAGGCCTTCTTCGCCAACATCGTCAAGCTCCATGGGTTCCCGTGTTCGATCGTCAGTGATCGGGACCCCGTCTTCACCAGTGCTCTCTGGCGGGAGCTCTTCGCTCTTGCAGGGGTGAAATTGCGCCTCAGTTCCGCCTTTCGGCCGCAGACGGGCGGCCAATCTGAGGTGACGAACCGGGTACTCGGAGTGTACCTTCGTTGCCTCGCCGGAGATCGGCCACGGCAATGGCTTCGCTGGCTGCCATGGGCCGAGTTCTGCTACAATACTTCGCACCAATCCGCGCTCCAGTCAACGCCGTTCCGGGTGGTCTATGGTCGTGACCCGCCCACGTTGATGTCCTACGCGCCAGGCCTCGCCAGGGTCACCGCTGTCGATCAGCAGCTGATGCAGCGCGACGAGTTCCTGGCCGAGGTGTGGGAACGTCTTCTCCAAGCTCAAAATTACATGAAGACCGCACATGACAAGAACCACAGAGACCTCTCCTACGACGTGGGCGAATGGGCTTGGCTACGCCTTCTTCATCGCTCGGCAGCCGGCATCACTGACAAGACCCACGCCAAGCTTGCTCCCAAGTACTACGGCCCCTTCCAGGTGGTGGAACGCGTCGGCCCGGTAGCGTACCGCCTGAGCTTGCCACCCAAGTCGCGCATCCATGACGTGTTCCACGTCGTCTTCCTCAAGAAGTTTCATGGTGCGCCACCAACACAGGTAGCACACCTCCCACCGATTGTTCATGGTCGGGTGTTGCCTCGTCCAGCCAAGGTACTCCGTGCGCGCCCGTCCCTCACTTCGTGGGACATTCTGGTTCAGTGGGAAGGCCTGGATGCCTCTGAAGCTTCATGGCGTCCCTTGGAAGAGTTCAAGGAGGAGTATCCTAATTTCAAGCTCGAGGACGAGCTTTTCTGTCACGAGGGTGGTAGTGTTATGGACACATTCTTTGGGAAGAAGTTCCAGCGCAGAAAGAGCAAGACCCAGGCGCCATCTAGTGGCTAGTTTGTTACAGTTGGTTGGTTTGTTTCCTTCGGTTTAGAAGGATAAACATTGGTTTGTTTCCTTTTGTTTAGGAGGATAAACATTGTTATTTAAGGGGGCTGATGGCCAGTTTGTTAGGCAAGCAGAAGGATAGGTCTTAGCCTCAGAGCCTCCTAGGGAGGGCAAGGGAGATTCATCTATCTGTAATCGTGATCTCGTTTAATAAAGTGGTCGTATCAGATCCGTCAATGTTTCTTGCTCTGTGCCTCTTTTAAAACTGTTATGGCAACTTCTATGATCTATCTTTGTAGATTGTTGGAATCATGGCATACTAAACAAGCACCGCTGGTTGAAATCGTGAAATCACTTCTAGAGCACCAGAGCTTGGCGATACGTATGACGCTAGCTGAGGTAATGCATTGGATGTAAACTCTTGGTGGAATAATAGTCATTTTTGTTTGCATGAAGCAGAGTTGGGTCACAAAATATTTATTATGGCCAATCCTTGTTTAACTCTTGATACATGAAATAGTATATATAATAATATTGATTTCTGATTCTTTATGCATCCAATTTTTCACATTCTCTGATATTAGTTAAATTGCGTACAGCTGATTGTTGTTATGGCTTCACACTGCTATTTAAGTGGACAACCTGCTGAGTTGGCAGTTGAGTTCCTGGTGCGGCATAGTGCTATAACTGATGAAGATCTAAATGATCTTGGCACTCTGAAAAATGAGTATTTCCAGGACAAAAGATTTGAGGTTATATTTATTTTGGATCATGTGTTATTTACATGTTAAGAGTCACTTCTTTAGGATGATATGTATTCTTATTCTAGTATTCTACTTCTATTTGTCAGATGAAAGTAAGTCTTGCTGGCTTAGCAGAACTAAGAGCTATATGTGAAAAGGGTTTACTTTTATTAGCGATCACCATTCCTGAAATGGAGGTAAAAGCACTTTTCATTATGCTCATCGAATCTGGAATTCAGTTTGCTTAGCCAGCTTCAATAATTTATGATTTCTGTAAGTCATGCTCATCATAGTTAAATAAGTATTGCACTTCAATTTTCCTATTTCCCAGCTTGTTCTATGGCCATTCATCTTGAAGTTGATAATCCCAAAGAAGTATACGGGTGCAGTAGCTACGGTGAGCATTTTGTTACACTCGTACAAATACTGTGCGGAGCATTATGTTTGCTGTCAATAAATACTGTACCTTCAATAAGGTTCACACTTTGTGTTCTGGATATGATTAACATGGAAATATCTGCAGGTATGCAAATGCATAACTGAGTTGTGTAGGCATAAATTGTCACAGACAAACCCACTATATACTGAATTTAATGCCTCAAATGAAACCCCGAATCCTGAGGTAGCTTGCTTCATCTCAGATGTTTTTCCTTGTAATAAATCTTTTCATCAATTGGCTAGTTATCCCTCATGATGACGCGGTTTGTGCAGGACTTGTTTGCTCGTTTGGTTGTGCTTCTGCATAATCCACTTGCTAGGGGCCAACTGGCCACCCAGATCCTGACGGTTTGTCTTCTTACAGATTTAAAATAAGATTTCAATGGATGATCTTAACATCTGCTTTTGGGCATGTCCTTTTCAGTCCGAGTGACTTTGTCTGTACATACATATTGTATATTATCTAGCACTCTTAGCTTTTACAGATGTTATACTCCATATGGGAGGAGACATCATTTTAGTAGGAAAAGTTACTTCACGAAAGCCCTAGAATAGCCTCTGAGTACTGAGTGAGTGATAGGTTTGCCTGCTGTTTTTTTTTGTTTTTTTATGCCTTTTTGACGGGCCTGATACTGTTTGCTTTACTCTGGTATCTGCATTATAGGATACTTGGGCATTGTTGAATGTTTGCTTGTCATTGCAATAAGCGATTATATTTGTAAGTTGTAACCTTTTCTTGCCATCAATTTAAAATCCCAGTGATTGCTGATTAAATATGGCCACATAGGCTCACTATATCTTACTTGTTTATACTATTTGGGCTCTTGAATATTGCTGATTAAAAGAAACAACCTTAAAATATTGTTCGGCAACCACTCTTTTCTTCTAGGTGAGATGGAGCGTTGCGTGTATGGGACCATTCTTTCTTCTCTCTTTAATACAAAGATACACAGCTCTCCTGTGTATCTGAGAAAAAAAAGATATTGTTTATATCTGCCGTATTCACTTTACCTTTGTATCTTGTAGGTTCTGTGCTACTTGGGTCCACTTTTTCCCAGAAACCTTTCTTTATTTTGGCAAGATGAGGTATAGCTCTGATCCAGTATTGTTAGAACATGAAGACTGCATGCTTATTCCAGTTTTCTATTAATTACCATTCTGGTTATCATTCTTTTGTTCTAAACGGAACAGAAAGTATTAAGGAGTAAGTTATATTTCTATGTATCTTGCAGTGCTTGTATCTTAAAATTTTGAAGCTTTTGTTTTTAATGTTAAATCCCCCAAAACAAAGTTCTATTGCAAATCCTGGCTGTGTCCGGTAATTCATATAATACTTGCCCTGCCCTTGAGTTATTTGTATAATGCAACCTACTACATGACTCCTGTGATGATTCACCTAAAAACAAAGAGATTTAAGATTTCATTTCCCTTCTGTGAAAGTGGCTTACAAAATGTCACTTTTGGCAAGTATTAGGTCCCTAAGATGAAAGCTTACATCAGTGACCCTGAAGACCTTAAGCAAGATAGCACATACCAGGAAATATGGGATGACATGATAATAAATGTAAGTATCTTATTTGTGTTGGTTCTGGATGATATTCATGTTGTAACAAGGAGTCTACAATTGTGGTCTTAGAAGCTAGAGTCATGATAACATTGTAGTGCTTGATGCTTTAGCAAATTTTGTTAAGAGATTGAGCAAAACAAAATTACCAGGAAAAATGGATGGCTTATGATGTTCAAATGTCCAATTTTTTCTGTCATTGTTGTCATTTTTTATTTGTTGTTCAAGAAGCCTTTGGGTGGTTGATGTTTAAAAGAATGTATTTCCAATTTTTAGACTAATGCTATCGCTGGCATTCTCATAAAGGTTGCATAGCCGGTCCCAAGCCCGGGTAAAGGAGGAGGGTTGCGTTAGGTTTTGGCAAACCAGCATAAAAAATAGCCACTCTAATGGATTTGAAACCCACAAGAAACTCGTTGGGGCGTAACCCTCTTAGCGACGCGCTACATCGGAACCCGGGTGTGGTGATAAATGAGCAAGGGCCGGGTCGTCACCCCCCCAAGGGCGCGTCGTATCGTGACCTGGGTACGATGATAAGTGAGCAAGGGTCGGGTCGTCACTTGAATGACGCGCTACATCTACGCCCGGGTGTAGTGAAAAATGAGCAAGGGTCTTCGCACTTCCCTCGACGGGTGCGAAGGGTAAGGAAGCTAGCCGAGCCAACTAGGATTCGTATAGGTAGCTGGAACGTAGGGTCCCTAACGGGTAAGTTGCGAGAGCTAGTTGATGCAGCAATTAGGAGGCGTGTAAATATTCTATGCGTTCAGGAGACTAAATGGAAGGGCTAGAAGGCGAAGGAGGTTGAGGATACTGGCTTCAAGCTTTGGTACACGGGAGCAACTCCGGGTAGGAATGGTGTAGGCATCTTGATTGATAGGAGCCTTAAGGATGGAGTCGTAGAGATTAGAAGGCAAGGCGACCGGATTATCCTAATCCGGTTGGTAGTTGGAGATTCGGTTTTGAATGTGATCAGTGCCTATGCCCCTCAGGTAGGTCTTAGTGAGAGCACCAAGATGCAGTTCTGGGAAGATCTAGATAGTATGGTTAGTACCGTGCCTACCAGCGAGAAACTCTTCATAGGAGATCTCAACGGCCATGTGGGTGCGACTAATGTAGGATTCGAGCGAGTGCACCGGGGTTTTGGGTATGGTAGCAGGAGTCAAGAGGGGGAGGATGTGTTGAACTTCGCGTTAGCCTACGACTTGTTGATAGCGAATACTGTGTTTAAGAAGAGGGAATCCCATCTTGTGACGTTTCGTAGTGGACAACACTCGAGCCAGATCGACTTTATCCTTGCTAGGAGGGAGGATAGACGTGATTGCTTAGATTGTAAGGTGATACCTGGGGAGTGTGTTGTCCCTCAACACAAGCTTGTGGTGGCGGACTTTCGTCTTTGGGTACGTGTCCACCGGGACAAACGTGCCAAGATTGCGAGAACAAAGTGGTGGAAGCTTAGAGAGGAAGCGGCACAAGCGTTTAAAGAAAGGGGAAGCGGCACAAGCGTTTAAGGAAAGGATGCTAGGTGAGGGGCCTTGGGAAGAAGGAGAAGACGCAGATGACATGTGGCTAAAGATGGCAACATGTGTTCGGAAGGTGGCCTCAGAGGTGTTTGGCATGAGTAGGGGAGGCAAACAGGAGGGGAAAGACACCTGGTGGTGGAACGACGAGGTGCAAAGGGCTATTAAGGAGAAGGAGGAGTGTTTCAAGCGTCTCCACCTTGACAAGAGTGCAGCCAACATCGAGGGCTATAAATTAGCGAAGAGGGTTGCAAAGCGAGCTGTGAGTGTAGCAAAGGGTAAGGCGTATGATGACCTGTATCAGCGGCTAGGCACGAAAGAAGGGGAGAAGGACATTTATAGGATGGCTAGGATCCGCGAGCGGAAGACAAGGGATATCAACCAAATCAAATGCATTAAGGATGGGACAGATCGACTGCTAGTGAAAGATGAGATCATGGATAGATGGAGAGAGTACTTCGACAAGTTGTTTAACGGGGAGAGTGAGAGCCCTACCCTTGAGTTAGTTGACTCTTTTGACGATACCAATAGACGTTTTGTGAGGAGAATTCAGGAGGTAGAGATCGGGGAGGCTTTGAAGAGGATGAAGGGAGGTAAAGCGATGGGCCCTGATGGTATTCCTATTGAGGTGTGGAGATGCCTAGGAGATAGAGCAATAGTATGATTAACTAAGTTTTTTAATCTCATTTTTCGGTCAAACAAGATGCCGGAAGAATGGAGGAGAAGTATATTAGTACCTATCTTCAAAAACAAGGGTGATGTTCAAAGTTGTACTAACTACCGTGGGATTAAGCTGATGAGCCATACGATGAAGCTTTGGGAGAGGGTTATCGAGCATCGCCTAAGAAGAGTGACAAGTGTGACCCAAAACCAATTTGGGTTCATGCCTGGAAGGTCAACCATGGAGGCGATTTTCTTAATACGACAATTGATGGAGAGATATAGGGAGCGGAAGGACTTGCACATGGTCTTCATTGATATTGAGAAGGCATATGACAAAGTACCGAGAAATGTCATGTGGTGGGCTTTGGAGAAGCACAAAGTCCCAACTAAATACATTACCCTCATTAAGGATATGTAAAAGGATGCGACGACGTTTGTCCGGACATGTGATGGTAACACCACTGACTTTCCTATTAACATAGGCCTACACCAGGGGTCAGCATTGATCCCTTATTTATTTGCTTTAGTGATGGATGAGGTCACAAGGGATATACAAGGTGAGATCCCTTGGTGTATGCTCTTTGCTGATGATGTGATGCTAGTTACCGAGAGTAGGGCAGGGGTTAATAGGAAGTTAGAGCTGTGGAGACGCACGTTAGAGTCGAAAGGGTTCAGACTTAGTAGGACCAAGACCGAGTACATGATGTGCGATTTCAGCGTGACTAGGCATGAGGGGGGAGACGTTAGTCTAGATGGGCAAGTGGTGGTCCAGAAGGATACTTTTCGGTATTTAGGATCGGTGCTATAAAAGGATGGCGATATTGATGAAGATGTTAGGCATAGAATTTCAGCTGACTGGTTGAAATGGCGGCAAGCTTCTGGCATCCTTTGTGACAAGAGGGTGCCACAAAAGCTAAAAGACAAATTCTATAGGACAGCAATTCGTCCGGCGATGTTATACGGTGCTGAATATTGGCCTACAAAAAGGCGACATGTCCAGCAACTGAGTGTAGCAGAGATGCGGTGGTTTTGCGGGCACACAAGGAGGGATAGAGTCCGGAACGAAGTTATTCGGGATAGGATCGGGGTGGCACCAATTGAGGAGAAACTTATCCAGCATCGGCTGAGATGGTTTGGACATGTCCAACGAAGGCCTCCTGAGGCGCCGGTGCGTAATGGGGTTCTTGAGCGGGTCGATAATGTGAAGAGGGGTAGAGGTAGACCTAAACTGACGTGGGATGAGTCGGTTAAGAGAGACCTTAAGGATTGGAATATCTCTAAAGAGATAGCTTTGGATAGGAGTGCTTGGAGACTAGCTATCAATGTGCCTGAACTTTGAACTTATTTCTTTCGGGTTTCATCTCTAGCCTACCCCAACTTGCTTGGGAAAAAAGATTATGTTGTTGTTGTTGTTGGACTAACATTTGCTAGTACTATATGTCAAGCTTTTTTGGGTCTGTTATTTTGGTCAAGTATTCAGATAATATACTATCTTCCATGGAGAACTAATCTTCTGTCATCTTTCAGTTTTTATCAGAATCTTTGGATGTTGTGAATGACACTGAGTGGGTCATTTCTTTGGGTGATGCATTTGCACGGCAGTATGATCTGTATGCTATATCAGATGGACACGCTGCTTTACTGCACAGGTACAATTAAACTTATGACGGTCCTAGGGTACTTTTTCCATACTGCATACTTCACAACGTGATCTTTTAGTAATTACTAGATGCCATGTTGTCTATGTGCTGAAAGTTATTTTTTGGTTTCGGTGCACACAAAATATTCTGAACATGTGCCACATGATATTCTTTTTGTTGCGGCAGCTGCCCCTTTTTGTATTGCATGTGGTTTCTTTGGAGAGAGAGCTATTTTAACTCTTAAATAAGCCAACTGCTTCAAATATACTTTCCATTTTCTACAATCAGTCAATAATATGGTAATTCAGGGTATTAGAGAAGAGGCTAAGTTCTGCTGCATGGCAGGAGCCAAAGGGCTCAGTAGCATATGGCAATGATGATCTCATTTTTGTTGCTGATTGTGTTTTTAGTGTTCGTGCGGTGAGTCTTGTATTATTTTGGCCCACTAGGGGTTCTATGAGTCATCTAGACTCCTTTTCTTCTCTTAATATAATGATGCACAACTCTCCTGAGTGTTCGAGAAAAAAATATGGTAATGCCATCCTTATGCCAACTTAATGCAATACCATGGGGAAAAAAGTAAGCTAAGAAGTTTCTACTATTATATATTTGGGGCTGAGTAGATGGACCATTAAGAGCTCTTCTGTCAGATTTTTTGAAGCATTTCTATATCATAGTGAATTGCCACCTCATCATTTCACATTAGGTTCGTGAATTCATCCTCGGCGCTTGTTAATCATCGTGCTAGATCTGTCAAAATCCGATACAACAAACTATTTATGCTGGTTTTTCGGTTGAAATGATTAACCTATCGGACATTATCAGTAAAGCTTCAAGTGTTAATGTCAATAAATAAATCTGCATTGTCATCAAATGATCTGATATTTGAAAGAAAAAGGTCTAATAAGTTTAAGTTGCACGTAGTACAAGATTTGGAAAAGTCCAATTTACAACCTCGAACTATCACAAAAATCCAATTTTCAACCTTCAACTACAAAACCGGATAACGAGGGCCATCCAACTGTCGAAACCTGACTAGTTTGGCCCTTTGGGTAGTTTCAAAGGTGGTTTTGTATTTCTTTTTTTTAAATAAAAATTCTGGTTAGATCTAAAAGATCAAAACTCATTTTAAATCAGAAAACTATGAAACTAGTGCCCAAATTTTCTAAAAATGTAACCTATCTGTTGTTGCTGTATTTACATCTTATTTTTTTAAAAAATAATAGGCATTACTACAAGCAAACAAATACTAGTAACATGAAAAATTTGGATCCGAATAACTGACCAGTAGAGTGCCAGTAGATTGGTTACATTTTTAGAAAAATGCTGACACCTGTTTCATATTTTTTGATTTAAATGAATTACTTATAATTTTTTTAGTTTAAACTTGAATATGTTTAATTTTTACAACATAAAAAATTATCTTGGAAACCAGCCCAAGTGCCAAGTTTGTCCAGTTTCGACAATTGGACCTGTGTTATCCGGTTTTGTAGTTGAAGGTTGAAAATCGGACTTTTGTGATGGTTTGAGGGTGTAAACTGGACTTTTCCCTACAAGATTTACACGAATGATTTGAGGTAAAAAAAAAGAAGCAACTTTAACCTTTCACATGATACAAAATCAATGCAACGTGTCCGATTGCCAGTTATAGATTCTACCCTTTGCTGTACTTAATTTTGCCAGATGCTGCAGAGCCAGGACCCATGTTACCCCTCATTAATGATTGAGGACATGTTATAAAAGCTACACCAAAATGAGGCTGTAAAGTGGCTTTGCTTTACTCCTTTTCATTTGCAGGTGCTTAGGAATGCTTCTTCAGAAGGTTGATGATAGGGTTTATGTCAGTGAGAAGATTGATTGGATGTGTGGACACTCAAGCATGTCTATTCCTATTAATCGCCTTGGACTTGCACAAGGCATCGGGCTGGTGAGGTGCCATCGTGAATCCCTTTATTTTAGGCTTATTTAGGAGCTTTCAGCACTAAAGTCTCCCTTGCAGGTTGCAGCATCTCATTTGGATACAGTGCTGGAAAAACTGAAGAACATACTAGACAATGCAGGGCTAAGTGCTCTCCAGAGGTACTTATATTATCCTTTTGGCAGGAGAGACCCATCAGTTAGAGCGCCCCACCTAGCCAACCCGACCATAAAACCCAGGTGTTATAGTGGGAGGGGCGGGGGCCTTTATCCTTGGTCCAACATTCCCCCTACGGCGTGCGAGCCCGGCGTAGCCCGCAGCAGGTCTCAGCACACGAGAGACGCAGGGGAAATCGCGCAGCGGAAATGCGTGGCCGGGAGGGATCGAACCCAGGACCTCGGCTCTGGTACCAAGTTAGAGCGCCCTACCTAGCCAACCCGACCATAAAACCCAGGTGTTATAGTGGGAGGGGCGGGGGCCTTTATCCTTGGTCCAACACCATCTATTTGTGCTCATCTTAGTGCCAGTTATGTTTAGATGCAATAAAAAACTGTACAGTAACTACAATTGTGTTGCTTCACATGTTCACTTCTGTGGCCAATTTTGTGCCCAAATGGGATCCTGTACTTTGTTCTTAACTCCAATTTACCTATTCATATCCCTTCTTTTCAGTTATCTAGTATTAGTCTGCCTCATTTGTAATACTTCATTCCATATCCCATCTTTTATTTGAAGAAACAGAAATGGAGGCTGTACCATTCAAAAGTGGATATGAAGACAACTACTATTTTAGCTTGTAGTTTATTTTTGCAGGTCATGTATCCACTATCCAGTTGGTTCAGTTTATTAGTGAGTTTATGACATCCAATTCTGCAGGTTCCTCTCATTTTTCTCATTTGGTGCAAAAGTGGAAGATGTGGATGACACATACGCAGCCTTGGCTTTGATGTATGGTTATGCTGCAAGATATGCTCCATCAACTGTTATTGAAGCCAGAATTAATGCACTTGTGGTATGTTATCCCATTTATAAACAAACTTTTTTCCTTACATGACCAATCTGATGTATAATGATATATGCATGCGTTTGTGACCAACTCTAGCACTGATTTGTTTTGTTCAGTCTGACACTCTAATTTTAGTGATATACAAATATTATCTGCCAATCTTTTGCCACTAATTCAATTTTGAACACAAAATTGCAGCCCAATATGGCCTCTGCCATGTCTATTACAGTACTGACCATTCTTTGGGAACGTATTAGGTGCAAACCAATCTCTCCGTGCAAACTATAGAAACTTCAATCTGGATCATCGGATCAACATCCAAGGGGCATGGGGGATTGGGTAATTTTACAATCTGGACCCGCCCTTGGATTGGGTAATCACACTTTTGCAAATCCCCCTCCCACCCCTCTGCGCCCCTTCCTTTGGATGTTGATCCTATGGCCCAGATTGAAGTTTCCATAGTTTACACGGAGAGGTTGGTTTGCACCTAATATGTTCCCTTCTTATTTACTGTCCACTATATTTAGTGTGGACCACATTTGAGTATTTGACACGGTTGTATTTTGGACACTTTAGTTAGATCACCTCTGTGGTCAATAGAATATTCAAATATGGTTTATTTCGGTTTTCATCTTGATGAATACCATTCTCTTGTACTCAGGGGACCAATATGCTTGGAAGGTTGCTTCATGTTCAGAATCCTACTGCAAAGCAAGCTGTGATTACTGCAATCGACCTTTTAGGTGATTTACTACATAACATGACTGCATTCGTATCTTAGTGTCACTATTAACTTTTCAGCTGGTAGATTTATCTTGATTGCATAGGCAAATACCTTTTCTGCTCTACAGATCTTTGTCTATTTGCTTATTGCAATGGGCTTGGTAGTCTTCAACTTTTATTTTGTTTATCCATTTTTTATGTATGTCATAATGACTGTTCATTTCGAAAATTTTAGAAATATTGGTTAGGAACAAGCATTGGCAAAAGAAATTGGATAGGAGCGCTTGGAGACTAGCTATCAATGTGCCTGAACCTTGAACTTATTTCTTTCGGGTTTCATCTCTAGCCTACCCCAACTTGCTTGGGAAAAAAGGCTATGTTGTTGTTTGTTGTTGTTGTCATTGAGATATTAGTAATTCCCATGTATTCCTGCTAGATTTTGGTAATTGTTTCACTACCTGAATACGTTATACAAAAATATTATTGAAAAGAAGCAAAATGTCCGATTCCCCTGATTTATGAGTGAGTTGAGAATTAACTCAAAAGCTTTCCAAGACAGAAAATAAGTACTAAGAGAGTTGATATCTCCATTGTAAACGGTTTTGGTCCGCTGTTTGACCATTTTCTGTTCTGTATCACTCCAATGATAAATTTAATTGGCAGTCTGCATTTGATAGATTCGCACACAGAATAAGATCTCTTTGCTACCTGTTATTCTAAATGCCTTGTGATCATATTGCATAAGCAAGTTGATCTATGTGATCTTATATAATCAGACTGGTATCAATTTTCATATAGCAGCAGCTAATTTCTGCATTTACCATATTTACTTCACGGTTATGTACACTTTGAACTATTGTATGTGATCAGTTTTATTGTTTAGGCCGAGCTGTTATTAGCGCTGCTGTTACGGGAATCTCATTCCCACTGAAACGAAGAGATCAGTTGCTGGAGTATGTTTTAACTCTAATGGGTAGGGATCAAAGTAATGATCTCACTGATTTCAACTCTGAGCTTTTGTACACACAGGTATATGCTCAAGTTTTGACCTTGTTTCATGCCATATGTAGAATGGATTCTTCATTCAGTTGAATCTTCGCTCTTTTAAATTAGCTTACATGTACAGTCTTCCATTATATATTTTTTCACTTCTGTTCACTATGTAACAGCACTGTTAGTGATTCAAGTTTAGAACTTTTTTCCACCTCTAAATTATTCCTACATGTGCAGAGTGTTGCTTTAAGTGCCTGTACTACTCTGGTTTCACTAGAACCAAGATTACCTATGGAAACAAGAAACCGTGTCATGAAGGTCTGCGTGGATATGCTGCAACACAACAAAACTATGCTAATAGTTTGTCTACTACTTGAAGAACATTTATTGATTTATATTATTTTGACTTGTTTTATGTCCCACTTTCAGGCAACATTAGGTTTTTTTGCATTGCCAACAGAGCCCTCAAGCATTGTTGAGAGTCTCATCACAAACCTCATTATTCTGTTAGGTGCCATTCTACTTACAAGGTAATGCTGTTGACTTATATTTCAATTGTACTGTTTCTATTTTTGGATAACGTTTCTTATCATGCTGTGAATTTCTTCTGTTTTTTCATTTTTCTTGTGCAACTTGCTGTCTTTCGTGAAAGGCCATTTTTCTCTACCATTACTTGTGTGGTCTTGTAAAACTCGACGACCACCGGGGGGGGGGGGGGGGGGTCTTACGGCATTGCACTAAGAAGAAACCTCAGCCTATTTTTTGGGTTGCCAGCATTTTTTTTTACCAGGATTTGAACCATGGTTGGTGTCTTCTCAATTGGAAAGCTTACCACTACACTACCAGAGTGTTGGCACTTGTGTGGTCTTATGTTTTGAGAATGTCTGGTTTCTTATATATAGCGCGCTAGTTTGACAATATTAAATATAAGTCCTAGCCTACCATGTATGCAGATCAAGGAAACACCAAACCTTCAATCGGATCTTTTGTTTCTTAAAGGGAATATACTATTACACTTAACCTTATCTTCAGCTTTAAAACTGTTATAGTGACTGGAAATATTACAATAACAACATCGTTCATTTCCTCAGTAGACGCATTGGAAGTGGAGGGAGTTAGATATTGTGCGAAAGTTCAGTTGCAGTGGCTGTTCAACAATTGTGTTGGATCTCTTCACTATGGGTCAGCCAAAGTAACTAACTAGGCGTAAAGGATTTGTCGTGAAGTATTAGTGGATTGCCCACCTCTTCCCAAAAGCTTAAGCTTTTGAGTTCATCTGGTTGGTGCATAAACCTAACATGGTATCAAAGCCAGAGGTCTCGAGTTCGAGTCTTGGTAGAGGCATCTTTTAAGTCCTCCGCTCCCTTCTTTATTTCCACATTTGCGCCTTGTTCCGGCTGCATGTGAGTGGGAGTGTTGTGAAGTATTAGTGGATTGCCCACCTTAAGCTTTTGGGTTCATCTGGTTGGTGCATGAAACCTAACAGGATTGACTTTAATGTTGAAATAACATGAGGTGAAAACGTCCTCGCCCTAGGATCTCAGGTGGTCTAGGAGTTCTTGGCTCTTGCTGGTCAGGTCTCATCCTTTTCAGTATTTATGTAATAGTTTACAGGGTTTTTGTATGGGCATGGTACAGGCCCTATCTGTACCACTTGGGGTTTTTACCCCTTCTTTCTTCTTAATATATTGATGCGCATCTCTCCTGCGCTTTCAAGAAGAAGAAAAAAGACGTGAAGTAGATATATGCTAGAGAGTGGTCGTAAGTACCTGTAATGGGCAACATATTAGTTTCTGGAATCTTGGGCAGCTTGATTGTGTTTGTTTCAGCCTAATATATTATAGTACTTCTCATGTTTGTATTCCTTAGTGTTCGAGAAAAAAAATGTTTGTATTCCTTAATCCCTATCACCTATCTTATATTCCTTTATCAGTGGTGAAGATGGTCGAAGTCGAGCAGAACAGTTGCTGCATATTCTTAGGCAGCTTGATCCATATGCATCGTCATCTTTGGAACACCAAAGAAGAAGAGGATGCATTGCTGTACAGGAGGTGCTAATAAGGTTCCGCAATCTTTGTTCTGGTGGATTCGGTGCATTGGGATCCTATCCATCTTTCACAATGAACAAGCAAATTGATCAAGGAGGGAGTAGGAGCTTGTCAAGTTTGCCCTGTATGACTAATTTTTTTAGATTGCTTTATAAGTATAGGATATCATGTCTGTAAGATGCCTTCATTTTATGGCAGCTGCATTTGTGTTGCCTAGCCGAGATTCTTTAAGCTTGGGAGAGAGGATAATGGCGTACCTTCCTCGTTGTGCTGATACAGACGCTGAAGTTAGGAAAGCTGCAATTCAGGTTTGTGCAAAAGAAGCTGGTTGCATTGTTTTGTTTGTTACAGTATATTTCTGCCCTTTCTCCCATTGTGCAGTTTCCATTTTGACATGTGTTGTATGATTGTATAGCAGGATTGTTTGAAGTTTTCGTCTTACATTGAATTCGAGCTCATCAAATTATTTTGATCATATGATCCTTTTTGTTGTAGATCATTGCACTCTTCTTCAACATTTCATTGTCACTTCCGAAGCAGAAGGCATATGCTAATGATATTGATCTGGAATCCTCATATAGTGCTTTGTCCTCCCTCGAGGAGTTAGTCTCTATCGTCAGAAGGGTGAGTATGATGTCTTACTTTACTATCCATTCAAGCCACTTTTTCTCGAATACGCAGGAGAGCTGCGCATCATTGCATTATTAAGATAGAAACAAGGCCAAAATAGCCATACAGACACCATTCCACTCCCTCCCTCAACACACACAGAGGGAGGTCCTGTTTTTTAGTTTACATACACGTCAGGGACAAAACAAAAAAAAAGACCTTAGACCTACTAAATAAGTCTGTTATCCACCGGGCTAACAGCGACATTCAAGCCACTTCATAAAGCAACTTGCTGAGGTTATGCTTATATCGTTCTCAGGAGGCATCTGTTGACCAGATGGAAGTATTTCAGAGTGTTGTTTCGTCAGTGTGTATTCTATTATCAAAGGATGAGGTAACTAATTTAATTCACTTCAAGTGGAAGTTGTACAATGGCATGGTCATTATTATTAATATACTTGTCTACTTGCTTAGCTGGTTGTCTTGCTACACTCTTGCACGCTGGCAACATGTGATAAGGTAAAGCAGTCAGCAGATGCTTCCATTCAAGCTATTATCATGTTTATTACCAGAAGAGGCAAGGAGCTACGTGAACCTGATGTCTCGAGGTTAGCTTATTAAAGATGAGATTAGTTTGTTAACATTTCAGAAGGTTTTACTTAACAATATATGCATCCTAATAGATGGCTAATGCTAGATGACACTAGAAAACAAGCATGTTTGAAAAATAAGACCTCTAGCTGGGAAATTTCAATTGCTCCTATGTTTCAGTTGAGGCAGTAGAGGGAAGCGCAGACACCAATAGCTTTATGGTGCCATGGGACTACATTTACCATAGTAGGGTTGATGAAGGCAATTTCTAGAGAGGTTATACAAATCAAAAGAATGACACCAAATATGATTATTTTGTGGTGATGTAGAAAAAGTGACATGACATAGCAGTTTATCTGAGTAGACAGACTATTTTGATAATTTGAATATGTGATGTAATTTTCTTGCACCTTTTTCAGGTACTTGTCATTTTGTCGACCTAAGTTTCAGCACAGTGCGTTGCGTCTCCTTTTCTTCTATGAAAGAATCTAATATTTCTATTATCCTATTGTTGATATTATAGGACAACTCAATCTTTACTCTCATCTGCTGTTTCTTTTACTGACAAGGACTCACGCCAAGAGGTTCTGAATGCTG
Source organism: Panicum virgatum (assembly GCF_016808335.1). Taxonomy (NCBI): domain Eukaryota; kingdom Viridiplantae; phylum Streptophyta; class Magnoliopsida; order Poales; family Poaceae; genus Panicum; species Panicum virgatum. The sequence continues at coordinate 67,496,925 of NC_053144.1, read as the reverse complement.
TATCCATCATCGATTTTAATATTTTATCGATCTTGTATCTGGTTTACCTTTTCAATACAAATATTCTGGTTTATGATTATACCCTCAAGCTGCTTTCACCTTAATGTAAGATAGATATCATGCCTAGCAGAAAACACCAATCACATTGTGGTCTTTGATGAAGTTCTATCTGTTGCTGGAAGGGATATTTGTACAAAAGACATTCCAAGGATTCGTGGAGGCTGGGCGATACAGGATGTTTTTTATGTGAGTACTGGGTGGAGCCTGGGTGCTTTGTATTATGCAAGTTAATAGGACCATGCATTAAGAACAAATTCAGTTATGTATAGTTGTGCATTAATATATTGTCTTTCATTTATTCAGTTATGCATTACTATGTGTTGGTGTATATGTGAGCCCGTGTATAGAGGCCTATCTAGAGGCTCATGTATAGGATCTATATATCCCACCCTTCTAGGGTTTGGAGGAATATAAGCTATTATTCTCTCCTACATGGTATCATTTAATTAGGTTTCTTCTCCCATGGCAGCCGCTGCCGCCGCCGTCATGGCTGGCCGGCCGCCGGCGCCGCCGCCCCCATCCCTCTCCTCTTTCCCTCCCCTTACCTCTGTTCCCGCTGCCTCTGCTCCAGGAGCGCCGCGCGCGTGGCTTCACGCCGCCGCAGCGCAGCTGCCCCCCACCGCAACCGCCACGCTGGACCCTGCTCCCAGCGCCGGCGGATCCCGCCCCTCCCTGGCCGCCGGATCCCGCCCCTCCCTGGCCGCCGGATCCCGCCCCTGCCTGGCCGCCGGTGCCCCTCCTCTGCTCCAGGGCGTGCCGGCGCCTCCTCTGCTCCAGGCTTGCGCGGCCGGCCCCTCTGCTCCAGGCGCGACGCCGCCCCTGCTCCAGGCCGCCGCCGCCGGCCCTTGCGCGGCCGGCCCCTCTGCTCCCGGCGCGGCGCCGCCCCTACTCCAGGCCGCCGCCGTCGGCCCTTGCGCAGCCGGCCCTTCTGCTCCCAACGCAGCGCCGCCCCTGCGTGACACCACCCCGCACTCGCCGCTGCTGTGGGCGAGCCGGCCCTGGGTGCCGCCGCCACGGGCGCGCTGGGGCTGCCCCTGGCCCTCGCTGCCGCCGTCCAGGGTGGGCAGGACGCGGGCGTGGGGCCCCTGGAGCCGCCGGCCCCTGGCGCCCCTGGCCTCCAGCACGCAGCCCCTGCGCGGCACCATCCCACGCTCGCCGCTGCTGCAGGCAGGCCGGCTCTTGGTGCCACCGCCGCGGGCGCGCTGGGGCTGCCCCTGGCCGCCGCCGCCGCACTTGTGGCCGCTGCCGGCCCTGCCGCCGCTCCTCTGACCGCGGCCGCGGGCGCGCCCAATCTTCCCGGCCGCTGTATTTCCCTGGCGCCTCTTGCGGCCCCCGGCGCCGCCCCTGCTACGGCGCATGAGCGCGCTCAGGAGATGCTGCGGGACCTCGAGGCCAAGCTCGTCGAGGGCAAGCTCGCGCACGCCGCGCAGGCTGTCGCGCCCGCCGCGCGCGAAGCGCAGGCCGCCGTCGCACCCGCGGCGCAGGCCGTCGCCCCCGCCGCGCGGGCCGCTGCCTCGCAGCCGCGCACGCCGCGCAGGTCGTAGCGCCCAGGGACCCCGCGCGGACCGCTGCCTCCCTCGCCGCCGCGCGCACCGCGCAGGCTGCCGCCCCCGGCGCGTGGCTGTCCGTCGTGCCCGCCGCGCAGGTCGTAGCGCCCAGGGACCCCGCGCGGGCCGCTGCCTCCCTCGCCGCCGCGCAGGCTGCCGCCCTCGACGCGTGGCTACCCCTGGGCGCTGCTGGCGTCCCGCTCGACTCGTGTGTTCCTTGGTTACTCCCCTGACCACAAGGGGTACCGCTGCTTTGACCTCACCTCTCGTCGCGTTCTGATCTCCCGACACGTCGTGTTTGACTAGTCGGATTTCCCCTACTCCACCTCCTCCACACCTTCTCCTGACCTCGAGTTGGAGTCCTTGTTTCCGACTGACCCGGTGGTTCAGCCACCGTGACCTGTCTGTCCTTTCCCTGCAGGGTTTTCCCGGTACACCGGCACCGCTTCCGGTGATCCCTGCTGCGCCAAGCGCGGCCTCGGTGCCTGCTATCGCGCCACGCGCGGCCCCCGGACCTCTGGTCGTGCCGCGTGCGGCCCCGGTGTCTCCTGCTGCGCCACGCGCGGCCCCGGTGCCTCTCCCTGCACCTGCGCGGTACGCTCAGCCGGTGCAGGTGTACCAGCGTCGTCCGGCGCTGACGCCGGCGCCGCCGCGGTACGCTCAGCCGGTGCAGGTGTACCTGCGTCGCTCGGCGCCACAGGCGCCGCCTCCGACTCCGGAGGCTCCTGCGGCGCCTACACCGGAGCCGGCGGTGTACCACCCGCCAATCATCCATCAGGATTCTCGGCATGTCCATCCCATGGTGACTCGGCGGATGGCGTCTCAGGCCGTGACTCTCTCCGCTGCCGAGGGATAGCCGCGGGTCTCTCCGGTACCCTTCTCTGTCCGCGACGCCTTGGCGGATCCTCACTGGCGTCGTGTGATGGAAGAGGAGTACGCGGCTCTTCTTGCCAACCAGACGTGGGACCTCGTGCCGCGTCCGTCTAGTTGTAATGTGGTGTCTGGCAAGTGGATCTGGACGCATAACCGTCGGGCTAACGGCACACTGGAGTGCTACAAGGCTCGCTGGGTTCTCCGGGGTTTCACCCAGCGGCCTGGTGTTGACTACGATGAGACCTTCAGTCCAGTGGTGAAGCCCGCTACGGTGCGCACGGTCCTCTCGCTTGCGCTCTCTCGCTCTTGGCCAGTGCACCAGCTGGATGTGAAGAATGTGTTTCTTCACAGCACTCTGTCAGAGACTGTCTACTGCTCTCAGCCAGCGGGATTTGTGGACTCGAGTCGTCCGGATATGGTCTGCCGGCTCAACAAGTCTCTCTATGGTCTGAAGCAGGCTCCTCGGGCTTGGTATTCTCGGTTCGCCACGTTCTTGCTGACATTGGGGTTCACCGAGGCCAAGTCTGACACGTCTCTCTTCATCTACCGCTGGGGGATGAGACTGCCTACCTGCTGCTCTATGTCGATGATATTGTGCTCACAGCCTCCAGTCAGCAGTTGCTTGAGCGCATTATCTCCTCTCTGCAGCAGGAGTTTGCTATGAAGGATCTTGGTCAGCTCTACCACTTCTTGGGCGTCACTGTTGAGCCTCGCCCGTCTGGCCTATTCCTTCACCAGCGGCAGTATGCACTCGACATTTTGGAGCGGGCTGGGATGACTGATTGCAAGCCATGCTCCACTCCTGTCGATACTCAGGTGAAGCTGTCTGCTGATCTGGGTGATCCCGTGGCCGATCCTACTGGCTACCGGAGCCTCGCCGGTGCCTTGCAGTACCTCACCTTCACTCGGCCGGATCTCACCTATGCCGTTCAGCAGGTCTGTCTTCACATGCATGATCCCCGGGAGTCTCACCTTGCTGCACTGAAGCGTCTCCTCCGCTACGTCCGTGGCACTGTTGGGTTCGGCTTGGTTCTTCACCGCTCTCCTACCTCTGAGCTGGTGGTCTACACCGACGCTAACTGGGCTGGCTGCCCGGACACTCGCCGCTCCACTTCCGGCTACGCCGTCTTCTTGGGCGGCAACCTTGTCTCCTGGTCGTCCAAGCGGCAGCCAGTTGTCTCCCGCTCCAGTGCCGAGGCGGAGTACCGGGCTGTCGCTAACGGCGTGGCGGAGGCGTCTTGGCTACGACAGCTCTTGGCGGAGCTCCAAAGCCCGCTCGCCAAGAGCACGCTCGTCTACTGCGACAACGTCAGCGCCGTGTATCTCTCCACCAACTCCGTCCAGCATCAGCGGACGAAGCATGTGGAGATCGATCTACACTTCGTGCGCGATAGAGTCGCCATCGGCGATGTTCGGGTACTCCATGTCCCGACTACCTCCCAGTTTGCCTACATCTTCGCCAAGGGACTACCCTTCTCGACCTTCTCGGAGTTTCGCTTCAGCCTCAACGTAGCAGGTGGCTAGTTGTGGCTGGGGGGGGTATTTGCCCTTTGTACTCTCTTTGTACTCTCTTCTTGTCCAGTCTTGAACACCGCTGCGCCGGTAGTTCAGACTGCGGGGGGTGTTGGCTTTCTTGTTGTCCAGTTTTGAACACCGTTGCGCCGGTAGTTCAGACTGCGGGGGGGTGTTGGTGTATATGTGAGCCCGTGTATAGAGGCCCATCTAGAAGCCCATGTATAGGATTTATATATCCCATCCTTCTAGGAATACAAGCCATTATTCTCTCCTACACTGTGATATTGAGCAGCACAAAAGTAGTTGATAATCTTGTCTTGAATGTCTAGTTTGGTATTTGTAAGTTTGAGCTAGCATCATAGCTAAGATAGTGGACTAAAGGGGGACTAAAGGGGTACCTATTACTGCGCAGTCGCGTCCATACATGACTTCCAATGTTCATCAGGGTAATATATATAGGGTTATAATCTGAAATATGTTAATTAGCATTAAACATTTTTATGCTGCAAAAAATTTGTTGCACTAGATTCCATGATCAGAAATGCACAAATCATTGAGCATTTTTAACAGTGTGGAAAAAAATAAAAGCACATTATCCAAAATTTTAGAACTATCATGTACTGAGAATCTAGTTTTCTTCTGTTTAGTTAAATGACCATAGGCTACAATTAACTGTTCTTTTTTAAAAATAAAAAAATACTTCCTACAATTTTCTGTAAGACCAGGATTAACTTGGTTTAGCTAGGCATGATTTACGACATCATTTATACTTGCACTGTACATGTAATAATAGGCTTGCAAAGTCTGTAGGATGGTAGTTGAATAACGTTTCCTTTTCTGCTAAATAATTTAGAACTGTTATTGCCTGAAAACTTAGCAGAATTTAGCTTTATGAATCCTGGAATTGCACTTCTTATTACCTGTGCGATTGTTTGGCCTCCATTTCAGGCATTTTCCCAGCATAAGGAGCTTGCACTTCTCTTCCTCGAATACACTTTATCTATACTTCACAAAGAACCTGTCACAGTAAACAGTTCAGAGAAAGGGGAAACCACCTCTGAGTCATCAGCTGATGACTGTATCCTACAAGCAACTATGTTTGCTCTCAATGCATTTATGAGGTATTGCTCACCATTTTGATGGCTGACTGTTGATGTAGACTGATGGTGGACACCTTTACGTCTGCTGATTTTACATACTTCAAAATATTCTAACTTTACAGAGGTGGTGGGAAAATTGGAAAACAAGCAGTTGAGAAAAGTTACCCTTCTGTTCTTTCTGGCCTTATACTAAAACTGGGAAGTCTTCATGGTCTTGCTGAGTTGGGCCGAAATGAACTTCTGCGGTAACAATTAAACTCTTTATAGATTTTATAGCTTAATACATCAAGGCTATTTGTGAACTGAAGGACTTTATGTTTGGGCAATATTCTGCAGATCATTGTTAGTTGCATTTCAGTCATTTTGCGAGTGTGTTGGTGATGTAGAAATGGGAAAGGTGCTTTTTCTTAATTGCTTTTCTTGCCAAATATGTGAAGCCATTCTGAGGTTCTGACTATGTAAGATACCTTCCATCATTAGATATTTGCTCGAGATGGAGAACAAACTGAGAAGGATAAGTGGATGGATCTTGTTCAAGAGGTTGCTTGTAGTTCCTCAGTAAAACGACCAAAAGAGGTATTTTCTAGACTCTAGAGGGTCCTTATGTATGTTTTAGTGAATTTGTTGATGTATGTATATTATTGCCACAGGTTCTGCCAACTTGTGTTATCTTGAGTAAAGCTCTTAACAGAAATCAGAGGGCTGAAAGGGAGGCTGCTGCTGCTGCACTATCAGAATTTATACGCCACATGTAATTGAATAAAATTCATAATAGTGCTTCTTTCTCTAGTTTAATTGAATTTGGAAATACTCTCTTCACCTCTGGTATTTTTAGTTTCTGGTTTTATATTTAGGATCAAACTTCAATTTTGCATGGGACTGAAACAATTATGTTTCAGTTTTATTCCCCACTCCAAAAATCTCACCGATAACCTTTGCTGCTTATTTGTGCAGTGAAGAAGAACTTACATTGCTTGAACAATTGGTCGAGGAATTGTGTCAACATGTCTCTGATGATTCACCAACTGTCAGGAGTCTCTGTTTGCGTGGACTTGTGCAGGTCATCATTCTAACTACAGCATGGATACCTCTCCTCTTATTACTGTTTTGTTATTTTTGTAAGATAGATTGGATATTGCTTCACTAAAAGAGTTCAAGGTGTTTCTACTTTTCTTCTTCCACAATCATGCACCTATATATGTTATTTTCGTCTACTTATCAGATCCTGCATTTTCTATTGTAGGCTACACTAACATAGTTTAATGGCTGAGTGAGTCATGAGATTCGTGTGTTTTTTTATCTGTTTCAGATTCCTGAGAGCCACATGCTTAAATACATCCAACAAGTTTTAGGAGTAATATTAGCACTACTTGAAGACCCCAACGAGTCTGTTCAATTAACTGCTGTACAATGCTTGTTAACTGTGAGTTCTTATTTTAGCGTAATTCCATATTTTATCAATATTAACAGAATAATTGAAAAGCCTGCACTGGTTTCAGGTTCTTAATTTGTCAGAACAAGACGCTGTTGACCCCATCTTAATAAATCTCTTAATAAGGCTGCGGAATCTCCAGGTAACAATCCAGAACTAGTGTTTTTGTTTTGCTGTTTTAATGGCATGATGCAGGGTGATCTGCATGCTGTTAAATGATTAACTGTTGAAAGGTTAATATGTAATTGGAGGAAGTGCATGGATTATACTGTACCAGAGTTGAGATGGACCTGTCAGATATTGTGGAATTGGAGTGCATATACACTCCTGTTTTTAAATATATTTGAGCTAATTTGGAAACATCATATATTTAAAAATGGAGGGAGTAATTTGGAACCATAATGTCTGCACATAATATCATCTAGCCATCTAGGCAGCAATGAGCGTTGCTCTGGTATTAGCTGGCAATATTGTCAAGACTCAAGATAGAGCATTGCCTTGTATTTTTATCTGTTTTTTTGTACTAGCCAATAAAGGGTCTGTGCAACCTATGTTCTTCCTGAGTTTTTGGGCTGGTCTGTTCAAAGAGCACTCAAGCTTTTGGTATTCGAATTTTTCAGTTATTTCTTAAATAAGGTATTGGTGATGCAAGATGATTGTTCTCTAGTCAATGGAAACCTAACATTTTGCATGTTGCACAAGTAAATCACAATCCACTGGTGTTTCTTTGATACGTGTTTTAACTTTTAGTGAAAAGCACTCAGGTGGTATGCTTATTTGTAATTTTATTTTTTGAAATTGACAGATCAATAGCTCATGGCTGTAACCTACCTGCAACTGTTGTGTAACAGGTCTCAATGAATACGAAAATGAGGTCCAATGCATTTGCAGCTTATGGTGCTTTAAGTGCCTATGGCGTAGGTTTGCAGCGGACTGCTTTTATTGAGCAGGTAGCATACAGTTTCCACTTCAGTTGCATTATAGTGCTTACCATTATCTCGTAAATTCCTTTGTAGGATGCTCTTGTAGAGACCACATAAAGTATCATGCCAGTTACAAACTTAAAAATATTCCATAAACTTCTGCCATCCATGACACTTGATTTTCTTAACGTATTAATTTTTAGAAACTACAAACTAGATAGATTTTACAATTTGGTGCATGCATCATGCGCCTTTTACTTTTGATTGTTTTCTTATGCCGCTCAAGGTATTAAGTCTCTTATTCCTAACGCAGATACATGCCACCCTTCCCCGTCTGATCCTCCATCTTCACGATGATGACCTAAGTGTTCGACTTGCCTGTCGGGTATATAGTCACTATGTTCCCCTTACCTCATATTTTCATGAACTTGCATATGTTACTATTTGTTGTTTTGCCAAAACAGAACACATTTCAGCTCCTTGCCCCATTGATGGAAGTAGATGGTTTGTCTTTGCTCCTCAGCAAGCAGTATTTTACTTCGGATCGCCGGTTTGTTTTGAGTTTTCCTAGCTATTTATTTTGTGATTTCGCATTTTATTTAGAAGTAACATTTCCAGTATTTTTCCCCCACAGTTCCGATTATGAGGACTTCATTAGGGACTTAGCGAGACAACTTTGCCGACTGTCTCCTGCCAGAGTTGACAGCTACCTAGAATCTGCTATCCAGGTACAGTTTTCTTCTTATTCATACATTAGGAAGCGAGCCTAGCTCAGCTGGTTTGAGGTGTGGCCGTGTGGGCGTACATTCCCACCACCCTGATTCAACTCTTGATCAGTAAGCCCAACTCATTCAGGTAGTCTATCTCTTCTTAATTAAAAGATAGCCTACTCTTAGGTTGCTAGAGTTGTGTTGAGGATGTACGCTAAGAGACTACTAAAGCAAACCCAACTCTTTTTTTTTTGCTTGCTTTAGGCATTTGCAAACCCAAGTCTTGTTTTTGCTTGTTTTAGGCATTTGATGCACCTTGGCCGGTCATAAGAGCAAATGCAGTTTGTTTGGTGAGTTGCATGCTATCCTTTTTGGATGATCAACGCTTCATCGCCCCTTATTTCTCCCAGGTATTAATACTAGATTCTGGTGGTTTATTTAGTCTTAGTTCTTGATGGACTGATTAACATCCTTCTGTGTCAAAGGTGTTTGCTACGTTGGTTGGTAGAATGAGCCAATCACCAGATGCTATTGTTCGGGCGGCAGCATCTTCAGCGCTGGGGATTCTAATAGAGAGGTCTAACATGCTGAGGTCATTGATCTCACGATTTGAGCGAGCAGAATCATCACGCAATTCGCAGGGTGGGGATTCTAATGCCAAGGCACCATCAGAACTTCAGGAAGAGACAGGAGGAAGTCCAAATGATGTGCAAGTAGAGCAATATAGGTGACAGAAGCTGACCACTCATGTAAAATTTACTTGTATATGTACAGTTGTACAGTATTCGAGTTGTACATGCCCGTATATTTTTTCCCTTGAAAATAGGAACAGGAGAGGTACAAAGTCAGTTGTCATGTCTATAAATCTTCAGTAACAGCAGCCCCTCACAGTTCGATGATTATCTGTTGAGTTTCCTTTGATGTAACATTCGAATATACATTTTCAATCGAGACACTGATATTTCATCTCGTCTGTTTGTGGATGATCAAAATATTTCTGGAAGCACCTCACTTATTTGATCACATCAAAACATATTCTTCGAAGCGTCATAACCTACAAAGTTTATCTCATTCACATTCATTCTCCAATGTCCCTTGAATCACAAGAGATTTGACTATCCTTGATGATCCATTATCAACCGTCACAAAATGTCATTTATGACGTTCTTATGAAAATCATCATAGAATGAAACACATTTGTGACGATTTGTTTATTGTCACAAAAGTACGTTTGGTGACGATTTCCTCATCATCATAAAATGCCTCTAATGATGATTATTGTCACTAAATTTGTACCTTCTATGACAAATGTTTTTTATCATATAATGCTTTAGCAGAATGTCACAAACCATGAACCAGCAACTAGTCTATGACGAACAGACAGAAATTATTATGATAACACAAACATGTATTAGACAATCCCTATAGAATTGCTCAATTGAAGCATTCAAAATTACATGGTATTTATACATCATGTGCCATTACAACCATTTCATAACATGTCACTTTGTCACATGTTTTGGACCATCCAAGTGACACAAAACTAAAGTAAATGGACGCCTATGTTCACCAAATAAACTTGCTCGATAAAGTACTGTACCAAAAAAAGGACACTACAACATCATCTGCAGAGTTTGGCTCTTCACCTTCTATGCCATCACACTTTCATTGCTCCATAGTCTTCAACCGTAATGCTTGAGCAGGATGACACTACAGGAAACAAAAATGATAAGAAGGCATAACTAGAACCATGTAAAACTAGCATTCTAACTTTATCCTTGACATGACAAGCAGGGTTGTATTAGCATTCTAACTTTATACTTGTGGACAAAGAATTATCAATCAAGTCACAAGAACATTCTAGTGCCAAAAGGCCAAACTGTAACTCAAGCTTTATGCTAGAAGTAGATCACAGACTAAAAAAGCTACTGGTAAGCTAATGATCATGTTATCAGACCAATTGCTTTTAAGTTCTTCTAAAGTATATCTCAAACACTACCAGAGGGAAAAGAAAGCTCTATATTGATCCAGCAGTGGTCATGCATTGCAAAAGTTAAAAATTAGGCCAACAAAGGTAAACAATATCACTATAAAGAAACAATTTTGAAGGTGATCTTACAAAGATTGCGGCCAGTGGTTATGCATTGCAAAAGGTATGGCTTGATCCGCTCTCTTAGTTCCTGTGAAATGCAGTTCAAAACCAACCAAAAAACACATTAAATTATATCAATGAAGTAACATCAGGGCATGCAGTAAATAGACCAACAATAATAAACAAGGAACTGAAGTCCTAGGTTGTTAAGCTTGTCCCTTGAAACCTTTATGTATACCCTGTTTTTATCCATCATCATTTTTTAGAGTTAAGGGTACAGAAAAGGCAAGTAAGCAGACAATAGGGTAATGCATTCTCCTTTAAACATGCTTGTTCCCTCTTTCCACTCACTGATTGATCTTTCAATCTCCAATGAAACCCCAAGAAAATATATAATTTGGGCGATTGGGCAGGCATGGTTTTTATGGATGAATAAGGGGATTACCTTATGGAAATGGCTGGATAGGAATTTCGTCGAACACCACACCTTCAAAGAAAGGAATACCCCTCCACTTTCAGATGGGTAATCAAATTAGTTCAGATATGAAACAACTGTTGAACATATGCACTGAGCAAAAACCGATTAAACCTGCAGATATTAGAAAACAATTGGTGCATGAAATTCTTAGATCCATTCTCAATGGGAGGGAGGGGAGGGGGGCAGACCACAGTGATTCTCAGGTTGCTCTGGCTACTGCTGGCCGGAGGAACATGATGACGTGCGGTGCCGCGGCGGCGCTGGCACCGCGAAGCGCGATGGTGCGCGAGCTACCATCTCCGTGGTCGGGAAGGTGCCGAGCCAGATGCGCGCCTGCGTCTGCGGCTCCCGCACCTTGCAGACCCAGCAGGAGCCCCCAGCCCAGGCGCGCACGCCTGCAGGAGGCGGCGGCCCGGTGATGTCGGCGTCGAGGAAGCGGCGCCCGAGGGAGCCAGCAGCAGCACCCGGTGCCGCCTCAAGGAACGACGCGGAGGGGAGGGGAAATTTGGTGTGATTTGGGGAAGCTAGGGTTTGGGTTGGGGGGTGGGGGCGGGGGGTGTATATCGTGAGTGGGATGGCGGGGAAGGGAAATTTGGATTGGATTGGCGCGTTCTGTTGGCGCGAGAGTAAGTTGGGCTGAAAATTTTTGTTTGCTACAGGATTTTTGTCTGCAACATCCATATATGTCATATGTATTATAATCATTCGACCATTATACAAGTCAAATTACAAAAAGTTTATGTTTAAAGAAGAAAATTAAGAAATATATGATATTTGCACATATTGCATCGATATGGAATATCCAAGCCAATATCTTTGGGAATTTCCATTGCACAACATTTTATATTATTATTTACATAATCGGTAGGTAGCCAAATAGTCAGTCATTTGGATATGCTCTGTTACATGCAAAACACTTACTATATACTAAAGGGACTATTGTTGCACAAGGATATTATAAAATGCAATCCGAGGTGTCATTTGAACTCGGCTTAGCAAACAAAACCCTATAATAAATGTATTTAGATTTACTTATACAAAAAAATTTAGATTTTCTTGAAGATATTTTTGTATTAAATATAAATGTTTATATATGTTATTTATCCTATTTGTATGGTTCAAATTTGTAATTCTTATAATATTGAGTAAGAATTACAATTTATGACAAACCTGGAAACGTCACTAATAATTTGATATTTGGTGACGAATTTATCAAATCGTCATTGTCTGTTGCATCTTCTGTGAACAAAATATGTATTCGTCACAATGATAATCGTCTGCCTCAATTTTATGACGAAAATGCTTGAATCATCATAGAATACTGACTATTCTATGACATTTTATATCTTTGTCATATCAGTTTTCGTCGCTGATACTCACATTTCTTGTAGTGAATGTGCCTAAATTGTTGGGTCATGTCATGTTTTACTGGTGGAGATTGGCAAAGTTACTAACTACCCTTGACAACGGTGGAATGTATGTTTTACTCTAGAACATTGTTTTTGAGGTATAAGTGTTTTTATGAGTTAAAAAAAGTTCTAAAGACCCTCCCGTGGAAAAGGTGGTTCCTCTCACACCATGGTGCCGACCTCAGTGGCAAGTCGAATTCCTACCTTGCCAAGCTGGTCTCGGCAGAGCTGCCGTGGTATCGAGCCCCACGGTGGGCGCCAAACTGTTAGGGAGAAATCCCTCCAAGCAGTAGAGAGGGAGAAAGAGAGCACCGAAGGGAGCATGGTAGCTAGTGCCAAGAGCTCCCAAAAATCAGAGAGCCCCCTCAGACCCCTTGGGTCAGCTATATATATAGGAGGGGAGGAGGTGGCAATTTGCGCTCGGCCCCTTAATGAATACAATATTTACAAATAGACCCTTGGGCCATCACATGAGGCACATTTACAATATGGGTTGGGCCATTCCCCCAACAGAAAGTTCAGGTTGGCGATGGCGCCCATGCATCATTCTGGCACGACAAATGGTTGCTGGATTCTTCTCTGGCCGACAGCTTCCCCGCCCTCTATTCACACCACACCAATGACGCTGCCACTGTGCAAGCTGTGCTTGCTAGTGGCCTCTGTGAGCAGCTGCGTCCTCGTCTCACGCATGCTGCTGCTGCTGAACATGAGGTAATCGCTGGTTGCCTCTCCCAACTCATCTTGCCTGGTGGTCGCAACGTCCGTTGGTTAGCTTATGCTACGCCTCAACCTTTCACAACGCGCGGTGCCTACCACATTCTCCATGGCTCTGACCAAACGTCTGATGTGGTCCGCATTTGGGACACTCAGCTACCTACGAAAGTCAAGTTCTTCGCTTGGCTGTTGCACCATGGCCACCTGAACACACGCGCTCACCTCTACCACAGAAACATCAAGACCCAGGAGGAATCGTGGTGTGAGCACTGTCATGGCACTATGGAAACGGATGGCCACATCTTTTACGAGTGCAACAAAGCCCGTGCCATCTGGACCCGGCTCCAGCTCGCCGTTCGTGAAACCACATTGAGGAGGCCATGGGTTTTTGTTGCTACTCCCCCACTACCTGATGCGGTTTGAACTGATGTGATTTTACTTATTCTCTGGCATATCTGGAAAGCCCGTAATGCCATGATCTTCGACCACCAAGACTCCTCTCCCTCCGACGTGCTCCGGCGCGTCATCTCGGACATCGACGCGTGGAGTTGCTGATACAGGAAAACGGCAGCTGAGTTACAGATTTGGCACGATTGGACTGTAACCCATTAGCTCCCCCCCCCCTCTTTCCCTCCATCTCATGTATTCTTGCTCCTCGGTGTGCCGAGGTTATGCTTGTAACTGAACTCACAAGTTTCAATTGAATAGTAGGTGGGGATCCCCCCTAAGATTCAAAAAAAAGTTCTAAAGTAAGATTAAGGGAGGGGAGATCCATAAAACCATAAGGGAAAACCATGCTCTAATTGTGAAAAGAAATGCTCCAAGAGGAAAAGGATGTTCTATTATGGTATGGGGTGGGTGGAGAGTAAGAATCGGTAGTGTTTGGTTGGATGAAACAAATAACGTTGTAAGTTGTAACGCATATGCAAGTAGATGTCGTATCCTATGAAAACCAGGGTCCTTGTGCAAACTTTGGAAACTCCAATAGAGGCCACTGGATCCTCATCCGAGGGCACCGGACATATCTAGCAAATTTTTCAGTTAGGCGCCCGCCCCTCAATCCCACCTGGACTGCGATTTTCGCAAAAACCCCCTCCATCCGTAACCCCATGCGCCGTTAGCTGCCGTTCCGTCTCCCTCTGTCGGACTGCTTCCTCCCGATCGATCGTGGTCCAGTTTCGTCTTCCTCCGTCCTCCTGCTTCCTCCCGATCGTCTCCTACCCTAGTTGCCGCCAGCGTCGTTGCATGTCCACCAGAGCGTACGAGCACCAGCGGCCTCGACCCATACAGCCCTAACCGCGCGCCGGAGTCGAGCACCGGTCGCCGGCGTCGGCACGTGCAGCACCGGCAGCCAGCCTCGACCCGTGCAGCCCTAACTGCCGGCCTAGACACGTGCAGCACCGGCTGCCGGTCTCGACTCGTGACATCATTCAGTTTATTGCTGCTAATTTGATCCAATCTGTAATAATTATTTCAATGTCAGTTGTGAACCAAATTTTGGTAGAGTTTCCTGTAAACTGATCATGTAAAGGGAGCCGAAGCCAGAATCTCTGCGTACTAGATCAGTGTTTCCTGAAATAGCAGCCTGAATTTTGGTCATGGTATTTTGATCATTTTGTACATACGTCTGTCCCATGCCTAAATTATGAAGTGCCTGAATGTTCTGATGTGGCCTTGGCTTTGCACGATGGACAGAGGCGTCGTGGGAATACCAGGTAATTTGGTATGGCAATTATTATTTTATCTTCTTTTATACCCACCCAACAACATCTTGAGATACAATGCTGCCAGCTGGGGTGGAGCAGTTCTAGTCCACATTCATAAGATACAGATTCCAACAATATAAGCACTTAAAACTGATAGGATAAAGATCTTGATAAATTTATGTGATAAAGACAGTCTAAATGTAACCAGAGGTAAAAGGATCTTAATAAAATTTATGCAAGGATAAGGAAAATCTGCATGTAACTGTAACCAGGGAGATAAATACACAATGAATGAAAGCATGTAAGTACCTGCCAATGAAATGCCTGATTGGTGATCCTGATGTCATGAGGTAGTCCTTGGTACTAGTCATTTCTGATCAAGTGGTTTAACGCATGCCAGCACAGTTAAGATGGTTTGAACAATGGTGCAGATAAGCACAAGGACTGTCCCTAATGCTGCTAAGGCCAACCATGGATTACTGAAATGATTCACCCAGAGCCAAGAAATCCATCGGTTTAGACGACTCTGATAGTGTGCTTCCATAGGCAAGCAGAGTGGCCTTAAGTTATACTTGCCATTGAAATCAAATACATCTTTACTGAGCACGGAAAATAAATCAGATGCATGCTTGTCACTATCAAGGTGGTGGACAATTATTTCTCTATCAACAAGTAGAGTTACATCTTCTGGCATACTAATATTCCGTGATATGAAAACAATGTAAGCCGTGAAGTCATCCCCAAATTGAGGGCAGGTTTGCTCAAAAGCAATGAGATTCCTGAAATGACCACCTGTATATTCATCAACAACAAGGCATGGAATTTCGATAGAACCATTCCTAAACTTAATGTCTAGTAGAGAATGAGGTCTGCACTTGAGTCAAATGTCATTATCAAATAACAGAACACAAATCCATTACTGAATTTTCAGATGACAGAGTACAAATCGTTACATATTTTCATATGACAGAGTACAATTCAATCTAAATAATTTCAAATGACAGGACACAATTCTAACCAAATCACCTAAAATGTCAGAACACAATTCATTTGCTGGATCCTGATTCCTATCACTTAGGTGGAGGGCGCCGGCACTGTTGGGCTGCTCCATGGCCTTGCGACGATGGCGGCGGGGATGCTCCATGGCCTTGCGATGATGGCGGGCGGCGACCCTTGCGACTCGAGGGAGGTGGCGCTGGTGGAGACGGCGGCGACCGGAGGGAGGCGGGGGAGACCCGAGGGAGGCAACGCTGGTGGAGCTAGCGGTGATGTTGGCCATCCCGCACGGAACAGAGGCGAGGCGGTGGAGGGCGGCGGCGCTCTGGGAGGGCGCGGCAGCGCTGTAGGGCGAATGAGTGCTCGCTCCCCTTGACGTCAAGCGGCAGGGGTCTCAGATCTGGGGGAGACGAAACGGAGGCTCCACCAGCGCGTGACGGAACGGAACGGTGGGGGGATGCGAAAAAAAACCAGGCACCGGTGGGGTGAGGGCAGGCGCCTAAGTGAAAATGTACCACAGATCTGTCCGGTGCCCTCGGATGGGGATCCAGTGGTCTCTGTTGGAGTTTTCAAAGTTTGCACAAGGATTCTGGTTTCCATAGGATATGGTGCCATGCAAGTCTATGCCACTATGGGTGGGCATTCGGGTAACCCGAAAATTTCGGGTCGGGTTATTCGGGTTTTTGAAATTTTGGGTTTTGAGAATTGTTACCCGAAATTTGCCCGAAATAATGAAAACCTGACATTTTGGGTACCCGAAAATTCGGGTTCGGGTTCGGGTAAAGCCCGAACTACCCGATTTCAAAATTGCCAGCAGATCTAAAGCAATAGCAAGTAGCAGGCGTGGGAGCAGAGGGAGCCAAGCTAGCTAGCGGCGGCGGCGGCGGCGAGATGGCGCACCCGATCACAGAGGCCGACGAGCGGCCGCCTCACCCCGGCGGCGGCGGCGGCGGCCCACACAAGCGCTGGACGCCCTGCGCCGCCTCCAGCGCCGACGCCCATCAGTCCTCGGCGCCTGGACGCCCCGCGCTACCTCCGGTGTCGATGCCCCGCCCGTCCTCGGCGCCATCGCCCAGCGCAGGACGCCCCGCGCCGAAGCCCCTCCCGTCCGTGGCGCCGTCGCTTGAGGAGGCCGTCGCGGCCTCTGGAGGTTCCTGCGTGGGGGGGGGGGCTCGGGGTGGGCTAGGGTTAATCGGATTTGGGGACGCAAGGAGCTGCTGACGCAAGCAGCTCTGCACAGCCTGCGTGTGTGTGTGTGGGCCTGGGGGGTTGGGGGTGGGCCGTTCCTGCGTGGGGGGCTAGTGTGCTGGAAGGTAAAGAGGCTTGGTGTATTGGTGGGCTGGACTGACTGGAAGCACATGGGTTGGGCTAATTTTCGGGTTATTCGGGTAGTTCGGGTACCGTGGTCTGAAACCCGAAATAGGGATCGGGTTTTTCGGGTTCGGGTAATATGCCCAGTCATATATGCCACCACGAACCAAAAGGTATTGGCAACAAATATCTGTGGTGCAAACAAGATATGTTGACTCCATATTAGAATAGAAGCCTGTACATGCGTAAAGAAGAGGGGTAGGTAATTACTACTGGAAATGACTGGTATAAAATAAAATCTTTAGAAAAAGATGCATCAGCCGGGAATCGAACCCGGGTCTGTACCGTGGCAGGGTACTATTCTACCACTAGACCACTGGTGCTTATTGTTTTAAAAAAATAATTGTTTGAAATTGTTCATTAGTGTTCATATGCCACTCCTGTTATTGTCTATAGAATTATGCATCATGGTACGTACAGTACAGAATTACTAGTACACATCATGCACATGATTTCGACATAAACCATATATAAATAGATATTTCATCATCTGTCTAACTGAGCCTTGGTTTTCCGGTGCTATCTCTACTAATTACATGTTACAGAACTATTATGCTCCGGCTTACGCCTTACTAATAACCCCCAAACTCGAAGCTTTAATCAGGCCACATGTCAAAAACTGAACTACATAAATATAGTTGATGCCATCATTTCTCTTCCGTGAGCAAATGCCGGTCATGATTGTGATGTACAACACATCACATCGTACCTACTAGTGGCGTACACATTGACTTCCTCCAAAAAGGAAGTCCAAAGCAACTGAGGACACCGATGCCTCGACCCAACGCAAAACTGTTGCTCCACAGCACCATGGCCCCCAGCCCCCTAGTTCTTCAATTCAGACTGCCTCCACGCACCATGCGCGCATCTCTCGGCGACGATCTCGCGCAGATCGATTTGGAGAACGCACATACTTGTCGCTTTGGCAAAGAACTAGCTAGCCGAGCACTGGATGCTGATGATGACACCATGACAGCACGAACTGGCACGGCCGGCCCGGCCTCCTCCCCGACATCACCAAAAAGCTAGCTTTGGGGGGCTCCCAGAGCCAGAGGAGGAGGAACACGAGCGCACTCGCGCGCGCTGCCGGGGCACCTCGCGCCGGATATCCCCGAGATGCCGCCCGCGCTCATGTGGGCGCCGGGGGAAAGTGCCGCAGAAATTAAAGACCGAAAGCCACGCCAAAGCTGCAGTTGGTGGCATCACCCCCGAGAAAGCGCTAATGCTCGCCGCATATCCGCCGGAAGATACCCCCGCGCAGGCGGATTGCGCGGCCGCACCCTCGCCTCTCCGAGAATTGCAAGCGCCGGCCGCCGGCAACGCTTCAGGCCCGCCACATGCACCGTCGTCTGGACGTCTGGTTACTTTACGCTGGTGGTGCTGATCTCGTGCTCATCAGTTACCCTTTAACAGGTAGGCAAAGCAAAGCTACTTGTTCCGGAATCTGGACCAGATCGTGGTTCGTGAGGAATTGGTGTCGTTCGGTGCAAAATTGCGAGCGAGGACTTAGGTAGTAGCCTGCTGCATAGGCAGGGAGGAGCTTTGGCAATTGGCATTAGAATAAAAAAGAAAGAAAAGGGCTTCTGCAGGAAATAAAGCCCCTCGAATCCTCAAAGAGGCAGCGAAGCGTCCACATAAAAGCGCCCAATGGGAGCTCCCTCTTCTCCCCCTCTTAAGCCCACGCATACATTTATCTATCCCCGAACACCACCATGTAAGCACACGCAAAGATCTAGCTAGCTACCAGCTTATGTCATGTCATGCATGGTGGTCGTCTGCTTATTCTGGAGCGTACGTGTCTCGGCAATGGGTGGCTGCTGCTGCTAGCTCCTCGGACGCCCATAGAGTGGGTTCGTGGGCTGCTCGTGGCCATGGAGCTGCCTGCTGCTAGCTACTCCCCTCGTTGAGGAGTGACGGCCGTGGCCTCGGCGTCGTCGACGACGGGAGTTTTACCTCTCTGCTAAGGTAGGGCAACTTGTATCCTTTGGCAATTGTTCTGATGTTCTGATCTGGGGCCGGTGGTGTCTCTCTTGGTGATGCGTGGGTGAAGATAGGTGGAGATGAACCTTTGTGTTGTTGGGTATAGCAATACATACATATCCAGAGGGTTATGATCTGAAGTGGTGTCATGGTATAACGCGCGTTGGTGTTCTTCTTTTGTACTAATAATTAGTTAAATGGTGTTGTAGTAGTGCCTACTCCTTTGTTACTCCCTTCGGCCGTTCCTCGAGGTGTTGACCACTGTTATGAATTGAATAATATGAATTTGAGATAAGGCCACATCCATGATCATGTGTTGTTTTCTCTGATCGATTGTTTTGTTCACAACCAATATTGATCGTAGCGCTTTGATTCTGCTATTATTCGATTCGAGAGTGCTTCAAACCAATTTCTTGTTCGACCGCCGTCTCAAGAATCTTGGATCACAGATCAACATCCAAGATTGTTTCTCGCTACTACCACATATATATAGTAGATTGACGATCGAAAACTACTAGCCAGTATCTTCATTGCAGGTTCTTGAGAAATTGTAGTTAGTCCCGGCCCATGCCCATAGTTATTCGAGAGTTATTTTTTGTTGTGTGTTTCCGAAACCTCTATCTTTTACACCATCTAAGTATATAATATATTTATGAACTCATGCATCCAACACAAGCTATATAATGCAATAATGGACTTAAGATCAGATCGATGCGCGTCAAAACTGAACTGCATGTATAGGCTACTGATCGATGGGTACTGACCAGGGTTAACCATTTCGTTTTCCGATGAAATCCCGGTGTTTAGCGGAAACGAAATTTCGTTCCGAAATTTCGGTAAATTTCGGTGGATTTCGGTGAATTTTGGACGAAATTTGTTGAATTTTGAATTTTGAAACGAAATATATCAAAAAATACCGAAATTTCGGATCCCGGTAACTAGCGGAAACGAAAAAAAAACCGAAATTTCGGCGAAATTCCGCCGAAAAGTTAAACCCTGGTACTGACTATACTCTTGTCTCCCATGTATCTCATCCGATCTGGTTGAACGTTGTGCCGCAGGCAGCATGCACAGTGTGGACCCTTTCGTAGCCTTTGATCGATCGATGTCGCAACGACCGCCGGGTCGACGATGATCAGGCACCACGTCACCTTGTCCCCCTTCCTTGGTGCCAAAGAGAAGAAGAAAATGTGACATGCGCATGACCATTTCTATCGATCGAGCAGCTAGCTAGGAACCATTGCATTTTTGCCTTGGGCGTTGAGTGATTTATACCACAGACACTCACATTTTTGCCTTGGTGCTAAAGAAGGATCGAAGAGTTGCAAAACCTCGTGGCATGTGCATGCATTCACGCGAATTTGAACCTGTGTGCCGGCGGCCGTGCACGCACGCAGCTGCGGCAGACGAAATAATTCCAATCATCAACGGCCCGTCCGCGTCCACCGCCATCGCGGCGGCGGAGCCTCCCACCCGCCGCTGGCGCCGCGCTCGTGGTCTCGTGGAACTGGCGACTTCTATCCAGCGGCGGCGGTGGCAGGGAGAGGCGTTGACGGTGGCGAGAGCGGCGGCGGCGGCGGGAACTGGCAAAGGGTCTCTCGATCGGCTCTCCAGGGGCCGAGACCTTCTAAGCACTAGGCAGTGTTGGGCAGCTTCCAATTTTGGCCCAGTAAGGTGATGGGCTGCTTCGAGTTTTAGCCCAAACTTCGTCGGGGTTTCGGAACGTTTCGGGCTTTCAAAGCAGAATTTCAAGTTTCAACTGACCTTCAGTTTCCGAAACGAACGATTTAAACGCTTGCAATCGGATTAAATTCGGACTAAATTTGAACATCAGAAATGCAATCAGATTATCATACCATTCTTCATTAACCCTATTTGCAACCTCCGTTCAGGAATGAAAATGCAGGCTACACGGTCAGCCATCTGCAGTCTGCTCCAGGGTTAACCATTTCGTTTTCCGGTCAAATCCCGGTGTTTAGCGGAAACGGAATTCCGTTCCGAAATTTCGGTAAATTTCGGCGAATTTCGTTGAATTTCGGTCGAAATTTGTTGAATTTTGAATTTGAAAACGAAATATACCGAAAAATACCGAAATTTCGGATCCCAGTAACTAGCGGAAACGAAAAATTTTCCGAATTTTCGGCGAAATTTCGCCGAAATTGTTAACCCTGGTCTGCTCACGGTTCCTTAGCTTAGCACTAGCAGAGCAAGACCACAGACGGAGACATACACATACTGACACACACATGCAAGAGTTACAAGCCTAATTTACATGTAATTTCTTATTGGATGGATGGATTTATCCGTTATGCATCTCGTACACTACTTACTATCTTGTGCATTCAGTAGCTGATGACGATGAGCAACCCGATCGCCGCGACGACGATGGTCGACGGCACCCCGAACCGGAGGTGGCTCCAGAAGGTGAGGTTGTAGCCGAAGAACTGGGCGCGCCTGGCCTGCTCGCAGACAATCAGGTTCGCGGCGGAACCCAGGAGGGTGAGGTTCCCAGCCACGGTGCTGACCCATGCAAGGATGAGCCAGGCCTTCCTCTCTGAATCATGAGAAATCGCGGCAGCTGACGCGGCCACTCTTGTACCGAGCAACAAGACTGAAAAACAAGAACGAGCAACAGATTTCGTAAGCAGAGTATTAAATGATTGTACTTCATAATATTTCCAAGAGTACCCAAAAGATATCAGTTTGAAAAAAAAAATTACCTGTGGGTACATTTGAGGCCACATTTGAAAGGATAAGAATCACCACCGCAAGAAGTGCAACTCCTTTGGCACTATCAATTCTTGAATATGGTTCCACTAACTCCCATAGTGTGTTTGGGATGCCAGTTTTGTTGAAGCCATCAACCGTAATAAACATTCCACAGAAAAAGATCAGCAATGAATATGACACCTGCAAGTCAAGAAGATGATCACCACCATTCATTGTAATAAAAGTATGCCAACTCTGTTAGCATTGATCAAAATTTGAGGAGCATACCTTCTCAAGACAAGCCTGTGCATCTGTAAAATCAAGCGCCAGGAGAACCAGAGCTGCAGTGATTGCAGTCCAGGACATGTTAAGCCCCATTAGAAGTGCAACGAGCATGCCAAGAGTTATAAGGTAAACAGCTGTCTTCCACACAAGAATTTTCCACCTCTTCTCTGCGACCTCTGCTTCTTTCTCCTTTTCCTCATTGCTCTCTGGGGAGGGTGGCAAGTCCTCTATTATCACACTCCTTTGTTGGCTAGCAGTTCTAGTGAACTTCCTTGAGGATGCACCTTCATCTCTCCTATCAGGAACCGTGGAGACCTCTACCATCTCGTGTGACATGCTTGATGCCCGCAGAGACTTGATGGCAAGCTGAATGTCGGCCTCAGAATTGATGCTTCTGCTCCTCAGGTTCTCGTTCACACTGGTACTGACACTGTTGCTCCTGATGATTGGTTCGCTTATGCAGTCCACATCATCTGGGCTCAGGGATGAAACATGTGACATTCTAGCCGGTGTGAACCGATGTGAGGTAACCTCATCGTCGGCAACCACCTCTGGCCCTTCAGGTTGCCCACCTTCCTGGTCCTTCTCCACAGACAAGTATTTCCAGAAGTACAAGAGGAGGATAGCAGCATTCGTCAGAACCCCAACAATCATAGCTGGGAAAATTCCTAGCAGGAACTGACCAAATGAAATCCCACTCTCCACAGCTATGACAAGGTTCTGAGGGTTACCGATCGGCGTTGCAGCAGAGCCGATGTTAGAACTGGTGGCAAGGGCCAGAAGGAAAGGCTGCGGTGGTAGGTTGTTCTGCCTAGCAACCTTGAGGATGAATTCAGTGAGCACAACACAGCATGTGTCATTGGTGAAAAGTGCGCTTGCAAACGCAGACACGATGCAAACTCGGAAGAGCAGGTCCTTGCTACCTCTGCTCTTCCACGAGAGCAGGTTGCCGAGGTACTTAAACATGTCAGCCCTCTCAAGGAAGATGCTGACGACCATTGTCCCAAAGAGCAGGCCAACGATCGGGAGGTCAATCGCAGCGTATGCGTCCTCCGGGGAGATGACACGGAACAGGACCATTAGCATAGCACCAAGGAGGGACCCAGCCGTCCGTCCAACAGGCATGAACGGGACGGTGGGGAAGACGG
This sequence comes from Panicum virgatum, assembly GCF_016808335.1. Taxonomy (NCBI): domain Eukaryota; kingdom Viridiplantae; phylum Streptophyta; class Magnoliopsida; order Poales; family Poaceae; genus Panicum; species Panicum virgatum. Next base: position 67,473,877 of record NC_053144.1, on the reverse strand, counting down.
CCATCACCCAGAAAATCCCAAAGGCGATACATCCCAGCACTACTTTGGAGGTCCCTGCCAACGCCATATTAGCAAATCCTCTCTTCCTCTACAACTAAAACTCTTAACAATTGCACTTCAAGAACCTGTCACAACTCACAAATTAAAGAGAGTACAGAACAACCCCAAATACCAAGGCCGGTCAGACTAGTAGGCTCACGAGAAGGGCCCTGCTGCCTGCTGGAATGAACCACCCCTTGCCCAACTCAACTCAAGATCCTGCAAAATTGGAGCAGACACCAAAAATAAAAAAGACATCAACCCCTCAGGAAGTAATATTACTAAAATAAAAGACACAATGTTCAAGAAATGTGCAAGAGTGTTCAATGGAAATAGTTTATTCGCCCCATTAAACTAGTGCGAATTAGCGAGAAACGGTGTTAACTGCACGAGAAAACGGGGGACACGTATTGGTATCAAGCACCATCACGCCTACTCACGATGTATCCTGCAACACAATTCAAAGCGAGAAGAACCCTTATCAATACAAAGCTTTCATTTCACACAGTTCACAAATCCAAATAAAGCCAAAAAGGTTCCCCAGATTTTAGGCACCTGCAGCTGCTGCTGCAGTGCTGCTACGACTAGAACAAGCAGAGCTAGAACACTAAAACCCCTACATGGCCAAACAAGATTTCGGTGCGGATCAAACTGGTTCTGCAGTGGATTAGCGCCGGGCTTACCTACGACAGAAGATCCGGCAGAAATCCGCGCAGGCACAGGTTACTAGAAGAAGGGGTATTTGTGTGCTACTATACGATCAGATCGCGTCATCGCGACGAGAGAAATTCGGCGAGGGCGCGGGGCTGCTCACCTTCGAGTAGGGGATCGGATGGAAGGGCGGGTAGTCCACAGTGCTGCAAGGCTGCGCGGAGGACGACGACGAGGTGGCGGATTGGAGGGGGAGAATAAAGTGGCGGTGGTGGGCATGGACATTGGAGGGTGGGGGCGGCTAAATAGGGGCGCGGCGCCATGGGGGGAGCCGTGGGCGGGGCGGAAAGGCCCAGTGCCTCCGCTTTTCACGGGATGTGGCGGGGGTGACGGGGGTTGGGGCCCACGTGCAGTGGGAGCTCCTGGGATGGCAATTTACTATGCGCACACCGGTGGAACTCCCGTTTTCTGGGTAACAGGTGATTATTTTAGGCTGGAGGGCTTACTTGTTTCCGGATCGGTATACAGTATATGGAAGCATTAATCCACTACTTTATCCAGATATACCTGAGCGTGCTACTATCTGGACAGGTTGTACCAGGACAACCCTTTCTGTTTAATTTGTGGATTATTAAAGTTTATCCTATAAGTGAATAGTGTCCCTTTTTATGTTTCTTCTGGTTATGGATTTCTATGTTTATATTTTGGACAACCCTTTTAGCAAGTTGGATCAGGTTGGGCCTCTCAAACAATCTGATAAAAAAAACATAGTATTCTCGCAGCTCTTTTGGTGACATGGATGTGATGCTTTTTGTACATCTCTTTTTTTCCTTATTATTCTACTATTTCAGTGCCAAATCCTGAATTTGAAACTATATTGTGTAAAAAAATAAACATAAATACGTTTTTTGCATACCAGTTTATGGATGAAGAGACTACTGATGGATTATTACAAGGAAAATGTTATGGGAAGTTTTTTGAAAAGGAAATGTTATGGAAAGCAATGGTCAAGTGTGTGTTGGACACATGTCAATGTCATGAAGATAGTAATAACACATTCTTACAACGATGAAGGGGCTGTTATTTTTTTTCGAGAGTTCGCATTTTAGCACACTTATACTGGCCGGTGCCGTCAGTCAGAGTATACCTAGCATTTTCCTTCTCCGTGCTAGTGAACCGTTAATTCAATTCCTGTGAGAGCCACGATTAGGGACGGAACAATGACATTGATGTGTTGCTGTCTTGGATTTTTGCGCGTGGGAGTTTGCCCAGCTTACTGATGTTTGCATGTTTCTTCATATCCAAGAAACGCGTCCAACTTGTCAAGAAAAAAAAAAGGAAAGAAACGCGTCCGGTTGTAGCGACAAAACTAGAGGGCAGATCCATTGCTTTACGTCGTCCGGTATATATCCGGGGAATAAATGCAATTATGCAAAATCTTTTCAGAAGAACAAAAGCGATATTGGGGATTTCGAGGCTTCAGGAGCACTCCTCCTAGACACGTTTTCAGTGTACTAATAAGTAGGATTGCTGTGGATAATGATCATTTTGGATTTTTGGTAGGAGCTACTAGTACAATACTATATAGGAACCGTGATATATATAGGTCTAGTTATAAGGACATATGCTTGGAAAGGAAGAAGAAAAATGTGATCCACTCCTAGAGGAATCCGGGAAAATTCCAGCACTTAAAACGAAGCTTTATTTCTAGTAGTCTAGCTCAACGGCATTGGTTGGTTGCGCTCTAGTGACAGGGATGGGTTGACGTTCGTGGCATCATCTGTGATGAGGTCTTAAAAAGGCCCGTTAGACCCAGTACAGTCTTACACTAGTAACAGAGCTACCTCAGATGGTGCCTTCTCTCTTTTTTTTCGAAATGGAAGATTTGCAGCCTCAGTTGGAAGAGAGCTGAGCCAGGTGTCAAGAAACTTGTGGACAGCCACAGATCTGACGAACTCAGAAAAGGTTCTACGACCGTACCGACCAATAATTGAGTAATATATAGCACTCATCAGTACATATAATTTAACTTGAGGACAAGACCTATCCCATCTAAACAAAAGGCAGAGCACGAAGCCTAGCTAGTGGAGCACTACGCTGTCGGAAGAAGGAAGATGATGGAAGTGGTAGCCCCATGAAGAGAGAAAGTTTTTCTTTTCTTTTCTGAAATCGAAGAGAAAGTTTGTCTAAAAAAAAATCAAAGAGAAAGCATTGGCAACTATAGCAACCAATGCAAGTCTCTGAACTTGCATGTCAGCAACGCCGACCAACTAGGTAGCCATGCTGCTAGTCTCTGAATGTTGTCCTGTGTTTCTCCAATAATATCACTAACTCCATTTCATGTCAGTAAAGCTAGAACAGTAATTAAACACCAACAATGTCCAGCCAGCGACCTCCTAATAATCAGAGACGATTAGCTAGGTAGACGGCGACGTCGAATTTAATCGCCTGATGTGATTTGATCCTTAGCAGATCGATCAGAGGCTGCAGCTAGAGACAAGTACACGAGTCATGTGGTGTGTTTCGTCAGTGCCGTAACGACATCAGACCGGGACAATTCGCCTACACCTCTTCCAGTACTACTGCAAGTTGCTGCAGCAGCTAACTGTCAGGCTATGCACGCATGCCATCACCGTCCGATCGGATCAGCCTGCGAGCGACACACAAATCCAGCCGTCCAAGCCCCCTCGCTCTCCCACCAGGCACCAGTGCGCCGGGCTTTTTTGGCCCAACTGAGGCCCGCTTCCGTGCAATCATTCACATGGGGAAAGAGAAAGAGGGATGGATCTTTTACACCCACCAATGGATTTATGAGTTAACAAAGTATGAGTGTTGGGGGATAAGATCGTGTCAGGTTTTTTCCCGGCCATCGCTTTGGGAGCTATAAAAAGTTGATCGTTGCAGACTTGCAGCAGCTTCAAGGAACACCACGAGAAATTAAAAGGGCTGGTTTGTCAACTTGTTTCAGGGATAAGCTTTCGTTCGATCTGCTTGTCGACCAGTGTTGCTCCGGCCAGGACACGCACACATCATCGAGCCTTCTTATTCTCCTCAAAAGAAACTAATCCTACTTACCTACCGCCAGTGATCGATCTCGTGTTGACAAAAAAAAACGTAAATAATGGAGCATGGCTGCTGACTGATGGGTTCTTGGCCAGTAAATTTTTGATGTACTATATTATTACACTGTACCTGTGGTTGATTCTGTTTTTCCTTTTTGCAGAAAAAATCTTGGAGCTAACGACCTGTCAGATGCCAATGGGTGATTGGCGCTAGTGTTAGCGAAATCCTGCCCAATTTGGGTCGCCAGGTCTCACTGACCATCTTGTCAGAGCCGGGACAATATTTCATTTCGAAATAAATAAAGCTTTCTTAATCTAAAGAAACTAAACGTTTTGGTTGGCAAGTATATATAGTGGACTAGATAGCACACACAAATTAAAGACAGTAGCAGACAGCTACTATTGCAGAACATACGGTGGGCCATCATGTTGCCTCAGAGAAAGAGAGCCTGCAGGGAGGTTGAAGTGATCGCGCTCAAGTCCAGCCCGGGCGCTCCTTGCCATGGCCATGCCGGCATGGCGCCATGCGTGTTCCCGTGATCCCATCCGACCGATAGAGGCCCAGCTACCCCCAAGTTGTTGGCGACCAGCCATGTTGTTAGCAGCTAGCTACCGTAGTGCCTGCTCCAGTACTCGCTCCTCCCCATGCCTCTCCACGGCTATTCACGCAGAAACTACTAGTGCGATCTGGGTTTAGTGGAGGATATATACGCGCACCGATCTTGCACAAAGCAAGCGCGTATACATGCCATGTGCGTCTCAGTTACGTTTCAGCCATGGTAATCCAGCTAACTGCCACACTACTCTCCAAGACTCCAATTAATACCGGTTTATTAGTTGAGCTAAAGATAGATACACGTTTTTTTTAAAAAAAAGCACTGCATATACGGGTATATGTGTTTCAATTCGCAAAAAAAAAACATAGTACGTGCATATACGTGATGAAAATATCCATGTCGATCAAGATACAATGCATTGCGCGCCTAGCTGGCCGGCAAGTCCACGTGTTATCGAGAACCCACATCTGTCTCACGGTTCATGCATGTCTGCACGCATGCCGGGATCGGAAGCAAAACAAGAAGGAACCAGAGAAAATGAACTTACACAATGTCCCGACGGCGTGCGGCTCGCCCGGCCAGCTCCTCCCGCCGCGCCGCCGCCGACCCAATCCAGAGATGGCCGCCGCCGCCCCCGACACGGCACCAAACTTCCGTGCTTGCCAACGCGCGGGGCGACGGTGTGCTCGATCGGTCGTCGTGCGCGCGCGGCCTAACGCCGGCTTCGTACGAGGCGGCCTTATTTATACACGTCGTCTATCTCTGGCAGGCCGGCCGGTGGATGGCTTGCTGGTGGTGGCCGGTCTGGGTGAAGTGAGGCAGACGACGCCGGGCGGGAGGCCGGCTTAAATAAGCGGCCGGCGAGCGGGGCCGGGGCGACGTGTCCGGCCACGGGGGGCTCGCCGCTGCCTTTTTTCCCCCTCTTTTCTAATGCCAGCAGCTCGATCCCCCCCGCCGAGACGCGATCCGGCCGGGTACGGACGCCACCGGTCCACGGCCCTGTTAACGCCGACAGCGACGCCGCAGCTTCGCAGCTAGCGCTCGCAGCAGCAGCAGCAGCGGACTAGCTAGCTAGCTAGCTAGCTCGTATGAATTCGATCCCTTTCGCCGCGGACGACGAGGCAGGACGGTTGGCTCGTCGCCGTCCGCCCAATCCACGTCGCCGTCGGGCGGTCGTGGGCGTGCGTTGCTTGCCCGGCAGGTACGTGGTGCGGGTAAAAAAAAGTCTGGCGGGCTCATTAAGGTCTAACAACGCATGGTTTACCTAACTAATCGCGATGGATGTAGCAAGTCCCCCCGGCTTTGCTTTATTTGGTGGGGCTGGAGGGGACTATTCATTCAACTGGAAGAAGATGTGCTGATGATGATCAGGGAAGGGAAGCTCACGATCTTAATGCGACGACCAAGATCAATGATCCATGCCTGCATTGCGGCATCCATGGATGAACATGGACTGTTGGATGGATCTTTTCCCTCCATAACTGGGGTTTACATCGAGACTGACTAATAAATCTCTGCGCTTTTTCCCCCGGAAAGCAAGCATGATGACACTGCCAGATACTACTCAGATGAACAAGACGTTTGGATTCGATATCTGGCAGACTGGGAGGAGACGGCTAGCTACTTGTGAAGTAAAATGGATCTTTATGATTGTTGCTAATCATGTGTCCCAATATTAATTATTTGCTGAATTTTGATCAGTTGACGCACGCATAGCTTAGAAACCAATGCAAGCCGGCCGGGATGGATGCGTGTATGGTAGATTCCAAGTACGACGGCCATCTTGATCGACTCGCAAGACCCCATTGCTGCCACTGGCGTGCGAACCAAGACAGAGAAGAAGAGGAAGCGAGCTGATGAGATTGTTGTGATCATCTGCCAGTACTAAAAATCTCTACTACTGTTCGTTGTTCATTAGCACATTAAGAAGCGCCACGTCATTTCTGCAACTGCGGCAGAAAGCAACATAGGGGCAAAAAATATCACAGAGCCTTCCTAAAAAAAGGAGGAAGAATCAAAAAGCAAGGAAAAGCTTCGATCTTGCTTGAATGATACTGATAATAACATTCAGTACCAAGAAGTTGATAGGTTAAGCTTCCTTTCTCTGGTCTTGTCCAAGAACCTTAATTTGTCAAACGAGCTGAAATTGGTCATCTGGATGGCTCTTGCTTGTGGTTGCTCTCTAGCTATGATGTAACGACTGATTGACTGGGTGTGCTAAATGTAGGAAGCTTTGCCTGCTCAATGCAAGTCCCTTGCTTAATGTTTGCTATTGGCACCAACCGTACAGCGTATGTTTTCTGAATTGGTCTGATACACATACACTTAGCGAGGGCAGTTAAGATGGATCCTCCAGGACTTCGAAAGCAACCCTTCACATGTTGATTTACGTGTCCTTCATGTATTTTTATTGTGTAGAGCTGCGTTGCAGATAGACAGCCGCACCGACCGTGCCAGTTAAGCTCGATCAGAGTGCAGAGCTTGGCCTTGGCGGCGGCGGGCAGGGATATGGCAAACACATCGCGGAGACCGCCGTTGGCTCGGCGAGTCCGTCGAAGCGCCGGCGGTTATCTCGGAGGAGAACAGGATGGAGGCCCACGGCGACGAGGCGGCGGCGGTGGAGGCGCGCGTGCCACGCGACGGCGCCGCGCGTGCGCCTGCCATTCCGCGGCGAGTAGGTGCCCAAGGCGCCGGCAACGGAAGGAGGCACTCGGGCACAGGCGGCGCGGCGCCGTCGAGAAACGTGGACTACAACCTCCGGCGGAAGGACCGAGCATGTACACGATGCTGTAAGCCTGTAACCACCGGTAGCGCCGGGCGCGGCGGCGGCGGCGAGCGGGGAGCGGGCGCCGTCCACTTGGGGGCGGACGGTAAATGAAACACCGTCCACCCCGGACGGCATTTCATTTACCGTCCGGGCTCTGTGCCACCTGGACCGTCGGATCTCAATCGCGCGGCTATAATCTCCCAATACCGAGTCAAACGGATCGCCACCCCCACAGGCCACAGCTCCCATGGACCCACCTGTCAAATCCGGATGAGAGGAGACGCCGATCCTGCTCCGCGGCGGCGTGTCCCGCCAGACGGCAACGCGCGCCTCCGCCGTGCGTCGCTCGCGTGCAAGCTCTGGCCTCTGGGCGCGCCACTTCGGCAACCGGCGGCCACGTCGAGGGAACGTGGACGACGGCCTCCGGCGGAAGGACCGCGCATGTACATGACGTTGTGACCTCCGGCGGCGCCGGGCGCGGCGGCGGCGGCGGCGAGCGGCGAGCGAGCGCCGTCGACCCGGGGGCGGACGGTAAGTGTTTCATTTACCGTCCGGACTCTATGCCACTTGGACCGTCAGATCCCAATCGCGCGGCCATAATCTCCCAATATCGAGTCAAACGGATCGCCACCCCCACAGGCCACATCTCCCATGGCCCTACCTGTCAAATCCGAACGAGAGGAGATCGCCGACCCTGCTCCGCGGCGGCGCGTCCCGCCGGACAGCAACGGCGACCGCAGCATCCGCCACCGGGCCGCCCCCATGCTGGGGCTCCTCGCCAACCTCACCCTCACCGGCGGCTTCTGCTGGGGAGCGACGTACCCCCAGGCCAGGACTCCGCCTCCGCCCTCACCGCCTAGGACCCCACCATCGGCGAGCTGAGGCGCCGGCTGGTGCTCAACTGGAACGAGACGGTCAAGGTTCAAATGGTCCGATGCATTATTACCCTGCTGTAATTTTTCCTGAACATCGGTAAGAATAAGTACAGAGTTGCAGAGACACTGATAGGCTGTGCAGTGGTTCAGTAAAGCCAATCTCAATGGAGGGTTTCATATTGATGTTTTCAAAATTGTCATATAAGCAAAAAAAACTATAAAATAATAGTTGAAACTACATCTCCCAATGCATAATTTCATGTTGTGGTTTCTTAGGGTCTATGTTGCATTTAATTTCAAGACTCATAGAGTGTTGGTATTTGTGTAGAGAAAGTTTCATCTAGATGAAACTGGTTTCTTCTTTTTTAAAAAAAAAATTCTATGCCATATCATTATATAATCCTACATGGCATACTAATTAATGTGCATGAAACCTCTATGAAACTCCCATTGGAGATCTGAAAGGTCGTCATGGACTCAAGTCAGATGTGCAAGACCGCGAGCGCTAGTGACTACTAAGGCCAATCCCAGTTGAGGGTTTCATATTGATGTTTCCAAGATAGCCACATAAGCAAAAAGACTATAAAACAATGGTTAAAACTACCTCTCCCAATGCATAATTTCATGTTGTGGTTTCCTAGGGTCTATGTTGCATTTAATTTCAAGACCCATAAAATGTTAGTATTTGTGTAGAGAGAGTTTCATCTAGATGAAACTGATTTCTTCTCTTTCTTCTTAAACTCTATGCCATGTCATCATATAATCTTACATGGCATGCTAATTAATGTGCATGAAACTCCTATGAAACTCCCATTGGGAGTGGCCTAAGGCCATTCTCAGTGGGAGTTTCATGGGCATTAAATAGGTTGTCATGTTAGCATTTTTAATGATGTGGTAGTGTATTAATGAAGAGAGAGGTTGTCGGTACCCCAGAACTGGGGTACCCCCTCTTGCTGTGTCTAGGCAAGAGCCTTGTGGTTATCCTTGACTACATCCAAACAGCCGGACCCCTGCGATCCGGAGCCCTGTTCACCCGACAACGGCCCAGGACCCGTCCCCCGGCTGGGAAAGGTCTTGGAGCACCACGTGTTCCGGAAGAAGCATGCGCTCAGCCCGAACAGCCGGGGGCTCCGGACCTCTCGTGGAGGACCGGACCCCCGCGGAGTCCCGGACCCCCCGTGGGGTCCCGGACCCCCGGTATAGTAACCGGACCCCTCACTAAGGGAAGGGGTTGACACCCCGCCTCGGGGGGGGGGGTCCGGAGCTGCCACGTGTCTGCAAGCACAGACACGTATGTAAGGCCGCTTGGTCTCCATACTAAGGATCACCTGCCACTACATTCATTGTGGAAGGTGAACGTCCGCATTGATATAGCAGAGGCCGAGGCGAGTCTTTGACCAGGGGACACTATTGATCGTGTATTACCAAGACGTGTAGTGGAGCCGCTGGCGCCGCCCACGACGCGCCTGTCAGTCTGCTATGACAGATGGACACGACGGCTCGGCTTCACCCATTATGACGCCTACATAATAGCCTCAACAGGCCACGCCGCAAGCTACGTTTCCCCAATGGGCACCTTGCTGACGGGACAAGAGAAGATCTCCCTTCGTCAGAGGGTCAGCAGGGGATGGAAGCATATCGGAGGAAAAATTCGTAACCACTGTAGCCATTTGAGTACTCTGCGCAGTATGCTGCACAGTCACGTTGGGCCCACTTGTCGGGGCCCCAACGTCCTATGTATCCACACCCCTTGGTCTATAAAAGGGGGCGCCCGCTAGAAGAAAAACTCAGGCTGGGTGAAAGCCAAGACCCGGCAGAGGATAGATTCATACACAACCAAGATCAAAACCTCTCCCAGTGGATGTAGGGTATTACGCTCCGGCGGCCCGAACCACTCTAGATCGTGTGTTCTTGTGTGCTTGTCTCAGAGCTAGATTAGCCCAATCGCCTAGTACCTTCCCGAGCACTCCCTCTCTGGGAATAGGCGGGTGCGTTCCGCCACCCGGCTGTGAGTACCCTAGAAATCCCGCGACAGAGGTGAAATCGATTTTATGGTGATGAAATCATGTGTACACGGTTACCTAGATAAGTTATGTCTTGCATGTAACTTAGGAAACAATAAAAGGTGAAACTATGCTTTGAGAAATGGGTGTTTCATCCTAGTTTCAAACAGTTTTAGATGATATGTACTCTAGCTAATCGTGTCCATAAAATTTCCACCGACAATGGTACCGTGAAGGTAATCTGCGAAGATAACTGATCCAGATGCCACCGCAGATTTTTGTCATGTATTCATCGTCAAGAGCTCGAGCAGAGTGCTCCGTGATCTCTCGGCACCCGTGTTCCTCCGCCCAATCCATTCCCATTCCTTGATGCCGAAAAACCTTGAAAAGCTCATCATCTGAATGTGAACCCGGCAACACTCTCCCGGGTTCCAATTCCCGTCTCTCTCTCTAGCAACGTGCGTGCACTGCTCCGGCATGTGCGCTAGCTGCTCTCGAGTTCTTGCGATGCGATCATGGAAGATGGTTGCCATCTCGGCCACTGCTGTTAGCTATGCTAGCTCCAGAACAAAAGTGTCCCTGACCAAAATCTATAGGCGGGTAGGATCCCACAAGGGCGACCGGAAGATGGAGGGGTCGTGTGCTTGTCCAGGTGGGAAGGCATTTATGGATGCTCGTCCCCACGGATTCAATGCGTAATTATTGGATGTCCCTCCACGCTGAAAAAGGAGCTGGATGATGATTTCGTCCACGGTCCGCGTCGTCTATACCTCGGCCTTTCCTCGTGTTCTGCAATTTTTCCACCGGTTTTAACTGCTCCTGTGACTTCTTAAAAAAGTAGTACTCCACCGGCCGTTTTCTTCCTACTGATCCTAGTTTGAACAAGGTTGAGCCAATAATTAACTATTTTTATTTTATTAATACTCACACCGTTATCAATTATAAGTCATTTTGATATTTCTAGACGTATAATTTTTATTATGTACCTAGATATTTATGCATTATGTTTAGAGCAAAAATCATGCATCTAGAAATGGCCAAAACGATCTATAATTTAAAATTGGAGGAAGTATTGTATTATAAACGTATGATCGTTAGGATTTCAAGTACGCAGAATGAATATATTTGTCAGTGTTAAGATTTCAAGTACGTACAAAATGAAAGCCATTTCGTCTAGGCACGCACGTCGTTAAGTTACAAAGAGTACTGCAATTTTTCCACCGGTTTTAACTGCTCTTGTGACTTCTTAAAAAAGGTAGTACTCCACCGGCCGTTTTCTTCCTTCTGGTCCTATTTGGAACAGGTTGGCCCAATAATTAATTACTTGTTTTTTATTAATGTTTGCTTCTTTCAAAATTATAGGTCGTTTTTATATTTCTACATCTATAGTTTTGCCATGCACCTAGACATGTCTAGAAGCAAAAATCATACATCTACATTGGCCAAATCGCCCAATAATTTGAAACGACGGCGTATGATGGTTACAATTTCAAGTACGCCGAATGAATATTGTCAGTGTTACGATTTCAAGTACGCACAAAATGAAAGCCAGTTCGTCTAGGCACGCACGTCGTTAAGCTAGAAAGAGTAGATGCTGCCCGCGCATTCAATGCGTTCACAATTAAGTCGCCTTTGCATTATTTGCCGAAATCATGCATCTTCCGATCGATTTCGACGGCACCTCCGACGATAGATCGATTGATCCCTGCAAAATCTTCCCTCCATTCACACCATCCATCATCAACACGTAAGCTCTGGATGGCTCTCTCCCAACCTTGCATACTCTGGGCTCTCGATCTCCTCTCTGGCTATAGCTAGCTGTGGCTTGTCTTCACCCACAAGTCGCGCGCTGAACCCGTTCGAATCGTCGCTGCTTGCTGCTATAGTAGTAGATCGGTTGAAGGCTACGGCTTGGACTTTCTGGGACCATGAATGAGTACAGTGGGCCAGGCATTTCCCGGCCAGCAGATATGTTGCTAGCTGTGTACGACGTACTACGTACGGTTTTCAGGCTCGTGGTATGGGTACGTACGTACGTACGTACGTGTCACCTGGGTGATGTACGTACAAATAAATTAATTAATAAAGCGGTCAGTTCATCATTATTATTGTCTGAGATGGGCTGATGGCCTCACTTGCTGCCGTACTTCAAGCTAGCTAGCATCTCTAGCTAGACTACTATAATACTAATCGGGTCAAGGTTTAGCAGCAGCACGCGTTGACAAAAGCATGCAGCTAGCTGGTCGATGCATGGTCTTCGTTCATTTCCTTAATGTGTTCGTCAGTGAGTGGCGTGGCAGTACGCTTTTCATCATTAGGGTATCCTCCCAAAATTTCATGATTTAGCGTTACCCATTTGAGATCATGAGAGAGTGTACGTTAGTCATACTGATCATATATATGGAGACTGTTACGGTGTATACCTGACCTACGTTAGACACATCAAATCTTTTTGGAAATTTGTGCCGGCGTAGTTTAAATGTGGTACTACCTCCGTTTCAAATTATAGTTGGTTTAATTTTTTAACTCAAAGTTTGACCACTCATCTTATTCAAACAGTTATGTAAAGATTGTCAAATTTAATTTATTTTTGAAGATCTTGTATTGATAAAGCAACCCACAACAAAAGAAGTAATATTTTATACAAATTTTTGAATAAGACGAGTGGTCAAACTTGAAGTCAAAAAAGTCAAACGATCTACAATTTGAAATAGAGGGAGTACGCGAGATGAGTTGGCTAGCTTGGTGAACGGTGAGAACGCCAGTCCCTCTATTTATCCAGCAAGATAGATGCGCTCCCCCCACCCCCACCCAGGGTTTCACTTCCCGTCCGGTAACCGCCGGTTTTCGGGATTTTTTCCCGTTTCCGGTCCGGTCCGAGATGAAAAACCGGATCCGGTTTTTTATATTTTAAGCTTCTAAATCTAAAAATATAAAAGTAATTTTTTTGTGTTACTATTCCGGTTTTGAACAGTACCACCGGTTTTTTAAACCCTGCCCCCACCCCCACCCTCACCCACCCACACACACACATGGTTCAGCTTGGGTGGTGATTAATTCCAGTTCCAGCCTAGAGTTGAGAAGATATTTTTTGCAAGATGTGGCCGCAAATGTCAAGACCATGTGTACGTTTCTATGGACGACACCTTCACTAGCTACCTACTACGTACTACATACTACTACCATGTTTTTTGCCTTTTTCTCCCTCGAAGGAGGACGACGCGACGCAAGCTGTTTTCGGTCAGGCAGGCATACAGTCTTTCAGAACCCAAATCACTGTGCGTCCATCCATCGGTCCATCACCTGACACTGAAATCTCGTGGAGTAGCAGCAGCCGCGGGCCTGCACGCTGCAGGTTCTTTCTAACCCGACGCGCTGCTGGTACGATTCCCTCACAAATTTGGGAAGCCTGGCCCTGGCCGGCTACCTTAACTTGTTAGCTTTTTTTAAAGGAAAACTTTATTGCTTTCAAGAAATTATATGAAGATGATACAACAACTTTTTCGGCCTCTGCCAAGCGTCACACAGTCTAATGACTGCCAATTTTAAGATCAGACCGTCATCCATGTGTCCGAAAAATAAAATCATTGGTCACCCGCTCCAAGAACCGAGATGCCACAATAAGAACTTAGATGCCGCAATAAGACCTCCTAGGAAGTAGGTTATCGAAGGATAGCTCAAGGAATGAGCCAAAGCATCCATCCATCCATCAATCCATCTTCGCGCCATCCATCCATCAATCCATCTTCGCGAAATAATTTGCACGCACGTCTGAACGGCGATGACGGGTCTCGCGCACGTTTCGCTGAGGTTTGTTTGAGGCTGACGGGGCCCCTGCGGCGCTTTTTCTCGAGCAGGGTCCAGCGTTCAGATCGATCCTGCATAGCAGATTAACCCATCCCGGCCGTCATTTTCAGTTTTTCACCCTGCAGGCTTGAGGTCAATGCCCGAGTAAATGTGCCGCCGTGATTTTCCCTGATTGCTGACAGCGTAGTCGTCCAGACGAGGGAGAGGACAGACACGGTGAAAGGCTGGAAAAAGACGTGGTTGACGCTTGTAGCCGTGTGTTAGTTGTACGTGGAGCTGCGGAGTATTGACTTGGCCTCAGTTAAGGCTTTAGAGTAGTGTGCTGCGGAGCAAAGAGATGGCCAGATTTCTACGCTTGATCCTTCGCTGTAGCCATTAATGGAGGGTTTGTCTCGGAAGGGATATCGCGGCCAAGTGGAAATGTTGCTAAGATCCTAAGCAAAGGGCTGACAGGAACAGGAGTACAGGTCACAACAGCGACATGAGAGAGGAGAGACGCTGTTCCGGTCAGGGAATTATTGACCCAGACCATACGTTTTCCCCCTCTCCTTTTCTTTTCCTCTTTAAAAAATATTATTGAAGATATCATTCCAGACAGCGCATTGAAGTCGATAAGCTCAAGCACAATGTGCAGTACTCCAAACAAGCAGCACCCGCAGCTTCAGTTCACCTGATCACTTGGAAGATTGTTGGCGAATCATTTAACTTCGGGACCAGGCCAAAACGGAGCTGATCTCGTGTATGGAGGCCCGCAATGGGAGCGCGCGTCGTGGCCGCCCGAATCACGCGGCAAAATCTCCATCCCCTGCAAGATTCCATCGGCAGGGACAACGCGTAAACTTTTTTTTTTCAAAAGGTTTCGGCTAAAAGATCAGACGAAATGTCGTGTCCCTGATGCCTGTTCGAGCGAGAGAAACCGACCAGCTCGCCGACGCGCCGCGCAATCATTCGGCGGCGATCCGATCCGATTTGGCTTCGAAAACGAGTCGTACGTCTCGTGCGTCACCCAGTTGGAATTCACTTCGTTCCCGGCCGATTAAAAGGACAAAACAGCGCTGAGTCGTTGCACATATGCTGTAACGTGCGCTAGTCAGTTAGAGGTTAGCGTCTTGCTAAGTTGTTTAGTCTGAAAACTCTCGTCAGTATCCAGGTTTGTCAAATCGGTGCCCGTCTGAGAGTGCACATGTGCATGTCTCGAGAGAATTCCTTCCAGACATACTACAACGTTTAAATAAAAAAAAAGGTTGCTTATACCATGGATCGTTGTCCTTGGTTCCAGCATCTCATCAATCAGGTAGGCGGGGTTCCAGAAACCATTTGCAAGACTACTATCGACAGTTTCTGTTTCTTGCACGATCTGACAAAAATATTAATACAAGACAATGGGAGCATCCGGATTTAGCATCAACAGCAACAAGGAGGAGCATCAAAGTATTGGAAGCAGGAACTAAGGCACCAACAAGAGAACACCAAGTCATATTTTTCCATCACTGATAGTTGCTCCAGGCTGAGCCATTCGATAAAATTTTTAATTCTGTAGATGGAAAATTCACAAGGCCAGAGCTGGACCTTCAACAACATTAAAGTTACAGTTTCAAAAAAATACAGCCAGCATTGTAAAATAATTGACCGCAGCTGTTAGTTCTTTGCCGGTGGTGACTTGGGCCTGAGGCTTTCGATCTCTGGAGTTGTCACAACAAGGTGAGGAGCCTCTGGGGGAGGGTTTCGACCGCCACCTCCTTGCCATACTTTACCATCCTTGTCCGCAAAATTCTTAATATACGCCTGTGAGAGAGAAATCATAACAGAAACGATGTAAAAAAGATCTGCAAAACTCATGGCATAAAAGGGCATGCGTGTGTGTATACACCATGTTGTATGTCAAGCTACCTACCTCTTTGTTGAAGTTGGAGTAAGATAGATTTTTCCCAAGCGTAAGCCAGCCTGGACGGATGTTATGATCCTCGCCAAAGAGTTCAAGCCGCCGCCTTCCAAGAGCAAAATGCTCAATGATCCTATACATGTCCTCAGGCTTTTTTGTTGAACCTACAGAAGAAAGCACATCAAGAGCAACCATCTAAAAATGAAGACAATAATTGATAATTAAGCACTTGATTTTATTACACGAGAAGCAGACCTACTGTTATAGTGTTATACTTGCTACAGGTGTTGAGGATAATATATGATCTAGTTTCAATTTTTTAAATCACAATTATGAATACTGTAGATCAAAGGACATCAAGCATACTATGGACAACTAGGCATGTCAGAGGAAATGGCAGCAACAAAGTGAACAATTTGCTTCAGATAATTTGTAAAATCCAAATTCCTAAGAAAAAGGCAAACATGTTTTTGACAACCAAGCCAAATTTAGAGAATAGTACTACATTCTCCTGGACCAAACCGGAATATTCATACTGTAGCAGCAACAAAAACAGAACAGAAACAGAAAACTCCATTTTATAACAGGACGAAAAAAGAAAGGAAATTTTTTGGAGAAAATAAATCTGATGAGTTTATTCACCCAATCATTGAAAATGATAGCCCTTGGTCTAAGGCAAATAGTATATATCAAGCATATACAAAAATAGGAATAGAGATTATATAAAATAAAACCTAAGAAATAATACCATCAGTTGGTTCTTCAGCTATAATTATGTCTGTGTCAATATTGGCATGGATGACATGACCATCCGTGCTCCGACGCACTGTTCCTTTTATGCCCATCAAGCAATGCTCCTGCGCATGGAAATAGTAGATACTTCATAAGATAGCCAAAGACATACAGGAAGAAGAGAATATAAACATGGCAGCACAACATTAGTACATCATACTAGCAACACTACCTTTGAATGCTGCAACAATGTATGAGAGTCATGCCGCAGACTTGGAGTTGCGTTTTTCTTGTTGGTTTTCACCCAGCAAACATCCTCACACCTACGGAATCCCCACTGAAAATAGAAAAGTCTGTGAGGTTCATCTTATATTCTTATTAGTTATTGCAGCATTTCTTCAACAGCTGCAAATTTGAAGACATATCTAGATGAAATGAAAGCAATAGACATTGTTTGTATTGCTATGCCTTCCCTAAGAGGGAAAAATGCATGAATGAAGCACATCATGGCTCAAGTTTAGCAGATAGCCAATTGCAGTCAGGTCATTCTCCTGTAAAATGATTTCAAGATCCCGCCCCAAAATGGACGTCATTACACAAAGAATAATTGTGCAAGTACCTTTACTTCTATAAAAAGCACAGTTAGTGATGGACTGATGTTGTGGTTGGTTCTACATAAGGGTCTTCTGTGCAATGATTTGTGTATACCTATGCATGTGTTAGATAATGCATAGAGGGCCTTCCTCTTTATACCTATGTGGTTCCTTTGTGGCTTAATTTTATACGTAATCGACTCTAACTACTTTTTAAAATGGAAATAATGAAACACATGGGCAACCAGCTAGTTGAAGTACAAATCTAGCAGGCTATGGTACCTTCTTTAGACATTGGCGACCTTGTTCAAGGCCTACACCATCACCAACCCAAAGGAACACAAAGGAGGGTGTATCTGCAATAGCCTGTTGATCCAAAAATACACTTTGACATGTTAATTCTGCAGCATAATGAACTCCGAAAAGAGAAAGGTTGAAAGAAGGAAACGGGAATAACCTCAATCTTCAAATTCATAATCTCCTCAGCATTCCAATATTCTATGTGATCTGTGATTCCTGGCGCACGATGAGCATACTCCTCCCATGGAGGATCCACAAGAATAACATCGAATTTGGTACCAAAAAATTCTGGAGAAAGAACATGTTCTCGCAGGTCACACTTGTAATACATTGGCGGTGAAGCTGACTTAGCAACAATTTCATCTTTCCTTTGTATGAGTTCTCTCAACTTTGGATAGTCCTCCGCTACACTTGTAAGATCCAGTTCTCTAATAAAATTCTGAGGCCGCATGCCAGTGTCCACAAAGTTCTGTGAATAATCATTTTGCTCACCCCTTGAAGGAGCTTTTCTGTTCGGTCCACTGTTCCTATGTGGTGTCCAACCTGGTTTATCATGGAGCATGTCACGGCTTTGTGGGCCCATATGATTGAAATTCAATCCTGATACATCTGTTGGAGCACCTAATCCAGTGTCCATTTGATTTAAGTGAATATTATGACCAGAACCAGCTCCCACATTTGGTGTAAACCTATGTTCAGCAGCAACTGGAGGAGGAATGGGAAGGTTGGGAGGAACAGAAAGCATATTCACATCAACACCTCGTGCTCCAGGCCACACAAGAGGTCCTGGAAATGGCGGCATGAAGACGCCAGGTAGAAGAGGAGGACCTGGGGAATGGGGAATATTTGGTCCCATATGCTGCATTGGTCCTGGTGGCAGGCCAAGAGGACCAAATGGAGGAGGCATCATTGGCATTGGAACTCCAATCCTTTGAGAATCCCTTCCATTTGGTCTCCCCCTTCCTCTGGATGGTCTATCACCTTTTGGACCTTGTTGAGGAAATGAAGAAACCATGTTGGTGCTAGCACTTGGTTCTGATTCAGGATTATCAGTGGATTTATCATCAGTTCCTCCTGGTACTAAATCCCGATGTGCTCCCACTTCAAATCTTCTCCCAGAAACAGAACCCTCTCTTCCAAAATTAAGACTACTGTTAGGCCGAATCTCTATGGAATCAGAATTGTCATAGCGATTCCCATAGGCTGAGGGACCTCTAACACTTTCAGACCTACCCCTAGAATCTCTCCAGTACCCACCTCGGCTATGGAAAGTCCCACCATCTAGCCTTTCCTGTGCATTCCTCCATTCAGCATCATTTGCCTCCTTAGGATCTCGCAACTGACTGTTCCTCCCATAATCCTTGGACCCTTCAAGGTCTCGGGCTTTCTCATTCCAATTTCTGTCCCTACCTCTGTCTGATTTATCATCTCTATGGGCTTCTCTTGTGTCAACCCTAAGAGAACCACCACTTTCATCAGCATAAACCTCATCTGCCCTCCTGACTGAAGCCTCTTGGTCCCGTTGCCCTTGCTTCTCCCTGCTACCCTCATTCCACTCTGAACTCCTAGCAGAAGCATCAGGGCTAAATCTTCTTGAAGGTTCCCAATCATTCTTATCCTCTCTTCCCCTCCTTCTATCATACTCCCTATCCTTGGAATCATCAGGGCTTCTCCTTGGAACTTTGGGTGATCTTGAGTCCTTTCTCACATTATAGACGTCTTCGTCAGCACTGCGGGCCAGGCCTGAGCTTCTATCTGAGTTCCTCCTTGAATCATTCCTATCATTTGAAGGTGTAGCCATTCTATTATCATCCTGATGCCCAACTTCATATTCATATCCATGTTTTCTGGATCTGTCAGAATACTTTCTGCCATCTGCATCATCCTGATTTTCATGTTCCTCCTTCCAGCTGCTCCTTGAATTAACATTTTCCTCAACCTCCTGGTTGCTGCGACCTCTACTAGACTCAGACCCGTCCATGGTAGTTTCTATCGCATACAGTCAGGTACTGTCAATTTTCCCAATATAATACAACTCAAATGAGAAATCTTGGCTAGAATCTTGAGATGCCTATACACAAACGAATGATATGCAATATCAATATCGAGGTAAAGCATATAAATTCCAATAGTACGATGGAACTCAACTGCAAAAACAAAATGTATTCTATGCTCCTATAACTTTAAGAGAACCCTAACTATAATGGGTCAGAAGTAACGTATGAATAAAGTGTAACATAAGATAAAAACCTAAAAGAGCCTTGAGGGTAAAAACAACAAACTTGTGCACTAAAAGAGCAGACTGGCAATAAAGTTAAAGAAACACAACAATGAAGTAATTGACACCATAACCTCACATATTCTTGAACTAAATTCCACAATCCTTCCAATACCCATGTCAAAATACCTGTAGCCTCAAATATCCCGTACTAAACCACAGAACAGAGATAACATAATCAGCAAAAATGAAAGCCAACTAAACCAGACATCCCAAAACCAGTCCCAATCCATTGTGACATTTCGCAGCATTCTCTAGCCTACCACCCACCGCTGCAGAACAATCATCCGTTCCGCATTAACCCACTAGCAACACATCCTATCGAAACACAAAACCCTAATAAAAATCCTTGTCCATAACCTAAGCTGTAAGTACAAGCGTGACGGACCAGTGAGGAACCAAAAACTACGTGATCCGTAACGCAAAACCTTAGTCCAGATGCCCGTGCGAATCCAGATTCCGTCGAACAGCCCAAACTAAGAGCATAGACGCAGGGCGCGGTGATAGAAGAAGCGCTTACCGGGACGGGATGGGAGGTTTTACCTTGGGTAGGGGGACAGCGGGAAGGATGTCGGGAGAGGACACGGGGGCGGAGGAGGAGAGGTCCCCCGGGGCCCCGGACGGCGCGGCGCGCTCCTCGCCGAGGAAGCACCCGGGGCAGTGAAGGACGGACGGCGCGCAGCACGGCAGGGGCGTGGCGGGGCGGTGGCGCTTTGGCTCCCGGGGACTAGTTGCCGCCGCCGACGGTGGCAGCAGGGGCGCTGTCTCTGGGCCGGGCGGGGTGCGGGTCGGAGCCGACCTAATGGGTTGCGTCTCCCTCGGCTCGGTTCGGCTCGGTTCGGCTCGAACTAGACCCTACCTGGTCGGCTCACCCCAGCTCCGTCCGTTGATGAACGTGCTTTTAATTACAACCGTTGATGGGCGATCGGACGCATCTCCTATCTCCTACCGACTAGGGCGCACCGTCTTCTCCGACCGAACAGGCGCCCCAACCCAAACCCTACGCCCGCGCCGCAGCCGCAGCCGCCGCCGCGGTCGACGACATCTCATCGTTCTTCTTGGGCGCCTTTTCGGTAGCATCCTCGATCTACCCCGTTATAGTTGTACAAGGTGCTTCCCCAAATCTCCAGAGCTTAGTCTGCTCGCCCCACCGCTTGATCCGTGGGAACCCATCCGTACGACTGTACCACCATTTTTTCCTGGGTAAGTCTTGATTGACTCCACATCTCTCCAAGTTGAATCAGTCGGAGGAATTTCTGCTTCCACTTAGTTCTTGTATGCACCGTTCATTATCTTTGCTTCCCGTTTGATTGTATTACCACTTAATACTGTTGCTATCCTTATGACTGGATAGTTGGACACTTGGCTATGGGAACCTACAGCCATCTCTGGTCAATGACCAAGAAGAATGTAATGGCAGTTTTACTTGGCATCACCATTTCCGATCGTTATGTGACTTTGGCCTCTGTGACTGGTGAATCGATGCATCCTACGTTCACAGCGGCCAACAATGTCTTGCAGGGTATTGTGATTTCAATTTGTAAGCTGGCATCGAAAGTTGGGTCATTCTTCCCTATTCAAGTAGTTCCGTCTTCCGTTTGTGCTGACCAGGGTGTTGGAACCAGGTGATTTCGTTTTAGCAGAAAAGAGATGCCTTGAGAAGTACGAGTTCTCACATGGTGATGTGATTTTGTTCAAGTAAGTTTGGGGGAATTCCGCGAGAAGATTGAAGCTGCTAGCTTGTTCCATGTCTCGAGAGTCGAGCCTGATCGTTCCTTGTGTGGTCTGCAGGTGCCCTAGCAATCATAAGGAGTTGTTTGTGAAGAGATTGATTGCGCTTCCTGGTGAGTGGGTACAGCTCCCTGGGTACCCCAAGGTTACTAAGATCCCAGAAGGGCATTGCTGGGTTGAAGGTGATAACGCTGCTCGTAGTTGGGATTCTAGAGCATTTGGCCCTGTAAGTTGTTTCTTCTCCAACCCCATCTGTACATTGTCTGTGTCAATAATGTACAAGTTGGTTGAATAAAAATTATTAAATGCATCCGGTGCTCTTGTTTAGTATCAAATATTGACGGATTAGGGTACTTTTTGTTCCATGGTTGGATCTTTCCGTATTTCAATCGTGAGGGACAGTAATGTTAATACACATGCGGATCTGAAAACTAGGGAGGCCGTAGCAAGTCGCCCAGCACCGGCACCTATACAAAGAATTTGGGCTTAACTTCTTGTTATAAAGTTTGAAACTTGTGGGAGTGCTCCTTCAGTGGTCAAGTTCTGAGATACTTCCCCACCATTTTAAATGGAGACTGGGTGCCTTTAGTGTGCATATGTGATTAACCGTTAGGTGATAGAGGGCAGCAAATAACCAAACATTACTAGAATATACATAATCACATTAATGCTTGTCCCTGCTGGTATCTATTTGAATAATGCTATATGGTATTATATGTTACAACATTCAGATATACATGGTTGTAATAGCAAACTATAATACTACGATTATTGCAAAATGGTAAATTATCTCTTATTCCTGGTTGTATTTTCCCCCTCTGAAAATCAAATTCCTATGACTGCGGACTATGGACCAATCTGCACAAGCTAGATATTGGAAAAAAAAGAAACTGAAAAATGAAAATAAAGCAAAAAAAGAAGTGACAGGCGACACTATATCAGAAGTTCACAAAAGGCAAGCACATTAATGCACCTGAGGTCAATGCCACACATTTTATACTTGGTGAGGACAGTAAAGGTTTAACAACTTTCAGTACTGGTTTTCTGTTTATATAGCTCTATTGCAAACTTACATGAGCATAAACACAGGCACTTGGTTTAATCTGCGGTCTGAAAGAATTGTTGTATTGATTGCCAAGTATGGGGATTTTGAATCATAAAGCTGCTACTAACAAGCTCTGGAGCTTGCTTGTTTAGGCAGACACTATGGTTCACTTCATTTGTCATTGGACCACCTATCTGAAATGGCATAAAAGAATTAATCAAATAGGTATAGGGTTGGTGAGATAGATTAAATTGGGTGCACTTTGTTGGCTATTTTGAGCCACAAAAGTGAATAACCTGTCTATAGTTCAGGACAGGTTCTAACAAATGATTATAAGAAACCAATATCATTTGTTATTATAAATTATGCTGCATTGGTACTTATGTCATTTCTGTTGTTTTCAGATTCCCTTAGGTCTAGTTGAGGGGAGGGTGACCCACATCATTTGGCCGCCCTCAAAGATTAGCCAAGTGGAGAGAAAGATGCCTGAAGGGAGAATTTTTCATGCTTGATTTGACTCTACTGTATTGGGTGAAAACTCATTTAAAATATAAACCTGCATGATTACCATTTCTTATGTGATTGAAGAAGTGTACATTGAAATGCAAATCTTACAAGTTTTGGCTAACGTTTTGTCTACATTTCCTTCTGTTCACCATGCTGCTGTTTTGTACTTTGTGTAAGAGACTTGATTTTTTAGTCGTTCAAGTGGAAATATGGACCATTTGCGTCGTGTCGTATGTTCTGTGGAGGCATAAATACGAATGAAGAAAGTTCCTGTGATTGCACTGGGGTATTTGTATTCTGAGCACTTGAAATTTTCTTAAGAGTGGCTATTTTTTCAGTTTCACAATACTGGAATTCAGCATATGCAGGGTTGTAAAACCCTAAATCAGGCTCTTATATTCGGCATATGCAGGGTATTTAAGCCCTCGGTCAGGCTATTATTTCAATCGTTCAATATGATGTTTATTGGTATGAAAATTCAAACAAAAGCACTGTGTTGAGAAATCTTTTAGCCTAGCCTTTTCTCCTCTCTTTTTTTCTGTACTGAAAAATAGAAAGAATCTGGTATGTACAGGCTAAGTTCTGTTCTACAAGCACAAATGCAGTATGTACAGGCTAGACTGTTCTACAAGCACATTTTTCTTTCTCTTGTCAACCGGAACCCTGGTCTGCAGCAGGTATGAACTTCATCACCATGCTCCTGGCCTTGTTGATGGTCATGAAGCACAGGAAGAGGTGCTCCTCCAGCTCGTCCCGTTGCTGCGCAAAGTTCTCCTCGTTCTTGCACAGCTGCTTCAACACCTCCTGCACCAGCCTTCCCTTGTCGCCGGCCGCCGCGCGGTTGTCCACGCACAGCTGCAGCAGCGCGAGCATGTGCTCCCCCTCGTCGCGCACCCGCGCCACGAGCCGGCTGATGGTGTCCATGTCCCTGTTGAGTATGTACGTGCCCTTGGCCGCGGCTATACATGTCCATTTCGGGCCGGCCCGCCGGACGGCCCGTGGCCCGGCACGGCGAGGCACGGCCCGAGCACGGCCTGGCACGGCAGGCGGCGTGCCCGTGCCGGCCCGGCACGAGGTCCGTGCCGTGCTTGGGCCGGCAGGCCAGCCCACGGTGACGGCCCGAGCACGGCCCGGTAAATGTGGCCGGCCCGGCATCGGCCCGGTATAAGAACACCCACCCCTTCCCTCCCCCCGTAACCCTAGCCATTCGGCCATCCCCTCCCCCGCAGGCCGCAGCAGAGCCGCCCGCAATCTCCCTCGCTCGCCTCGCCTCACCCACCGACCACCGTAACCTTAGCCATTCGCCGGAGAGTGGAGACGGTCGCCGCCGAGCCGCCATCGACGCCTTCTGATCCTCTACCCCTCTCTCTCCCTCCTCGCTCTATCCTCTTCCCTCTCCTCCTCTCTCGCTGCCTCCGTAACCCTAACCCTAACCTCAATCTGGTCAAGTTCTGTGCCAAGCTCCGCTCGTCGTTTTCCCTCGCCGTCGGTGGATCTGGTGCTCCGACTGCGCAGGTTAGCCGTCCGCCCGTCCCTCTCTTCCGCACGAGGTCTCGAACCCTAACCCTAAATCAGTAACCCTAACCTCTATGTTCTTCTTTCTCTTGTGTTGCAGGTCGTTGGCTATGGATCTTCTTCCATAGATCCGGTGCCGCGTGGCCGTGAGGGAGCCGGATACACCGGCTGAGGAGGCGGCCATGTCCATGGAAGATGATGCCATGGACGACGACTACTATGCTGCCGCCGAGGCCGAGGCCGACGAGGCGGAGCGGGAGCTTGAGGCGCAGAACGAGGCCGAGGATGCCCGGCGCTTCATCCTGGGTAGCAGTGCAGATGCTGCCATCGAAGTGGATGGCGCCGGCGTGGGGACGGGGACGGGGACGGGCACGCGCACTGGATCCACGAGCCCGACGGGCACGGCCGCGGCGAGTGCATCTGGTACCCGCACCAGGAGGAGGGGACCATCCTCCAAAGTCTGGCTAGACTTTGAGGAGGTGACTGAGATCCAGGGAGGTAAGGAAGTTCGTGTATCTGCCATATGCCACCACTGCAAGAATACCTTGTCTGCTAAATCCTCTTCTGGTACTGGGCACTTGCGCCGTCACCTAGATCTTTGCCCTGCTAAGAAGGAAAAGGATAGACATGGTAGAACTCAGTCTATGCTTAAGTTTAATGCTGATGGTTCTTTTGTGCACTGGGAGTACTCTCCTTCTGTTGCTAGAACAGAGCTTTGCCGTTTGATTGCTAGGCTAGACCTGCCTCTTTGCTTTGGTCAATCTGATGCTTTTCAGGACTACATTACCAATGCTCATAACCCTAGGTTTGTGAAGTCCTCTAGGCAAACTACTGCTAGAGACTTGATTGGCCTTTATAATAACCGTGTTGAACAGCTTACTGATGTCCTGAAAAACTCTGTTTCATCTGTTGCTCTTACATCTGACATTTGGTCTGGTAAAGCTAAAGAGGACTACATTTCTGTTGTTGCTCACTTTGTTAACCCTGATTGGTGTTTAGAAAAGAGGTTACTTGGTCTAAAACCTATAGAAGTGGCTCATACAGGTGTTAACATTGCTGAGCGTGTTGAAATGGTTGCAAGTGACTATGGTATTACTGATAAAATCTTTGCTATTGTGCTTGACAATGCTTCATCTAACAAAATTGCTATAGATGTTCTAAAACCTATATTCTCTGGTTACATTGGTAGTTTGATGCCTAAACCTGCTAGGATTGAAGATGATCTAGCTGCTGTATTCTTGCATCAGCGATGTGCTTGCCATATCATCAATTTGATTGTTAAGAGTTGCCTGAAACGTTTGAAACCATATCTTGAAGATTTTAGGACTGCTATTACATTCTTGAATTCTTCCAATCAACGTATTGCTTCTTATAAACAGTATTGCTTGAGTGTTGGTGTCCGCCCTCGTAAGTTTGGAGTTGACATGGATGTGAGATGGAACTCTACTTATTTGATGCTTAAGCATTTAGTTCCTTATCAAAGTACCTTCTCTGTGTGGATTCAAACAAACCATCCTCGCAAAGAGGATGGCTCTTTTTTACTGACTCCTAATCACTGGACTATTGCAGAGAAGTTATTGTCTTTTCTTCAATTATTCTATGACTCAACTGTTGCATTATCTGGTGTTTATTACCCTACATCACCTTTAATGCTGCATCATATTTTGAAAATTGCTAGGCATCTAAATGCATATGAGAACCATGAACTGCTAAGAACTGCTGTTGTTCCTATGAAAACTAAGTTCCTCAAATACTGGAGGGAGATACCCCTCCTGTATTCATTTGCTTTCATTCTTGATCCTAGAGCTAAGATGAGGGGGTTTCATAAAGTATTGCAGAAGTTAATTGTTCTTAATGGTCAAGATTATGCTAGATACCCATCATCTATTCGCTGCAAGTTAACTAAGATGTTTCAAGTTTATGAGTCCAAGTTTGGTGATGCTTGCTTGAGGACTTCAACACTGCCAGCTGTTTATGGTATGGGAACTGAGGCCTGGGATGATATATATGGTGATGAGGAAGCTTTTGCAGGTAATCCTGGTAATGGTGCAGGTACATCAGCTAGTTCAGGTCTATCTGAGCTCTCTTCTTACCTTGATAGTGACACTGAGGTTAAGTTTGGACCTGATTTCAACATTCTAAACTGGTGGCAGCGCCATAATCAGACTTATCCTATCTTATCTATACTTGCTAAGGATGTTTTGACTGTCCCAGTGTCTACTATTTCTTCAGAATCCACTTTCAGCTTAGCTAGCAGGGTCCTCGAGGAGCGGCGACGGCGGCTAACACCAGACATGGTGGAGGTCCTCTCATGCATCAAGGACTGGGAGTTGGCGGACTTGCACAAGCAGCACACTGTAGAGAAGGAAACAAAGGACCTTGAAGCAGCCTTTGAAGCTATGTACCTGGACAATGAGGAAGAAACATCACCTGGTACCAAGCGAAAGGAGCAAGAAGGAGGCAGTGGACCTGATGCTGCTGCTAGGAAGAAAGACAAGGGCCCAGCAACTGAACCATCCAGTTCAAGAGGCAAAAGAGTTTGAACTTCAATCTATTCATGTATCTGTAACTGTAATGAACTATGACATGGACTATGAACTATGAACTAAGGAGCTGGCTGTACTCTTTTCCTTCCTAGGGTTTTCTCACGAGGTGTGAGTTTTTACCTAGGAAGGTTTTTAATGAGGCAGCATTGCACTAAGGCTCCATTTATATTTTGAGATGCACTGTTCTGTGTTCTGTGATGGTTTGAATGCCTGGATGATCTAGTTTAGTAGATTGAATGATTATGCCTGGTATTTTGGAGTTTTGTCATGAATTGTTGAATGCTTGAGTTTGAACATATGAAATCTGTTTATATTGCATTATTTGGAGTTGATTGAGCTCTTTGTGTCCTGGGCACGGGCACGGCACGGCACTGCCGGGCTGACCGTGCCCCAGGCACGGCACGGCACTGCCGGGCTGACCGTGCCCCAGGCACGGCACGGCCCGTCTAAGCTTAACCGTGCCGTGCCTGGGCAGGAAAGCCGGCACGGCGTGCTGGCCCAGCACGGCACGAGGTCTCGCCGTGCCGTGCCTGGGCACGGTGGAACCGTGCCGTGCTCAGGCGTGCCCGTGCCGGGCCGGCACGGCACGCCCAAATGGACATGTATAGCCGCGGCCTCTAGCTGCAGCAGAGCTCGCCGCTCCGTCCGGCCGGAGAAGAGGCCCAGCCACGCCGGCGACATCATCGGGAAGGCGGCGAACGCAGCCAGGACGTGCACGCCGATGCACGCGCCGACGACGGCCACGACGGCCGCGGCCGAGACGAACGAGACCGAGAGGGCGCGCCTGAGGCGGCCGAGGGTCTTGATCCGGAGGCGCGTCTTCTTCCTGCTGGAGTCGAGGCTCCTGAGGAGCTCGGCGGAGCTGCGCTGCGCCTGGCGGAGCTTTCCCTGCGACACGGCGAGCGCGGTGAACGGCTGGCCGAGGGCGGCGGAGACGTCGGCGAGGTTGGACACCCCAACGTCGCGGGCGAGCTTGCGGAGCGTGTTCTTGAGCGGGCGGTAGCGGAGGCGGACCTGCTCGATGTCCCTCAGCAGGTGGCTGCACAGGAAGGAGGCGCTGGCCGTCTCGTTGTAGTAGGCGGCGAGGAGGTCGTGCACGCCTGGGTGGAGGCGGCCCTTGCCGGCGGAGGCGAGGGCCGCGCGGACGGCGCGCTGGTCCGGCTCGAGCAGGTGCTCGGCGAAGAGGCGGTAGGAGGGGAGGCGCTTGCACGCCGTGCCGCCGGAGCCGCCGCCGCCGCCGGGGCGCGGCACCAGCCCGGCGCCGTGCGCGAGGGTGATGTCCAGGACGCGCGCCCAGAAGTTGTTGTAGGACTCGGTCCGGAACGCGCTGGTGTACTCCTCCCGGAAGTCGAAGCTCGACGACGGCGTCACCAGGGGCTTGGGGTCCTGGGCTGCCACGCCCCCTCCGAAGCACCGGAACGCGACGCCCATCCGGTAGATCGACGCAAGCTGCCGCGGCGGGCGACGAGACGAATCCGAGAGCTAGTCTTGTTTCTTTCTAGCTCGGTCGACCTGTAGCCGGAGCTGCGGAGCGAGCAGCTCGCTGCTATCGTGTTTCTTCAGGTCGAAGTGACGGGAGCCAGGAGGGGGGGGGGGGGGGGGGGGCGGCGGAGAACCCAACTTATATAGGTCCGGTCCGGCCGGCTCCGCCGAAGATGTCGTGGAAGCCGTGCGTGGGCGCGAAGACAAGTCTCCTTCCTTTTCTACCTCCAGCTTGGCACCGGGAGCTAGAGCTAGCTCGATCTCTCTCCCCCTCTGATTAGGCGGAAGCTTGGAAGGAAGCACAAGAGGTTGGCGAGCACTCAACGGGAGGCCACGCCGCGCCGGCCGTCTACGCGAGACCAGACGACACGCGCACGTCCTAGAACGCCACGCGCGGCACGGAGGCTGTCGGATCGGCCGCCGACGGATCATCGCTTGCCTGCCTGCCTGCGCGCGCGCGCGCGCGCGTCGGCCCCGCCCCGCGTGGCGAGCCCTGCCCTGCCCTGGGCGCGACCGCGACGTGCGTGCGAGTGGTGCTGGGACTCGGGAGCGCTGGCTAGATGACTAGATGAGATGGTCAGATGGGCCGGGAAATCCGGCCCCCGGTTGCGTTGCGTCTGCCCGAGCGTTTCGCCAGCCGCGAACGCCACCGGCGCCGCGGCATGCCCGCTCTGTCCGGCGCAGGGTGTGTGATGCTGTTGAGCACTTGAGATATTTTTAATCGGGAACCCGTATCTTTCTGATCCCCGGATTAGTTCTGCCGAGGATCTAGGCATCTAGCTAGCTTGCCATCCAAAGCCCTTTTGTGATGATGCGGGTTGTTCAGGCAAACAGGTTGCAGGTATCTCAAGCCACCTCGTGGCCGGCCCAGCCAGCCGGTGGCAAAGGGGTGGCCAGGGTGCGGTGGCTTGCACAAGAGACACCGCGTCGGACAGCCAGAGAGGTGATGGTGGCATGGCTCCCGTCGCTGTTGGCCGGCGGCGGTCTCTACGCGACGAGTAGGCTTCGGTGACGGGCAATGACGACGTCGCTGCTGAACGCTGATCGCACCAGTGACCAGTACGCTCTTAACTTTCTAGTGCAGAGGAGTCCTGGCTTCAAATGGTAAGGCTGCACCAGCACAGCAGCAAATTAACCGACAGACAGCAACGGCCAAACATTGGGCAGTGGCTGGCGACACTGAACACTCTGATCAGTGACGAACAACGGGCAACACGTGGGGAAGACATACGGCGTTCACCATACTCCAGATTCCACAAGGTACACAATGGCATTTGCAAGAGAGGGCTACTTGTAATCTTGTCAAATTGTAACAAAAAGGCAAAAGTGTAAAACTGCTACGCTACACAATGAACGAACGAACAGCACATGCGGAACAGATTATCAAGTGAATGAATCTACAGCTCTTCTTTTGGCTTATTGCTCTTCTCTTTCTGAAGCTTTTCAAGAACTTGGTCCAGGGGTGGGTCTCCAGGTCTGCGGAAAACTTGATCACCAATCTTAAACTCGTACGCCTCAGCCTGGCTCAAGATAAACTCCTTCAGCTGAAACAAAAAGGAAACGATTTCTTTTAAACAAAATCAGCAATAGCAAAGGAAATATAAAGCTTAACTGTAAATTGGAGAGGGAAACATGCATGTTTCTCGGTTGATTTGAGCCCTCATTTTCTTCACATGCTGTGCTCTGAGCCTCTGAGAACGGTAGAATGGCTAAACAAGTGTCATCAGCTCCAGGCAAACCCCTCACAACGATACAACCTAATTCCCGCTAGCCGAACGAATCATGCGTGCTACCCATTCTCATACTGCCACGCCAGTAGTTACAGTAGAGCCATGGCATAAATAGGCATGAGTACTTTAATTTCTGTATAAAGTTTTTTGGCCATGGACAACGCATATGTTAGCATGAAAACTTATCCAGCTCATGATTTGTGGTAGCCAGTGTGCTGAAGCATTTTTCTTAAGTATGAAACCAACTTTTGGATTCTTAAGTATGAAACCAACTTTTGGATCAACTAGTCCTAATGCTGTTCGACTCAGAGTCTCTGATAAATAGCTAACACAGTTTCAGGTAAAGCTACTTGCAGTGCACTTCGAGTTCGCATCACCATGCCCCTAGTGGATCCTCTCAAGGCCTCGACGTGAATGAGAGTGTTGGAAATTGGAATGAGTTAACGTTTTTCTCAACATCTAATCTAATCGACTAATCCTTCAGGCGAAATAGTCAGATCAAGACAACCATTATTGTTCTGCCCCCCATTTTAGTGTCATTGCACAGAACGAGATTGGTCGATCCAAAGGAAGGAAGCACCGACCTCGAGAATGTCTCGCCCTCTCTCCATGGTGAACATGAGCGTACCGAAATCAACTGCCACGAATTTGGCCTCCACCGATCCGGTTCGCAGCACATTGCTCCACCTCGTCGCGATCCCCACCACATCCTCCTGAAAAAAAAAACAATACAGGATTTTAATGCCATGGTCAAACGAGGCAACGAGCCCGCTGCCGTGGCGGCGATCGCGGGATCCGCACCCGAGAGCGAGGGGTGCCGGGGCGGAGCTTGACGAAGCCGAACGAGGGCCCGGTTTGGCCGCGGAGGAGCTCGGCCTGGAGGGCGGGCGGATCCATCCGTGATAGGTCCGGCGGCGGGCCGTCGCCGCGGCCCGGGCCCCGCGAGTGGCTCGCACCCCAGTTGCGCCATTCGTCGTCCTCCTCGTCGTCCACCACGTCGCGCAGGTCGTCCGGGATGGGCAGCCGCTTCGCCCCCAGCGCCACCCCGGCGGCCGCGCACAGGAGGAAGGCGGCGGCGAGTGCGCCTGTCCACGCCACTCTCGCCATGTGAGGACCGAGGACTGACGAGACGGTTTGGTTTGGGCGGCCAACGGCACAAGCGTGAAGCGTGGCAAACCAAAACCACCACCATCGCAGACGACGTGAACAGCTTGATCAAGTCAAAATGTGTTGCGTGCTCCATGTGGCTTGATTCCATCTCCGAGTTGCATGAAATTGTGGAAGCCATGAGGATTCCTTTTACTTTACTATATAAAATAAAATATTTAGTACTAATGCCATTGCTAATCCAAAAGATAATTCAAAGTTTTGAATTTGCATCCATACCACCAGAGCTAGCCAATGATTTTTGATTGCATCTTCTCGGTCAATGTCTGAAGGACAGTGAGGTAGCTATGCAACGACTGAGAATGTGAAGGCCAACATCATCTGAATTATTGGGGAATTTGCTTGTGAACAATTATGCACAATTATCGGCCAATCCAACTTCAGAGATCTACAAATCATGATACTTGGGGCAAAGCAGTGCTGCTGGACATCGAATCGGTCAATTTCAGGGTGGAAATAACATTAGGGAACATGACACTGCAGTTTATTTACACGACATTCAGGCTGCACGGGAAGGGTTCAGAGACTGTTTCATTGCAGTTGCTGCAATAAACGTGGCGTGCTGATTAGCCAGAGGAAAAGGTTACAACTTGTCTACGGATCTGGTTTCCCCAGTATCTCCTCGTCACCGGAGTCATCTTCTTCCTCACTCAGCTCTTCGTCACTGGACTTGTCCTCTGGGACTACCCCAGCATCCTCTGGTTTGGCATATTTTTCGCAGTACTCTGCAGGAACAATGGCCAAGCGAAACTCAGCTCTCAAGTACCGAGGAATTCAGCACGGTTCAATTAGTAGAGGAACAGTTCCATAGCATCATGATAAATTAATAATCCAGTGAGGGACGTGTTGGCGGGTAAATTAAGGTCTTAACAGTAAAACACATGGTACATGTTGGTGGGTAAATGGAACTTCCCCACCACAGAATTCCTTTTGAAGATGTAATCACTTCGTACAAGTTTTTCAGGATTTCTTTAGGATATGGAGGAGATCCAAATTGCAACCAATAAACCTACCTGTTAGCATTGCTCTCATGACCTCTCAACAAGAACACAGCCTATTCTGTGCCATCCCCAATCCCAACACAGGGATTCTCATATTGGCAACTAAAATTTATTGGCTTACAGATCCAAACCCACTCAAAAAACATGCCGAGCTTAAAACCTAAGCAATTTCCCTAATACTGCTCCAGTCAAGAATATGTATTAGAACCTAACAGGTGAATTAACTTATCTGTGGTGGACTAAGTGGCCACCTATAACAAACCAATATTCTTCGAAGGCTTTTGGTAAGAATTTCAAACCTGTGTGGAAGTATTCTCGAACATGTATTTATTGATTATGATGAGTTGTCCACTAAACTACTGTAGTTTGCAAGATCAAATTGATTAGTCAGAATTACAAGACTGCCATGTATTGACGTGTTCTACTGTTGCAAACTGCAAAGCAAATCCAGTACAACCGCATCTCAATTCTTACTGCCATTGTTAAATATTTAATGTAATCTACAATAAGGTTGCAATATAGGTACCAATAAACAGACAATGCTTAATCTGGTTACCTTTCACTTTTTGTTCATAAGCAGGCCGATCACGCATCATCAATGCAGCAGCATCTCCATTCAATGGATCAGAAGGATTTGGATATAGTAGAAGTTGTGGGAGGAAGACCTCAAACACATTGACAAGATCTGCAAAATATCACTGATAGATTTAAAGTACAAAGCACCTGGAGTTCCAGTTGTAATGATAACGCAACAGGGGATATTAACCAACTGGATGTCCACAGGTAATGAAACGGAAAGATCAATTATTACCAAACATTGGGCTCCATGTTTGGTTGATGACATCCAAACAGACTGAACCAGACCTACAGTTTGCATCCATCCAGAAGTGGTTAGAAACTAAATTGTTATCATGATTTGAATAGACAAAGTAACAACTTATCGAGTTCAAAGGTACTCACATTTCATCGACATTTGGGTGATATATCTTATTGATGAAACCAATCGACGGGGATTTGTATGGATATGCATCTGGCAGTTCTACTCTAACCTTCCACACGCCTCCTTGATAAATGCCTATTAAATTCAGCAAAGCATCCTTCAGAAAGTGCAGCTGGTCATCATAAATCAGTACTAACAAGACTGAAGCTTCAAGTACATCATTCAGATACTGATGACAACACAGAAAGAAAAAGCAGCTCAGCAACAGGTTAAATTGGGGATCTGATCATATCTGTTCTCAAGCTACATCAATTTTGGAAGCTAAAGGCTACAATGATCAACAAAAACTCCAACTTCCTGAATACTCGTTCTTCAGTCAGTCTATCTAGATCAGAAATCAGAAGCTACAGAATCATCGGCGCAAGAAACGGAATCAAATTGGCCTCCTGAGTGAAAATCCGTACTTTCGTTAGGCCCACGGAAGTCAACAAAGAACTCCTGCATCCCATCGTTCACCATCTCCACCTTGTAGTCGCTCATCATCCTGCAGGCATCGACAGGTAACAGAAACACAGATCAAGGAAATCCCCATCGAAATCCCAAAGGAAAATCACTGAATCGCCCCCCTGTCCTCACAGCTTCATGAGGTCCATCTCCCGGCGCTTGCTTGGGGAAGACATCTTGCGCGAAAACAAGAATTCGCCGCTCCGTTCCTCCCTTCCGCTTCTGGAGATGCGCCCTTGGAGATAAGCCGAGGAAAAGAAGAGATTAAGCAGCCGGTGTTGCTGTCTCCTCTCTCTTTCTCTCTCTCTCTCTTCTCTCTCTATTATTGTTGGTTTTATTTATTGCGATGGTCACCGCCGCACAGGGGAGAGGGAGGCAGGAGGAGAGTAAAGCGCAGACCGCAGAGGAAAGGGACAACTAACAGGCAAGGAACAATACCGATTAGGAAAAGAATCTGTTTGTACTTAAACAATCTAGTATCTTAATATAACAGCCACCATATTCACGAGAGAGTCTAGAATTACCATATAAATAATAAAAGAATATACTTAAAATTTTATGATGGTTTAACGGTGCAGACTTAATCTAAAGAGTTGATATCAAATATAACTAATAAATATATAAATTTACCCAAAAATAAATCTATTGATAACCTAGAGATATCGTTAATTTAAAGCTAGAAATAACGTCTTCCCTATACTAGCCAAGTCGCCAGCTCATAGTGTGGTCGCAACGATAAGAAGATAGGAGAAGATCAGTGAAAGACATAGCGTGACCATTGCACACATACGATGTAATTCGGATATGCAAAGATTCACTAGTGTACAACTGACAATTTGATGTACGGAGAGTACAAAGATATTGTTACACATAGTTATGGTAAATTAAATTATTACAAAAGCAACATCCAGAGTAGACATGGGAAAACCTTATGTATTAATTATTTTAATACCAAAGTGTTAAATGAAGATATTATGTTCGTTCTAGGACATGTAAGTTACCATGTTAACCAGCGAAAGAAATACAAATATCTCTACTATTGCTATTAGTAGCCCGCGTCATAACAGCTTGATTATACTATAGCGGTACAACTCTAATTCAAAATAAAACTTTGCATCATAAGGAAGGAAAAACACGAGATGAGACTTGCAAAATGTGATTCGAAGTGTTTCCATGATATTTTTGTAAATTCAACTACATAACACTATCATTAAATTATGCATTTTGAGTTTTTGACCATGTACAGAACATGTGCAAAACTAAAACACCACCGGAAGTATGGATTATGCAGCATCGTAAGATCCGTATTTACTCAAATAAAAAAACTAGATATTGGTAGAAAAATCAATATTTCATAAAGAGAACTTAAATATCAATGCCAAATTGCACCAAAGTTCAGGATTACAGAGGAAGAAACTGCACAGACAATTAGGCCAACAAAGTTCAGGTTGATGGAGAAAGAAATAACAGAGCCAAACTTTATACACCGCTATAACAATCCCACATGTACACAAAGAATTGTAGCCCACCACCTCTGATGTGACACATACCACCTTACCAACTCTGGAAAGACATTGAGAGATATAGTTCGAATCTGAGTGTTCTCCATTTGTATTTCATTTCAATACAAGCACCAGAGTGCTTTTGACTCTGATGCCATACAGAATGGGAATTTAGAAATGCAGGCTAGGCCATCGGCAGCTCTTAATATCATTTGGAGTATGTATGCTGTGGTAGTCTCTTCGGCCAAGTTAGAAAGCAACTGGTAGTCTCCCCGGCTTATTTAGAAAGCATGTTACTGTTGCTCACGACTGCATTTCATTCCCTTGTATGTTATTTCTTGATTGCCTACAATGCTAATGAAATCTTCCTCTTTGTCCATGGTCTACATTGCTTCATTCTTACCCATATGGTTGGACCACTCTGAGAGTGATTGGATCCTCTGGTTTTGTTCTGACTTTATTCAAGAATTGTTTGCCTGACAGCAAGGTCGCATTCAGGCGCTGGAGAAATAATACACCAAATTTCCATATAGCAGCACGATTTCTCCAAGTAATTTTCAAACCAGGAAGTATGCTGATGGAACAGAAATGTCAGTTGGAGACTGCATAGTATGTTTATGTGGATAGGAGGATGCTGGCCGAGTAGGAGACTGAAGGGGCCAAATATGCAAGAGAGCAACACTGAGGGCATGTGAATTCTCTGCAACCTGCAAAAGTTTCAAGGAAAAAGTAGTTGCAGAAACTCAATTGAAAGTTAATTCCCAAAGACAAATTGTCCCGCTCATATATCACCTGATCAGTTAGTGACACACGTAAAATTAGAGAAATAGGATTTTGAAGGTAATCAACACTTAACTGACCATGCCAACAAGGCCCCGACCCACTCGAAGAAAGAAAGAAAGAAAGAAATGACAATCTTCTGAATGCATTAAGCTGAAATGCTGAACAACGTAGTCTTGAAGGCTAATTAAATTTATGTAGTTCATAATTCAACAAGAAAGAAAGAAAGAAATGACAACCTTCAGAATGCATTAAACTGAAATGCTGAACAACTCTTGAAGGCCAATTAAATTTATGTAGTTCATAATTCATGTTTACACCGTTGAAATTTACCACATAATATGTAAGGTGGGTAGAGATGAATAAAACAAACAATTGGATGATGAAGCACAGATCTAATACAATACAATCATCCTGTTTCAAAAAATATAAATAAAATGACTATTAAGGGACATTTAGGCGCAGTTGATCCTTGATCCATTACTTAGTCCAGTTCAGCATGAAAATATGCTGGATTGGATTGAGACTCCAGTCAGAGTCCAGATGGAAGATTTATGAGAAGGATGATAGGAGATGACAGCCCAAACGAGAGAATCCTACCATGCCATTTATAGGCTACCAATGAACAGCATGGACCAGCCACATTGCAATGATGGCCCAAATAATCTCTAAGACAACCAAATATAGGAAAGAAAATTTTACTCAAAGAGGAAGAGGCTCAGCTTATTGCCTTATTTGTGTAGATTTTAGCAAGTGGACCTTGGTGTCTGGTTATTCCTATGGCTAAATACTAGTCATATTTAACAGCAGTTAAAAATTCTTTAGCTTGTAAGTTTTTTCAACCACTGACAATAATATATATGATTAGGATGAGAAACGTATGAGAATATTAAATACCTTGAACAAGACAGAAGAATTGAGAAGTCTTGGAACAAATTAATACAAATATTATTATCAACGTAAATAATTACAGTGTGATACTAATCTGCACAGGTTTGTCCAGATTCCATCTATAAGAAACATCTTAAAAGAACTGAGCAGCAATTCTGCAATCTGCAACTAATATTGAAGCATCTTGAGTCTAAGTTGGGACTTAACAATCTCCTGTAGGAAAGAATATGTTGGAATAACTTACGATGTTGCCAATCCTTAGAAACCAAGTAGATTGCAAAAAAAGTTGCTTCTGCTGCTGCCATTTTCTAAAACACATGGCATGGTCCGACATTCTACTTGAGCTGATCATATGAAACCAAAAAGCCCTCTTGCAAACAAACGTGAACTTCTCCTTCTCGCTCTGTTTGCAGTTCTCGTGCTTCTCATGGGTGTCAGATAAAACCGCAGCATCCCATTGTCCAAGTTCCCAGGAGATGTATAATGCACACTTCTGCTTCTGCCAATCTTGCTATTCTTAAGCCAATCGGCCCGGAAATTCTGTACATCCCCATTGGATGCAGCCTGGGAGCTTCGACTCGTGCCATGGCTTGCTCTGCCCGACACATGCCCATTGCGTCCAGAATGAATTTCATCACTGATGTCTGCTGCTTCCGCATTTTTACCCCTCCGGATTTCCTTCCTCGACTCGGACAGGGACCGCTCAAGGACATGCTCCCCCTTCCTCACAAATTCCTTGAGTGGACTCGTTATGCTGCGATCCCACACCCTGCTCCACCTGTTGGATCTCCGTCTTCCAACTCCAGAGACAGACATCTCCATTCCAGTGTCATCAGAACCCCTTCCCCTTAAACGCCGCCCATCGCCACCTGCATCAACTGAGTGCCTCCCATTCGTGCTCTCCGCAACCACGGCTGGAGTCTCCACAACCGCTTCCTCCGCATTGCTCCTCGTCGCCGCATCCGGTGGCTCCTCTAAGCATGCGAAGGAGCACGCGAAGGCCCTGCCCACCATCGACCCGTCCCACGAGTGGCGTGGCGGCTCGAGGGAGCCCCTGCTCGGTTCCCGGAACGCCATCCACTCGCACGAGCGCCGGAAGCTCGGCTTCCGCTCCACCTGCGCGTTGCTGGCGCTCGGATCCGCCGTCCCCCTCCGCGGCTGCGGCGGCGGCGAGGGCTCCTTCACGGAGCCGGAGCCCCCATTCCTCCTCCACCGCATCCCTCTCCTCGGCAAAATGGACCTGAGCCACGACCGGGGCCCCTTCCGCTGCCCCCCTCGATCCCCGCCTCCAGAGCCGAAGTGAAACCCCGTCGATTGGGGGTCCTTGGCTGGTGAGGAATGCGCGACGCCGCCGCAGTCGTCCAGCTGGAAGAGCAGCATGAGCGTCTGCCGCAGCTTGCCCGGGTCCGCGGCGCCGGAGCCCCCGGCGGGCTCCGCGGCGGCGACCTCGACGATCTCGGCCTCGGGCTGGTCGCGCACGGAGGAGAGGCGCTCCATGAGGCAGGAGGAGCAGATGCCGGTAAGGAGCTGGGACGGGTGCCTCCCGCACCGGGGCGGCTCCGGCTCCGGCTCCGGCTCCGTCTCCTTGTCCCCTTCCTGCTGCTGCGGCGGCGGCTCAGCCTGCGTCGCCTGCTCGTCTTCCTCCATAGGTGTGGGTCGGATGGAACCCGGAAGCTGGCTATCGCAGGCCGCCGCAGCAGCCAGCAGCCGAGTGAATCGAGTCAGGCGGGGACAAGCGGGTACGACATGGCCAGGAAAAAAAACCCTAGCGAGCCGCCCGAAAAGCGACTTTTGGGTTCGGGGGCAGAGCGTGGCCGGGGCGGAGGCCGCGGAGCGCGCGTGGGGAAACGGGAGGAAAGGCGCGTGGGCTTTGGAGCCTGGCGGGGCGGGCGGCGGATGGGATCGAGACGAGGAATCGGGAAGGGGGAGCGGGGCCGCGGCCGGCAG
Source organism: Panicum virgatum (assembly GCF_016808335.1). Lineage (NCBI taxonomy): Eukaryota > Viridiplantae > Streptophyta > Magnoliopsida > Poales > Poaceae > Panicum > Panicum virgatum. Next base: position 67,435,043 of record NC_053144.1, on the reverse strand, counting down.
ACGACGGGCGGCGGGCGGGGGTTTTCCGTTTGTCCCGAGCAGGGGGAGCACCGGCGCGAGGCGACCCCTGTATCGCCGAGCCCGAAGCAGCGAGGCGCCGCCCGCAACCGACTCGCTCCGGCGCACGACCCTGCCTGCTGCTGCCTGCGTGCGGCGCGGGGAGCGGGGCAGGTGGTCCAACGCCCTGCGCGTGGGCGCCCTCGCTCCAGCCAGTTGGGGTCACAAGACTCACGGCGCGGGGTTAAAACTACGGCGGGGGTGGCGGTTGCCGCCGTGTGCTGGGCTGGGCCGACGCCGACGCGGCTCCGGGCCGTTTTTTCTTTTTTATATTAAAAAATAAAAATTTTAAAAATATATGTCTGTTTTGAAATATTTCAAAAATATCCCCCGGTCGTCCCCATAGGGCGACAGGCCCAAAGTATAATTTTATTTTTTCATCAAATTTGCAACGAGGTCCTTGAAAAAAAGAGGCATGTCGCCCCCCCAACGGGCGAAGGGGGGGCCTGTCGCCCCCCTCGGGCGACCACTGGGCCCAGCCCACGGGCGCGGCAGGGGGGTCTGTCGCCCCCCCCCCCCCCGCGGGCGACAGGGGGCCTGTCCCCCCCCCCCCACCCCGTGGGCGACCGGGGTAAGCCCCCTTATATAAGATGCAACCCCCCTTCCCTCCTCATTTGAGTCCGAAAATTCCACCAAAAATCCAGAAAAAAAGAGAGGGGTGAGGAGAAGGGAAGCGGCGAAGTCCTGCTGGATTCAGCACTTGTGATCTGCAGGTTAGTACATTTAGTTTATATATTTTTCTATTTAAGTACTACGCATTTAAGTAGGAGTAATTTAATTTAATTAGTGCTATAGTAGAACCATTTAAGTAGGAGTTTAATGATACTTTAGTTTGTAGTTACGTAGTAGTAAATTAGTTTAAAAAATTAGTACTACGCATTTATTATTACAATTGCAGTACTATTAGAGACGTATTTATAAATTAATTATGATTTAGAATAGAATTTGACCTATGCAGTATAAAATTTGAGTGTCATCACGTAGTTATGAATACTTATACGTTGTAGTTGAATTTCATACTTAGTTTTTACGGATTATTGAATAAGGTAGTGAAGTAAAGAGTATAACTCGATAAGTATTATGTGATATACAGATATGTCGAGCAAGATGCAATTTCAAGTATTTTATGGTGACTACAATGTTATGTATGGGCCAAATGGAGTAGATCTTTCTGCCTTTAAGTGCACATCTAGCGCCATAGATAAACCTCTGGAAAGGAGTTTTGGTTCCATATGTAAGTGGCTGTAGCGTGGGTTCCGTGTTGATCCGTTGACACATGTGATCACCGTCCAGTCTCTTATTAATTGGGAGGTAGAAAGTAAATTATGGGAATTGATGATGATACACAGCACTGATGACTGGCAGAAGTACATGCAAGCAGCTCTAGAGCGTGGGTGGCCTCTCGCCATTCTTGTTCAAATCCGGGAGAAGACACAAAATGAAATCCAACATTGTGCAGATCAAGGAACTCCGAGTATTCAAAGAGAGACCAATTATGTTGAGCAAGATGAGTCAGAAGAGACAGGGAACCAAAACATGGGACCACAGGGCCTTGCTGATGAGGGAGAGAGGATACATAGCATTGTGGACGAGATGGAGGCAGAAGACCAATCCGCAATAGAGATGGAAGAATATGAGGGCTCATCTGATGACGAGCGGTACTCATTGCCAAAAGAGTGGAAGGAGCATGGTTTTGGCAGTCATGTTGCAGAAGATGTACGAAATCAGGAGTGAGAGTACAGAGGGAATGAGGTAGTGCAAGGTGCAACATATCCAAACATTGAAGCCGTAAAAGATGCTGTGAGACTATGGGCAATATCATTGAAACGAGAATTCAGAGTCGTAAAGTCTGGCAGTAAAGAATATGAGGTGAAATGTGTGAATGATGGATGTCCATGGCGAGTACATGCATTCAAGGGGAAATGGAAATCAAACTGGAAATGTTTCATTGTGACAGAGCACACTTGTTTGCTGTCAGAAGGTCTTCCCTCGCATCGCAATATATCATGCAACTTTGTTGCAAAGCAAATGTATGGGTTTATTATGGACAACATAAATTATGAGCCAAAAATGATTGTTCGACACATTGAGCAGACTTACCAGTACACCATCAGTTATTTGAAGGCATGGCGGGCTAAACAAAGGGTGTTCGAGATGCGGTTTGGCACATACGAGGCATCATATGATAACCTACCTCGGATGTTATCCCAGGTTGCTGCTAGAAATCCTGGAAACTTTTATGACACATACCTCGTACCAGCCGTGACTAGGGGACAAAGAATTATGCAACGAGCCTTCTTTTGCATAGGTGCTTGTGTTAGAGCATTTCAGTTTTGTCTTCCGGTGATCTGCATTGATGGCACATTTTTGACTGGAAGATATAAAGGTCAGATACTCACCGCAATCGGTGTAGATTGCAACAACCAAATAGTTCCGCTCGCATTTGCATTTGTGGAGAATGAGAACATAGACAGTTGGTATTGGTTCCTTGAACGAGTGAAGATTCATGTTGTTGCTGCACGTCCAGATGTGTGCCTTATTAGTGATAGGCATGCAGGTCTGCTGCAATCAATACTGAAATTGCAACGTGGAACTGCGACAACGCCTCCATTGTGGCCCGATGTCCAAAACAGGTGGTGCATTAGGCATATGGGTGCAAACTTCTATGACCACTTCAAGAACAAAGGATCTTAAGAACCTGTTTAAGAGGTTGTGCACCCAAAATCAACAGAGAAAATTCAATGCATTATGGCAGATGGTTGATCAGTTGACTGCAGAGCTAGTGAAGGTAAGTGCATTAGGAGCAGGCACGAGTCAGGCTGCAGAGGCTAGGGATTCAATTGAGAATCCATTTTCACACTGGATTCGAGGTGCACCTAAGGAGAAATGGTCATTCCTTTATGATACCAACGGAATACGGTATGGTATTCAGACAACGAACCATGCAGAGTGTTTCAATATGGTTATGCGTTCTTGTCGTGCCTTTCCTCTTGTGGGAATTGTTGAGTTCATCATGTATGGGTGCATGAAGTATTTCAGAGAGCGTTACACGGCTGCAAGCATAAACATCAGCAACCCCCAAATTCAGTTTTGCAAAAGAGTGACACAATATATGCAAGAGAAGATTGAAAAGGCCAAACTGCACCGCGTCATATTGACAGGTACAATGGAGTATAGATTTGAGGTTCTATGCAAGGATAGAGCTGGTCGTGGTATCCGTAGAGATAGGGTGGTACATGAGAGTTTGATTACAGTAGATGGCAAAGCCTTCTGCTCCTGCATGAAGCCTAAGTTATTGCATTTTTCATGCTCCCATCTCATTGCGGCATGTGCAGAGTCTGCGTTGCAGCCAGGAGAATTTGTTTCACCTTACTTCAGCAAGGAAGCAGCTGTATCCACCTGGGGACATGAGGTATACGGGATTGGAATTGTGGGGCCTTTCACTTAGGATAATGAGAATAAGATGTTTATTCCTGATCCAGCCACTAAAAAAGACAAAGGCCGCCGTCAGACACGTTGTATTCGGAATGGTATGGATGAGTTGGAAGCAAGCAAGGCACAAAAGTGTTGCAGCCAATGTGGAGCATTGGGTCACAACTACAAGAAGTGTCCTCAGAATGCACTTCACGATGCTGCTGACGTCGGTCCTTCCGGAAATCCCAGAGATGGAGCACCTCCTACGTTCAGACGAGCATCGGCGAGAATTGCTCGTGGAAGGCATTCGGTGTCATGATCCACAATTGTATTTCATTATTTGTAATATGTAGTGTCGGGTACCACGATTAGGGGCACCCTAATCGGGGTACTAAGATCGCTCTAAACATGCAAAACACCTGTTAAAATAACTGGGCCCACTAAGGCCCATGGCCTGCTTCCCATTCGGAAGAAAGGAAGGGACTCAAAGAAGCCCAGCGTGCGGCCCACTCGCATCCCCCTCGAACCCGCGGAACGATCTCCGCCTCGCTCGAGGGTCCCTCTCGGGCCTGCTGGACAATCTCCGCCTCGCTCGAGGGTAGCGGATCTACCCTCGAGCGGGTGACTCATCTCCACATCGCTCGAGGGTCCCCGTCGGGATCCCTCGACTGCACTCCGCATCTCCGCCTCGCTCGAGGCCACCCCTCGGCACAAGGGACAAACAACCTCACCGCCCAACTGCTCGCCGTACGAAGGCATTAAAAGCCAGCCACTCCGCCACGGCTCAAAGGACGGGCGGCGTCAGGCTGCCATTCCCACAGTGGATGTGACCGGGGTCCCATCCCCTGACTTCGGTCACCATTCCGCCATCCCGGACGCTGTAGCATTGCCTTGGGACCTGCACGCGGAACAAGATGGGCTCGGCACTGCTCCCATTACTGTTCTGCTGACGCCGACCATCCGGACTCGCCTCCCACTGGGGAAGGGGTCCGGGACTTCCACGCATCCCCCGGACCTTCTAGTGTGCATGCCCGCACTCCCACCAGGGGGTCCAGGGCCGTCGCGCGCCATTACTACCGCTAGTCCACAGGGCCCACTACACACCACCACCACGCCGCCTGCGGAGACACTATCGGACGACCGGCGTCATCTTCGCTGTACTAAGGACAAAATCCGGACGACAGCGACGCACGCCGCCTTCCCACAGTGTACTTCCTACAGTGTCCGACCACTGTACCCCGCGATTCAGGGGAGGACGGCGACTTTTATGCCCCCACTCATGTACCCCGCCCCTCCTTGTGACTATAAAAGGAGGGAGCAGGCTTCCTTTAGCCGGGGCTGCTGGACTCTGGGCTGCTGGCTGGTTAGACTCTCTCTCTGGCTTCTCTTTCCCAAGAGGACGTTCAGGGACTACTGAGCACTCATCTCAACCGACTCCACTCCTAGCTGAGACTTGTGAGCTTCTCTCCCTCTCTCGCCTTGCTTGTACCCCCTACTACAAGCACTCCGGGTGCAAGATAATACAGTGCCCTCGCACACCCCCTTTGCTGGACGTACGGCCCCGCGGTCGGAACCAGGATAAACCGTGTGTTACTGTGTTGCCTCTTGCATCATCATCTGGGACGAGGAAACACGCATCATTTACTAGTTGGGATCTGGGCTCCCGGGTTGGGACACTGACAGTTGGCGCGCCAGGTAGGGGCATATTGCGTGACATTTTTCTCTCTTTTTCCCAGTTGATCTCCAGGGATGGCGGACAGATCCAACCCATACCCCATGGGCATTTCGGATCCGTTTCCAGCGGGACGCGTGATCTCGTTCGGGAGTCTCGAGTTTAGAGCAACCGGCAACGGTTACCTCATGCAGCTCCTCTCGCCTGGACGCAACCCCGTCACCCCGACTTCACCAGCCCGGCGCAACAGGCGCTCGGGTCAGCGTTCGCGACAAGCACGCACGGAGCGGCGTCGCGCGGCACGCCACAACTCCCCCACGTGGGTCGAGGCTGGCATGTCGCAACTCAGCATCACGACTAGCGGGGCCACCGCCTCGTCATCACGTGCCTCGGCGTCATCTGCGCCGACATCGTCACCTGCTGTAGCACTAGTGCCTCCCAGGGGGGGCTTGACTTCGGCGTCGCCCTTCCCCTTTGGGATGCGCAACGCTGCCGCCCACGCCTCATCAACCAGCGTTAACTTCATCGAGCATGAGGATCTACCGGGTCATCATCTTCTGTCGATCCGCAGCCTCATCGCGTCGTCTCCTGACGAATCCTACCCCGAGACGGTGAGCTCGATCGCCGACGACATCGACTTCTTCATGAACAACTTCACGGCCGAGGAGGCCGAGGACTACTCCGGGGTTCGCCACCCCGACGCTCTTCGCTCGTTCCAGCTGGCGACGGCTTACTGCCTCACCTACTCTGAAGACTCCAGTGAGGGGGATTTCGATCCTTCCCGAGAGTGCTTCATGGCGGACCTCGCGGACGAGTAAAACGACAACGCCCCGAGCAACCACGAGGACGGCAGGGCGGACGCACAGGCAAACCCACCGGTGGTGCCGCTTGCAGCCCCTTCTTCGTCAAGCTCGGCGGCGCGATAAGCTCAGCTAGCACAGCTCAATGAGCTTCAAGCCAAGCTCGACGAGCAGTGTCAACAAACCCAGGAGCTGCACGCCGCACTCGAGCAGCAGCGTACCACGCGTGGTGCACACGCCCAGGCGGCGGGACGTGTTGCACGGGAGCGCATCCTGGCCGACCACAACGTCGACAAATCTCCGGAGCTGAAGACGGCGGGCGAGAAGCTCGTCGCTGCGGCTTACCTACTCCAAGCTATGCCCGAGCCATCGACACCTTCGGGCCGCAACCTATGCCGCGAGGCACAGGAGCTCATCGAGCAAGCTGTCGTGCAGCAGGCCGAGAGTTCTGCGTCTCGTATGCGCTCGAAAGCCCCGGAGCAGTCGGATGGGACCGCGCATCAGGACCGCGAGGTTTCTGTGCATACACCCCCAGCGGGGAAGGGCAAGGTAGCCGGAGCGCCCGGTGCGAAGGCGCCCTCGGTGCACGAGCGCATCGGGAGAGTTCCTGTAAGGGAGCGAATCCGTGACACTCGCGGGCACGCTGGCGATGGCGACGCCCGCAACGTCATCGACGGCAGGAGGTACACCCCTTGACGGGGTGGACGCTTCGACCCTGAGCACGACAGGGGTGAGTCACCGGAGCCTCCGGGCACCCGGGTGTTCAGCCGGGAGATTCGAACTGCATCTTTTCCCCCGCACTTTCGACAACCCAACACCCTCGTCAAATACTCGGGCGAGTCTGACCCTGCAGTCTGGCTCAATGACTACCGCCTAGCGTGCCAGCTAGGCGGCGCGACGGAGGACGCGGTCATCATCCGCAACCTTCCTCTTCATCTTGCCGACGCCACACGAACGTGGCTCGAGCACCTGCCTGCGGATCAGATCCACAACTGGGCCGACTTGGTCCATATCTTCGTGGGCAATTTCCAGGGCACGTACGTGCGCCCTGGGAACTCCTGGGACCTCAAAGGGTGTTGCCAGAAGCCCCACGAGTCCCTGCGTGACTACGTGCGACGCTTCTCCAAGCAGTGCACCGAGCTCCCCAGCGTCACCCATGTCGAGGTCATCAACGCTTTCCTCGAGGGTACGACGTGCAGGAACCTGGTGCACGAGCTTGCGAGAAGCCGACCCGTCAGCACCAATGAGTTGTTCGACGCTGCCACCAACTACGCCGCCGGTGAGGAGGCTGTTGGTGCCATCTTCGACGACAAATCGAGCAAGCGCAAGGACGATGCGCCCGCGGAGGGCAGCAGCGTCAAGCCCAACGCCCCCGCCAAGAAATTGAAGTGGGGGAGGAAGGGAAAGAAGCCAGTCCCACCGAACCAGCGTGGGTCGGGGCGGGCAGAGGACTCCGAGGAGGCCTTCGCTGCCGCCCCAGACCGCAAAGGGCCACGAGGCCCCCCTCGAGGTGGTGGTGGCCAATTCGACGACATGCTCAAGAAGCCGTGCCCTTACCACATGGGCCCGGTCAACCATACCCTCGAGCAGTGTGAAATGCTCAAGAAGTATTACAACCGCGTCGCGCATCGCGACGAAGACAAGAAGAAGGACGCGGGCGACAAAGGTGGAGATGACGAGTTCCCCCCAGTGGAGAATGCCTTCTTCATCTTTGGAGGAGCAACGACGAATATGACTCCTCGGCAGCGCAAGCGTGAGCGCCGCGAAGTCTTTTCTGTCACCAAAGCCACGCCATCCTACCTCGACTGGTCGAAGGATACCATCGCCTTTGGCCGCGAGGACCACCCCGACTACGTCCCGCATCCGGACGGTATCCGCTCGTTGTCGACCCCATCATCGGTAACACCCGCTTCTCCAAGGTGCTCATGGACGGTGGCAGCAACCTCAACATCATGTACGCCCCCACCTTGGAGCTCATGGGGATCGGACTGGACAAGCTTTGCCCCAGCAAGTCACCATTCCACGGTGTCGCGCCAGGGAAGCGAGTCCAACCCCTCTGCCAGATCGATCTGCCTGAGTGCTTTGGCACAGCAGCCAACTTCCGCGAGGTACTCACTTTCGAGGTGGTGGGATTTCGAGGGTCCTATCATGCCATCCTTGGTCGTCCTTGCTACGCCAAGTTTATGGCCGTCCCCAACTACACCTACCTCAAGCTCAAAATGCCGGGTCCGAAGGGCGTCATCACCATCGGCTCTTCGTTCGAGCACGCCTACGAGTGCGACGTCGAGTGCGTTGAGCGTGCGGAAGCTCAAGCGGAGGACGAGGCCCTCGCAGCCACCCTCGACAAAATGGCGAGCGAAGCCTTGGACTCCACGCACCGACACGCCGGGAGCTTCGAACCCGCCGAGGGTATCAAGAAGGTGCCCCTCGACCCGAGCCACTCCGACGACAAGGCATTGCAGATCAGCGCCACCCTCGACGACAAATAGGAAGTGGTGCTCGTCGATTTCCTCCGCGTCAACACAGATATCTTTGCGTGGAGCCCCTCGGACATGCCTGGCATACCGAGGGAGGTCGCCGAGCACTCTCTTGATGTGCGACCCAACTCCAAGCCAGTGAAGCAGCGCCTAAGATGCTTCGACGAGCTCAAGCGCCGGGCGATCGGCGAGGAGTTGCAGAAACTTCTGGCGGCCGGATTCATCAAAGGGGTATTCCATCCCGAGTGGCTAGCTAATCCAGTATTAGTGAAGAAAAAGAGTGGAAGCTGGAGGATGTGTGTAGACTACACTAGTTTAAATAAGACATGTCCGAAGGTTCCCTTTCCTATGCCACGAATCGATCAGATTGTAGACACTACCGCAGGATGCGAACTCTTATCCTTTCTTGATGCCTATTCCGGTTACCACCAAATCAAGATGAAAGAGTTCGACCAGCTCGCGACTTCTTTTATCACACCCTTCGGCATGTACTGCTACGTCACGATGCCCTTTGGCCTCAGAAATGCCGGAGCCACATACTAGAGGTGTATGCTCCACGTTTTCGGAGACCATCTAGGGCGCAGCGTAGAGGCATACGTCAATGACATCGTTGTGAAATCCAGGAAGGCGGACGACCTGGTTGCTGATCTCAGGATCACATTCGATTGCCTACGAGCCAAAGGGGTAAAACTTAACCCCGAGAAGTGCGTGTTCGGGGTGCCTCGAGGCATGCTCTTGGTCTTCATCGTCTCCCAGCGGGGCATCGAACCCAACCCTGACAAAGTCTCGGCCATCACTCGGATGGGACCGATCTGAGACCTAAAGGGGGTACAGAGGGTCATGGGATGCCTAGCGTCCCTTAGCCATTTTATCTCGCATCTCGGCGAGAAAGGCTTACCCCTGTATCGACTCTTGAGGAAAACCGAGCACTTCACGTGGACCCCCGAAGCTCAAGAAGCCCTCGAAAGGCTGAAGGCATCGCTCACTCGTGCTCCCATTCTCACACCACCTACGGACGGCGAGCCCCTCTATCTGTACGTAGCTGCGACGACCCAAGTGGTCAGCGCGGTGATCGTGGTCGAAAGACAAGAGGAGGATCATGCTCTGCCCGTCCAACGACCGGTGTACTACATCAGCGAGGTGTTGTCTGAAAGTAAGACACGCTATCCGCAGATTCAAAAGCTGCTCTACGCAGTGGGTTTGGCTCGGCGCAAGCTGCGCCACTACTTCGAGGCTCATCCCGTCACCGTGGTCTCGTCTTTCCCCTTGGGAGAGATAGCCCGCAACCGGAAAGCCGAGGGTAGAATTGCCAAATGGTCTGTGGAGCTTATGGGAGAAACACTCACCTACGCCCCCCGCAAGGCGATCAAGTCCCAAATCTTGGCCGACTTCATGGCTGAGTGGACGGACACTCAGCTACCTCCACCGCAAATCCAGGGCGAATGCTGGACAGTGTACTTCGACGGGTCGGTGATGAAAACCGGCGCTGGAGCCGGCCTACTCTTCATCTCACCCCTCGGAGAACACATGCGGTACGTGATACGTTTGCATTTCCCCGCCTCTAACAACATGGCGGAGTACGAGGCCCTCCTCAGTGGCCTCCGCATCGCCATCGAGCTCGGCGTCAAACGCCTCGACGCGCGCGGTGACTCTCAACTCATCGTCGACCAAGTAATGAAGGAGTCTAGCTGTCACGACCTGAAGATGGAGGCGTACTGCAGCGCAGTGCGCCGCCTCGAAGACAAATTCGACGGCCTTGAGCCCAATCATGTCCCGCGCAAGTACAACAAGGACGCCGACGAACTGGCCAAGATCGCGTCGGGGCGGACCACCGTCCCCCCGAACATCTTCGCTCGCGACATCACCAAGCCCTCCGTCGAGTTCAAAGATCCGACGAAGCTAGGCCCCTCGTCCGCTGGGCCCTCCGGCGAGAACTCCTCGGCGGACGAGGCCGAACCCATGGACATTGACTTCGGGACCACCTCTGCGAACGAGGCCGAAGCAATGGAAGTCGACGAGGCCCCCACCTCGCGAGATTGGCGTGTCCAGTACCTTGACTGGATGACTCGAGGGGTCCTACCCTCGAACCGTGCTCAGGCGCGGCGCCTCGCCAGACGGGCCAAGTCCTTCGTCCTAATCGACGACGAGCTACACAAGCGCAGTCCCTCGAGTGTCCTGCAACGATGCATCCCCATCCCCGAGGGAAAGGAGCTGATCCGCGACATCCATGCCGGCGTCTGCGGCCATCACGCCGTGCCACGCACCCTCGTGGGTAACGCGTTCCGGCAAGGCTTTTACTGGCCCACCGCGGTCGCTGACGCCACCGACGTTGTGCGGACCTGCGAGGGTTGCTAGTTCTATGCTCGAAAAACACACCTCCCGGCCCATGCTCTGCAGACCATCCCCATCACGTGGCCATTCACCGTGTGGGGATTAGACCTCATCGGTCCGCTGAAGAAGGCGCCCGGGGGCTTCACCCACTTGCTGGTGGCGGTCGACAAATTCTCCAAGTGGATCGAGGCTCGACCCATCGGCAAGATCAAATCCGAGCAAGCAGTTCTATTCTTCACCAACATCGTCTTCAGGTTCGGGGTCCCGAACTCGATCATCACCGACAACGGCACCCAGTTCACAGGCAAGAAGTCCTTGGAGTTCTGCGACAGTTTCCACATATGTGTGGACTGGTCGGCTGTGGCACACCCACAGACGAACGGGCAAGTGGAGCGTGCCAACGGCATGATCCTCCAGGGATTGAAGCCGAGAATCTTCAACAAGCTGAACAAATTCGGCCAGAGGTGGCTCACGGAGCTACCCTCGGTCATTTGGAGCCTGAGGACGACCCCAAGCAGAGCCACCGGTTTTTCCCCGTTCTTCCTCGTCTACGGCGCCGAGGCCATTCTCCCCACTGACTTGGAATACGGATCGCCAAGGCTCAAGGCATACCAAGAGCAACGAAACCAGCGAGCTCGCGAAGACTCGCTGGACCAAGTGGACGAGGCTCGAGACATGGCGCTCCTCCACTCTGCGCGCTACCAACGGTCCTGTAACACCTCCGGTGTTTAGCACTATTTAAACATACCATTAACATCAAATGACACAGTAAACCCTGTTTTGGTGATCACGTAAAAGCCGAATTTCCGTTTGGATAAACCAAAAAGTCAACTCTCGCATGTTCGCTCAAATGAATTTTTGCCCAACACGAAAGTCGTGAAGTTTGACAAGATAAACAACTTTCGCGTTCAAAGTTTTTCAAGTTACAACATGAAATTTGGAGAAAAACCCCGAAAAATAGTGGGTTCATTTAAACTTGAATTCAAATTTTAACTTTCAAATCATTGCTCAAACGAAGTTTTGCCTAAAAGGAAAGTTGTAGGAAATTTAATTTCGAACAACTTTCGTGTTCAAAATTTTTCGAGTTTCAATTGCAAATCTTGAGTTTGGACCAAGTCAAACCGTTGACATTTTCTTTTCTCTCTCCACTCCTCTTTCTCTCTCCTTTCTCTCTCTCCCTCGCTGACTCTCCCCTCTCTGCGCGCGCAGGCAGTCAAGCACACCGCGCGTGCGCTCGCTGCCGCGCTGCGCCGCTGCCTGCCCCCGCTCGCTGCCCTGCTGCCTCGCGGTGCCGCGCCGCTGACGCCCCGCTTGAGTGCGCACGCGCCTGGACGCCGCTCGCTGCCGCCCGCCCGCACTGCACCCTCGCCACCAGCGCCGCCGCGCCATTACTGCCCCATCGCCGGCCACGCCACCCCGCTTCCGTCCCCGTCGTTGACCCCGCGCCGTGCTTGAGTGCTCGCCTGCCCTCACTGTGCCATGCTCGAGCGCCAGCACTCCGCGACGGCGACGACGCGACAAGCCGCCGCCCACGCCAGTGCGCCCGCCTTTAACTCCTCCCCTGCCGAGCTCCCCTCTGCAGCCCTCTTCTCCCCATTTTGCCTCGCCACCTCGCGTTCCCGCTCCTCCCCTCTCCGCTCCACCCCAAACCGAGCTCGCCCTCCGCTCCCCGCGCCCTGGAACGCCGCCGCCCACGCCATTGCCGCCGCCGAGCACCACATCACCGTGGAGCCCCCATCTCCGGCCTCCCTCCGCCCCAACGGAGCCCGGGAACGGGATCCCCACCTCCCATTGGTGCTCACCGGCCCCTCCTCTGTCCGCTCCGGCCACCGAAGCTCGCCGGAGCAAGCCCGCCCCGTCGCCGCCCCATGCCTCCCCGGTGAACCCCCTGCTCCGCCCCTCCTCAACCCAAATCGAGCCCACAACCCCCTTCCTCACCTCCCACCGAAGCCCCCAAGCCCGGACGCCCCATCCCTGCGCCGCCGGCGAGCCGCCGCCGCGGCACAGAGCCACCGCCGCCGCCCCCTTCCGCGGCGCCGCCGCCACAGGCCGTCCCGGCCCAACCCGAGACCGCCAATAGGTGCGCGCCGACGTCCTCTTGCTCTTCCCCTACGGGCCCCACCCCCGGTGACCCTCCTCGCCGGGAAAAGCGCCGCTGTGCCCTCCTCTGTTCCAAGACCCGTCCAGGGACCACGGGTTAAAAGAAAACAAAGTTCCAGGGGCCTAGATGCAAGTTTCCATTTCCTTTTTCTTTTGTTTTGAAAAACAGCAAAATTGTAAATTCGTTTAAAAATCGTAGAAAAATCAGAAAATTTCAAGCTCAACTGTTATGGAATCTTTGCAAAGAGATCTACAACTTTTGTTACGTACACTTTTTCATCTGCTCAATAGTTTTTACTTCATTTAAAATACAAAGAAAATGTACTTTATATTAGATCTCAAGTTACAAGCATGAGTTGTTAGCCATTTTTGGTCAATAGGGTACATGTTAGATGTATAACCTTGTGTAAAAGTTTCGTAGACTTTTGACATGCCTAGCTATCGGTTTATTTAAATCTTGCTTTATGCCTTGTTTAAATTAGTTTGTTTGTACATACTGTTTAACTTGGTTTACTGAGCTCAAACTTTTATAGTGCCTTTAACTTGATATTTAGTTACTGTACAAAAATTTTGAGAAATTTTAGATAGGTGGAACCAGTCCAACTAATTAATAGTATAGATATTTACACTAAATCAAGAAAAATAGTTTCTTTGCATAGAAAAATCTGATAATTTTTATAGGGGATGAAATTTAGGTTATAACCATTATGGTAAAATATGAGGCTCTGGAACTTGCTATAACAGTCTGTGGAAGTTAATTTTGATCCATGCAGCAATACTTTGTACTATTTTTTATACCCTGTAAAATGCTTGTTTAATTGTAAAAAAAATTTGGCAGGCTCATCTTTAGGTAGAAAACACTCAGTTAAAATTTCATTACTAGTACTTGCATAGTTTGACCTGTAAAATTCATTTTTGCTTCTAGCAGTAGCTGGTTATTTTATTTTTCATGGTTAATGGGCTGCATGAAATAGGCTAAAAATTTCACAGTAGGCAATTTACTCAGAGGTGTATCTTGCATAAAAATTTCAAACCCAGAATCTCTGTTTAACATTATTTGTGATAAGGACATGCGTAACCTAGTAATAAATGAGAAAAATCCTCTCTTTTGCTGCATAAGGATAAAAGGTACAATCCACCCTAGTTACTTTGTGGAGTCAGTTATAATGATTATTACTCTATAAAGGATTGTCCAAAATGATGTAACATAATCCTTTTGCAAATCATCTTGAGTTTGTGTTGGATTACAACTCTTTAGTGAAGAATTGATTAAATCGTACCACTAAAATAACTCACGCATATGCATTTCATATAGATTCGACTACTCTCCCTGACGGTACGTACGAGTTGGTGCCGGAGTCCGAGAGTGAGCAGCATGAAGCTCAAGTGAATTTAACTGAAGCCACTGAAGACCTGAACCCGAGTTCAGAAGAGCCCAAGGCTAGCTCTGCTCAGGAAGGCAAGCCCCGGAGCATGTCCTACCTATTTTAATTTATGCAACTAATTGTATTCCTGTTTATTGTGCATTTAAGTTGCAGGAATTGTTTGGAACCTTAGTTGCATGATCCTAGGTACCTATGCTTGAACACTAGTATGTGTAGGTCGCTAGTTGGCTATGCTAATGGTTCGGTAGAAGTCGAGTGATTTCCTGTCACTCGCGAGCTCATAGGAGTTGAATGCTTACTACACACTGCAATATAAGGTTTACGGGCGGGGTTGTTGTACTTGTGATACCCCATCTGTTTAGTCAAAATGGATAAGGCCGCGGTGTGTGGTAGTGGTGGTTAAGCGTTTGAACGTACTAACCACATGCCGAGAATATGGTAATCGGTAAGCTTAAGTACCTGATGGAACCGGCCGTGGAATATACTCCCCACTGTCTGGTCTATGGTCACGCACGGGTGCAGGGCACCCTAGGGCGGTGGGCCTGTTTCATGCCCGGGGAAAAATGGGAAAAGTCGCGTGGGTGATTGCATTCCCCATGCGTGTGTTTAGGTCTGCCTGGTCAGGTTAACAAATTCGATTCGAATCGTCCGTCTCTCACGGATATTGAGACTGCTTAACCCTTTTGCCACATAGAGTAAGAAGTGGAACAATGATGATGAGAAATATGGTTGAATGATGAAAAATAATTGCTTTCCACCATGTATGCTTTAGGATAGATGCTAATGTAGAATGGTTAATCATAATAGCACTTGAAAGCTAAAATCGGAAAATAAGGACTTACTGCTTTTCGGCAAAGACGAACCCCTCAAGCCAAAAGCCTTGCATGTCTAGTTAGAGGGTTAGTTATATCCTAGTCGGGTAAGCCTTGCTGAGTATTAGTATACTCAGCCTTGCTTGTGGCTCAATTTTGTTTCAGGTAATACTTTTGAGGACATGATTGCTAGTTTGACATGGCCGTGTACTCTGCCTCCTGGTTGGTCGGTGGAGTGGGATACGACTCCGGCCAACGATGACATTGCCGAGTGATGTCATGTACGGGCTTCATCATGACATCATGTATCGTCGTTTAGAACTCGTTTTATTTCCGCTGCAGTGAACTCTGAACTACTTTCTTTTTGAACTTCAATTACCTTTCGGTGTTTCGAACTTGGTTTGTAATAATTAAGTTAAGACTCTGTAATGTAATGTATCTGTGAAATGCTGTACTCTCTGGACTCACCTTCGTGTGGGTTGCATGTAAGCTTTGGGTTCGATCGACGCTCAGGTGGATTCTTCGGGACTTTACCCGACAGCACTACCGAATTACACCGTTTGAAGTGCGGGTTAGCCGGGATTATCCTTAAGATGATGGTTAGCGCACTTGAGCCGGATTAATTAGGGCGGTACTGCCACAAGTCCTTGCGAAGGTACCAAGCGCAAAGGGTCCGGCGCCGAGACCTCAACGAAGGGGACTTGGTGCTGAGGCTTCGACAGGACAATAGGGGCCGCCACAAGCTCTCACCTCCCTGGGAAGGACCGTACATAATCACCGAGGTGCTCAAACCCGGCACCTACAAGCTGGCGAACGAAAACGGTGAAGTCCTTTCCAACGCCTAGAATATACAACAGCTACGTCGCTTCTACCCTTAGCATTTCAAGCTATTTGTATATTGTTCGTACTCGCATTTTCAATTTCCCGAAATAATAAGGAAGTACGCTTTACTTATTGCTTTTTGGGAACCTTCCGGACCCTCGAGGGCTCGGGTGCGCACGAACATTGAGGTACGCTCGGCTTTACCCTCGGCAAAGCCGAGCCTCCCTCGGGGGTTACTACGGGGGGAACCCCCGAACGTCCCCAAAAAGTCGCCAATGTTTTTTCGAAATATTTCCGTCTCGACCCTAAGCTTCTCGTATCCTTGGAAAAAACGGACGCGAGGCGTAAGCAACTACGGTACGGGGCTGGCCGAGTCGTGGGGCCGCCTATGCCTCTGGGATACGGCACCCCCCTCACCACCCTACGCCTACGTTGCTTATGAACGCGAACTTCCTCACAGATGTTTATCTAAGTCGCATACGAAGAACACGGAAATAAAGTAAAGAAATATAGGCTCGAACGTACAAGGCCTCGACGGGCCACACATTCAAATTACGAAAATAAAATCTCTTATATTCATAGGATGCGATTACAAAGCGCGACAGTGATAAACACTAATCTATTTATATGGGCTTCGAGGCCCAGTTTTCCTATAGGCCATCATCCCCCCCTTGCGGGCCCTCAGGGGCGTCGAATTCGGCGATGGGAGGGATGTCTGTTTCTAGCTTCTTGGTGAGGACGGTGGCGAACTCCTCCGCGGCTGCATCAGCTTTGTCCATGATGACCGACGCGGCGTCCGCATCCGCATCATCGGGAATGACGTACCCCGACGACACCCTCTGGAGATCCATGAGGTAGTGTGTCGAGGCCACGGCGAGAGCCCGCAGGACACCGAGACGGAAGGTGCTCTTGGCGTGTTCGGCAATCCGGCCGCCTAGCGCGCGCAGGCGGCTGATCACCGAACTGCCCGAGACGGCACCCTCCCCCTCGAGCACTTGACACACGCTCACGGCGGTCTGCTCCAGCTCAGCAAACTCCATCTGCGCCGCCGTGAGCGCGGTGTGGACCGCTTCCTTCACTGCAGTCTCGTCCGCCACCTTCTGCCTCAGCTCTGAGCAAAGGAAACCAATGTCAGTTATGAAAAGTAACAAATCAATGAAAAATCGAAGGTACTCACCCGTGATGTTCCTCTGTGCCTCCTCCCACTGGGCTCGAGCGGCCTCTTCGAGCAAGGACAAGGAGGCTTCCTTCTCCTTAAGGGTAGCCCCCATGTTCTAGAGAGTCATCTCCTTCCCTTCGAGGGCCTCGCCCTGTTCCCGGAGGGTCCCGGTGAGGGCAACCACGGCTACCTCCCTGTGGAGGAGCTCGGCCTTCTGCTGCTCGAGCGTGGTGCTAAGACGCTGCAGCTCGGCGCTTTGCCCCTCAGCCTCCCGAGCTCGATCCTTGAGCGCCGTCCGAAGGCGTTGCAGCTCGGAAGCTTGCGCCTTGGCCTCCCGGGTCTTCTGCTCCGCCGCCGCCCTCTGGGCGTCCCGCTCATCAGCAACCCGCGCCAGCTCCTCCTCCAGCGCCTGCTAACGCGCTCCCAGATCGGCCATTTTTATGTTGGCATCGATATTTTTGAGCACCAGCTCGGCGTTGTGTTGCCTGAGCTGGCTCATCTGGGAGTACAGCTGTTTCATCTCGGCGCTCTTTTCGCGCGAGATTTCCCTCAGCTGCTGCAAAGGGGGAGGGCGTGGGTGAAGACGCGTAAAAGCTAAAACCGAATCCGAGCAATTTTCGGGGGGAAATATTTACCTGGCTAACCTGGTAATCCGCATTCCGGTGGAGCTGGAAGGCGCGGTCGAGGGCCTGCAAGATCTCGCGACCGATGCCCATCTGCTTGTTCCAGGCCTCCTCCTCCTCCTGCTCCTTGCGGAGGAACTCCGAGGGGACCCCGGACGGGACGATCGCCCCGAGGTGGCTCCCCTCGGACGCCCCCGCTTCGAGCACGCCCGCGCTGGCCGACGCGAACTCGGCGATGTGTGCGGCAGCGCTCGCTGCAGCAGCGGGGTCGATGTCCATCGAATCCCCGTACTCCTCGCTGCTGTCCGGTAGCTCCACCACCGCTGTCACACCCCCTTGCGCCGTTGGCTTAGGCACTACCGCAACGGTACCCTCGTCCAGGGCCTCCGCGGGCCCCGAAACAGGGGCTCCTTCCACCGCCGGCGCCTCTTGCGCCGTACCCTCCTCCGCGACGCCCCCGCCCTCGGCCCTCGAGGGCTCGACGATGAGGGTCTCCTCTACACGGTCGGCAGGGCGCTCCTGCGCGCCCCCACCGGTCTCTCCTTCCGTATCCGGTCGGGCGGCGCTGGCCGCGTCGCCTTGACCGGCCTCAACTTCGATTGTCGGCCGCCTGAGCAGCCGCTTCGGCACCACGCTGGCGGTGTCGCTCTGACCGGCGTCACCCTCCTCCTCCTGTGCCCGAGCTTGCTGCGCCGCCTGGGCCCCTCGAGCCATGGCCTCCCATAGCCTAGCAGCCGCCGCCTCGAGATCCAGGGCGGGCTGGGGGCTGCGGCGCCGTGTGCGGAGTGCTGCGTGCCCCGGTCTTGAGAGCCTTGGCCAGGGCAAGCCGCACTGCATCCTTGGGAACGGCCCCGGGGTTGGAAATCAAGAGACGCGAGTTGAGCAGGATCGAGAAATCCACCAAATACGTAACAAAAACGAAATCCAAAATACTTACCCAGATCGAGCACTCATGCTCCGCTTCCTCGTGGCGCTCCTTCGAGCCTGGGGCATCGCGCTGTCCCTCGAAGACTGCCCCGAAGGCGCCCCCATCGTGTCGGCCCGGTGGCTCGAGGCTGCCAGCACGGACGACTCCTCTCCCGCCGCAGCCTCGTCGCCACGGATCAGCACCTGGGGCGCGGGCGTCTCCTCGCCGGCCGCCGGCGGGGATGACTCCCGCGCCGCACCCTCGAGGGAGGGATTCGCCGATGACCCCACTACGTCCCTCGGCTCCTATGGCGCCATGGTCGCTTCCTCTTCTTCGTCCCACAGGTAGAACGGTGGGGGGCTCGCGCCCTCCCCGTCCCTCCTCAAAGCGTGGTCCTCGGCGTCCGAGGCCTCCTCCTCGTCCTCCTCCGAGGACTCGGGTGTGGCGGGCTGCGGCTTCTCCGCGCGAGCGAGCTTGCACGCCTTGTCGTGGCTCGCCTTCCTCTTCCTTTTCCGCTCGGCCTTCGTCTCCGCCGCGTCCTTCCGCCTCTTCATCTTCTCCGCGTGGAGGCGATTGATCAGGCGCTATTCTGGTACCGGGGGCCTCGAGGTGCCGCACCTCAACCCCTGTAAAACACACCCGAGATAGGGTCAGGAAAAGGGAACTACACGACGCATGACGAGTTCGAAGCCAAAACTTACCAGGGAAATATACCCCGGCTCGGGGCGCATCTTGATCCTCCAAAGATCCGCGGGATTTTGGGGAAACTCCGCCACCGCGTACTTCGCCCTCCGGGCGGCGTTGGTGTGGGAGAGAAGCTTGCTCGACGTCCTCGAGCCTTCAACCTTGCTCCCGGGGATGAGCTCGAAAATCGGCAGGGCCCTTTCCACGAGAGGGATAACCCCCTTCTTCGCCAGACGCACCAGCGCGTCGGTGAGGCCCTCGAGCTTGGCCTGTTGCGCTGGGGGCGACACCCCCCAGTCCCACTTCGGCGGACGCTCCCGGAGAACTTTGTTAGTGAACGCCGGGAGCGCGCCCTTGTAGTTCCGAAGGTAAAACCACCCTCGGCTCCACCCGGAGTTGTTTGTCGTCATCTTGCTCATGATGTAAAGATTCCTCCGGGTCGGGCGGACGTGGAGCGTCAGGCCCCCGGCGCGCGCGAACCGCCTCGGTTGGCCCCGCGCGTTCTCGACGAAGAGTTCGCCGCGGAACAGATGGACCCAGAGGTCCCAGTGGGCTTCGATGCCAAGGTACCCCTCGCAGACGGCGACGAAGACCGCCGCCTGCGAGATGGAGTTGGGGCTGAAATTGTGCAGCTCCACTCCGTAGTACTCGCACAAGGCCCTCATAAACCTGCTGACAGGGACGCCGAAGCCTCGCTCGTGAAGGCACACGAAGCTCACGACATAGCCTTGTGGGGGCTTCGGCTCGGTCTCATCCGGATGCGGGGAAATCCACGCCGGCGCCCCCAAGTCGGTGATCCGCGGCAGCAGCCGGTCGGCGACCAGCTGCTCCAGGACTGCCATGGTGGCGGAGCACTTCCCCCAGGGCAAGGGCTCTTGGATGTCCGACATCTCTTCAAATTCGAGGGGGGAATGTGGGGACGAAGACTCTGGGATGGCTAAGGTGCTCTTTCTCTCTCTCTCTCTCTCTCTCTCTCTCTCCTCCTTTCTTCCTCCTTTTCGCTCTTGGCTACGGGTTCAGGATGCAAAGGAGGCGGAGAAGGTGGAGAGGGATGAAGGCAAATGGCCAGGTGAGCCCAAACAACCCATTCCTCTTCATTTTATTTCACCACGACGGGCGCAACCGCAGCCACGACCCAAATCTACCGCATTAAGTGCGGTAGATTTTACTGTCGCTGACGGATGGGCCCCACGACCACGGAGTCTCCCACGCGTGCACGCAGCAATAAATGCGGCAAGGTAACAGGCGGGCGTGGCGCGACTGTTGCGCTATCCCATCCGTCAGCCGCCGCCCACGCCGCATCGTCTGCCCGAGGCTGTCGCCTGAAAAGGCGCGCCCACACCGCACCACACAAATCGGGCCACGTCGCCCACCACCAGCGGAAGACCCGCGCGCATGACTCGCGACTCTGCGTCGTTTCCGAATCACGACGGAATATTCCTTCGAGGGGTCTCTTTACCCTCGAAGGAATCGCATTTCGAGGCCTTACTGATCAGGGGGTCGAAGCCTGGCCCTTCAGGGGGTTCGACAGGCGCCCCAGATCACCAGAGTCAGGGACTGCAGGGATGTGCCGTACAAGCTACCCTCGAACGTGGAGTTCGAGACATCCTACGCAGTGTTCAAGGCCAGTCGAGGGTGCCTAGAAGGGGATCCCATCGAGGGAGAGCATCGAGCCCTCGGACCCTATCGAATGGGTCCAAGCCCCGCCTAGCGAACCATCGCGAGCGCTTTATAGGACGTGTCTATGGACCACGAGCCGACCCCTATCGAACGGGGCACGGACGTCCGCTTGAACAACCCGCTAATAGCTCACTGAAGCAGCCAAAGCTCGCGGCCCGGGCATGGGTAGCATGGTGCGCTTCACCCCTCCTCCCTGCAGAAGGGCGACGAGGGTCGTAATCGAAGTCGAGGGTTTCCCCTGAACGCCTTCACACGGGCCAGGGCTCGGGGGCTCCTCGCACACCATGGTTCAAAACCACACCCTCGAATAAATCGACAACCGTCACTTATGAAGCTCCACATGTACAACCGAACCCCCCGCTATTAGCGTACGTTCCCCTAACGGCTAAGCTGAACGCCGGGTCGCTGTACCAGCACTGAGAGTGCCGAGGCCGGCTGAAAAAGTGCCGATGCCGGCTGAAAAAGACGCTGGACGGCCATCCCAGTAAAGCTACCCAGCGGGACAACGTTTATAGCCCTTGGACGAGCACAAACTCTACTCCAAGGCCTCGGGGGCTACACCCGCGGGTGCGCTAACGCGCCCCCGCGAAGGTGACTTCACACATATTCGAGGGTCGTAACTCTATGTACACCCCTATACCCTCGGTAATCCTCCCCGTAGAGGAGAAAGGGGACTTTATTGCTCAAATACAAATAAAGATTACAAACGGTTACCGGCGCGAAGCCATCGAAAGACACAAACACATTGCCACCTACGTGGCAATTTTCCCTGTCTTGGGGAGGAGCGAGCGACGAAGAAAGGCACCGAGCCCCTAGCTGACGTAGCAGCGAGGCTGCTAGGGATGCGAGAAGCGGCCCCCAGACCTCACGGGTCCAGCGGGACGCTCTCCTCGCAAGCCTTCTTCTAGCGTCTCCTCCACCGAAGACCACGCGGGGGGTCGAGCTGGCGGACAGCGCCCTCCGCACCATCTCCCCGAGAGCAACCTTGTCGCCGGGGGGGACGATGCGAAAAACAGCCGCCAGACCTGGCGCCAGCGCCCCGGTCAGGCATCTCCATCCCCCTTCAGGCTAGGGGACATCGCAGGAGTAGGACCCCATGGGCCCAATGCTCTTCTGCTGATCCCACTGAAGCTGAGGGATGGTGCGCACACCCACTCCGGTCTTCCCCTACCGCTCACAAGTATTCTTCTAGCTCCAAAAGCCTAAAAAAGCCAGGTCACCCCATCTGGGGGCCGGTCACAAAAAGGCAAAGGAAACATTACAAGATTTAGGCAATGCTGGAAGAAAGAGTTGGGAGATTGGAGAAGAAAGGGAACCCCACGACCCCTATTTATAGCTGCGCCGGGCACAAAGCTTCAAGCTTATCAAAGAGCGGAGGCTTGTATCGCCCGTGACGAAGTGGCGCTCCACGAGCAAAAGATGTCCTCGGTCCCCGTGTCGAGACACGACCGAACGAAATAAAGCAGAGCTGAGCCCTGGACGCCAAGCGGTGCAGCGTCGGCTCTGGCCGGCTGCCCTCGAACGGCGCGCCGCAAGGCAACTGGGAATGCCGGGGCCAAGGCCCTCAGTGCGGGACAACACGACGAAAGCGCCAGCTGCCGAGCCACAGGCGCAATCGTCACCCTGGCCCCCCCTCAGCACGCGGACACGTCTTGTCCGTCAAACAAACAAACAAAGAGGCGCGCGCCTCGAAGCACTCCTCCCACGGGCGTACTACCCCGCCCGGTGAGTTGTCGCATCCGCCGGGCTGGCGCTCAGGCGCGTCTGGCAGGTGCGCGGCATTGACCAATCACGTCAAAGGGGAAATCGCCGAATCACCCTTTGGCCGAATCCATTGACTCGGCCAAAGCCTCGGGGGCTACTGTCGGGTACCACGATTAGGGGCACCCTAATCGGGGTACTAAGATCACTCTAAACACGCAAAACACCTGTTAAAATAACTGGGCCCACTAAGGCCCACGGCCTGCTTCCCATTCGGAAGAAAGGAAGGGACTCAAAGAAGCCCAGCGTGCGGCCCACTCGCATCCCCCTCGAACCCACGGAACGATCTCCGCCTCGCTCGAGGGTCCCTCTCGGGCCTGCTGGACAATCTCCGCCTCGCTCGAGGGTAGCGGATCTACCCTCGAGCGGGTGACTCATCTCCACATCGCTCGAGGGTCCCCGTCAGGATCCCTCGACTACACTCCGCATCTCCGCCTCGCTCGAGGGTAGCGAATCTACCCTCGAGCGGGTGGCTCATCTTCGCCTCGCTCGAGGCCACCCCTCGGCACAAGGGACAAACAACCTCGCCGCCCAACTGCTCGCCGTACGAAGGCATTAAAAGCCAACCACTCCGCCACGGCTCAAAGGACGGGCGGCGTCAGGCTGCCATTCCCACAGTGGATGTGACCGGGGTCCCATCCGCTGACTTCGGTCACCATTCCGCCACCCCGGACGCTGTAGCATTGCCTTGGGACCTGCACGCGGAACAAGATGGGCTCGGCACTGCTCCCATTACTGTTCTGCCGACGCCGACCATCCGGACTCGCCTCCCACTGGGGAAGGGGTCCGGGACTTCCACGCGTCCCCCGGACCTTCTAGTGTGCACGCCCGCACTCACACCAGGGGGTCCAGGGCCGTCGCGCGCCATTACTACCGCTAGTCCACAGGGCCCACTACACACCACCACCATGCCGCCTGTGGAGACACTATCGGACGACCGGCGTCATCTTCGCTGTACCAAGGACAAAATCCGGACGACAGCGACGCACGCCGCCTTCCCACAGTGTACTTCCTACAGTGTCCGGCCACTGTACCCCGCGATTCAGGGGAGGACGGCGACTTCTATGCCCCCACTCATGTACCCCGCCCCTCCTTGTGACTATAAAAGGAGGGAGCAGGCTTCCTTTAGCCGGGGCTGCTGGACTCTGGGCTGCTGGCTGGTTAGACTCTCTCTCTGGCTTCTCTTTCCCAAGAGGACGTTCAGGGACTACTGAGCACTCATCTCAACCGACTCCACTCCTAGCTGAGACTTGGGAGCTTCTCTCCCTCTCTCGCCTTGCTTGTACCCCCTACTACAAGCACTCCGGGTGCAAGATAATACAGTGCCCTCGCACACCCCCTTTGCTGGACGTACGGCCCCGCGGCCGGAACCAGGATAAACCGTGCGTTCCTGTGTTGCCTCTTGCATCATCATCTGGGACGAGGAAACACGCATCATTTACTAGTTGGGATCTGGGCCCCCGGGTCGGGACACCGACATGTAGTAATGAAATATTGCAGGTATGTAATGAAGTATTATTGTACCTATGTGTCCAGTTTGTATGAAATATATATTTACCTATGTGTTCTCATATATTTTTGAATGCAGGTATGGAGATGGACTCCTTGCTAGACCCAGTTATCGACTCGAGCCACAGGTCTTACTTTGCAGCTGTTGAGCACCGAGCCCTAGAGGTGCTACGTCCTCGTCCACCCGGGGAGGCGATCTCTATACACCACGATTGGTGTGACCGGTATGTAATGAAATATTATTATTTATCAATTATGTATTCGTCGGTATTCCTTTGTTTCGACAATTTTGTTTTTTTGCAGGTTACGTGAGGCCGGTCTACTGACTCTGAGCCGTCTTGTCGAGGTTGGGCCTATTCAGCTCGACCGATCCCTCCTGACGGCGCTCGTTGACAGATGGAGGCCGGAGACACACACGTTCCACCTCCCGTGTGGGGAGATGACTCCTACGCTGCAGGACATGGCCTACCTTCTCGGCCTCCCTATCGTCGGGGAGGCTGTAGGTCCGCGTGTGGTGGCGGCCTCGTGGAAGGATGACCTGGAGGCCCGTTTTGCCCTGGTTGACCGCGTGGAAGAAGCAGGTCCGATCAACCCGCACCCGCGAGCAGCAGGTCCTTCGAAGACCTGGTTCCTACAGTTTACAGTACGTATTCATTCCATATATAAATTTAATTGTTACAATTCACATGTTCCATTGACAGTTGAAACCATTAATCTTAATTGTTTATGCAGCCTGCCCTGTTGGCTGCGGATGCCGACGAGTACAGTGTGACCAGATCGCTGGAGGCGTACCTACTTTGGTTGTTTGGTTACATCATGTTCAACAACACTCATGGCAACTCGGTCGATAGGATTCTCCTTCCGTATGCACGGGAGATTGCAGATGGAGACGAGGACGTACCGCCCTACAGCTGGGGTGAGGCGGTACTTGCAGCCACTTACCGTGGACTCTGTGACGGCTGCATGAAGACACACGGGAACGCTATCCTGGCAGGGTGCCCACTACTGCTACAGCTTTGGTCGTACGAGAGGCTAGCCGTTGGTCGGCCCATGGTCAGCCACGAGCCTTACCACGGGGCATGTACGTCGACGAGGAGGACGAGAGGCCCACTATAGGAACTATCTGGATCTGGCATCAGGTACGTTCTTATACATCTAATTTTGTTATTCATTGTTACATGATGCATTAGCGCACTTTTAATGTTACTTATTCCGAATGTAGAGGTCCTGGGCGCATGCGCAGGTTAGACGCGCATATCCTGAGTTTGTTTCGGAGCTCGACATGCTGATGCCCGAGGATGTTGTCTGGGAGCCTTACAGCCCAGACGCTGTGGCTACCCGTGCACCAGCAGGCCTGTCTTCGCACTACTCCGCGAATGCGAGCCTGTGGCTTACTTCCGCCGTCCTGGTTTATGACATCGCGGTTGAGGCATATTGCCCCTGGAGAGTCAGGAGACAGTTTGGGCAGCGCCAGGAGTTTCCGGTGCCCACCGCATTGGAGCGTGTCAGTCGCCAGGACCACAGGTAATTATGAATGAACTTGGCTCATACATTTGTGTCGAATCTAACGATTCTTCGTGGTCCACTTTGTAGGTTGTCAAGGAGTGGCTTGCCGTGCTCTGATCATTGGCTCACCAAGATCCAGCCGTGGGTGGACCAATAGGAACAGGCAGACGAGCACTTGGTCCATCCAACAGGACCACACACAGACAGCTCCTTTAGGGCTTACCTCACCTGGTATTTACCCCGGACTCGGGCTCGTCTGGTTTTTATTGACACTCACCCGCAGCCACACCAGGCGAGGCCTCAGGATGGCTATGCCCGGCACCACGTGGAGGCACTAGCTGGCGCGGTGAGTCTATTGATCATATTTGCATATATATATATATATATATATATATATATATAATCAGTTTCATAAGATAATTCATGTGTTTGTAACTGTACCTTTACTGAATGGATGCAGCTTCGCCTTTGCAACATGATGGAGACGGACTGCTCGACTTACTTGACGAGGGTACGTGCCGTATCCCTAATGACCCAGTTTGAACAGACAGAGGCATGGTCGAGGCAGCGTGATCAGTTGCATCAGGTAGTGCACAACTTCGGAAGCCGTATGCAGTACGAAGACAGCCACGGGTCGTCCCAGGCCTCGTCGTCATTCCCGTGTCCGTCAATCGTGCACGGGCCGACGTCGCAGTTCTTCCCAAGTGCAGGTAACGTACATATCTCTTTAAAATTAGATCAAGTGTTCCTACATATTTACTAATATCACATACAGGATACGATCCAGCTACTGCGTTCGGCCATACTAGAATGTTTAGAGGGACAGCACCAGTTGGCGGACCGTATCTAGGGATGGCACCGGGGCCACAGATACCGGTCTACACAGGTTAGTTTATGTTTCGTATTTCGGTTTCTACATGTCATGAAATAATATACGAGCGTACGCTAACATCCACATTTTTTGCGTAGGATTCTACCCCTTTGGACCAGATAACGAGACATTCACCTTAGACAACTTCGACAGCTTGAGTCCAGAAGAGCCTGCCGCGCAAGGTGACCCCGATGTCTTGGGGTATTCACAGCTAGGAGGAGCACCTATTGGGATCTCTCAGTAGCAGACACCGCAGCCCCTTACGTGTCCTGAGCGACAGGTGAGGTCTCCGGATGTTCTCACCTACTCCGAGGGCCATGTCCGTGCCCAGTAGAGGGCTAAGAGGGTCCGACGCCCTAGGGGTGGTTAGATATATCTGATGTTTGTATCTCTGATGTTTATTTGTAATGAGATAGCTGTGGACCGCTTATTTGTATCCGATGTTTACGATTGTGCTAGTTTACTTGTCATTTGTTTCTATACATACTATTGATGTGAACTTATTATGTTTGTGGGTTACATAATGCTCGTGAAATAAGGGAAGTTCTTGCGATTTTTTCCCGTGATTTAATGAAGGACAAGTTAGGTGCGGTAGGAGTTAGCAGCCGAGATCCTGCCGACGATGATGACGACTACACGCTCGAATAGCTGCGAGTACGAGATCACAGGTTGCCACTACTCAGCACGGCGATCACGGGTTTCCCAAATGTCGCATTCTTTGCCTAGACATACGTGACCCAATAGTAGTACTCTTCCACCATTTCAAAAAGATGTGACAACACGGCAACCACTACAGCTCACCTTCAAAGCAGTCTCTCTATCGAGGACGACGGACCTGTCATTCTACAGCGCAGGTCTGTGGCGTGTAGTGGGGAAGGCGGCATCTAGGCGCAATCGACCGAGCGGCAGCAATGCAGCGCTGTGTGTCTAGCCTTTTCAGTGTTTGGTCAGCTAGCCTCTTCACTGTGTTGTCATGTAGGCTTTTTAGGTGCATTTACACTCCACACTCCGGGTATCAGACCTTTGTGCGCCTATAAATACTCCGAAGTTTGTGAACTCCCAGCAGCACTTAAACACCAAACCTCATTGTATACCCAATGTCTGGAGGTGGGTCTAGCGGGAAGAATTACTGCGGTTTTGGGAAAGGAAAAGGGGGAAGAAAGGGAGACCCCATAATATGGGAGGGGCCTCTTGGACCTGATTCCTTTCCGGAACCAGTGTTTGAGTTTCCACCACAGCACAAGAGTGAATTTACCAATGAAACTCCTCTTCGACAATACGATAACCGTAGAGAACCGTGGCTAAAATGCAGACATGGTGAGGACTGCTTAGTGCAGATGTGCACCGACGGGATGGATGGCGGTCGGCGTTTCTTTAAATGTCCACACGCATGGGTAATACTCGGTTGTTTCATTTCTTTATCTTCAATGAGACACCTTACATGAAATTTATTTTGCAGTCTTCCGATGCTCCAGAAAACTATGGTTTTACTAGGTGGGTCAATCCTGCACCAATTGATTCTGTTCAGGAGTTCATCGAGTACCTCCAGATAAAGATCTTTGATCTGGAATGCAAGGTGAACCATTATGAGGAAGTGAGCGAGGGTAACAAAGACGACGAAGTTGATGATACCAGCAATGCTGCCGGTTCACAGGATGAACCATGCACTATTCCTTACTGCAACTATCCTTGTCACAAGAAGAAGGGCCCTGCGCCTCCGGCACCACCGCCTGCACCACCTGCAATGGGTGCATACTGCGGAGAAGACTCAACGCAGTTTGCTACGTGGAGGTACGGCTACTAGAACTACCCTAGTGCTAGTGACTTGCTGCATCGTTGTGTTTGTTCTGTTTTTTTTAAATTACCTAAGGCATGTTAGGTTAGTCCGGAATCTATTTAACGTAGTTTGCAACGGGTTCTGCCATGCCACTGCATGTGTGATGTTTGTTTCATTATCGTTGTATTATGATGTAAAATTTGATGGTTCACATTATGTAATGCATTTCTTAGTTCTTATTTCTTATCGTTATATTAATTAAATGTGTGCTTTATAGTATTCTAGTCACATGAAAAGCTCCGAGGGCCATGTCCGTGCCCAGCAGAGGGCTAAGAGGGTCCGACACCCTAGTGCTTTTTATACACTTCAACGTTCGCCTCTGATCACTCTCGTATTTTCCATTACATACAATAGATGGTATGTTTATATTTCGATGCTCCATTACGACTAAGTACGATTCAAACTCGACATTATGTACATGTCCAGTGAATGCAAGTTTGGTACGAGACATACATACAAGCAAAATACAACATTAACAATACTAAATGTGAATACATCTTAAACCGATGAACATCATATGTTATAGATCATGGCATGAAATCATCTAGGTCGTCATCCCAGTTGACAGATGGTGGTGCTGCAGGTGGTGTACTATGGCTCGACGAACCTCTTGGCTTTCCCTTTCTCTCTTTTCTGGATCTACGTTCATGTATAGGGGGAGGAACATCATGTGTTGGAGGCCATGGTTTGGGGGGCATGAAGTCATCCATGTCGTCATCCCAGTTAACACAAGTTTGTGCTGCAGGTGGTGCAAC
The DNA here is from genome assembly GCF_016808335.1 of Panicum virgatum. Taxonomy (NCBI): domain Eukaryota; kingdom Viridiplantae; phylum Streptophyta; class Magnoliopsida; order Poales; family Poaceae; genus Panicum; species Panicum virgatum. The sequence continues at coordinate 67,405,881 of NC_053144.1, read as the reverse complement.
ATGACTTGACGAACCTCTTGCCTTTCCCTTTGTCTCCTTTCTGATTCTAGGTTCATGTACAGGGGGAGGAACATCATGTGTTGGAGGCCATGGTTTGGGGGGCATGAAGTCATCCATGTCGTCATCCCAGTTAACACAAGTTGGTGGTTGAGGTACTGAAGCATGACTCGACGAACCTCCGGGCATCTGTTCTTGCGCAGGCCAAGTACTATCACCCGAAGATCTTATCCGCCTCCTTCGTCTAGTTTGCGGCATAAGTCCACCACCGAAGATACATACCAATTTACGGAAATTTGGTATCGTTTCGTTAATCAACTCCGTGTCCTCGGGGTAATCCTAGCATATAATTAAAAAACAATGTTACTGTTTCATAAATATGGATTCGAAATGACGGACGGGATTACAACTGAATGAGAGTTACCTTAATGTGCATCTCATACACCTCTGGCCACATCCATATCTTACAAGCACTTTGTAAGAATCCAATGATATTAGGATGATTCGCTAGTTCACATACTCTCATGTATATCTTCCGACGTTCTAGCAGGTGTCCCTTTACATCTTGCGTCGTAATACCTCGAAATAATATGAAATCTTTAAACTCTACTACTTTGGACAACACCATCTCTATCGTACCATCCGCTAACGGATCCAACTTCTTACTGATAACAAGATGTGTCATGATATCAAGTATTATACTAGATTTTTCTTCGGTCCATGAAAATCCTCCACAATTGTAGGCAACCATTGCCTTATGCTGCAATATCAATAAGGTACTTTCATAATTCTATTCTAATTCATAATTAATTTAAAAACAAGTATGTAATAGTACTGAAATTGTAATACTAAACGAGTGTTCTAAAGCATCAAATCTAATTCAGCTAATCCGCTAATTAAATTTAATTGTTATACAATATCAATGGATTCACACGGAAGTTACCGGTAGATCACAAGTACACAATTCGGCAGAGCTTCGCCGTTTTTCTTCTCCTCACCCCTCTCTTTTTTCCTGAATTTTTTGGCTCAAATGACAAAGGGAATGACGGCATATGTCAGCCAGGGCTTATATAGGGGGAGGGGACCCTGTCGCCCCCCCCCAACGGGCGACAGGCCCCTGTCGCCCTAGGGGTGGGCGACAGGCCCCTGTCGCCCGTGGGGGGGGGGGGGGGCGACAGGCCTTTTTTTCCAGGGACCTCGTTGCGAATTTGAAGAAAAAAAACACTTAAGGCCTGTCGCCCTATGTGGGGGCGACCGGGGGTATTTTTGAAATATTTCAAAACGGACATATATTTTTGAAATTTTTGTTTTTTAAAAATATAAAAAAGAAAAAAGCGCCGGCTCCGGCTCCGGCACAGGCATCGGCCGCGTCGGGCCCTGTTTGGTTGCAACTTGCACTATTTACGCTATGAGAGAATCTTGTCTACATGAAGCACTAAACGAAGTTTATTTACAAAACTTTTTCACAAAAAGGTGTAACTTTTTGCGACGAATCTAATGACGGTAATTAATCGATGATTGGTTACAGAGTAACACTACAGTAACTATCCTCTAATTATGCGATCAAAAGTCTCATTAGATTCGTCTCGCGAAGTAGCATAGAAATTGTGAAGTTAATTTTGTAAAATAACTTTATTTAATATCTCTAATTATTGTTCGAAGTTTACTACAGTAACTTTACTCCACAAACCAAACACGGCCTCGGTTGCGTGCTCGCCGTGCCGTCCTGCGGGCTGCGGGATCAGGCGGTGAAAAGGCCGTGCGGTGGTGGCATCATGTCGCTGCCGGCGGCTGCGGTGGCTCATGATTTCGCCGCAACGGACAGTCCTGACTGACGCGGGCCGTAACAAACTGGCGCCCCCATTAACGGCGTTTGGACTGTGCTCTTAAAGTTACCTCTACCACAAGAGGACGCCCATTTCAAATTTCTTTGTTTGCCACTACTGACAGTGACCCAGGGGTAAGAGCATGCCTGAGTTCTGACCGGAAAGAACCAGCTGATGCCGGCCAAATTGAACCAGGGCCGTGTTTGGTTTTTTTTCATGAAATTACTGTAGCACGCTTTGACCGCTAATTTAGAATATCAAATGAAGTCTAATTACAAAACCACCTCCACAACCCCGTGTAAATCGCGAGACGAATCCAATGAGGCCTTTGACTGCGTGGTTCGAGGATGGTTACTGTAGCATTACTGTAGCAATCATCAATTAATTACCGTCATTAGATTCGTCTCGGAAAGTTACACTCATCCCTGAAAAAGTTTTACAAATAAACTTCATTTAATACTCCATGCGGACGTTTGTTTTTTTGTGTAAACTTGATTCAATGGTTTACCAAACACGCCATTCTGAACTCTGAAGTTCGTTGATCTCTCTGTAAAAAAACCTAGTAGTAGTAGCAGCAAGCAACTGGTGGGGTGGCGCCGGGACACGACCCGTGCACCCACACTAAATCCATGGCCAAAAAGTCACAGCCTACGGAGTTGGATCCAGCACAGGCCTCTCGTTTCTGCAAATGGTCCAATATGTTCGTGTACCGCTCGCGCTGCCAATTTGTTTGATCCCCGGTTGGCCTACTTGGGTGGGTACCGGCGTGTAGCCTGTACGCTGCTGCCTAACACTTTCATGGGCCTCGTCGCTGGAGCAAAACAGTTCGGCAGCTCTCCTGGACCAAATATAGCCATTTATACTCTTATTCTTATACGCCATGAAAAGGGAGGGCTGGGAGTGCCTGGAGAGGAAGCCCGACGCGAGGTATGGATTTGGCTCATACGCTACAATCATCTCATTCGTGTCCTGGAGAGAGGAAGCCCGACACGGGACATATATAGATTCGGCCCATACACAACATTCAGTTCAATTTCATGCTCTCCAGCATACTTCTCTTCCCGCTAACCATCAACACATCAACCATTTTGCTCCATATTTCTAAGTGGGCGCGGCGTAGTGCGCAATTTATCTAGTTACTCCTAGAAGAGAGAAAAAGAAAGGCTGTCCATGTGCATTCGTGCAGGAGAAGATTGCACACCCAAGCTGCCGACCACGCCCAAATGTCAATGGTCTTTCGTTTCGTCCTGCTGTGTTGGAGAAATTGCACCCATTGCTAGCAACGTGGTTGTTATCAGGCTATCGTAGAGACAGATAAATAGAGATGAGGAAGAGAAACTCGCCCAACCCCAAGTGGCCAAGTTCTTGAAGCCCGAAGTCTGGTGAGGAGGAGCTCTACAGAGCATAGCACCTCCAAGATGGAGCTTGAGCACTGGTACTTCCAAAGCCCAACGAACAATTAACAAAGTGCTTTAGTGTCTAATCAGAACTAATTACCAGCTGAAACCCCAAGTACAACGTACGTACCATCCTCCCCCCGGTTTGCATCAAGTTCGGTCGGCCAGCACATGCATGCCTGCGTGCTTGACACTTTCCGTCCGGGTTCTCTTTATTTTACTCCTACGACGAACATTCTGCGATGAAAGTGACTTAACATCGTCCATCCGACCCTGGGCCGAGGGCACTGCGATTACGTGTTGCTGCAAGGCACAGCAAACTCTTCCGTGGGAACTTGCTAGTAACAGAATTGTTGCCGGAGCAAGCTGGATGGACTATGCCTGGCTCTTCGTCGGAGCTTTGCCCTGGATCACCAACATCAACGGCGGCGACTGCCAACCGCGGCCGCCGCCTTCGTCGTCCAGCCACCGCGCGCTGACGGCGAGGGGCACGTAGCATTCGTGCGGTTCCTGCTGCTCGGGCACGGAACCATGGCGCATCTGCGCTGCCGCGACCGAGGAATTCAGCGGGACTGCGAGAGCGAGGCCTTCTGTTTGTTTCCTTTGCAGTCGTAGTTCTAGTTCGTGCGTGCCCAAGCAAAAATGGAAAGGAAAAAAAAGAAAATCGCCTGCCGACCTGCCGTTGACCTTGACCACTTGCTCGCCGGTCGCTGCCTTTCGAGGTCTCGCCTCCGGCGGTCCGGGCGCTAGACAGTCTTGTGATCTTGTCGCGCTCTCGCCTCCTTGCTCTTGGTAGGCATGGGCCATGCATGCAGTGGGTCGTATGATTTGAGTCCGGCCCACTCGCCACTGCCCACTGGGCGGAACTAGGGTTGAAAATGGGACGGGAAAATCCCGTCCCGACCGGCTCTGTTTTAAACGGACCGTTTAAACCGAACGTAAACCGTTTCCACGAAAAAAATAGAAAAACAAAACGGGAAAACCGGCGGGAACGGGAACGGTTGGGGTGTTTTCCCGACCGTTTTCACGGTTCCCATTTTCAGCCGGGAAAATTCCCGCGGGAATTTCCGTATTTGTCGTAGTCGGCTGTGTTACCTGTGTTGGAAACGTGAATTGTTGTTTGTATGTGTTCCAACGTGAATTGTGAATTCGTGATTCACTTTACCTGTGTTTCTTAGTTATACGAGTCTTGTTTCCATGTTATTTATGCATAGTTGTAATTATTTTATCGAGTTAAATGTTTGAAGTGGTTGTATGTATTTTCTCGTTTTGAGTTATCGATTCCCTATCGTAATCGGTATGCTCCCGACCGATTGATTCCGTTTCTGATATCCCGTAATACCGATTTCGTTTTCCCGTCCGATTTTCCCGTTTCCATTCCCGACCAAAAAAATACAGTTGCGGGAGGTTAAAGGTTTTCCTGACCGTTCCCGACGTTTTCATCCCTATGCGGAACGGGCTCTCTTCTCCTCGGCAGTCGTCTCATGTACAGGTAGGTGCGCTGCGGCAATCGGGACGAAAGATTGACTTTGACTCCGCTCCGACGTTTCCAATTCCACGCGGTCTGGTCCCACAGGAGTGACGCAGACACGCGGTACAGGTGCGGCACTACTAGTGTCCCATCGTTGCTCACTCAGATAGTAGTATATACTAAAATAGCACAGCACTAGCCGGAGATGCACTTTATTAGAGATAAAAAGCAGTAAGTTCCACAAATTGCAATATTTTTTTTCGTAGGAAGTGGCTGTCAACACCTTTACAAAGAAAATGCTACTAGTAACCATTTTTTTATGTAATTCCTCTGCTGTTTGAAGAACCCGGTCCACTTTTTGCTCCCTAACCACCACCATATCCAAGCGTTGTCGCTGGTTGGAGGTGTAAATTAGTGACTCTTACATGCATCTCCACTATTTTTTAGTTCAAATATTTGTATTAATTCTTCAAAATAAAATTTTATTTTTAAAAATTAGCATACATATTTAAACTAAAAAGTAGATAAATTGGTAAAGAAACAAAAGGAAAGCCAAAGGTTAGACCGCAATGGCTTCACAAATTAACAGAATCTTTATTTTGACAATATTCGCTAGCAATCACTAAGGCCAGTCTAAGTGGAAGTTTTATCCAAATTTCATCCGTATTTAATAAGCTTCCACATAAGCATTTCTGATGTTGTGGCACCATATTTAAGAATAGAGAGAAGAAATGAGTTTTTTAGGGATAAAACTCTTCTGGCACAATTATCTACTCGTTATAAAATTAAATGTTTATGAAACTATATAATGAAATTATATATTGAGAGTGGTTGTTTCACTTAAGTTTCATTGTATTTTATATGCATTTTAAAAAATAATTTTATGAAACTCTTCATTGAGATTGACCTAAACAAAACGAGAGCACTTTCGGGGAGAAAACGTAGCCTTGCGGGCCGGGCCTACGTGCAGCGTAAAAGTCTGGTCCGGATCCGAACCAGTCCAACTTGACGCGCCGGGAAAGAGCGCAAAACCCCCCAGCTTCCTCCCTCCTCCCCGTGTCGTCATCAACCCGCAGCTTTCCAATTCCCAGCCATCAAGGCAGGCAGCGAGGGCCACCGCCTGCCTTTCGTCTCCGCACGCGACCGCAGCCTGGACAGCGCTGTGCGTGCACTGCCGACCCGGGGTTCCAAGATGAGGAGCGGCAGCGGGGGCGCCTCGCCCTGGAGGCGGAGCGACCCCGGCGGCAGCGGCGAGCTGTCCCGCGCCTCCGTCGCCACCACGGCGTCGTCCGCCTCCGAGCGTTCCGTGAGCGGTGCCGGGCGCGGGGCCTCCTTCCTCGACGCCTTCCGCTCCTGCTTCGTGCCCCCGGAGGTGCGCTCGCCGGAGGCCTCCATGTCCGACGACTTCCACCCCTCCCACCAACGTACGTACGCAGACGCCCTTTGCCTTTCTCTGCCCATTTCTCCGCTGCTTTTGTACTTTCAGGTGCCTTTTCCAATCCAAGACGATATTTTTGGCAGGAAAGCTGGTCCTTTCTTTCATGCTCGTTTCCGGGAATTTTATCATTATACTGCTATTTATTGTGCAATAATTCTGGAAAAATGGTCTTGGGCAACGAACAAATTTTCGGATATTTTTCTTCAAATATAATGCATAATCAGTACTTCCTGCTTTGTTTGCAGAACGATTTAGTTATCTTAATCATATCTTATCTTTCTTTACACGCATTTTGTAGCATCTCCTGCAAAAATAACCATTCCATCCGACTGAGCTTTATACTACTTTAATTGGACGTGTGGGACACTTCGTCTGTTTGAAGTTTACAGTGTTTATTTGTTTGCTGTCCACCTCTCACCATTTGATCATGGCCCCGGACCCATATTGGTCAACATTTTAAATACGGGCTACCAAACTAGCTAGCTAGTATATGGAAACCCCTAGCACAAGGCAGCATTTGTTAATTTCCTCATGTAAAGAATGGTGTGAACCATGCCCGTCCCGTTTAGTTCAAAGTTCTGAGGGAATTTAATATCTTAGTGATGCAGAGATAAGTTATCCTCAAATGGTCGCTCTTAATTCATTCAGCAATACACGTAAATGCTTTTGACTATTTTTGCAGCACGTGCTGCCATTATGTTTTCTGGCATGTTCAGGTACTTAATTAACTATGTTAAATTTTCAGTCTCGCAGTCGCTGAGCTCACAAGGTTCTAACAGTGGGAGCGCTTTCGGGAGCAAGCGATCAATCAAAGGAATGTATAGTCCCATGCACATGAATTCTTCAGAGAGGGAGATGCCTGGCAGCACAAAATTCTCCTTGCCACAGATCCAGAAAGCAACCAAGAACTTCTCGCCAAACTTGAAGATTGGGCAGGGTGGTTCTGGGACTGTATACAAGGGTCAGCTTGCTGATGGCACCCTCGTCGCTGTCAAACGGGCCAAGAAGGTTTGTGCTTATTTTCTTCGTGACCTGTTTATGTAAGCTAGTTCTTGCTGCAAGACTATATGAGTTTCCATTCTTTCCAGAATGTGTATGACAAGCATATGGGCCGTGAGTTCTGGAACGAGATTGAGACATTGCAACGCATTGAGCACCTGAATTTAGTCAGGTTTCATGGGTACCTGGAGTTTGGTGGCGAGCAGTTGATCATTGTGGAGTATGTTCCCAATGGGAATCTTCGAGAGCACCTTGACTGTAAGAATGTCGTGGTCCTATCTTTCTCTTCTGCAGTAATTGTGCAATGGCTTGTACTAACTGTGTCTTACACGAGGTTAGCTATATGCAGGTGTCAATGGTAAAGTATTGGAATTCTCACAAAGATTGGAAATTGCAATTGATGTGGCTCATGCTATTACATATCTTCATACCTACTCGGGTAAACCTTCTTTCAGCTTCATTTTGTTGCTAATTGTTCCTTTTGTTCTGGGGTGTCATGTTTCAACAATAATCTTTGATGTTCTAGAATTCACCTGTAAATTCAGAAAATATCCCTAAAGTTGCATAGTTCAAGATTTTTCTATTTTACTTCAGAAATTCTATGATAGCTCAGTTAAGTTACTAGGTTATAATCTGCTATGCTTGTATATTTTTCTGTAATTAACGGAGATGATACAACCGAAACCTGCATTAGATATCGCTGGAACAGCTGTTGCAAGAATAATCAACACCTCAAAATACAAACATTCAAGATCTGCAATTTACAAATCCTAATGGGGAAACAGCCAATATTTAGTTGAGTTACTGCAATACACTTCCTTAAATGAATGACCCTAGATGCATGTCTCTTTCTTATATTTTTGTATGACCGTATACCAGATGCATAAGAGCATATCTAGCAATAGCTCTCAAATCACAGCCCTCATATAGCGTTTGGGGGCTAGCTCCCATCTCACAGCCTCCAAATAATGCATCCAAGTCCAACAAGAGTCTCCATATTTCAGCCCCCATCCATCCAGCAAGAGGCTACTAAGTGAGGCCCACGGATGGAGGGCTCCCAGAGACCCCCCACGCCTAGGGGTCGAAGGGCAGATTTGGAGGCCTCCCTAGTTTGGGGACTCAAGTAGAGGGCTTGCTGTAGTTGTTTTTCTTGATTCCACCATTCAAATTTAGGGTAGGGGGGTTGATAGAGGTTATGTTGGAGTTGCTCTAATGATAATATATGTACTCTTTGATTATTTTACATGCTATGAATCCATAGGGAATTTCTTGTAGATAAAAAAATATTTGATGAGGGATCCTTAAGAACATATCTAGTGAATGACACTGGAAGATTCCTGTCCACAAATTTGTGATTAGCTTTCCCCCAGGTCACTAATTACACGATACCATCAAAGCTCCCCCCCCTTTTCGATAAGGAGGCTATCAAAGCTAAATTTCAGGAACCCATTAGATGAAAGTTTCTATGGCACATGTGCCAAAGCAAATTCTGCATACAATGAACTTTCTTGGACATTGTAGGGCTTGATCTGGAGATGGTAGACTGAAGACTTCTTAGCTTTACTTTCATACAAAGAGCTGAACTTTAAAGAAATCATTTCTGAACATCTAACCACTGGATCATTAGCAGTTAAATACTATCTGATTTATTTCATCGATGCAGACCATCCAGTCATCCACAGGGACATCAAATCCTCAAACATTCTTCTAATGAACAATTTTCGAGCCAAGGTTGCTGACTTTGGGTTTGCCAAACTGGCACCAACTGACGCTAGCCATGTCTCTACTCAAGTCAAAGGAACAGCAGGCTATCTTGATCCAGAATACCTCAGAACATACCAGCTCAATGAGAAGAGTGACGTCTACTCCTTTGGGGTTCTGCTGGTGGAGTTGGTTACTGGGAGGCGCCCTATAGAGCCAAAGAGGTTAATCATTGAGCGTGTTACCACCAAATGGGTTAGTTTCTGTCAGTCTAGACATTGTACTTATTTGCATCACCATTGGTTTCAGTACCTGATGAAGCAGTGGTAACACAATTATATATGCAGTACTATATCATAACTAGTCTACATTTGGTTTTAAAGTGGTTCCTCCATGTACTACTATACCGGTGTTTTACAGGCAATGGAGAAATTTGTGGAGGGCAATGCTATCCAAACACTGGATTCGAATCTGGAAGCAAACGACGCGATCAATCTGGCAGTCGAGAAGATGTACGAGCTGGCTCTGCAATGCTTAACTCCAACAAAGAGAAACCGGCCGAGCATGAGGAGATGCGCGGAGATTCTGTGGAGCATACGTAAAGATTACAGGGAGTTGGTTGTACCCACCTCGGCCATGAACTGAAGCAGCTCACCTGGAGCAATCAAGCGAACAAAAGATGAATTCCAGTTTGCCTCTATGCAAAGATTGGTGGTGGGATTGCTCAAAAAAAAGAAAAGATTGGTGGTGGGAATCACGCAAACGCTTTGCTTGGATTAGTTGTGAACGGGACTGATGGCCTCCCTAGATTTGTGTGTTTCTACTAGTAAATAGGCAACTAGAAAATCTCTTACAAGTCTTACGACACAGTATGAAAATGTTGCTGTGCAAACATGTATGAATACGAGTATATAATGGTGTGTATATCCTGTAGGTTTTCTTATACAGGTGGAAATATGAAGAATCTTTGTTTTCCCCATTAAGCAAATGCACTGTGTTTTTGTTTTTTGTTTTTTTAAGAGATGCACTGTGTATGATGACTGGTGGCCCAAAGTCGAGAGTGGACAGGGCAAGTTGGCAACGACACAAAGGAGTCGTCGCCTGCGGGACAGCGCTAGCCGAATCCGAAGGCCATTCTAAAAAAAAAAAAACGAAGGCCGAAGCCACGCCGCCGCCGGTGTCCGCAGGAGGCACACCGGTACCCCTCTGTCTGTGGTCACTGTCATGCATGTGTGACTGTAATAAAACTCGAGCATTTTCTTGCCAAAACTTGCTCTACCTAGACGTCCACTAATTACAGCCGAGCTTAGTTAGTTATTTATTTCTAGCAACGGCTTAGCATAATTTCTAGGGTAGAGAGCTGTTCCACGAGAGATGTTCACTCCGCTGCCCAAAACGAAATCTAAGCCAGTATACTAGTACTTGTTTAGCATGGAGTAAGCATCTTTTTGTTGACATGTTACTTCCTTTATTACTTGTCTACCCCAATGCAAGCCACGATGCTCACTCCGCTGCCCAAAACTAACCCCAACCCACGATGTTTGTTCTCTCGGATTTTTTTTTACCAGTAGTGAACGCGTGTCCTTTTCCAGTTCTCATTTGAAAGACCACTGATACAACCTTAATGCCTTATTTCTCGCAAATAATAGCTGGTACACGATGAAATTAAAAGCGAGTAGTATTTTTAATTTAAGTTCCTTCCGCGTAGCTGGTACACATCGTAAATGTATAACTTGTACTTCGTGCGTATATTGTCGTGGTGAACTAACGTGTCAATGCACGTCAACCTAGAGAATTCTCATTGTAGGAACCATGTTATATTTATTTGAATCGCCTAGCTAGTAAGAAGAATGCGAATCTCAGAGCATCTTCAAGAGCTCTTGTATTTTGGGTGAGTTGGCTAAAAAAAGAAAAGAAAGACAAAAAAATCCACATCCAACAGAAACTATCTACCTCGTCTTCTATCCTCGTTTTCTATCCAAGGGTACCGCTGAGCATCTTTGCCTAGCGCTGAACGCTAGCCATTTCTTTTTAGATTTTGAAGAAGCTGTTGGATTTCAATCCTTTTTCACTAGCTATTTCATTTTATATAATAACTATATCAGGATTTTAGCTATTCATAGATATAAGAGCTCTTGAAGATGCTTTGGATTTGAAACTTGTAAATCTACTTCGTCATACCTATAGTATATATCTTAATCTAAAAATACCTAGTATATATGGAATGGGGGGGGGTGATTAATGGCTGCTTCAAGAAGATAATAACGCCCCCATAATAATGTGGGACGTCCAAGTAGTCTCCAACAAATTCCCAAGGTTTATTTAGAAGCAATTTATTATAGCATATCTTTTTTCCCGAAATGCATTCTACAGCCAATAAATACACTAGCACACGGTATTAGCTAGCAATTATAGAAACTAACAGGTTCACGCGCTTCACACTTGCAAGTGGAAATAAAATATCAGAAGGAAAATTGCGACTCAAAAACTTGAGAACGAAATTAGAGATGATATAGGATGTGATTCTACCTATCATCCCTCTTTCGTGTCGTACAACTACTTTTAGTTTACCCATAGTTAATTCCTACTTACCTAAGGCTGCAGTGATCTTTTTTTCTAAAATAAAAGGCTGCAGTGATCTTTTTATTTATTCCCAAAGGTTTTTTCTATAATTCTTGGAAAAAATCCGCTAGCTATTAGCCAAGAGCCCTCACAGGGGGAAAGGAGGGTCTGAGGAGAGAAAAAGGCAAAACAAGACGGTCACAGGAAAAACCAAAATCAGACACACCGCCCAGTGCCCACCTTCCACCAAAACCCTAGCACAAACTTCGATCCATTAGCGCTGCCGCTCCTCCGCTCGCCGGCGACTTGATTCCGCCATGCGGATCCGAAGGAATCCTTCTAGGATCCTTGACTTGTCCTCCCACACCACCGTGCAGGTGCAACCCAGGGCACCGCTATCTGAGGAGCCCGTGCTCCCACCGCCCGCGCCCGGGTCTTCATCTTCGACGACGCCGACGCCGCCGCCACCGCCGACGACGCCGACGCCACCGACACCGTCGACAGCCTCTTCCTCCTAAAGGCTAAGCCTGTGAAGTTCTGCTTGCAGAGCTGGGCATGGATTACACATCCATACGCGCTCAATCTTGATGAGGTCAGTCTCTGCCCCCTACATCCTATCCTCCTCCCCTGCTCCAAACTTCCAATCCACCTATGTACCATGGTTTTTGGCTTTCGCTTGTAGTTTGGAGATGCCCCGTATACCTTTTTCATTTTTTTCCATGTTTGGGTTTGGATCGCATCCCCATCTCGCATGTGTGTATGTTTAGGGTTTGGTTTGTCCATTCCACCGCAAGTCGACAGTCTTGAAGTGCTCGACGGGGGGAGAAAGGGGAAATTATCCAGATCGGCTTCATGCTAGTACTACGGGGTTCTTTCACTCAGAATCTTGGGTTCCCGATTTGGTATTCGTAGAAATGGAAGATCTTGCCCAAACCCTAGCTTCTGGATCTGTGTCCGCTGCTGTCTACAATAGAAATTTGTCTTCTTGATTACGGAGGAGAGCTGCCAATCTTTGTATTTCTGTCTTCAACAGAAATGAGTAGTGAGCATGAATCAAGCACAGATCAGAGCTGCTAGTAGGGTATATCTTAGTCCAAAGAATCGTTCTGTTTCCTGTGCACTGCACGCCATATGCATTGAGCCATTTCGGGTTGCTCTGTGCTTGATCTTTCTGCTGTTGGCTTGCTATGCATGTAGGAGCTGAACGATGACGATGGTCTCGTCAGCAACGCCTGGAGGGAACCCCGTGAGAATCCTGGTTTGTCTTACACCAACGTGGATTTCGTGCTGCAGCAGGATGAGGAGGAGACAGAGTCTGAGGTGGAGGAGGACATTTTTCTTATGAAGGGGAAGAAGGTGGAGGACAAGATTGGGAAGCAAAAGCAGCAGGAAGAGGATGTGGTGGTGGTTAACGAGAAGCTGAAGCGAGATGGAAATCAACAAAAGAAGAAGGAGTCCAAGTCCAATATGATGAAGGCGAGAGTGATCACTGCTGATGAGCCTCCGAAGTGCAAGAAGACGGACGGCAGGAAGTGGAGCTGCCGGAGCATCGCTGCTCTGCCCACACTGTGCGAGAAGCACTTGAGACGGAGCCGTTTGTTGTGAAAACCGCCCAATTTAATATTATTTTAAATGAACCGCCGGTTGTTATCTTTCAGATGAGAGTTAACACGTGTTTGCCGGAGAGTGTGCCACGTGTTACCTCACATCTAGAGACACGAATAACCGACACGTCATTCGCCTAAAATAATATCAAATCCGGTAGTCCCGGTATGTGCTCTAACATACGCCCAGAATTAGCATATGCACATACCGTTTACAATCGAATACATCGCCAATAATCTACAAAGAGCAGTTTTACAACACCAGAGTTCGAAACTTAACAAGTTCAACATAGGAAGGTTCAAACTATCCACCATTACAAGCATTGGGCTCACGGAAGCCATATTATACAGAAACTTAAAGATTATTATATTTACATGCTCTCATGGAGTTCGATTAAAAAAATCCTACTACGATGATGATGTCTTGCTCAAGGACATCACCACAGCCGCAACGACCTACTCCTCCCCCGCATTGGGATCAGCGGGGTAGAAGTGGCCGAACACCACTTCCGACTCACCTGCAACCAGGTTTAGAAAGCAACCTGAGTACAAAAGGTACTCGCAAGACTTACGCGATTAAATAAACAAGGATAATACAAAGGCTCAAATAAAAACTTTAAGGTTAAATAATTATTGCATAAGCATGAGCTCTCTAAACTAACACCTAGCAAAATTAATTAATGTTGCCCGAACCCCCATTAAATTTTAGTAGAACATATTAAGAATAACATAATTATTCCCGAGTTACTAAAACCCTCTCCAACATGTCCGCACTTCTACGAGGAGTTCATAGGATAAAGAGTGTGCTCATAACCGAGAGCGCGGCAATTCGAATTGATTCAAATATTGCAAGGGTGTACTACTTTACCCACACGACGCGAGGACCATGCGACTCACCCAACCGATCACGTCGGGCAAGGGGGTACTCACGTCAACCGTTCCCAACAAAGCTCAACCGTTGAGGGTAAGCCCAGCTTGCGCATGGAGACTTAGTTCCACCGGGGACATCTCTAAACTTTCCTACACATAGTTCCACCCGGGGACACACTGAGCCTCCCTGCATAGCCTTTGGCCACGTATCTGGGACCGTGCCCCAATGATCAAGTCAAAGAAGGTAATTGGCTCATCCGTATCATTATATTGGATATGTGGTAGCACGGAAAGGTGCTCAAAACCAACGTCGTCCACTCGGTCCTTAATCAATTAAAACGGACTATGCCCATGTGACTTCATTCTCTAGGCCCTACTATTCCGCTCGAATCTCGATACTACCAAACTCTTACCACCAAGCCGAACCAGTGCAACAAGGATAAACGGTAAGTGTGATCCTCCAAACTATTCCTGTCTAGCGAGCGATATAAATAATCTAAGCAGGGCTAAGCATCTGGTCAAGTTAAGTGATTAACTGACTAACTAGTGCCAAGAGCAAGGATAACAAATCAAGGAAGGATAATGCACGCAGATATGTACAAGAATGTAATACATACATAATATACATATAACCCTAACATTACCCGGTGAGATAACTATATAACTCAGATTAAATAGGAGCAAGGAATCATGCTTAGCTGCTTGCCTCGGTTAGCTTCGGGCTCGACCGCGAACTGGACTCCGGGTTTAGGCTCGACGGACTCGGCGGGCTCCACGGGTTCGTTCTCCGACGATTCGGTCACTATAATGCATGAATGCGATGCATGAATTAGTGCGATGCTATGCTTATGCATAAAATAAACTGCATGAAATGATATACGCGAAAAGATGTACATGAAACAACGTTTTGGATATGCAACTCTGACAAAACCGGAGGTTCCGGCCTGACAAAACCAGAGGTTCCGGTTGCAAAACCGGATGTTCCGGTTTTAAGTACTTGTCAGGCCAAAACCGGAAGTTCCGATTTCTAAAACCGGCGGTTCCGGTTTCAGTCGGTCACTGGCGGACTGTCCGCTCCAAAGAGCCGGACCGTCCGCGACTCGACTTCGACGCGGCGACCATGGTGCAGCAGCGGCACGGTCGTGTTCCGGCGGCAGAGCAGGGCCGGAGTGGGCCGAAGGAGGCGCGCACGGGGTGTTCCATGGCAAGGCGAAGCTCACCCCGGCGGCAGACGGCGAGGAACGGCGACGAGGCGGCGGCACGACGGAGAGGAGCGGCGGCGGGTGGAGGAGCTCACCGGGGGCTCTGCGCGGCGATGGAAGTGGCCGGGTAAGGAGGGGAACGGGTCGAGGAGGGGTAGGAGATGCTCCCCCGCGAAGAATCGACGAGGAACTCACCGAGGACGACGAACCGCGGTGGCGATGGAGCTTGGGGCGGTGGTGGCAATGGTGGATTGAGGATCAAATGGCTAGGGTTTGAGGGGAAGGGGCCGGTCGGACCTTAAGGCGAGGAAAGGAGTGAGGGGGCGGCGCGGCAGCCGAGGATGGCCGGCGCGTGTCGTGAGGATGGCCGGCGGCGGTGGCGACGTGCGGCGCGCCGCGATTCGTGCTCTGCCCACGAAGCAGAGTAAAACCGGAAGTTCCGGTTTTTGAACCCGGAGGTTCCGGATTTTGATTTTTTCAACCCAGGATGTTACACTCGTACTACAGCTCTGGGAAGGAAGCACCTGGATAAGGCAGCTCCAAATCGGCTCCGCAGAAGGCATTGGCGGGTTCTGGAGCAGCTCCAGTGAAAACCTTGTCCGGCTCCAAGCGAGCTCGAGCGCGCGCATCGCCATCCATCTCCGAAGCAGTGTTGGCGAGTGATGCACCAGCGAGGTCAAAAGTAGCGCCGTCGGCGGTGGCGGGTGCGCGGCCAAGCTCCAAGCGCCCAAAGAAGAATAAGAGGGAAGGCTATTACTCGGGCGGAGCGTTCTACTACCCCGAGCCGTTCGGCCCATTCCGAGGAAAGCAGCGCGGCCATTACAGCCCTGCCATCGTTGAAGAAGAAGAAGATAGGTCCACACAGGGAGATGCCAGCACATCAGAAGCTCCAGAGGGAGGTGTCTTTCCTAAAGCAAAACTGAGCTTGAAGCATGGAAAAAAATTTCGACCGGTAAATCCGGTTTACCGGAAAATTTACCGTTACCGGTAGTGTCCGAGAAATGGATTTCGGTGATATTTCGCATTTACCGTTTTCAAATTTGAAAATTTCAAAAAAATTATATAAAATAGGGTAAAAATCTGATAAAAAACTAGACATTTTTATGAGCATTTTGGACTAATATTTTTTGTTGAAATGTAACCTCATATGTTGTGTAAAAAAAAAAGAAAATGAGCTTTTACTGTTGAACGACTCACCTTATCCATTCGCACGCCCCGAGCAGCCGTCCACCCTCCCCATTTCTCCTCCTCCAGTCCTCCGACACCCGAGCTGCTCCCTCCTTGGCTCCCGGCGATTTCCGACCGGATCCCACCGGTTTCCGCGCTCGTGGAGGCGGTTTCCGACCGGCAAGAAGAGGTTTCCGGGCGGGCGCGGGCGCCGGTGCCGCTGCCGGCCGCTCCCGTCATTTCCCGAGCGGAAATCGGGGTGTTTCGGCCGGATTTCGTCGCCGGTCGCGCGTAGATTCCGCTTGCTCCGGGTTTTGCGGTTTTCGGAAGTTCCGGCCGGTAAATCTTTGATTCCGACCGGTTTTTCTCCCTACCGACCGGATCCGGCTGCTGTGGGTAAGGTTTTTTTTGTTTGAATTTTTTTATGGTAGCAAGTAGTGTAATATAAGTATTAGTAGAAGTATACAATGTTTTTATGGATTAGAAAACGAGAATGTGCATGTATTTGTTATTCATGTTTTGTTATGTATGTGTATGAGTACAAATGTGAAAATTAATATGCATGTGTTATGACAAATTGAGAATGTGCATGTTTTTTTGGTATGTGAATATGCATGTGCATGTGTATGAATGTTGCACCGTTGCAGGTAAATGGTTGACCCTGTTTGGGAGCATGGAGAAAAAAGGGGATCGGGTTTCAAGTGCAAGTATTGTGGCACATCAAAGAGCGGTGGAGGGGCAACACGGTTCAAGGACCACTTGGCACATAGAGGTCATGATGTTATTGATTGCCCTTCGGTTCCCCCCGCGGTGAAGAACTTTTTCATTAGTGAGTTGGACAAGATAAAGGCGAAGAAGTATGAAAGACAGCAAGATAGACGTAGGAGAGATGCTGCAGCTCGAAGTACTCAATATGTTGACTTTGAAGGTGAGGAAGAAGAAGAAGAAGAGCAGGATGATGAGTTGCAGCAAGCTTTGAGACATTCACGGGAAGAGTATGAGTTTAGGCAAAGGGCTGGTCCAAGGTATGAGAGGGGTGGTGGTTCTGGATCAGGCCAGGCACGGGATCCAGGTGGTGGCTCTAGACCAATTGGGAGGATGTTTTCTAGGAGTCGGTCACATATCCCCGAGCGGGCAAGGGACTATAACCTTGCTACTGCTTCCGGACCGAGGCAGCAGAGGATTGATACGGGGCCTTGGACGTCTAAGGGGAGGACTGCGAGAGAGTTGCTGGGTAGGGCGTGGTCAAAGGCTTGCCACTCCGTTGGTATTCCTGGACGGAAGGTAGATGACCCTTACTTTAGGGCGGCCATCATAGAGACACAGAAACAAGGTAAATAATCATTTATTATTGCATGCCAATTTGTATTGTACATCCCGGATCATATGTGATTATTGCATGCAGGTACTGGGGTCACGATCCCAACTGGGAGGGACATTGATGGAAAATATCTTTCAGAGAACGTGGAGGAGATAAAGAAGGAGATCAACAAGTGGAAGCAAGAGTTCCCTGAGTATGGTGCCACTATCATATGTGATTCATGGACCGGTATTTCTCGCAATAGCGTAATCAACTTCTTGGTATATTGCAATGGAATGATGTACTTCTGGAAGTCTATTGATGTAACTGGAAAAATACAAGATCATCATCTCATACTTAAGGTAATCATTTGTATTTTTCTAATGGATCATGACATTTGTAAGAATTTGTAGTTTTCTAATGGATTCCAACAACTTGCAGGAGATAACAATTGTTCTGAACGATATAGGGCCAGAAGATGTGATTCAGATAGTCACTGATAATGGCAGCAACTTTAAGAAGGCTTGCAAGCTGTTGGCAGAGGAGTACCCTCACATTGTGTGGCAGCCATGTCTTGCCCACACGATCAACCTCATTCTTAAAGATATTGGAAAGTGGGATGATCACAAGGCCATGATTCAGAGTGCCCAATATATTTGTCAATGGTTATACAATTCTAATAGTGTGCACTCCATGTTTAAGAGTGCCACTGGTGGGGAGCTAGTTAAATGGAATGCAACAAGATTTGGCACTAACTATATGTTTCTGGAGAGTTTTATGAAGAAGAAAGATCAATTTATGATATGGATGATGTCAACTGAATATAGATCATCACGCCACTACAAGACTGAAGCAGGCAAGTATGCATTCGAATGCATGACCTCTGTTCAATGGTGGGCAAACATGCAGTATGTTATTAATGATGTGGAGCCTCTCTATTCTTTTTTGCGATTTGCTGATCAAGACAAGACTCCAACTTTGGGTGAAGTTCTTATGGAGTACGGCAGCCTCAAGCGTACATATCATACCCGGTTCCATTCAGATATGGCAAGGTGTGACAGGATCATGGAAATTGTTGACAGAAGGTTGGCTAGTGTGTTCGAAGGTACGTATGCGCACACTGCTTGTGCCGTACACCCATATGCTTGTTATGCGTTTGGAATATCAGAAAATGTCTTTGGAGACCTTCGGAAAGGGCTGGAGAAACTTTTTGACATCGACAGAGCAGCACGTGCACTACAAGAGTATGAGCTCTTTCGTCGAAAACTTGGAGAATTCTCATCTGACCTTGCTGCGAGGATGGCAAAAGATAGAGGCACTTCTCCAGCTAGTTGGTGGGCTATGTTTGGTTCAGAAACACCACATCTTCAGATAGCAGCTAAGCGACTACTCTCTCAATGCGCATCATCAAGTGGATGTGAAAGGAATTGGAGTTCCTTTGCCTTTATTCACACAAAGCTTCGCAACAGGTTAAGCAGCATGAAGCTCCATAATTTGGTATATGTGCACTACAACCTTCGGCTTCGTATTCAGCGTGCAACAGCTACAGTTGAGGCAAGTGATTTCGATCCTGCTACTAGCTTCATGGATCTCTCATTGTATCGGCAGACCAGGCCAATTGAAGAATGGATGCAGCATGGTAGATCAAATAGAGCACCAACCTTAGATGAAGATTCTGATTTTGCCGACCCTCCTGTGCCTGCTCAGATCTTGACTGACCTCGCACGTAGGGTGGGTGAGCCAGTAAATGTTGATGATTGGGCCAGAGAGAATATTGGTGACACCCACCTAGGGAAAAGAAAGACCAAAATTCCTCCAAATCAGTCTAAACGAAAAAAACAAAGAAAGGGTGACGTTGAGGAGGAAAGCATTGGCACTGACGATACCACACCAGAGCCTAGTGATGATGGACATGGTGGTAGTGGTGGTGATGATGATGACGACGACGACGATGACGATGATGGTGATGGCAATGAGGGTGGTGATGACAATGACGATGATGATGGGGATGATCGTGGTGGTGCTTCTACTAGTGGTGCTCCAACTGGTGCTATGAGATTTACGGGAGAGACTGCCTTCACTCATGCCACACAAGATCAAGATCATGGAGCACCCAGCTCTCAACGTCGCACAAGAAGCAATACTCGTCCATTAGGCCCGTACGACGGTGAGGATGATGGTAGCTCTACCTCTGTCAGTTCCACCTACAGCTACCCGTCGGCACCCTCCTTTGTGTGGCCACCACAACCACATCCGATGGCTGTCCCTCCGCGTCCTCTATATGGATATCCCCATATGTACTATCAAGGATATCTCCCATATGGAAATCCTCACATGTACTATCAGGAATATCCCCCAGAGCAAGATCCCTCCGAATGAGTACCTAAATATGTAGGTAACACATCTTATTTTCTCACTTGCATTCATTTCTTTTACATCTTCTCACCCATTTTATTTATTCCTTTTTATAGGATTCGACGTTACAATGGGAGTCATCAACAATTTCCGGTCGGTCGTAAGGTTTTCCTATGGGAAAACACCGAAATAAAAATTTTAGAGTATATTATGTGTTAACTATTTGAGACTTGTATTATTTGAACCTATATTTTATTTGAACCTATAAATTGTGTTAACAAGTTGAACCTATATTTTATTGCATTTGGATTGTGGTTTGTATTGATATACATATGTTTTACGTCAATTCTATTAATATTTGCTTTGTAAGAAAATCATTATGCATATTGAACTATTATATATAAGAATTAGATATAATTCTCTGAAAATATTACACTTCTCTTAACACAATTTGTTGTTTTCTACCGTGGTCAACATTTTTCGGTAATTATGCAGCCTATTCCACCGAAATTACAACGGAAACCGGTCGAAAAATACGAAATTCGGTGGTTTCAAATTTGAATTGGTTTACCGACCGGTAAATCCGGTAAACCGCCGGTTTTCGGTATTTTTCCGTTACCGGTGCGGTCCGGTAAATGACTTACCGCCGGTAAGTTTATCCTTGGCTTGAAGGCGACGAGGAAGCCCTTGAAGAAAACCCGGACTCTTGAGTCGCTGCAAGCACCGCAAGCTCCCTCAATGGAAGGCCAGTCATCATTGTGAGCAACTTCCGTGTGGGATATGGTGTAAACTGTCAATTAATCATTTCGTGCTTAATTTGTATGACTTGTAGCACCTGGTTTCTGCTTGGCTTGCTTCATCTGTCAACTGTGTCGTCGCTGTGTGGTCGTGTTGTGCGATCTTATCTTGTGTCTGTTTTATTGACTGTTGTTACGGAATGGTGGCATGTGCTGTATCGTTTCGGATAAAGTTTTAATATGTATGTATTGCTAGTTTAATTAATGTGCTCATCATATTTTGACTTGTAGCATTTCTTAGTCGATCAAGATGTTGGCATTTTGGTTTTTATGTCAACAATGAATCTGTATGGTATTATCTACAAATTCATAAGATCCCATGCATATTATGTGCACACCTTCAAAAAGGAAGGCAAGCTGCCGATTTCGCTATATCGGCCGACAGATTAGGGCCTCCCATAAAAAGACATTGGTTTTTTCTCAAAAAGAAATCTATTACCATCTGTTCAAACTTTTTGCGAGACCTATCAGAAATGTTGCGCGTTCTGCGTCATGGCCGGCCGGGCAGTCGGTGCATTGCCAAAGCTCGTGCACGTGCTTGGAGCCTTGGATTGAGAACGGATGACTGGGATCGATTTTGAGTGACTCGAAGGTGGAAGCGGACCTTGACAAGTCGACACGACCCGCCACTACGTTATCGAGTGCCATGCAAAATGCTATAATTTTTTTGGACCGAAAATAATGTTATGGGTTTTCCCCCCGACTATACAAGAGCCAAACTGCATCTCACGGAAAGGCACAGTGACAGAAAAACATTGTAGATGACAGGATTCATCCTAAAAGATGAATGATAGCAGTATGTGTATGTCCTATAATTATCGCAGATCATTCTGAAAAAAGAAAAAACATGAATGTCACACTCAAACTGGACACATCAGTAACCCCAGTCACCACCCACCAAGTTAACTTAGAAATGAAATTTCGGCACAAATTCTTTCCCACCATCAGTGACCAACTTGAAGATTGAATTGCATGGAATAGGGTCTAGGTCTGGAGTATCGCGAAATCCAGCTACAATATTGTAGTGTGCGAAGATCACCACGGTAACTAGAAGCAGAAATCGGAAGAAGAAGACAAGGAAGAAGGGGGTAAAGTAGATCAGTATGCAGAAGAGAGGAACATAATTGGTGGGAGGAATGTTTCATTCATTTCCCGAATGCCAAGAAAGACCGCTATCTCAGTACATATAGTGATAGCCTCAGCCAGCTTAACACGATAATGGCTCTAGGCCCAAGACTACACACAAGTGTTAGCTCAACGTACAATACTGGTAATGGTGCAAGGTCCAAAACTCCACACCGCACTACCGGCCCACTATGACTTAGCCGAGCACGCTCATGACATTGCCGCCCCCTTGAGATCCAGCCAGTCCCCAGGCTGGTGCTGATGGAAACCGTGCCTTGACAGCGTAGTAGTCTTCCCAGGTGGCCATATCAGGAGGTAAACTGCTCCACTGGACACGCACCTGATCAATTGCTGAGTCACCCTTCTTCACCAACCTTCTATTGAGAATCGCTTCATGGACAACATCAATCACATCCAAGGCAGGAAGAGTAGGAATGTTGGTGAATATCGGTGTATGATTAGGAATGGAGAGCTTCAATTGTGAAACATGAAAAACTGGGTGGATCTGAGCATGTGGCGGCAGTTGCAGTTTGTAAGCAGTATTACCCACACGCTCCAGAACTTTGTAGGGACCAAAAACTTGAAGGCCAACTTGGGAAAGGGAAGGTTTGCCACTGACAATTGTGCATATGGTTGCACCCTAAAATACACCAAGTCCCCAACCTGAAATTGCCTTGGAGTTCTATGTTTATCAGCGTAAGACTTCATCTTCTGTTGGGCCTTAAGGAGATTATCCTTCAAAGAAGACAAGTGCTGTCTGCCTTGGAGCAGGTCAGCATCTTCAGAGGAACTAGGTGAAGACTAAATTGGTATTGTGCTAGTATTTGCATCAACTCCATGCAGTGCTTTGAATGGAGAGCATTTCAGAGCAATGTGAAAACTGGAGTTACACCAAAGTTCAGCTAAAGCAAGCCACTTATGCCATTTAATGTGTTGGGTGAGTTATGAACAACACACCTAAGAAACATTTCAAGGCATTGATTGACCTTTTCTGTCTGGCCATCT
Organism: Panicum virgatum; assembly: GCF_016808335.1. Classification (NCBI taxonomy): domain Eukaryota; kingdom Viridiplantae; phylum Streptophyta; class Magnoliopsida; order Poales; family Poaceae; genus Panicum; species Panicum virgatum. The sequence goes on along the minus strand of NC_053144.1, from coordinate 67,383,065 downwards.
GTTTGAGAATAGTAGGCATAACTCATGAGTAACTTGGTGCCCAATTGGGTAAGCAACTCTTTCCAAAAGGTAGCAGCGAAGACCTTGTCTTTGTCTGAAACTATAGTGTGACCATGGCCACAAACTTAGCAGAGAAAGGATGCTTTAATGGAAAAAAGTGAGCATACTTGGTAAAACGGTCCACTATGACCATGATCATAGAGAAAGTGTCAGACTTGGGCAAGCCCTCAATAAAGTACATGCAAGACTCAACAGGAATAGGAAAAGGCTTGTAGCAAACCAGGTACTTGCAGTTTTCATGTTTTACATGCTGACATACTTGACATTGTTTAACAAATGATTCAACATCACTTTTAAGACCAGATCAGTGAAACGATTTCTTCACCCGTTGGTAAGCTGCTTGAACGCCAAAGTGGCCTCCAAATGTTGATGAATGGAAATGGAATGCATAAATGATTTTGGTTGGCAAAGCAGAGTTACTACCAACCCATAATTGTTGGTTTCTGTAGATGAGGCCATTCCTGAGGCAAAAACACTAGGAGTTGGGATTGATAACTGCCAATTTTGTGAGTAGTTGTTGTGCTGAAAACATCAGTGGAGTATGAGTTAAGGACCTCCTACAGCCGAACTAACCAATAGAAACAACAGAGTGCTCAAAGGCATGTCCAACTCTAGAAAGGGCATCTGCCACCCTGTTCTCAACTACCTTTTTTATAGTGAAGTTTGAATTGCAAGCCAGCCAATTTAGCCATAGCCTTTTTCTGCCATTTGGTGAACAATGTCTGATCCTGCAAGTGGCATAAGCCCTTATGGCCCGTCTTAATCAGAAATTCACCTCTCTGCAGATAGCATCTCCATTTATCCACTGCCATAAAAATCGCAATGAATTGCTTTTCATATATGGAAAGTTTCTGATTATTGACTCCCAAAGCCTTGTTAAAAAATGCAATTGGGTGTCCTTTAGGAGAGAGAGCTGCTCCAACTCCTGTATCAAACTGCTCACTGAAGTCTGGCAAGGCCATGGCTTGTTTCAGTTTGTTAAAAGCATGTTGAGCATCATCGTGCCACTGAAACTGCTTAAGCTTGAGGAGCTGAGTAAGTGGCTTTGCAATTAATGGTGCACGAATTTCCTATAATAGCCCGTGAGACCCAAAAAAGAACCCTTAATTCAGTAGTATTTGTGGGAACTGGCCGGTGGAGAATGACATGAGTTTTAGTGGGATATGTGGAGACATCGTCACCAGATAGATATGTCCCAAATACTCAGGTTTGGTTTGAGCAAAGCTGCACTTGCTGAACTTGGCCACTAATTGGTGTTGTTGCAGCACTTAAAATATAATAGACTGATGTCATCCATGAAAACCATTACAATTTTTCTCAAATATGGTGCAATATAGAATTCATCAAACATTGAAAGGTTGTTGGGGCATCAGTGAGCCCAAATGGAATTACCTTGAATTGAAAGTGGCCATGATGTGTCATATGAAAGCAGTTTTGTACGCATCAACAGGCAACATCCTTATCTGATGAAAACCTGACTTCATGTCTAACTTAGCAAAGTACTTGGCTCCATATAACTTCAAGCAATTTGTCAATAATGGGCATTGCAAATTTGTTTTTGATAGTAAGGTCATTGAGTTTTCTATAATCAACGTAAAAGCGCTAAGAACCATCTTTCTTATTAACTAATAGCACTGGGGAAGCAAAAGGGCTAATGCTAGTATAATTATGCCAGAGGCCAGCATTTCATTCACTTGATTTTCTATTTCATCTTTTTGCAAAAAAGAGTACTTGTAGGGTCTCGAGTTCACAAGAACAAACATTAGGAAGGAGAGAAATGGCATGGTCATAAGCTCTGCACGGAGGCAAGCGTTTCGAATCTTGAAAGACTGAGTAGTAGTGTAGTACTGCTATAAAAATTGCTGAATGCAGGAAGGCAAGGTCATAAAATCAAGGGAAAAAGTCCAAATTACTACCCTGTGTTTTTGCGAAAGTCCAGATAACCCCCTAAGGAGTTGTTTAGTTTATTTTACTACAGTGGCTTTCTAAACCGGTGCACTTAACACCTTTTGGCACTAAACTAATCTGGTTTTGGTGATGTGGAGGTGGTTTTGCAAATCATCAAGCCACATAAGCTGGATGACGTGGCCAAAAGTTTGCTAGCGCACATAACCCCCTCATTTTCTCCTCCCTATGATCGCTACTCTTCTGCCTCACGGGGACATCGCGACTCCCTGGTGGCGGACTACCGCGGCGATCACGGCACAGTAGAGGCGAGCGGCGGCGACGAAGTTCCTGAGGTGCGTCCTGCTACCTGCCCGGCCCATGCTGCTGTCCCTCCCCCATTCTGCTTTGCTCACGGACTCTTCATCCTCCACTTTGCCCCGCGACGGATCGGTCCAGGTACAGTGGCGATCGGCGGCGATCGCGGCACAACAAAGGTTATCGACAGCGGTTTACTTCCTAAGGTGTGTGCCTCTCCCCTGTAGGACTAGCACCTTGATTGAATTTTGCTTCACAAGACTAGGGTTTCCGTATGTGTAATTGTAGATGAGTTTGTTATTTGTTGCATTTCAGGGCAATGGATCCTGGAGATGTATTGACAATTAGATTTCATGATGGGGGAAGGTTTGATTATGATGGCTACAATGTGAACTACATAGGTGAAACATTTGTTGGATTATCTCACTTGGATAGGGATAAGATATCTTTGCCAGAAGTTAGGGGATTTCTGTCAGATCATGTGACACTTGGCAAAGACGATGATGTGCAACTTCACTAGCTGTTTCCTGGAGGAGATCTAAATAGTGGTTTGAGGCCTCTAAATGATGATAAGACATGTTAGTTCATGTCTGATTGCATTACATGTAATGGTGTTGCTGAAATTTATGTGGAGATTCACAAGAGTGATGCAGGTGCAGAGCAAGGTGAAGAACAACTAGATAGGTCTTATCCTAAAAAGAGCAGTCCAATGGTAAATGCTGCTGGAGATGGAGATGGGCAAGGTGGTGTTGATGGTGATGCTGACTGGGATGGAGATGCTGAAGGGGATAGCTCAGAAGGATTTGACCCTGATGAGGAGGAAGCTGAAACAGAGTCCGATGAAGAATATGTGGATGGTGACAGTTCAGATGGTGATGAAGAGGCAGATGAGTTCAGGTCAATTGCTAGGAATCAAAGGTCTAACCCTGCAGCCACTAAACAATTCTTGCAGGAGATGGAAGAAGTTGCAGCTGAAGCAAAAGCATTGCAGGATGACAATGATGATGAAACTCCCATGATAGATTCAAGTGACGAGTACAGTTATGAAGAAGATGATGAGGGTGAGGCAATTAGAAGGAAGAGTAGATTTCCAAGATTTGATAGTGAAGCAGCAACGCCCACTTTTGCTCTTGGTATGATATTTGCTGGGAGGGTGCAGTTCAAGGATGCTCTCATCAAGTATGGTTTGGCTACTAGGCGACACCTCAATTTCCCAAAGGATGAGAAGGACAGGATCAAATGTAAATGTTCATGGAAGGCCTGCCCCTAGATGATTTATGCTTCCAAAGACAAAGAGCACTTCAAGATGAAGACATTCAATGATGTTCACCAATGCCCACAAAGAAGGGACAACAGATTGGTGACAGCACCTAGGATAGCTGATAGATTTGAGCACATCATTAGGGCCAATCCATCATGGAGGCTTATCAATATCAAGGAGACTGTGTTGCACGAGATGGGTGCAGAGGTTTCTTTGTCCAAGATTAAGAGAGCAAAGTCTATTGTCATGAGAAGGATATATGAGTCGTGCAAAGGAGAGTATGCCAAGGTCTTTTAGTATCAAGCAGAGATACTTAGGAAAAACCCAGGTAGCACAGTTGCAGTGTGTTTGAATCCTGAGTATGATTTCCCTGTGTTTCAGAGAATATATGTTTGCTTTGATGCTTGCAAGAAAGGTTTTATTGCTGGTTGCAGAAAAGTTATTGGAGTGGATGGGTGCTTCTTCAAGGGAGCTTGCAATGGTGAACTCATATGTGCTATTGGAAGGGATGCAAATAATCAAATATATCCAGTAGCTTGGGCAGTGGTGGAGAAGGAGAATGAAAACTCTTGGTCTTGGTTTTTTGGTCTTTTACAGAAGGATCTGAACATCCCCATTGGTGGCAAGGGCTGGGTTATAATATCTGATCAACAAAAGAGTTTGCTCAATGCAGTTGTTGAATACTTTCCAGAATGTGAACATAGGATGTGCACAAGGCACATTTATGCAAATGGGAGGAAGACTGATTACCAAAAGCCCTTTTGGATGTGTGCCAAAGCTTCTAATTTAGATCTATGATCATTGCATGCTGCCAATGGAAGGAATGGGCCAGTGGCCGACTGACCCTAGGCAACCTCAGCCTCCAGCATATGTGAAGATGCCCGGGAGGCCAAGAAAGGAAAGGAGGAGGGAACCAGGTGAGTCCAAGAAGGCAACTAAAGTCTCTAGGGCGGGCAGTGTAGTGACCTGCAGTAAGTGTAAAAAAACAGACCACAACACTAGAACATGTGGCCCCAAATCAAAGGCAAAGAAAAGAATTATGGAGAAAGTCAAAGAGGCAAGTAATTTCATTGTCTGGGTTCAATTCATGTATGCTTTTATTGTGCACTCATCTTGTTTTGGTTGGTTATAGGTACTTGAGAGCAACAGGCCCCTTAAGAAGCCAAGAAAAAATGGAGGCACTCAATGTAGCAGTCAGGCATCTGAATTATCTCAAGTGCAATCCCAGACAGCCTCAACACCAATGAAGATGAAGGCACAAGTTGCTGCCAAGGCAAGATTAGTGAAGAGGAAAGCTTCAACTACAAAGTGATATGTCAATTAGCTTGGTTATTATGTCACTGTGTTAGGGGTCTTCTAGTTATGTTAAACTTTTCTTTGCTCAATTATTTAGTACTGTGAATTTCATCTAAATGGGTGTTTTGTTATATTCATCTAAATGTCAGATATGCCAATACAAGGTTGTGTTCCTCAGTTATGTCAGCTTCCAAACATAGTTTGTGCAATGCATTTCCATTTTCTAATTCCATAACTTAACTCATTCAGTACATCGAGTGCCAATTACAGAGCATGAAAAAATATTCTGGTGTATGATTTTAGTACATCAAGTGCCGATTACATCAGTGACAATTTCATAGCATGATAAAACATTCTGCTATGTGATTTCAGTACATCAAGTGCCGATTACATCAGTGACAATTACAGAGCATGATAAACCATTCTGCTATATGATTTCAGTACATCAAGTGCTAATTACATCAAGCTGCTATTACAGAGCATTATTGTTGGCCAAGCTTATGATTTGACCAAAGGCACTGCTATGGAAGTATATAGTGCTCTTGTTATTGTCCAATTTGCTCTGATCCTAATTCACAAGTACCAGTAGCTGACAGCATCCTCTTTCGTTGATGGTTTGCATCATGCCATCATCTAATCAGTCCAATAGACCTTGATAATGTAGTTTGCTGTAAGGTTTCTTACTTCTGGAGCTTGAGCATGTACTCCAAGAAGTCCGGCGCCGCCGAGCAAGTCCGGCGGCAACGGTGGCGGCCAGCATGTGGAGGTGGAAGAGCGTGGCCCGGAACTCCCAGTCCCGCGCGTGCACGGCGTCTGATTCAGGCCCCCATCAGCATGAGCAACCACCCATCAGAGTCTGTCTGAAACTCTGAACAACAACTCAACAAGTCAGTAGCCGACTAGGCAAGCTGAGCCAAGAAGGCTAGGCGTCCTCCTCAAACCAGAATAGGGTAAACCTGGAAATCACAGTCCCGGAGCATGCGCACGGTGTCGAGCCCTGAGGGGTTGACCATCTCCCGGACGCAGACCCGGCGGATGAGGCGCCAGGTGGGGCCGATGGGGTTCCAGACGATGTTGTGGCTGCCGCCGTAGGAGATGTTGCACGTGGCATCGGGGACATCGCGGCCGGAGAAGAGCAGGTCCTAGTCGCAGAGCACCTCCTTGCGAGGACGGGGGAGGTGGCGACGACGCCGAGCTTAGAGCCGAGGCAGATAGAGAAGCTGAGGCTGCCGCCGCGCCGCATGGCCGCCGCGGATCCTCTTGAGATTAGGGGGTTCGGTAGAGCGGCGGCACGGGCAGGTAGCAGGAGGGGGTACGCACCTCAGGAAATTCATCGCCGCCGATCACCTTTGTTGTGCCGTGGTCGCCGCCGGAGTCGGCACTTGGATCGATCGATCCGCCGCCAGGGAGTCACGAGGCAGAGGAACGGTCACAGGTAGGAGAAAGGAGGGGGGTTATGTGCGCTAGTAGTTTTCTGGCCACATCATCCTGCTTATGTGGCTTGACTATTTGCAAAACCACCTCCACATCACCAAAACCAGATTAGTTTAGTGCCAAAAGGTGTTAAGTGCACCGGTTTAGAAAACCACTATAGTAAAGTAAACTAAACAATTCCTTAGGGGGTTATCTGGACTTGCGCAAAAACACAAGGTAGTAATTTGGACTTTTCCCTAAAATCAAGTACTGAATGATCCACCACTTGTTTCACCATAGCCATTGCCCATATATCATTGCCCTTGTAAGATTTGAACATGTGATCAGCAGAAATTTCCCGTAGCTCAGTGGAAGAGGGATGCAAGATGCCATGTAATCTGACTGTACTACTGTTGTAATGGAAATCCACCCATTTCCTCAACGGTTTCATTTCATTGGAAAAAAACTGCTCCGGCCAGTCTATTCCAAGAATCATATGATAAGCACCCAAAGGAAGGACCAGAGCATCAGTTTCAAAGGTGTGGCCTTGAATCCACCAGCTAAAACCTCTAACAGCTTGAGTACACAGCAGAGATTGGCAATGGCCATTGGCCATCTTGACTTGTACCGGTTCAATGTCCACCACAGTGTAAGGGACCTTATCCACCAAGCTGAAATTGAGAAATGTGTGAGAGCTACCAACATCAAGAAGTTGCTACTGCAGCTGTGATTAGCAGCCAATGTTCTGAATTTGATTGGTTTCTGTTTCTCCACTCAAAAGATTGCATTCAGAGAAACAAAAACATCATCAGAGTTGTACACTGAAGTGGGGGGGGGGGGGGCTCCAATATATCTAAAATATCATCAGACACGATGACCCAATCATCACCACCATCCTCTACAGCTATGAAATTCAACCGAGGATTGGCAAGTTGTTTGCACTTGTGGCCTGGATTGAATTTCCCCCCCCACACTTAAAGCATAAGCCATTTAGTTTCTTGTACTCCTTGAGCTGCCTAGCCTTTGGCAACTCACTAGGTGGAAACTGAGAAGAACTCTCGAACTTAGTCGATGTACCAGGACTTTCTGTGAACCCAGACTCGAATGGTTGAAAGTACCTTAATGTCACCTAGAGGGGGGGTGAATAGGTGTTTCTACAAATTACAAAACTTAATTCCAAATATCAGCACACTGATGGGTCAGACCGCTCTAACACTTAGTAATAGCTAACAAAACCCTCCAACCAGTCAGATCGGTTGATGTGACCGGTCAGATCGGTCTGAAGCAGAAAGCACACTAACTCAGTGTAAATTCCCTCCTCGGTCTCTTGCACAAATCAAACTTGATGAAGTGCCTATGTAGGTGATTTCAAGTATTTCTCTCAAGTCCCTGCACACAGAAAAGGTACACCCAACTAGATCGAAGCGGAAGCACAAATAAAAGCTAGAGAACAACAAGAGAGGCAAACCAAGAGTAGACACAAGGATTTATTTTACCGAAGTTCACATTCACCACCGTGTGAATCTTAATCTCCGTTGAAGTGTCTATTGGAATATGAGTCTATTTCAAATCCGCTCCAATAGAACGAGTCTCTTTCAACCACGATCCTCGCTTCCACTACGATGATCCTTTCCACCAAGGGGGCAAGATCACAGTTGGTAGCTAGCCGTTGACTCCTAGCAGTCTAGGAGGCAAACCTTCAGGAGTAACAAATGTTTCACGGGTTGCTTTAACTTCAAACACAAGTGCTCAAGCTATGGAATGCTAACAAGATCTCTCTTAAGATGCTCACACACACTCAATCTCTCAACCCAACAAAGGATATGTAATCTAGTTAGCACAACTCACAAAGAGTGTTGGGGAGAGCTTTACTGGTCAAGAGAAAAACTTTAGAAAGCTTAGAGATGCAGAAGAACTAGCATCCCTCGAAAGAGACAGCCAAAGGGTATAAATACCTAGCCTTCTAAAACAAGCTGTTTGAACTATTAGTACAGACCGGTCTGAAAATCTAGCCTGGTCAGACCGGTCTGAGCCAAAGAGAACCCAAACCAAGTCAGAGAGCTGCACTTGGTCCACCAAGCTAAGACTTTGTTGACCAAGTTGCTCGAAGTTAGAAAACAAGGGTTTTTCTTAAGGTTTTCTCACTAGGTAACCTATGAGCACTTTTGAGTGTACTCAATCAACCAACGTTGCATCCCTCTGGATAGTACGACATACCTATACTCAAAACTAAAAGTAAATCTCAATTCTAGCACATGAGCTTTGAATTGCTTCAAACTTGCCATATTTTGATTTTCTTAAACTTGGGATTTCAACATTGCACTTCATTCTTGAGCATTTCTATCTTGAGCTAGTGACTTAAAATTTTCCATTATTCATGATATAGTTGTACTTGAATCCATAAGTCACTCCAATATCAATCATAATATGTTTGATGCATTGCATTGCTTTCCTCAGTAAGGCTTAGGTATGATACTTCAAAAACCCCACGGATACCAGCCATTGCACCTTAGCAATTTGCACATGATAAGCCATCGCTTTACCAAAACTTGCTTAGTTCCTCACTCTAGTCATCTCGGTTGGTTTTTTCACCACTTACCTTCGCCACAATTGAGTTAAGCTTTTCACATCAACAATGAAACTTCTTTCTGATTGTAACTTCAACAAAGAATCCCATATCTCAAGCTTCCAATAAGACCAATCATGTAATTCATATGTTTGCCTTGATTTGCAATCTTATTTATGATAGATCACTTCTCATATCTGCCAAACCCTAGATAGAAACCATTTGTTGTCATTGCATGATCACTTGCTTCTATTTTTCTTCACACTTTGCTTGACATTCATCAATATAACCACTTTTTTTGATTGCATATACAGCTAACTCACAAATTGATATGCGAATAAATTCTTGCTCATGATTTCTTTAACACACATGTTAGTCCTTTAACTATGTTGTCAATCAACTCACCAAAGCCCATTAGGGGCCTAAATGCACTTTAAATGATACCTTCTTGGTTAGAGTATCAGGTATCTGCAACTCAGCCACCTAATGGTTTGGTGTGAACTGGTTTACATGGTTTGGGTTTTTAGTTGGTTTATGTTGGTTTGGTGGATAATAGAGGTCGAATATATAATGGTTTGGTTTTAATTATAATGGTTTGATTTAGTTTGGATTGGTTGAGATAGGTTTAGTTAATTTGAAAGATTTAATAATTAAAGAAAAAAGAATAATTCATGGCTATATATGTGACTAAGTTAAAAGTTGGCCCTAAAATTAAAAAGTCGCATTCACACCTTAAAATTTAAACGAAAATAAGATGTGAGTCCCACATAAAAAACCAAACCCTATAACTAAAAAGCTAGCGTCCATACTATAAATTTTAGCAAATTTGACTAAATTTTGTTGAAGACGTCTCAAAATAACAATTAGCTACTTTATGCAAATCGGTGTGACGAGATTTATATGTGGGCACCACGTCAAAAAGTCAAACCCAAGGATTTAGAGCTTGCGTTCACTGTAACACCTCAGGTGTTAATCACTGATAATTAGGATTAAGCACAGCCATTAGTAACAAACCCATACGACCAAACTTCACAAAACCAAAGTTTTTGGTCTCAGCTCAGCCGGACCGGTCTGACCGGTCGGGGCAACCGGTCTGACTGGTTGAACTGAGTTCAACTGGTTGGGCTCAGAACATTTATATCACTCAATCTCTCTTTCTCATCAGTTCACCCACCTCCCTCAGCTCCCTCACGCTCCCACCCCGAGCTCTCCCTCTCTCGAAGCCCAAATCCACCAATCCACCCTTTCCACTTGATTCCAAGTCCATGGAAGGATCAAATCGGCGTGGTCGATCACTCTTCCCACGATTTCCTCCCTGGGGTGGCCGGGATTCAAGTTCTTGTGCACAAAGGAGCTCACTCAAGGTATGACGCTTGTGTCGGCCGATCTCTTTTCCTAGGAGGTTTTAGGAGATTTCCTCTGGTAAAAAACGTCCAAATGTATCCCTGAACTAGTACCTAGAAGGGTTTTAGAATTTGTTGGTGATTTTTGCCGCGCCAAGGATTCTAGGTTTTGATCTGGGTAGGACCGGTCTGACCGGTCGGAGGGACCGGTCTGACCGGTAGGTGTCCGGACAGTCCGGCCATTGGTTCGGATACTCCGGGTTTGAGGTGGTTTAGACATTTCGGGTTTAGGCATGGAAACTCCGGACTTGGGAGTCCGGATACTTCGGGGTTTTGGGTATTTTTGGGTGGACAAGAGCAATTGGGGTAGATCCTTAGTAGTTGTACTCGGTCGATGGTTAATTGTAATTATAAAATCGTATTTGCATTAACTCATATCATATGCATACGTGTAGCAGCCGCGACAGAGGAGGTGGTATATGAAGTGGTTGCGGAGCCACAGGAGCCCCAGGGGCAAGCCCCGCAGCAGGAGGCTCGAGAGGAGTCGGCCCAAGGCCCAACTCACCCTAGTGCTGAGCAGTAGACTCAAGGCAAGCCCCAGTGCACATCCTATTATTTCAACTTATAACACCTATATATGTCTCTATTACTTGTACATTAGGTTTAGGAATTGTTTGAAACCCTAGTTGCATGATCCCTAGGTTTTTCCCTGAGTTATACTAGAATACATAGGACGATAGGAGTGCTATGCTTAATGGTTCTCGGAAGAAAAGACGAGTGATCTCTTGTCACTCGCGAGATATAGGGTGTTTAGAAGTCGAGTAATTTCCGGTTACTCACGAGATATAAGATATATTTATATTCCAGTACATGAGTTATTGAATTTGATACAGAAATTGAGACCGGACGGGGAAATGATGAGGATGTTTTGGGATGGCAGCAGGACATGGTTTCTGGGTGCCTTAGCCCCGCCTGTGTCTATTAAGGACCGGTCGTTGTCGGCAGTGCTGATCGGGGATTGAACTGTACTAACCGCATGCCGGGAGTAGGAGGTAGTCGAAACCGGTAAGCCTAGTACTGCCTCGCTTCGAAAGTACAGAACTGCATCACCACCCCTTAGGGCGAGTCGAGTAGTCGCGGAGAAACGTGATGCATATGTTCACTTTTGGTGGTCTCACTTTGAGCTCGGCTGACTATATGAAGGTGGGGTGGTTCTGTAGTTCGACGCGGGGAGGGGAAGGGTTGGTGCGTGTGGTCCGACGGGGCATACGCGTGCCGTATTGGTTAGGTCTACCTTGCAAGATTAAATCGAATCGATTCGCCGTGTCTCGCGGTTATGATGGCCTTGATCTCATGGTCACATCATAGAAAGGAAAAAAATGGAATAGAAAGGAGATAAGATGCAATGAGGGCTGTGATATTAAATTATGATTGCTCACCTTGAGTGTTGTAGAGTTGCAAATCATAGATGAATAGTAAATTTATTGTTATAAATAGGAGCAAAAAAATTGGAAGACAAGGACTCACTTTTAGCGTTTTTCTGCAAAACCAACCACCAGCCGAAAAGTCGTGCATGTCTAGTTATGTGGGCTAAGTTATACCCACTGGTCGGGTAAGTCTTGCTGAGTGTTAGATGCTCAGAGTTTGTTGCCACACATATTTGTTACAGGACACCCGGACGTCGATTTCTGCCCCTGCTGCGTCAAATTTATCTGCAGAGATGCAGAGGGGTGGGAAGTGGTGGAGAGAGACCCTTAGATTAGGGATTTGGCGGGTTGCACACTTGAGGGCAAGGTGTGCAGCCCTCAGTTTTGTTTCGACCGGTCAGACCGGTCAGTGGACCGGTCTGACCGGTGGTTGCTTAGGCCAGGTAGCACCGGTCTGACCGGTGAGATGTACCGGTCTGACCGGTGGTGTTAGAACTGAACCAGCGAAGTAATGTAGTTGTATGTTTTCTTTTCCATTTGAGCTCGGCTACGCTATGTAAAATTTGTAAATTATGTAATTTATGTAAATTACGTGAGCTTGTGTTTGAACTAAATTTGTAAAACTCTCGTTATTGGTTGTCATCCTTGTATATTTTCAAGTATTTTATCGTGCTTGTACCATCTGCGCCCGCCTTCGCGTGGGACTTCCGGTGTTATTTCGATCGGACCGTGGGTTGAGAAAGGATCGCCAAATTAAGTCATTAAGTTAATGCGCCCGATGTGTTCAAATGACGGTCATTACGCTTAATTTGGAGTTTTAGTTTGGCGGTTCCGTCACAACTGGTATCAGAGCCGAATCGCACTGGGGGTGGTACGAGCATGACTAATTTTGAGGGGTTTTTTATGACTTAAAAATGAATTTCAACTTAAGATAAAATGTTAATTAGTAGTGTGGGCGGGATTATTTGTAATAGCCTTGTATATGGTTAATGTTAGGGTTGTGGCTAGATTGTTGGTTTTGGAGATGAGAGGATTATCGTAGGACGATCATGCATTGTGCATCATGCCATTCATTGATTTAAAAAGATTCTTGCATTTTTGAGGGGGGAAACGGTGTGAAACATCACGAGTGTAACCGGATACTCCGGACATAGGTCCGGATAGTCCGGGTGGGGTGTCCGGATATTCCGGATGAGAATCCGGATAGTCCGAATTTGGTTGCAAAAATTTCTGGCTTTTTTATTTAATTTATGCTTCCTGCATTCTTCCATGGTTGATTGTTTTGTAATCAAAATCATGGGACTAATCTAATCATGGTTGAATACAGAATGGCTGGACCACCGAACCCTCCTGATTTGGCCCAGGCCATTGCGGCCATGCCCACCGGACGCGATGAGCAGACGGCACTCGTCCGGGAGATTGTGGAGCAGGGCAGGGCACAGTGGCACGAACATCACCACCAGCCCCCTGCTCCTGGATATCCGGAGTTTCTGGCTACTCAGCCATCGCTCTTCCATAAGGCGGATGAACCATTGGAGGCGGATAGCTGGCTTCGGACTATTGAGTCCAAGTTTACCCTGCACCCATATAACGATGGGGATAAAGCAGGATTGGCAGCCCAGCAGTTGAGGGGCCCCGCGCGCACATGGTGGGAGAATTACGTGGCCATGTTCCCGGCGGACACTCGGTTCACCTGGGCCCAGTTTAAAGAAGCATTTAGGGCACATCACATCCCAGCAGGGGTGATCAGAAGAAAACTCACAGAGTTCTTGGCCCTGAAGTAGGGCCATAACAGTGTGCTACAGTATTCCCAGGCTTTCAACACCCTATCACAATATGCCGGGTACTATGTGGACACCGATGAGAAGAAGCAGGCCTGCTTCAGGCAGGGGCTTAGCAGCAAGCTCTAGGATCGCTTGGCGATGGTCAAGTTTGGCAGCTTTAGTGAGCTAGTCAATGGGGCTATCATACAGGAGGACGCCCACCTGGCTCATAAGGCAGAGAAAAAGAGAAAAGCACCGGCAGCAGGATCTTCGAGCAGCGCCCCGCAGCGGTTTCGCCTTGTCCAGTCAGGCCCACAGAGAGCCCCCTTTCAACACCAGCCACAGCAGCAGTGGGTGTATCGGCCACCCCAGTACACACAGCCTCAGGGGACAGTCAGGCCTCCCTTTCCTCAGCAGAGCGAGCAGAAGGTCTGGGTGCAGCAGCCGGGGGTACGCCCCAATTTGTTTCCGTGTTACAACTATGGGCAGCCGGGCACTTTGCACAGAACTGCCCGATGCCACCAAAGCAGGGCCAGCAGTCCGGTCAGCAGAGCCAGAAGCAGCACGTGGCTCATTTCAAGCCGGGGCAAGTGCACTACACCACCCTCGAGGGTATTCCTGAGGGAGCTCCAGTGATGGCGGGTACATTCTCAGTAAACAATCAACCCATTACAGTATTATTTGATTCAGGGGCATCCCATACTTTTATTAGCAAAGAATGTGCGGTTAGATTGGGGCTGAAGATTGAGAGCATGCCCAAACCGTATCATATTCACTCACCTGGGGGAAAGTTGATCACTAATCAGTTTGTCAAGCAAGTACCCTTGCATTTGCATGGAAATTTTTTTCCTACGGACCTGATAATGTTACCAACACAAAGGATAGATATTATATTGGGCATGAATTGGATGGAGGGTTAGGGAGTTATTCTGGACACGACCTCACAATCTGTGCACATCAAATCTTCTATTCATGGTAGTATGACCTTGAACTTGAGGGATCACATATCAGTGACTCCTACGGTGAATTAGGTTGAGGGCAAGACTTTGGCTAACATACCGGTGGTATGTGAATACCCGGATGTTTTTTCCGGATGATTTGTCTGGCATGCCACTGGATCGAAATGTGGAGTTTGCCATTGAGTTGCAACCGGGCACGGCACCCATCTCTAGAAGACCCTATCGTATGCCACCCAATGAGCTAGCCGAGCTAAAGAAACAATTGCAAGAGTTGCTTGATAAGGGGTATATCCGTCCTAGCATTTTACCTTGGGGCTGTCCAGCACTCTTTGTTAAAAAGAAAGATCAAAGCCTCAGGTTGTGTGTGGACTACAGACTTTTGAATGCTGTCACAATCAAGAATAAATACACACTCCCCCGAATCGACATTCTGTTTGATCAGCTATTCGGGGGTTGGGTATTTTCAAAAATTGATCTCCGCTCTGGTTATCATTAGATAAAAATTAGAGCTGAAGATATTCCCAAGACGGACTTCTCCACTAGATTTGGGCTGTATGAATATCTAGTCATGTCTTTTGGGCTAACAAATGACCCTGCTCACTTCATGTACCTCATGAACTCGGTATTCATGCCTGAGCTGGATAAGTTTGTCGTGGTTTTCATTGACGACATCCTTATATATTCCAAGAATGAAGAAGAATATGTTGAACACCTTCGCATTGTTCTCCAGCGTCTCAGAGAGTACAAGTTATATGCTAAATTCAGTAAATGTGATTTCTGGCTCAAGGAAGTCCAGTTTTTGGGCCATATTATCTCTGAGGCGGGTATTTCTGTGGACCCAGCAAGATTCAAGATGTATTGAATTGGAAGACTCCGGAGTCTGTTTCAGAGATCCAGAGTTTCCTTGGGTTAGCAGGTTATTATCGCCGATTTGTACCGGACTTTTCAAAAATTGCTAGACCCATGACTGAATTACTCAAGAAAGGGGTGAGATTTAATTGGGATGACAAATGTGAGCAGGCTTTTCAGACCCTGAGAAAGCTTCTGACGTCTGCCCCTGTCCTGGCTCAGCCGGATATTACTCGACCATTTAATGTATATTGTGATGCATCAGGTACGAGTCCCCACTGTGTCCTCACCCCTGTTTAATCCAGCCGGCTATTATTCGGCCCTTGATATGTATTAAATGTAACAGGTACGGGCCTCGGTTGTGTACTCATGCAAGACCAGAGGGTAATTGCTTATGCTTCCAGAGCCCTCAGGCGCCATGAGGAGAATTATGCCACGCATGATCTGGAATTGGCAGCAATGGTGCATGCATTAAAAATCTGGCGCCATTATCTTCTGGGCAACTCTGTTCATATATACTCAAACCATAAGAGTCTCAAGTATATCTTCACCCAGAGCGAGCTAAATTTGCGCCAGAGGCAATGGTTGGAGTTAATAAAGGATTATGACCTAGAGATTCATTATCACCCAGGAAAGGCTAATGTCGTTGCTGATGCGTTGAGCCATATGGCAAAGTGCAACTGCACCTCAGCAACACCCATGCATGCAACCCTATGTCAAGAAATGGAAAAATTGAATCTGGCCATTGTGGCTGAGGGTACACTCACCAACGTTACCCTTACTCCAACACTTCGGGATCAAATTATTGCTGCTTAGAAAAATGATGCGGGCATGGGCAAGATCAGACATAGGCTTAGTGAGAATGATCCTCAGGTTCAATGTTTTCATCAAGATAGTGAGGGAGTTCTTTGGTTCAAAAATCGATTGGTGGTACCTAAAGAATTGAAACTTCGAAAGCAAATTCTCGATGAGGCTCACCTCTCTAGGTATTCTACCCACCCAGGCAGTAACAAAATGTACCAAGATCTGAAACAACGGTTTTGGTGGACCAGGATGAAGCGGGAAATTGCAAGGTATGTGTCAGAATGTGACATTTGTCGGAGGGTTAAAGCAAGCCATTTGAAGCCCGCCGGTATGCTTCAACCTCTGAATATTCCATCAGGAAAATGGGAGGATGTCAGTATGGATTTTATTGTCGGACTACCCAACACCTCTAAAGGGTATGATTCTATTTGGGTAATAGTTGATCGATTTACAAAGGTAGCTCATTTTCTTCCGGTCAAGACCTCCTATACGGCAAGGTAGTATGCCCAGCTATACCTGGACCGTATTGTGAGTCTTCATGGGATTCCTAAAACCATTATTTCAGATCGTGGTGCACAATTCATTGCACGGTTTTGGGAACAATTCCATGCCGCTTTGGACACACGATTGATCCGCAGTTCAGCTTATCATCCTCAGACCGATAGTCAAACTGAGAGAGTTAATCAAATTCTGGAAGATATGCTGCGGGCCTGTGTACTTTCATATAGTAAGAAATGGGATGAGTGTCTGCCGCTCGCTGAATTTTCTTACAATAATAGCTATCAAGAAAGTATCAAACTGCGGAGATGCAGAACTCCACTAAATTGGTCAGAAGCTAGTGAGCGGAATTTCTTTGGGCCCGATTTGGTTGGCGAAGCAGAAGACCAGGTCCGCCTTATACAGGCAAATTTGAAAACTGCCCAGGCCCGCCAAAAGAGCTATGCAGATAAGAGGCGCTGGCCTCTGATTTTTGAAGTTGGTGATCATGTTTACCTTCGGGTGTCTCTAATGAAGGGTGTGCAGTGGTTTGGCATGAGAGGCAAATTAGCACCCCATTATGTTGGGCCTTTTCCTACCACTGAGCGTTGTGGGCCGGTGGCATATCGTGTGGAACTTCCCCCGCATTTGTCGGCGGTCCACAATATCTTTCTTGTGTCCCAGCTCAGAAAATGTCTTCGAGTTCCAACTGATGTTGTTGAGATGGAGAAGTTACAGTTGGGGCCGGATCTCGTCTATCCAGAGCACCCGGTCAAAATTGTTGACTTCAAGACTCGAGTTACTCGAAATCAAACTAGCAAATTCTATAAGGTGCAATGGACCAACCACTCCGAGCGAGAAGCCACATGGGAAACTGAGGAGTTTCTTAAATCTAAATATCTGGAATTGTTACAAGCCTACCAAGGTACCTAATTTCCTACCTACCTCTCAATTTAACTTCTCCATTAAATCTAGGGACGAGATTTCTTTTAGGGAGAGGGATTGTAACACCTCAGGTGTTAATCACTGATAATTAGGATTAAGCACAGCCATTAGTTACAAACCCATACGACCAAACTTCACAAAACCAAAGTTTTTGGTCTCAGCTCAGCTGGACCGGTCTGACCGGTCGGGGCAACCAGTCTGGCCGGTTGAACTGAGTTCAACTAGTTGGGCCCACAACATTTATATCACTCACTCTCTCTTTCTCATCAGTTCACCCACCTCCCTCAGCTCCCTCACGCTCCCACCCCGAGCTCTCCCTCTCTCCAAGCCCAAATCCACCAATCCACCCTTTCCACTTGATTCCAAGTCCATGGAAGGATCAAATCGGCGTGGTCGATCACCCTTCCCACGATTTCCTCCCTGGGGTGGCCGGGATTCAAGTTCTTGTGCACAAAGGAGCTCACTCAAGGTATGACGCTTGTGTCGGCTGATCTCTTTTCCTAGGAGGTTTTAGGAGATTTCCTCTGGTAAAAAACATCCAAATGTATCCCTGAACTAGTACCTAGAAGGGTTTTAGAATTTGTGGGCGATTTTTGCCGCGCCAAGGATTCTAGGTTTTGATCTGGGCAGGACCGGTCTGACCGGTTACTCGCGAGATATAAGATATATTTATATTCCAGTACATGAGTTATTGAATTTGATATGGAAATTGAGACCGGACGGGGAAATGATGAGGATGTTTAGGGATGGCAGCAGGACAGGGTTTCTGGGTGCCTTAGCCCCGTCTGTGTCGATTAAGGACCGGTCGTTGTCGACAGTGCTGATCGGGGATTGAACTATACTAACCGCATGCTGGGAGTAGGAGGTAGTCGAAACCGGTAAGCCTAGTACTGCCTCGCTTCAAAAGTACAGAACTGCATCACCACCCCTTAGGGCGAGTCAAGTAGTCGCGGAGAAACGGGATGCATATGTTTACTTTTGGTGGTCTCACGTTGAGCTCGGCTGACTATATGAAGGTGGGGTGGTTCTGTAGTTCGAGGCGGGGAGGGGAAGAGTTGGTGTGTGTGGTCCGACGGGGCATACGCGTGCCGTGTTGGTTAGGTCTACCTTGTAAGGTTAAATCGAATCGATTCGCCGTGTCTCGCGGTTATGAGGGCATTGATCTCTTGGTCACATCGTAGAAAGGAAAAAAATGGAATAGAAAGGAGATAAGATGCAATGAGGGCTGTGATATTAAATTATGATTGCTCACCTTGAGTGTTGTAGAGTTGCAAATCATAGATGAATAGTAAATTTATTGTTATAAATAGGAGCAAAAAAAATTGGAAGACAAGGACTCACTTTTAGCGTTTTTCTGCAAAACCAACCACCAGCCGAAAAGTCGTGCATGTCTAGTTATGTGAGCTAAGTTATACCCACTGGTCGGGTAAGTCTTGCTGAGTGTTAGTTGCTCAGGGTTTGTTGCCACACATATTTGTTACGGGACACCCGGACGTCGATTTCTGCCCCTGCTGCGTCAAATTTATCTGCAGAGATGCAGAGGGGTGGGAAGTGGTGGATAGAGACCCTTAGATTAGGGATTTGGCGGGTTGCACACTTGAGGGCAAGGTGTGCAGCCCTCAGTTTTGTTTCGACCGGTCTGACCGGTGGTTGCTTAGGCCAGGTAGCACCGGTCTGACCGGTGAGATGTACCGGTCTGACCGTTGGTGTTAGAACTGAACCAGTGAAGTAATGTAGTTGTATGTTTTCTTTTCCATTTGAGCTCGGCTACGCTATGTAAAATTTGCAAATTATGTAATTTATGTAAATTACGTGAGCTTATCTTTGTACTAAATTTATAAAACTCTCGTTATCGGTTGTCATCCTTGTATATTTTCAAGTATTTTATCGTGCTTATACCATCTGCGCCCGCCTTCGCGTGGGACTTCCGGTGTTGTTTCGATCGGGTCGTGGGTTGAGAAAGAATCGCCAAATTAAGCCATTAAGTTAATGCGCCCGATGTGTTCAAATGACCGCCATTACGCTTAATTTGGAGTTTTAATTTAGCGGTTCTGTCACATTCACATACTAAAATTAATAGCGAATCTGAGTGAAATTTGTTGGAGATGCCTCATAATGACTATCATCTACTGTGTAGACCGCTATGCCTCGACTTATATATGGGCCCCACATTAGAAGAAATATATTAAAACTAGTTGGAGAGGATTTGACCTAGCAGTTCGAAACCGTTTTAAAGATTTAGATTGAAACTATTGTGTCGGTACCTCTGGACTAGGGTACCCCCTCTTGCTGTGTCAAGACTCGTAGTTATCCGTAACTACGCCCAAAGGAGCTGAGCAACCGGACCCCTGGGGTCCGACTCCATCTCACCGGACCAACGGTCTCGGACCCGCATCCCGCTCGGAGTCGGGTACGGTGTCGCCACGTATCCCGGAGAAGGGAGCACTCAGACAAAACAGCCGGGGGCCCCGGACCTCCCACGGGGTCCCGGACCCCATATACTATCCGGACCCCTCGGCAGGGAGGGAACAGACACCCCGCCTGGGGGGGTCCGGAGCCGCCACGTGTCCGCAGACGCAGATACGCGCGCGGCTGCCAAGCTTCCTCGGGAAGACTTGGCCACCTACCGCATTCAATGCGGGAGACGTTAAGAGCGCTCTGCCACAGCAGAACCCGAGGAGACTTTCGCCAGGCTGTACTGTTGACCGCGCGTTACTAAGGTACACTGTACAGCCGCTGGCGCCACTCACGCCACGCACGTCAGTCTGCTACACCAGTTAGACACGACAACTCGGCGACGGAGTATCATAACGCCTACACGGTAGACCCAACAGTCTACGCCGCAACCTACACTGCCTCAACGGACGCCTCGCCGATGAGACAGGAGAAGACCCCCCTCAGCCAGAGGGTCTACAGGACGATGAAGTGTATCCGGCAAGAGATTCCCCATCACTGTAGCACCACTACTGTCTAGTAAAATATACATCCTTGTTGGGCCCACCTGTCGGGGTCCGACGCCTGTGTACGCGTCCTCCTTACTCTATAAAAGGGAGACGCCCGTTAGAGGAAGGCTCAAGTCCAAAGGGAGACTTGGGGGCAGAGGATAGACTCATTCATAGTGCAATACACCCCGCAGTGGATGTAGGGTATTACGCTCCGGCGGCCCGAACCACTCTAAATCCGTGTGTTCTTGCGTTCTTGCCCCGAAGCTAGATCGGCCTAATAGCTTAGCACTTCCCCGAGTACTCCCCCTCGGGGAAAAGGCGGGTGCGTTTCGCCACCCGGCTGTGGGTACCCCCAAAAGCCCACGACATATTGGTTTGGTTTGCTTTGGAAGAAAGCAAGTAGTTTGAGTTTGTTTGGTTGAAATAGCAAGTGGGTGGAGTTGGTTTGGTTTCTAAAGAGTGTTAAAATAGTTTGGTGTGGTTTTGATTTGGTTTCCAAACCATTAGCAGGGTGATCTGCAACTCAACCACGGATCTGAGCAGAGCTCATCCCTGAGACCGAGAACAAACTGTGATATCAGAACAGTTTCACTGATGGACTTGTCATACAAGCGAATGTGGTAGACTAACTGCTCAAATAGGCCTCAACAGAATCAGTCTGCTTCACGGTAAGAAACTCCATGACTTTATCCTGATGAGTGGTCACCTCAAACTCAGTTAGGATAGCCCTCTGAAACTGACCTGATCCCAGGTCTGAGCGCCATAAGAATCCTTGTAAGTTTGGTACCAGCGAGCAGCTCGATCCAATAGATTCATTGTGGCTGCAGTAACCTTGAAAGCTTCAGGGATCTGGACAGCTGGAAATAAGCAGAGCACTTATCGAGCCAAATGCACACATCAGTACCATCGAACTTGGGAAAATCCATCTGGTGATCAGCACAAGGACTCCCGTCACCAGACACGGCAAGAGGGGGTGCAGGACTCAGAACAACCGATTCGGGTAGAAACGGCGATGGTGGAAAATCGCATTAGGTGGGTGGTACTGCGGAGGAGGTGGAGGTGGGAACTGAGGACGCATACCCATGAGCCCAGCGCCATCATGAGGGGGGATCACCAGCTTCGGAGGAGGCGGACGGTCACCTTGAGTGCTCGAGCAACCTGAATCTGCTCCTGCTGCACTTGACCCAGTGACGCCATGGACAGATCTACCTTGGCTTGAATCTGGTCAATACGGACCACTTGATCCAAGAACTTGTGATCCAAATCCGGGAGGTGCTGCTTCACCTCCTTGAGGATCTCCATGTTCTCGGCCATCCATATGAGCTTTTCGTCGAACAGCTTGGGCAGGCGTTGCTCCATCTCCTTCATGACCACACAAACTTGGCGAGCAGGCGCCGTGGTGAATTCTCTGCTCCAAGCCCGAGAGCACCACAGATTGGAATTACGAAGAGGTCAAGCCCGCAAGGGACCTCCGACCAATTGGGAATTATGCCTCAAAAGCCGAGAGAATAAGCGAGAAATCCACCGATCGAGAACCTAAATCTAATGCCAAATGTAGTGTCCGAAGATCACCACGATAACTAGAAGCGGAAATCAGAAGCCCACGAAGAAGGGGGAGAAGTAGATCAGTATGCAGAAGAGAGGAACAAAATTGGTGGGAGGAATGTTTCATTCATTTCTTTTTTTGAAAAGATTTCATTCATTTCTTCGATGCCAAAAAAAGACCGCCATCGCGGTACATATAGTGATGGCCTCGGCCAGCTTAACACGGTAATGGCCCTAGGCCCAAGACTACACACACAAGTGCTAGCTCACGAAAAGCACCCAGTTCAAGGATATGTGCTGAGCATGCAGCAAAAATGACTGAAGCGTCACAAAGGATCGGAGGCAAAAAAAAAAGGACCAAAATTCATTGGCCTCAGCTGCAGATTCAATAGCTTTTCAAAGTCTGATAGCATTGAAAAAAAAATAAAACAGAGCGGCTTTCTGACGTAAAAACCTTCCTCTTACGGTCTGAAGAAACAATTGAAGCAACGGCAGTGGTGTAGTCGTTACGCTAGTTGCTACTGTTCTCCAGTCATGAAAATAACTAGAGCCATCAGGATTTGAAGGCAAAAGCAAGCTATTTTAAACCAAACATCGCGACCTTAAAACACACTGGTTGTTTATTTTGCGGATGTTTAACAAAGAATTTGGGCCAATAAGCATCCCATCTAGTTATTTCAGCAACTCGCCATTGCTTAAAATCCATTGCCAAATAGTGAACAAGCAAGAGCAGATGCATCTTACAAGCAGGAAATGTCAATATCCAGTATCCAGATAGGCTTTTTCTGTGAATGAAAGATTTAAAACTTTTTTTCCCTGGGGAATGTACAGCTGCTCAAGGTGCTTATGCTAAGGCTCAAACCATAGTTTTTGCTTTTGCAATCTAACACAAGTAACTTATCTCTGTAAAAGCAAGATTGTCATTTAAACCATATAGGATGCTCCTGAATATTCCATTCATAACACTGCAATATTTATGTTTGAGAACGAGTTTTATTGTTTCCCTGTCAAGGAACAAATTTGCTAGCCTGATAGCGGTTCAGGTAGCAAGAGCCTAAAAGCAAATCCAAGTCAGCATGCATATCAGGTAAAATCCAGAGCACTACAGTCCAAAACTTAGTATCTTCTGCAATTTCTGAATTGACAATGTCACACAATCCACAATGCTTCATCTATTGGTAGGTTGAAATCAACCCAAGAAATATTTATGGTCCATGCATTCTTCTTGGAAAGCACAGAAGCAGCCACTTCAAAAATAAAAGGATGTGATATTTATTTTCACTGAGCTCGCAGTAAAAATGGACACATCACATTAGTCAAAGATTGAATAGCTCTAAGTTCGTCAGGCATCTAGAAGAAGTGATGGCTTATGATCTAACTTCATTTATATAAACCACATGGTACAAAGTTGCAAACAACATCACAGATTATTTAAATATATGAGATTGCATCTCTGAGTACAAAGATGATAAGACGAATGTAACAGAATTCATTTATATACATATGACTAGTTGAGCGATCAAAATAGACTAACCTTATACTGTACTTTGGTGTAAACATGTTAACCCAACTACCCAAGTAAATAAATAAGCATGGAATACTATATGCTGAAACAAAATCATAAAAATAAAAAATAGCTTCTCATTTACAGCTCTAGGTCTCAGATTCGATACAGCGCTGGTCGTAAGTCGTAACCAGCGGCAATATTATCAACTAGCTTCCGCAAATGTACACAGATATTTTGAGATACTCAAGTTTCTAAGCTAAAGATTTTAACATTTTCCTCAACAAAGAAACGAACAATCCCACTGTAAGTTGTCAGACCAGTTGCGAGAAGATCCCCTAGCAAATGAATAAAAACATCTACAGTAGCAAGCACAGACTTCACTACTATCCTAATTCTGTAGTATCAAACAAGCTTTTACCTCTGTGGTTTGCACCTCCTCCTGTGCCGAGTGAAGTCTGAAACAAACTTAAATATTTTGTTGCACCCAGGCATCGTGCATTTATAAGGCTTCACCCCAGCATGGACCTTGAAATGCTCAGCCCGATCCCATGACCACTTGAAAGCCATACCACAACCATCCCATGGGCACTTGTAAGGCATATCATCATTGTGAACACTCTGATGGCGTCTCAGGTACCTGTGGGATCTGAAATGTCTGCTACATGACTTGACCGTGCACATGTTCTTCTTGTGAACAGAAAGCTCAGCTTTTGTCTTGAATGTCATCTGGCAATAATCAATATTACATTCAAATCTATTTCTCTTCGTCTTTTTAACCTTGCTTGCAGCTGAATTATCCATAAGTTCTTTCTTTATGTCAGCAAGTTTAACATCCACAGATCCAGCTGTTGACAAGACACCCTCACAACGACCAGTTCTCCCCAGTGTCTCTTCCTCGCATATAACACCATCTTCCAATTCAATATTTTCCGTCTTTACCTCCAGCAGCTCCAGCTTCCTCTTACCTCTCCGCCTAGCATAACAAATAACATCAGATCTCCCTGAAGTACCAATGCTTCGAGCCACTATGTCATATGCACATGAAACACTGGGTTTAACAAATCCATCATTCAGCAGTCCTCCCTCAACAGTTGGGCCTTTGGCTCCAACAGGACCATTGCTTGTGGAATTCACAAAACTGTGAACTTTTGCAGCATCACATCCAGAAGGTTGCATTGCGCTTGCAACAGTCTCTCCAGCATTTCGAAGCTGCACGTTGCCTATGTTTGGATTGCAACTAGGCAGCTGTGGCTTATCTAAAGTAGCAGTATCATCTACATTTGAAGAAACTCTGCCAGAATCTTCCGGTTCTGCAGCAGCTTTGCTAGCAACATAATCCTCCCCTACAGATTCCAGTTTAGTAGTTTCTTGCATGAAAGAAGCTACCCCTGTAACTTTTGGTCTATCAGCACCTTCAGTACTTAGGGAACCTGTCCTGAGCATGGTGGTCGCAACTCCTGGATCGTTAACAGCTTTGCCCGATGAAGTTCTCCTTATAACTTCAAGTATGATGCCAGATTTATTCATACGAGAAGGCACCCCTGTAACTTCAGCCGCAACGCTTGTAACCTCCGGCACAGTGGCAACTTTACTCTCAGGAGAAACTTTCTCTGTGACTTCTGGATCATGAGCCGCTTCATTAGCAAGCGGTGCATCCTCCAAAACTTCTAATCCAGTGGTTGATCCGTTCAAGAGAGAATCCCCCCCTGTAACCTCTGGCTTGGTGGCATCGTTCACAAGAGAAAATCTACAGTTAACTTCCTGCCCAATAGCAGCAGCATCAACAATGAAATTTCCAGGCTTGGCAGCAGGCTCAGCATCAGCTTCATTAACAAGAGTAGCTCCTCCTGCAACTTCTGGTTTTACTACAGCTTCACTAACCCCAGAAGCTGCCCTCGGAGCCTGCAGCTCCACAGAAGTTTTATTTACATTGAATCCATGATCAGCCTTGCATTTCTTAACTGAAACCGTTCACAGAACACCAAAAAGAACACAAATTTGTTACATTAGCATTTGCCACAGTGCTAACCCCGCAAACACAAATGATACTTCGAACGGAAATACAGAGCGAACCTTCCGGAGCAGGCGGTTGTTGAGCTTGGCGGACGCGCTCATCGCCCCCGACATCGGATTCCGGCACCCGACTGGCAATGTGCCCTTTGTGCTTGATGGCGTCCGAGCCCTCCTGCGATTCCACCAGACACCCCCACTGTTACAGCCCCCGCACGAAAGCAAAACTACCCCCCTTCACTGCGACGCGGCCGACTAATGCAGCGATAGGAGAAGGGGGAGAAGAGCAGGGGATCGCTTTACCTGCGGTGCCGGGCGGCTGAGCTCGCAGAAGGCGCAGCAGTCTTCGGCGGCGGCGTGGAGCCAGGACGCCGCGGGCGGGGGCGGGGGCGAGGAGGGGGCGGCGTTGGCGGTGGGGGAGAGGGAGGGGGAGGAGAGGAGGCGCGCGGCGTAGCGGCGGATGCGCATGGCGCTGGCCGGCCGCGCCGCCGGGGAGGGCGGAGACGGTGGTCGGTGGTGGCGCGGTGGGGTAGGGGGGCAGGCGCACGCGGACGCGGTGCGGGAGGGGTTGGGGAATTTCGGCCGGAAGCTCTCGCCTCCTGGCCCCTGGCGTGGCTCCTCGGAGAGAACTACCGAAACCTGGCGCGGCTTTGCCGCGCTTGTAGCTTAGCCAGTGTTAAGCATCATAGTACTATTTCACATTTTGGATGTGACTTGAGTTCTTTTTTGAAGTTTAAACAGAGCTATGCACATTGGACATATTTGTAATAATATTATATTTATGTGATTCATGGATTTTAAGTGTTTGAAAATAGTACATGATACATATTACATATTTAATACAAAATTTTGGATCATCTATACTATAAAAGTTGAAACAATTGAAATCATTTCTCACCAAGATTAGGCCCACCGTACCCCTCACGGATGTCCCACTTGTCAGGCCAAAGGTTTGACGAAAAAGGGTGTAGACCCACGAAATTGATAGAAGAAAAATATTTTCACCAAAATCCTAATATTTTTTACACCAAACATTCATCTACCCACATTTTGTACCCGCATATTACTTTTCTTTATCACACACTCTACTTTCCTTTTCATGCACTCACCCATAATTCGTATCGTTATTTATTTTGAAAGGATAACAATTGACATCATTTTCTTATAGAAGGAAAAGAAAGACGTGTATTATTTTTGGAATAAAAAAATATTATTGCTCGATGGAAAGAAAATTAAATACGCGTACATCTCCGCTAGTATAAATTAGTACATGATACATATTACATATTTAATACAAAATTGTGGATCATATAAATTAATAGTAATTTCTTTGTCAGTTTGCACACAACGATAAATGGTCTCTCTGGCTGGCGTACTCGGGCTTTTCTGCCGTGTGCTTTCTCTCGATGGAGTGCTTTGCGACTAGCAGGGCAGCTCCCGTGCTGGCTGGCGGCGGGTCCGCTCCTGTGGCCGCGTGGCGGCCAGCGACCGGCGGGGTCACCGCCGGAAAGGGGGCCCACGCCCGCGGGGTGCTTCGCGTGTCATGAACCTGCGTCCGCGGCTTGCAGGGACCGGCGGTGCGGCAGCCTGCGCCCGCGGTCTTCAGGGCCGTCGCCCTCGCGACATGTGGGGCTGGCGACGCGGCGTTCGACTAACCGGCCAGATTCGGTGAGCGGCGGCGGCGTCCGCCAGCACCCGGCGGCCTTGCGCCGCGATGAAGTCGTCGCCATTCTAGTTGGAATGGATACATATTGATGCTAATTGCAGGATGCGCTCGTAGGCTTACCTATTATAGGAACCTGGAAGCACTCTAGGAGACAAAAGTTTTGGATCTCGCTAACAAACCGGTGGAGAGGGTGAGAACCAGATTGGATTGAGCTTTTTGACGATGGGAAAATCTGTGATACAGTTGTGTTCTTATGGATGGGATTCAAAATTAAGAGGAAGGAGAGAGATATGGAGAGACACAGGATGCACGCTAGCCGCGGCGCCAGAGCGACGAGGGACCACGAGAGCTTGAGACACTTCCCGAGATTGCTTTCCAACCGTCAGATGAAGATCGCGCAGGTGAGGAATATGGGCGACGTGGCTAAACAAGCGGTCGAATTTGGCCCAATTGCAGGGTCAAGTTTCGTCTTTTAAAGATTTTCTGGTGGCGAGGGAATGGTGCCGGCTGCTGTGGCTTTCGCTCGCTCGCTCCCCTTTTGGCCTGCGTTTTCCTTCGCTTCGGCTCCTTTAGGCTCTACTGCTCTAGCCTAGTGATTGTGTTCCAGAGTTCAGACAATCAGACTAGTGTTAGGGCTTTCCTTTCTAGTACTACTCTCCAAAAATGGCCCGGCGACATGTCTTCGTGAAACTGAAACAATGTTACGCAGATAGGCAGAATGACAGATTACATTATTATACGAATCAAAGTGACAGAATGGTTGAATGGGATTGACAGCAAGCATAAAACTCTATCATCAGTCTGACAGGAAAGTTTTTATTGCCCCTCTTGATGCAATTTGTCAAGCAGGGAGCACTACCGTTGATTCTTGAAGAAAGAGCAAGCATAAAACACAAATCTTGGGGCACGTGCTCTTTGTTAATCAGTATGACTCAGATGAAATAATTTGTTTTTGACAAGAAAATGGTGCTTTCTGTTACGGATGAATCTTCAGAGCTGCTTATTGGATTAGATTTTAGGCTATAACGTCGAAGGAGAAGGACAGGAACATAGTACGTTGTGCATGGCAAGCATTATATTTCAAACAACTACATTGAATCTTTTTTGGCGAGGCTGGGTGAGTTTGAGGAATATATTTGAGTCTCAGGAGACTTGTCGCCCACTTTAACTTTGGTTATTTGTGGCAGAGTCATTATGTCTCCTGTAAACTCTTTTCTTCTCTTTTTTAAATATACTTTATTCCGTAGGGACAATACCCCTCCTGTTTTTTTTAAGAAAAAGCATTTTGATGCTTAATATACATTTGCATATAACTCAAGGGTTGATCAACTACAAGACGCACCTCCTAATTTAGCCACATGGCAAAGTAGCATAGGGAAAGCGAAAATTTAACCTTGCCAGAAGCATTGTCCTGTTCAGAGCACATTTTTCACCTGGTAGCGCCAGTAGTATTATATTATCCCTCCCTATCACAAGAAAAACTGATTGGACATCATGAACTACAATTATAGGATTCAACACCAATCCCAAAAATTAGACTACTTCCATTCACGTTTTTTTGGCAGTGCGATGAGCAGAAGCGGAAATATCGGCTAGCTAAATGGAATATCCTGTGTCAACCAAAAGACCAAAGTGGACTAGGGATACAAAATTTAGAATTAAAGAACATAGCTTTACTCAGTAAATAGCTATATCGTCTGTTAACAACAGATGGTACTTGGCAGCAGATCATATGTAATAAATATCTAGGGACTAAACCTTTTGTGCAAGTCCAATGGAAGAGCGGAGATTCGCATTTCTGGGCAAGTCTAATGAAGGTGAAAAGAGATTTTCTAAGGTTCAGAAATTTTGTAATTAAAGATGGGTCACAAGTAAGATTCTGGGAGGATATTTGGCTTGGGAACAGCCCCCTTCGCGAACAATATCCTCAACTCTATAATATAGTCAGAAAAAAGTAGGATGCGGTAGATGAGGTACTGAGGACACCGAGTCCTAATCTATCCTGGCGTAGAGACCTAATAGGCAGCAAGTTGGTGATGTGGAATAACCTTGTCTCACGGCTTACAAATGTGGTGCTAACGCACGACCGGGATGAATTCACATGGAACCTAGACCAGTATGGTGTTTTTTCGGTGAAATCGTATTATCTGGGTCTAATAAACCAAATCCGAAATAATATGAATAAGAGACTTTGGAAACTGAAAACCCAGCTTAAGATAAAAAAAATTTCCTTTGGTTCCTCAAGCGAAGTGTCACACTAAATAAAGACAATCTAGCTAAAAGGAACTGGCAAGGAAATCAACATTGTTGTTTCTGTCATGAAAATGAAACAATACAACATTTGTTCTTTGATTGCCGAATGGCACGTTTAGCTTGGGCAACGGTTTATGCAGCTTGGGGTATCCCAAAATCACGCAGCTTCGCTAACATGTTTGGGAATTGGCTGAACGGATTAACAAAAAATCTTAAACAGCTAGTCCTTGTAGGTGCGGCGGCCTTGTGTTGGTCTGTCTGGCTCTGTAGAAATACTGTGATTTTTTATAACAAATTTTTTTCCTTTTTGCAGGTTATTTACTCGACTACTCACTGGCTCCGTATGTGGGCTATTCTTCAGCAGCCTACCTCACAGGATACGCTTGTAGCGGCGTCTCATTTCTTGGCTCAGGTGGTCAAGGTTTTTTTTTCCCAGACACATGGGTGGCGGTCTAGTCATAGGATTGGCAATCATTAATGTGTCGGCTTTGTTCATTTTTTCTGTAAAAGGCTGTGTGCTCTTATAGCAGAGGACGGGAAAATTTCAAGACGATGTATCATCTTGATGTATCCACTTGAAATTAATAAAATTTCCCTTTTCGAAAAAAACACCCATCCCAAAGCTAAACACAATATTCATCGAATTGCCTAGTTTATTATAGCAAGATCACAAAGAAGTTAAGTTTTGTCCTAAAATGACGAGTATCGAATAAACAGCCGCACCATATACATGCTAATTAAGGCAGTATAACAGGCAGGCATACTGAAAACCAAAATGATAAAATAGAAAATCATCAAAATCTTTGCTGGGTTGCACGCAGATCGATCGGCTGGAAGAGGGCTGCCATGCCCGGCATTATGTCCACATCAATGAGCAGCCTTATGAAACAATTCCACATCTGCTCTTAGGATGTTTTTTCCCTATCAGATTTGGTTCTTCATTCTCCATCGCTGCCTTGTGATGGCCACTTTGGAGATTGGAGCCATGCTTCCCCGTAGAGGAAAAAGTAAAGGCTTCAACTCCTTGACATGTCTCAATGGGTGTACATTTGGGAGAAGACGTCACAATGATAGCAGCAGGAAGGTCTCTCGAAGTTAACAGTCGAGTATGTCGTGTTTTCATGTCGTCGACCATAGCCCTCGTCACCTTAAATTTGGATCGCGTGAACTCGTGCTGTGCCAGTGCCACGACACTATCAGACTGACGTCGCTGTTGGCTGCAAGCCTGCAACACTCTGATCTGGATCATTTCAGATGTTTAGTTGTCATTTCAGAACTAGAGAACTGCACAAGTATATGCCATCCAGGGCACAGCTTTTGCTTGTGAAATGAAAGATATGCCATATTCTCTCTAAATAGTAATTGAGGAAGCTTACATAGAGTTTCACTATATTCAGAAAATCGAAAGGCTGTCGAACATCAGAGTTCAGAACAGTATGCAGATTAGTGAAAGTTGATATGAATGGCATCAGAATCTGTTTGCGTAATCAATGCAGTTGTTATTCACGCATGGTAAACCACCAAAATCTTTTCTGGATTGCAGATCGTTTGGCGCGAAGAGGGCTGCCAGCCTGGTACACCCGGCATAGGGTACACTATGCGATGAGGAGCCTGATGAAACAAGGGTGTGTTTTGTACTTTTCTTCAATCAGGTTTGGTTCTTCATTCTCCACGGTTACCTTGTGATGGCCACTTTTGGAGATTTGTGGAGCATACATCCTCAAAGAGGAAAAGGAAAGACTTCAACTCCTTGAACATCCCAATTGTCTTAGGGTGTACCTTTAAACATGCCTCAATCTGTGTATTTTGGGGTGGGAGGAGACGTCACAATGAATAGCAGGAAGGTCTCTCAGAGTTAACAGTCTAGTAGGCTGTAGATTTCATGTTGTGTCCCACAGCCATCCTCACCTTAAATTGGATCGCGTGGACTTATGCTGTGCCACGAGCCAATCAGACTGAAGTCACTGTTGGCTTCAAGCCTGCAAGTCTCTGATCTGGATCATTGCAGATGTTCAGTTGTGAATTCAGGGCAGCTTGAGCATATGAAATGAAAGCTATGTCAACTGTACTATAGTAATTGTGAGACAGGTAGACAGTGTACATAGAATTCCACTATGTGCAGAAAAAAATCAAAAGGCTGTTATGATTAGGTGCTACTATGCTATCAAATTGACACTTGAATTTTCTTTCTTCATATGCTGATTAACGCTAAAGCACAAATCTAAGATAACAAGTAGTTTCACGAGTTGAAGCTATCTGAAACACTCAGGTCTTCATCTGAACAGAATTTAGAATACGCAGCTGAGAGTAGGGAAAGTCCGGAAAGACGAATCTGCAGTCACCCGCTCTTGGTGAATGATGCAGTCACCGGCGTTGCATTGCCTGGCGCGGGAACCAGCGTCATCCTCATTGTTTAATTTCATGGAGATCGAACTCATGCGGCGGTTCAGTCCTCTTGCTTCCTGATGGCGATAATATCTCGGCGGGGGCAATAGAAGGCAACGTCTAGGTGGAGACGAAGACGAGCACGCAGTGCTTCTCGCCCACGAACACTGCGCGGCCGCCCGCCGCCGAGGCTCCTCCGCGGCACCAGCCTCTTCCCGGCGATGTCCACCTCCACTCCTCCAGCAGCTCCAGCAGTCAGGCAGAGCACGAGGGTGGGCAGGGAAGTGGAGTCGTCCAAACCGGCGCCGTCGATCAACTTTTCGATAAGGGCCCAAGCATCCCGCGGTACACCGCACAGAGGTGACTTGGGTTCCTTCATTTACCGTCTACCACGTTGAGAGGCGTGTTCCGGACTGCCCGGGAGAAGGCGGCGCCATCGCTCTACTTCAAGGATGAGAAGGAGGGCGCCCAAACCGTCGCGGCGCCGCGGTTCGGCGCGCCAGGCCGGACGCCGCGAGCATGGGCACCGCCGTCCGTGAGCTGCCGCGCGTGCTGGTGGAGCTTTTTTTTAGATTAAGGGAAATCCCGGTCTTAACATTCACAGGTGAATGTCTACCATCATAAAGAAACACATCTGACCAGAAGCTTACATGAGTGCTTAGACTCTAAACCTCCAATCCGAGAAATACAAAATACAAGAAAGGAAGAAATAAGAAAGAAAACAAAAGACTAAGCTTCGAATGTCTTCTACATTCTTCCTTCAACCTTGCTTTGGTCCTCACTTTGTAATAAAATTCTCGCATCAATTGTCTTTTTAGAAACTCTTGATGTAAGCATTATCAATAGTTCTATGCCTTCCGATCACTCATGGTGTCGCCCACAAAGACTCCAAGACGATGCCTCAACAGGAAAGTAACATTAAAATATTACCGCCATCCGAACCAGTGATCGGTTCTTTGGTTTTCACCTGGATCAGTTCTGTAGATTGAGGTTCTCGATCATGGTAATGCCTTCAACAAGGAAAATGATGCCCCAAGCAGCACCATCATCACCAGCATAAACTAGCCTTTCGCCCGAGAACCTGTGCACCACGAAACCAAGAAGCAATTCAATTCACGGCAACCCCCGGCAACACCACCAGAAAGGTCGTATAGCGCCCAGCAGGACCCCGAGGGGGTGACCATGGGAGGCAAACCCCACGGCAATGGGCACCGCAACGAAGAAGACTGTTCTCCACCTTGAACTCAGCCAAGGAGAAGACGCTCAACGTAGATGGAGCCACGGTCCGCCGCCGATGCCCAGCCGCAGGCTGCCGCCGATGCAGCCACGGTGGTGAAGCACCGCTGCACCGCCGGGCCACCCCGGGGAGGCACGTCGCAGGTCGCCGATGACCGAGCCCTACCACGAGGGGCCGCTCTGCCAGCCGCCGGGCCCCCCACCACGGGGAGCCACACCCACACCGTCGCCGCTGTAGCTGCCGACGCTGGCTATGCCGCCGCCGCAAGTGACGACTAGCCGCGGAGGAGAGGAAGAGACGGGAATGGAAGAGAGCAGACCAGCCGCGAAGTGATCCTTGCCGCCGGCCATCATCGTCTCCGGCCGTACTTCCGGCGTCAAACTCCAGCGGCGGCAGGACTGGGGGCTGCAGTTGGAGGAGCCCCCGGCGGCGTTGTTGGTGCCGCCGCCCGAGTCGCCGCAAGGACGACGCGGGGGCGAGATCCCGCGTGCTGGTGGAGCTACTCGGTCAGATGGTAGCGAACACGCAGTGCGTCTCGCCCACCAACACCGCGCGGCCGCCGAGGCTCCTCCGCGGCAGGCGGAACCAGCATCTTCCCGGCGATGTCCACCTCCAGCAGCTCCAGCAGTCAGGCAGAGCACGACTGCACGAGGGCGGGCGGGCAAGTGGAGTCGTCCAAACCGGCGCCGTCTGGATCAACTTTGGGATAGGGGCCCAAGGTGACTTGGGTTCCTTCCTCGGCGACGCGGCGGCGACGATGCTGGAGCGGAAGATGGAGGCGAACGACCTTCGTGGGCTTGTGGTAGAGGACGAGTAATCCGTCGGCGGCGCACAGGTTGCGGTGTGTACGCACTCCACGGGCAAGCCCACGATCAATCTCCAGTCTCCATGGCCGTCGTCGCTTCTTTCTTTCTGGAATCTCCCGCCTCCCGGACTCCGCCTTCATCGGTGATTCTTGGGGCAGAACAGATCAACAGAACGCGCGCGGGCGCGGCCCGTCGCGACTCGCGAGAGGAAGACGAAGAGGCTGCCTGCAGGCTACAGCTATACGCCAAGTTGATCTTGACCGCACAACTGCGATCCAACGGTTGTAAGAGGCCCAGGGGTGGACGGTATTTCATTTACCGTCCACCCTGGACGGTAAACGAAATACCGTCCGCCTCCTTTTCGGGCCGGCCGGCGCCATTGACGGCAGCCACGCCGTCCTGACCTCCACCGCCATATCTAACACATTGAGAGGCGTGTTCCGGACTGCGCGGAAGAATGCGGCGCCATCGCTCTGCCTCAAGGATGAGATGAGGGCGCCGCGGTTTCGGCGCGCCAGGCCGGACGCCGCGAGCTTGGGCACATCCGTCCGTGAGCTGCCGCTCGTGCTGGTGGAGCTACTCGGTCAGATGGTAGCGCGTCCAATGGCGGTGACTCGTGCTTCATCATAGAGATGGATTTTCTGCACGCGCTGCCGCGGCCGGACGGCTGGACTGCATGCTTCTGGGCATGTGGAGCTCTCGCCGCCGGATAGGCGGAAGAAGCGGATCGTGGGTGGCGGCCGGGCGGGCGTGAGTCCTGGACGGACAACCTAGACCTGGAAAGCGCTGGCGCCGCGGCACCGCACGGCCGCATGGGCGCCGCCGAGATCGCTGCTGTTTGCTCGCGAGCCCCGCACGGCGGCACGGCCTTTACTCCCCTGCACTATATGCTCAAGCTGCTGCGGAGGGCACGGCGACGGCGAGGGACGGCACATAGACACAGCAGCCGCATACAGGATACAGCGAGGGGGATCGGATGCGGCGAGCGCCGAGTACAGAACGCG
The DNA here is from genome assembly GCF_016808335.1 of Panicum virgatum. Classification (NCBI taxonomy): domain Eukaryota; kingdom Viridiplantae; phylum Streptophyta; class Magnoliopsida; order Poales; family Poaceae; genus Panicum; species Panicum virgatum. The sequence goes on along the minus strand of NC_053144.1, from coordinate 67,348,342 downwards.
CGCGGCCCGTCGCGAGAGGAAGACGAAGGGCACTGCCTGCAGGCTGCAGCTATACGCCAAGTTGATCTCGACCGCACAACTACGATCCAACGGTTGTGAGAGGCCCAGGGGTGGACGGTATTTCATTTACCGTCCACCCGGACGGTAAACGAAATACCGTCCGCCTCCTGTTCAGGCCCGGCCGGCGCCATTGACGGCAGCCACGCCGTCCTGACCTCCATCGCCATATCTACTGACCCTAACTCGGTGAGAAGCGTGTTCCTGACCTCCAAGGAGAAGGGGCTGCCATCTCTCTGCTTCAAGGATAAGAGGAGGGCGCCGAAACCGTCGCGGCGGCCGGCCTGGCGCCGCGAGCACGGGCACCGTCGTCCGTGAGCTGCTGCGCGTGCTGGTGGAGCTACTCGGTCAGATGGTAGCGCGTCCAATGGCTAAGGTGACTTGTGCTTCATCATAGAGATGGAATTTCTTGACTGCATGCTGCTGGACATGTGGAGCTCTCGCCGCCGGCCGGATAGGCGGAAGAAGCGGGTCGTGGGTGGCGGGGGTGAGTCCTGGACGGACAACCTAGACCTGGAAAGCGCTGGCGCCGCGGAACCGCACCGCACGGCAGCATGGGCGCCGCCGAGATCGCCGCTGTTTGCTCGCGATCCCCGCGCGGCCCTTGCTCCCCCGCACCAGATGCTCAAGCTGCCGCGGTGGGCACGGCGACGGCGAGGGACGACACAGAGACACAGCAGCCGCATACAGGATACAGCGAGGGGATCGGATGCGGCGAGCGCCGAGAAACCTGGCGCTTGGCAATCTAATCTGAATTGCTCTTGTTCATCCGGCTGGAGACGAAGGCGCCCGTGCTCCTGAGCTCGATCAAGTGCGCGGTAGCTGCTCACCTAGCGTGTTCTCTCTCTGTCGATCTCTCGTTAGTGACTAGTGAGGCTGCTAGGCAGGCACAAGCAGAACGTCAGGCGTACATGGCGAGCACAGAATTTCGTTTGGAATCACAAGATAAGCCAGAGTGCTAAGCTGCCGCACAAATCGTATCAAGGGCATGTGTAAACACACAAGTGTTTAGACGTGAGCATTTCAATAGAGGGAACATTGCTATACAATCAAACACTTACATAGAAGTTAATATCTCTAATGTAAGATAGTGTTTAGTTAAGGAAACGAGACTACCTTGTCAGCACACATTAAGCACACAGAGTAAATAAACTAATAAAGCATCTTATCCTCCTCATGCATATAGCGTGATGAAGAACACCTCCGACGTGTATGCCTAATAGTCGGAGCCTACGACGACAACAATGTTCTTGATGCAACGTCTGACGTCCCAGCTCGAAAGGCAACATTTTCTTCGAAGGGAACAGGATACTGAAAGCAATCGGGTATAGAGTGTGCAAGATTAGTGAGGCCCATGCCCATTGTAACATCTCCAGGTGGAATTCATCAGAGATACAAAATTGCTCAAATCTGAATGTTGATGATGATTGCACCAACATGGTTCATCATTAGAATTTAGCATGTAGATACTGAACCAGGATGAGAAGATTAGAATTTAGCATGTACAAACTGTACCAGGATCAGAAACAGGAGTTGCTGGACAGAGATGTAAGTCAGATCAAAATATTTAGAGCATCCGGTTATTTCTGAATGCAAATGGAGATGACGGAGAACACGATAAAGTGCAGTGAAGATTTTTTTTTTGATGGTCGACGGGGGAAAGGCTCCCCACCTGATATTTCATTGATTTCGGCTCTCAACTAGCCAGATATAGCAGCAGATAGTGGTTTCGGGGGGTACAAAAAATAAACAGAGTTTATTACATTGGAGATAGACGTGAACACTAGATCTCAACTATTGTTGTGTCAGTTCTTGGCATTCTCCATGCCCACACCCGTGCTTCTTCCTGGCAATTGCGTAGTAAAGATTACAGCGACGGTTCTGCTACGTCAAAAACCACCCGATTCCTGTGCTTCCATATGTTCCAACAGCACAGAAAGATGAAGACTGAAAAATGTGTTTCTGGTATTGCATTTGGCCGTTGCAGCGCGCCCAGGTTGTTGACAGTGGTGCTGCTGTTCCTTTCGATGCCCACGTGTTGCCACAAGCTTGCCGCCATGGGGCAAGTGAAGATGAGGTGGTCAGTGGACTCGTCGCAGTTGTGACACAAGGCGCAGGTAGCATCTGTGATGATAGATTTCTTGAGCAGGTTGCTGCGGCTCTGAATCCGATTTTGGACTAGCAACCATATGAAGAATTTGACTCTTGGCGGTGCACAGTTGCTCCAAACCATCTTGGCAAAGTCGCTCGGCGGGGCAGTTGCCGCCATCAGCGCTTTGTACAGCAAGGACGTTTGAAACTTGCCTTCTGTTCCCTGGAAAATGCAGTTTCTCATGTCTCCTCCATCCGTCAGGTGAGTGTGGGCGATCAGCGCTGATAGTTCGGCTTTCTCCTGTACTGCGGCTCGTGTTTGGCGGCGTTGTATGTGGTGATCAATCCCAGTACTTAGGATGTCGCTGATGGTGGCATGTGGCGAGGTCGCGTGGCTGTGCAAGGCTGGTAGGAGCTCCGATAGCGGTCCCTCTGGCAGCCAGGAATCGTTCCAGAAAAACGTCGAAGTCCCATCTTTGATATCCACTGTTGTGATGGCACGGTACAAGGGGAGAAGCTCTCGGAGTGAATCCCAGTGCGCTCCATGGGCGTCACCTGTCGAGTGGCGAGGTTGATGCGCTGCCATGCCCAACGTGCCCAGGAAGATGCTTCAGGGTGGTGGAGGCGGTGGATGAGCTTAAGTAGCATGCACTGATTCTGGACAGATAGGTTTTTCAGGCCAAGTGTCACACCCTGAAATTTTTGGATTTCAAGATGTGATTAAAATTAAAAATAAATAAAGAATTTTCTCATAGTTTTAAAATTTTGCAACATTTTCTTTTGTTCACAGGGAATTTAGTAAAAATAAATAAAGTTTGTTTGAATTTTTTTAAAAAAAAAATTAAATGAAGTTGTTTGCGTGTTGCACTCATGCTACCCTTGCATTGTTTTAATGTTGTGGTTCAATTTGAATTTGAATTCTTCAAATTTGAATTCAAATTGAATTTGTTTGAATCTCTTGCAAAAAAAACCTTTTTCGGCCCAAGATCTCAGCCCGGCCCAGCTCCCTTTCTCCCTCTTTTCTTTTCTTTTTTTCTCCCGCGGCCCAGGAAACCAACGCCGCCGGCCCATCTCTTCGTCCCGGCCCAACCCGACTCCGCCCCTCCCGCAGCCCACCGACAGGCGGGGCCCGCCTGTCGGGGTCGTCTCCCCCGCGACGAACGGCTCCCGCGGAGTCCGGCCGCCGCACGCCCCGCGCCGCCCTGCGGCTTGGCCCGCACGCCAAGGCAACCCCAGCCGCCCCTATTTAAGCGCCGCGACCTCCCTTGGACCCCCCCTCTGACCCGCGCCGCTTTAATCCCGCGAAACCCTAGCTGCCGCCATTGGAGCCCGAGAACTCGGTGCCGCCGCCGATCCGCCGCTCCACCGCTTCCTCGTCGAGTTTGACCCCGGCAGGAGCTTCGCATCGTGGTGAGGATGCTCGCCAACCCCTTTTTCCTCTGTTTCCCCCTTCGTTTGTGCGCAGATAGCTCATCGGAGCGAGCTCCGACCACCCGAGCCGCCTCTCGCCGCCGCGCTCCTATGCACGGTCTCCAAACCGCCTCCCAAGATCCGTAGCTGAGTTCCCCGTCGCGCGCTCTCACTCCCAGGCCAACCCGCACTCGAATCCGTGCCATGGAGGCCGTTTTCGGCTGACGCCGGCGACCCCGCCGCCGCTCACCGCCGTGCGCCGCCGCCAGCCGTCGCCAGCGCCGCCGCACCGCCCGATCGGCTCAGAGCCGTCGGATCCGAATCCGACGATCCAGATTAGATCTAACCGGAGTCAAATGACCCAATACCGGTCAACCATGCACAGTTTGCAAAAGAGACCCCAAGCTTTGCTAGATTCGACCCGCGGTCCAGCCCTATATAAAAATAATTAGAGTTAGGTCCAAAAATCTTTCGCCCAAGCCCCTGACCTTTTTGAAAATAGAACCCGCAGTCCTTTTTAGCCCGCGGCCGGCCTTTTTACGTGCTAGTCCCTGAAGTCTATAGTTAATTAGGTTTTAGTCCCTGGTTTCTTCAGATCTAGCCCCTGGAAGCTCTGTTTCTTCACAGATGAGCCCCTAGAACCCAGTTTTGGCCATAACTTCTTTGTTTTAACTCCGTTTTCATCGATTCTCGCGCTCACGTGATCCTTGCAACGTGTGCGATAGTTTTATGACCTTGTTATCCTCTGTGAGCACAGTTTTCTGTGTCTTGCAAATCTTTTCTGTTAGTCCTTAACCTTTTAGTTAATCGCGACTAGATCCCTGAAGCATCGTTTATCCCATAGAATCGCCATTTTAGCTCCATTTTCCGTGTTTCTTGCACTCTCGTAACTGTAGCAGCGAGATCTATCCTTTAGTACGCTCTTTAAAAGTCTTTCTTTTGTTTTGGTGTATTGTTCTTAGTTGTATCTTGTTGTTTGCTTTGTATGTTTGCTCGATGATTGTTCCGAGTAGAAGGATCGCTGTTTGAAGATTGAAGATCAAGAGTCCAAAGTGAGTAAAAGCTGAAGAGCAGTAAGAGTAGCTTTTCGTTGGAGAAAGGCAAGTGACCCTAACCATCTTTCTATCTATGCTTATTTATAAGAGTATTGTGAATTAATTGGAACATGGAGAACCACCCAAGAAAATCGTACAACCACAATACTATATGGCTCTGGTCTTGGCTGATTAATTAGAGACTCTAGCTTGTGACAGTCTTACCGAAAGGGCAAGAGGGGATGCATCGACGGGGTATAGCTCGGTCCTCTTGGGGCAATTGGTATTGTTTAATGGTCCTTTGGCAAGGTACCACCTCATTAGGACAGTGTTATGACCGCTTTGGCTTGAAACCTTAGCAGATTGTCATGGGTTAGGGAATCTTTGTAAAGGCCTCGTAGCGTCCCTATGCAATCACACCTCGGAAGTGTGGTATTGTGCCTGATCAGCACATATGCGTGGTTGGGTTCAAAGTTCTTCGGAACTTTTACGCGAATTGTGGTGAAAGTGTACAACCTCTGCAGAGTTAAAACTAACCGGTTAACCGTGCTCACGGTCAAGAGCGGCTTGGACCCTCACATGATTAATAAACTTAAAGATGGATTTAAATCACATTCTGGTTATTTCTTGTGGCCTTGCTGAGTACCAACCATAAGTGTACTCACCCTTGCTTACTGCTGCTAAGAAGGAGAAAGTTATGGTGGAGTCTATTGAAGTTGTTGCTGAGTTCTAGGCGTACACAACCCCCAGTCGATTGCCTGTGAAGTTTGGAGTCTCCGTTTCCAGGATAAGCTGTAAACTCTGATAGTCTTTTAATTGTTTTAGTTTTTCTTTTTCGTGATACTGTACTGATTATTCACTTATGATGTCTCTATGTGTATGAAACTTGATCCTGGCATACATATAGCTATGCATTCGGTTTTGTCCTTAAAACCGGGTGTGACACCAAGGCCCCCACTTTCCTTTGCAGACAGACTTGTTCCCAAGCCGCTAAACACTTTGCACCACTCGCCTGCTCAGCACCCGTCCAGACAAATGTTCGGCGCTTCCCCTCCAGGGCTTTCAAGGTGCCTTTTGGCAATTCCAGAGCACCCATAGCATAGATCAGTAAGCTTCCCAGCACCGAGTCAGCAAGCACTGCTCTCCCCATTGTGTTTAGTAGTGCTGCTTTCCATCTTGCAAGGTATTTGTCATCTCTACTGATCATCGGGACAAAGGAGCTTAATCTCAGTTTTTCATGTGACAATGACAGCCCCAGGTATGACTGGGGGGGACTGTTCCTCCTTGCAGCCTAGAACGGCACGGCATTGTTGCAGGATGTCTGCCTCGACGTGCATCGGCACCACATTGCTCTTGTGGAAGTTGATCTTAAGCCCCGTGGCTGCTGCAAAGGAGTCGAGGACATTCTTAAGTCTCTGAACTGAGCTGAGTTCCGCCTTCACAAGGATCAGTGTGTCGTCGGCATATTGTAGCACCGGGCAGGGGTGATCTGCTGCTAACGGGTGTCATATCCCACGGTCATGCTGGATCATGCGCTGTAGAACATCGGCAACGAGCAGAAAGAGGTAGGGCGACAGTGGGTCACCTTGGCGCAGCCCTTTCCTGCAGGTGAACCACGGCCCTGGTGTGCCATTAACGAGGACCGCGGACTTGGACGTGCTGAGCATGCAGTGGATCCAGGCGCACCACTTCTCAGGAAAGTCACGTACAAGCATGATCTTCTGCAAGCTGCTCCAGATCACAGTGTCGAATGCTTTGGCGAAGTCCAATTTCAGCACCAGAGTCTGCGCTTTCCTTTTGTAACAGCACTGAGTCAGCTCCATGGCGTAGATGAAGGTTTCAGAAATGGATCGCTCGCGGAGGAAGCCCGTCTGGTCCAAGTCAATGAGCTCGTGTAGCTCCCGCTGCAGGCGAGAGGTGAGGATTTTGGAAGCAATTTTGATGTCGCAATTCTGAAGGCAGATTGGTCTGAACGTAGTCACAGTCACCGCAGCCGGTGTCTTGGGGATGAGCACGATGTAGGAGCGGTTGATCCTCTCAAGGTCGACGGTTTGGTTGTGGAATGCCTCGAGGAACGCCATCACCCGGTCCTGGACAGTCGGCCAGGCTGCTTTGTAGAAGTTGGGTCCAAACCCATCAGGGCCTGGGGCACTATTTGAATTCATGCCCCGCACTGCAACAAGAGCTTCAGCACTGGAGAATGGTTCGACGAGCGCTCTAGCCTCCACTCGCTTGTGTGCTGCATAGAGAGGTTCCACTGCAAAATCCCAGTTAGCTTCTCCGGAGGCCCCCATGGTCTGCACAAAGTGCTCCGTGAGGGCTGCAGTTTTGGCGTCGTGTGCGGTAACCGGCTGCCCTGCAACCTCAATCATTCAGATTTGGTTCTTGCGTAGTCGCTGGCTAGCACAGGCATGATGGAACTTTGTGTTGCTGTCTGCCCCCTTGATCGCGCGCACCTTCCCTCGCAGTGAAGATTATTTTCTTCAGTATGTATAGCATGAATGGAGTAACGTCCAAGATCCTGGAACTTCAGCTTATTCATATGGAACACATGGAAGTGAGAATTCTCATCATATGTCACACACATGACACACCACAAAGATTGAACAATTCAAATTGGTAAAGCAAACATCATGTTAACTGTGTAAATCTGGATAACAGTGTGCATGGCGGGAGAAAATACATAAAAGTCTAATAATGCAAATTATGTCACCTAATATACCAGATAATATCAAGAAACTAGAACACGAGAAGTACTTCAGAGAAGAAGGGCAACACAAGCATATTCTTAGATAAATATAAAATTGTTGGGATCCAATGAAGTACATAGTCTCAGCAAGAAACAGTTTCACCATACTCACACCCCAAAGGCTTAAGCTAACAAAACCTGAAGAACTTTAGAAGAAACCTTTGAGAGACCAAATGTTATAGAATCCTGCTGCTACTGATACAACAGAGAATCTTGACAAATGATATGGTTCTTCCAGTATATTACAATTGCTTGTGAATTCTTTGAATATCCAGCTGGCTTGAATGCAGAACATTGTCAATCCACCTTTTAACAAGCAGCAAATATCAACAGTAGTCTTATACTCTTGTGCTGCTCATCTTCTTGACCTTCTTATCTTCTTGTCTTTCATCTGCAAGGACTATACCATCATCTCCTCCACCCTTCATGCTCTTCTTCTTCCCCTCCTCGATCTTACCCTTCTTACTCTTCGGTATTTCGATACTGGCACCTTCCATCCCGTTGTCCAAATCACACTTGCCCTTCTCTTTACCCTTGTTGCCAACCTTCGGCCCCTCATCAACAGGAATGACAACACTCTTCCTCCTCTTTTTCTCCATCTCTGCCTGGACTTCTTCCTGCATGACAACATCCTCAATCTGCTCCTTATTCCTCTTCCTCTTGCTATTTTCCTCATTAGTAACTCCGGCTCCATCACGGGCATCAGCATACCTCAATGCCTTTGTTTTCTTCTTTTCAAACTTCTTCCCCAGAGTCTCCACTTCTGCAGCATCAATGACCTCACCAGAACCAACTTCCCCCTCCAATCTCTCTACAGGCACCTCAATTTTCGTACCCAACTCCAGCACAATCTGGTAAATTGGCAGCGCAACCGAATCCACAGCCTTCGGATGCAGTGCCCTTACGTTGGCCCACTTCTTCGGCACCTTTTGCGCAGCTGCCTCCACCACGGCCATCACATTCTCCACGATCTCCTCTTCCTCCATGTCCAGCCTCCCCACCTTGATGCCCGAGCAGGTCCCCGACCGCTGGTACAGAAGAGCGGAGCCCAGCACCTTGCGGACCTGCTCCGGCCACCCGACGCGGGTGAAATCGACTCCAGTCGGAGCCTTCTTGTTGGTGTAGAACGCCTTCCCTAGGACGCGCGGAAGCAGCGGGAGGATGGCGCGGTCGGCGATGAAGAGGTCGTGGGAGGCCGCGAGGCGGCGGCGCGACTCGTACGGGCGGTAGTCCGAGCGGATCGTGGAGAGCGGGATGACCTCGGAGACGGGGAGGCGGTGGAGCGACTTGGACGCATCGAGGATCTCAGAAGCGGGCGGGGAAAGCGAGTTGGGGGCGGTCGTCGGAGATGAAGCAGACGGAGGCGCCGTCGTGCCCGGCTACGGGGTGCGGCAGCGGGAGCAGGCGTGGCCTGGTCGTTGGCGAGGCAGGGAGGCGGCGGAGGGAGAGCTGCAAGATGACGAGGTCGTCGTGCTTGTCGGCAAGGAGGTTCGGGGCCGCCTCCGCGGCACGCTTCTTCATCCACTTGGTCGGGAGGCGACGTCGCCGGCCACAGTCTCGCGGGGTACGGGATGCGGCGGCGGCGACATGGCGGTTGCCGGCGGCGCGATTAAAGGAGGAAATCTCTTAAAACATTTGCCAGAAAATTCGAAAATGTCATCAATTCGAAAAAAAATGTCATCAATTACATTTGGGCCAAACTGACTACCGTGGTTTGCCGCGAAAAGCCCAAGTTTTCAAGAGAGGCCGGCCCACAAGCTCCGAAGGCTCCTTGCCCGTGCCACTCCAGCCCACGCCCCTACCTCCCAACCCTACTCCTCACGGTGGCAGCAAGCGCCGAGCGCGAGCGGCGACGGCCGACGGCGTCGAGGACTCGAGGCGTGGCGGGCAGCTTTGGCGTCGCGCCTCAGCTTCACGCTCAGCCACGCGCGGGCGTGACGGCGCGGGAGGTCTCTCGGAGCTGGGCGAGCTTCGGCCTCCCCAACCTGCGTGCAGTCGTGCGGAGTCCCAACTGCCGCCGCGCATTCCCACAGGCCACAGGCGCTGCCGTGAGGTGTTCTTCTATTCCTAGTTTCTCAACGATCGTAGGCTAGCCTTCCTTCCAGTTTGGGATCGATTTGGAATTGAAATATTTTCTTGTTGATTTGTGTGAACATTAGACCAATATCATGTGGAGCAAAGTTCGAACTAATTGTGCTGAACCTGTATGCCAAATTTTGAATCTGATATATGCGTGACGAGTTGTTTGCCTCCGATTCATAATGCAAGCATATCGTACGGCGTAACAATTGATTCTTACTTATTTGCTAGATTACAAAACCCTTGCACCCACACTACTAGGTTTCTGGATCCACAGCTAGATGAATATGTATGTTCTGATCTCTTGCTACTCCTTGTTTGAAGTTTGGTCCAATCTCCATGGTTGGCTTAAGTTGTTAACACTCTTACTTAAATGCATCTTCAGAGCTTCATGCATCCGGCGATGTTTATTTGTTGTTGCAACTTGCAGAGTTCTTCAGTACCAAATGTATGTATTGGATATTCTTTTTTTAGCCTATGTGTTGGATATTTATGGGTTGACTTTGTGATATTTGTTGGTATTTAACTGTTTGTGTTAAATGGGTAAACATGGTATTCGCTGATACAAAACTGAAGTTTCAGTCGACAAATTTTGTATACTCTCCTCGCCATATGTACCATACAAATAGCATGCATTCTACTACAATGGTTGACTTGTGTCTTTGTTGTGTTGTTGCAGTGTCGAGCATTGGCCGCACGATTGCTGGAGATCTGTCTGTATTCTTGGAAGCCTTTGAGGTTCTCCCTTTTCGGCAAATGAGTGCAGGTAAGGAGTACTGATCCAGGGTTCAACTCTTAAGATTGCTTCCTATCTACAATTTTTTTTATTTTTGTTTGCACTTTAGGCATCTGTTACAGTTTTTTGGAGCTGACATTCGTAAGTTGCAGGATTATTTTAATACAAAGATCTGGATAACACTGTGAATTTGTCGCAGGTGGTGCTTTTGGTGGAAATAGGGGGGTGAGGCCTGTACCTCCTGAGAAAGGTGTATTCCCATTGGATCACTTACATGAGTGTGACTTGGTAACGCTGCAGACTTTATTCATCAGTTATTACAGTAATTTATACTTGTTATATGAGTGGTGACTGTTCAAACAGGAGAAGAAAGACTATCTTGCCTGCCTGAAATCTACAGGATTCCAGTCTGAAAGATGCCGGCAGTTTTCAAAGAAGTATCTGGAATGTCGGATGGAGAGGTTGCTATGCTTAGTCCTTATTCTCTATTTGCTAATTTTAGAGCTGCAAAAGTTATCCTGATAGTTACATAACATTGGTTTTGGCATATATATCAATAATTTGCTAAGCTTAGTAGCAATTTAGTTTTTGTGCATAGCATGATACATACTATAGAATTGATGCCCAAGGAAGCCGTGCCAACATATTACTAATATATGCATGAATCTTGGAGTCAAAATATCGATAACTGTCCAAGTTTATGGATAGTTGCCCTATTGGTTGGAACCAATTCTCTATCCTGCACTCATAAGTACTTTCAGTTTTTTTTTTCTTTTTTGACAAAAAGTATCTTAATGAAATGGGAAAATATGTTCTTTTTTGGGTACTTATGCAAGCTACATCATGTTCTGATGCACTTTCAGTTCTTGTGTGAAGTAACTGCTATGTCTGCATTAGCCTATGGCAGCCTAGTTTGGCCTCCCAGCAAGTTCCATTGTTTGCATCCCGGGGTGGGCACATGTGCAGGGTGCTACATCGGGGTCTGTGTTTGTTAATGGTGTGAAGCAACCAGTATGCCAACCACAAGTGGGCAATTAGTACCTTTAGGGCATGTTTTTTGTGCAGTAATGATTATTTTGAGTTAGATCATTTGTCTTTTTATTTTGGAAATTCTTACTGGCACTAGTTGAGCTCTTACCAACTTTGATGTCTGAAGCTCATAGTACCGTGCACTTTGCATTAGAATGTTTGATGGTCCACAAGATGTGTGTTTTGCTTCTTTCTCGGTTTTCTGCTTCTCTTTCCGATAACATTTCAAATCATTGTTTCCATGTGTGGTGCTATAAATCTCTGAATTTGTTATGTTCCTCAGAAACTTGATGGCAAAGCAAGACATGTCAGAGCTCGGATTCAGAAATTTGGACGAAGTGGGAACAGCTCCTGACAAAATCAGCAGACTAGAGAGCTCTCCCAATCAGCCAAAGGAGAAAAAATAGCTGCTTGATTTTGATGTAGCTTTTGTATGTTTCTGACGCAAGTTCTTCATCCAGGAGATCTATCAAGATCTGAGAACAAAGAAGGGTACAATAAAAAGGAAAATGATAGCAATTTTATAACCAATGCTGAAACTTATGTATTTGCCGCTTTGATGATATTACGTGATCCATTTTTTTTATTAAGTGCCGCAAATTATATTAAACCATACATTTCTGAATACAGCTTTTGGCTTTATCCCATTCAACCTTTTTTTTTTTGCTATGTATAGGGAAAAAACGACCAAGCATGTCAAGTTTGTGCTGCCTTTACTAAACATGATAGTTATTTAGCGTCGGCGTTGCTTTCTTAAATGATCTTTACTGACAATCTCTTGCCTAAGGCGCTTATTGCTGGGATGATTGTTTGAATGGGAGGAATTGTACAATGGTGTGGTCTATGCCATCAATGTGTGAACCGTAACTACACGTCATCACAATTATCAGAATTGGAAACGGACGATTTTCAGCTTAGTTTGGGCCTCTTTGGGCGGGACGATTTTCAGCTTAGTTTGGGCCTCTTTGGGCGGGTCATCTGGGAAGGCTTAGGCTAGAGATGCTCCTCTTGAACTAAAAGCAGAACGTCAATTGAGCAGTGACAATAACAAAGGTAGTTCACAAAAACACGATGCTCCTTTTCGGGAAGTATTACCAAATAAACGCTGAGAACCAAGAACACAGTAGTTATCAGACGCACAGCCCTGTTGCACCATGGTTTATGAACTTCTGGGCACAGCCGTTGAACCAGTGAGCGTTCAGGGCTCAGGCAAAACTATCCAGGTATCAGGATGGGAGGGTGTCAGAAAACAGTGGAAATAAGCTTTCAGAAGTAGCCGCAACTTTCTGGGGAGATAAGCGTTCAGAAGAATTAGACAGCTAGTGACCTGCCTGATGCATTCAGTACGAGCTCTTACCAGGGCGCAAAAAATGCACCTATTTCAATTGGTACCGATGATGGTACAACTGGTGAAAATGAAGAAGTTCCTGTATGTTTTCAAGGAAAGAGTCAATCAAGTTTCTACAAGTGAGTCCATCTCAGGAAAGCTGCAGCCTGGCCTGGAAATCCGTTATCATCGGATGGAGTCAAGCTCAGGAATTTCATGTCAACTGCACAGCACCGAAGCCATTCATCCTCAACTAGCAAAGCCTTTTACACAATGTGAGATGTCCATTTATGGGTAGCAATCTTCAACATGTTCAGGCTATTAATCTTCCTAGTCTGCCGAGTAAACAGATAAATGTCAGTGTTTCTGTTAGACAGATCAGCCCGGACTTCAAATGTTACACAAGCTAGGTAGATGGGATTCACCTCTTAACTTTTAAAATTAACCACGTTGACACTCCAGCCGCTTTGTGTTCTCCAATAGCACCTGTTTCAGAATAATGGCGTGATGGCCACAAATCAACATGTATATCACAATGGGGCACTCAAGGGCCATTGAGAAGTTCCAATGTGTCAATGACAGGTGATAAGTTAAATGTAAAAGCCTAAAAGGGAAACCTAAATCAACTGCAGTCGAGAGTAACAGAAGAGCAACAAAAAGATGTGTACCTCTCGGATGTGTGTTGCAATTGCTTTGCACCCTTCTATGGCAAGTCCCATTACGTTTTCAAATGTGTCCATCGGTAATTTTGCATCCATCTGAAAAAAAAAACTTTGAGCTGCTTCCTTTTGCTGAAAATAACACTATGCAGCAAACAATCGCAATACAAAAAAAGGATTGTACAAAAGAAAGTTGAAATGTGTAACCATTGTTGCATGTAGAGACAGGCTTGAGCTATTGAGGAATTTTGAATAATAAGAAATCTTGATCTTTTTACCTGAAGAAGAGTCACTTTGTCCATCTTTGCAAGAATACCAACTGTGACATCTGGACCCCCAGCACTGTCTTCTACGTAATTCAGATCTGACATAGCACACTAGAATTATTTGAGTTTTGTTTGTACCATACGGTTCTTAGCTTATCTTGGATATGAAAAATTAGTTAGGCGTCCTACCAAGCAAAGGAGTGGAACACAGATACCCAGCACTGCAAGACGTGACAATGTCTCGCATTGGAATCCCAGCATCTGCAAGAGCTAGTGTTGCAGCATTGATGCATGCTGACCTTGTTCCTGTTATACACATGGTCATGCTCCAGACGACAATCATTTTTAAGCACAAAATATGATTAAATCATTTCAAGCAAGTAAAAGAATAAAATGCAATAGCATGACTGAGTAATATAGCAGTAAAGAATAATATGCTATAGCATGCCTGAGTAATATAGCTAACAGAGGTACACATCAGAATTGATATGTTCTCCCGCATGCCTCATCATGCAGAACATAAATCTAGATTTACAGTCTATGGAAAATAAATAGCCTTTCTTGGCTTCATCTTAGGACAGAACAACAAAGTTCATTCCAGAGAAAATAATAGAAGGGGTTTGGGAGGAATAAACAGCCTGAAGATAATTTCAACAATCTGAAAGTAGGAAGGTAGCACGCTTACCACCATCAGCTTGAAGAACTTGGACAAATATATCAATCTGCAAACAATGAAACAACTATCATAAGCATTGGAGGTTGGCACTGATATCATTTAAAACTGAAGTTTTTTAAAAGGATGTGGACTAAACCAAACTGACCTGTGAACGTGGCATTAACTCTGTTAATATGCTTGCCTCCATTGTCTGTCGAATAACAAGAGAAATTTCTGTTGATCGCCTGCCAGATGATTGTAGCTTTAGCTCACTACTATAGTTATATATGGGAAATTGGACACCATGTAGACTCATGCAACTTAAATTCATTTTGCACACTGCGTGTTCAGCTTAGAAGCACGATTCACTAAAGTATACTGCTGTTCTAAAAAAACTGAAGTCTACTGCAGTACTATTTACTTATGTTAGAACAGATGCTACTACTGAAATATCTTATCTTAATTATGACTTGTGTTACTGATATGGGCATATGGCAGGGAATGGGGAATTAGGCAAAGAGATGGAGGCAAGATCACCCTCTCAACGAGGCTCTGAACAGCTGGTTTAGATTAATTATGGATAATTCTTTGCTTGCCAAACTCAATAAAAGATGCCCTTGATATAGAGCTCGATGCCCTCGATGCCTAATAAACTGATCTAACAAACAAGCTCATTTTCCTCTGAAGAAACAAAGCAAACTGACTAACTAATCACATCACTAATCCTCTGCTGCAGTTGTGGGCACCTGGCTAGCCACGCCATGCTTCTTGCAACATTGGTATGCGCCACCCACAATGGTGTCCACAGCAGTTAGAAGCACAGTGGTCTTGATCTGATATCCATACTTTGATTGAGGATCCTTTACTGGGAATGTCGATCGTATATTAAAAATACTACCCTCAAATTAGAAGACAGAAACAGTACAGAGACATGTGAAGAACACAAGATGCAGGGAACAATAAATGATCCTTGTCGTGGGGATTCTAGGGGTACCCACAGCCGGGTGGCGGAATGCACCCGCCTATTCCCCAGTGAGGGAGTACTCGGGGAAGAACTAGGCGATGAGGCTGAATCTACGCTGGGATAAGGGCTCAAGAACACACGATTTAGAGTGGTTCGGGCCGCCGGAGCGTAATACCCTACGTCCACTGTGAGATGTATTGTTCTTGGTTGTGTGTATGAACCTATCCTCTGCTGGCCTTGGCTCTTGCTCAGCCTGAGGTTCTCTAGCGGCGCCCCCCCTTTTATAGATCAAGGGGGAGCGGATACATAGGACGTTGGTGCCCCGACAGGTGGGCCCAACGTGACTGTGGCTACAGTGGTAGCGAATCTTTCCTCCGATATGCACACTGATGCTCTTCTGACTCAGGGGGGTCTTTTCTTGTCCTGTCAGCTAGGCGCCCGTTGGAGTAGCGTAGCTTGCGGCGAGGCCTACTGAGGCTATTATGCAGCGTCATAATGGGCGAAGCTGAGCCGTCGTATCCATCTGTTACGGCAGACTGGCAGGCGCAGTATGGGCGGCGCCAGCGGCTCCACTGCCTCGGTAATACGCGATCAATAGTATCCCCTGGTCAATAAAACGCCTCAGCTTCTGCTATATCAATGCAGACGTTCACCTACCGCAATAAATGCAATGGTGGGTGAACGTTGGTATGGAAACCCAAACGGCCATGTCTTGCAGACACGTGGCGGCCCCGGACCACCCCGACGCGGGGCGTCGATCTCTTCCCTTAGCGAGGGGTCCGGTTATTATACAGGGGGTCCGGGACCCCATGACGGTCCGGGACCCCGCGGGGGTCCAGTCTCCGTGGGAGGTCCGGAGCCTCGGCTGCTTGCACACGAGTTCCTGCCTCTTCCGGGACACGTGGTGTCTCCGGACCTTTCCCAACTGTGGAACGGTCCAGAGCGTTGCTGGGAGAACAGGATTCCGGACCGCAGGGGTCCGGCTGTTTGGATGTAGTTAAGGATAACTACAAGATCCTTGCCTAGACACAGCAAGAGGGGGTACCCCAGTCCTGGGGTACCGACAGTGGCCCCCGGGCCCACCTCGGGTGAGGTACGAACCCGCAGGTGGGGCCACCATCGTGATGAGCTCCTACGCAAGTTGATTGCGTTGGTGTGCTCATGGAGAGTGCGGGCATCCCGGACCTCTGAGGCCGGTACGCCTGTTGCTAGGTTTAGGTACTAGAGTGCTCTCCATGGGGCGACGAAGGTGTAGGCTTAGGGTACGGAACCAAGCTAAGCGGCTATACAGACTTCGGATCGCCCAGGGAGCAAGCACTGCTTCCCGGACCTGGCTTTTGTCGACCGTGGCGAGCGGTCTCCGCCGGAGCGGGCCACCGGAGTGGACTTGGAGCGACCGTGGCGAGCGGTCTCCGCCGGAGCGGGCCATCGGAGTGGACTTGGAGCGACCGTGGCGAGCGGTCTCCGCCGGAGCGGGCCACCGGAGTGGACTTGGAGCGACCGTGGCGAGCGGTCTCCGCCGGAGCGGGCCACCGGAGTGGACTTGGAGCGACCGTGGCGAGCGGTCTCCGCCGGAGCGGGCCACCGGAGTGGACTTGGAGCGACCGTGGCGAGCGGTCTCCGCCGGAGCGGGCCACCGGAGTGGACTTGGAGCGACCGTGGCGAGCGGTCTCCGCCGGAGCGGGCCACCGGAGTGGACTTGGAGCGACCGTGGCGAGCGGTCTCCGCCGGAGCGGGCCACCGGAGTGGACTTGGAGCGACTGTGGCGAGCGGTCTCCGCCGGAGCGGGCCACCGGAGTGGACTTGGAGCGACCGTTTGCTGACAATCCGATGAAGCATGTTACCGGACCTCATAGTAAGGTGCAAAGAAACCAAGCCTTATACTAGAAGAGAGCCCGGGACCTCTAAAGACAGCAGTCTTGGATACTAGGGTACTTGTAACAGGGTAGTGAAGTACGTAAACTTTAGGGTATATTACCAGGCTAAGCCACGCGGAGCTTCTCTACCCCAGGATACAAATACCACTTCCCCAGAGCAGGTCCCTAGGGGTCCGGACCGCCTTCCAGCTAGAAGGGGTGTCTTCACCTGACCATAAGCCAGCAACTTAACTTGGATTGTTAGCAATAAGGAAAACTCCGGTCAAGAGGAAAGAATAGTTAAACCAAGGCGAATAGATATAATCAGGGTGAGCCTAGGTAAAACTGAGAAAGAAAGTCTCCTCTATTATTGTGGTTGTCACGGTATACATCGGAGGTCGGGATTACGAGGTCGGACCTCCACCGCTCCGGACCGCTTTTGCCTGTTTGTGTGATAGGGCCAGAGGTCGGGTTTACAAGGTCGGACCTTGACCGCTCTGGACACACACGTAGACGCCACGCTTATTACAAAGGAGGAATTCTCTTAGTCTTTTCTTAGAAGTAACCTACGGCTGCATGCTATACAGCGTGTTCTTCGGAGGTGAAGGCGCCCTGGACGTGCCTGAACCGCATCATCCAGCATCACTTCGGGAGCTCGGGGGACCCCTTCTTGCCTAAGAGCTGTCGCATGCTTACATGGCATGAGACAAATTCTTTGGCTTTGAATGGAAGAGGCCCCCTCCCCCTGGCGTCGCCGTTGCCGATGGAAACCAGAGCGCTTGCGCAGCAGATGGACCGGCGCGACGCGTGGAGAAGTGCGGTCGATCGCCGGCTTGTCCTTGGTGCTAGCGCCAGGGGCCCCCGCACGAGGAGGCGGGGTCCTGTCTGCAGCAGCGCCGAGCAACGCTGAGGTGGATCTCCGGCGCTGGAGACGGCAGGACGACACGGTCAACTTCCTCCGGGATGGCCGTCGGCTCCAGGCTCCATGTTGAGAGAAAGCCTTGAGCCGACGCCATGCCACCGCAGAGGAGGCGTGGCCGTTGCTTGAGAGAAAACCTTGAGTCGACGTAGGGGCGGCAGCGCGCAGCGGCGCCTCCGCTGTGCGCTGCCACGCCGGCTCTGAGGTGTCGCAGTGGCGACGCATAGCAGGCGTTGCTGCCGTGCGCCGCCGCACCGAGGGCGTTGGAGCGCCGGTGCCATGGCATGTGAAGTGAGTGTGGCGCTGCCTTGCTTCATCTTCTTGCTCGTCGTTGCAGAGGATGAACACGGCCCAGAAGCCCGAAAATCCAGCCAACGCCTATCTTCCCCACGGACGGCGCCAAAATGTCGTGGGGATTCTAGGGGTACCCACAGCCGGGTGGCGGAATGCACCCGCCTATTCCCCAGTGAGGGAGTACTCGGGGAAGAACTAGGCGATGAGGCTGAATCTACGCTGGGATAAGGGCTCAAGAACACACGATTTAGAGTGGTTCGGGCCGCCGGAGCGTAATACCCTACGTCCACTGTGAGATGTATTGTTCTTGGTTGTGTGTATGAACCTATCCTCTGCTGGCCTTGGCTCTTGCTCAGCCTGAGGTTCTCTAGCGGCGCCCCCCCTTTTATAGATCAAGGGGGAGCGGATACATAGGACGTTGGTGCCCCGACAGGTGGGCCCAACGTGACTGTGGCTACAGTGGTAGCGAATCTTTCCTCCGATATGCACACTGATGCTCTTCTGACTCAGGGGGGTCTTTTCTTGTCCTGTCAGCTAGGCGCCCGTTGGAGTAGCGTAGCTTGCGGCGAGGCCTACTGAGGCTATTATGCAGCGTCATAATGGGCGAAGCTGAGCCGTCGTATCCATCTGTTACGGCAGACTGGCAGGCGCAGTATGGGCGGCGCCAGCGGCTCCACTGCCTCGGTAATACGCGATCAATAGTATCCCCTGGTCAATAAAACGCCTCAGCTTCTGCTATATCAATGCAGACGTTCACCTACCGCAATAAATGCAATGGTGGGTGAACGTTGGTATGGAAACCCAAACGGCCATGTCTTGCAGACACGTGGCGGCCCCGGACCACCCCGACGCGGGGCGTCGATCTCTTCCCTTAGCGAGGGGTCCGGTTATTATACAGGGGGTCCGGGACCCCATGACGGTCCGGGACCCCGCGGGGGTCCGGTCTCCATGGGAGGTCCGGAGCCTCGGCTGCTTGCACACGAGTTCCTGCCTCTTCCGGGACACGTGGTGTCTCCGGACCTTTCCCAACTGTGGAACGGTCCAGAGCGTTGCTGGGAGAACAGGATTCCGGACCGCAGGGGTCCGGCTGTTTGGATGTAGTTAAGGATAACTACAAGATCCTTGCCTAGACACAGCAAGAGGGGGTACCCCAGTCCTGGGGTACCGACAATCCTATTATTGCGACCTCAAGGACAGGACTGTTCTTTTTAATCAAATTTTAGTGTTCAAGTTGGAACACACCTGTCACCTTTCGGCTTTCTCCTCCGATCTCCTGTACTAAATTCTGCCATCCTATACTCACAACGAACCTGCATATGGAACTTGCTCAGGAACACATCATAAAGGAGAACTAAGGCTCTAACTAAGGAATAGGTATACTAAGGAATGCACTTGTAGCGGTGAAACTTTACCAAAGCCTCTTTGCTGTTCACTTGTTGACCTTTGTTCTGGACCTGCATGAGCAAACCAAGAGCATGAAATCTTAATTAGATAGTATTCGATCTCACTGAAAACTGAACAGCTCTTCCTGGTAGCGTAACATTGGGGGTTCCCTGGTGTAGTGTGTTGTGTGTAGTCTTCTAACAGGAAGGAACACAAGTGATTCAGATTTACAATTCCCATGGTTACAAGCTCTGCAATATACTCTCCGTTCCCAATTATAGGTCGTTTGACTTTTCTGACCCCAAGTTTGACCACTCGTCTTATTCAAAAAATTTGTGCAAACAGTCAAAATTAAGTCATTCTCGAAGAACTTGTATTGATAAAGCAAACCACAACAAAAGAAGTGATATTTTGCACACATTTTTGAATAAGATGAGTGGACAAACTTGGGTAAAAAATGTCAAATGACCTATAATTTGGAGCGGAGGGGGTATATCACTGTGGGTGAACATTGCATGTTCTACTGCCCCTAGGCCATTATGGATCATATTGGTTTTCAAACATATAGTAGGAAAAGTAAGCAACAAACCAGTTTTCCCATATAATTACCACTTTTATTCAAAAAGACTCCTGAAGATTATTGTTGATTTGGAGAGTCCACAAGTATCCCAGAAAATGAAAATCCCCACTAAGGAGCATTTCCTCAAACACGCCGTGCGCATGACCTATCTATCACACATGTACACAGCACCTCACTAACCAGAGTAGGGGGTATACGGGAATCACCTCTCGAGGGCCGTAGACGGCGGCGATGACCCTAGTATTGCCCATCTCGAACAGCGCGGACCTGCCCGACCGAAAACACCAGCAAAATCAGATCAAAAGAGAGCAGCACACGTCTAAAGCAGAATCCCTTCGAAGGCAAATAGCACCACCGTAACCCTAATCGAGAGCGCGTCGTAGCTTTCTTTACTCACCCGTCGGCCCGCGCGACAACGCCGACCTCGCCCTTGAGCTTCCGCATCTGCGCGAAGTCCAACAGCAGCACCGAGTGAGATTGGCTTACGCAAGGTGGGGCGGTGGGAAAGGGCAAGTAGGCGTCACCTCGTTGGGGCGGCGCCCGTCGACGCGGAAGCCGGTGAGGGCGTCCACGAACTCCATCTCCGGGTAACCCTTCGCCGCTCTCTCTCTCTCTCTTCGTGCTCTAGCGACGCGCCGCAGGCCGCAGCGACCGCGGGCGAAGGGTTTTTGTGGGTTTTCTTCCTGTCCCGATCCCTCATCCCTGTCCCTCAAAAAAAAAATCCCTCATCCCTGGACCCAACTACTCCGGCCCATGCCTTGGTCGAGCCGGGCTTGAAAGCTCAGTTAGCCGGGCCCAACCAAACGCGCTGTGCCCTGATTGGACAAAGCTTAGATTAGGCGGAGGGCACCATGACCAAACCTTTCCCCCCCTCAAAAAAAAAACCATGACCAAACTTTTGAGGATCGAGATTTCTTCCCCGTTTCCGGTCAATCTTTGCACGCGTGTCCTAGGCTTGTTGCGCTAGTTCGCCACGTTCATGCGAACAGCCAGCTAGCCAGGCATATGAACAGCACGATGGCAGAGTGCAAATGCCATGGGCGTGGTCCATATGCCCACACATTGTTCGAACAGTCCTTTGTTCCTCAAATTCGTCTGTCAATACAACCTTTCACGTTGTAGAACACAAACAGAATCAAAAGTGTTACAGGAGGGAAAACGAGTACTCCTTGTTGTACCTGTGCTGATCAGAAAATACTAAAAAATAAAGAACTGTCAATCCAACCTTCCACATTGTAGAACACAAACAGAGCGCCGTAATCAGCGAGTTTGATAGCCTATGCAGTTGAATAGCATGCACGCACTGAGCTCGTTCTTCCCTACAAGGCTAATAAGTAGCTCAATGTTCAGATGAGCATTTCGCCAATACCGTTGCTTCGCCCGAAAAAAAAAATAGCACGCACGTGTACTTCATGCTGCTGCCCAGTTAGGACAACAAAGCCTGAGCTTTGTATGAAAAAGATCAGTAATTAATGCGTTTAGTACAGGAATAATAAGAACAAGTGAACAACGATCTGGATGTATATCATATGATCAGGAAAGAGCTGCAGACCTGCAGTGTTGCAGGCACAGTATTGCTTGGAAGTTGGATTGACACAAGATGCTCTCGAGGTGCTTGGAGCCCTGGTTGCATATTTTACATTGGCCAGACAAGAAATATTTCACCATGAATATATTAGGAAAAATTTAAAATATAATTTGCAAGAGATCAGTGCAATGCCTCATAAATTTAAGTCATTTTTTTTGTTGCTGGAGTGTGTGCTCAGCATAGCGATTTTCAACTGGGCTGACTGGTAATGTGCGCGGCCTCTCTATGCAGCATAGCCCAGTTGCATAGAGAGGCCGGGTGACGGACTGTGCACCGTGCGGTTCTCTCTCTGCTTGTCAGATATCAAAATCAGTTGAAATTTGAAAACAAAGCTAATAGGCGTGGTGTTCAGAAATTTCTTTTTTTTCTAGGGGACAGCTTACTAGTTTTGCGTTCGTCCTCATATGCCTTCTTTTTTCATGATGAATTTGGTTTTTCTCGAACTATATATTAATACTATGAATTCTTAAGAAAAATATTATGCATTTGAAACCCTGCTGTATCTATATAAGAAGATGCTGAGTCTGAATTTCTGTCCTCTTTTCCATCCCCAAACAGGGGCGAAGCTACGTTCAGCTCCATGGGTGCCCAGGCACCCACACCAAAATACAAGTTCAGTGTTAATTAACAAATTTTCACCATATAAATAAAAGGACAAGTAGCAAATCTATGGATAGGACATCCCTCCATTCGGCTCTAGCTTCGCCCCTGTCCCCAAACCTGCACCATGAAAGATCATTCATTCCTCAACCCTCCCCGCTTGTTTTTGTTTAGCTAATGTGTCCTAGCCCCCGTCCCCTGTTCTTGTCGTGGCGAACATGTACACGTACGCAGTAGTTAGCTTGGCACAATAATAATGCGAATACACCACTGGCGCGGACTTGAACGCACACACGAACGAAAAAAGTAATCAGATAGCAAGCAGACAAGCTGCATTGGCGCGCACATTATCCTAATCATGGCTCGATGCAAAAAAAAAAAAGGTTTGCACGGAGACACGCGCATCATTGCACGATAAACTATGGTCAGGTTACGTGTGCAACTATTTCTATTCGGCTGGATGGGCTTTGTTTATCGCTAGAGGGTGGTAGCTGTGTCTGCAGAGCTGGCGCACTTGAGGTAAGCATGGCAACAACCCCAGTTGTTAAGACTAATCAAAGGACAATCTAGTGTCCTTAATGATGAGTCATCATCACCCCCTTATTAGCTGACCTGGAATTGAGCAGAAACATATCTTTTTCGTGTAGTGCCCTAGCTCGAGTATTGAAATTGTATTCTTTCCTTGTAAAATTCGTAAAAAAAATTCTTCAAAACCGTAGTTTTCTAAGCTTGCCTGTAACAACGCACGGACATACTTATATTTGCTAGTACAATCAATAAGCTGCTTGCAACTCTGAAAACAAAAATAGAGATGGATTGAGCATCAAGATCTGCAGCTAGCCGTGTTGATTCTATATATCTACCATCACTGCATGCAAATTAAAAAGTGCACAAGTACCAGTGTGCCAACCAATCCGTACTCCCATCTCATAATTATTCGTTAAGCTAAGCTCTCTCCAGCCGATGCATAATTGGTTGCTATGTATCTTAGCTCCTGTCCGGACCGGTCGACCGTGCGATGTGACGTACAGGTAAGCTCTCGCGTAGACCCCGGATTTTTGCGCAACAAACAGGGCATCGGTGTACCAAACGCAAGGTGCAGCGACACAAGAGACGCAGCAAACGGACACGGGAGCACAAGGCAGGGAAAGGGAAAAGGCAGCGGAAACCACGTACCCGATCAAGCTCAGCTCAGCTCCGCTCGTCACAAAAGCTGGCGGCGTTCGGCGGGCAAAAGCTGCCGCGCCCCTTTCCTCCGGCGTCCCGCCGCCAGCTAGCACACGGCCGCCGCCGCCGCCGGAACCACTTTGGCCGGACGAACTAACTCACCACACGTACGCCACCTTCTCCGGTTCAGGAATCTTTTATTAATTTATAGCTCATCCATCAAACTAACACTAAGTGAATTACATCTCGTTGAAAATTTTGCCCTAGTTCTCGACAGGGTCACATGCACGAGCGATCCAATTATGTGAGTTCTCAAAGTGTGAATCGGTGCTACGTGTGCTAGATGACAAGTTTTGGGGCATTGACATTTGGCAGTTTCATTTATTTGATGCCGACAGTCTGAGTGAAGCTCAGGCACACGCAGGCCAGCATGTCAGTGTCACTGTGTCGGCTGTGCAGCAGCTAGCTAGTTCAACCTTTAGTGAGTAGTTTTGCATGAATTGCGAGCGTGCCCATCCCTTGCCCTCTCGTGAAACGCATGGCACCATAACTTGTGCGAATCAGCGGTGTTGGGGAGGTTGAGACGCAAGACGATGATGCCTTTCTTCCCTGAAATATATATATATATAGGACGTGTTTGGTAAACCATCAAATCAAAATTACACAAAAGACGAATGCCCACATGAAGTACTAAATGAATCTATTTGCAAAATCTTTTTAGAGACGGGTGTAACTTTTCGAGACGAATATAATGACGATAATTAATTGATGTTTTGCTACATTGATGCTACAGTACCATCCTCTAGTCACGCGGTCAAAGGGCTCATTAGATTCGTCTCGCGATTTACACGAGGGTTGTGAATGTGGTTTTGTAATTAGACTTTATTTAATACTCTAAATTAGTGGTTAAAGGTGAAAAAAAAAATCCATGGAATTCCAACCAAACACAGCCATACAAGTGTTCGTGCGCCCTCGAATGAGTGCCCTGCCCACAGGTCTTGCTCTCCTCTACATCGTGCGGGTTTCTCTCTAGCCTTGTCCCCTCGCGACCTTGCAGCCCTTGTCGTGATCCCCCTCTATAAAACTCGAGCTCGAGCTTAGCCTCTGCCCCGTGCGGCTGCTGCGGGCTAGCAAGTTGGGCGGTGGTTGTCTTAGGAGCTGTAGCTGAGCTTGTAGAAGGAGGAGCGCGCGCGCGATCAGGCGTTGACGGCGGCGGCCATGGCGTCCTCGGGCAGCGGCGGCGGCGCGCCGGGGTCGCCGTGCGGGGCGTGCAAGTTCCTGCGGCGCAAGTGCCCGGCGGAGTGCGTGTTCGCGCCCCACTTCTGCGCCGAGGACGGGGCGGCGCAGTTCGCGGCCATCCACAAGGTGTTCGGCGCCAGCAACGCGGCGAAGCTGCTGCAGCAGGTCGCCCCCGCCGACCGGAGCGAGGCGGCGGCCACCGTCACCTACGAGGCCCAGGCCAGGCTGCGCGACCCCATCTACGGCTGCGTCGCCCACATCTTCGCGCTGCAGCAGCAGGTGGCGAGCTTGCAGATGCAGGTGCTGCAGGCGAAGGCGCAGGTGGCGCAGACGATGGCGGCGGCCGGCGGGGCGCAGGCGGCGGGGAGCCCTCTCCTGCAGAGGTGGCCGCTGGAGCCCGAGTCGCTGTCGACGCAGAGCTCCGGCTGCTACAGCGCGCCGAGCTGCGACGGGTCGGCGGCGCTCCAGGAGATGTACTGCGGCGGCTTCGGCGAGCAGGAGGAAGGCAGCTACACGAGATGATCGAGTCGCTCGCGCCAACCATCACACAGCGTAGAGACCGCGGGGAAAACTTGTTGGATTTTGTTTGCAGCGGGCGTTGTTTTGTTTAGTTCGGGGAGCTTGATTTGGTGCGAGGCTCTACTACTGTACTGCTTGCCGGCTTCATATCTGTGTAAAGGGTGAAAGCTCGATCGTGATCCTGTGTGGTTAAGGAAGAAAACATCAGCTCATCATCAGAATGAAATCACGTATAATCAATTTCATATATAGTATATTGCTTAGATGGAGTACTCACTGTTTAGAGATATGCAAACTTTGATGCATATATACATGGGGAGAACGTAACAGACAGGGAAAAGAAAGGCGTAGAATTGGAGCCTTCAGACGTCAATTCACAAAGGATGGCAAGAAGACAGCGTCTGTTTCTTTGACAGGATAGAGAAGACAAGTGCAAGGAATGGACTGCCACACCAATGACTGGTTCGTGCAACTAGACTGGGCATGACATGGCCTAGCTGCTTTGTACATGGTCGGGCCGCTCGAGCTGCTTAATTATGGGCCTGTCAGGCTTCAGTCTCAAAGGCATGTATGGAACTCACGAATTCATTTTACAGGATTCATTAGAAAACTGTTCCTTTTTTATTTCAGGAATTCATAACAAACCGATCAACAATTCCTACAAAAAATTTGAATAAGCTCGGTGCTTGATCCCTTTTTGGTTATTTTTTCAGGCTTGACCCGGCCCTGTCCTTGAACTTCAGACGAACATAATTAACTAGGACTACTGCTAAATCAGGATCAGATCAATGCATCAAAATCCTTTCCAGTGATATAAACAAACAAACGAGCTGAAAATGTCTGCAAGAAGGGCGTTTTCATTTCATTTTCAATTTGCATTGCGCTTCCAAAAATTTTCTTACAAGATTTCTTGAAGCTCACAAGATATTGGCCGCAATGGAACTTACATATACATGTTTACATTATTTGATCATTTAAAGATTCACTAGTGGCACACTACTACTGCATATATATGTTTTTCTATATATTACCTTCTAAAATCATATTCAATAACTTGGATTCTTTTGGAATTCGTTTTCCAAGAAATTATATCATACATGTTAGATCGATATTATTGATATATGGGAAAAGCTTGCGTTGTTAGTTTTTTCTCGGAAATAAAGGGAGAGCTTTACTGAATAACTTGATTGTTTACATCCTGAGCGACAATGCAAGGTGCTCAACGCCTACAGGACACCGATTACACCAAACTGCACTATGATTCAAATACTTTGCGAGCTGAGCGCAAGCTCTCGTGTGCCAAGGCGTTGTTAGTTCTCCACTGTAAAGACAGCAATGATTGATGCTTTCGTCTAATCGTCTCCCGCTTGGTATGATATGGTATCATGTTTCCTGTGATGTGTGCCTGTGTTGTTAATTATTACAGGAGGCAAAGTGGCTTCCTTTTCTTATGTTTTGCTTTCTTTTTATAGCATTAATTCATTACGTGGATCCGTATCAATTTATAAAATACGTACTTTGTACGTGGAATACAAACTTTAGTGATTATCTGGAAACTACTTTTGCCACTTTAGTTGACCTGTTTCAGATTTAATTTAAACCACCAAAAGGAAAACATACTTTATTTATGGTTATTCTCGCTTTCAACTAAGTCAATCCTCTATCAGTAGTCTTGATACATATATATTACTCCCTCACCTCACAAATATAAGGACATACTAATAAGGAGGAAGGCAAAGACTCAACTTTATTTTAGTAAATAGTCGCAAAAAAAAACTCTATTTTAGTAAATTATACGTATTTGAGTTAGTAATGACTAACTAAGTCCCATATTGCACGAATTTCTGGTTTGATAAACAAAAACTAAAAATAACTAGTACTGAAGTTATCCACAGATAAATCATGTAATTTGCAAATAATACAATTGAATTCTCCAATAATCCATGAAACTATATATAGTTTGGCTACACATGCATTTATTGTTTTCTTCTGTATTTTTAGATGGTAAGATAAAAATCCAGACCGTCGCCCCTCTTCTGCAAAAGCATGCTGATGCAGGACTGCAGGATGTCACTAATGTGGACTGTTTAGGAGGGTGACATATGAATTGTGCAGTCATGCGTCCTCTTCATTAATTGATTTATAATCTTACTGCTTGTAATTACATTATATTTTATGCTGAGAGGTTTACGCTTATTTACGCTCAATCGAGTTATTCACAATATAATCATTGTCCAATAACTAGTATATGGTTGCATAGATGTAGCATTATCATGCATTTAACCTACTGCCTCTATATGACTATAGATCTATATGTCTATATGTACACATGTTGATCCCATGGCCCCATTTATTACATCTATCTTCCATAATCATGAGTTGTTTGCTCCGTCCTGCTGTAACATGTCTTAGCCTGGCATTTTCCAAAAGAGATATTCTCATGCTTTACAATTATGTAAATAGTATTCCCTCCATTGTTAAATGTATATACTACGTTTATTTAAAATAAGCTAACTAGTTCAAATTGAACTGGCATTCTCCAAATTTACTTAATCTGATAAAATATCTGGTTATTAGCATTATTTCCAAATAGCCTCAAGACTAATGCATCTTAGAGAGTTATTAATTACCACAGGGCAACTAACCCTAAGAGTATAGTTAAGTGGGCCAATTCACAGAACGGACAGGGTTTAGTGTGTGTAGCTTGTCCTGGAAACAGCTATAAGAGTAGACATATTAGGAGCAGCAAGCATACGGATCGGATTTAACTGAAGAAGGTTACGTGAATTTAAGTAGAAGGACAATAAATCCAAATATATAGGAAAATTATTGTATAATTCTCTGAGAGACAAAGGGTTCTATCATATCATCTCTCTAGCTATGTAGAAGATGTGTCCCATCAGAAAGAGTTTCAGTAAAAGGAGTCAACAAAAATAGGCCCTGTTTAGATTTTTACCCGTAAACCCCGTAAACGCAAAAAAAACGTCACATCGAATGTTAGGACACATGCATGGAGTACTAAATGAAGTCTACTTACAAAACTTTTTGCATGGATGGGCTGTAAATCGCGAGACGAATCTAATGAGCCTACTTAATCTATGATTTGCAACAGTGATGCTACAATAACCATCTGCTAATTATGGATTAATCATAGATTAATTAGCATCATTAGATTCGTCTCGCGATTTACAACCCATCTATGCAAAAAGTTTTAGAAATAGACTTCATTTAGTACTTCAAATTAGTAAGATTCCAACATAAAATTTTTACATGTAAAGAACTAAACACGGCCATACTAAGCTAATTGGATCTTCCACGTGTGGCCACGAATCAATCAGCTGTCTCTCAATACTCTGGTCTCTATTATTCCTTGCAGTACATTTTTCGGGCATGACAAATCTAACCTTATCTGCACAAGTACTGCTGCAGTTATAGAGAGAAGTGGAGAAGAAAGCACAACTCCAAACTGAACAAAGCAGCTTCTGCATAATCATAACAAAAATATTTTCCATATCTAATTAATTAGGTTTCTACACTGATCAATATATATATATATATATATATATATATATATATATATATATATATCAATGAACTCCGATCTCACACATGCATGATGCTTCTGAATTATTTCTAGCAGAGATATGATCGATCGGTCTCGATTCGATCGAAAATTGCACATATATTAACCAAGCTCAAGTCCAAAAGATGGCGAGGAATTGAGAACAGATATTATCTATATATCTCTTGTGATATGTTTCTGCACTAGTAGTTCTCAGTTCTTACGAGCGATGGTTCAGGTAAGCGTAGGCCACGCTCTGCAGATCCTCGCAGTCTTGGTACCCCGACGACGACCTCCACCCGCTCTCCTCCGCCCCGAACGACGACGAGTCCGCCGCAGCCTCGAAGGCGGCCGCCTGCCGGCCGTCGTCGTCGGCCGCGCCGTCCTGCTCGAACGCGTGGTACAGCGACTGCTGCATGTAGTCCGACCCCAGCAGCGCGGTCAGGGACTCGTGGCCGCCATTGCCGTACGCGCTCGGCGGCGCGCCCACGGCGCCGGCGCCTCCATTGCTGCTGCACCAGGGGTAGCCGTACCCTAGCTGCTCCGCCGCGCTGCCCATGTAGCCCTTGGCGTCGTCGTGCACGCCCTGCCCCTGCGCCGCCTGCGCCTTGAGCGACGCCAGCTGCGCCTGCAGCGTCATCACCTGATCGAATTGGAGCACGGCACAACAGATCAGCAAACAGTCGTAGTAGTGCGCGGGCGCGAGAGGGCAAGCTAAGCAAGAAGGCGATCGATCGACAAGAGATGGCATGCACCTGCTGCTGGAGCGCGAAGATGTGGGCGACGCAGCCGTAGATGGGGTCGCGCAGCCGCGCCTGTGCCTCGTAGGAGATGGTGACGGCGGCCTCGGGGCGGTCGGCGAGCGGCAGGTGGGCGAGGAGCTTGGACACGTTGCTGGCGCCGAACACCTTGTGGATGGCGGCGAAGTGCGCCGCGCCCTGCTCGTGGCAGAAGTAGGGCGCGAACACGCACCCGCGCACGCACTTGCGCCGCAGGAACTTGCACGCGCCGCACGGCGACCCGAACCCCGTCATCTCCAAGCTCTCGCTCTCTGATCGAATCGAGAGATCACCGCCGGCCGGTGAGATCAACCGATCGAGCACGGTGATTATATTTCCGGTGGTCTCGCCTGCTGCCGTGATGTCGCTGTTAGGAGGCTAAGCTAGCTGATGATCGGAGCGGTGAGGACCGGGTGCAACGCCCAGCATTGCTTATAAGAAGGGGTGGGGGATTAGGGCCAGCGGCCAGGGGATTAAACAAATCCGACCTGTCTCCCCGATGGCCAACCGGCTCCATTATTTTGAGCTCCCAATCGCGCTTGCCCCTCGCCGCTAAATTTTATGGCCATTAATCTGAAACACACTGCACGGGGAACCCTACAGGGCTCGCAGGAGTACTTGTGCAGAGGACAATGGGGGGTCTGGAGACGCAATCATTGATAATCTTTTGCTAAGGGTTTTGGGTTTGGTCTGATACTTTTTGTTTAGTTTTTTTCTGCGCCTGCTCATGCAGCCATTTCTTTTGTGTGCAGTTGGGCTCGGCTGCTGCGAGACCAGCGAGCACAGTCCAGTTGATAATTCGGTGGATAAATGCGTTTTTAATTTCGGTGTATCGTGTAGTACATACACTCATACATCACCTGGCTCCAGACGTGGGGTTGTCCCTGCTCTCTCATCCCTTTGATTTTTTTTCTTTTCTTTTTATTTTTTGGGATGAGGATGAAAAGCCAACAATTATGAGTGATGGGGAGAAACGAGTTCTGCTGTCACATCTCTCTTTAATTATGAGGGAACTATATTGCTGTTTATTTAATATTAGTTCTGTAGGCATGTAAGTCCAACCCTAGAGAAAACAACCTAACCATGGCCTGCCAATTTGTAGCTTAAATATGTCTGGGAAAAAAATGATATTTAGCTTAAGATGTACTATTTCTATATTATAGCAATAGCACCAATGGAAGACTGGAGCAGGGCAGCAGAACTTCTGAGGCTCTGTTGCCTCTGCTTCACATAATGTTCAAAAGGGTGATTACTGGTGCCTGTATTTTTATCCTAATCAGGCTTTTGCCTTCCACTAACCCTTTGAAGAGTTTGCTGAACCAAACTAGGCTGGACTAAGCTAATTTGTTTTTGGATGATGGCCTCTTGGCCTGTGCTTATCATTACGTTATTATGGTGATTCCAAAACTAGCATATCCTGGCACTACTGATGGCATTGTAAACATCAGTCTACTGCATCCTAGATTCATAGGCTCATGTAATTAGCAACCAAAACAGATGGAAAGGAAAGGGATGCTGCCCTCATTTGTCCTCGTCTGTTCTATATGTCCAAACATGGTGGACCTGTGGACCTGGTTACTTATGCTCTGAATGATTCTCATTTCTGACAGACGAATCACACATGGGAGGAATAACAGAGACCATAACCAGAGCATCAAAAGTCAGAACAATGTGTGCGTGCATGCTCTCGTCTCATGATGGAGCTTGAGGTGGATCAGACTAACAGGTACACACTTGTATCTTTAGTGTGCTTGTTCCCATTTTTGCCTCTATTTGCAGCAAAAGAAAAGGACTAGGTTTGTATAAAACACTTCAAGAAATTAAGCTTGTGCAGTATATCTTTGCATCTTAACATAAAAAAAGAACTCCGCATTTGTCAAGAACAACAGAGCTTCACTTCCTTCAGATAAGTACTCTGCAGAACATTTGAACTGCCCTATGCACCTAGAGTACTAGACAAGCATGTTTACACTTCAGTATCCAACTACTACATGTTTAGCAGCTCAGCAGCCAACCTCTTCCTGATAAGGTACGTATATGAACTACTGATAATGTGACTACTGTCGTATTAGTGCATCATTTGCTCAAGCCATTTACACCACAACGCCAAAAACAGAAAGTACATTTACAGTTTTGGGCTGCATGCAGTTCAGTTACACATTCCGGAAGTCTTTGAGACTTTGAATGGTGTCCACAACATTGCCACACGACAAGTTAGGTGCGCCATAATTTCCCAGGTAGTTGTTTGGTTTGTTGCCACAACTGTATCTAGCTCACATCAGACTCGCAACTTTGCCAAAACCTTACCTAAGGTGCGGTTAGTTAGCCACACCTTTGGCACAGTACAGTATAGTAAAGATGTGTGACAATGCGTGGCATGTACCTTAGTATATGAAAATATATTAGATAATTAATCTAAAAATTAATCTAAATGATACTTATTTTGTAACATATATGTTGATATTATTTTGTATAAATTTGATCAAATTTAAAATTGTTTGACTCGTCAGGAAGCGAGAGTTACATTCTTTTCTTTTAGGGACTGAGGGAGTAGAAAATAAGCTGATCCAAAAAAAAAACAATGCCAATAAGCATCTACTATTTTCTTCCTAAAGTGGAAGTATGTGGGATTTCTCTGGATTTGCTAGGTAGGGTTGTCACTAGTTTCAGAAACACCTATAGGTAGTACTTCACCACGCGACCTGGTTGGATCTCTTCCTAGTTTTTAGTTTTTTACGTGTTTGTTTGCTTCGGTGTCACATCAAACCCATGTTAATAAGGGTGGCAAAAAATAGTGAAATGGAAAGGCTAGGGTAGGTCTGGTAGCAACGTACCCCAGGTGCCCATTTTTGGTGCAGGTTAATTGGCCCCACGGACCACGGTGACCACTAATGCATCTCTTTCCCATTGTTTATTTATCCTGCAAGTGTGTTCGTCCTCTGGGGACTAGTGTTAATCTTGTCGAGCTTTGGAACCTGGAGCAGGAACATTTCTAAATTATTTATCGTTTTGTTCACATTTGATCAAAATGGTTGTGGAATGTGCTCATTCCTACTGTATTTCATTTCTTCGTTGATCTGTCATAGACTTTTCTTGTGCTTTGTAGTACACGACAAGAATCTTCCTGTAGTCAGAAATCAAAATAAATGAGATTCAGTACCTTACCTGTACAATCTGCATTTGTTGTACCACATCTGGAATATAATGATCTGAAACTGAACCGAAGATTGCATCCTGGCTGCACTGCAGAGGGAACACGACCTTAAATCAAAACGAAACCAAGACAATTTTTTTTGAAGACATCAAACAAGACAAAATTCAGAGCTCCAGCGTCTCTAAAAAGAGGAAGGAGCTGCGCTGAAACTGTCCGGCAAGCACTGTGGCCGGTGAGCCCCAGGAGCGGAAGGGGACAAGCAGGCCCTGAAACCTTTGAAGGCCGCAAGCGATTGTTGCCTCTTTGGAATGCTGCGCGTGCCCAGTGCCTGTCGCTTCGGGGGCTCCCTCCCCTCATCCAATCCAATCAACCTTCCAGCAGCCTGCAACGTGAATGCATGTCATGTGATGATCCAGCAGCTTTACCTTGCTCCCGAATTCTGATCAAGGTTGGCTTCACCAATCGCCACTAACCTTTTCTCTGGGGTCGATGCCCATCTCCCTGTCAAGCTAGAATGCCACTACCTTTTAGGTTCACTCTGCTCTGGCCTTTCTTTACATATTTACCTTTCTTTTTTGCACGTCCCGCAAGGCTACATATGAAAAACACTGTTCATGTATCCAGCTTTCTTCTGATCGTATTCTCTACCTTAATTTAAGGGCTCAGCTACTAGCTCCTACTGAATTCTCTATCAGAAAAGGCAATTGTGCTCATGCATTGAGACAGTTACTCTCCTCCGTGTAAATATGTAATGAGCCATGAACAAGCTCCAAACAATGGCAGAACCAGAGATGCTAACCAAGTACACTGCACAGAAGTAATCAGTGAACAGGGCACAGTGATCTGATGAAACAAAACAAATACTACAGTAGTAGAGTAGCAAGGAATGGGGCCTGTGCTTGCATGATTTCGGCGATAAGAATCCAAATTATATTCCATCAGTCCTCAGAATTTAGGACATGTTTTAGAAACTTGTGCTGATGCGTGGCGTGTAGCACTTTAGGTGTGCCCTATCCGGGGCCCAGCTTAAGCGGCCGGGAAACCGAGAGAAGTGGGGCTAAAAACTACCAAAAAAGACCTTGAGGGAGGGTCGGCGGTTTGGCATCGCGTGCCTTGTGCTTATGCGGATGAGGAGCAGGGATAGGACATGTCCCAAGTATTCCTGGGGATGAGCAGATGGAGCTTGGCGGCTTCGGTGCCTTTGCACAGGCATGGCGCTCAGTGGTGGGTCTCCCTGTCGTCCCTGTCCCACAAGTTCCATTCCATGGAGTGAACAGCCAGCGGCGCTTGCTCTAATCCATGCTTGCAAAATTAAAGCTCGTACCAAATACCAATAGCTGAGTAGGACTGTCAGGTTCAGATGCTACGTCGTTAGCACAAACATTATCTAGCTACTGCACTAGGTTTGGTTTGCTTTTCAAGTTCAATCTACTGTTCATATGTACCTCGCTTCAGTACTCACCGACATGCGTGGTCTTGGTATACACAGGTCTATATGTATATACAACTAACACTCCTTTTCACCCGTTGCTAATCAGAGTATGGGGTGTCTCCAATCAGCAGTGAAGTCAGAAAGGCTTCACTTCAAGCCTCCCCTTAATTTTTCTAAGAGGAAAAAGATTTTTTTTTGAGGGGGGTCTACGGCCAGCTTAAACGCCAGCCTGCACAACTTGTATTAATATGTGAGGTTTGTACATATGTGATTTACAGCAAAAAGGAATCAAGAAGAAAAGATGCACACGAGTCAATTTACATCCAGGGTAGCACACCACGCAAAGGAAAAGAAAATAACAATCACACACCCTTGACTGGGTGAACGTTGCAGTTGCAGTAACCTATATTTAAGGCAACAACACGTTCTTTCCTTGCTGCGATGAGACTGCCAGCAGCGTGTGCCTTGTCCTCCAGACGAGCGGTTGCTTCAGCTCGCCGGCCCGGAAATCCGCTGGAGAGCACGGCCTGCAGCTGCAATATTCTCCGCGCGCACGAGCGGACAGATAATCATTCACGCACGCATGCGTACACTGGTGACTGGTCTGAAGAATAAGGCTCTGACAGAGAGTCGCCAAGAGGACTCCAATAATAGCAGTACACTGATGCAGAGCCATTGTTCATAGCATATTGTTACTCCATTGCCGTGTGTTGTGTATGTAGATGATGGCCTCTGCTGTTCAACAACGTGTGATGCATAGTTGGCGGTGATAATTCCGCAGCGTTCTTGCATAGTGAGACTTTAAGGGATGATAGAGACAGACTTTCTTGCCTTGACCAAGTGCGTGTATAGGACAAAAAAGATCCTTCCCGGGTTCTTTGTACACTATACTACCTCTGTTCCAAATTATAATTTATTTGAATTTTTTGACCCTAAATTTAACCACTCGTCTTATTCAAAAAAATTTGTCCAAAATATCACTTCTTTTGTTATGATTTACTTTATTAGTAATAAAAGTTCTTCAAGAATGACTTAAATTTGACTATGTTTGCATAAAATTTTAAAATAAAATGAGTGGTCAAACTTGGAGTCAAAAAAGTCAAATGAATTATAATTTTGGAACGGAGGAGTATTTCACAAGAATTTTGAAGGAGTTGTTACAAGCAATTCCTCCAAAATTAGAAATAAACTCTTCTTCTTTTCGTCTTAATTCTTGCTTAATCTCCCACGAGCGAAGTAACTCACAAAGGCTAATCAATCCAATCCAAGCTTGCATTGTTCTTTTCTTCGAGCAGCACTGTGTGCTGTATATCACTCCACCAGTTCATCAGTTAGAACAACGACAGAAACAAAAACAAACCAGGAGGAAAAGATCACCGTGAGTTGGGAGCATGTTCATGATTAGCATGTAATGCTGGTCAAAGAAACGGGGAATAAGAAACAGAATTAGAAGCCGCTAACCCAATGGCAAAACAGGCCGGGCGACGGAGCGTCGTCACGGCTCACATGGCATCCATAAGCTCTCCCGCAAGGCGCCAGGACGGTTGGGTGGCTAGTCAAATTTGGCCGCGTCCGTGGAACGCCCGGTCGGTGGTCCAAGATAACTGTCCGTCGGTAACCCCGTCCGGTTAGGATTTTCCCGTTGCACGTAACGGCAGCCTCGCACGTGTGGGGCCACGCCACGTGCCAACATGATTGCCGGCTTCTAAACCTAGTGAGAGGGTTCTTTCTTATGGGTTTAATCTTATTTTGTATGCTGTAATCTTCTATTGATGGCGTGCGTGTACTAATGTTCAGTTGTTTATTCAGTTCGTGGATTATCTTATTTACCTTCTTGCGTGAAGCGGCCTTGTAAGTTTACACGAAACTTGCCAGTAATGAAGATTAGAAGCTGGTGTTTATTATTCCAGCTTGTTCCTTACGCTGTGCAGCTTAATAAGCTCACAATGGAGCCAAAATGTTGGTCTTCAGAGTGCAGGTTGCTGCAAGTTCTGTGCGTTGTGCGTGTAACTTTCGCCGCGAAAGCTGAGAAAAGGACATCGAGACACTGTTTCTGTCGTCAAGGAGTGTGATCAGATCCACTGTTCTTCCTTGTTTTGTTTCTGCAACGCGCATGGAAGCTCATGCATCGTTCAGCATTGCAAACCTTTTGGCCGTGTTTGGTTTGCCTTTTTCATGCTTTGACTACTTATTAGGGGTATTAAATAAAATCTAATTACAAAATAACCTCTACAACTGTGGTACTGTAGCAGTTACTGTAGTTAACGAGACCTTTGACCGTACGATTATGGGATGATTAGGCGTGGTTACTGTAGAATCACTGTACACATATCCGTAAAAAGGTTTCGCAAATAAATTTCGTTTAGTACTCCATGCATGTATTCGTTTTTTTGTAAAAAAAAATTCATGATGTAAACCAAACATGGCCTTTAAGTCATTCGGATCTCTCTGTCAGTGAATGCCAACGCAATGCCTAGAGTGCCATACGTACGTCAGAGTACCATGGTCAAGGCCTGTTTGATTCCAAATAAGGCACTTATTTATAAATCAGGTGACTTAAAACCAGTAACTTATAAGTCATGGGTGTTTGGTTGTTAAATGATTTAAAAGGTGTGAGCCCCACGCAGAAAAGGAGGACTTATAAGTTTTAAGTTGGAGTGGAGCTGCTTAAAACTTATAAGTTGAAGTGACTTATAAGTTAGAGTTGTTTGACAAATTAAATCACTTTTTTTTTAATTTTTTTTAACTTATAAGTAGATGACTTATTTGGAATCAAATAGAGTCTAAACTTTTGTTTGGCTGTAAGCATCCACCGGATGGGTGTAGAGGCCGGATGTTTTTATCCTTAATCTAAAAAAACGTACGTCAGAGTTCAGACTTCAGATCGCCCAACTGTTGCTCGGCTTTGAATGTACA
The DNA here is from genome assembly GCF_016808335.1 of Panicum virgatum. Taxonomy (NCBI): domain Eukaryota; kingdom Viridiplantae; phylum Streptophyta; class Magnoliopsida; order Poales; family Poaceae; genus Panicum; species Panicum virgatum. The sequence goes on along the minus strand of NC_053144.1, from coordinate 67,311,298 downwards.
GTTGGAGTTTGGACTTTTGAAGCCTTCAGAAAAAAAAAGGGGGTTACATCTCAATCTTAACCTACAAGAATAGATTTGTCGGTGTCATTTACAATGGATAAAAGCACATCATACTACGTGGATCCAGCTTGGTGTGGTGCAAGTAGCATTCGTTCTGTAGAGGTTCTCGAGACCAGTCAAGCCTCCAAACATGGAAGAGGCGTAATCACAGTGGATGCCCTTCCAAACGATCTATAAACGCAACAAAATGTATCAAGCTTTCACCAAACCAGATTGTATAAGCAGTGTTGTCAATGAAATCCAGCGTTCTGTCCCTCTTTCAGATTCGGTTCCGTCTGATGTTCAGGTTCTACACCTTCTCTGAACTAACAATTTGTATGGGTATGGGAAGCCGTTCATCTACATCAGCAGAGCTCGACTGTCTGCAACCCGGCTTCGAAAGCGATTCAAGCTCACCACCCAAAGACCCTCTCCCGGTCAAATCGGTTGGAGTGTTGGCTCACTTCCCCCCTGACCATTCATTCACTCATTCAGCTCCCTTGTCACTGTCCGAACTAACACGAATTAGGGCTACCTGAATAACATATCCTCCTCTCCTCTGCCATGTGCACCGTGTTGCTCAGAAAACATATTCTTACGCCACAACATGGCTCTGCTCTCGTTCTCTGGATAGCATTTTTGCCGCTAGCAATGTCACATCCGCTGAAGAACTTGGAACTGAATCGGGCTTCCTCCTCAAAGCTGGAGGCACCCAGTGGCTCTGAAGCTCCCCTCGCTCCGGAGTGGAAATTGAACTGCGAGCCGTCCGACCTGCTAGCATCAGTTCCTCTCGAGCCCGAGCAGCCATAGCCCAGGAGAGAAGATTGGAGCCGGAGCACTGGGCACGGGGAGGGAGTCGCGACCGATCAGTTGATTTGGGTGGGCACCTGCAGGCGCCCGACGACGTAGCGTGTGGAGACAGCGACGGGGGGGAGGGGACAGGGGAGGCCACACGGGCGCGGCCTGCCCGACGGTCGCGGGACACGACGCCATCGCGTCGCTGTCTGCACGGAGCGGGCATATCTTCTTCCAGCACTTGTTGTTTTCGTTTCGTGCTGCTCCGAGCGCGGGAGGGGGACAGATCTTCCAACCCGCCTCTGAAACAATCCCAAACAAATCGTGTTAGCCCACTAGTTAAAACGCAAGACGATGCATCACAGTGGCTTATTGGATTTAGTATATATATGTATCATATATACATATAGGAAGATAGATGCTGCAATTTGTGTGACTTGAGTGGAGTATAATAACAGATGAGGACTGGATTGTTTTTGTTTTTTTCTTCCGGGTGCAAGAGGACAAGTGATCGAGTCACCTCATGCTGCGTCGCACGTCCAATGGAGGCGAGGGTTCGTGACAGGGACGCCAGTTTGGTGCCATCAGGCTTAGGCTTTTACATATATACCATTACAAAAGGTGGTCACGGCGTCCATACCACTAAAAAGTTTGGAGGGACCTCTATATCATCGTGTTTTTTCGTTTTGACGTCTGTACCATTTTGGATGGAAGGAGTGATAACGGAGGGTAATAGAGCTGCGAAAAGACCATTATAACCTTAGATGCCAAAAATTACTTAAACTCTCTCCTCACAATGACGAGTGGCCCCCACTTGTCATATTCTTCTTCCTCCCCCACCAATCTTTTCCTCTCTCTCCCTGGCTCGCACGGGCGGCGGCGGCGGCTCGCCCCGCGAGGGGAGGCCTGCCCGCGGCGAGGCCCGCGCCGGCAGCAGCACGGCTGAGGCGGCGCTCGCGCAGGCGGAGACCCGCCCGAAACGGAGCTCCCGCGCGCAGATGTGGCGGCCCACGCCGGCGACAGAGGCTCCCGCCGGCGGAGGCCCGCTCGAGGCCTCTAGCACGCAGCCGCGGCGGCCCGCGTTGGCGGCGGAGCTCGGGGAGGGCCATGGCGCGGCGGCGGCGGGCTCTGGCCCCGACGGGGAGGGGAGGGGAGGGGGCATGGCGCGGCGGCAGCGGGCTGCGGCCCCGACAGGGAGGGGGCTGCGGCCCCGACGGGGAGGGGAGGGGGGCATGGCGCAGCGGCGTTGCATAGCCCCGACGGCAGAGGAGCAGAGGAAGAGCTCGCGGCGGAGCTGGATGTGGTGCTCGTGAGAATGGAAGGGTAAAATGGTCATTTTACTAGGTTAGGCCCACATGTCAGAGCTCTAGATCTGTTAACTTCTAACGGATGGTGGATGGAATGATATAGACGTCAAAACAAAAAAAACGCGATGTTATAGAGGTGTCACCAAATTTTTTTAGTGATATGAACATCGAGGCCATCTTTTATAATGGTATACATGTAAAATCCTCCAGGCTTCAGGCCGTGGCAACACATGGGAGCGTTCTTGTTTGCTTTTGTTTTTGTTTTTTAGGGGGGAAAAGAAGCCCTTGAATTGAATTTAAAAGCTTTGATGAGGTAAGTTGGCCGCTATGGAATTGGCCGTATTAGAGGACCAAAGGGGCTTTGGGTCTTGACCGGCCGTCTGCAGCCCGGACTCGCCGATGATCGCCTCGATCGTGAACATGTTCGTGTCAGGTAGCGTGTTGGCGCCGGGTTCGGGGAGCTTGGAAGAAACGTGCCTAGCAGCGGCAGGGAATAATCGTGGCAGGATCCTACTCGTGTAGAGTTTGACGAGTGCTTGCTTTGGAAGCGTTTGCTGTGGGTGATCTGGACTTGACGCTCCCGGGTTGTCTGGTAATGCCGGAGACTCGAGGTTAACTAGCCACGCACAGCAGATTGTTGCAACACAGTGAAAACCGCGTTGGTAAGCCTCTGTAATGGCGTTCTCATCACGGTGGCCGTCACCCTCACGGAGTCAGGGTACGGTGACCATGGCCACCAAACTCCACTTCAGACTTTAGAGAAGACTCTAGTGGGCCAAGAGGTGGAGCTGCGGACTCGACGCATAACATTGACACATGGTGCCACTTCACCAACTGGATCTGCTCCAAGAAAGAAACTTAGAGTTTGCAATAGAACATTAGAGGTCCCCTGTGGCCCTGTCCCTGTAATCCCAAGAGGCCCAGACATATTTTAGGCACAGCCCGATATGCAACGACAGAGAGGCTGCTAAATACTTGGCACTGGCTCTCGCGAGTCACACGACGCCACTGGCGAAACGAATTCACAAGACCACAGGCGTTCGCCGCTTCGAATCTGCATGTCTCCCAAACTAACAAAAAAAAAGGCCCACAATGAAATACTCGTAAAACATCGCGTAAACTGATATTCTGACAAGAGACGAAGAAGAAGAAAAAAGAATTTGCAGCCATTGAATCAGTAGCGAATTCCTGCACTGCTAACAAGGCGCAGTGTACGATAAATCAAATGGAGAAGATCAATCATTGGCAACCTAGTCCAACAAACCAATCACGAGTACATAATGGTACAATCTAGTCGCCTAATCCGCCACTCACACCTTCGTTCGGGCCGTGCCCTGCAAAATGGAATCTGATACATATGAAAGCTCAGCACGATGGCAATGGCTTCACATCGCAGCTTGCTTCAAAATAGACCGTCTCCCAGCACCGCCTGAGGCCCCTACCGGTGCAACAACACTATCTAGAGAGCCTTAGTTCGTCTTCGCCTTGGGAGCCTTCTTCTTGGCCTGCCGCTTCGGGATGGAGTTCTTCATGCCCAGGAAGAAGAGAAGCGCTCCAATGAGTGCCAGATCCTGCAATCACAAATATTCAGATACTAGGACTAGTCACTGCTTAGCAAATTTGCAAATAGAGAAATCCACAATTACCTGGGTGAACTTCCCAAAGATCTGCGCAAATTCTGCCTTCTCCATGTCGTAGTTGTAGAAGTCATGCACAATAGGGGTGACAAAAGCAAGGTACAACAACTGCAAAGATAAGTAACTTCATTAGTAGTGGGCTCCGGTGTCTACAGTGACAAACCAACATATCAGATTAGTCAAAATTCACAAAAAAAAAGAATAGCACATATCTCCGTGGTGCCTAAGGACCAAGATGCTGGAAAAACTTAGCATGACCAAAGGCCCAATAGCAAATCAATTTACACTATAATCTATTATAGCAGCGAATTCACAGGAGTAATAACATCACAGAAGAAGTGATGATGCTTAGCAAACAATGTGTATGTCACAAGGCAACACACCATCGCACCTAACAGCTGAAACTGGGGCTACAGACACAAGGTGAGCAATACAAACTTGCAGTGCATTTTTGTCAAGACTGAAGATTGACTATCAATATTTGCTAGGGTTACGGACACCAGGTAGTTTAATTATACCAAAATATGGACCATGCATTATTTAGCAATTAGCTTGTCCTATATGTCATATGTTTGAAAACAGAGGGAGCATAGTAATTTCATCTCAATTATCCTCTGAAGCAGAGAACCACAGGGTGCAGAAATAAAACAGTTAGAAACAAGATCTACCAGGTTGGAACTTAGATAAGACTATATGCAAGACACAAAAGTAGACCATACGAAACAAAATAAACTAATTTTGATGCTTAGCTTTGAAGATCATGCCAAGCTTGATAGAAACAGATTGTCAATCATTTGTATCATTACACAACAAACTTTTTATACAGATTGCAACATAAATACATAATCATGTGCATCATTACACAATGATTTTTAGATCCAGACCGCAGCAGCATAATATGAAAGCGTAAAGATATCCTTATCTGTTTCTCAATAGTCAAAGAATATTAAAACTATACGTAACTAGGTTCAGCTATGTTAGAAGTAAGAAAAAGAAAATGGAAAACCTCAATATGTGCACAGAACAGTCCCAAGTCGAACATGAAACTTAAGTTATTGACACTTAAAATTCAACAGAAAATAAAACTGCAAATGGCTACACAAAGATGCTTTCTGCATGACAATATTCACTGGACAAAGCAATATTTCCATCGTGAGCACCTTACGCTCTGAATACATGCACATGTGGAACCTACTTTATCATGAAACCTGAAAAAGGTGTCATGTGCTTCTAGAGCCTTCATTTCCATTGAAGTTTTCAGTAAACAGGATGAATGCTAATTGATTATTTACTTATAAAAGGAAAGGTGAAAGATTAAAGGAAATAGATAACAGCAAAGCAAGCTACATACCAGGAGATAAGCACCAAGAGAGCAGCTCAAGATAAAAAGAAGACCTCCAAGGCCCTTAAGCGCAATTGTGGCAGCAATTACATGCTTTAACTGGATAAATAAAAGAAAAACTTAAGCTATCAAAACAATGATCCACAACATAGCAACCAGAAAGATGCCATGAGAAAAGTATCTATCACCTCAATATGAGGCACGGCAACTCCCAAGTGGGAAGAGATATTTTTGACAAACACATTGAACTTGGGCTGAAGGGCCTTTGCCGCTGGCCCACCATCAGTTCCGAATTCATTAAACCTGCACTCAGGAGAGAATTTTTTTTCTTGTTAGATTACACGTGAGGCGTGCTTCGAGCGAACAAGCTGGTTATGGACAATGGACATCTCAATTGAAAATAAAATAGAAAGGCGAACCGATTATATATCCTGATATGAACAAAAACAGTGTCACACGAGACCTGACGTCACAACTTACGGGTACGCCAACAAGCTAACCTGTCAAATGGGTCCTCTAAAAAATTTCCCTACTAGTCACTAGTCGAAACTTGCCGAACTCAGACTTAAGTGGATAAAAATGTGCAGAAATAGGACTTGAGTAGGCAACAATCATATTAGACAGAAGTGGTGCAGCATTCTTGTGCTATATCCTTCACATGGAGGTGACAAGCCCAAGTGCAGATACAATTGTGACTTTGTGAGACACTGATTTCTACTGCAGCTAATGATCATGATGCTTCCTTGAAAAAATAGGGAAGCAACATCGGTTGAGATGGTTTGGACATATCCAACGGAGGCCTCCTGAGGCGCCGGTGCGTAGTGGGGTTCTAAAGCGTGTCGATAAGGCAAAGAGGGGTAGAGGTAGACCTAAAATGACTTGGGACGAATCGGTTAAGAGAGACCTTAAAGATTGGAATATCTCTGAAGAGGTAGCTTTGGATAGGAGTGCTTGGAGACTAGCTATCAGCGTGCGTGAACCGTGACCTTTGTGTCTTTTGGGTTTCATCTCTAGCCTGCCCCCAACTCACTTGGGACAAAAGGCTATGTTGTTGTTGTTGAATGCCGCAGTTTTTATTTTACCACAATTCAACTGCCCAGATGCGGATCGAAAAAGCCCATGAACAAAATTACGACGTTTCGTGTGCGAGGTGTCGAGGCGGCTTTTTTTTATAAAAAAATATGAGCAGATCCGCACCCCTTGACCCTACAAATCAAACTATCCGCCGCGAGATCCACGCACTTCGGTGCTCCCATGCCCCCATTTCCACTCGGATTTCGCGGACGCCGCACCAGATCTACCGAAACCAGACTCGAAACGACACAGCAAGAGAGCACGACGACAATAAGAAGAGAGGTGCAGGGAGGGGAAGGGGCGCGTACTCCTGGTAGGCGGAGAGGAGGAAGGCGGCGACGAAGAGCACCCTCCCGACGAAGGACACGAACCCCATCTCGGCAGCAGCGGCGGCGAGGCGACCGGGCGGGATGGGAGAGGCGGTGCGGGCCGGGGATGCCGCGGCGCGATGGGACCTGGCCTGTGGAGCGCTCTCGGAATCTGGGATGGAGACGGCCGGGGGCTTGTCCGAGGGGAGCCCCACGCTGTACTTATAACGCGGTGGCTAGCCTCTTTCAGAGAACGCATATGACATGGCAACGGGTGAAATAGCCCCGGTGGGCTCGTTGGAAATACAGTGGATTGAAGTGGAATAGAAGGGATTGATGTGGAAATTAGTCTATTTTCGATTCAATTCCCTTTCATTCCCCTCCAATCCACCACGGTTCAAATAAGCTCGAAACAGATACAGATACGTATCACAGACGGCTAACTATGTCCGTAGTCTCAATCCGCGGACATTACCTACTCGCGGGGTGTACTTGTGTGCCCGACGAGTAGGAGGTTGGGTCAGCCGAAGCTCTACCAACCACTTTGGGCTTGAGGGGCGCCGCTGGTGCCTCGGCGTGAGTAAGGAAGGTAGAAGCAGTGGGAGCAAGGAGGAGGGCACGTGAGTGAGGAAGGCAGGAGCAATGGGAGAAGGAGGAGGGCACGTGAGTAAGGAAGGCAGGAGAAGTGGAAGCAAGGAGGAGGGCAGGGGGTGACATCAGCACGAGGGAGGAGGACAAGGGCAGCGCGCGTGAGAAGGAGGTGCTGGGCCGTATCCAAGAGAGGAGGGGTAGGGCAACACGAGGCGGAGGCAGAAGTAGAAGGACGCCCAAAGGCGCTGCGTGTGCAAGGGAGAGGGAGGGGTAGGGGCAGGGGCGGCTAGATGGGGTGGGGGAGTGGATGAGAATGTGATAAAACTCTAATGTGTGTTTATATACTTACTTCTTGATCCCATTTGTCAGGTTTGTGCAGTGGGTTTGGCGGGTTTACGGATGAGGATATCGGTTTTTCATGCTCGTTGACAGATATATGTTGAGTATGAAGTTGTATCTGGATTCTTACGTGCGAACATAAATTAGCGCCCGTATCCGCACCTATCGGATTCGTAGCCGTGGGTACACAAGCATTTTGTATATATTGCCATCTTTAGAATGCACCATTTGCGTTATGCGATATTGTATCTGTCTCCCTCGGCAGCACCCGCTTCGATCGCTTTGCTCGGCTCTAGTGTGCATCAGAAGCAAGTAGGAATATGTTTCAAGCCAGTTTTTGATGTGAGAGGAACATAGAGAATATAGATTTGTTTAGTTGTAGAATCAAGGGCGAGGAATGTTCTTATGTGGCGTATGAATTACTCTTTCATGCGGTTGAGCTTACATCAAGTAGATTTTGCTCATATTTTTATGGAAATAAAGTTACAAAACAAGAGAATATGTTCTGGTATTAATTTTTTCTCACTTTGCCGTCATACACCAAACCGTGGACAGACTCAAATTTTGCATGAATATGATTGTTCGCTCTATCTTTCTGTATTTTTTATGCCCGCTTCTCATCGCTACCGGCGAGGTCTGCCCCGGTGTCGCCCCAAGTACCACCGGATCTCGGAGAAATTTTACCAGAATGCCCTCCCCCACTAGGCCATGTGCCCAACGGCCCAACCCCACGCGCGGAGACCCCGTCCCCGGCCACAAGCCCCAGCCCCGCGCGCGACCGCACGATCCCATCCGTGGCCATCCCCCCACGTAAGGATGGGAAACGGATAATAGATATCCGAATTATCCGATATTCATATCCGTTTAAACATCAATATGGATATCCGTATCCGTATCCGTATTCGAATTTAATGTGATAGTAAAGTGGATAAATTCGAATCCGATTTTCATTGATTTTCTCTATCCGATTCCAGATTCGTATTCGACAATATCCGACACTCTCCATATCCGTTTTCATTCAAAAATTATTTAAGAAATTATATTTATTTCTTACCACCAATATTATTATTTTTATAATAAAGATATAATATAAAAGGTTAAATTTACTTTTAAATATTTTTATTTTATCTCAATATTACTTCTATATTTTTATTTATATACAATAAAATTATTTATATGTTTATTGTAATATATTTTTAGTTCTAATTTTATTTTATGTATTTACTTACTAATGATAAATAAATTATTTTTGACTAGATATCTTTATTATATTATTATACTTTAGTTTATACATGTATAATAATTTTATAATATAAAAATACTAATAAAAAAATAGGTAAACGTTAGCTCATATATCAAGTCAATATCCGAATTCGAGACATCCGTTTTGTATTCGTATCCGAGAATATCTGAATCCATATCCGTATTCGATTTAAAATATAATAAAAAATACTATCCGAATTCGATCCTTTCCATCCTTACCCCCACGGACGCGCGCGGCCAGTGCCCAGTGTGGCCTCGGCGGGGTTCGAGGCTTCGTGGGAAATTTTGAATCCGGAAGCGCGTGGAGGAATGGCGTGCCGGTGCGCAGGCGGTGTGGTGGTGCCCGCGTCGTGGGATGGTCCATCACCACACAGCTCAGGGCGCAGAGGGGTACGGGCGCGCCGCAGGGGTGGCGTAAACGTTCTGCTTTTCTTTTAGGCCAGTCTGAATGCAGAGTTTCATTCTGCGATTTTAAAGGATGTCACATAAGAATGAACCTAGGGGTCGTTTAATTGCGCTCCGTAATTTTTTTGAAAAAACATCTTTCTATATTTAAAGTACTAAACATAAATTAATCACAAAAATAATTACAAAACTCGTCTGTAAATCACGAGACGAATCTAATGAGCATAATTAATTCGTCATCAGAGGTTGTTTACTATAGCATTACTGTAGCAATTTAGCATCTAATTACAGTCTAATTAGGTTCATTAGATTCGTCTCGCCATTTACAGACAGCACTCGCAATGCGTTTTTTATTTCGTCTAGATTTAAGTCTCCATGCAGGTGCCGGAATTTTTTTTTGGAATTTTGAATTTTGTAACTAAACACGGGCCTAGTGAATGAAACTGTACACTTCACAGTTTCTTAGACCATCCATAACATTTACTGCTAGCATGATATGGTGATATAGTGCTCCATGCGATTGTGTAGCCATATGTATTTGTTAACTCAAGCACTAGAATACTAGAACAATGATATACTTCCTCGGACCACTTTGAGGATCATATGGCACTTTTTGGAGAGCTTCGATGCTATGCTTCAAAATTTTGGTTGCTTCGTTGACAACGTCATCTATAATTTCCTTCTCAGCTAGGAAGTCATCAACGGAGAAATCATGGAGGTCGGTGGTGTTGCTTCGACCCCTAAAATATACATAAACAATTTGTTCAGATTCAACTTGTAGGCAGAAATTTGCAGTGGTACCCTAAAATAGCAGTCTAAAATCATGAAAAGTATGAACACATTTAGTAGTTTAAGTGTGGATGATTCACATTTTTCACCTGGTGCCTTTCCCTGAAAAGTACAGACATGTACAGCTCGCATGGGAATCAAAAGCAAATCCACGGAAAACGAACAGATGGAAACGCTGAATAAACCCAAATCCAACGAATTCACCCGGAATCCCCTTCTCACACTAACGGGAGGACCTAATAGATCAGAAAATTAAGAGGCTGCGATTCCCATACCCGCACGCACGATCGCCAGGAAATCCTACCAGTAAAGCCAATCGGTCAACATAACCCGCCGAGAGAGACTGAGATATACCTCTTCTCGCCGCCGGTGTAGTACTCCTGGGGCTCGTCGGAGTCGCTGCCGCTGCCCCCGGGGCCGGGGAAGCCTGCGGGCCCGCGGTTGATGTCGGCGAGCGTGCGGATGGTGGGGCCCCCGCCGCCACTGCCGGTCGCCGGCTTCTTCCCGCCGTTGGAGGAGGAGCTCATCGCCGGTGAGGTGGGGGATCGGGGCCGCGGCTGGGGGTAGGCTTTGGCTTGCGCTTGGCGTCGAGTCGCGTCGTGTGTACTGGGCGAGTCGAACAGCTCTGCTTCGGCCTTCGGGTGGGTCGATAGAGGCGTGGTGGTTGATAGAGGAGCGGGCACGCGAGCGCGAGCGCGGGGGCGGAGGGAGCGGAGGCGAGCGCGACCGCGGGAGCGAAGGGAGAGGAGGCGCGCGCGGGGAGCTCCGCCGCCGCCGAGGAAATCGCCACATCCGGGATCTGCGGAAGAAAGGCCTTGTTTGGCAACGCTAGGATTCTAGCGCGTACAAATCCCGAAAAAAGAATCTCGCATGCATGAAGCACTAAATGAAGTCTATTTGCAAAACTTTTTTAGGGATGGATGTAACTTTTCGCGACAAATCTAATGACGGTAATTAACCAACCTCTAATCGCGCGGTCAAACGCCTCATTAGATTCTTCAGGGTCACTAGCGCGGGGTTCTGAAGTTGGTTTTGTAAACTGACTTTGTTTGACACCGTAATTAGCGGTCAAAATTTACTATTCCTAGCGCTAGGAAGCATGCCAAACAAGGCCAAAGGAAGGTCGCCCAGTGCGGGTTTCATCCCGTTTGGTTTGGCGCTGTGTTTGGTTTGGGTGTAAAAAATTTCGCACAAATTTTTCGCACTTTTGATCACTAATTTAGAGTATTAAATAAACTCTAATTACAAAACAACCTCCACAACTCCTGTGTAAATTGCGAGACGAATCTAATGCGATCTTTGATTGCGTGATTAGAGGATAATTACAGTAGTATCACTGTAATAAATCATGAATTAACTACTGTCATTAGACTCGTTGCGAAAAGTTACACCATCTCTAAAAATTTTTTGCAAATAAACTTTATTTAGTACTCCATACGGATAAGATTTCCTTTTCGCGAAATGGTTACTGTTGTAAACAAACGTCCATACGGATAAGATTTCCTTTTCGCGAAATGGTTACTGTTGTAAACAAACGCGACTCTAGTAACGGTGCGGGACTTGTTTGGTCCGGATGAAACGAGAATGTTCTCTTTCTTCATCGATTCCCGGCCATGTCACCCCGTTTGGCGACGCTGGTGAAATCCGCACTGGGACTAGCCTTACTACTGCCGCTTCGTTTCTCCAGCTGGGCCAGGGTGGTTTACGACTTTTCACAGCTGGGGCGCGGGGCGTGGGGCGTGGCCGTAAAAAAAACTCGCAGCGGAGTTTCATATAGATGTTCTGACTCAATTAACAATTAACACCATGCTCACTGTTCAGAGACAGAGACACCAACGTGGCTTCAGAGTCCAAACGTGTACTATACAGTACAAACTGGGAAGGTTTGTGATGCAAACACGGGTGTGTTTAGTTGGCGAAAAAAGTTGCTGTAGCACATTTTGATTTTATTTGGTAACTATTGTCCAATCATAGAGTAATTAGTCTCAAAAGATTCGTCTCGTCATTTATAATCAAACTATCCAATTAGTTATATTTTTTAACTACATTTAATACTCCATGCATATATCGTAAAATTCGATATGATGTACGGAACTAAGCACAGCCACGGTGGCCGAGGTAGGAAAACATGGGTACGACCTTGACCGTAGGAACTGCCGGCCCAGTACGTCCGTGAGAGTCACGACAAAGTTCGGTGGAATTTACAAGAAAGCCCGTGTTCAGTTCCAAAATTCAAAATTCCAAAAAAAAATTTCGGCACCTGTATGGAGACTTAAATCTAGACGAAATAAAAAACGCATTGCGACTGCTGTCTGTAAATGACGAGACGAATCTAATGAACCTAACTATGCTGTAATCAGACGCTAAATTGCTACAGTAATACTACAGTAACAACCTCTAATGACGGATTAATTAGGCTCATTAGATTCGTCTCGCGATTTACAGACGAGTTCTGTAATTATTTTTGTGATTAATCTATGTTTAGTACTTCAAATGTAGAAAAATATCTTTTCAAAATTTTTACAACAAGCAACCAAACGGGGCCAAAGTCTCGTGATTTTGATGTTGCTCGACACTTTCAAAGCTTTCAATTATTGGTACGGAGTATCAACGGAACTTGGTAGAAAGTGGCGGCGAAGTTATTCGGTAAAAGATGTAGTAAATGCAGTATAAATAAATTTAGAAATATAGTGTGAAAGGGCTTGTAATCTGGTGGGTAAAAGAGTCTCACTAGCACTTGTTGTACTTTCAGTGTTAGACAGTTTTTGCCGGCTTATAAAGTAAATTAGTAGATTCAGTTTTCGAAAATACTTATAGAGTTAGAATTTGACGGCTTTTCAGCTGTTGAAAAAGGTGCACAAACATCTTTGGAATGGGTGGCAAACTGGCTCATTTGTTTTCAAACCACGTGTGTTAGGGGTGGTAACAGGTCATGGTTCTAATAATTTCTTCACAATTTAACATGACTCTTAAATTTTTTAGCTCAAAAAATTAGAGCCCGTTCATTTTAAAGTCCAGCCTTTAAATTTTTTAGGCCAAATTCCAAGATCCTTTATCACCGTCGGTCCGTCATGTGTGTAGCAAACTAGCCCATGATAGCATTTGTTGGGCTGTGTTCTTGCTTAAGAAAGAAAGTGGGCCGGACCATAGCAGGCCCACTATCCTGTTAACCCGTTCGGCCTATCCCGTCTTTTTTTTCATTTGAAACTGTTTATTTTCAGTTTTGGAACGGCCACTGCGGAAAATCACTTGGTACGGATGCTAGAACTGCTATACTACTCAGATTCAGGATCACAACCTCACAGATTACTGAATTTGGTATACCCGATGATCCACGCGCCTAGCCAGACAAACGGTGAAATTCTCATTTTGTTCGCTGCATCCAGTCAATAGTATTTTTCTCTCACACCAAACCAGCACCAGCCAGCAGACACCAACCAACCAGTAGTACTTTTTTCTCACAACAAATCAGCACCAGCCACCAGCCACAGCACAGCAAACAGAGGCTCTGCATTGCAGCATAGTTCACGTGAGAATCGGTGAGATTCTGTACATGAGAAAACCGAACTGGATTGCGGCACACGGTGCTTGAGCTATCCGCTCTGGGCGCTTCACTTCATCGTTCTGGGCGCTTCGCTTCCGCTCTGCTGCGCCGCGTAGACGTCGCTCACCTTCCTCGCCTGCTGCTGCTTCTCGCAGTCCAGCTCGAGCTCCTGCTCTTTGCTAGCGCCGTGCTCTTGGTCCTTCTCCTTGCCCCACAGCAACAAGTACAGGCCCAGGATCACAACCACCCCTCCGATGATGCTGCACATCAGCACAGAGCATCGGAAATTCAGTCGCAGAAAAACGCAGGAACACTGAACTCCAGGAGCAACAGAACGCCATGCGTTTCCTGCATACCTTCCGACGTATAGGTTCTCGCCGAAGATGAAGTAGGCCAGGATGGCCACCATGATCGTCGAGAGGGGGTTGAACATGGTCACGAAGACGGGGCCTTTCTTCTCGGTGCACCACAGCTGGACGAAGACCGTGAAGCCGTTGCAGGCGAGCCCCTGAAGAACTCAGCACATGTATTATTCATGAACAGTGAGCAACGGCAGCACTGAAAATCTGAAACGGGAGCCATATTTTTTTTAACTTTGCGTTTGAAGCTAAGTTACCGACCGAGTACACGATGCACCAGAACTTGAGGCCGAAGCCGATGAGCCAGTCTTCCGGCTTGTGCTGCATGAACACCGTGAAAACAGTTGACTGGATCCCCCCAACCGTGCACATCCACGCCGTCAGCGAGAGCTGGGCCGGGTACCTCTTCAGAGATGACGCCTGACCAAGAATGAGACGCATAGAGAAGCCATCAGCTTTCCCAATTACAGCTATCTTCCAAAATAAGGCAACATTCGTGGCTAGGTGGTGATTGTTTTGTTTTTTATGTGACGGATCAGAGGTTAAGCACCTGCATGATGTACCAGATGGACCAGCATATGCAGCTGGCCACTGCGAGGACTGAACCCTTCACCCAGCTCTCATGCGCGACGCCGCCGCCACTGCCGCCGCCGCTGTGTATGTGGATAGGCGACTTCCAGAGGCTCTTGATCACCGCCCCCTTGTACAGGGTCATGGTGGTCACCCCGGCGAAAGACACCACGGTCCCTGCGATCTTGGCGAGCCCTCGTAGGCTCTTGGCGTCCACGATCTCCATCCTGAACTCAAAACGGATCGGACGGCGTCAGCAGAACTGACTGACTGACAGACTGAAACTGACATCTCGCGTCAGAGGCTGGCAAGGAGGAGGCGTATCGCTGCCACCTGAGGATGATGGCGATGACGAAGGTCATGGAGGAGATGGTGTTCACCATGGAAGTGACGAACGTTGGGGATGTGTACTTCAGGCTCGCGAAGTACATGTTCAGAGTTAAGCTCACCCTGCGCGACGAAGGGGATGACGCGTTAAATGTCCACGTTGGCATTTTCGTGCAAGTTTTCTTTTTTCTTTCGGTTTCTGTTATCTGTTCTGAAAAGGTGAAAAAAAAGGAGACAGTTTCAGTTATCTGATCTTGTTCTTACCCGAGAAGCGACAGCACAAAGATCTCCATGAACAGCTTGAGTGTCATTTTGGGCCTCAACCCCCTGCAAGAAAACGACCGCGCAGAGGGTCAGAAAGCACGAGCAAGAAGGTTCAGATTTCAGAACTCTGAACATGTACTGTACTGTTCACTCTCCATACATCCATCCTTGCTGCTTACCTCTCATGGTAGTAGGCGAAGGGCCAGATGAGGACGGCGACGAGCAGATGCCGGTAGGTGACGTAGACGTAGGGGTTGAGCCCCCGGTTGAAGGAGGCCTCGGTGATGAAGTACATGAGCGTGTAGCACAGCTGCGCCAGTGTCATCTGGACGTGCGGCGCGTACCGCCGCCACACCCCTCCCTTCTCCGCGACCTCGAGAGCCATTTCTGCTGCCCCCCCTCAAGACAAGTATGCGACCAGTTTCTCAGGAGGAAAGCTGAATCGGTTGTGGTGAGAGCAGCCTGGTTTATATAGGCACCTGGCTTCTGGACTGTGGTGCCGTGCCTTGTGCAGGTGAGGCTCTTCATCCCACCCAGGCCACTAACTGAATGCCTGATGCATGGTGCTGTCACCGTGAGCGTGATCGCCTGAGAGCTGCTTGAAACAGCAACGGCCAAGGAGCACAAGGAATTTCACGGCCGGTGAGCGCTCGGTTTCCTGAAGAAGAGTCGGAAACTTATCGCTGGTGTCGGCGGCGGCTCGGGTGAGCCGAGCGAATTCTGATACTGGGAAGGACAGATGATTCGGCATCGTGGGAAAGCTGAATTGGAGCGCTCCTTCTAGACTTGCACTAGCAGCAGTGCAGGTGCAGATGCTTTCGGTTTTGGTCAGTGTTTGTAGTGCGGGGAGGATTAGCAAGTACTATAATTATGAGCCTTGTCCCCTGAATAGACAGGATCATATCTGATCGGGGGTTGCAGCTGAGCTATGACGTGTCTGATTTCCAGTTCTGAACCAAGAGCAAAGCAGAGCCAAGAAATGCAGGTTCAGCTGAACATTTTTGTTGAATTGTGTGGAAGTGCAGTTGGATCTCACTCTTAATGAGGCCTGAGAGTAGCTGCTCGCCTGAGTGATTCTCTGACTAGCTCAGCTGGGGCTCACCCCCGTTCGACGCCGGCCGGGCGCGAGTGCTCCACTCCTTACAATGTAAGATGCGCCAGAGCTCCTGGCAGATTTTTTAAAAAAAGAAAGCATAGTGGAAAGAAATGGATACTGATATTAAAACTTTGACCTTCCTTTTAAAAAAGACAGATGTTTCCAAAGCAAATCGGCAAAGCCAGAACACTAGCACGGGGCTAAAGCAGATGCTTTTACGCTCGATTGCTCGTCGAGCTCTCCAAAGATGGACGTACCATTTGCCTACTAAAAGCAAGCTTGAGCCCCGTTAAGCTAGCTAGCTCTCCCTCTGCCATTATTCTACACCGCCTGTGCAGATTCAATGGAGAATCCACTTGGCCAATTGCTTTCACCTCCCCTGATAAAAACAATTGCTGCCGATGAACTTGTGGTCAGTAATCGCTCTTACCTCTCCGTAAATCCCTGTCAGCGTGCTGTCCAGAGCATGATTGACCGCTACTTCTTCTTGTGTTGCAGATCGAAGCTTGTTTCCACTCACCAATTGCCATCGCAGGACCGGCCGTTCAGGAGACGGATACGTGCGCATGAGAATACGTAGGAGAGTTGCGTATCTTTTTCCAATCGCTAGATTGCTTGTTCGGGCAATACTATGGGCCCACGGTGTGTTAGAGGAATTCCGTTTCGACGCCGGATGTGGCTATATTTTGTGCAAAAGCTAGTCGGATTCAGGGACAAGTGGCAAACATCGCGTCTGTAGTGGGGCCTGGGAGAATGTGGCGTCCACGTAGGCATAATGTGTCACGGATCAATTGGCATTCTGTCTTCTTGTTTTTATGCTTCCCATCACAATTCTGATGCCAGTCGGATCGTCAGTGTTGTTAGTGCCGGCCTGCGTTGCAAGGAACTGGCTAGGAACTAGCGCGTACGTTTTGCAAGAGAAAAATCTCACATACATGAAGTACTAAATAAAATCTATTTACGAAATTTTTTTAAATATATATATAATTTTTCGCGACAAATCTAATGACGATAATTAATCCGGACTGGCCCGGTCAGCAGAGCGGATTTTCCGCACGCCATTGGCGCTAGCAAATGGTGTGCTGGGCTATCGTGTTTGTTTTGTGTCGGGTATACACACAAGCTGCAGGTGTGCACGGGGCACGGCTACCGCGTGACTGTTCCGTATCGTCCGCGAGGACCAAAGCGTGCGCAGTGCGCGCTGCCTGCATAGGTCCTCAGAGCAACGACGACCCACCGGGAAATTGCGGGCACGTCTCGCGTGCGCCTCTGCCGGCGGCTCCGGCAACGGCCTCGTAGGAGTAGGATTTCTACTGCTGCTGTGCAGTTGGTTGGTCAGTCCAGTGGATCCGGTGGCCGCACGAGAAGCAGCAGGATCCGGTAATACTCTGCACCCACATGCCCACAAGCTGTTGAGAATGCACAGTGCAGCGTTTATTTTGGATCCACTAAATTTTAGTCCCTCTCGCGTTGGATGTTTGTAGGAGTATTAATTATATACTAATACAAACCAATTGTATAAATTGAGACTAATTTGCGAGACGAATCCATTAAACCTTAAAATAATTTGATAATATTGTGCTACGGTAAACATGTGCTAATGATAGATTAATTAAGTTTGATAGATTCATTGAATTAGTTCTATTTATGCAAATTAGTTTTATAGTTAGCTCATATTTAGTTCCTCTTATTGATATCCAAACATCCAATGTGATTAGAACTAAAGTTTAGTTAGGAACCCAAACAGCCCTTAAGCTCGCCTTGCAACATCAAGAGAAGGAGGTTGGACATGAGAATTTGTTTCCCAAAGTTCGGATTCATCACCGGAAAAACCTACGTCTCTATTGAGAAACTCGTAGGGTTTGAGTCTCTTTCAACTTGATTCCTTGAGCTCGCTCTATTTTTACCACTCCTTAATTCCACTAGAGTTGATCTTTCCCTTGCGGAGATAAGATCTCAAGTATTGGGGTCTAAATTGCGGATCCTAAACGGAAAGAAAATTATAGTGTAAACAAATGTAAAGAATCAATGGAACAGCGGTGAATAGCACTATATTTCAAAGAACCAACCCTTTACAAGGTAAATAGATGGGGGTATTTATACCCCCAATCTTCATTATATAATTTCGAAAATGCCCCTACCTGCCCGTATCTACCAAGAAATATTCTAGACATTTGGTAATTTTCGGAGGTAGGAGAAACAAATTGTCTACTACTGCATGCTCACGTTTGTCAAGTGACTTCACTAGTGACATTCGGGTTGAACCTTCATGCGCCCCAGCATCGCCTTCGTGAGGGTTATATTTGCTGTTGCAGGCCACTCTCTCTTTGTCCTTCCTTGTATTTCCTCACCGGATCCAGGCCGCCTTATTAATCTTCGAAACAGAATGCAGCCGTGGTTGTGGTTGACCTTCGGTAGACCTCCGAACGCGCACTAACCTTCAGCCTCCGCCGCTTCTGGAGGTGGCAACACCCAAAGTCAAGCTTTGGGAGCTAGCGGCTGCTCACCACAAACTTGGTATGTAAAATCTCAACCTACACAAATTTGTCGCTGCTCACTACAAGTTTGGGAGCTAGTCAGTGAGGCCTAGCCGTCTAGCAAATTTCACCTCCAAGAGTAACAAATGTTTCACGAGTTGTCTTACATCACCAGAGGTGTTCAAGCCATAGAATGCTCTCTAGAGCTCACTGGTGCTCTCACACACCCAAATCTCTCAACCCAACTTAAAGATTTGCAATCTAGTTAGCACAACTCACAAAAAGTGTTGGAGAGAGGTTGTTTGTTAGAGAAAAGACTTTGAAAAACCCAGTGCAGAAGGAACCAGCAACTCACAATAGAGCGAGACAAAGAGTATAAATACTCATATTCCCAAAACTAGCTATTGCCCTATCAGAGCCAGACCAGTCATACCTATAAGGCCAACTAGTCAGACCAGTTGTTAAATAAAAAATAGTCGTTATCGTTAGTGCTTAGACCGGTCAGAGCGGTCAGACCGGTCCAAGCCAGAAGAGGCCCACTTCCGGACAGAGAGCTCCACCGGTGCACCAAGGCCAAATTTGGTCGACCAGGTTACTCACAGTTAGAAACCAGGGATTTCTCTCGAGGATTCTCACATAGGTAACCTGTAAGCATTTTTGCATACTGCCAATCAACTAATATTGCATCCGTTTTGATAGTACGACATACCTATACTCAAGATTAAGATTAAATCATAATTTAACCATTTGAGCATTGTATGTCTTCATTCTTGCCATACACCGACTTCCTCAATCTTGGGACTCCTACACTGCTTAACTTTTTTTTTAGCTCTTCTATTTTGAACAAGAGACTTAGTAATTTTCATGATCAATAATGCTTGTCTTGATCTCTAAGTCAATCAAAAATAATCTGATGCTTCACATTGCTTTGCTCTCCAAGATTTGACTTGATGCTTCAAAATCCTTCTAGTACTAACTACTTCACCATAGCAAAGATCTCATAATCCAAGCCGTTACTTGGTCATGAATTGCTTAGTACCTCGTTGCATAGTCACTTGCTGGATTCCTTTATTCTATCTTGCCTTCTTTGAGTTTAGCTTTCTTTGCCATTAATCAATGGACAAGCATTTTTCTTGGAGCTTCTACTCTTACATAAAGCTAACTACCTAGGAGTCTGGAAGATAGTGCGAGAGAACAGTTTTTAAATTAGAACTTTTGGAGCTATGTTGGGCTCCAAAAGCTATAAGAGTTTAGCGTTGTACTCTACGCTCCGATGTATTACACCTCTTTGGACTCACTCTCTTTCATCTAATAGTTGAAAAAACAAACGCTAGAGCTATCCTTAATAGTCATAATACAACTTAGAATCTTTTTATAAATATGCAACCTCCGTATTTTTAGAAAACATCTTAAAATTGTATCGCAGCCAATAATCACCATTCAACTGAGAGGCTGTGTAAACATTTGATCCTAATATTTGCAGAAAACATCATAAAATGGATGGTGATTATTAGCCGCTACCTTCACTCCTTTCCCGGCGCCGGCGCACGGGCGCAGGCCAGACTGAGCCAAAAAACCGGCCGAGTCCAAGACCCCAGACTCCCGAGCGCGACGGCGACCTCAATCGCCACCAGCTCCACGCAGCCTTGCCTTCTCGTCCGCGAGGCGCCTAAAAATTTGCTAAAACCCTCCTGCACAACCGGTAAAACCCCGGCGATGCGGCGGCTCCCGAAATCCCTCCTCCTCGCCTGCCTCTCCGCGCCCGAGCCCCGCTCCCGCCGCTCCACCCGCCACCGCCTCCCCACCACGCCCCCCCCCCCCCCGCCGTCTCCCCTTCTCCACGCAAACCCTAACCCGGGCCCCCCCTCCTGTTCTCCCCCCCGATGCGGCGGCGGCGGCGGAGGCCAAGCCCGCGGGGCTCGCGTTCCTGGAGGCCGCGGAGCTCCACGAGTCCGAGGGCGACCACCGGAAGGCCCTCGACCTCGCCCTCAGGGCGATCGCCCCGCTTCAGGAGTCCCACGGCGGGTGGTCGCTCCCCGTCGCGCGTGCGCTCCGCCTCGCGGGCGCCGCTGCCTCTCGCGTTGGCCTTGCCGGCGACGGTCTCGAGTCCCTCGGCGCCGCCGCGGAGATCGTCGACTACCTGGCCCCCGCGCGGCGCGGGGAGCCCGAGGTGGCGGCCGTGGGAGCCGCCGTGCACGAGCAGCTGGCGCGCGCGAAGATGGCCGTGGGGCGCCGGTGGGACGCGGTCGGCGACCTCCGCCGCGCGCTGGAGCTGAGGAGCGGCTGCCTGGATGAAGGGAGTGTGGAGCTGGGGGACGCCTACAGGGATGTCGCTGAGGCCTACGCGGGCGTGCTAGATTTCGACAAGGCCTTGTCATTGTGTTTGAAGGCCCTGGGGATTGCAGAGGTACGATTTGGTGAGGACTCCACAGAGGTGGCTAAGGTTCGGCGGCTTCTCGCAGTTATCTATACTGGGTTAGGTCGCCATGTGGATGCACAGGAGCAAATTGAGCTTGCTAAGATGGTGTATGAGCTATTGGGATTGAGTGTCAACCTTTCCCAGGTCGAAATTGATGGGGCCAATATCCGCATTTTGTTGGGGAGATCCGAGGAGGCGTTGAATGACCTTAAGAGGGTGATGAAGCGGGCCGACAAGGACAGTGAGGAACGTGCACTAGCATATGTTACCATGGCAAAGATCTTGAGTTCCCAGGAGAGGATCGGGGACGCAAAACGGTGCTTGGAAATTGCTCGTGGGATTATCGACACAAAGGATTCCGTGAACCCTGGGCGAATCACTGAGGCATATGCTGAGATATCAATGCTGCACGAGTCAATGGGAGAATTTGAAACATCTTTGAGCTTGATGAAGAAAACACTTGCAGTTCTTGAGGGTGCCAAGGATATGCAGCACGTTGAAGGCAGCATCTCTGCAAGGATGGGCTGGATCCTCCTGCATACGGGAAGAGTTTCTGAGGCTGTTCCTTATCTGGAGACTGCAGTTGATAAGTTGAAGAATTGTTTTGGGCCGCAGCACTTTGGGTTAGGTTTTACTTATAAGCATTTGGGGGAGGCCTATCTTCAGATGGACAAACATGAATCAGCTGTGAAGTTCCTCACACTTGCAAAGGGTATTATACATGCTACATTTGGGCCAACACATGAGGATTCCATTGACATGAATCAGTCCCTTGCAAATGCATACGGACTGATGGGAAGGTAATTCGTTTCACATTCTTGTGTTTTGACTATTTGCACTGTTGAGGTACGCTTTCGTATTGATATAGGCCTGCTACCATAGTACTCAATTATTGCTTGCAAGTTAGTGCTGTTGTGCTATCCAAGTTAAGCAAATTAACTGCGGCCTTGTGGGCACCTTGGCTGCCAAGCTGCCAATACAGAAATCTGCAAAGCCATACCATAATCTTATATTTGCTTTTATCAATTGGAAATCAATGGAGATAGGGGGCCATACCTTAAAATATGACCGCAAGGTAGCATTAGATAACCATGTGGGTACCTTGTCTTTCTAGTTTCTGCGAGTACATAAACTGCAAAACTGTACCATAACCTTGTATAACTCAATAGAGTTTAACAAATGTTAAAAGTAATATGATGTTGATTAATTGATCAAAATTTGTCACAATTCTTTGCTACCTACACACATAAGAGGTTGGATTACCCAATTTTAAACCAAATATACTATGAGATGATATGGAAAATATGTTGTCATGGTGCTTGCTGATTCATCTGTAAATGATGCTTGTTGTTTTTATATGTTCTGATGCTACCACTATACTATGGAAATGAAAATTTTCCCTGTTTTAGCACATTATATACTAGAGCCTGGATGGTGCATCTTGTATCCCTTGCATTTGTTTGTATATTTTCGCTATATGTGCTTGCTTTTTTAGTTGTATACACGTATTAGCATATGAACTTTCTTGGGCAGTAGCTTTACACTCAATAACATCAATTCATATTTACAACTGAATGGAGCAAGTTGGGTTTGGGTATGTTTAGCATGGTTCCTTGTGGAGGGGCTGTTTTTGTATACCACGGATACCATTTTGGCTGTTTTAACATTTAATGCTACTTTGGATGCAGCTACAAACTTGCTATGGACTTTCAAGAACAGGTCATAAATGCTTACGAAAGCTGTGGCACTGAAGATGATCTCAGAGAAGCTTATAGGCTTCGAGAGCAGCTCAAAATGAAGGCGAAAGGGTTGCGTCATGCAGTATTTCCAGCAAATTCATTACCTGTGCTACCTAAACATAATGACTAGCGCATCTCCATGGATGTCAACATTTAGATATTTGATGGTAAATTGTTATCGTGCCAGTGTTACCTTAAGCCTTCTATTTAGTGGTGTTTTTGTTTTTATACATATTTTGTTGCTCTATAACGTAATTGGTGATTTGAACATGCCAGAAAACTTATTTGAGAAAGCTAAATGATGATTATGCTGTTTGTACCTGATCATAGTACAATGAATCAACTTATTGACAGTTCTCATGAGGAGCGCCAGCGTAGAACTGTAGTCTGTAGGTGGCTCCATGTATGGAGCTAGGCTTATATTCTGCAACTATCAAGTCTTCTGACTTCTTTTTTTTTTAAGAAACAAGAGGGGCAGGCCCTTACTGGATATGTTATATTAGGAAATATAGATTTGTGCCTATGTTTTGATGTTTACATTGCTTTTGTAGTATCTAGAATCATATCATCACTGTTTAAAACTCTGTTCCATTTATACCACTGCCCTACCAATTTTAGTGTTAAAGCTTATTTGATTCATACCACTGGCAATTGTACGGCAGTTGCATAGATGGAACAAGGGTGGCATGATAAATATGGATTTCATAATTGACACAGTGGCACAACTCTAATCCCCTCATTACAAAGGAAGTTTTCTTAGTTTATAGCTAGCATGTACAAAGTGTATATTATTGTCATTAAAGTTACTCCACTCATGTTTGGATACTACCTCCTTATCTAATGACTTTTAGCAATGTAGTTGGCTTGCAATTGATTTTATTCTGTTAAGCTACTTTACCAGGCTTTTTTAGGCCTCATTTGGCATAACTTATTTTGGCTTCAGCTTCATTTGTTTCACGCAAATCGAGACACTGCAGCGTGAAGCTATTTTATAAGCCTGTGCTAAAATGAACTAGAAGCTAGTTTTTTTGGCTTCACTGGTGAAGCTGTTTTGGCATAAGCTATGCCAAATGGGGTCTTAGTTGACTGCATTTTAATACTCTGCCAACCAAGTAACATAAACACTGTTCATGGAGGTTGCAGAGAGCAGTGAATTTGATAATTTCCCATCGGCATGGTCGGATGTTTTTACTAGACCTTTTATATTTTCAATGTGAGTTTCTGATATTTAGCTATACTTAACTGCATACAGCTATTTCCTTGAAAATATTGATGTATTTGGCTCAGTTGATTACTGAAGGGTGTATTTGTCTCAGGGCAGCCAACCAAACAGCATCTCTCAAGGCTAGGCAGTTGTTGCTTGCCAAGATTCTTACTCAACCATCAACTGGGCCTGACCTTTTTTCAGAAAAAAAAATTGCCTAAATGTTTCGAATCTGATATAAATATTAGGCAACCTGGCAGTTCATTGCCCATTGACCTACATGTTTGATACATTTAGATCTTTCTTTCAGTTTAGTCCCCTGTGGAGAAGAGGACTCATAACACAGGCACGAACTTGATGATGCTCATGGTGAAAAATTCTCTGAATGCATCTTTGAGCTTCTATATTTGACATCTTAATAATTGCATTATTATCTTCCAAGTTCCAGACTACGCATGCACCACCAAATCCCCAGGTCCAGAGTTTTCCTCTTCTTTTGAAGATGGCTTCTACTTGGGCAAAATGGCAAGCTATTGTCCTGTAAAAGGTCCCTGCACTCACTATTCTGGCGCTGTGTTTCTATGGCCAAATAGTTCGGTCAGTAAATGCATGTTTGTCCTTCCTGGGTTTCTGTCTTATTATTTGCTTTGTCTAGCATTACGAGATTGGTTTATTGTGCGCTTGCTTTATGCGAATCTGCAGGAAGACATAATGAAGCATAATGAAGTTTAGCGTTGAAATTGAACTGATTGAGGAAGCTCGTGAGTCCATCTAATGGAATCTGGTGCCCCCTCAATCACTAATTGACTAAGCTTACTACAGCTATTATTTTACAAATGCAGTTCTATTGAGAGCCTGACGATGTTGGTTTGGTTTATACTGCAGGTTTGTTTTTCTTTTCCTAATTATATTTTCACTAAACACTTCTTTGAGTAATTTGCCTCTTTTTTATATTTTCCTATTATCCTTCTAAAATATACTGAACCTTACAAATGGGAGAAGAATGTATACTTATGAGGCCCATACTGTACTGCATGAATTTTAACAATAGACAAATATGTATTTCTGAGAAGATCAGCACGGCGTGGATGTTGAATATAGTAAGCTCAATTTTATAGCTATTTTTGAATCAAGATGTGGACCTCACTGCAGCAGAAATTGGTGGATCTTGATGTCTTTTTTTCAAGTAGAGCACTACACATATTGTGCTGCAACTGCTGTTTGATGATGTTCAACTTCAGTTTATTCGTTTGATGGCAACAGGATGTATGTGTTTGGCAAGTTGGAAGCATCGATTCAGGATGTATTCAGTAACTTAGGTGAAGTGGGACCGTGGACAATTTTCATGCATTCTGCAGTGCAGCTCATTGTACGAGTGCCTGTGACCCATTTATTTATTATGTTGGTCAGCAATTCAGTTTATTTAACCTCGAACCATCAGCAGTTCTGTTGTCGTCGGTGGCAACACTCAATGCTGCATTACAATTGATAAGGACACAAACCTCATAATAGCAGGACTGACAAAAAAGGACAGTTAATCTTCAACATGCACGTTGATTATAATTTGCAGGTTGCAAACTATGTTAACATTGGTATTATGGGCCTGATTGGTTTGCTACCCAAATTTTGGCATGCCAAAGTTTTGGCAAGTTAAAATATAGGCGAAAAACTTGCCACCATTTTAGTAAGCTAAATGTGAGATATTGGTAGCTTTTGGTAACAAACCAAATGCTGGCAAAAAAAAAATGGCAACTTTTGCCTAGTCAAAACGTTGGCATGCCAAAAATTTGGCAGCAGCCAACCAATCAAGCTCTATATCGTTGACAGGCGGGATTCAGAAGGGTGATAGTTGGAATCCCAATGGCACATCAGCTTGATTAAAACCTACTCGTTTGCTCCTCTCCCCGCATCCGCCGCGAAAAAGTAGGACGAAAAAGTAGGACGTGTGTCGACCTGCGTGATTGCTGGCTATTTTACTCCTCTCCCCGCATCCGCCGCGAAAAAGTAGGACGCGTGTCGACCTGCGCGATTGCTGGCTATTTTACAAAAACATCCTCAATTTTTCTAAGAATCGCAACTCAGTACGACACATCCAAAATGAACAGAAACCACGTTCCTATATTTTTCATAACGGTCCTTGTGTTAAATTTTATTTAATAACGAAGAAGAAAAAATTCGATACTCTTGCTTCTTTACAAAACCCACCCCCGCACAATTTTCAAAAAAACCCCTCCCGCAGCCCCAACCCTAGGTCCCGCACTTCCTCCTCCCCGCCGCCCTCTCCCTCCCTACCCTGCTCCCCGCCGCCGCCTCCCTCCTCCCACCCCTGCTCCCTCTCCACCTGCCTCCATCTCCTCTCCCCTCCCCACCCCTCTCCCTCCTCTCCTCCTCTCCTTCCCTTCCCTCGCCCCCTTCCGGCCAGCCGGCCATGGAGCCCACCCTCGACGAGCAGCAGTCGAGCGCCCACCTTGCCGGTATGGGATCACAAGGAAGCCGAGGGCGGCGAAGACGGTGAGGAGCATGCTGCATGACCTCGTCGACCATGGCCATCGAGTCGTAGAAGGAGGTGTCGGCACCGGTGCTGGCCGCGCGGGCCCGCTGGATCGGGAGCACGCGGAGGCTAAGCTGCCCGCGCGTCCTGTGGTGGTGCACGAACGCGCGCAGCCTGGTGCAGCACGCTGGATGTACTCGACGACGGCAAGCCAATAGAGTGCGCGGACTCATGCTTGTCAATCTAGGTGAGTTACATTTCATACGTTTCCTTACCCTTTCTCTCCCATCCCATTCTCATCTTTTCTTGTCCACTATTCTATCTTTCTGGCTCAGATCCGAGCCTTGAAGTGAGCGAGACAGCAAGGGACGGCGATGAATCCATGTAGTAAGACGACGGTGGCGCGCCGAGGCGAAGGAAGGCAGCTGCGGCGTGCTAGACAGTGGGGGCGCTGCGGTGGTCAGTGTGACAACCCAGGTAATTAAAATGCTAAGCAAGAGAAATTAAATATAGCGTTATGCCTAATTAACCAAGAGAAGTTGAAATAAATGCATGTGTATGTGTGTATGTGCATGTGCATGTACCTTTAGGTGAAATACATCTTTTATAGGTTTAAATATAATTGTTCACCATTGCCATGGCATGACGAGTAGAATGCAATGATATACACCCTAGGTGATGTTTAAAATTTTTGCAAGAGTAATCAAATTCAAATTTTAAAGTGGTCACATGAAATGATGAAATAATTCAAATCTTTACCAACATGCTTTGAAAATAATTTTCAAACCATAGCTCAAATAAACTTTTGCCCAAAACCAAAGTTGTATAGTTTCAATTAATGAACAACTTTCATGTTCAAAGTTTTTCAAGCTGCTACACAAAAATTTAAGAAAAAATTGAATTTGGATTCAAATAGAGCAATAATGCACATTTGTCAAGAATTTAAATTTAACTCTTTAACTACGTTTCAAATGAGTTTGTGCCTGAAACGAAAGTTGTAGGATTTTAAATTTTGAACAACTTTTGTTTTTGGAGATTTTCGAGTTCATGTGAAAATTTTCAAAAAAATTTAAAGTCAAATCTCTTTCTCTCTACTCTCTCTCTCTCCCTCCTTTCTCCCTCCTCCTGCTTCCCTGTTTCCCGAGCGCAGGGCCGAGCAGGGCAGAGCACTCGAGCGCCTGCCCTCGCTGTGCCTGCTGCCGCTGCCACGCTGCGCCGCGCCATCACCCCCACTCGAGCGCGCACGCCGCCCTCGCTGACTTCCCGCTCCGCCGCGCACGCCACGACTCGGCGACAGCCGCGTCCGGCCGAGCGCCGCGGCCGCTGCCCGCGCTGCCCGAGCTGCCCGGCCTCCCTGCCCGCGCCCATCCCCTCCTCCTTCACCATGCTCGCCCCTAAAAGCCGAGGCCGAGCTCGGACCCGGCACGCGCGCGCCCAGAGCTGCCGCCACCATTGTTGCCGCGGAGCTCGGGCTCACCGCGGAGACCCCACCTCCGGCCATCCACGCCCCGAGCTGACCCCGGGAACGAAACCCTCTTATTCCCGTGAAGCATCCGAGCCCATCCATCACCGCCCCCTCGTGCCGGAACGCCGCCGTCGGTGAGCAGGGCCGCCGCCGCCCATAGGCCACCGTCGAGCTCCCACCTCCACTTTCCTTTGGCTCCAACCGACCACGGGAACGGCTTCACCTCACCCCCAACGAAGCTCCCGGTCCGCTTGCCTCTGTCCAGGCCTACCGGAGCGCCGCCGCCGCGGTCCAGACCCGCCGCCGCCTCTGCTTCTCCGCGGGCACGCCGACGCAGGCCGTCCCAACCCCAATCCCGGGTACCCAGAGGTGCGGCTCAGTCCCCTCTACCTTTTCCCCAACCTAGCCCCCACCTCCGGTGCCTCTCCTCGCCGGAAAACACCGCGCAAACTCTCCTCTGTTCTCCAATGTCCGCCAGGGACCTCTAGTTAGAAGAAACAGAAGTTCAGGGGCCTCTGCGCAAAAAGAGATCCTTTTTCCTTTTTCTTTTCCAAAGCAGTGAACTTTGAAAATTCGTATAAAATCGTAGAAAAATCATAAAAATGCAAACTAAAATGTTTTGGAATCCTTAGATCAAAACCTACAACTTTTGTTACAGTCACATGTTCATATTATGCTTATATTTTAATCTAGGATAAAGATTAGATTAAATAGCACACAAATGTATCTCCTGTTGTAGTCATGAACTAAGGATATATTTTTTACAGAGTGCTACACCCTAGATTATTAGCTTACTGTAAAAATTTTAAGACATTTTGACAACTCTAGCTATAGGTTTCATTAGATCTTGGTTTATGCCTATGTTAAATATGATTAAATACACAGGGTTCTATTTAAGTTTTCCTGAGCTGAAATTTTTACAGAAGCCTTACTTTAGTTTCTAGATGCTATAGAAAAATTTTGGGAATTTTTAGTAATGTATAACTAGTCCTTTTGAGTTATTCATGAATAAATTTTGTAAATCAAAAACCCTAGTTTCCTTCATTAGAAAAATCTCATAATTTTACTAGAGCTTGGTTTTCAGAACATGATCATTCCTGTAAAATTTTAGCTACTGAAACTAAGTAGTTTACTCTATATATTTGTAGTTAGATAAATGCCTAGGAAAGGAATCTAGATTCCTATGCTTGCTGTATAGCTCAATAAATTATGAAAACTTTACCACAAGCTCTTCTTAAGGAATTTAACCCACTGGTAAAAATTTCATTACCAGAACTTGCATTCTTTACCCTAGAGTTTTGTTTTTGTACACTAGTAGTGATAGATTCCTGAGTTTTTATGATTTATTTGTTACATCAAATGACCTGAAAATTTTACTGCACACTAGTGACCCAGTAAAGCATCTCTCATAACAATATCAGCACCATTCTATGTTTTCAGCTTTAGTTATAGTTTTCCCTTGTTTTCCATGTGTTAATATGATGAAAGACACTTTTTCTGCATTTTTCTGTACTAATATAAACGAAAAGCAACACACCCGGCTCTTTTATGAGTTAGTATAGATAAAATTACTACTCTATAAATGACTGCCCAGGAGATGTTAATTAAGAAGTTCACATCCAAACTCACATCATGTTGGACTACAACTTTATCGTGAAGGAAAAATAATAACATCTACATTGTTGAGCAGCTCGAAACTGTGCATTCATACATATGCATTGTTGCATTTCATTTAGGTACGATAGATGAACCACGTGAAGGATGTGACGTTGGAGCCAAGCCAGAAGACGGTAAATGGTGGAAACATCCAGAAGATGGACGGATGGATCCCGATGTGCATGACCGAAGGAAGATGTTCACCGAGCAGTTGTTCTCTAACTAACACTGACCTAGTGTTAGTCCCAGGCAAGCCCCGGAGCATGTCCTATCTACTGCAGTTTTATGCAACTACTTATATTTCTATATACTTGTGCATTTACGTTTACAGGAGTTGATTGAAACCTTAGTTGCATGATCCTAGGTACCTATGCTTGAACACTAGATGGTTTAGGTCGCTAGTTGGCTAGGCTAATAGTTCGGTAGAAGTCGAGTGATTTCCTGTCACTCGCGAGAATTATAGGATTTGAATGTCCACTACATATTGCAACTATAAGGTTCACGGGCGGGGTTGTGGTACTTGAGATACCCCGTCTGTTTAGTAAGAAATGGATAAGGCCGCAGTGTGTGGTAGTGGTGGTTAAGCTTTTGAACGTACTAACCACATGCCGAGAATATGGTAATCGGTAAGCTTAAGTACTGGATTGAACCGAGGCCGGAACATACTCCCCACCGTCTTGAACTTGTTCACATCTAGCTAATGGCGAGTACAGAGTCGTCGTACTGCTGTACTTGAGGGCGGTGGGCCTGTTCCGTGAATCGGGAATTGAAGGGAACTGTTGCGTGGGTGACTATGTTCCCATGCGTGTGTTTAGGTCTGCCTGGCCAGGTTAACAAATTCGATTCGAATCGTCCGCTTCTCACGGTTTGGGACTGCTTAACCCTTTTGCCACATAGAGTAAGAAGTGAAAGATGTTGATAATGAATATGGTTGATTGGATGATGAAAGATAATTGTTTCCCACCATGTATGCTATTGGATAGATGCTCACCTAGAATGGTTAATTGAACTAGAATTTTGAAGCTAAAACCTGAAATTAAGGATCTACTCTTTAATGCTTTGCGGCAAAACAAACCCCTCAAGCCAAAAGCCTTGCATGTCTAGATTAAGGGCTAAGTATACCCTTAGTCGGGTAAGCCTTGCTGAGTATTAGTATACTCAGCCTTGCTTGTGGCTCAATTTTGTTTTCAGGTGATTCGTTTGAAGATAAGGTAGCTAGCTTGACTTGGCCGTGTATTTTACCTCCTGGTTGGTCGGTGGAATGGGACACGACTCCGGCCAGCGATGGCAATGCCAAGTGATGTCATGTACGGGCTTCATCATGATATCTTGTATCGTCGTTTATAACTCGCTTTATTTTCCGCTGCAGTTGAACTCTGAACTACTTTCAATTTGAATTTCAAGTACCTTTTTAAGATTTCAAACTTGGTTTGTAATAATTAAGTTAAGACTCTGTGATGTAAGAATTTGTGAAATGTTGTACTCTCTGGACTCACCTTCGTGTGAGTTGCATGTAAGCTTTGGGTTTCGAATGCAGCTCAGGTGGTTTTATCGGGACTTTACCTGACTGGACTGTCGGATTACTCCGTTTGAAGTGCGTGTTAGCCAGGATTACCGTTATGGTGATGGTTAGCGCACTTGAGCCGGATTAATTCGGGCGGTACTGCCACAGTCAGCGAGCTCCACCCGATCTGCACCTCCGCTTCAAATTGCAGCTCCATCCGGCCGGCCGCCCCCATAGTTTAGGCCTGAGTCAGGTACGCCTTCTTTGTTGAGTCGTGCTGCTACTGAGTTATTGCTGGTCTGCTTGAGAAGTTGTGGTTGTCTTGGAATGTGATAACTTAGCACTAATGTTGGCAGATCTGAGATACAATGGGTCTCCATCATTTCATTTCTATTTGTTCAAATCCATGGACTGCATTTCTTGATCTGATTTACTTGTTAATTTGATTTACCCATGGGTATTTGACAGAGTTGTCTGTACCTGGCAAAGTTATCCACGCTTGTGCCTTGCTAGGTCAACGTGAATACCATGAACCCGAATACATACATATCTGTCAATAATATGGATAAAATTAGAATTTGACTTGATAGGAAATATTGAGAAAGAAATGTTCCACAATTTCGTACAATTTACCCCTCTGTGCAGTCTCTCCCATGTCGTGGTCCAAGCAGCAGCCACTTGAAGGAAACGTGGTCTAGCTCCTAGGAGGCATGCCTTTTGGTTGTTCACGACTGAATGTACTCTAAAAATCCTATGGTAAAAAATGAAAACAGGGGGTGGATGGCTATATTGAATGAACAATGCTAGATTATGATATTTACCTTACTGCTGCACAATCAAGAAAGTTCATAACACATAGCAAGTTATTAGTGACTGCATTAGAAGAAACGAAAGAGCATTTGATAATTCTGATGCATATGTTGCGGATTCATAGTTTGGTCAGGAGTTACAGTATATTCAGTTTGTGATAGGTAGAAGATACACATACCGCAAAATAGTTATTATGCAATAAGTTGATCCTATGCACTTGCTCAATCTACTATATGCTAAGTCCATATTTAGTGAGCATGATCCACTGCTGTTCTAACTGCTTGTTAGTATAGTTTGGCCAACTGCGAAGTCCTAATGTAGGCAAAAGTTTGGTAGCAAAAGTATATCTTGATAGTCCTATAAGAAATATTTTTGTGTCAATTACAATAAATTTCTAGGATCTTAGATTATATTTGAACAATGTGAATACATATGTAAGGTAGAGTTTACAACCTTTTACTTGTGTGAGGCTTGACTACATAATTTCCTTGGTTCTTGTGCTGGTATTTATCACTGTCATCATTGCTGGTATCCTGTGACATGTAGCATGCTATAAATTTGGGATTGACTGTAGATATCTTCAAACCTTCTTTTACTAACACCCTGATTGTGTCCATCATAAAATGGATATAACCGGTCAAGAGAAAGTTCCAACGGTGGCTGCATCCTCATGAGTGTTCATCATTAGGAAGAATGGGCTACACAACGCTACCACCACCAGGACACGAGCAGGTATGTGCCCACTCTCCCCCTCCTCACTGAAGGCACTGTCTTGCTCGTACAACTCGTTGGCCCTCTAGGTCTTTTTGATTCTTGCTATTTCAAACTCTAGGTCCTGCGAACAGACGACGTGCCCTTCGTTGGGTTGATGAAAATTTCAGGTGTTGCACCTTGCAGGATATTATTGTCTCCTGGAGCCATTCTGGTGGGTCGTGATGGTCCAAGCATCAGAGATTCTATTGGCCTTCTTTGTTCTTAAGCATGCTAATTTTTTTGTTAAAATAGATGTAAAAACTGGAGCGACATTGCAATTTTATTCTAACCAAATGAATTAACTGTTTTGGTATCATGTTCTCTTCTGGTTGATAAATTAAATTGGATTGTTTGGTGCAGAAATAAAAAAAAAATCACAGTTACAGATGACCAACTTTCTTTGTAAATGTCTTGCTCTTTCAGGTGTCTTTGCTGCTTCTTTTAGTTACCTGAACTATTTCAGACATTGAGGAGCACATGAGATTTGTTCAGACATGTATCCTTAGCTCCTCAGGTAATTGCAAAACAACTTGAGAATGATGCACACTCATGCTAACATGGATACATGGTTCTCTTTCAGGTTAATTGAAAGTTGTTTTTAAAATCTGGATACTCTTTTAAAAGATATATGTAGTATGTTGGTCCCGCATGAATGAACAAACTAAAAGAAGAGGAAGAAATAGATATAGCCTCCTGTCTGTTTGAATGATAGCCATCAACATATTCTATTCATTTCCTGATTTATATGGTTACTAAATCAAGAGCAAGAACTGCCTGATGATCAAGCTTCTTCTCATTTCCCTAAAACCTAGCATGCAGCTAGCTAGATGAAGTTGTATGCTTTGCCCCCAATCAATCAAAGTTGCTACATGTACATCTACTATTTG
Source organism: Panicum virgatum (assembly GCF_016808335.1). Lineage (NCBI taxonomy): Eukaryota > Viridiplantae > Streptophyta > Magnoliopsida > Poales > Poaceae > Panicum > Panicum virgatum. Next base: position 67,277,844 of record NC_053144.1, on the reverse strand, counting down.
TAACATCAGGTCGGACGAAGTGTTCCAACAATTACTAAAATATTTTGAGCAAATGTGATTCCATGCTCATGGTGGTTCTTAAGAAATTCACAAATTATTTTGATTTTCAGCTCTCTATTATTTCATATTGATGTTTGATGTGGAATGTTCGATTTTGATTCCTGAAAAGCATGGGTGTCAAGGGAAACGATGGAGTTAGAGTACCTCTGCTAGCATATGTGCAATTCTGAACAGGATGGATATGATGTCTATTTATGATGTCATCTCGTGCATACACAAAGGCTTATTTTTCCTGTTTTAGATTTAGATAAAGCCAATTGTTTCCGGTAGGGCGCGCATCGCGCGCCGAATGTTCTATTTTCCGTTCATGGGCTCAGCAGTCTGCAAGCCGTGGTCATGCATGGGTAGCCTGAGCTCCTCCATGGCTGTGTTTATGTGACAGAACCGCCAAGTTAAACGGCTTAATTAAGCGTAATGGCCATCATTTGAACGCATCAGGCGCATTAGCTTAATTAAGTGTAACCTGACAGCCTGTTTCCAACCCACAGGCCGATCGAAATACACCAGAAGTCTCGCGCGACGGTGAGCACAGACGGTACCAGCATAATATAATTTCACAAAAATAGATAATAACATAAATATTTACAAAACAACTTTAAATTTAGAATTTACATAAAATAAATGACAGCAGCGGAAGAGAATATGACCTGAGAGAAGGAAATTTGATTGAGAACCAATAAAACAAAATGATAACTATGAACACGTGAGGACGTCACATCGAGCCCACTGATGCGAATCCTGGTTAGCTTCTATACCTGAAACAGGGTAAACAACAAACCCTGAGTATACTAATACTCAGCAAGACTTACCCGACTTTTGGGTATACTTAGCCCACATATCTAGACATGCAAAGCTTTCTGGCTGGTGGCTTTATTTGCAGAAAAGCATCTAAGGGTAGATCCTTAATTTCAAAATTTTAGCTCCAAATTATAGTTATAAAGTTGCTACACATCTATGATTTGCAGATCTATAACAATCAATGTGAAAACATAATTGATTAAATAACATCAACATGTATCATATCATTTCGGTTCATTTTCTTACTACGATGTGACTTGGAGATCAAGGTGCTCATGTCCGAGAGCGACTGACGGCGAATCGATCCGATTTAACCTTGCAAGGTGGACCTAACTAACACGGCACGTATTTGCCCCGTCGGACAATACGAACTAACCATTCCCCTCTCTGCCTCGAATTACAGAACCGCCCCACCTACATATAGTCAGCCGGGCTCAACGAGAGACCACCAAAAGTAAACATATGCATTCCAATTCTGCGTGACTACCTGACTCGCCCTAAGGGTGGTGATGAAGTTCTGTACTTTCGAAACGAGGCAGTACTAGGCTTACCGGTTTCGAATACCTCCTACTCCCGGCATGCAGTTAGTACAATTCAAACATGATCAGCAGGGCCAACAACGGTACGGTCCTCAATCGACACAGACGAGGCTAAGACACCAGGAACCCTGTCCTGTTGCCATACCTATATCTCATCATCATTCCCCCGTCCGGTCTCAAATTTCCAATCATTCCATATTGTATTCCATATCTCATATACTGGAATATAAAGATAACTATAAATCTCGCGAGTAACCGGAAATTACTCGACTTCTAAGTATCATATATCTCGCGAGTGCAAAAAGTCACTCGACTTCTATCGAGAAGTATTAAGCATATCATTTCTATCGTCCTATACATGCTAGTATAATTCAGGGAAACCTAGGGATCATGCAACTAGGGTTCCAATCAACTCCTGAAACGTAGTGCACAAGTAATAAATACATATGTAGGTGTCATAATTTCAAATAATAGGATGTGCACCGGGGCTTGCCTAGGATTAACACTAAGTCAGTGTTAGTTAGATGATATTCGCTTGGCGAACATCTTCCTTTGGTCATGCACATCGGGTTCCATCCATCCGTCTTCGGGATATGTCCACCAACATCGTCTTCGGGTTCGGCTCCAGTAGCACGTCCTCCATATGGTTCATCTATCGTACCTAAATGAGATGCGACAATGCATATGTATGAATGCATGGAAGTGCAACACGCAAGACATTCATAAAAGTACAACATACTAGCATAAGCACCTAGAGCTATTTAACTTAACCATCACTCAAGCATCTCATAGAAGATGACAAGCACATCAAGCATGCCACACAAATTAACTTAAATTAAACCACTGCAAGCATCCACCATTCAGGAAATTAGCTAAACATTCTAGCCAACAAAATTTAACACGATTCACCCAAAAATAGCATACTTGATGTATCAAACCATGCAGAAAAGAATGGCTTATCAATACTTTTAGAAAGTGAAGGATATAACTAGAAACTAAACAAATGCAAAAACTTAAATTGAGGACATGATCTAGCAACCAAAATTTACCAGCATGATGAGCTATTGATAAATCATGCAACAATATTTTGCCAACATTTATTGACAACAGAAAATATTTAATTTAGCCCTAGCAAAACAAACAGAACAAAAATAGACTTACAAACACGAACATAGCTTCTGGTTCTGAAATTTTTACAGTGAACTAAACATGCAAATAGTAAGCTACTGCATAAATTTCATAATTTTTGAACATGCAAAACTGCAGATATTAAATAGACAAGCGTAAACAAGCATTAACCATGATTAAATCAATACATCATGAAAACATTAAACAAACAGCAGGTTAAATATTTTTCCTAAGTTCTACATGCCAAATCAAAGCTAATGCAACTGGTTTTACATTTTTACCATTTTCTACTATTTATTATGCATTTTTAAAGCTTGCAACCACTTAAACTAACATTTAAACTAGAGAAAAAAACTATTTAGAAAATGAAGATCAACCTGTAAGGAAAGTTGTAGATCTTAGGACAAGAAATCCAACAAATTTTAGTTTGCATTTTTCTGATTTTTCTATGATTTACTATAATTTTTCAAAGTTTCAGCTAATTATTGCAAAACAACCCTTCGCAGCACTATTCACCTGAGTCATGGACTTCGCAGAAAGGCCCCTTCACTTCTTTCTATTGTTGCCTGGGGTCCCTAGCCGCGATTTTTGGAACAGAGGAGGCTCAGGGAGCTCGGTTCCAACGAGCTCGCTCACCGGCGGCGAGAGCTAGGTGGGGGAGGAGCAAGAGGAGGTCACGGGCTACCTTGGGGTGGTCTTAGCGCGGCGGAGGGCGGCCGGAGGCGTGCTGCCCACGGGAGCAGTGCACGGCGGCGGTCGGCGACGGCGTGTGGCGACGCTCCGGTGAGTGGCTGGCGACGGGGCGGCCATGGGAGGATTCAGCAAGGCTGGGTGGAGTGGGGGCGCTCGGCGGCGTGGCACAGAGGCGCGTGCGCGTGGCTTGCGGCGAGCAGCAGCATGCCGGCGGCGGCATGGCTCGGGAACGAGCGCGGAAACTCGCGGAACGCGCAAGAACGAGGAGAGCACGAGCATTAGTGCCTCACCTAGCTTCGATTTGAGCCACTGGACGAAGAAAACGGTGGCCGGACGATGGAGTTCGACGTCGAGGTGGGGCTCGATGTCCTTGGATGGCCGGTGGCCAGAGGATCCGCGATTCCCGGCTATACGGCGGTCGGAGCTCAGTTCCAAGGGGGTGGGGAGGGAGCTAGGGAGGTGAGGGAGCTTCGGGTGCGAGTGATTTGAAACTGGTGGAGCGGAGGCCAGGGATTTGGCCGGCGGAACGCGAGCTGCTCGAGCTCGTTCGAGCTCTTCTCGAGGAAGAAGAAAGGGAGAGGGCGCTGGGCAGGATAAGGCCGTGGGAGGTACATGACGAGGCGACGACAGTGTTGATGTCGGGGATGGCCGACGCGTGCCGCTGCACGCGAGAGAGGCGATGGAGGGGGAGAGAAGGGCAGCGGCAAGCAGCAGCGTGAGACGCGCGGCGCGTGCAGCGCTCTGGCGGTGTCGTGGCCAATTTGGCTTTGGTGACCCCGAGCAAAATATCGGGGCGTTACAGTTTAGTTCCGCGAAAAGTTTCCAAAATTTTTCACTGACGTACATCACATTGAATCTTACGATACATGCATAGAGTATTAAATGTAGTTAAAAAATATAACTAATTGCACAGTTTGGTTGTAAATGACGAGACGAATCTTTTGAGACTAATTACTCTATGATTGGACAATAGTTGACAAATAAAACTGAAACGCGCTACAGCAACTTTTTCACAAACTTTTCGCGAACTAAACACACAGAGATGGCTGCACTGATAGTTATTATGACGCCTGCTGCTGCAGCTCTGGTTGACCGTTCAGTAACATCAGACATCCCCAGAGATCACTGCATCGGTCATGTTCTCTATCTTCCAGTACTCCCACGATGGTGCAAGCTACTCAGCTCTTTCACTGCATCCATCATTTTGTTGCCTCAACAGTTGCCTCCGCTCAGAGAGGGCAGAACTACGCATTTTCTGGTCTATCTTCCATATATCAATTGGCATTGATTGCCAGTTTGGATATGATTTCCATGTACACATTTGGCGATGGATGGCGAAGGCTCGATGTGATTCCAGCTAAACATGTGTGTTGCCTCGCTTGTGCGAGTAGGGGCATGCCACATGTGGATATCTAACCAGTGGAGGAAATTGGGTACAAAGCAACTCAGAAGCAAAACGTTGCAGCGCTTGTTTTTGTGCAAGTTCAGTGATTGCAAAACTAGGCCCCTTTGGCATAGCTTCAAGAAGAACTTCAAAAATAGCTTCTTGTGAAGCTATGCCAAAGAGGTAAAACTATAGCAGCTTCTTTCTTGAAGCAATTTGTGAAGCCATTCATGTGCTTCCACTAGCGGGGTGAAGCTAAAAAACGTGGCTTCATCCAGCTTCACTAGAAAGAAGCTATTTTGCCAAACGTTTTTTAAAACAGCTTTAACTTCACCTGGAAAGCTGCTTCACCAAAAAAACTACTTCATAAATTGTTTTAAAAGAAGCTGAAGCTATGCCAAACGGGGCCTAAAGTTCATTGATGTCTTTGCTGCCGCTACTGGAGTACTAATAACGAGTGGCAATGGCTTCTCTTGGATGTACAAATGTCTACAATCTGTTTCTGCTACCTTGGAGTTGGACAAAGTCTCGTGAGGTATTCTCCTACTTTTATGGCCGTGGGGTAAGTGATCTGTTCGATTGTTTCTGACACCCCTGCTGACTGCTAGAGTGCTAGTTGTTCTCTTTCCATGGTCACATACAGTTGCTGTTGTCAGGCCCTTAAGTGGAGTGTGAGGTCGTTATGTATTTGCCCCATGTCATCCATATGCTGGCGTTTGGAAACCAAACAGCGCACTGGTCCCCTTTGCCTCAGTTGAGCCCAATCCGCAATCTTTTGATGCTGTTCAAAACCCCGAATTTCTGCCTTGGCATCTTCATATTGGGTAGTTTCGACTGGAACAATGAATAACGATACTTAGATTCAATATGTAATCTCAATTGGGTAGAACATTCCAAAACCTGTTACAACATCTCTGTTGAACTGTCACGACAATATCTTTTGGCAACCTTAAGATACCAGTGAAATCCTTTGCTACAGGGAGGACAGCGATGAAGATGTCCCCGGTGGCAACCTCCAAGCTCCTCTCGTCGTTGCCGACTTGTCAGAAAATCTACTGGTCCTGTGAGCGGCGCAGCGGACAAAACTGTATCAGCGCATGCCATTGCTCTGCATGTGACGGTCGGTCTCACTCTCACCGTGTCATGCTTGGCATGTCAGCCTATCCGTCCGAGCCTGGCTTTCTTGAGCGTGTTGCTAATTACTATTCAGATAAATTGGGATTCTTACTCATGAATCCAAATCGGATAATGTGCTAGAAACATTTACAGTACATACAGTAGTAATGATTTGGACACAAGAGTCCTTAGTAGTTCCTCGCGGAAGCACTCAAAAAAAAAAGTTCCTCGCGGGAAAAAAAAAGAGAAATGTTCTTGGTAGGTTAAATTCGCCTACAAGATTCTTCACAAAAGAGGTGCTGCCGGTTGTTACTCCAAAAGTGCCTTGTTCCCATACCAAGGAAATGAGGACTGACGCTCCAGACTTCTCTCTGTCCCAGAGCAGCAGTAACTACTTGGCTAGGCAGCCTAGGCTTGTAGTTGTAGCAGCAAGCCAGCAATCGCATTGCCGCCCAGCACCAACCTGCCAAACCCTTGGACGCAGCACAGCGCCGGAGCGCCCAGACCGCAGTGGAAAACCCTGCCGATTCGCACAATCATTCCGGGTTGGGGTTGGTTAGCTCTTCTTCTTGTTCCCCCCGCCCCCTGGTCCCCCGGGAACATCGCTGGTGATCGATCGATGCACGCACCAACGTTGACATCCCACCCTCCATTAGGCTTGCTCCAAGGGTGCCCTCTATATGGCCCCCCACCCCACGTAGGGGGAGCTTTGGGGGGAAATCCGATCCAATGGTTCCCCCCAAAGCTCTCTATATACGGGGGGAGTTGAAACTCCCTCTATATATAGAGTGAGTTTCAACTCCTCCTATATCTCTAATCACACCGTTTTTTCATGATATTAATCTCGTTTGAGCCCCGTAACATGATGATAATGTGTATTATGACAGTACAAATACTGTATGATTTTTTTAAAATTCAAAAATGATAAATTAATAGTTAGTTAATGAGTGATAGTATATAGAGGGAATAGATATGGGGGAATGGTTGGAGAGGAGTTATAGAGGGAGGAATTTTTTGGAGGGAGGTAGTAAAATATAGTAAATAGTACGTTTGGGGGGAGTTGGATGGGAAGAATGGTGGGAGATAGCCTTAACCCCCCCCCCCCCCCCCCCCCCCGATCTAAATGATTGGTTGGCCGTGCGCGCGCCGGACCAGCGAACCAAATCTTCCCACGCCGCGAGAGGACCCCCCCTGTTTAGCTTGTAAAAACTTTCTGCTAAGATAAGATGCGGTGGAATGTGACGAACTGAGCATGTTAAAGTAAGCGTCACATGAGGGGAAAATGCGGCGTCGAGATGAGATCGACGAGCGTGCGCATGCGTCACATGAGTTTCGCCGTCGTATCGTATGCCGCCGCCGTCGAATTCACCGGGACCGGCCGGCAGGTAGGCCGGCCGGGACCAGGCGGCCGAGCTGCCATGCCGTGGCGCAACGCGGGCACGAATCGTCGCAAAACACGGGAGGCGCCCGCGCGCGGCTTCGCTTCAGGGCACGTCCAGTTCGGCGTGCCCGCGAAGCGAGGCGCGCACATGGCCGGTGGCCGCGCGACGACGACGCCAGCGCGCGCTGATGGATGGATGGATGGCATTGGCTTGGGCGCTTGGCTACCCCGTCCATTCCGTCGTAGCTAGACGAGGAGGCCCCGGCCGGCCCGTCTAGCCGTGGCCGTACGGTCCAGATGGAAAGGTGCCGCGGCCGCGGCCGCGGCCGCGCGCGCCGCGACACTCGCATGCTCGCCGCGCTGGCCTACGGCTCCGGGGCGAGCCCTCGCTCGCTCGTGTCCTAGGCGTGGCCCCCCGGGCCCGGCCCCCAGCCAGGGCAGCGCCTTGCAAGCTCGCTCGCTCGCTCGCTTGCTTTTCACCCCGAAATGTCCAATCCATTTAACTGCTTGGCCGTGCATTGGTCACTGATGGGGAAAACAAATCGCTCCCTGTACATGTGGCCGTCCTGGAATGAGGCGCTGCCGGCCGGCCGGCTCACGGTCGACGGCGTCCGACGGAGACGGGCGATGCTGAAGGGCACGGGCTCGATTCGATCACCTGCAGCCAACCAAAACAGCGACCTTGGCCGATCAGAAAGAGACCTGCAACAATCTGTCCTCGGGAACTAGAGAACAAGCAAGAAAGAGACTAGCGCAACCATGGGAAGCGGCAGGATGTTGCATGTCGTGCCGGGCACAAAAAGGCCACGCGTGAAACATTTTTAATTTGCAGTTACTGCTAGGTGCTAGCTCCTACTCCCTCCTTCCCTGTTTATAAGGCATACACGTATATCAAGATTCAAATCTTGTCATCTTTGACCAATAATTTGACTATTAAATTTTTATTTTTATAATGCAAATTTCATATGATTGGATTCATAATCAAATATATTTTACAATGATTATAAGTTTATAATCAAAAGTGATATAATATATGATAAATAAATGGTCAAAGTGTTGTTTAGAAGACCGTGTCATATTCCACCATGCCTTATAAACGGGGAAGGAGGGAGTAAATTAGAAAAAAAAAAGAATTGATGGCAACCGTCATCTGCTGACAGCCAGGCTATTCTGCGCAGAAATGGCGTGGCATCCATGGATCGTCATGAATGCACGGATGGATCGCACACTTGCCTCTGCGTGGCGAGGAACTCCTGGACGGACACGTAGAGGTGCTTGTCGCAGCAGGAGTCGAGGGACAGGGACCGCCGCAAGGGCAGCGCCGCCAACTCCTCGCCCGCCTTCCTCGTGCCGATGGCCTCGTCGCCGACGCTCTCCGACTTTCCCTCTGTTTAATCACACCCCATAAACACGTAAACAAAAAAAATCACATCGAATGTTTCGACACATGCATTGAGTACTAAATAAAGTATATTTATAAAACTTTTTGCATGGATGGGCTGTAAATCACGAGACGAATCTAATGAGACTACTTAATCCATAATTTGCAATATTGATGCTACAGTAATCGTCCACTAATTATTATTTAATCATGAATTAATTAGCATCATTAGATTCGTCTCGCGATTTACAACCCATATGTACAAAAAAAATTATAAATACACTTCATTTAGTACTTCAAATTAACAAGATTTGAACACAAAAATTTTTGCGCGTGGACTAAACACGGCCTTTCTCAGCTGCGGAGTGTCCGCCCCGCCGCCGCGGCTGCTGAACCATCTCTCGTGCTCCCCTCTCACCTCGATCACAATGCTGTCGCTGGCGAGCTCGGTGTCGCGGCGGCTGGTGGGGACCGTCGCCGCCGCCGGGGCGCAGCGCGCCGGCACCCGCGCGGCCGGCAGCGTGACGTCGCTCCGGCAGAAGGGGCACCGGGCGCTGCCCTGCAGCCACGTGTCGATGCAGTCGATGCGGAAGGCGTGGGAGCAGTTGGGCAGCAGCCGGACGCGCTCCCGCTCCTCGAACTCGCTCAGGCACACGGCGCACTCCGACACGGATATCCTCGGCGCCACGCTGCAGCCGCCGCCAGCGTCACCGCCGCATGCCGCCGCCGTGAACTTGACGACCGGGAGCATGCGGATGAGCGGGAGGCCGAGGCCCCGCCGGCCGTCGCTCGCCGCGGCGCCAGTGACGGACGCCTCCCGTCCGCCGCCGCCGGCACCCCGCGCGCGCCGGTACCACGGCGGGTGGCGCGACCAGAGCGCGCGCAGCAGCTGGCCCTGGTCACGAACGCGTAGTAGCTCGCGAGGAGCGCGAACGCCGCCATGATGCCCAAGACGGTGATGATCGCCATGGTGACGCTCGCGCTGGACGACGACGACGGCGACGGCGTCGGCGCCGAGGGGAAGGACGACGACGGGCTGGAGACGAACGGCGCCGGTGGCGGATCCATTTGCTAGCCCCGCGCCGGGCCAAGGTATCAAGGCTCGCCAGGAACAGTTGAGAGAGCAGGAAAGCGTACGGGGAGCGGCAGGTCGAAAGCAAAGCTTCTGAGAGAGACGTGGAGCGGCGACGCAGCAGCGCCGGCCACGAACAAATGGCCGCTATTATACCAAGCGATCGGAGCTATGCGTGAACAGTGCGGCTGATGCCGAGAGCTTCTGCTTCTGGGGCAGAGAGTTTCATATGGTGGAAAAGGGGGACGCCATGGGCAGCGAATGAGAGCTTCCAGGCTCTGCTTTTTCTGCCTTTTTTTTAGGCTTTAACATGCACTGCTTAACCGGTCGGCGGTGGTTATGTCTTGTGTTCGTGACAAGAACTTTCTTTGCAGACCCCAGATGTGAACGGCAATCGAATTGAGGAGGAGCAGGTGACCTATAAAGACGCCACTAGACGAAGCCGGCGGCGAGGCATTGACGCTTGTGTGCAGGGGCAGTTAGTTGGGTGCCGTGGGAAAGCCGTGTGCCTCCTTCGCGGAGCACACGACCGCGAGAGCACCGGCACGCACACCTGACACCCCCGTACACGCCGTGCTCGACTATCTTTAACTCCCCGGCGGCCCGGCCTGTAGAAAAGGTGAAGGTTCGGTGGCACCGTCCTGCTCGACTGCTCCTACCCTTGACGACGTACAGGTACAGACAGGGGTTCGGCGCCCGTGCAGTTTTCCTCCGGGACCCGGCCTTTTTCGCGTGCACCGTGCACCGTCTCCTCCTCACCCCCGGTACACGTACACGAAAGAGGAGGACGTGTAAATTGTTGAGGTTCAGAAGAAGCCAGATACAATACACCTGTACTGTACGAGCGTGGCGACGTTCCTGGTCAGCGATCGGACATGAGCAGTGGATTACTTGGTACCGGCCCATGCCGCCGAGGAGACGGCACGGGGGGAGAGAGGCCAGAATCATTGCCGCCGGGTGGTGGCGGGGTATAGCGGCGGCAAAACTAGCAAGGCTCCTACGTTCTAGAGGCCCCCCCATGTTTGGGTCGGGCACCGCGCCTCTTTTGGTTTTGGTCGTCTCTGGGGGGCGGTTAAAAATTGGGGCGGGGCGCTGCGGCGCGGCGCGGGCCACCCGTCCATGCGGTTGTGTCCGGCGCCGGCCGTGGATCGCCGGGACAGCCCAACAGTGCAACAGGGCCGCCGGGGCTTCCGGGAGGACAAAGCTGGCCGCTTTCACCGGCGATTTGACGGTGCAGTTGGTGACCAGTCAGTCAGTCGGTGGTGGCCTGGTGGTAGACTAGAGCCGGGAGCAGGAGCATGTAAAAAACAGCAGCGGCGGGGGGTGTCGCGGATGAACGCGACGGTGATTAGTCGGACGGCGCCGCCGTGCTGGCCAACAAAAATGGCTGCAAAGTGGGCTTCAGCTGCCGAGGGCCCGAGACGCATAACGCCCACGTGAGCTTTAGCGGCGGCCCAACAGAAGCGGGGGGCTGCCTGTTCGCGCCTGTGGGCTGAGAAGCATAAACAGAACTGGGCTGGGCTGAGCGGATATGCCTCTAAATTCTCCCTTGGTCCGCGCAGCAGTGTTTCGCGGGGGGAGTTTATTTTACCGCATATGCGAAGGGGGAAGAACACATCGCAGAAGCTTCCGCCACCGCTCCCCCGCCATCCCCCACCTCCCCGGGCTCCGGCGCCGCCCCCGGCGCCTCCGCCGCCGCCCACCACCACCGCCAACCCTAACCAAGCTCGTCGCCACCGCACCGCCGACTTCTTCTCGCCCCCGCCGCCGCCCGCCGCCCACCAGGGGTCCTACCCCGCCCGGCCGGCGGCGCTCCCGCGCTGCCTCGCCCTCCGCCGGCCGAACCACCGCCGCCGCCCATCCTCCACCGCCCCGGCCCCCTCCTCTTCTATCGCTGGCGGCCATGGAGCTCCCCCCCGAACCCAGGTAACCCGGAACCTAAAGCTCCGCCGCCGCCCTCCACCACCCCGGCCGCCGGCGACCTCACCAGCGGCCGCTCCGCCCACCAACCACCCCTCTCCGCCCAACCCTCTCCCCCTCCCCACTCCTCCAGATCGCCGGCAGTCGCTCCACCTCCTCCCCTAGCTCGCCGGCGGCAGCAACAGCGTCTTCTGCGATGGCTCGTCGGGAAATCGCATATGCGATGAATAGATTTCCTGGTGTATCACCGCCACCGCCCGCCTGAGCTCGCCTACCCTACCCGCAGCTTGGTCCGTCGTCTACTTGCCGCGTCTACTTGGTCCGTCGGCAAACTCGGTGCACCGCGGCGGCGTCTCCTTCGTTGAAATGGCGTGACCGCGACCGCGACGGTGCCCAGAGTCAAATGGTTCGCGCCGGAACGAGCAAATCACGGGCGGTCGGCCGGAGGGAGACGCGTTCCTTTGCCGGCGGAGCTACGAGTCTGCAAACCGCAGTTCTGCCCGAATGGGCTAGCCAATTTGTACTAGTTTCATCCAAAAATTTGGGGGAAATACGGGTAACAGGACAAATGCAGCAAACCTGAAAATTGCATCCTAAAGTTTGGCGACTCCAAATCATTTCATCTTAGAGTCAACTTTGGTGTTCCTCCTTTCAGTTTGAACATGCATGGGAATTTACAGCGCCAATGGCACCTCCAGCGAGTCAACGATCCACAGAACGCACTGCCTCCGTCCGATTTGTCCGTTGCAGAAGCAGAACTAGAAGAAGGCAGCAGATTCCGTCAACCATGTGAGCGTATGATTCGCCGCCGCGGAGCAAGGCCCCCCGGCCGCCTGGATGCAAGTCAACCCCCGTGACTCTCGCTGCTGATCAAGTGGAGATCCACATGGAACCACGCAACTAGGCGGCCGGGATTGATCGTGATCGGGCCGTTTCTGCCTGCCCTTGTCTGCGTCTGCAGCCTGCGTTTGTTTACGCCGCGCGTCGGTGCAGACGGGGGGCGTCAGCGGATGCAACTTGGCCGTTGTGGTGCCATGCCATGCCATCCATGGTCAACCCCGGCAACTCGTCGGCTTCTCGCCTTCGCGTATGGATGAAGAAGCCTCCCGTCCGGGCAGGGTCACAGACAATCACATAAATAATTCCATCTCCTCTCTGATAAGGGGAAGAGGAAAATAAATAAAATCTTTCACCTCATCCTCATGGCTCCTATAGTATACTGTTGGCTGGTCAAGCTAGCTAGAAAAGGTGTTTTGGTTAACCAAACATGGTTTTGTTTATCTCGCCAACAATTTTGTGTTGCCAAATGATGACGGCGTACGGTGGTTACAAGTTACAACATCTTTGCAATCAAATGATGGCTTTTCTTTTGCTTCCATGGTGTTATTACTAGTTAATTGCCTTTGATGAACAGAAGTGGTGATGTGTGGGTTGCATAACCTACCTCGCGACGTCGACACGGGGGGCCTTGCAGCCAATGAGGCGAGCGTGTGGAGGATCCCTGCCCGGCCCCGCTTGATCTTATCATCGTCACCGTCCACGCGTAGCTCTAAAGCCAAGCGAGAGATGTTTGTGTCAAGGACGACAAATTAAGTGGCAACAGGATGGGAGGAGGCCATGATATGATCGTGCTTATTAGGTCAGCATGACATCAGAGTTTTTTTTTGTGCGCAAAAGGAAAGCAAATCTTTTTGCAATGCACGACAAAGTAAGGTGGTATGGTACTAGCGTATGAAAATCAGGCTGCCTTTCAGTCGACCTGCATTAGCCATTCAGATCGTCAATGAACGGCATTCATCTTTTTCCACATCAATGTTGATAAGCTCTCCCGCCAAATCCGTATCTTGTGACAGGGTGTAGGGGGTGCTCAAGCCCCTCATACTACCCAGCAGCTCCACTGGAAGCAAAGAGGAAAATGAGGAAAAAGAGAGGGAAAAAAACAAGAAGGGGTGGAGGTGAAGGAGAATGAAGAAGCAAGTCTCCGCTCCACTCTATGTAGGATCTTGTAAGTACAGTGATCCCATGTGAAATACCATTTCAACATGATCCGGTAGGGGCGGATCCAACAGTGGGTCTAGAGAGGCTGACTCCACAAACAATGGAGTTCCCTCTTAAGCCGCCACCATTTTTGAGAAGGAAGGAGGGCGAACAAGGGAAGGAATGGAGAGGGAGAAAAAAACCAGCCCCCTTATCAATTCCTGGATCCGTCACTCATGCCCAGCAACCCTTACTCCCCTAAGGCCCTAACAAGGTTAGGCATGCAGTCTCATGAACAAATGTTCAAGTTTAATTTCCGATATATCCCCGGTTTAATCGATTTGAGACAAAAGAAAAAAGCATCGGACAATGTCAACGATCACGAACGAAATGATGACGAAATGGTAATGGCAATGTTGCATCCGTTGACACGTCATCCGGTGCACCAGCAAGCAAGCACGAAATCAAGTACGAACTCGAGGACACGCTGGACGCGCGGACATGCGCGATCGCAAGAACCAATCACCCGAACGAAATGCCATCCACGAACACAAGCGACTACTACTGATAAAAAAATTCCAACCCAAAGTCTCTGCTATGCTGTACACTGCATGCACACGACACGACTCAATTAATCATCTAAAGAAACTGGTTAATGGAGCGAGCGACGAGAGGGCACGAACCCGTCGCCGCCGTCACGGGTCCAGTTGGATCGGCAGCACCGTGCTCCGCGAGCTCCGGCCGAGCCCGAACGACGAGAGCAGCCGACGGAACCGCCCGCTAGTCTCGCCGGTGCCGCTGTCGGGGCGGTCGGAGGCGGCGGCGCTGCTCGGCCCGGCCTCCGAGCTACCAGCAGGAGGCTCCTTCTGCGGCGGCTTCCGGCCGAGGCCGCCGGCGAAGCAGTCCATGGAGAAGGAGCGCGTGATGGGCTCCTGCGCGGCGCCGCTTTTGGTCGGGAACCTGCAGGAGCTCCCGTACCCCGTCGTCCTGGCGGCGGCGCCGACGATGCGGCCGTCGTCGCCGAGCTGCAGCTCGCGGCAGGACGCGTCGTGGTCGTCGCGGGCGAGTGGGAGCGCGACGCCGCCCGTGACGACGGTGCGGCAGAGCGGGCAGCTGACGTTGTGGTGGAGCCAGGTGTCGATGCAATCGATGTGGAAGGCGTGGGAGCAGCTGGGCAGCTGCTTGAGCCGCTCGCCCGGCGCGAACTCGGCGAGGCACACGGCGCACTCGAGCGCCGCCGACGCTGCCCGGGCCCGGCGGTACTTGACGACGGGGAGCGCGAAGACGACGTCCGGGTCGAGCCCGCCGGGGTGCTCGGCGGCCTCCAGGTCGGTGAAGAAGACCGCGGACACCCGGTCCAGGAGCTCCTCGCGGCGCGCGCGGTGGAGCAGGCCGGACCTGGGCCCCCCGCCGCCGCTGCCGCCGCGGAGCCAGCACCGGACGACGAGGAAGTAGTAGCTGATGAGGATGAGCGAGGTGACCATGAACCCGATGGCGATGACGATGGCGATCGGGAACGCCGCGCCCTGCCCGGCGGCCGGCGGCGGGGACGCGTCCGGCGGCAGTATGGGCGCGCCCGCTGCCATGCCCGCCGCGTCCATCGCCACGCGCCCGCGCAAAGTCAATGCCTTCGCGGAGAGAGATCGGCAGCCTCGGGCGAGCCGACCCGACCCGAGCGAAGAAATACTCTAGTAGAAGGTGGGAGGGAGGGAGGCGTGAGTGGCAGCTTGCGAGTGATCCAAGGAAGCGACTGCGAGTCTGCGAGTACGCGAGCGCGCTGCTGCCTGAGGGCCTGACCTGCAGGCGCAGGCCGCTGTACTAGCCGGTGGCCGGCCGGGCCGGGCCGCGCAGTCGCGTGTCGCGTCAGGTAATAAAAAACCGCGCCGCGCCAACCGGCGAAAGAGATGAGAGGCTGCTGCTGCCGGTGCGCGCCCGAGCCCGCGGGTGCGGGGCAAAGTTTCGGAGACGCTTTTATACGTGCCCGCGGGCGGCGTGCGACGGCGACGGCGCAGCTGCTGCGGTGTGGACGCGCGCGTCCTGGTGGGGTTGCCTTGCCTCGCATGGCTCGGCTCTGGTCAACTCCTCTGCCAGCCCCCAGCCGGTGCGCAGAACATGTGCTCGCCAAGCCGCCGCCAACGTGTTCGGAGACTCTCCCCCGGCCCGGTCTACGTGCTGGCGTACGCGGTGGGCGCGGCGCCTGCCCTCCTGGAGCGAGCCTCTCTCTCAGCGCGGCCGACCTCATCGCTTCATCGGGGCATCAACCAGGCTGCTGTTTGCTCTGATGGTGACGAGTACGAGTAAACCGGGGACAATACAGTTCATCCCGGGGCCAGTCGGCCAGTCGGCCGCCGGCAGCGGCCGTCTCGATCAGTAATCTGCCAGTAAAACCCCTCGTCCAATGCAAGCTGAGAACGCACGCGTTAGAAAATCTGCGGTTCGGATAGCGTAACACGTCACAAAGTACTCTCTGACTTCTGCCGCCCAATTGTCGGCAGAGGCGTAGGAAGCCATAGCAGATGGATCAAATTGGGCACACAAGTTAGAATCAGAAACAGTCCACGACATGCAGTCACGGGATAGATTATCTGAATCGCCGCTTGATCGAGGCTCTGTAGCTGGTGGGCGAGATTAATAATAGTGCAGGTGACAGTGCGATAGATGAGCTTTGTTCCTAGCTAGCGCCATTTCTCTATCGTTACGCACCTACCGTCGCGGCTGCCTAACTGATCATTGCCTAATCGAAAGTGGTTCCAGGGGATGAACAAGATGGGCTCGAACCTGGTTGGTTGTGTTGTTCCCTGGAAGTTTTAACAAAATGCACCGAGGCCGAGTAGTGGTTCTGGCTGCTTGTGTCGTGTTCAGACGACTAATCTGATTGTTGTGTGTGTGTGTGTGTGTGTGTGTGTGTGTGTGTGTGTGTGTGGATTCCTCTTCTTTTTTTTTAATTTGTCCGAAGTCAACTCCGGTTCCACACCTAGCTAGTAGTAGGACAGATCATTGGAAGCACAATATTATAATCAGATTTGGAAGCAAATGCTGCTTTGTGTAGTTAGTACCGAACCCCAACCATGATGGCAATTTCAAAGATACGATGATTTCATTTCAGCATTAATTGGTTGGGAAAGAACATGCACCTGCTTAATGTCATTCGCTGTGTTATACGCTTAGGAGAGCATATGATTCATGATTAACAAAAAATGGAAGCTTCCTCCAATAAATAAATAAAAAGGAAGTGATATGGGCCCTTTTCAGGAGTCAAGTGGGCTCTCGCTTATTTTGGGCCTTCAACGTTGAATCTTATTGCACCGGCCTGTCTTCTCGGCAAAAAAATGGATCACCCGGAAGAGCCCGCCGAAGTCGACGCGTGCGGCCCATCTATCGCAGCTCAACTCTTCTTCCTTCCCCAGCGCCGGCGGCCGCGGGTCCTGGCTGGCATCGGCGGCTGCTAAGGAGGCCGTACGGCGCCGAGCCCTGGCGGTCTGGCCAGGTTTGAGCATACGACGCCGACTCGGCGACTCCCCCTTGGGCGGCCGGGGGCGGCAGACGTGAGCTCCCTCGCTCTAGTCTCTTTCTTGGAGGAAGCTCGCGTAGGGGTTTCCTCGCCCGCAGTGGAGAATGAACATCGGTTCCATCAACCTTGACTATGGATGACTGGTGGAGACGTCGAGTGGGAAAAGGCTACTGGGCTAGGGGATCTTTGTGGTACAAGAGGGGCATTTGCCATTTTGTCGGTGGATGGAGACTTATCTCAAGATCCCATCAATCATCGGTATCGATCCAGCCAAAAAGCTGGCAAGAAACCCGAAACTGCCTCATTTTGTTTGCTCAACAACAATGAAAAAAAAACAAATGCACATTGGCAGAGGAAAGGACGATGCTAAACCAATTATTACATGGATGCTCTGTTGGTTTCGTCATGTGATAATATGGGCGCTCTCTTTTTTCTTTTAACATAAATATGGGCGCTCTCTCTTCCGATCCTTTTCTCCTTCCGGCATCGGGTTTGGACATGCAGCTGAAAAGCAGTACGACCAAATTTCGTAGTTCCTTACTAGTTTTTTTTTCGTTTCACAAAGAAAATCCCTAGTTTTTTCGGCGGCATGGATGCTCCGCTGGCCCCACATATGCATGCATGATACATTGTTGGGGGAAACCTATAACTTCGTCAAGGGCATTCGAACGCATGAGAACATAGATAAATAACAATAGATAAACAGTAACATGAATATTCTACTAGAAATCAAGAAAAAATTTATATCTTATAATAAGAATATTCCCTGTCAATGTCTCTCCTTAGCTTTTTTTTATCAGAAGAAGGGACCATACACGCTTTTCATGCACAACAACCAGATGTCAGGAGAAATCAAATCGATCTCTTGAGACCTTTCACAACAGTCAGCTATATTTTCCAAGTCGGCAGATTTTGAAATAGTTTAATCAATCTTTATATGGCATATGCATATACAGTACAATTTCTTTTTTGAGGGGACTATATATGCATAATCGCGACTTTATGTGTAAATTAATACCGTATCATCATTCTATACGACATGTGTGTATATATAGAATGCAGCAAGAGGGTATGACGTACTGGTGCTGAACCAGATGCCTGCATGCATCGCCTGCTTTCGTCAGTCTTCATGGTGGCGAAGCACACGGTGCATGATGATGAGCTTGCTTGCTGTAACAATGACGTGTAAGCTGTTCGGAGCAGTACGTGTGCATGCTAGCTCCAGGCACCAGAAAGAAGCTAGCTAGAGAGGCTATAGGCCTATAGCTAGCTATTCTTGGCATGGTACTACTGCTTGTCTCCTTTAATTTTTTACTGGAAGAGCAACTAGCAGCGAGCGGAACAAGTGTATTATATTAGCTGTGTATATGTGTGTATAGTCTCAGTAGTTCTAATTGTACTTGTCCTCCGCGAGCAGGTCCTCCAGGATCCTGTCGTCAAGGTACTCCAGCTCCACCTTCTCCGAGTCCGGGACCCGGGTGGTCCTCCCCCTGGCGGCACCCGCCGCCGCCGGAGCCGACGATGAGGAGGAGCCGCCGCCGCCGCCGCTCATGGTGGCAGCCCCGGCGGGGAAGTTGAGCACGGCCGTGGCGCCCTTCATGGCGAATGCGGCGCGGTCGTAGGCCCGCGCGGCCTCCTCGGCGGTGTCGAACGTGCCGAGCCAGACGCGGGAGCCGCCGCGCTCCGGGTCCCGGATCTCCGCCGCGAACTTGCCCCACGGCCGCTTCCGCACGCCGCGGTACTTGCCTTCCTTCTTGTCGTCCTCCATGCACACTAGCTAGCAGCTGCCTAGCTAGCTAAGCTGATGATCGAGTTCGGGGCTATTCCGCTAGCTCTGATGATCTACTCCTGGCTAGCTATCTGTACTGCTCCTGGCAGCTACTACTGCAATTTGTGTATAGTGTGCTCGTCTAGCTAACACTCCATGTGTGTGTGTGTGTGTGTGTGTGTGTGTGTGTGTGTGTTGTGTTCTTGTGGGATTGTTGTTGCGCATGTGTGCGTGGATATATATAGGCAGATCGATGCAGCAGCTATTTATACACGGTGGGCGGCGGCATACACACGCATGCGGTGCGGCTACTCTGCTGCTCTGCATATGCCATCCACTTCTCTTTTCTGACCGTTCTACCGCGCGCGGCGGTGTGACTGCTGATTGTTGATACTCGAAGACGACGGCCGGGCCTCTTCTTTTGATAATCTGCCCTGCCGCCGGCCGCTTGGCCCAAATTAAATCGACAGGCCCGGAAAAGCTGATCGAGGAGTAGGATCTCGATTGATGATCGAGCTGAAAAAAGCTGATGATGATCTACACGATGCCCGGCCGGCAAGCAAGTGCACGCAGTTAAAGATTCTTCAGAAGTGAAATGTTAAGCGGACATTTGATCCCGACAGTGAAGATCGATATACCCTGATGACAGCGGGTGATGTGTGCAAGAGATCCAAGGGCGGGCAGAGCGAGCGGGCGGCGCCCGGTCGTGGAGGTCGCTGCGCGCGGCGGAATCTCCGTCACATGGGTTGCACGGCCTGACAGCGGACCGGTGCGAGAAAAGGCCGCGGCGTTTTCACCGCGCCGGCGCGGCCGGCGCCGCTCGACAGGTGGCCCTTCTCCTTCCACCACTCTGATCTATCTATCGAGAGTTCGATCCGGATACCTGAATTATTATCCATGGACATGGATGGACGACGGATGGGAAGGGGACGTCGCCGTCATCGATCGAGCGCATCGCCCGCTCGCAACGCCCATCGACGGGGCGATCGATCCACCGCTTCGCTCTGGTCGCTGCCTCCGTGTGCGCGCGCGAGACCATACGGGCGCGCAGGGACCCGGACGGCCGTGGATTCTCGCCGCGGCCAATACCGGCTCTCGATCGAGCTAGCCGTGAGGCATACTACATATCCAATGCCGCATATAGCGGCACTGCGCCTTCCTGCTCCGTTCCAAGAAAAGCTTGTACCGTACAGACGCAGACGGATGCGACGATTCCGATCCGATCGATCGCACCGGATGGATTGGAAGAAGAGAAAACGCCGGCCGGGCCCAGGGTTAACCATTTCGTTTTCCGATGAAATTCCGGTGTTTAGCGGAAACGAAATTTCGTTCCGAAATTTCGGTAAATTTCGTTCCGAAATTTCGGTGAATTTTAGACGAAATTTATTGAATTTTGAAACGAAATATATCGAAAAATACCGAAAATTCGGATCCCGGTAACTAGCGGAAACGAAAAAAAACCGAAATTTCGGCGAAATTCCGCCGAAAAATTAAACCCTGGCCGGGCCTGGCTGGGGGGACAACAGATAAGAGAGGGAGAGAGAGGTCAGGGCACGCACGCTTCATGCTTATCGGAGGGCCTCGTTCTTGCGCCCCCTGCAGGCTGTCAGTCATCTATTGTCCGCTACCACATTAGGCGGCGTCACGTATGCGTGTCGATCAAGCGGAGCACACTTTCTGCTATCAAGTGCCTATTCCCATTAAAAAAACAAGTCTCTATTTGCCTAAAAGGATTGCATTATGAATTTTGAATTCCTCTTGCTCCTGTCGGGATAACGACATTTGCGCAGTTAATAGAACGAGCTTCAGAATTGAAGGATATTATTAAGAATAAAGAGGTGAAAGCTATCTCATTCCCAAGAATGGCTCAAACTAAGTCGTGACAGTGTTTCAAAAAAGTATATATATATATATATATATATATATATATATATATATATATATATATATATATATATATATATATTACACACACACTAGATGAATCATATATATGTGCAGATATATGCATGGATTTTCACTGTATATATATTACTAGCATAATGCTCATGCGTTGCTATAGCTAATAAAATTTATCCACGTCTATTTGTTACCATCAATTTTGTGCTCTTCACTCTGTGTACAAGTCGAACCATGACCACGCTAGGTATTGCTTATACGGGTTCTGGTTAGGATTATGTTCGGGATCCGATTAGAATTTCGATTGATGGACCGTGCAATCATTGCTTACTTTAAAAATAGCATATATATTGGTCCATAATACATTCCGTTGTATTATTGTATATATGTACATATATCCATGTTTGACATGGGCGTGTGTCGAGGCCAACAACAGGTGAACCACCGGAAGGCAATGGCGATACGCCTCCATGTATGGCTAGTAGACGGACGCGTACGTTCGAGATTCCAGGCACATCTTTTTCTTGGAAAGGGAAACACACACATATACAAGGCTCGGAATGAAGTAGTACACGCCACTTGCAGCGAAAGGCTTTATATTATTAGAAACGGGGTGTCCAGCGTTAGTTATTGGCCTGTCATATATAGTGTGATGTACATCATGTACATATAAGTTAGTTTGACGCAAAAAAAGTACACATCTTATTAGTTATGCATGAACAGGGCCTTCTCGTGGATTTCTTTTGTCTATATTGCATTGGCACGGTCCCATTAATATGAAATTTACTCTGCAGTATATATATAATGCAGCATAAGTCTCTCTGATCAGCTTGCCGGCCGGGGGGCGCGCGCACGCTCCGGCCCTGTGCGATCCACGCGCGCGACCGCACTGTGTAGGGCCGCGGCGCGACCACCTCGTCCCCCCGCCCGCCGGAGAACGTGGCGCAGCGCGGCGCCAGAGAGCTTGCGCGCGCGGCCGATGGTGGGTGCGTGCTCATGGGGCCCAGCATGCTGGGGCGACGGCGACGGTGACGGCCGCGGATCGGAGCAGTGTACATGTATATACGCATCGCATAGACGCATACGCCGGCCGGCCGAACGAATCCTCGCGCGGCCGCGGCAGATACTAGCAAATACTAGCAACCAACACAACACTCCTGCTGGCTGCTGGTGCTGGCTAGATTGGGAACTGCGTGTGCTAGCTGCCTCGGATCGATGCGGATCTTTCTTCCGCCCTCCGTATAGTTAAGGTCAGTTTTAGTGGAGATTTTATAAAGAGTTTCATGGTATTAAATATCATCAATTTTGCTGACGTGGCAAAGAGAGAAGAATGGAGTTTTATGAGATATGAGGAGAGTTTCATCACCATGAAATTAATTTGGCATGATTACCTAGTTAATAATCTAGATATCTGTGTTTATAAAACTTCTACTATGACTAGCCTTAGTAGTGTGGCTGTCCAGGAGCAACAGAAATGGAATGGATGCGGGCGTGATTATGATTTGATTTGCCCTCTAGGCTCTAGCTGCTAGCTAGGCCGGCCTGCCGGCGGATGGCAACACTTCATTTTTTTTTGGGAGAAGCGGATGGCAACACTTCATTCTGTCGTCGCTGGCATACAGGGAATGATCGCATCTATATAGAGTTAATTCCTCGAATGCCATCAAAATTTATATCAATCTCTTCAATGCCACTGAAAATTAAGTTATCCCTTTGTTGCCATCAAAATTTAATGTTTTATCCCTTCAATGCCATTCCGTTCAATTCTGCTGTTAACATAACGGAAGCTACTGCGGACCCCACGTGTAAGTGAAAGGGAGGACTACTTCCTTTTTACCCCGGCGGCGTGGCGAGCTGCCTCTGCTCGCGCCGCACCCCAACAGCGCCTCCGCTCGCTCCGCCCCGCCGCGCCATGGCCCCTGCTCCTCCTCCCTCCCTCCCCCGGCGCGCCGCGCCGCTCCGCCATGGACGCGTGCCGGAGGAGGAGGGCAACACGCCGCGCGTCGTGTGGCCTCCGCCCGCCGCAGCTGCCCCACCGCCAGCAGCCGAGCTCGCGCAGGCCCGCCCGCACGCACGCGCGCCGAGCTCCGGTCACCGGCGGAGGGAGCAGAGAGGGGGCGCGGCGCCGAGGAAGGAGGCGCGGCGCGGCGAGGTGAGTCGGCCGTGGTGCCCCGAGGCGAGCCGATGGGCAGAGGTCGAGGCAGGCCGAGCTCGAGCGCCCCCGAGCTCCAGGGAGGGCGTCGTGTGCGCTGCTGCCGTCGAGGCCACTCCGAATCGGCCGGGCCGCCGCGCTATGGCCCTGCTCGCCGGAGGAGGACGCGGCCGGGTGCCGCCGCCGCAAAGAGCCTCCACCGCCCCCCCCCCCACGGTGACGCGCTGCCTGCTGAAGCCGTCGCGCGGCCACGGCCAGGGGGGAGCGGAAGCAGGCCTCTGCGCGCTCGCCGGCCGCTGCTCCGCTCCGGATCCGGCCGCCTGCCATGGAAGGAAAGGAGGAGGGGCCGGCCGCACGCCACTCCGGATCAGGAGCCGGCGAGGGTGGGCGGAGAGGGAGGGAGGGGGCAGAGGGTCGGCGGCGCCCCGATCCAGTCGCCGGCGAGGGAGGGGGAGGACCGTCTCCGGCGATGGGTGAGGGAGCGTCGGCGAGGAAGGGGGAGGAGCGCTGGCGGCCGGCCCGCGTCGTGCCTCCGCGCGGAGAGGGAGCAGGGAGGGCGCCGGTCGCGAGCGCCATGGGGGCCGGCCGCGCGCCCTGCCATGGCGGGATAGAGGAGCCGTGGCGGCCTTAGTCCTCCCTTTCACTTACACGTGGGGTCCGCAGTAGCTTTTGTTATGTTAACAGCAGAATTGAACGGAATGGCATTGAAGGGATAAAACATTAAATTTTGATGGCAACAAAGGGATAGCTTAATTTTCAGCGGCATTGAAGGGATTGATATAAATTTTGATGGCATTCAAGGAATTAACTCATCTATATATGTTCTTTCTTGCTTTCAAGAGGCGGTTGATTACAGGGAGAAGTTTGATTTATGCTCTCTCGAGTTATCACAAAAATCTGATTTTCAACCTTCAACTACAAAACCGGATAACATAGGTCATTCAACTATCGAAACCGGACAAAATTGACCATTATGGTAGTTTTGAAGGCGATTTGCATTTTTTTAAGAAAATAAAAATCTAATTAGACTAAAAAATCAAAACTAATTCATTTTAAATAAAAAAAATATGAAAATAGTACCAAGATTTTGCTAAAAATGTAACCTATATATTAGTGCGACATTTGAAACTTAATTATTCAAAATTAATATTTATAACTACAAGCAAACAAATATTATGAATATAAAATTAGATCTAAATATCTCATAAGTATAGTGCCAAAAGATAGGTTATATTTTTTAGAAAACTTTTAATACCGATTTTGTAATTTTTTGATTTAAAATAAATTACTTATGAATTTTTAGTTTAAAATTAAATATTTTAATTCTCACAAAATGGAAAGCCACCTCCAAAACCACATAAAGGGCGAGATTTATCCAGTTTGAACAGTGGATGGCCTATGCTATCCGATTTCGTAGTTGAAAGTTGAAAATAAGACTTTTGTGATTGTTTGAGGGTGTAAATCGGACTTTTCTCTTTAATTATATGCCACCACAACTGTAAGAATAATGAAATAATTTTACTCTTCGCCTGGACCTAGACGAGTAGTGGTAGCTGTGGTGATCACCTTACTTCCAGATCTGGCCTTATTATTTGTCTGAACAAGAATTTGATAAAAATGCATGGCTCTATCATGCATAGTACAAACTTAATGTATATCAGATTGATTTGTGTTCAAAAATATACTTTCTTACAACTTTAGTTTTGTACCACATAGTACTGACTTCTGGATATCAATACCGTATGTATAAATACAATAATAGTTCAATTATATATTGTCAAACCTTTTTCCGGTAGAAATATATATACTTGTACTATCTAAACTTTCTACACTGTGTTCGGCTAGCTGTGGCTGGTAGTGATTTGCTGTGAGAGAAAAGTACTGTTGGCTGGCTGGTGGTGGGTGCTGATTTAATGTGAGAGAAAAGCACTGCTGCTAGTTGCCAGCAAAACAAAATGTTAGAAAATAACTTACAACCAAAGTTTGAAATGGCTGACTAAACCTATCTAGAATCCTAAACACAGTCTAATTAATAAAAGATCACGCATCTACTGTGACCAGAGAGAGTTATGTCTATTAGTGTATATATAGTAATGCTAACTAAGACAACTATGCCTATTGCCCTGTTACACACTACTCCCTCCGTCATCTTGATGTAAATGAATCCAGAAGACGATGTAAATGACGTAGTAGCCTACTCCCTCCGCCTTTTATTAAACGTCGTTTTTTGTTTTCGTACTACAAGTTTAACTAAATTTATAAAAAATTTGTGCAACATTTGTATCTCCAAATAATTTTTAAAAAAATTTAGATTTAAAAATCTATCTAATGATATCAATTATGTATTATAAATATAAATATTATTTTATATAAAATTAATTAAAAATTATTTCTTGAGAAGCGAGACCTTTATTTAGAGACTGAGTTTATTTAGAGACGGAGGGAGTACGAATGCTATGTGTCCAGTTCAGTGGCGGTTGGGCTGAAAAGCGTTAGCGATGGGTCGAGGACGTGTAGGCAGCTTTGGGCGCGGCGTGAGGGACGTGGGATATATATGGGCCTTCTTTCCTCAGGGCACTTCGCATGACGGCTGATCAAGAACATGCTCGTGGGCTCGTGGCCCATGATCCTCCCGTTCTGGACGGATGGATGACCGCAAATATTACAGGTCACGCGCGTTACTGGGATTCATTTTGTCGCATAAGTATTTTTCGCAGCTTGGCCCGCTCGCTTCCTTTATTTTATTCGCCTGCTCAATTTCCGGCCCAGCTCCCACTTTCATTTCCCCTGTCGTTCTAGTTCTTCGAAGATAGAGTTTCGTGGCGTCGGCGGGTCAGATCTTTTCTGCAATGCCTTCAAGGATTCGCCGGCAACTCCAACGGTCGGCGGCCAGTTCTTCTCCTGCAGCGCCTCTAGTGCTTCACCGGCGAGGAGGATTTGCTGGTGATTCTAATGGTCGGCGGCCGGTTCTTCTCTATAGCGCCTCTAGGGCTACACCGGCGAGGAGGATTCACCGGCGATTCCAAGGCTTCTCCGACGTGGGGGCTTTCTCATGTTAGGGAAGGTTTTGCCCAATTTTCTCGGCATGGGTTAGGGTTTCATTTTTCAAGGATTTCTCTAGGAGAATTCCATCATCTCTGGATCTCATTTCAGTCTGTATTGCTCGTTGATTTGTACTTGGTATGTACTGATCTTTGTATCTCCACCCACGGCATTACTGCTCGTTGATGAATATGATAAGTTTACTAGGAAGAAATTCAGTAGATTATTTCAGATGTGCGCCATTGCCGGTTTTATCTCTATAAAATATATAAATATGATTTTTTAAACAAGTTGCATCCATGCATTCTAATATATTGGTAGCCATCAAGACTGTAACTGCATTCTGTAGAACATATATCTTTCATAAGTGTGTTTACTGGTACTCATACTTGCTTTGTTATGTCCAGGACTTGTTAGAGAACCAAAGCACATTGATCTGAAAGAACTCCACAGAGTTGTTAAATTATGTAAGCAAGTATTGTTTTCTGTTGATCCATCAATTACTACGCTTGGAACCATGCCAGAGGTATGTCTTAGTCGGCCTTTCTCTGCGGTGAACCCACGTATGGGTTGATGTGTCACTTATATATATCATCCATACTTTATGTCTATGTCTTCTGATCTCCATCTAGCTATGCTGCTTTCTTTGCGAACTACAATTCTAATTCTGATGCAAAAGTTGTGTTCAACAATGAGCATTTACATCCTTCTGCCTTGGTCATTCAGCATCCTTCCTGATCGCAAGAATGTAGTATTAATAGTGCAACAGTAAGTTTCGCTTATATTTTTGTTTCAGTATGGTACATTGTCATTTTCTTGCATTTTCCCCTTTTATTCCGTAACAGCTATATGATACCTGGCTTATATGATTAAAATTGTTTCCATGCGGATTGGTGTTCAGACACATCTCAAATGCAAATGTGTGCAGATGGGACCTCCTCAATGTTGTGGGAGAGGTAAGATGAGGATGTTGATTCTCTAGCAGCTACTCCACTGCTCACGACAACTGGTTTGCTTGAGCAGCTTAATGTCACGAGAGACAACAGTGATTATCTGTGGTACATCACCTGGTAATGATGTATCCATGTCTCACAGGTATCTATTTGTACATCACCAGTAGTGAATTTATTTGGATTTCTAGGTTAAGGAAGCTAGGTACTGTTTTCTGTGCTTTTGTTCTTCATCTCAATATGTATGAGAATATTTTTTAATATCTAAAAAGCTCTAATTATTGTCTACAGTTTTCAGATAAGCCCATTTGAAAACCTTATTCAAGGCAGCAAGCCTCTGTCTGTGTCTCTCGTTGTGCAGTCTGCTGGTCACACCTTGCATGTCTTGATCAAAGGACAACTTCATGGTATCTACTGAGAAAAATCACTTGTTTTTGAACATTAGTGTCACGAAACATAGTTTGTCAATAAAATCAGTTTACTTTTACTTCTGTAGGTTCTGCATATGGTACCAGGTAAGATTGAAAAATTAAATATAACAGCATTGTTAACCTTCGAGCTGGTACTAATAAAATTGCACTATTGAGTGTTGCATGTGAATTGCCGTGGGTTACTAATATTCTATTTTATTCATTTTGTTCTTATCCTACATTTTTCATTTTTGGGAGAATATTCTACATTTTTCTTTAGAAAATTGTTTTAGTAGAACAAGTATGTGTTCCAATTGTTTACGTACATCATTTATTAGTTTTTGTAATTGGCCAAATTAACTCACCCCTTGGACTTGACATTTATTTGTTCCGCGCTAATTCAATTTTATGTTCCAAAGGCATTGCTTAATTGTTCTACTAAAACAAAATTGCTAAATCATCAGTTTATAAATTTTGCTTAAAAAGTGCTAATTTAATTTGGTTTGTTCCACTCCAACAATTTTTCTTCAAAACATTGTTTCATTACAACAATTATGTGTTGCAAATGTTTACTCACAACATTTATTATTTGTTATAACGGGACAAATTAATAAACTCATTGGTCTGTTAATTAACATAACGACATTAAAACAATTATGCTCTCCATTTTGTTTTCTTTGAACATTTGTTATTTGCTCTAATGGAACAGTTTAATTAAAGTTAATGTTCAAAGGCATATAATGTTCTGTTTTGCTCATTTTGTTATATATATGCCAACACTTTCTTCCCAACTTTGTTTTACTGAAATAATTATGTGTTCCAATTGTTTACTAACAACATTTATTATTTGTTGTAATGGAACAAAATTTCTACAACATACCTTTTAAAATTTTCCCTTCTAATTTGAGGTATTTTTGACTTAGTTTGTTCTACTCCAACAATTTTCTTCAAAATATTGTCCCAGTAGAACAATATTTTATTAAAACAATTATGGTTATTTAATTGTTATATTTGTTTCATATATTATTTGTTCTAATGGAATAAATTAACAAATTCCTCAGTCTCGAGGTTTATTTGTTCCTCGTGAATAAACTTTATGTTCCACAGGTATTAATAAAATGTTGTGCTAGGACAAAATACTAAATCATCACCTCTTTTGGTTCCCCTTAATTTTTTGTTCCATACTCATTTTGTCCTACTCAAACAATTTCTTCAAAACAATGTTTCATTAAAACTATTGAGAACTTTTAAAAACAAACAAGTAAGTTTAATCTTTTCAACTCAACTTCAATTCTGCATTCAAAGTAACAATTTTTTAAATTGTATCTTTTACAGAATTTTGGAGGCATATATTCCTTAAAAACTTCCATTCAAGACAAACAATATGTCAGTTAAAATTAATTCTAATTTTACAATTTTCATTTTGTAGCTGCGCACTTGATCATAACTTCATTTAATATTTTTCTTTTTTTCAACAGAATGTTTGATCCATGAAAAGAATGTGAGATATTCAGAATTTCTGAACAACTTCAGAAGATCTTTGTAGTGGAAGTCAACAATAGTACAACTCCCTATGCAAACTATTCTATAGGTCTATCTGTTGTACAAGATGTTCGTAGTGTCTTGTTCAATTATTTTAAGGTTATATCAAGTTTAATCTTATTAGAATTGTTTCTAAAACTTTTTACGAAGCAATTTGTATGGTCTGTATTGTTGTTACTCATATAAAATTAACATTTTAGGAGTATATCTTGAACTTCAAATTTTATTAAATTTCAAATGCCATATGTTAGAAAAGGAAATTTAAGTTCATTTTTGTTCTTTTTTTTGAAGAAAACATTTTCGTTTAGTTTCACCAGTCTAAAAAAGTTGAACGAACAAATCTAGAATTTCAGTCGAAACTATCGAATCAACTGGGACCTTAAAAAATTAAGTGCAAAAAACAAGAAGAAGCGTACTAGGTGACATGACTGAGAAAGGTTGGCCCAAGAAGCTTTCCGTCCCGCGAAATCGGCCCAACAATTGGTGGGGCGTGAATCCATTTCTGCGATGAAACACATCGCAGTCACATATGTGACCCCTAGTACGACCCATGCTTGACGCCGCGGATGCCGTATCACGGATTCACGCACAACCCGCGGATTCTTTTTGACAGCTGTATCCACCGGAGCCCGGCGCCGCGTAACAGACTCTGCTGTTCCGCCTTCCGATCTATTCCTACATTTAGGCGAGGCATTGGAGCGCTTGGCGGCGGCGGCGGCGGAAGCAGCAGCAGCCCATCGAGACCCCGTGCGGCGCCATGGCGAGCAAGCAGCTGCAGGTGCTGGCCACGCTCGACGCCGCCAAGACGCAGTGGTACCACTTCACGGCGATCGTCGTCGCGGGCATGGGCTTCTTCACCGACGCCTACGACCTCTTCTGCATCTCGCTCGTCACCAAGCTGCTCGGCCGCATCTACTACACTGACCCAGCCAGGCCCGACCCGGGCACGCTGCTGCCCAACGTCGCCACCGCGGTGAACGGCGTCGCGCTCTGCGGCACGCTCGCCGGCCAGCTCTTCTTCGGCTGGCTCGGCAACAGGCTCGGCCGCAAGAGCGTCTACGGCATGATGCTGCTCCTCATGGTCGTTTGCTCCCTCGCGTCCGGGCTCTCGTTCGGGAGCCCGCCCGCCAGCGTCATGGCCACGCTCTGCTTCTTCTGCTTCTGGCTCGGCTTCGGCATCGGCGGCGACTACCCGCTCAGCGCCACCATCATGTCCGAGTACGCCAACAAGAAGACCCGCGGCGCCTTTATCGCCGCCGTCTTCGCCATGCAGGGCTTCGGCATCCTCGCCGGCGGCATCGTCACGCTCGCCATCTCCATGGCGTTCCGCAAGGCGTTCCCGGCACCGCCGTACCTGGTCGACACTGCCGCGTCCACCGTGCCGCAGACCGACTACGTGTGGCGCATCATCCTCATGCTCGGCGCGGTGCCAGCGCTGCTGACTTACTACTAGCGGACCAAGATGCCCGAGACGGCGCGCTACACCACGCTGGTCGCCAGGAACGCCAAGCAGGCCGCCGCCGACATGTCCAAGGTCCTGCAGGTGGAGATCGCGGCGGAATCGGAGAAGCTAGACGAGATCACCAGGAACAGGGACTACGGCCTGTTCTCGTCGCGCTTCGCGCGGCGCCACAGCCGCCACCTCCTCGGCACCGCCGTGACCTGGTTCCTGGTGGACATCGCCTACTACAGTCAGAACCTGTTCCAGAAGGACATCTCCACCAGCATCCACTGGATCCCCAAGGCGCGCACCATGAGCGCGCTCGAGGAGGTGTTCCGCATCTCCCGCGCGCAGACGCTCATCGCGCTCTGCGGCACCGTGCCGGGCTACTGGTTTACTGTCTTCCTTATCGACATCCTCGGCCGCTTCGCCATCCAGCTCCTCGGCTTCGCGATGATGACCGTCTTCATGCTCGGCCTCGCCTTCCCGTACCACCATTGGACCACGGCGGGCAACCACATTGGCTTCGCCGTCATGTATGGCTTCACCTTCTTCTTCGCCAACTTCGGGCCTGTGAGAACCGCCCAATTTGATACTATTTTAAACGAACTGCCGGTCATTATCATCCAGATGAGAGTTAACACGTGCTTGCCAGAGCGCGTGCCATGTGTTATCCCACATCTAGAGACACGGATAACTGACACGTCATTCATCCAAAACAATATCAAATCCGGTAGTCCCGGTATGTGCTCCAACATACGCCCAGGATTCAGCATATGCACATACCGTTTACAAACGAATACATCGCCAAAAATCCACAAAGAGCAGTTTTACACACTTAATATTACAAGTTCGATATAGGTAGGTTTCAAACTTCACTTACAAGCCTTGGGCTCACGAAAGCCATATTAAATAGAAACTTAAAATTTATTGCAATTACATGCTCTCACGAAGCTCGATTACGATAAAGACTTATTAAAGTAATGACGCCTTGCTCATGGATCAGCGCGGTAGAAGTGGACGAACCCCACTTCCGCCTCACCTGCAACTAGGTTTAGAAAGCAACCTGAGTACAAAAGTGTAACAGAACCGCCCAAATTAAACCGGCTTAAGTGCGCTAACTATCATCTTAAGCGTTAATCAAGTAAACACGCACTTAAAACGGTGTAATCCGGCAGCCTGTTGGGTTAAGAATCGAAAACACTGGAAGTCTTGCACGAAAACGAGCACAGATGATTACAAGCAGATAAAAGTTCTCAAATTTAATTTACAATGCAGAATTTTACAAACAAGTTTACGTAAAATATCAGAGTTCAAAATGCAGCGGAAATTAAATAGAAGTTTAGTTTAGAAAAACAACGATTACTACGATGACGTCACATCGAGCCCACCGATGTGAATCCTGGTTAACTCCAGCCAGCAGTAGTTACCTGAAAACAGGATGACAACAAACCCTGAGTATACTAATACTCAGCAAGGCTTACCCGACACGGGTATACTTAGCCCACTATCTAGACATGCAAGCTTTTGGCTCTGGAGTTTATTTTTGCTGGAAAGCAACTAAGGGTGGATCCTTGCTTTCAATATTTTAGCTTAAATTTAATGTACAAATATCAACTAGGTTTGCATAAACATCTAGAGCAAACATGGTACATCACATTATATTTCCCAAGAGTATCATAAACA
This sequence comes from Panicum virgatum, assembly GCF_016808335.1. Classification (NCBI taxonomy): domain Eukaryota; kingdom Viridiplantae; phylum Streptophyta; class Magnoliopsida; order Poales; family Poaceae; genus Panicum; species Panicum virgatum. Next base: position 67,245,994 of record NC_053144.1, on the reverse strand, counting down.
TATATTCCATTCTCGTCTTTCAATTCTTATTCCACTTCTTTACTACGATGTGACGCAGTGACCAAGGTTCTCTTAACCGAGAGAGACGGCGAATCGATCCGATTTAACCTTGCAAGGTGGACCTAACTCACATGACACGTGCAGCCACGCCGGACCACACATGTCAACTGTTCCCATCATCACCCCGACGTCTGAATCACGCCTGCCAAAACCCGGGTGAAGGGCCCCTCACAGCGAACTCCCAGAGAACCCGGAGGCGACATACACTCCAACACCCGCCATCATTCCACTCCCAGAGTAGCAGGTCGCGATTCAAAGTATCGTTGCAAATCAGGTAATTAGCTTACCGGTTTCGACTACCTCCTACTTCCGGCATGTGGTTAGTACTGTTCAAACTCGGTCAGCAGGGCCAACAACGGTACGGTCCTCAATCGACACAGGCGGAGGCTTACTTTCCATCCATTCCATATCCAAAACCAAAATCATCTCCGCCCGGTCTCCATTTCTTTTTCCTCATTGATTCATTCTCAAGCCACGTTGCCATAAGTAACAAAAACCTATAGCTCGCGAGTGACAACAATCACTCGACTTCTACCGGATCCTAATTAAGCATGGCAATACTAACGACACATGTATACTAGTATAGACTCATAGGTACCTAGGGAGAAACATGCATACTAGGGTTCCATACAACTCCTAAAAACATAAATGCACAAATACTTAAATAAACATTGAATACTCAATTTAGGGGTTATGCTCCGGGGCTTGCCTGGGTTTGACACAAAGTCAGTTAGTTAGCTTGTAGTCTTGCACCGGCTTGACATCATCCCAGTCCAAGCATGCACTCCTGTTGGTCCTTCCGTCTTCTGGATTGGTCCACCCGTGCACCATCTTCTGGCTCGGCTTTAACATTGCCCTCCGGTTCCACGTGTCGCACATCTAGTGTACCTAAATGAGATGGAATAATGTTGAGGTATGAATGCATTGAAGTGTCACAAACAATGCATCAGAAAGGGCAGGCAAGGCAGGCACAATTCCACGGTTGCATGGGCATGAGCATGGTGCAATGAAATGCAAATAAAAAGGTAATATGACTGCACAATCATTTATTGAGCAAACTCAACTAATAAGTTCAAGGAAAACGGTTTGGAACTACCACATGAGAGTTCATTCAACTTATTTAGCCTGAAGTGTTTCCTTCCGAAAAGCATTACTAAATTCATTTAGAAAAGCCAAGCAACATGTAAAGCAAGAAGGGTTAGATTAGAACTTTATTTAACTAGCAAGTAAAAAAAATAAGCATGAGAGCACACCAAGACCATTTAAATTAACAAGCCAACATAAGCAAGCTAACAAAATTAACCAATAAACTGGTTCTCAAATGTTAACAAGATCTACACAGGAGTAACACAATAGCAAGATAAACTAACCAATTAAAGATCTACAACATGTACACCTCTTCTGATCATGAAACTTTTATGGTGGATTACACATGCAAAGACTAGGATACTGTAACAGTTTTAGCTCATGAAACAAAGTTAAGCAGCATGTACAAACAAAACTGATTAAACGAGGCATAAAGCAAGTTTTAACGAAACTTATAGCTAGGCATGTCAAATGTCCATGAAACTTTTACGCAAGCCTAATAATCTAGCGTGCAACACACTGACCAAAAATGGCAGCCATGCAGTGTATAGAACTAGAGATCTAAATAAAGCTCTAATAAACTTGCATATAAAATAGAATAAAAACTAATGCTCAAATAAGAAAGTGCATGCAACAAAACTTGTAGATTTTGTTACAAGGAATCCAAAACAATTGAGTCTGCATTTTTCTGATTTTTTTATGAATTGTTACGAATTTTCAAAGTTCACATGAAATGAAACAAATTCACATCACAAAACCACAGTAGCAGCACGGGCAGCACAGCCACGCCATGGCCACCAGGGCCATGGCCGACGGCGTGGCGTGCCTGGTTTGCCGGCGATGGGCCAAGCCGGCGGCAGGGCGGGGCAGCACAGCAGCCAGGGGAGCCCTGCGGCCCCGAGGCACGCAGCGGGGGCGCCTGGGCCCGCGCGAGAGCAGCCCGCGGCGTGCAGCAACTTGGCGGCGGCGACGGCGCGACGAACAAGTGCGGAAACTCGTGGAACGCGATGGAACGAGGGAAGCACGAGCATCAGTGCAACTCCTACCTTCGATTTGAGCTGGACGAAGAGGATGATGGCCGGAGCTAGGAGTTCGACGGTGAGGGCGGAGGTGCTGTCCATGGTGGTCTGATAGTCGGGGAATCCTCGATTCCCGGCCGTGCGACGGCCGGAGCTCGGTTCTGAGGGGCGGGGAAGGGAACTAGGGAGGTGGTGAATGGTCCTGGGGTTTTGGTGGAGCTCGGGGAGAGCTTGGACGGCGGCTCGGCGTGGGGCGTCGAGCGGCAGCCATGGCTCAGCCCTGCTTGCTCACGCTCGAGCTGGAGGAGGAAGAAGGGGAACGGGGCGCCGGGAACTCGAGGAGGATAAGGCACACGGGTTGTGCTTGGGGAGGATAAGGCCGAGAACGGCCGGCATGGGTGGCACAGGGCGATGGCGCGGCGACGCGTGGCTCGGCACCGACGTCGAGACGGCGAACGACGTGAGCGGAGGACGGCGGGGCACGCGTCGCACGTAGGAGAAGCCAGGTTGGCTGGTTTCGACGAAACCAGGGGCACCGGGGATGGGTTTGGCAGGGGGCACGGCGCGTGGCCGACCAGGAGGCCGCGCCGGCGCACGGACGCCGGCGAGAAACAGAGGGAGGAGAGAGGGAGATGGTGGTGAGGGTAGTTCTGTAAATAAAACGAAGTTCAAAACTCCAGTTTGTAAACTCAATTTTTTATTCCTATTCCAAGGGTCAAATGAAAAACTTTTGAATACCAAACTTGCTTAAAATTTCGAGATCTACAACTTTCGTTTCAAGCACTTTTTCATTTTAAGCCTACTTTAAAAATAAATTTTAAACTCTTACAAACTCAAAATATGGTCCTTTTCAAAATTCAAATTCTTCTCAAGTTTTTGCGTGGCAACTTGAAAAACCACCAACATGAAAGTTGTTCACCGTTTAAAACTCTACAACTTTGTTTTTAGGCAAAAGTTCATTTGAGCAAGAATTTAGAAGTTATTTTCAAAGCATTTTTTTATTGGATTTGAAAACTAGTCATCATTTCATGTGTTAACAACTAGCAAAAATGTAATTAAATGATTTCATGCATGCAAGGTTAGTGTCAATGACGATATCAAACACACGATTAACCAAAACTATAGGTGATTAACACCTGGGGTGTTACAAAAAGATACTCGCAAGACTTACGCGATTACATATACAAGATCATGCAAAGGCTCAAGTAAAAGCTTTAAGGTTAAGTAATTATTGCATCAGCATCAGCTCCCTACACTATCACCTATCAGAATTAATTAACATTGCCCAAACCCCCAACAATTTTAGTATATTAAGGGTATACAAAATAATGAGTCACAGAGGTGCCATGAACCATTTCCATCATAACCGAAACTTTCTACGAAGAGTTCAACAGACAAAGAGCTTGCTCATAACCGAGAGCGCGGCAATTCGAATTGATTATAACCTTGCAAGGGTGTACTACTTTACCCACACGACGCAAGGACCATGCGACTTACCCAACCGGCCAAAGTTGAATAAGGGGGTACTCGCGTCAACCGTTTCTAACATGGCTTGATCATTGAAATCTTCACACCTAGCTTACCCGTAAAGACTTAGTTTCCACCGGGGACATCTCTAAACTTTCCTACTCGTAGGTCCACCCGGGGACACCTCCAAGCCTCTCTGCATAGCCCTTGGCCACGTATCTAGGACTGTACATCAATGATCAAGTCAAAGAAAGTAATTGGCTTATCCGTACCATTATACTGGATATGTGGTAGCACAAAAAGGTGCTCAAAGCCGACGTCATCCACGGACGGTCCTTAAACGATCCAAGCGGACTATGCCCATGTGACTCCATTCACTAGGCCCTACCATTCCGCTCGAATCTCGGTACTCCCACTTCATCACCACCCAAACCGAACCAGTGCGATCAAGGGTAACCGGTAAAAGTGATCCTCCAAACCATTCCTGTCTAGCGAGCAAAAGAAGTACTCTAAGCAGGGCTAAGCATCTAGTCAGATTAAGTAATTAACTAACTAACTAGTGCCAAGAACAAGGATGATAAATCAAGGAAGGATAATGCACGCAGATAGGTACAAGAATGCAATACATACTTAACATATATAACCCAACATTACTCTGTGAGATAACTAATTAACTCAGGTTAAATAGGAACAAGGATTCATGCTTAGCTGCTTGCCTGGGTTAACTTCAGACTCGACCATGAACGGGATTCCTGGTTCAGGCGCCACAGACTCGGCGGGTTCCACGGGTTCGACCTCCGGCGGTTCGGTCACTAAAATGCATGAATGCGATGCAAGAATTAAAAAATGAACTAAACAACAAGCATAAATCATGAAATAATTTGAACATGCAGAGGACATTGCAAGGGACTCATGAAAATTGGTTTTGCAGCAAAAGCATTTTCCTATAAATAACCATAAATATATGAGTTTTCCGCCACTCTAAACAAGGTAAAACATAAAAGGCATGCAAACTTAACTTAAAAAAATCCAAGAAAAATTATCTTAGATACTAGGTATGAAAACAAAGCTAACAAAACTGGTTTTACTATTTTCTCAATTCCCAGTAAAAAGTTCTATATTAAACCACATTTTGGACAGCAAACACGAAATCGAAATAAAACCCTAACAAACAGCAAGGAAACACATAAGTAAGTTCCACCACTGGAAAGAATATTTCACGAGGAACCTAACAAAATTGGTATTTTTCGAGCAGTAAACAAATAACTAAGCACTAACTCACTTTTGCAAGATAAAACTATAAATAAATCTACAGCAAAGTAACATGCAAAACAATATTTTTCCTGAGTAGATCTAAACTAGAGGAATCCAACAAAATAAGTTTCATAATTTTTGGAGCTATACATATTTTTCTATGATTTTTGCAAACTCAAACACACACAAGTACAGCAAGGATTGTTATTAGCTTCTACCACTGTTCATCTTCTTCATGTCCACAAACAGACCCACGGCGCATGCACAGAGCTGCCGTGCTTCAGTGTTGCCGCCCAAGGAGAGGAGTACTAGGATCACAGGCACGTGCACAAGGGAGGGGAGTGGCCGGCGAACCTCACTGGCGGCGGCGCGGACGGGGAGCGGCGGCGGACGGGCGGCGCGACGGTGTCCAGCGGTGGTGGCGACGGGGCTCCGCCGGGGTGCCTGCATGACGAGGGAGGAGGGGATTTGAGGGCCGGAACCGGTCGCAGGGAGGTAGGAGATGCTCCCCGCGAGAGAAATCGAAGGGAGGCTCACCGGAGATGATGAATCGAAGCTCGCTGGCGGCAACAATGCAGGTGGTGACGGCTCTGGTGGAGGGGCAAAAAGGGGCTAGGGTTTCGGCCAAAGGGGGTGCCCGGGCTCAATGGAGGAGGAAAGGGCGAGCAGGCGGATAAGGACGCGCGTGGCAGGATGCGCGCGGCACGGCACCCGAGGATGGCCGGCGCATGTCCCGGAGATGGCCGGCGGCGAGAATGACATGCGGGCCCGGGTGGAAAGAGAACGGTTAAACTTCAAAATTCGAAATCAAGGCCTTCTCGAGCTCAAGAATTCACGAAATTTTTACTGGAGCTAGATAAAATCACCAAGATCATTTTGCAACAAGAATCACTCGAAAATCACTTGTATTTTGGTTGCAGCAAAAAGAACAAAAGGGCTATTTTTAAAATTTCCAAGAATTTTGTAGCTCGGTTCAAAGGTTATAAAATCCTGAAAACATATTTTTAAATCAAAATTTGAAATCTAGTATTTAAATAAAATTTTTGGAGGCCAAGTTGCATAACAAAAATTGAACTTTCTTAACAAGCACACATTCAATTACACACAAACTTTAATTTCAAACAAGCATGCATATGCACATGATGCTCCACTATGCTTTGATGATGCTCATGATGTTGTTAACTAAATGTTAATCATGTTTAAAATTTTTGGGTCATGACAGGGCCCAACGCGACCACCTTCATCGTCCCGGCCGAGATCTTCCCGGCGCGGCTCCGGTCCACCTGCCACGGCATCTCCGCCGCTTCCGGCAAGGCCGGCGCCATCATCGGGGCGTTCGGCTTCCTCTACGCGGCGCAGCCGGAGGACAAGGCGCGCGTCAACGCCGGGTACAAGCCCGGGATCGGCGTGCGGAACACGCTGTTCCTGCTCGCCGTCTGCAACTTGCTCGGCTTCTTCTTCACCTTCCTGGTGCCGGAATCGAAAGGGGAGTCGCTCGAGGAGATGTCCGGCGAGGCCAACGACGAGGAAACTTCCGGCAACGACGTCGCCACGGCCGTGCAGCCTTCCGGAGTTCAAATGGTGTAGACCTACGTGTTTTCGTAACGGAACTAGACATGAGTCTTTGTTCCACGTAGGCATAGGAGTAGCTGTGTGCGTGTTTCGTTGGACAGAGATCCTCTGCGGTGGCAGCAGAGGTGATTTCAGTCGCTGACAAGTGAGACCAGCCCCACGTGTCACTGACCGAATCCCTCTGCAGTTACTACGGAGGAACCGGTTCCATTTCGTTTTCAGTAGCATACATTAATTTTATCATACTGAGTTATCGTAAAAGAACTCTTTAACCTTACTTAGCTTTGATTGCTTATTAAAAGCTTTAGGTACTGCGTTCGAAATTTATTTCCACATTTCTATAGAGTATATATACCGATTTTTATAAGGAGTACCAAAATCGCCATGTTCTAATGTCGTTTGTAACATTGTAAGCTCAAAGGTGGTCTTCGCCCAAGACTACTGTCCTTTTTGTTGTCTTCAGCTAAGATATGTTACATGTATTGCTGCTATATAGTTTTCAAAAATAGTGAATTCCACTAATAATAGTCCCGGGTCCTCATACAAAACCGCAAACTTCAGGCCCTTGAACTTGGACATTCGAGTAGGTCCCTTGTGTGAGAGATTTGAGCCATTTTGTAGTACCTTCGTCCATACTCCATAGTTTCCATTTCAATCCCCCTGGCATAGACAAATTACAAAAATTTCCAAAACTTTTATTTCTTGTATTCAATTTGGTAACTTTTCTTTGGAGCCCCTTAATTTTTTATTGTTGGTTTAGTTTACATATTTTATTTGAGCTCCTTGCATAATACTAATCTGTTTCCAAGAATTTTCTCCATTTTTTCGAAGGCGCTTGAACTTATTTCTTCAACTGAAAATTTAGGAACCCCTCCACATCTTTAAGTTTATGCGTAACTCTTCTGCAGCTAGCTACAAAATAACTTGTCTCCGCAGCCAGCTACTTGTGGGATGACTTGGTGCTTCACATGGCACCACAGACCGGAAAGTCAAGACCTGTGTGGTTATGGTCCCTGCAATCTATGTTTGGTGTCCTGATCATCAGTGCCAAGTTGCAATCTACATTTGACTGCACGCCAAGAGCGCCAGATCACCAGAATAGACTAGCAGACCAATGGATGAATGATCAGAGAGAACACTGCTGCAGCGGATGGTATGACAGTCGACAGCCTATTAGCTATAAGCATCCTCATTCTTGCATGAACACGCGTCTTCTTCGACACGACACAACAGGAAGGATATGTACGCCATGTCGCCATGGATGCACGCTGTCGGTACCCTGTAGCAGGGATACCCACTGTTATTGCGGCAAGGCAGGACCCGCGTAGTTATCCGTAACTGCGCGCAAAGGACGGAGTAGCCAGACCCCACGGGTCAGGCTCTTTCCTCACCAGGCCAACGGCCCCGGCCCCGGACCAGTTCCCCGCCTGGGGATGGGTCCGGAGACGCCATGTGTCTCTAAGGAAGAGAAGCTTCCGAGCTGACAGCCGAGGCCTCGGACCCCCCATAGGGGTCCGGGACCTCCTGCGTCCATCCGGACCCCCCTTACCGCGTGGGGGTCCGAAGCCGCCACGTGTCCCGGAGGCACGGGCGCGGGCTCGTGCGCGAGTCCTCCGCTAGGAGACTCGCCCACCCACCGCATTTAATGCGGATGGTTGAGGCGTGGTCTATCGCCGCGGCACGCGGGACAGCCATTGTCAGGCCTCACTGTGCGCCGCGTATTACCAAGGTACACAGTGCAGCCGCCTATGCCGCACCCGCGCAGAGCCCGTCTGCAGCATTAAATGGATACGACGGCACGGCACTTTTCCATCATGCCGCCTACGCCGCAAGCTACACAGTCCGTTCAGCTACGTGGCAGGCGACGCCACTAGCTACGTCTGGCATCGTCCCGACAAGACAGCGCCTGGACATGATGAACGAGGGACTCCAGGAGCAGGCAAGGGATTCCAGGAGAGAGATCTCCTTTGCCTGCGACGCCATAATGTATGAACAGTACGTTATTTTATACTACATCGTTGGGCCCATCTGTCGGGGACCCAACAGCCATGTACGCGCATCCCTTGAGATATAAAAGGGAGGCGCTCGCTGCGCACTACAAGCTCTCCGGATACTCAGACAAGCTCATGCGAGCTCGCTCTCTCTCTCGGGAAGGCAATACAACACACAGTGGACGTAGGGTATTACGCTCCGGCGGTCCGAACCACTCTAATCCCGCTGTGTTCATCGTGTTCTTGAGTGAGATCGAACTAAGACTAGCTAACCCCCGAGTTCACACCCTCTGGGCTAGGGCGGGTGCCTTCCGCCATCCGACTGTGGTTTGCAGTACCACGACACACGCCATGGTTGTTCTTCACTTTCGAGCTACAACAGGGAGAATATGTACATCTTGGTTCTGCTACTTCTTCAGATCGACGGTGTAGAAAATATTATTGGAACTGCTTTATACGGCTTGGTCTCTAAGGTCTCCTGGACTTTCAGTATATAGTCCGTGTTCATAGAGTTCCAGTGCTAATCTAATTACATAATCCTCTATAAAGGGCACACTCAAGCAAACGCTACGCGAAACGACTAAAACTATACATCCTAGTCCAATTACATAACCCTCTGTAGAGGGCACACTCAAACATTTCTCTGAACGCTGCATCCATATAGTTCTGCGCGGCCTCCTCGTCGTCGGCGACCTCCTGTGATACCACCTCGAGCGACTTGCCCTTGGACTCGGGGACGAGCAGCGTCATGACGGTGCCCAAGAAGTTGGTGCCGGCGAGCACGAAGAGGGCGTTGCGGATGCCAATGCCCCGGGGGTACCCGGGCTCTGGCTTGTGCGGGTCCTGGGCGGCGTACAGGAACCCGAACGCGCCGATGATGGCGCCGGCCTTCCCGGCCGCGGCGGAGATGCCGTGGCAGGTGGAGCGCAGCCGCGCCGGGTATATCTCGGCGGGGACGATGAAGGTGGTGCTGTTGGGCCCGAAGTTGGCGAAGAAGAAGGTGAAGCCGTACATGACGACGAACCCCGTGTGGTGGCCGGGCGTCGTCCAGTGGTGGAACGGCACGGCGAGGCCGAGCATGAAGGCCGTCATCATGGCGAACCCCATGATCTGGATCCAGAACCTGCCGACGACGTCGATGAAGGCGACGGTGAACCAGTAGCCCGGGATGGTGCCGCACAGCGCGATGAGCGCCTGCGCGCGCGCGATGCGGAACAGCTCCTCGACGGCGTTCATGGTCCTCGCCGCCGGGATCCACCCCACCTTGCTGAAGATGTCCTTCTGGAACAGGTTCTGGCTGTAGAAGGCGATGTCGAGGAGGAACCACGTGCTGGTGGTCGCCAGGAGGTGAAGCCCGTGGCGCCGGGCGAACTGCGGCGAGAAGAGGCCCCACTCCTCGCCGGCGAGCACCGCCGTCTTCTCGACGCTGCTCTCCTCGATCTCGGTGTGCAGCACCCTGGACATGTCGGCCGCGGCTTGCTTGGCGTTGCGCGCCACCAGCGCCGTGTAGCGCGCCGTCTCGGGCATCTTCATGCGCCAGTAGTAGGTGAGCGCGGCCGGGAGGGTGCCGAACATGAGGATGATCCGCCACACGTAGTCGGCCTGCGGCACGAGCGAGGCGGCGCGGTCCTGGGAGTAGGGCGGCGCCGGGTACGCGGCGCGGAAGCCGGCGGAGACGACGAGCGCGACGATGGCGCCGAAGAGGATGCCGAAGCCCTGCATGGCGAAGACGGCGGCGATGAAGGCGCCGCGGGTCCTCTTGTTGGCGTACTCGGACATGATGGTGGCGCTGAGCGGGTAGTCGCCGCCGATGCCGAAGCCGAGCCAGAAGCGGAAGAAGCAGAGCGTGGCGATGACGCCCCTGGGCGTGCCCCCGAAGGAGAGCCCCGACGCGACGGAGCAGACGACCATGAGGATGAGCGTGAAGCCGTAGACGCTCTTGCGGCCGAGCTTGTCGCCGAGCCATCCGAAGAAGAGCTGCCCCGCGAGCGTGCCGCAGAGCGCGACCCCGGTGACGGCGGCCGACACGTTGGGCGGCAGCGTGCCCGGGTCCGGCCTGGAGGTGTCGGTGTAGTAGATGCGGCCCAGCAGCTTGGTGACGAGGCCACGAGGGAGATGCAGAAGAGGTCGTAGGCGTCGGTGAAGAAGCCCATGCCGGCGATCACGATCGCCATGAAGTGGTACCACTGCGTCCTCGCCTGGTCCAGCGTGGACAGCACGTTCAGCTGACGCCCCGCCATGGCCGCGCTTCAGGTTGCTCTCAGCTCCCAAGCTCACTCGCCTCTTTCTTAGCTACTACTACAACTGGTATTGCTCTGGACATATATATCGACGCGGACGACGAGGATTCCTGCGAGTCAGTCAACTCCGGCTCCGAGCGCTGCTTGAATTCGTTCTAATCGCGATCAGAGGAGACGACGAGGGGGCAGACTGCAAAAACTCAAGTCCTGCTGGTCAGCTCGATTGCGCCCGTCATGCTTCCCGCGTCCGCAAGGCGTAATTAAACGGCACATCTTCATCAGCGAAATTGCAGGCGAGCTGGTGAGCATCGTTGAGGAGGATCATCCGCACAGGTAGCACGTCGACTTTCCTGTCAGGTTCGCTCAGACAAAATAAGAAGGAAATGGTAGGCATGATTGATTGCAGAGTGGATCATCAGTACGTACGCACGGGTGATGCCAGCACGCGAATTTGAGCAGAATCCCGGAGGACGATTGGATAGGATTGGAGATTAGTTGCAGCTCACGCAGGCCATGTTTGCTGACTGTGTTGTCCCTTACGTTGCTGCAGCAGTGCTATGCTAGCGAGGGCCAAGAATTCGCTCAAGTCCAGTTCATGGATGTCCTTCCAGTTCCAGTCTTCCAGTTCATGGATGTCCCTGTTTGGTTTGTGCTACGCTAGGAATTGTAGCAACTTTGACTAATAATTGGGGTACTAAATAATAACAGTTTATAAAACTAACTCCAGAACTGCGCTAGGAATCCTGAAAAATCTAACAAGACCTTTGGCTGCTTGATTTGAGGATGGTTACTGTAGCATTATTGTAGCAAAGCATCGATTAATTACCGTCATTAGCTTTGTCGTGAAAAGTTGCACCCATCTCTGAAGAGATTTTGCAAATAAACTTCATTTAATACTCCATGCATGCAAAAAAAATTCATGCTAGAAACTAGCACAGAGAAACCAAACGAGGCCAGTGCAGAGGGGCCCTGCCTATTCACTTCTCGTGTTCCTTGGCTTCAGATCGCTGGACCAGATCTACAAAAGACGCGGCCCGGGAGGTGAACAGACCCCCACCGTTTTTCATTAAGAGGAAGCGACTACGGCTTCTTCCTGCCGCGAAAAAGCCCCCGAACACTGGCCCATGCCCGAGAGGGCCAAGCCTTGCGGCGAGCACAGCGAGAAATTTTTTTTACCCACAAGTAGAAATTCGTCCCAGCTGAGATTCAACTCACGACCTCGGGGCGACGCTACCGGGCTGGGCTGGGCTAGCCAAGTCGGCCGCCCAACCTTTCGCCTGGACCAGATCTGGCTTGTCGCTCTCAAGTTTTGGTGATGGGATCGGCAGGGTTTGAAATTTCGGGCTAGAAACCAAGGCGGTCGCTTTCCTTTGATCAGTTGTTGAAGGGACTAGGGGAAGTTTCTAATGAGGTGCATGGTGCGGGTGCGATGTGGGGAACTGATAAACACGCCATCATCCTCCAGTTAATTTATGTGATGCAGTGATAAGAAATCCAGTGTCCGTTGGGGATACATCACATAAATGGATGTTGCAGGTTTATAGAACTTCTAAACTTTTTAACTTTCGATCCACACACACACACACACTTATGTAGACTGCCAGCATAAAAATGAGACTATTCATAATAAATAATATCTGTTGCATTACAATGCATTTAAGAAATAATTTCATCTGTATCACCAATTCGTCACTGAACAAACATGTCGTTTTAGGATTCTTGCCGGTCAAACTTTAAACTTTGACCATCAATATGGAAGCAACTACAAGATAGATGCTAATTTCACCCAAGAAAAACTACTTTCAAAATGAGGAAATATTTTTTTTTGAAAATATCATAGTTTCATGGGAATTATTTGTTAAAATAGCATCATGCAGACCATGATGATATCATAAACAACATATATTTTGAATCAGAGGGAGTAACTTGAATTCGTGAAAACGTCTAATATCTTACATTTACAACTATAAATGCACAAATAGTCCAACTTTATGTTATTCTAAAAGCTCTAGACCATGCACAATTTCGTCTGACCCCTCTATTCGGCTTCTCTTCTTTCAGCTTATTGTCCAACAACAATTTTGTAGCAACTTTTAAAACATATAGAATGATGAAGAGTTGTAGAACGACAATTCTACAACCAATATTAGGAGTTTGAGTTTTTCTTTATTTATGTAATCTCAAATCTTTGAGGGGAACGTATAAGAGAAACCAATCTCTTCGTGCAAACTATGGTGCTCCCGCAATCCTACAACTCTTAAATATGCTTCTCCTTCTTAAATGACATATGGTGCTCCCGCAATCCTTTCAAAAAAAAAATCAATATTAGGGCCAGGACTAGGAATAAATAGCGGGAAGGGGGCCATGGTCTCCTCTCATGCTCCAAATACACTCTAACTCTTGTATTATACATATACTTTTCTATGTTAAATTGGTTTGAAGGTCACTATTATCTTTATGTTACAAAATTGTTACTAACTGACCTTCACTCTTCCTACGATGCATTGCATAATTCGTTCGTGGGGTACAATCAGTATGATATGTGTCTGCACTGTGAATCTAATTATCTAATCTGTCAGTGTCAAGTACTAGTTCTTTCATATATGTAAATATGTGTGCTTATAAAATGCAATATGACATGCAACTTGTGTAGCGCTAGGAATGGTAGACGATATGAAACAAAATGCACTTCAATTCTCTCGTAGCCCTAATTGCCGGAGTAAGAGGCTAGGTGTCGTGGAGCCAACCAAATCAGATGGTTCATCGTTTTATTTTCAGATGATCTATTGCAACTTTGCAATCGTACACGGGCAACATTTTCCACGCTAATATGCTATATATACGCCTTGTGCTGTTGTGCATAGTAAAATTGTAATGGCACGGATCTAATTAACTCTAGTAAAATTGATCACGGGTGTGGCTTATAGTTCATTGTTTTGAAAAAGAGACTAGTCCATTTTCTCCATCTATAAATGCAACGGGACACCGAGCGGCGGCCGGGCCGGGGCACTGTCGAGTCAGAGGCACTAGGAAGATTTGCATTGCAGCAGCCCACACCAAGAACATGGAGAGGCAAAGTCTGTCCAACATTCAGATGGGAATGCTGAACTCAAACACAGCCTGCTTCTCTTTATAATCAGACGAACAGCAATTACAAATTATTTATTGAGAATATTGGTCAACCAACAGACACAAACAAATGACATTCTCATTTGAGAAATTACCCTAAAAAAATAGTTTCAAATTACACTCAGATTAAACCGCAGTAAAATCGCTAGGTAATAATAGTATAATGTAAATCACACAAGGACAGAGGAAAACATATAAACAATAGGGAATACCATCCGTGTATCACGCACGACGCATTCCTGCAGAAACTGCAGGTCTGTAGGCAGCTAGACTCTGGCAGGAGCCTCGGTGGCGTCGTCGCTGACGTTCTCCTTGGCGATCTCCTCGAGCGACATGCCCTTGGACTCCGGCACGAACAGCGACATGATCATGCCCAGGAAGTTGGTGCCGGCGAGCAGGAAGAGTGTGTTGCGGATGCCGATGCCGGGCGCGTACCCGTGGTCGGGCTTCTTGGGGTCCTGCGCCGCGTACAGGAACCCGAACGCGCCGACGATGGCCCCCGCCTTGCCGGCGGCGGCGGAGATGCCGTGGCACGTGGACCGGAGCCTCGCCGGGAAGATCTCCGCCGGCACGACGAAGGTGGTGCTGTTGGGCCCGAAGTTGGCGAAGAAGAAGGTGAGCCCGTAGAGCACCACGAAGCCGGTGTGGTGCGCCGGCTGCGTCCAGTGCTCGTACGGCACCGCCAGCGCGACCATGAACACGGTCATCATGAGGAAGCCCATGAGCTGGATCCAGAACCGGCCCACGACGTCGATGAGCGCGACGGTGAACCAGTAGCCCGGGATGGTGCCGCACAGCGCGATGAGCGCCTGCGCGCGCGAGATGCGGAACAGCTCCTCGATGGCGTTCATGGTCCTCGCCGGCGGGATCCACCCGACCTTGCTGAAGATGTCCTTCTGGAACAGGTTCTGGCTGTAGAAGGCGATGTCAAGGAGGAACCACGTGCTGGTGGTGGCCAGGAGGTGGAGCCCGTGGCGCCGCACGAACTGCGGCGAGAAGAGGCCCCAGGTGTCGCCGGCGACCACCTGGCGCTGCACCTCCTCGTCCTCGTCCTGGATCTCTTTGTGCAGCACCTTGGTCATGTCGGCCGCGGCCTGCTTGGTGTTCCGGGCGATGAGCGCCGTGTAGCGCGCCGTCTCGGGCATCTTCATGCGCCAGTAGTAGGTGAGGGCGGCGGGGACGGTGCCGAATATGAGGATGATGCGCCACACGTAGTCGGCCTGCGGCACCAGGGACGCCGCGGCGTTCTCGGCGTACGACGGCGCCGGGTACGCGTTCCGGAACGCCGCCGAGACGACGATCGCCACGATGGTGCCGAAGAGGATGCCGAAGCCCTGCATGGCGAACACGGCGGCGATGAAGGCGCCGCGGGTCTTCTTGTTGGCGTACTCGGACATGATGGTGGCGCTCAGCGGGTAGTCGCCGCCGATGCCGAAGCCGAGCCAGAAGCGGAAGAAGCAGAGCGTGCCGATGACGCCCTTGGCCGTGTGCCCGAACGAGAGGGACGACGCGACGGAGCAGAGCACCATGAGGATGAGGGTGAAGCCGTAGACGCTCTTGCGGCCGAGCTTGTCGCCGAGCCACCCGAAGAAGAGCTGCCCCGCGAGCGTGCCGCAGAGCGCGACCCCGGTGACGGCGGCCGACACGCTGGGCGGGAGGGTTCCGGGGTCCTTGGAGCCGGGCTCCGTGTAGTAGATGCGCCCGAGGAGCTTGGTGACAAGCGCGATGCAGAACAAGTCGTAGGCGTCGGTGAAGAAGCCCATGCCGGCGATGACGATCGCCATGAAATGGTACCATTGCGTCTTGGCCTGGTCGAGGGTGGCCAAGACGTTGAGCTGACCTCCCGCCATTATTGTTCCAACAACAAGCTCTCGATCGCTTCTCGTCTACTCGCGATCGTCCTGGTGCTGCAGCTACAGGATTTATTAGATGCTTTCTTCAGCAGGCATAATTAAGGCAGAGGGAGAACGTGGGTGCAACTGTGCAAGGTAGATTTTTTTTTGTTTTTTTGAAAGGAAACTGTGCAAGGTAGATGTAGCTCACCTCGATCGAGCTGGGAGAGGAAGACTGGCACTTGGGTGCTTGGTTACTTTCCCGATCGGCGAGGCATATATATAGCCAAGGAGACCGACAGGGTGCAGACAACGAGCGTGTATGCCAATGTCACCCTGGACAGTTGCACGTATAAAATATCTTTGTATTGCATGGCTTCCCTCCGTACAATACCGGCCGAAATTGGATCATCTACAGGTTGACACATGTTTTGTGACTAAAAGATTGGTGTATTTCGAAAGTCAAATGTTTTGCTTGGAGAGGAACAGCTAGCTTTGTGTGCGTCTCTTTTAGAACTACTAGTTTAATTGTTGAATGTTTAGAAGGTTTGACTTTCGAAACACTACTAGACTGCTAGGACCTTTGAATAATGGAACCGGTGGCAAGCATGGCAGGTCGGCAGCAGAACGCATTGTGGATGCAGCAGTGTTGCAAGTGGTTTTTGCAAAGTGGGCGGAATGTTTTATCCTTGCAATGCTGGAAATTCGATAAATGTACTAGATGATTAATGGAAGTTATGCTGGAGATCAATTAGATCTCTTGGCGTCCCGTACGTCTCCTTCCTCTGTCTCTGTGCGCATGCTCTGTTTTCTGCCCGACGCCGGCCGCCAGGACAGCATCGCGTCCTCGCCGCCGCCGCCGGGAGCCCAGTCCCCGGCCTCCCGTCCACCACAGCTACGCCCTACGACAGCTACGCCCTACGCCGCTCACAAGGTCCATCTATGGTGCATTATTGACGATGCAAGAAGAACAACCACTGTAATATATATACTGTTAGAATCCGAAAGCATCAACAGTTCAAAAAAAAAAACCGAAAGCATCTGTCCACGGTATGAATTACTGTCACTTCGTACAAAAAAAATACTGTCACTTCGTAAATAAAAGAAAATAAAAGAACTATGGCTTCGTCAGTCTATCAGGCATCATGTTAGAAGGGGTTGACATTGTATATAAGCTGATTTTTGTGGATTAGTTGTCAACCATATTGATTCTAAATGTGTTGACATTTTTAGTTTATCAGCAGTTGACTTGTGCATTATCCGAGCTCAGAAATTTGCCTCACTACCTCATGCAGTATGCAAAATAGATCAGGCTTTATTTTTCCCCATCCAGACTTGTTCTTACTATTGCTTGCAAGGGCAAACAAATTAGTCTTCAGGCCTACCAAAACATTCAAACGTGCCGATTAATTTCTCTGAGACAGAACAAACTGCCATATTATTCTGACCTGTCAAAATTTTACAGTACCCAAAGAGCACGCCGAGCTCTACATAACTTAAGAGATAAGATACAGCCTTTATTTGTTTATACATAATATAATTAAGATACATAATTACGCCTCCCTAAAGGAAAATGAATAGCCCAGAACAAATGTCAACTCAACTAGATACAAAATGCACAGATCAAGAAGGGAAATCTTCTACAATGGACAGATGGGTTGTACAGAGCGATACGTGAAGCGCTCACTTGCAAGTTGACAGATCAACCAGATGGTCTCTGATAGACATGCTTTGTTCTTGGGTCTACGATTATGCCTTTTCCACCATTCACTTCGAGATCATGCCTGTAAGATTGATTATTTGACTATTTGAGACGAACTCTGATTTAACCAGCAGACCTCTTAAAGAGCTAATGAGTATAGATTGCTTACTGAAAGACAAAATCAGGGATCGTTAGTTGTTCACGTGGTACGTATCTGAACAGCTGCACAAGTCTGTCGACATATACAACTTTCTTCCAGACCTAATTGAAACAGAAAACAGAGTTATGGAAACAAGAAACATGCAAAATAATCGAACAGGAGATTAGCTGCACCACAATTCTGCAAGTACCTCTCCGTCAACAAAAAGCTGCATCGCCAGAATAGCTGTTCTCAATCCTAGAGTTGGGTGAAGTACATATATAGCCTGTCAAGATTGTGCTATCAAGAATTCATATACTACAAATAGGAAATTAGAACAGTACGATGAGGTCAAATAAGATACTGACATGGAGATTTTTTTGATGCTTCCGGCCTAGTATCTGCTGTAACCGCTTCATGAATCCTAAATCAGGCTGTCTGTAAATTCAATTGAAAAAGTTAGTTCCGTGTACCAAGGTTAAGACTAAGTATGTAATTTCTATCTCAGCATATTCATCCAACACTTACGGTTGTAAGGATGCTGCAGAGTGGAAATAGACAATCGAGTAAGGTTTTTGAATCAAAGGTTCAAACTCCTACAAAAATGGGGCACAATGAAGCTGTCAGAACTAACTGCTCAAATGAGATGAACTGGTGTGAAGAATTGCAGAATTCTATTCAGCAAGGAATCACAGATAGTAGATAACAGGGGTTTGATGAGAAATTAGCGGAATTATTCAAGTGCGTGATAAGGATTATGCAATATGATGCTTGAACAACTTTTGTTTCACTAGAGCCTTGGTTTGACTTTCTTTTTCTAGGCCCATCCCACTTGGTTAAATTGCAGACATGGATAAATATATTATCTTGTTGATCTTTTATAACTTACTGAAAAATATGACACCTTAAGAAACCTACCAAAGTACCAATCAAAATCAATAACGGTATTACATATCAGTTCCTGAAGATGGACGGAGTGTACAAAATATTTTTCTGCACAGCAGCCAGCATATCCTTAACCCTTAAACTACAGGCAACTCATGGACAAAGCAGTTTTAATACACGTACATCAAAAGTTCAAGTTTAACTTCTGGATATCAGAATTTTTAACAAATAAAAATCAATATATCTAGTTTACCTTATGGATATCAGCAATTTTAATACAGAAACATCAAAATTTCTTGGGCGGTGCTGTCCCGTTACAAATAATTGAGGAATGTACTATTCAACTAGAACCAACAGAGCTCAGTGATGAATTGTTTAAAATTTAAAATCTTTGCATGATTCACTATTATAAAACAAATTCTACACGTAAATTGCATAAAATCTTTTGTATGGCTCATGAAAGAACATAAATGGTTGGGCAAGCTGTACAACCCATAAATGTTGGAATACCATAATTGAGAAATGCGAAGTCAGAAAGTTGCAGACGATGACTAAGGATATTTCCCAAGTTACTTACAATGGTGGAAAGAAATACAATTGATACTCTTTTAAGGCACTTCAATTCTCAAGTGTTCAATTAGAGTTAAGAATAAATCACCTTTGCTACATATAGAACGAACCGTTCAAGATCCAAGCAGCGAAGAAGAAAGTGAGCACCAACAACCACCATAACTGCCCGACCTTCACTATCAACTCCTCCACGGTAACTATAATTGATAGAAAGGATCACAATTGAGGCAACAATGATAATAGAAACGATGATGGATAGAGATCTATTAGTGCCACAAAGGTAAAGCAATGCAAACTAAAGAGAATCCACAAAAGGACACAAAAACTGGATAAGTTTGCATACATTATTTTCATTTCCGCAATATCTGAAAGATTCATTGAATTTGCTTTAGCAAGGTATCGTGAATGAAGGGAGTATTCTTCAGCAGCAGATAATGGTGGACTGCCAAGATCACCGAACCCAAGCAAGTTAGCCAAGTTAAGTCCCTTGTGAGCCTGAGCAGATTTTTCCCACTGCTCCTTGCGCCGGAGATCAGGATCTTTAATTATAGACATAAAAGCTGGATCCAAATATGAGTCCAGCTTGAAAGAATTCCTGTCAAGATAAATAAATCAGATAAAATCAGGAAATTCCAATGAACAACCATTCTTTTAAGGTAATTTCTGTCAATCATTGGAACCAAGAAAAACATATATTTGTAACCCCACCTTCGACGTGTCAATCCAGAATCCGGGAGAGGGATATCTGCAAGTGCAGGAATTGGCGTCTTGCTATTTGCTGCCCCAGCGGGTAAGGGTTTTATTCTTATTTTCCTTTCATCTATTACTGTCTCACCATTCTCATCCCCAACATCAGCAGGAAGTTTCAATGCAGCTATCTCTTCTTCGGGCTTGTCCCGAGGGAAATATAGTGGAAGCAATCTGAGGAATGGAACATTGTCAACCAATGAAGGAAAATTGTCAAAACAAGCTACTTTTAGTGGACTTCAGGTCTGAGAACCTCTTATATATCTCTGTGTCAGGTGATGATGTTGTACAAAAGACAATAGCAGTTATTTTGTCTTTTTGCTTCTCCAGAAAACGTCTCACAGTTCCTGATCAATCTCAACATAAAAAAGATGGGAGTTAGAACAAGAAAAACTAACATGGAGCAGTTAAATCATTGTACTAAATAACTCATGTTCCCAGTTCCATCCGTCATAAAAGGAGCAAAAACAAATATCAATCAGTGAACTCACTTATTGCCACATGAGCAGCTGGTTCACGAGGATAATTCTTGGCTTCCGTGTATATGCAACCAGTTGCAATGCTAACCACATGAAAAGTTAGAATAAATTACTTTACAAAAGATGCAGAACATTCAATGTGAAATCTAGCATTAGAAAATGGAACCTAAACAAAATTCTGTAGACATTTAAACTTTACAATAGGATTTTCTTTTACAGATACCTTTCAAGGCCATTCTCTATGAGTAGTTCCAAACAAGACCTGTAGCAGTGGCTAAGCGCATTCTCTGCAGCAGTGTGATACTTTACAGCATATTTAGGGCCCACAGTGTGGATGACCTTCCTACATAACCAGATAATGAACTTGCTCAAAAAAAAACAGATAATGAACTTTTGAGCATTGCAAAAGAGCACCAAAAGTTATAAAAATATCAGGTAAGTTTTGCTCTGATATGTTTAAACTAGTCGACCATAGTAACCTGCTATAAAGGAATGCACTCGGGCATATACCACAAAGAATAGCATAGCTTTTGTGTATGCAGGTCAATAAAATTCATCTAATCGGAGTGGCTCCTATTGATTCACATCCTACCTTCCTCGAGCAATTTAATAATTACAAAAATAATAGTTACTGTTATCTCACCTAAGTTATAGCGCTAATACCGCTCATTTGACTCCTAATAATCACCAAGACACCTGATAGAATATGTGCATTTCATGTGCACGGTTTTTTCCCTGACAATGATACTGACCCAACTTGAGAAAAAAATTGATGGAAAAATTTCCCTCACTCTATCAGTGACAGGTGTGCCATTTGTGTGTCTTCAAAAAGAGTAGATATCGCCTTAGCAAATAAGATGTTTATCGTTAAGCTGTAACTCATTACATAAAAAAAAGGGCGTACCCAGTGTCGTAGGCTTCCCGCACTGTGCGGGGTCTGGGGAAGGGTTAAGCTGTAACTCATTACATGAGGGACATAATTCATACTCTTCCAAATGAGGTGCTTGTGGGAGGGGGGCTACTCCAGTAACACCTAAATGAACTTCTATTAAGCATGACAAACAACATTTCAAGAGGCTTCCTGGTCTTACTAGCAATATTCCATATTTCAATTAGTCAAGTTATTGGCGAGTGCTACTAATATTAATCTGCTGCAAATTCTTAAGCAGCAGTCCCCAATCACATACCTGGCAGGAAGATCATAAGCATTGGTCATCTTAGCCATCCCGGTGCGGCAGCCACCCTGCAGACCATTCACAAACGACAACCCACCTTACAGTCTATTTTACCTTGCAAGTTGCGAGTACAAAGCAAAAGGCATCCCAATATCTAACACTACCAAGGTGGCGCACTCCTCGGCGAGCCCTGGTCCTGCAGCAGCATGAAGCCCAGGGCTACTATGAGCTTCGTCCAAGTTCTACACAACCACTGTCAATCAGCATCCCCAATTGCAGCATTCAGAGCTAGAGAGACGAGCCGCGGAGAGAATTCCGACCTCGTTGGTGGAGTTGACGACGGCATCGACCTCTAGGTTCCACGGGTGGCCCCGCCAGAGGTAGATCTTCGAGTTGATCTCGTGATCGACGGGGAACCGCGACGCGCCGCGGCCCCCCGGCCCCGCGGCCGCGTCGTCGCCGGTGAGCGGGTCGGAGAAGGAGAGGAAGGACGAGCTCTGGGTCTCGGATCCGGCGGCGGTGGGGGACAGCGAGGAGATGCGCTGGTCGGGGTCGCTCCAGCGCGGGACCTGGTCGAGCGTGACGGCCGGCTCCACCCCGCCGACGCCCGGCGCCATGGCCGCCGCTGCCGTCGGGGAGGCGGAGGCCGACGCCGCCGACGGCGAGCGGTTCTGCATGGCGGTGGCCGGATCAGAAACGCGAGGCCATGGGGATTAGTTAGAGAGGGAGATGCGTTCGCGCGCGAAGCCGGGGGAGGCGGAGGTTTGTTGGTGGTGTTGGAGAAGCTTGGGGGAGGATCGAATCGACGAGGCGAAGCAGGAGAGAGAATGGAGATTAAGGGATTAATTAAATGTCCCAATAATTGCTGCTGCCTGTAGAAATTATGTAGACCAAGAATGTACGCAATAGAAGTAGAGAGGTGTGACCGATTTGTGGGCCTACCGTATGCCCATCGTGGAACAGGACATCAGCGTATGTATGGTATGGGAATGGGGGTACGTTTTTTTGTACATCTGATTTTTTTTCTTAAGCCTACTAGTACTCTTCTGTTTTTATTTAGATGTCATATTAGGTTTGTTATAAATTAAATTTAGCAAATTTTGATCAAAGTTTAAAAAAATAATATTTATAACAACAAATTTATTTTATGGAATCCACCGTGAAGTGTATGTTGATAGTATATACATTGGATAATATAGTTGTTGATATATTTTTTTATAAATTTGGTCAAAATTGATCACATTTGACTTAAGTTAAACCTAATATAACACGTAAATAAACCCGGTGCTAGCTACTAGAATAGGAGGGATGGTTTCTTAAAAAAAAAGATTAGGAGGGATGTTTTTTTTAGCAAAAAGACTTGGAGGGATGGGTGGGTTCTGCGGAAACCGACCTGTTACCGGCCCACTTATTTGGGGGAGCGCAGGCCCAAGCGTGCCCGTGCTCAAAGAAGCAAGCAAAGCTTCAAAAAAAATAAAGGAAACAAGCAAGCTGCAAAGCCCACTCTCTCAAACAAGCAAATGTATTGTGATGCTAATGCTATGACGGCAGCATGTCGGCATGTGACTGTGGTTCAATCCGGTGTCATGCCTGCACATGCTAAAAGGGATGGGTCTTGGATATCGCCTCTGGGGCCCTCTTCTTTACACAGTTTAGCAGATTGTCAGTCTTGTTGCGAGTTGTGACATGATAACGTGGCTCTTGAAAAGTTTTTTCCCTCCTAACGGCAGGTGGTGACAGTTTTGACTGCGTCGATTACATCAGAATCAAATTTGGCGATCCTCGTGAAACAATACTAGAGAAGCAGGCAAAATTGTTGAACCTATATAGAGAGAAAAAATGTATTTGCCTTGGAAGTTAGTACTGTGCAAGTTTACTTTAGGAGGAAATTTGGAACGGACCGGCGCGGCCTTCTCGTCGCGAGGGAATCAGAATCAGCTGTTTCTTTGTCATCCCGGCAATCAGCAACGAACCGAGCAACCGCCTCTCACTCCCAGTCGGGGGCAAAAAGGCTACAGAGCACGCGTTCGCCGCTGGGGCGCGCGCCCACGTGCCGGCGCCCGCGCCTCCGTGCCGGGTAACCGCCCACAAACTCGAGTCCACACCGCCCGCATCGTCTCGTTCCCCCACACAATTCCCACGCCCACACCCCACCGTCTCCGCAGGCCATCCCCTCCCCTTCCTCCCTCAAACCCCCACCAAATGCTCCACCCCTCCGCTCCCCGTCGCCGGCCCGCAAAACCCTAGCACCGCCCGCGCCCTCGCCGATGTCGCCGCCGGCGTGGCTCCGCGGCCTCCCGCGCGCCCCGGAATACCGCCCCACGGAGTCGGAGTTCGCCGACCCCATCGCCTTCCTCTCCCGCGTGGAGCGCGAGGCGGCCGCCTACGGCATCTGCAAGGTCATCCCGCCCTACCGGCGCCCCTCCCGCCGCTTCGTCTTCGCTCACCTCAACCGCTACCTCACCTCCTCCTTCGACGCCGCCAATCCAGCCGTCCCCGGCTCCTCCTCCAGCACTGCTCCCTCGCGGCCGGAATCCGCGGCTGTGTTCACTACCCGCCACCAGGAGCTCGGCACCCCGCGGCGTGGGCGCCCGCCGCCACAGGTGCTGAAGCAGGTGTGGCAGAGCGGCGAGCAGTACACGCTCGAACAGTTTGAAGCCAAGTCCCGCGCCTTCTCCAAGGTCCACCTCGCCGGACTTCGCGAGCCAACTCCACTGGAGGTGGAATCCCTCTTTTGGAAGGCGTCAGCGGACCGTCCTATCTACATCGAGTATGCGAATGACGTTCCAGGGTCTGGCTTTGCCGCCCCACCGCAGTCCAGGCGGAGGAAGAAGCGGAGACGAGACGGTGATCAGGTGGAAGAGGGGGAGAAAGGTTCTGGGTGGCGGCTGTCAGGGAGCCCATGGAACCTCCAAGCAATTGCACGGGCTCCTGGGTCACTCACACGATTCATGCCGGATGATGTTCCTGGGGTTACCTCACCAATGGTGTACATTGGGATGCTTTTTAGTTGGTTTGCATGGCATGTCGAAGATCATGAGTTGCACAGTCTCAACTTCCTCCACACTGGGGCACCCAAGACGTGGTATGCAGTCCCTGGCGACCGGGCCTCAGAGCTAGAGGAAGTTATTCGTGTGCATGGATATGGAGGAAACCCTGACCGCCTTGGTATGTGTTGTTTCACATGGTTGTAGTCTGTATGTTACTGTTATGTTCTAGCATGTGCCATAATTTCTGTTTGTTAATCCATGCAGCATCGCTGGCAGTGCTCGGGGAGAAAACAACATTGATGTCCCCAGATGTTCTTGTAGCTCGTGGTGTGCCGTGCTGTAGGTACAAGCTCTGAAATGACCAATTTGTTTTATCAAATTTGTATGATGTTACACCAGATTCTTATGAATTTGTGTGCTTGACATGTACTATTTCAGATTAGTACAGTATCCTGGAGAGTTTGTCGTGACCTTCCCCAGGGCCTACCACATTGGATTTAGCCATGGTTAGTTATGATATTGAACTCATCATGAATTTGTGGAGTCAATTTACTGAACTGATAACATTGTGTTATTTTCCTAACTATGTCTGTTCGAGCTTTGCTGTTATTTCACATTCATAGTACGGGAAGCATACACAAACTATTTAGAAAACACAATGCTTGTAGCTTCATTGG
Organism: Panicum virgatum; assembly: GCF_016808335.1. Classification (NCBI taxonomy): domain Eukaryota; kingdom Viridiplantae; phylum Streptophyta; class Magnoliopsida; order Poales; family Poaceae; genus Panicum; species Panicum virgatum. The sequence continues at coordinate 67,220,980 of NC_053144.1, read as the reverse complement.
GTGTAGACTATTGCTGTAGTTACCATTGCGAACGCGAAGGTTGCCAGAACAGATCAGTGCTCCCCTCATAATGTACATCATAAAAACATATCAATTTGGTGATACTGGAACTTTTCTTCACTGAAATTAGGTCACGGTCTTTCAAAAAAGAAATTAGGTCATGTTTATTGGCCTGTTTTCCAGTTAACAGAATATTTCCCATGCACAATTAAGGACTCAAGCCTGTAAGGCTGCTTTAATGTTTCAATGATGATTAAGGCTGACTCTATCATTGCTACTTGATATTGCATTCATGGTTTCTCCTAATAATTTATATCCTTTCTACTTTAGGGCTTCAATCAGATATAAGATTAAACAATCTATGTAGAGAAATAATTTATTTTGGTCTACTGGATGAAAGGTGATCCATTGCCCCTTGGAAATGCTTAGAAACTGACTATCTACATGTTTGCAGCAGCATCTTCTGGTGTTCAGATATGCCTTAATTTCTTTCCTTTCTGTTTCTTATTGAATTAGGCTGTTAATATCTGGCCCATACAATGTAGGATTTAATTGTGGTGAGGCTGCGAACTTTGCAACTCCCCAATGGTTAAAATTTGCAAAAGAGGCTGCTGTTCGAAGGGCTGTAATGAATTATCTCCCAATGCTCTCTCATCAACAGCTCCTGTACTTGTTAGCAGCATCTTTTATAATCAAGTAAGTTTTATTTGAGCTCATTCTTTTTTTTTATGGCAATATTGCTTTTGTTAGTTCTACCAACAGTTTAGTATAACATAATAGTAGCTTTATTGACATGGTTACTGGTGCAGCTAGTTTCTGGGAGTATGGGATTAGATGTATTTGTTATGTCTGGCCTATATGCTTTATTTTATGCATGTCGAAGGCACAGGGTTCTTGAATGCAGCTTACAATCAGAACTTCAGAAGCCATCTAGTTCATTGCATCAAGAGCCACTAGTTGTTTTATATTATTCAGTTTAAGGTATTGATTAGTTTCAAAAAAAAAACTATGAATGTAGTGCCTTACGATGGCCTGTGTAATTGTGTATTGAACAAGATTACTTCTTATATTTGCTTTGGTTCACAAGGAATTACTGAAGATTTTATGTAGCAGGAGAAAATTTGACAATTAGGAAACAGTTAAGCAACCGAACTTGTTAGCTTCCTTGATATTTGAGCACACTCTGAAGTTAGTATTGTTAGAATCCCTAGATATCTGGCATTGATGCTTCTACATGTTTTCATAGAAATTAAAAGATTAGATTTTGATTTGAGTTATCAACTGTTGTTCCTACAAAAATTTCTGGATTCAAGTTTTGATTCTGGCAATAGTCGAAAACTCGAAATATCAGATAGCACGTTTTTAGTGCCGTTTGGAATTTTGGATAGTATTGTGCGTGAAAGTTGAAACAGTGTGGTTGAAGATCTCAGTTCTATTATGTAATGAGTAGTTCTGTAATTAAAAAATTCTTATATATATGAACAGATGATACCTTGTGATATCATCAACTACAAATGCCATGCATTTGCTTGAATTCTTATATATATATGAGCACATGATTAAGCATGAAAAGAAAAGTAACTCATGCTGCAATAGTACTATAGTAGAAAGAATCTTCAGAAAAATAGAGCCTGATAATTTTGTATCGGTATATATTCAAGGGAAAATGTCTGGAAAGCAGCTCATGGTTTCTGGATGTTTAGTTTTATTACTCTACCATTTCTTTAAATCAGAGTAGTTATTTCGGATGAAAATAGGATTGGACCACAAATGCACCTGGTCATTCAATTAGGTTTGTTGCCTTTATCCAGCATTTATGGTTGCTTTCACAACATACTTTCCATCAGAATATGTAGTACAAGTAAGAAACTCCCATTATCTGTCTGCTACAAAATCTAACTTGACAACTTGATTTTCAATCGTGAATTTAATTATGCTTACCTAAGTTTTTGGTGGTCGTATTACAACCATATGGCACCAAATGCTTACTATTTTCTGCACTTTGAATCTAGTGGTTCATTTTAATTTCAGAACGCCGAACGTATTGTCTGGAATTCGAACTTCTCGGTTGAGAGATCGAAGAAAAGAAGAAAGAGAACTGTTGGTCAAACAGGAATTCTTGCAGGACATGATTAATGAAAACAAGCTTTTGTGTTCTTTCTTGAAAAAGAAATCAATTGAAAATGTTGTGCTCTGGGAGCCTGACTTGTTACCATCTTCCACTGTTCTAAATTCCTGCTCTTTTGGCTCAAAAGCTTCTGAGAAGAAGTCAGAGGATGGTTGCAGATTTGAATCTAGCCAATGCAACCACAAAGATAATAGCCCATCTGATGGCAGTGCGCTCATGACTGGGACACAGACTAAATGCATGTCTGCGAGTAACAAATCATCTGATGCTGCATCTGCTTCTGTGGAAAAGTCTGATGCTGACACAGATGACGAGGATGACCTGCCTTTCGATTTGAGCATTGATTCTGGCTCATTAACCTGTGTTGCTTGTGGAATTCTTGGCTATCCATTCATGGCAATTCTGCAACCTTCCAGAGAAGCATTGGAAGGGATTTCCCCTGTTAATATGGAAAGATGCAAGCTGAGTTCTGAAAAAGAGAAATCTGCCAATGTACTTCCATGCTGTCCTGATAGCAATTTCGGTATGCCTTTCTTCCAAACTTTTGTAAGTTTTCTTGTTTATATAATGGAGCTATAAAGTGGAAAATCTCTTTGATGCATGTGATTTTTTTAATCATGAATCATCTACTGTAGTGGAAACCTCATTGATGCATGCAATTTCTTTTATCATATATCATAGATTTTTCTTGAGGGTTTATGTTTAATTGTGGCAAATTAGAGTTAGAGCTAGAAAAATTGTTTCGGGAGATCTGTTTATTTTTGTTAACAACCCCAATCTAGGTAGAGTGTTTCGGACTGCAATAAACGTATAAGGAAGGTTGATATTATCCGCAGGCATAGTTTGGGAACAAGAATGTCTTTTCGGTAATGGTTTGTATCCTTTATTTTCTGAAGCTCATTGACAATGGCATTTCTTGCCTTACCATATGCACTATAACCTGATAAGAATCCGAGCTTTTCTAATCTGATGATGGCATCCTGTCCAGCTGAGTTTTTTTTAATTCATAGTTTACTACTATCTTACATTTATATGTGTATTGTTTCTTGTTTATGAAGATTCTTATGGAATGGTGAAAAATGCTTCTGCATATGTATCAGGGTCGTCTTTTGTTCCAGATAGACCTTCCTGCTCTGTGGAACAACCATGCCTGGCTACTCCTGCGAAGCAAGCTAACATCAACCATCGGAATGCAAAGTCATATGAAGATGTTTGTTTACCGGAGAATGAACATGCTGGACCTGTGCAACAACACAGTGATAGTTCATATTATTGCAGAAGTGAAAATACTCTTCATTCATGCAGTAACAGGGAAAAATCTGATAATACTATACCTAAGGACAGCCTTGGCCCAAAAGTTAAACAAACAGGCAGATGTGACATTAACATACAAGCTGTAGAAAGTTGTGATGGCACTATTAACTGGAATACAAGTTCTATCTTTGCACGGCCCAGAATCTTTTGCTTGCAGCATGCCCTTGAGATTGAAGAGTTGTTTGAGGGCAAAGGTGGTGTCCATGCCCTCATTATTTGCCATTCAGGTAGGGATAACTTTTGGTTTCATACTCTGTTTGACTGCTGATGGATGCTGTTGTGATATTCATACTTTATGCGAGATCATTTGTTCTTAGTTTCTTACTCTAACATGTTGGTCTTATTTATCTGCAAATATTTTGCTTTTGGATATACAAGCCAATTCCAATTGATGTTTACTTCCTCATTGGAACCTAAGTTTTGGTACCAATAAAATTCAGGATTACATTTTAATGAAATATGACATATTCTGCATGAAAATGGAATGTTGAAACTAATGTGGCCTTTTGGCATTGTGGCTTATAACTTTTTTTAAAAAAATGAAAGCAGCAAAATCCAAACATAGGAAATTCATGAAAGATGGAACGCACATGGAATTATTGATAGGCACCATCTGATTACTGAACTCTTTAAGTTGACTCAGTGTGGCTGAAGCTAAGCAGCTGAGCACTATTGACTATATTGCATCCTTCTGCATGTAATATATAAGTGGCAGATTATCTATGTTATTGTATCTAATAATTATCTTCCACCTTACTTTTGTTGTCTCAAAAGAACTATTTTACCTGCTAGTAATAACTAAATTACACGATCATATACTCATGGAAAACTGAAGTGTGTTACCTTGTATTTTATAATTGCATGAGAGCAATAAGATAACCTCAGTTAATGACTTGTTTAGATAAATGAGCCAACGAACATGAAATGTATTTGAAGACTTGGAAACAATGTTCTTAAGGCGTCGCCTAGGCGACGCCAAGGCGTCAAGGCGCTCAGGGAGGCCAAGGCGTCGCCGACGCCCAGCTAGAAGAGAGGAAGAGCAAGGGGAAGGAGCGACCGGGAGATGAAAGGAGGAGCAAGAAGGTTACCAGAACTAGCAGGCGACGACCTCCGTCTTCCTCATCCTCGACGGCACCGGCACCGGCGAGATCTGGCCCCCAAGAAACTGGGGAGGTGCGAGGACTTGAAGGGGGAGCGGCTGCGGTGCTCCATTTGAGCAACTGGAGGGGATGCCGGGGTTCATTGCTGCACGGGTCTGCTACGGCTGCAGTCGATGTGCAGGGGAGCGCCGGTGGAAGGGAGGAGAGGCATGCGGGGCGGAAGGGAGGAGCGGCGGCACTGCTGCGAGGGAGGAAGAGAGGAGCGGCGCTGCTGCGAGGGAGAAGCGGCGGCAGTTTTGGATGTAGGGTTACAGGGAGGATGGGTAAACACAGATAAGGTGGTCATGGGCTTGTTAGTGGGCTGGGCCTTACCTTCTCCTTGCCCTTTTCTCCCTTTCCTTTTTCTTTTCTCATTTGTTTTCCCTGACTATGGCGTCGCCTAGGCGAGGTGAGGCGTCGCCTAGGCGTTGTGGCGGGGGTAGAGCGCCACAGCTCGCCTCAAAGCCTTAAGAACATTGCTTGGAAATTCCATATAATGGCACGGTTTCTTCTGCAGACATAATTTGAGAACTGCCTTTATGGACGTTGTTTTGAAGATATCATATTTCTCCTTGAGATACCCCCCCTTCCCTCCCTCTTCTCCCTGCGGTGCCATTCTGAAATGAGGTGCTCATTTGCTCTGTACATATTGCAAGCAAAATGCATCTTTTACAGATGCACATCGACAATCCCTAGTTGGGCCTACACTCCTGAAAATGGCAGTTGAACTCACTGTTCTAAATCATGATTTGAAGCAAATATACTCATCTTTCTTTGCTTTTCATATCGAGGTTTTCACTGATCAAAAGTTTTTTTTTGTCCTTCACTTCTGCAGATTATACCAAATTAAAAGCACTTGCAATATCAATAGCTGAGGAAATTGAGTTTCAGTTTGACTGTACAGACGTTCCTCTTGCAGATGCATCCAAGTCTGATTTACATCTAATCAACATTTCAATTGATGATGAGGGGCATGAGGAAGATGGAAGGGACTGGACATCGCAGATGGGTCTAAACCTGAAATATTGTGCCAAGCTTAGGAAAGAAACATCAGGGATTCAGGACCAATCTCCTTTGTCAGTTTGGGGACTGTTTTCCAACCCTTCACCTGTTTCGGTTGTTCCTAACCTCAAGTGGCTCTGCAGAAAAGCGCGGACACCGTACAGAGTTATTGGTATTATTTCCAGCTCTAGCACGTCTGCAATTGCTGGGGAGGTTAAGCCTGAAGTGAAGCAAGAAATAGGCACTACTGGAAATGTTTGTGAGGATGACAATAGCCAACATATTTTCCAACAAAATGGCCTCTTGCAACCAAGTAGGCTACACAATTCTAATGATAGAGACAACAGGCCCTCATGTTCTAAGGAGATTGACCATGACGGACATTCTCTTATTGATATCCCTATTGCTGTTGCCGAATATCCTTTGAAGCACCAAGTTTGTGAGGGTCCAATTAGTGTTAGCACGCGCAATGACACTATTTGTTCATCAGATTCCCAGGATTCATCTCCACTTGCCACATCACCAGTTGATGTTACGAGATATCAAGGATGTACACAATCAACTGAGTTGAGTAGTTCATCAACCTTTTATATTCAACAGTTCCTTAATGATGAAAGTACCTCTGTGGAAGGAAGCATGAACTGTATAAGCAATCATGAGTACTTAGAACCTCAGGATGTTACTTTGCAGTGCAGAGATGAATGTTTGCAAGTTCAACAAGATCAGGAGGAGATGGGACTTTGCAATAATCCTCATAGGACATCAGCTGATCCAGGTCTTAAGGAAGATTTGGCTATTTCAGAAGAAAAGCACGGGGGCACTGTGTCTTCAGCCCTTGAAAATGACGAGGGTTCTGTTAAGACATCTAATTGTTCTGATAAAACTAAGGAATCTGCAACAGCCAATCAATTGCAGAATCATGATGTGGGTGCTGTTCCAGTGAAACAAAAGTCAAGCTTTGATGAGATGACCTGTAGTGCTGATGTACAATGTATTACCTTCGGCTGTGTTGTCTCTGCTGATGTTCCTGTTTTGACTCAACCCCCATCGGTTCTGCATGATTTGATGAGTGATGAGCTGCAGGTTGATAGCCACCATTGTGTTGTCAAGGCCATTGAGCCTGAGAGCAATAATTCTGCTAAGCATGGATCTCTGCAGATAGATAACCTTATTTTAGAGGACACTCACGCTACTTCGACTACTGGGATCCCTGTACATGATGGAGAATCTCTCCACGCTGGATCAAATTCCTTTGATATTTTACTTGGAGCTCTGGCTGAAGAGTCCAAGGGAACAGATGCTCCTGGGAAAGATGAGGTTGGGAAAGCTTCATTGACATTAATGACACTGGCTAGCAATGACCACTTTGCAGATGAAATTGCAGAAGGAAAAATTGTAGAGGTGGTGGAAACAGACACAACTTTCAGAGCAACAAAAGATAATCAACAAGTTGATCGGCCGCATGACTTTTGTTTATCAGATCTGGTGTCTAGAAGCATCGGAAACTCAAATAGAACTGATATCATTTGCTATGTCAGACGCAAACGCAAAAGAAAGAAGGATTCTCAGTCAAATACTGATAGTTCACCAAGTCTTGGGAGTTTCGTCCGGTCCCCGTGTGAGAGCTTGAGGCGAAGGACTAAACCTTCAGTAGTTGAAACTGTGGAAGTTTCTGCTGGTAAAAAGGGCAAGAGGGCAAAAGTGGGATCATTTCAGTGTGACATTGATCTTTGTGACATGGCATTTGAGACTAGAGCTGAACTTAATGCCCACAAGCGCAATATTTGCACTGACGAGTCATGTGGCAAGCGTTTCCGTTCCCACAAGTACTTGAAGCGTCATCAGTGCGTCCACAGTGAGATAAGGCCTTTGAAGTGTCCCTGGGATGGTTGCAAAATGACTTTCAAGTGGCTGTGGGCTCAGACCGAACATGTCAGGGTGCACACAGGAGAGCGGCCATATAAGTGTTCTGCACCTAGCTGTGGGCAGACTTTTAGATATGTCTCAGATTACAGTCGCCACAGAAAGAAGTTTAATCATTATTGATGGATTCAGTTTTATTAAACTGGTCGTAGCTGGGGGCAAATCTTCAGCTGCTTGTGTTGGTCCTATGTTTGTTGTAGCACTTAACATATTTAACCACGTGACAGCTAGTAGGGCTAGTGTATGTTCCGTTGTTAACAATGTGCTAATAATTTTAGTGTAGGAGTTAGAAATTGCTGGGGGTGAAGAGACACCCCACCTGTTGATGTAGATTTGCATACGCTGATGTAGACACTGACACGTGGCCATTCATTATTTGTTCATCTGATAAGTGCTAATCCATGATAAACTTTATGAACATTGTGAAATCATATGATGGATTTCAAATGATCACGGATTGGTTACATCTATTGTGTCTGAATCTGTACATACGGCCGTCGGCAGGGGTTAAAGGATAGTATCTGTGTCGACTGTCGTCTGTAGATGGACAAGATGCTATTGCTGACTGCCTGATGTTCCTCAGCTACCTCTCCCCGGTCTTGCCTTGACATCATTGGCTGCCAGGCCAGCGATGTCTGAAGTTGTCATTCTGTTACAACAGATTACTGAAATATCCCTACATGAATCTTAGAAAAACTTGGAATTTTAAAATATCTCAATCTACATCGGTACGTTTTGCTCAGGTTCTGCGGCAGATGAACCCTGTAAGGCAATTAGGGTTTTGTGACAAAACCGTCGTGAATCATAGAAGCAATGTTATGAAATCTTCTCGTGAGGGTCCGCATGGAATCGAAGATAATCCAGTTATACCAATCCAATCAGCCAGGGTAATATGAAATGGCGGCACAAGGATCACAGCATCAGGCACATCGCACATCAGAGGGAAAAAACTCTTTAATCTTTCACGGAAAATTAAATTCTGTTCTAATAAAAAGTAAACCATGACCATTGCACGACCACGACCATCTAACTCACCTAATATGAAATTCGCAAATCTTTTGCTGCTTCTCATGGATCAAGCTAAAAACTCCTAGTGGGAGTGGGACTCCTCGTTTGCGGCGGTCGCCTTGACCAATGGCCCGAGCCTGGGCTCCCCGAACATGGTGATGCCCTGGCGGGTCCTGAGGACGGCGTACTCGCCGGCAGCGCGGGCCTTGCTCTTGATGCTCGCCCACTGCGTCCACGCCAGCGCCGTCGTCCTCCAGCCCCGCTGCTGCTCCGTGGACGCGACCGCCTCATCCATGATCAACTGCTCCATGGGCCTGACCGCCTCCTCCACGTGCATCGACGGCGCCGGAGCGACGGCCGGCGGCGCCACCACGCTCAGCTGCTTGCCCTCTATCACGATCCACGAAGGAGCGCTCCCGAGGGACGAGAAGAGATGATCAGGCTAACGAGGAAGGAGAAGATGTTGCTGTTTGCTTTGTTGCTGCTACGTTGCCGAGGAGGGGCTGGTGGACGCGTCTTAACTTATAGGGAAATCTTTTCTTGAGAAGAAAGACGCTCGAGCGACGGGCGCGGAGGGAAAGACAAGGCCATGTTTAAGCTTGGACTAGTAGGGAAGAAGAAGGAGAAGCGGAAACATTTACTTGGACCGTGGAGCAAGAAAGGAGATTGTTTGGGGAAAAAAAAAGAAATGCCGTCCGCTGCAAGAAAGGTTCGAACAATCGAGCCTGATCTGTTGGCGGCCTCTATTTCACGACGGCATTGCTCCCTGGATTTGGATCGTATCAATTCCCAACCCTGCCCACTGACACGGGTAGCCAAAAAACTGCTCGATGGAATTAAGCTTGTCACCCCTAATCCCAAGCCTGCCCGACAGTGATCAAACTGGCTCTCAACCTCAGCGTACACAAGACGAACAACACACCAACTTCAACCAGCCGTGGCACAATCATCCTGCCAGAGCCACAACCATCCTGTTAAACCTTTCATCTGTTTCTTGAAATTCAGTGTTATAGAGCTAGCTCAATGCATGTAGGAGTTTCCTGTAAAACCTTTTTTTTTGTGACAAATCCTTTGTGTGTTTCTACTTCTGCTATTTTGCCATTAAAGCCAATTTTTGGTCTTTCTACTCGTGTCATTTGATATTTCTTTACAAACTCTCTACTGAATGTGAGAGAACATGAGCTGAACAAGCCATCATACAAATAAATCTACAGCTCTTGCTGGAACACAAACAGCCCTCTGTTCTTCAGGTTTTAGATGTGGTTAGGGAGCTTTATCATTGCAGTTTAACTAACATGTATCGAACGAAATCGAATAAATGGTTGACAACTAATACCAATAACTAGATTACACATAATCTTGTGTCCTTCATGGTCTTTTTCTGGATACCACGAGTATTTTGCATATGCATAGTGAAAAACTGGCATGGGCTTATGAAATGTGCGAGCACCATGAGCAGGAACATTCCAAGTTGTTTTATCTAGTTGGGATATTCAAATAGATCATGGAATTTCCCTGGCCAAACATCATATAGTGAGGAATTCATCCCAACCAGCTCAAAGACTCCGATCACAATGAACAAACATGCTCAGCCGAAAAGTGGCTAATGATAAAGACATACTTGCATCTAATTCAAAGATAATTTTGCATAATGCATCAGAGTTTACCACAAGAACAAGTCCCAATTGCTCAGCAGACAACCTGAATCCATCGTCACTAATGAGCTGATGATCAAATACTCCGAATCACCTTACCGCGAGCTAAGCAGCAGAAGCAAATCCACCACCTTTATTATTTGGCACTCAAGAACCAATTTTTCTGGTCCTCCTATGCGGCAGCTTTCCCGTCAGCGGCCTCCTCCTGGTTGCCCTTGTACTTATCCAGCGCCGCGCCGGTGAGCCGGCAGATGCGCCACTGCGGGAGCACATCGGCGCCCATCCCCTCGTAGAAGTCGATGGCGTTCTTGTTCCAGTCTAGGACGCACCACTCCACCCGCCCCATCCCGATCTCCGCCGCCCTGCCGGCGACGGCGGAGAGCATCATTCGGCCGAGCCCGCGGCGCCGCCAGGGGGCGCGCACGAAGATGTCCTCCACGTACAGCCCGGGTTTGGAGAGGAAGGTGGAGTAGTTGGGGAAGCAGATCACGAACCCCGCCGTGACGCGACCGCCGCCGCGCGGCGAGGCGAAGGCGGCCGCCTCCGGGTCCGCGAGCGGGGACGCGGAGAGGTCGAAGCGGCGAGAGGCGATAGTGGAAGTCGAGTCCGGGACTACGGGGGACGGAGAGAGATCGAGGATGAGGGCCGTGAAGGAGGTGAAGGGAGGCGGCGTCGGCGAGGGGAAGAGTGTGGAGGTGAGGAGCTCCTCGGTGGCGGCGAAAAGGTCGGTGAGGAGCTCGAACTCGGCCATCTGGTGGATGAGGCTGTGGATGTGGGGCACGTCGCGGGCGTCCGCCAGGCGGAGCTCCGCCCACACGTCGCCGGGGAAGGTGGTGGAGTTGGCCGGCGCCGCCATCTTGGTCAGGAAGTGGGGTTCGCGGAGAAACGGGGAGCCGGGGAGATAGGAATGACTGGCGGATTGTGGGTGTTGTTGGGTCTGTCCTCTTCTTTTCTGATGGGCCACCTGTGACACTTCTATTTTTGAAAGTATATTTTGTAATGAAATTTACCCATTTAAATATGCCGCAAGTACAAAATCTGAATATACAGGCAAAACCCATGGAACCAATTAACATTAACTAAACATACTTTTAGCTCTCTTTTTATTAAAATTTTCGGTTCTCGTATAAAAAAACTTCAACTCGGTAATCATCACGAGCTCATCATCTCGACTTACAGCTCACACTCTGTTCGTCTGGCTATGACTGGTGGCTGCTGGGGACACCACCTTCGGTCTGGAGGTCGAAAGTACGCGAAGACCAAGCGGCACGTGCGTTGAAGTAAAGGAGAGCGAAGAATATGATGGTCCTCGGTTGACCCTCGGATTGGACGCTGAAGGTACGCGAAGGCCAAGCGGCACGTGCATTGAAGCGAAGGACGAGCGAAAAATATGATGATCTTCGGTCGTTTGGCCGAAGATTCCATGAGGATGCACCGACGAGATGCCTGTGCTGTCCAGAGAAGGACGGAAGGTCTTCAGAGAGTACGACGAGGTTGATTGTCGCGGAGAAGGCTGTCTGAGACAGCGGAGCCCATCTGAGTTGTAATCCACTCGCGGCTGTAATAGGGAAATTACATGTACGTCTAGGAATATTTCGGAATATGACCGTTATAGAGGTTTAGAGTAGTATTTACATTTAAAAGGCGAAACGATGCCTATAAATACCCCTGTAGTCCACATTGATGGGACACGTTGAATATAAAGAGAGAAAGTTTCCCACTTGGTTTTGTGTGTATTTCTTTACTGTTGTGGTGTTCGTCCGGTCCGGAGACACTCTCCACCAATAGTGATTAATGCTGATTTGCTATGAGAGAAAAATACTGATGACGGGTGGCTAGTACTAATTTAGTGTGAGAGAAAATCACTGTTGCTGCCTACAGAACAGAGTGTTATATGTCATTTTGTTAACTGACGAGCTAAAATCTATTTAGATGTTCGATAATTCTGTAGCATACAAACTTACTGGAGGGTTTTATAATGACTAACTCGAAAGTAAAGATTCCAAATCAAATTAGCTCAAAGTTTTTCTGTCCAACATGTCCTGGACATTAGGCATGGGAGCGGATAGTTTTTCATAATAATAACTAAATGAAAGCAATTTCGTTTGAACTGCAAGTTAAATAAAAACCCCAGCCTCCTACTCCTACCCGCCGCCATAAACCCTAACGCCCGGAGCTGCGCGCCCACCCCACCCCTCCCACGCCGCCGGCGGCCGCTCGCCATGGTGAAGGCCTACCTACGCTACGAGCCGGCCCTCACCTTCGGGGTGATTGCCTCGCCGGAGTCTAACGTCTGCTACGACCCCTCCGGCCGCCTACTCCTCGCCGCCGCCCTCGACCGCCTCGCCGCCTGGGACCTCAAGCGCGGTCTCCCCTCTGTCTCCTTCGCACCCTCGTCCTCGTCCCCCTCGCTCGCCGTCTCCTGCATCGCCTCCTCCCCCTCCGCCGCCGTCTCCTCCTTGGTACCCCTCTTTCTGCGTCCACTCCAGTTCCCTTTGAATTTGGCTGGCTGATTCCCGCGTTTGAATTTGGCTTAATTTCGTGCGTTGGTGCTTCATTTGGTATAGATTGCGAGCGGGCACGCGGATGGGAGCATCAGGCTGTGGGACGCGGAAACAGGCGCCTGCGAGGCAACCCTCCACGGCCACCGTTCAGCTGCCTCCGCCCTCCGCTTTGCGCCCTCTGGTGCTGTTCTCGCCTCGGGCAGCAAAGACTGCGATGTCATCCTCTGGGACGTCGTTGCTCAGGATGGGCTCTTCCGCTTGCGTGGCCACCGTGATCAGGTAAAGCAATTTCATGCGCTTCTGTCCCCATTGGGTAAGCCTAGCTTAGTAGTGCTAATTGATCGGATTACTGTCTGTAGGTCACCGATTTGGTGTTCCTGGATTCTGGTAAGAAGCTGGTGAGCTGCTCCAAGGACAAGTTTATCAGGGTTTGGGACCTTGAAACACAGCACTGTCTCCAAATTGTTGGTGGTCACCGCAGTGAGATTTGGTCTATGGATGTGGATCCTAGCGAGAGATTTTTAGTGTCTGGGTCTGCTGATCCAGAGATGCGGGTGTTTAGAATCCGGCAATCAGTGCAGGAGGGTGAGGATTGGAGCAAGTGGGATGTGTTGAAGCTGTTTGGGGAGATTCTGAGGCAGAGCAAGGAACGAGTGGCAACCGTTAGGTTCAATAGGAATGGTAGTCTTGTGGCATGCCAGGTGGCTGGGAAGACAGCAGATATTTATAGGGTTCTTGATGAAAGTGAAGCTATACGGAAGGCCAAAAGGCGGATGCATAGGAAGAAGGAAAAAGCATCGGCGAAATCCATGATTGCTAAAGGGAATGGCACTGTCATTGATCCTTTACCAGCTTCAGACTTGCAAAATCCTGCTGTTATTGTCACTGATGTATTTAAGCTCCTACAAGTTTTGCGGGCTAGCAAGAAAATATGTTCGATTTCATTTTCTCCAGGCAGTCCACCAAGAGGCTGCCTTGCCACCTTGTCTCTATCTCTCAACAATAACACGCTCGAGACATATTCGGTGGATAGTGAGAAGGTCTCAAAGATGTACTCAATTGAGATGCACGGACACCGTTCTGACATTAGGAGTGTCTCCCTTAATTCAGAGGACAACCTCCTGATGTCGACTAGCCACAATGCTGTCAAGATCTGGAATCCTAGTACAGGGGACTGCCTTCGGACCATTGAATCTGGGTATGGGCTATGCAGTGCTTTTGTCGGAAATCGGTTTGCTCTTGTTGGTACAAAAAGTGGTACTTTGGAGATTATTGATATTGCTAGTGGGAGCTTAACTGAGGTCATAGAAGCACATGCTGGTTCCATACGATCAATTGTACCAATTCCAGATGAAGATGGCACTGCCGGTGCACGGGGATTTGTCACTGGGAGTGCCGATCATGATGTCAAGTTCTGGGAATACCAACAGGTGCAGAAGTCTGATAATGTGAGTGTTAGAATGCCTCAAGTAATTTTGTGTATCGGTGTCTGCTTTCCTACTTTTCCACAGATCAGCCTCCAATAAAAGCATCATCTTGATATTTGATGATTCTTTTTTTACTACCTTCTGCATTATTATTTTTTATTTGCACCAAGCAGCTTATTGATTTCTTTGGTTTATTAACATTGTTACAGGACTCTAAGCAGTTGACTGTAACTAACATGAGGACCTTGAAAATGACCGAAGACGTCCTTGCTGTCTCAATCAGTCCACTAGGAAAGCATATTGCTGTTGCTCTCTTGGATTGCAATGTCAAGGTATGCTTTTTTTTTATGTAACTAGAAATTTGAAATTGTATTATCATTTAGAATCTTTATAGTTGGAGAGTTGGCATGGAATCAGTGTACCCGAACCTCAATCATAATCCATGATTTGATTGTTTATCTAATCTAGATACTGCTTTTGTAGCAACAGGAAAAATCACATTATTAGTATGTTTTGATGTCATTCTATTTATTATTCCAGCAGCGCCATTTGCTGTTTGCACCTGGTACTATTTGCTTCAAAACATAAATTGTCAATATAAAGTTTGTGCACTTGTTAAATCAATAGTTTCAAGATCACCAGTGACTGAACTGCTCGTTGGCACATGAAAACTGTCATTTATCTTTTCCTAATTCTCCTGAAGCTGTAAAATAGTGGTTGTTGCTTAGGAAATTCCCTGTATTAGTGGCATTTTTTTTATCAAAGCTGTGATTCATAAGGACCTTAACTGCAGCACTTTTACATAGGAACCTGCCCGACTGCCCTGAATTTCTTATTGTTTTTACTTTCCTCTAATATTGATATATGTTTATACAGGTATACCACATGGACACACTGAAACATTTTCTGAACCTTTATGGGCACAAACTTCCAGTTCTGTGTATGGACATATCATCTGATGGGGCTTTGATAGTTACTGGCTCCGCAGACAAAAATTTGAAGATTTGGGGTATGGATTTTGGGGACTGCCACAGGTCCATATTTGCTCATTCAGACAGGTATATTGTTTGACTTTCAGTTTTTTTTCGTTTTTGTTTTGTTTCAATTATAGAGAGAACATTTATATATACCTTTTGGATGTATTCACTTTGCAGCGTGATGGATGTTAAGTTCGTGTACAGAACTCATTATATCTTCAGTGTGGGGAAAGATCGCACTGTGAAGTACTGGGATGCTGATAAATTTGAGTTGTTGTTGACACTTGAAGGACATCATGCTGAAGTTTGGTGTCTCACAATCAGCAGTCGTGGTGACTTTATTGTAACAGGTTCCCATGATCGCTCTATCCGGCGTTGGGACCGTACTGAAGAACAACTGTTCATTGAGGTATTTATAATTATATAGGCGTGGTCCGCGTGGATGAAATTTCTTGTTAAGTAGCCTTGTACTGCATTTTTAAGTATATGATTCTAGTAGTTTCTTTAACCTTCCTAGAGATTGCCCTTTTCGCCCTCTAAATCTCCAATATACTGCAGGAAGAGAAGGAGAAAAGATTGGAAGAAACCTTCGAGGCTGATTTAGACAATGATAATGAGTATAGATATGGGCAGAAAGATGATGCTCCTGAAGAAGGTTCCGTTGGCGTTCCTGGTAGGAAAACAAAAGAGACAGTTACTTCTGCTGATGCAATTATGGATGCACTTGACACTGCTGAGGAAGAACTAAAACGCCTTAATCAGCATAAACAGGTACACTCATATATTACACCTGGTTCCACATATTAATAATAGAACATTTGCTTGATCTTCATGTTCCTTGGTTTTTCAGGAAGAGCAAAATAATGGGACGGCAGCTAAATTTCAACCTAATGTTATAATGCAAGGGCAATCACCCTCAGATTATGTTCTAAATGTAGTTTCAAGTATCCGCCCAAATGATCTGGAACAGGCCCTCCTGGTACGTTTTTTTATGGACTTCTTAACTGTTTCATTCCCCTTGCCCAAACATGTGAGGTTATGTTAAAAACAGTGATCATATCTGGTACTTAATGTAGCAAAACGTGGTTCCTGGTAAAATACAATTAATGTAGCAAAATGTGGTTTCCGGTGAACTACAAATCTACAATCTTGTCGTCACCTCTTTCCATCCTGTATGTATAATTGAAGTTAATGTCACATGGTTAGATTTGCTAATAGAAGGTGTTTATTTTAATGGCCTTTTGAATTTCAGTGGGTTCAAATTGGAGATCATATTATATTAGTAACAATGCTTCTTATTATCTTTGGTTAATCATCAAATTTATTTCTATGATAATTCTCATTTGCTGACATATTTATGTTTCTATCTTTGGAATAGGCATTACCATTCTCAGATGCACTAAAGCTCATGTCTTACTTGAAGGAGTGGTCTATGGTTCCTTCAAAGGTAAAAGAATGCTTTGATATAACCTTTTGCTATTATGCCAATCATCATTACAGTAATGTCCATAACATTATGTCATTACATGCCAGCTTTCTTAATTTTTGCTCACATCGAATACTTCAGGCTGGCTTTTTCATTTTAGATTGTGATGTTACGTCTCCTGTTTATGTTAGTAGTGTGGGGTCTGCAAAATGTTTTTCTTGTCTTTTGAAGCTCCACTTTCCCAGTTTGTACCACATTATTTTGTATATTCCTTCTGTCCTTAATGAGGTTTGATTGGTTGTTTCTATAATTCTATTTTGCATACATGCTATTGTGTGAGTTTTTGTAATATTCGATGGTTGTATCTGCAGAAGTAGTTAGTTATGAAGTCTTGTTGCTCTATTTGTACCTTCTAGAATAAGCAAATATGGATGTTATACGCTCATGTACAGTACAATTTTATATGCTTTGGAAAACTTATGTTGATCAGTTGTGTTTCATAGACTTCACTGTGCCGCAAGTCACAACACTCAAAACATTCCGATTCCCTATTTTTCCTAATTTCAGCTATAACCTTGCAGGTTGAGCTTGTCTGTAGGGTTTGCTTAGTGCTCCTTCAGACACATCATAACCAATTGACTACTACACCAGCTGCAAGATCCGTATTGACAGAGCTGAAGGATATTCTGTACTCAAGAGTAAAGGTAAGTTTTGATCTCTTTGCAGCAATCTACAGGCAACTTTGCAGCAATCTGATGATTATTATACCTCTATCCTCAGGAATGCAAGGATACTATAGGCTTCAACCTTGCCGCAATGGATCATATAAAAGTATGGTGCCCCTTCTTCCTGCCTGCAATTTTTTGCTACTATTTATCTTTAAGTGATATAATCTCGTGCACTCATCTTTTAGGAATTGTTGGCAATGAGATCAGATGCACCTTTCCGTGACGCGAAAACAAAACTCATGGAGATCAGGCAGGAGCTGTCGAAACGGTCAGATAGGCCTGACGGGAATGAGAAAAGTAAAAAGAAGAAAAAGAAATCATCAGGAGAAAGTTGAGCCTTGGGCAAGGGCAAAGCAGGACAAGAATGTGGTTTTGTTGACCTCTTGTGTAGTTGTGTTGAACGTGCTCGTTTCCTTGGTTAACGAGGGCACAGAATTTTTGATAGATGAGTGTGATCAGAAAAATGCGTTTACATCAAGTTCGTTTTTTTTAAGCAATCAGTCTGGTCATTCTTGTTCAATTTAGTCCTACCTTACAAAAGGTAAGGTCCATCTTATCTCGGCCATCGATCTAAAAGCCGTGGCTATGTGTAAGATACTTCTAGATATGTATTCGTCGAGTCCGTTCCTGAGTGCCGCGCGGCGGGAAGGTGGGCTTGTAATGGTTTGGATGATAGAAGATGAGAATGATGCTAAAAGGCCGTTCTGTTCTCTCACTGCCACCAGACCTTGTGCCGTCATCCGCTCTGTTCTGCTAGCAAACAGCAGTAGTGTTTTTCTCACATCAAATCAGCACCCGTCATCAGCTATTTTTCTTGTACAGTAAATCAGCCACAGCCAGCCGAACATAGCGATTGTCATCCATCCCTAGGCCTTGACCTCGTTGCCATATGATGTGGCCTCCATATCACTTCCGATCGCTCGAGCCATGGGTCTAGGATGAGAATGGAGCTGAATTGAACGGCTAGGTGATATCATGATCGAGCATGCGACAACGATACTGATTTAAGAGTCGTTCACTGCTGCTATTCAAAAAAATGAAAAAAAATATAGTTAATGGTTCTAATTTCTTCTGAATTTTGCAGCCTTTGGCTGGAAATTCACTTTTTCTCCTTTGTCATTTCAATATAATAGAAAGAAAAAGGGTTTTAGTAAAAAAAAATATGAATGCATATTTATTCTTTTCTCGATTTAGATCGAATTTTTTGGCGGCATGGCAAGTGGTAAGGCAGGGTACTGCAAATCTTTTACCCCTAGTTCAAATTTGGGTGCCATCTGATCAATAAAATACTTAGGATTATAGTACTGATCAAACACTACAAATTCCTACCTAAGTTGGGGCACAAGAGTATCTAGATCAGACGATACTGAAATTTTAGAATCCATACCGTAGTTCTGTCACCATCGAGGCGCGCGTGGCACCATGCCCTCACGCTGCTCTACTGTGCTCAGCCATGTCTCTTCTGTCATCGTCGTGAGTGCTCACGCCGCGCAGACGGTCTGGGAAGGAAAAAACCGGCGAAACAGGTTTGGAGAGAAGAAAGAGAGAGCAGCTGAGGCGGATGGAAAATAATGCAGCAAGAATGACATGGAAAAGCTTATGTTACGCATCCAAAGGAATACTATGTGCTGGTCGGCTGGGAGGAGCGTCCGAGAGTAATTCTATCGGACGTCAGGCTCCAAGTATTTCCGTTTCTATATACTCCCCGCATTCGAGGTTGTCAAGGCTGCCATTAAGACAAACACACCACAGCACCAGCATGCATGTAGATGACACGACTTGAAGTATCTAACAAAATATATATAACTTAAAAATAAATAAACATCGTCTCCACGAGCCTTACATACAATAAGTCTACCATACCATAAGTATATAAGCTACGTAACCGCAGAACTGCTAATTTAACTGTATAAGTCATCATCGTCCACTGCGGATGCGAAGGGATCGGCCGCGCCAGCGGGGCCTGCCGCTGCCGCTGGTTGGTCAGCGAACCGGAACTCGGTGCCGAACCCGCGAGCCTGCTGGAGCGTCTGGGCGAAGGCTTGGTACTTGCGGATGTCAGCGTCGCTCACGCTCCGGCGCGCATACTTCATCGACTCCTCGAAGTGAGCAGCCTTGATCTCAGCAATTTCGTCCACCTCGTCTTCCTCCATGGCCTCAGGGCTGTCCTTCCTACGCCTCTCCCTCTCGATGTCCTGAAATCAGATGTTTCAGTTAGCAAGCGGGCAAATAACCCTGCGTGTTACTTCAAGACCAAGAGCAAAAGGGGTTTTACCTTCTCAATGTTCTCCCTGATGGCATACTTGCACGCGCGCTGGCAGATCTCAGTGATATCTGCACCACTGAATCCCTGGGTGTACTTGGCAAGAGCGTTCAAGTCAACATCCTTAGCCACAGGAGACTTCCTGAGGCAGGCTTTGAAGATCTGGAGCCTGGATTGGTCATCGGGCAGGGGGATGTAGATAAGCTGATCAAGACGCCCTGGCCTGAGCAAAGCAGGGTCAATGATATCTGGCCTGTTGGTGGCACCGATGATGAAAACAGTCTTCTTGGCGTTCATGCCATCCATCTCAGTCAGCAACTGGTTCAACACTCTGTCAGCAGCACCTCCAGCATCACCAACGCTGCTTCCCCTCTGAAATACACACACAAAATATCAGTCATAACTAAGTTACAGGGAGCGACCATGTATGCACAAGAGCATAACCAAGAGACGATACCTGAGTAGCAATGGAGTCAAGCTCATCAAAGAAGAGAACACATGGAGCAGACTGCCTGGCCTTGTCAAAAATCTCACGGACATTGGCCTCACTCTCACCAAACCACATGGTAAGCAGCTCAGGTCCCTTCACACTGATGAAGTTAGCCTGGCATTCATTAGCAATTGCCTTGGCCAACAAAGTCTTTCCACAGCCAGGAGGGCCGTAAAACAGAACACCCTTTGAAGGAGACATTCCAAACTTCTCAAATTTCTCTGGATGCTCCACTGGATATTGAACAGTCTACAAGAATTTGAAGTTGTCAAAAAATGGCAACTAAGGTTTAGCAATTTAATAGCCAAACCAATGTGTGGGATGTTATTAAAAAAAAACAATGTATGGGACAAAAATACCTCCTGGAGCTCCCTCTTGACGTTCTCCAGGCCACCAATATCATCCCAAGAGACATTTGGAACTTCAACAACCTGAACAAATAAGTTAAATGTTAGCCTCTGGGAAAAGTAAACTTTATCACAAAGAAACGATGTTACTCCTGGAGATACTCACAGTTTCACGCAGAGCAGACGGGTTGCTTGTCCCAAGTGCAGTCTTGAAATGATCATTTGAGACAGCCATAGAGTTGAGTATCTCGGCATCTATTGTTTCATCCTCAAGATCTATAATATCCATCTTCTCACGAATGCACTGAAGAGCAGCCTCAGTACAAAGGGCAGCAAGATCAGCACCGACATAACCATGGGTATCCTTTGCAATGTGCTCCAAGTCAACCTGAAACAGAATGGTTTTGCAATTGAGATTGGTTTCAAAACTGGAGAAATTATATAGAAAAACAAATCACAACATAAGTATATCTGACAAGGCCACTTACATCTTCAGCAAGCTTCATGTTTTTGGTGTGAATACGAAGAACCTCAAGGCGCCCAACTTCATCCGGAACACCAATATCAATCTCACGGTCAAACCTACCAAACCTTCTAAGAGCAGGATCAATACTGTTCGGACGGTTTGTGGCACCCATAACAATGACATGTGCACGAGACTTCAGGCCATCCATAAGAGTCAAAAGTTGTGAAACAATACGCCTCTCAACTTCTCCATGGGTCTTCTCTCTCTTAGGTGCTATGGAATCTATCTCATCAATGAAAATGATGGAAGGTGCATTCTTCTCAGCTTCTTCAAAAGCCTTTCTGAGATTGCTCTCGCTTTCTCCTGCTAGCTTTGACATGATTTCCGGTCCATTGATCAGAAAGAAGAAAGCACCTGTCTCATTAGCTACAGCTCTAGCAATAAGGGTCTTGCCAGAACCAGGAGGCCCATACAGCAATATGCCCTTTGGTGGCTTCACACCAATGGACTTGAAAAGCTGGGGATGACGCAGTGGAAGTTCAACCAGTTCTCTGATTTGGGCCATTTGCTTCCTAACTCCTCCGACATCGTCATAGCCAACCTCATCGAGCCTTTCCTCATCCTCCCTCTTAATAGGCTCACCTTCACAAAATATCTCTGTATCTGGTGCAACGATACAATACTCTGCAGGGTCAGTCTCTATACTTTTGAATTCTACACTTCTCATACCACCCCTGACAAGGAAAAGGTCTCCTTTTCTCAAAGGACGATAGGCTTCAAGGAAGTATGCTGAAAGATCAAAGATAAAGGTAATGTTAGAAAAAGAGAACACATTAAACGAGACAAGAAAGTTGCAAAAGAATTTCAGCATGCCCGGTGGTGTCTCTCTATCATCTAGAAATCAGGCAGACATATATCAAGGTATTCTACATGCCTTTTTCAAACAATCCAATTAGTATTAACCTACTAAAAGATGCTAGTTGAAACATGCAACCAAATAATAGAAACTAACACAAACACCCAGATAACGCAGAACTGAACTTGTTTATAGTACCATAAAATTTACATAAAGTAACATAAACTCATCTATCAAAATTGATCAAATTGCCTTAAGAAATGTGTGTCCAAAAGAACTGTGCAAGAGGCTACGAGCACTAATAAAGAAATCTTACGTTTCAGGAAGGCATCAAATAAGTTGCCAGTAATGCCTTCAACCGTGTCATCAATTGGAAGTATGTGTACACGCTTCCCATACTTGACATCTGGGCATTGATGGACAGAAACCACATCACCAAGTCGTACCCTCAAGTTCTTCCTGACAACCTTGTTCATCCTGATTTTTGGCTCCTCGCAAGTGTCATCTGCAAGCACGATGCAGATAGTGTCCTTTCTCTTCTTGCCCTGTCATGATGTGATCCAGAATGTTAGCAGACAAAAATCAAGTGGCAATGACCTCATTTTATAGGGCAAATACAGAATAAAATTCTGCTGGTAAAAGAGCTTGCATATGGAAATTAAAGAGTACTATCCATAATGTGCAAGTAACAACATGCAGAATTTGGAAACATGTAGAGCTCGGTGACTACATTATGAAGGGAAATTTTAAGTTAGTGATGCCCAACTCCCAGAAAATTAACTTAAGAAAATGTTATGCACAAAGTTTGAACTATCTATTTGCAAACTTCAATTGATCTCAGCATCATTAAAAAAAACTCCAGCAGCAATCACAGTTAATATGGTGAACAGAATCAAAATAATTTATATTACAGGTTTCCAAAAGTTTCATAGTTAGGGAAAAAGGAAAAATAACAAACAAAGTCTTGTTTTAAATATTCCTTAGGAGAAAAAGCAGTAATCTTTGCAGTAACTATCACATGGGTACAGAGCCTTACAGGTCGGGAACCCTACACTTTTAATTTCTAGCAACAGCGATGAACGCATAACGACCAACACTAGAAGGAAGACCACCACAAGGTCGAAATTTCAAAACCTAACCAGCTAAAATTTGTTCACCCACCGAGCAGTAAGTTTAGCTGTCTAAGCTTACAACTAACAAGTGGAAATTTTCACAGGGATTTGTAATCTAAACAGATGAACCACCAGAATCCAAGACCGCGTAATAATACAATCCAGACATAAGAGTCGACGAGGCAAAGGGCTCATCCGTACCTTAAGCAGGACAGTGTCACCGCGGAAGAGCTGGAGGCGCTCCATGGTGTCCGGGTGCAGTGCGACAACGGAGTTGTCGTCATTAGTGGCCTCGTCGACCACCAGCCGGTTCGGCGACTTCTTCCTCTCGAGGATCGCCGTCGAGTAGTCCTTCTTCCCCTTCCTGCTCCAAACCCGACCAGAGTGTCAAAAAAAATATCGCCGGAAAAAACTCCCCCCAAAACCCTCTTCCGCACCAACAGCAACAGATCGAAGCCCAGGGCGCGGGCGGCCAGATCGGGGCGGGTACTCACGGATCGGAGGAAGAAGGCTCGCCTTCGCTCGCCATGGCTGTCGAATTCGACGATGCGGTTGGTGCTGTTAGCGAGAGAGACGCGAGACGGCGACAGATATTTGCGGGTGCTTTGGGCCCAAGGTGAGGAGGAAGGCGAGGGGATTAGCTCCGCCTTTATACTTCTTTCTTGGAGCAGGGGCTCGTCCGCTCGGGACTTCCCTACGTATCGGGCTCGGCTCGTGGGCCGCGTGGAGTCAATGACTTGCGGGCCCAAGGGCTTCGTGGTCCCACTTGAGAGTAGAGTTCGGGGCAGGAGAGAGGGTCGGGCACCAGCCAACCGAACGGGGAATATGGAAGTTTCTGGCGCCGTTTTTTAGAACGAAAATATATTCATCTTAACGCATTACACCCTTTTCACAAACAAAATTCTAAAAAAAGAAAAATTACAAAGAAGTCCAAAGCTCTGTTCATCTTCCTCGAAGCCTTCAGAGATCCGTTCGTCACCGCCGCCGAAGCCACTTCCCAATCATCGTCGGGCACCAGAGCCAATTTCCACAAGGTGGAGGCCGCAGAGGAGGGCTTACTTCTAGACGAATCAGCCGAGTACACTGCCTCCCAAGCGCATCGGCCAACTCCCGTACCCACGACGCATCCTTCGATTCCACCGCCAGCAACCCGAGCAAAGCTCAGATTTTCACCAAAGATCATCTTCCTCGAGATTAACAGGGTCAACAACATCATCACCTGAAGAAGACGACGATGCGCCGGCCCTCGACTCCTGGACAGTTCTCCCGAGCCTCTCCGTTGACGTCGGAGTAGATCGCCATCGGAGAACGGAAGAGACTGGGAGAAATTATTCCGCTGCGCCGCCGTCGCTTCCGCATCGCCGGCGTCGCCAGGAAAAGCAAGCCGCAGAGGAGCCACACTCCTCCGGCAAAACCTAACTCCACCGCTGAACATCGACGGCGAGCAAACCCTAAACCTAAGTGGACTCGACTAAGACCCTACGAAAACAGGCGATCTGTTGACGAGACGGACCCCCGCTCCTTGTCACCACCGGCAGCGAGACCGGAGGCGAGGGATAGGGGCCGCAAACGGTGGCGGCGGCGGCGTCGCCCCTCGGCTCCTTTCTTTCGCTAGAGGAAAAGTGTAGTTTCTGGCGCCGTTGGTAAGTTTGGTATCTTGTTTGATCCTACTCCTACTTTTTTTAATCTTACTTCTAATCATAGGAAAGCCTGTGATGGAAGGAATCCACGTCTCCCTAATATAGTACTCCCTCGTTCCAAATTATAAGACATTCCAACAATCTTGAAAAGTCAAAATTTTTAATGTTCGACCAAATTTATATAATAGAATAATGACATTTATTATATAAACTAAGTACCATTAGATTTTTTATTAGTTATATTTTTATAGTTCATTAATTTGATATCATAAATTTTTATATTTTTCTCTATAATTTTGATCAAACTGGAGATTGATTTGACTCTACAAAATTTTTAGGATGTCTTATAATTTGGAACGGAGGGAGTACTGCAGTAAGATACCCCGCGCAATTCAGCAAAATTCGTTACCACGATGCAACTGTTTTGGGATATTCGTGAAAATTATTATTGTGCCAAGTTCATGGGGTCCTCCTAACAGGTTAGATTGAGCACCAACACACAAATTACGGATTAGTACACTCAACAACACTTAGTGCAGCTCGATTCTTCCATTGCCCAGGAAGTATGTAAAGCTTGCCGATCGAGGCAGTTTACAAGGAAATTATCTCCTAACATGACAAATTTGCACAACCACTTCGTAATTCAATTGCCCTTAAAAAAAGGAAAAGGAAAACACAAGAAACAATCAGATTACCAGTTGTTGCAACATCAGACAATAGATATTCAATACCAAAGAGTCTCCACAATTAACAGAATGGAATAAGCTTTACATGAACGTCAGTCTTCCACACAGTACCCATACATATGGGCGGACATGCAGTACATGGTACAAACTTGTATTTGTGTAGCTCTTCAATACACATGGGTTTTTGTCAGGACGTCGTTGGCCTAGGCAACCTCTTAGCAATTTCCTGTCCCAGGACATGGTCATGTTAGAAGAATTTTCACCACAGATGCATACTGGTAATGATATAGCTACAGAGTAAGATTTGAAACTGAAATAAATATATGAGAATAATATTTGACTGGTAAAACAGAAGTGGTGCACTATTTTTGGGAATCACAAATGAATCTGCATATCATAACGATAAAGCCAAGCAGTGCATTTTCCCTGGCCATGTGATGCTTAAGCGAAGTTTTGAAGTGCATGCGAACAAAAGGTCAAGAAATGAGGGATTCAAGGCACCAAAGCTTTGTTGTTATTAAGGTCTCAAAAAAAAAAAGCTTTGTTCGGCTGAGATGGTTTGGACATGTCCAACGAAGGCCTCCTGAAGCGCCGGTGCGTAATGGGGTTCTTGAGCGGGTCGATAATGTAAAGAGGGGTAGAGGTAGACCTAAACTGACGTGGGATGAGTCGGTTAAGAGAGACCTTAAGGATTGGAATATCTCTAAAGAGATAGCTTTGGATAGGAGCGCTTGGAGACTAGCTATCAATGTGCTCGAACTTTGAACTTATTTCTTTCGGGTTTCATCTCTAGGCTACACCAACTTGCTTGGGAAAAAAAAACTATGTTGTTGTTGTTGTTATTAACAATTGCACTGTTGCAGCTAGGTTTTATCTTCAGCTAGGTTTGCTTCCCCTCTAGGCCTATTTCAAAACAAATAGCTTTCTGTACTCAAAGCATACCTCAAACAGTTGGTTTATATTATCAGCTGTCTTTGCTGACGTCTCAATAAAAAACATATTGTTCTTCTCTGTGTACTCCTGTGCATCCTGCAACAAGTACACAATATTGTCAACAACACATAGTAGCCAAACTACAACATCTCTCAGGTGGCAACGAGCGTATATTCTTACCTGTGAAGATACACTTCGATTCTCATGTAGGTCAGCCTTATTGCCAACCAAAACCATTACAATACCAGGACTACCATGCTTCTGAAGTTCCTGCAGCATGAGAAAGAAAAACATAAAGTTAAATTTAACCTCAAACCGAGAACAGTGTACAGACCATAATCATATTGCAGACCACTGAGATGAATACAATCACCAAGCCAGTTTCTCCGTTAAAATAATATATTCAAGGTGTACACTCATCTGAATTCTAATGTTGCTCAGGTATAATCAGTTAAATAACAGACAATAGTATCCAAGTCAATCCATTTATGATCCATACCAGTAGTGTTATAATAGAAACCAAGCACAAGAACTCAGAAGAGAAGAGAGTAGCTGATAGTTTACCTTTACCCAGTACTGTGCTTTGTTAAATGATTCTGGACTAGTTATATCATAAACAACAATTGCAGCAGCAGCTCCTCTGTAGTAAAGTGGTGCCAAGGCAGCATACCTGAAATTCACCAGTTTACAGTTTCTTGATTGAGGCGGAAAAAAATGCATGTGCTCGCAAAGAAGATGGATCACATGTGCGTAGTATACTATCAGAAATCTTCTGACTACACTCCTAGAACTGTGCTGTGAAGTCAATGACATATTAGTTATACCAAACATGTTTACAGTACCAAATATGTACCTCTCTTGGCCAGCAGTATCCCAAATTTCAAATTTCACTATTGTTGAGTCTTCCAATGCCAATGTTTGTGACAAAAAGGATGCACCAACAGTTACCTACAATAATCTGAGAAGGTAAGTTGGAGAACGGAAATTCTAGAGGCAGAAGTAATGTGTCTTTCATTCATGACTTAATCTAATCAAAATAATAAATCACCTTGGAAGTAGGATCGAACTGACCACGAACAAAGCGAAGAACAATGCAGCTTTTGCCAACACCTGAGTCTCCCAGCAATACCAACTATGACATGAAAAGGATGAAAACAAAAAACGTGAATTAGGTTTTTACTAGATAGATCACAATTTGGTGATGTGCTTGGTACTTGGCAGGGACACTAATGCAATGAATGCAATAACTTTCTTAACCAAGAGTGTGCAATGATCCATGGACACACATATGCCCCTACTGCTACTATCTAGGCTACAAACAATGCATACTAACAAACAAAATGATCACAATCTCAAAATATAGCACTCAGTAATAACAACATCACTGCAATGTATTTTATTTTATGCGAGAAAAATGCTGCAAATAGTTTGATTCTTTTGAAATTGTTATAAACAAATACAATACATCACATCCGGCAACGTTTATGGCATACATCTCTGAAGAACATACAAAACAGGCTAAATGTGGCACAATGCTTGTGCACCCTACCTTGTGCAAAACATTTCCCCATGAAAAACAAGCTGAGTATGTACATTCAACGCTTGTGGTAGTTAAAATGATGCCCTAAGATAGTAAGTATACTAAACTACATCACGCTAATCAATAATGATCAGCCACAGAAAGCTGAAACTTCTTGAGTGTATTAGCTATTGCAATATGAAAATTCACTCGGTCCCCAAAAACCCTCGACTGAGATGCACTGGTAAGCAAGTCTGCAAGTGCAAAACTTACAGCTAGTATCCAAACCTTAAGAGTAGGTAGACAATTTTCAGTACATATAGAATGTCCCTATGTGCTTTTGAGTAATTAAATATTTTCCTTCAGTGACTATTATCAAACACCTTGGCTCTAGAATCTTGAAAAGGTGGGCCTAAATAAACAGCTGCCATGCTGATACCACAAGCAATACAAAACCAAGAGAAATGAAAAAAAAATTAAAGAAGAAATCAACCACTATAATTACAGAAGGTAAAGAGGCCGGAGCTTGACTAACCTTAGCACGCAAGTCCTTTGAATCAGTGGCAGAAGAGGTATCGTTGTTGACAGTGTTCAGCCCTCCTGTACTTCTAGCTGAATGAGGAAATAACAAATGTGTTATATGCTTATACATTAATTAACAGCTTGGACTATCTTCTGTTCCAGCTGCAAATTGTGCCCCACCGCATATTCTATCACACTTTTTTTGTAAACCTTGTTGTCGCATTAAATCCCCAAATTAACTAAACAGAGTAATTAAATACCCCCTCCACCGTCCACACTTAGCGGGGCTTCCACAATTAAATTACCACGTCGTTCCAAAGAAATCCAAATGATCCACTAAACACAGCTCAAAACCCTACAAATACTCTACGAATTGAGCAGATTCGTTGCCTAAACCACTGCGGATCAAACCCCCACGGGAATCAGCGATGATCAGTCCCCTTCGCTCACTAATCGAAGAACCAAAGTTACAATTCCACACTGCAACCTGCGAAACTTTAATACTCGAGGTAGGAGGTGCGAACCTGGCACGGAGGAGGAGCAACCCATATCTCACGCTGCCCGCCGGCGTCGACGGGGCTACCGCGCCCGGGGACGAGGGCGGCGACCGGCGGGGAGAGGGGAGGATCGGGCCCTGGCCTGCTTCCGGGTCGGTCCGCCGCAGTTTGTCCGTTCTCGTCGTCGTCGCCGGGCTCGGGACCAGATGGTCGGTGTGATGTGATGCACGCGCGACGCGTGCTCGGGGAAAGCAAGGCAGGCCGGTCGTGGGGCAATCGGACGGGTTGGGTCGCTTGTCAGTGAAACACCGCGGGACACGAGTTTATCCACAACGTTGGGCCGGGCTGGCTTGCCAGAATGGACCACCTCAGGCTTTCAGTGGTCCTGTGATAATTGGGCTTCAATGCTTTGCTTACAAGCCTGTTTCTTTTTGCTACCCTTTCGACTAAGCCCAATTATAAAAGAAAAACTTGCTGCATGCGACGGAATGGGCTCGACCCATAATATGGGCCGAAATTTCTCTTCTCTGCAAAACGCACTGCAAAAAATCTGGCGCTCCCCCCTCAAAAAAAAAAAAAATCTGGCGCTCTGCAACTGAGCGACACTCTACCTTCCTTTTTCCTTTTGCTCTTTGCTACACCTACAGTACACAGTTCCTGTGCGAAACTGCCTGCAAACATGATGAAGCTTCACTGGCCACGCGAGACTTCTACGTTTCCATTTGGATGGACCCCATAAGCCATAGGCCCCAAGTCTGCGTGCCCCGACCGCTGTCCTCGTGTAACTGAACAAAAGCAGGAGCAGCCTTGCAGCCAACTAAACGTGCATGCGCGCAAAGCAAACGGGGTGGTCGATTCAATTGCAAAGTTGACCTGCAGCAGCGGCCCTCCGGCTGTAAAGGCAAAGCGGCTGCAGCGTCCGTAGTGTGCTCGTGCAGGAATGTTTCTCCCCTTTCGCTTTCCTTCCAGTGAAGCCTCATCCGCCTCAGTGGTCTGCATCCGGCATGCCTGATGCGTCTCAAGGAATAGAGGACAAGCAAAAGCGGCTCTGAAATTGACATGCCAAGAGCCCAAGAGAGTGGTGGTCCACGCCGTGCAGCGGACTTTCCCTTTTGCCTTTCTTAAAGGGGCTCTAATTTTACTTTGCTGCAGGAAAAGGGGCAGATTAATTTTTGTAGGAAGACTTCTTTTCTCAAACCTGAACTGGTGGATTCTGAAAACGAGGACTAGAGTCCAACTGATCATCATGCTTGGTGCTGTACCCCGCAGCTATAGAGTGAAATCAGTAAGGCCGGGTTAAAAACATAACTGTGAAGAAGTCAAAGCTACTTGTCCATTATCCCCAAAGATCAGCATTTTAAGTGTTCATCGAAGAGAAGCTGTGAGTTGCTTGAAAGATTTGTCTGTTCTACACTTATTTTTCAACATATAGTGATCGCCAAAGAAAAATGGTTGGAAATCTAGACAGATATGGCTCTGAACAAGCAAATATCAATTCAGCCTTGCTTGGACATTTCTTTCTGCAACTGTTTGTCAACACCTTGTGCAAGACTTCAGCTCATCCTTGAAACAGGATGCTGAACTCGGCGGTATTTGTTGACGCTCTGAATCTATCTTGGTTTCTTGTAGCAGGTCAGAAATGTACTGTTTCATACCTGATAGCAACTGATTAGAATTGAATGGAATGCAATTCAGCTGGAGGTTTCATACATGTGGTCAGATAAAGGAAGCCATACATTGCGATTCAGTTGGACATTTCATACAAGTCGCTAGACAAACCAAGCTATAAGATGCGACTGCAAAAACTAAGCACACAAAGCAACTGCAACTACTGCCATCTGGTAACGCACCAAACTGAACTTTTTACCAAACTAGTAGCTGTTATAATATTTGGTGGAAAGAAGCTGATGTCAGGTAATTGTAACCCTTGCAAGTTACCAGCTCACCTAAAAGGTACTAGTTGAAGTCACTTGAACCAATATCTAGCATGTGGTGTGGCCACTCCACACACCGGTCCCTGCACCGGAATGGAAGGAACGGCGACAGAGCAGAGTGCCAGAGCAGCTAGCCTGCATATGAACAAATTTGTCCATAGCTACGGCCGTCAGGAAAATGGCCACTGGAAAGAGGACAGATGTGAGGCGGCAAAGATGGAATTAAAGGACCCCAAGCATGTGG
Source organism: Panicum virgatum (assembly GCF_016808335.1). Taxonomy (NCBI): domain Eukaryota; kingdom Viridiplantae; phylum Streptophyta; class Magnoliopsida; order Poales; family Poaceae; genus Panicum; species Panicum virgatum. The sequence goes on along the minus strand of NC_053144.1, from coordinate 67,190,240 downwards.
TTAAGGGCCCCCCTCAAAGGCGGGAAACAGTCTTGTTTGTTTGCTTCATGTCTTTTGATAGATTCCCTTGTGATCCCATGTTCTCTCTACAGGTAAATTAAAAGGATAACATAAAGAGAGAAAAAGAGTAAAGCAGAAAGGCGAAAGAAAAATAAGACGAGAAGTTCAAAATAAAGACGAAAAAGGGTAAAAGGTCGTCATAAAGCTTTTGGCTTTTCGTTTAGGCGGGAGTTTACACGGACCAAGTCTTGTTGTAATGCAGACATCATAGCATATTAGCATCAGAGACCTAGGCCTCCAAGCGTCCAATCTAATTAATCAGCATTGCCACTAGTTTAATCAGCATTGTTAGCTAAAACTATATAGTAAGTCGGTCGAATCATAATCCATGCGAAATAAGATCGGCTGGCCCGGTCGGTGCTTTCATTTCCTCTCAAGATTATCCAGCATTATCTTTTGGAACAGTACAAGTCCACATTTTCAGACCCATAAAAAATACAATTCCAAATTCTTATTAAACATCATACATGTTTGTGAAAAGAAGAATCAGTCTGTCGAATTATTGCATGAGATCGGTCGGCCGGTCGGTTGCTACTTTGATTTTATCCAAAACCTGACTCGGACAGACGCTCCGACCTACCAGCACGCATGCTAATCTGAATATTCTGTTTCGCATGCATGACCATGAGGCTGCAGCCTGGAGCACACAAGATCCGGATGAGATGGCGAGGCTCAGCGCGTACTCAACTAATCTTAGCAACACTGCCCCCACAATTACCATTTCTGCATATTTTCAAAAGCAGTTCAGAACCCAACGACCGGCCACGCAGGCTGCAAATTCAGTCAAATGATTTACGGACTAGTTCTTCGCAGTTTCCTAAACCACGAGACCGTTGAAAAAACAACTACTCTAATTTTGGATGACATGTGCTAAGCCAAACTTGGAACACATGCTCAGTTAGTACTAGTTAACAGCTCCAGCTCCAGCCCAACAGTATTTTCCTCTCACACCACTCCAGCCAGCCAACAGTATTTTTCTCTCGCACCACTCCAGTCACCAGCTCCAGCCCAGCGAACGGAGGGAAGGGAGGCTAATCACACCGACAAAAGATCCTTGGCCTGTTGTTGCATGAACAGGATTAGGTTAATCAGGCACACTTCCAGAAGCATCCCTGGGACTTAAAACGTACTACTGAATACTGATTGAATATTGTCTTGAAGTCTAAAAAGTCCATATTGCTGACATGCTGCTTATGCAAACACTATACTAGTTTATCCAGCCATTGGGAGAATATCCCTGGTCAAACGCACGATGCCTGAGGACAAAAATTAGCAGGCGACGAAAGAATTCTGAACGCATGGTGCGTGTTTCTTTCCTGCATTTGGCACCGTTCCAATGATGCAGCAGCAGCCAGCAGGTGATCATAAAAAAAATGCATTGGCTATTATTGAATGATTGTGGCCGGACATTTATAAGTGGATAGGGCGCGTGGTTTACATGCCGGATCAGCTCAATTAGCTTACGCCAAAAACTTGTACTAGTTGAAAATGCTTGGTGAAGTTCTGCAAGCTTACGCTAACCCTAGTTTTTAGCAAGGGCTAATGCTAGTAGCTTGTTAAAATAATCAGAGTTGAGCTCTAGTAGCTCTATCCAAGCAATTGGCGGGAATGGAACTCTCTGCTCACACGTCAGAAAAAAAAAGGTCAAAGATGAGACCCTATTTTTCAGACAATAAAACAAAGGACAACGACGATCTTATCATTTTGCACACGAGATTAGAGCAGGACACGGAAATCTGAGCACAGATAAGCACAAGCTAACCATGGCGAAAAGTTGAAAAGCTACAAAACAGCAAGAACCACTGAACCAGGGAATTTGCCCCAAGGAGAAAGACCTGAACCTGACCCTCCCGGCCTCTTCGCCCTGCACTGACGTCACGTCGTGCCCTGCACAGTCTAATCCTCGGATCATTCAACGTCAACGCTTGGCGCCATGGTCGCAGTCCACGTAACCGCAGGCTACTGAACAATCCACGTAGTACTAATCTTTATTCCCAATCAATCGTCGCATTCTTCAGACAAAGGGCGAATACCTAAGACCGAGACCCTGCCGTGGTTGCTGGTTTGGTGGTGTGAAAAAGGCATGCAAAATGCGTGCGAGAATGGCGGCTCTGTTTCCCGTCCGGATAACGCCTCCGGACGCACTGAAGACGTCAGGAAAGTGGTCGAGTCCTCCAAGCGACCAACACGATTCGTCTGTTCCTGGGTTCACGAACCAGAGAGCACTTCTAGTCGCCAGTCTCACGCAGCTACCAAACCGCGGTTGCTTGGAGATGGTGGTGGACTCACTTCAAAAGTTCAGATGAAACGAACATCTCGTCACGAGATGAAAAAAAAGGGCCTTGGATTCACCGCGTTGTAAAAGATCTCCCGGTCCCCAAATGTCAAAAGAGGCTGGGAACCTGAACCGAAAGTAAAACGACGGCACACGGCCAGGCTCCGGTGTGTCCTGTCCTTATCGCCGGCCTGGCTGTGATCTTTCGCAAGATGCAGCCCACAGAAGAAGAAAAAACTCAGAACAGAAATATTCAGGGATCGAGACGGGTACAAGGAAGAATTAGTAAATTGCCTGTCCTCCTCGGCTCCACGTCGGATCCGAGAGAAGAAGATCAAATTTGCCGCCACGATTCATCGACTTGGCAGGTCGACGTTAAAATAGTCGCCTTTCGAGAAATCTCTGGTTACCCAAGAACCGCACATAGGAGTACTAAATGGGAGCTTAACTGGATTAGTTGTCAGATTAATTGCTAGCAAATCGCACCACCACGTCTTTGACTGGAGTAACGGCGACGAAGACAAACCAGTCTACGATTCAGCATCGCTGACCACGCACCACCGAGAAACGCTTTTCGACCGGTTCATCCCGTCCGTTAAAAAAATGTTACTGCCACCAATTAACCAGTAGAGTAGAACGAGCGTTGGATGAGAATGGGAAGGATTAAACAAATGAAGCAAAATTTGATTAGAAATGCTTCTCTAGAGATCTAAACTAAATGCAGCTAAATCCTCATTGGAAATATGTACATGTGGAGATTTTTCCCGGCTAAAAAAAAACTAATGCTGACGACGGATCAGTGAGCTCTGCTCACATGACGGAACAGGAGTTGGGGTTCTCGTCGCTGAAGAGCTGCGGCGCCGGCGCCATGTCGAAGTGGTAGGGGTACGGCGGGTACGTCTGGTGCTGGCTGGCCTCGGGCTGGTGGTAGTAGGTGGCGGCGGCGCTGGGGTTGGCGTGACCCATGCCATCGGCATTGCCGTAGTAGGGGTACGGCGGCGGGTAGTAGCCGTAGCCGGCGGGTGGCGGCGGGCCCTGCTGGTACGCCACGTAGCCCTGCGGCGGCGCCACGTGGTACGTGCTCGGCCCCGCCGGCGCCGCCATTAACGCCGCGGCGGCCGCCGTGGACGGACCCGCCGCCGCCACCTCGATGCCCTTGCCCTTGCCCTTCTTGTCGTCGCCGCTCGGGGCCGCGGCCGCGCCCTTGTTCTTGTCGCCGTCGCCGCCTTTGTCCTTCTTGTCGTTCTTGCCCTCGCCGCCGTCCTTCTTGGCGGGCGCCACGGCCTCGACGTCGCGGTTGAGCTTCTCCTTGAGGTAGGAGAGCATTGCGGGGATGTCCATCGTGCCCCTGACCTTCACCTCGTCCTTCGCGTTGCTGTCGAGCACCACATCCTTCACCCCTAGAAAACAAAGTCAAAAGCCTCAATTTTTAAGCTGCCGAACAAAATTAACAGCAAATTCAGGGTAAAATCAACTAAATCAGGGGAGGACACTGAAACAAAAGCCCTCACCTTTGATCTTATAGATGCGTCGTCTGATGCGGTCGGCGCAGCCGTCGCAGTGGAGGCGGATCTTGAGCAGCACCGTCTCCTGCGGGGAACCAAAAGCAGAGGCGTTTTTTAGTTGCAAGGTCAGAAGAGTAGTTGAGAGCAGGGGAGGGGAGAGAGCCGATTGCGTGGGCGGCATTGCCTGTTGTGTACCGACCTCTTTGGGTTTCTTCTCCTCCGGCGGTTGCTTCTTCTCCTTCTCCTCCTTGGGGCTCGCGTCCTTGTCCGCCTTCTTCTCCCCGGCGCCGGCGTCCTTGGGCTCCGCGGCGGGGGCGGGCCTCTTGGCGCCGCTGCCGGCGGAGATGATCTCCACGGCCTTCTTGGTCTTGGCCTCGAGCCGCGCCTTGAGCGCCGCCGCGTCGGCCGTCCCCGACACGACGACCCTGTTCGCCGCCGCGTCCGCTATGATCGACTCCACACCTGCGACAAGAACCGGCCGGCGACGCCGAGTCAGCACAAGAACGAACCGAACGGAGCTAGAATCCCCCAAACCGGGCAAGACCCCGTGAGTGGAAAGCAAAGAAAGGATCGCCCTTTGGCGAGCGCGTACCAGGCACGCGCTTGATGGCCTTCTTGACCTTGTGCGCGCAGCCGGCGCAATGCAGCTCCATCTTCAGCACGACGGGCTCCGGCGCCGCTGCGGCCTCCTCGGCGCCGCCATCTCCTCCGTTGCCGGCACCCATGGACTCGAGTACAGGACTGGACTCTGGATTGTTCCTCGGATGGGCGCGTGTGCTTTTTGAGTAGGGTTTTCGCCTTGTTTGCGCAGGATTTGACGAAGAGAGGAAATTGCCGAAGGGGTGGGCGGAAATAAATAGGGGGAGCGGATGGGGGGAGGAGACAGAAGGAAGGTCACCTCCTCCGCGGCTCCTCGTGCGGCAGGAGTGGGGCCAGGCTGTCAGGCTAGTGCTGATCCGTATCCGCGTCGGACAAAGCGACCCCCCGCCTGCCTGCGGGCTGCGGCCTGCGGCCTGCCGCCTGCCTTGCAGTTGCAGTCTTGCCGCAGCTCGTGTGTCTGGTGGCGGCTGGTGGACTCCCACCTCCTGCTGTGGTGTTGGCTGCTGCTTGTGCTTCTGCTTTTGCTGCTGGATTGGATGAGTGCCCGTTACGGTCAGCTGTGGCGTCAGCGCGCAGATCTCCCTGGCTCCGGAGTCTGGAGTACTACCAGTACTGTGCTAGTGCTGTACTACTCCTTCTAGTACCTTCTGGATTCCTGCTGCCTGCTGGTAGCATGGTGTACTGCAGCACCATTTCCTCCAATCGTTTTTTTCAGATGTTGAATTTCATATTTTCATTTTCAATTTTTTGAGATTTTTTTGGTGTGGGCGACACATTGCAGACTTGGATACGGTGGCGCGTGGTACAAGAATGGTTGTTTGAAGGCTTCCAGCCATACCTCCGTGCACGCATGCAAAGGCCAAGTGAAATGCGCACAGCGGCTCAAGATCACGGAAACAATGTCCTTTCTTACATGGTTGATGGTTCGCCGGAGCGGCACTACATGTACGAATACCCACTACATGCGCGGGAGGGAGTACAGCTTCTCATGTGCAAATCATGTAACGTTGCTTGCCCCGGAAGAGAAAGCTTACAGTACACTTTTGTGATGTGAAAAGGTAACCGCACGACCGCGAAGATTAATGTCCACTTCAGTTACAGCTGTGTGCCCTAAAAAAAGTTTAAGCTGTGATTTTTTTTAACTCGGTACCTCACTGCTCTCCTCGTCTATCATTTTATTGCACGGCAGTCAGTTCCATGAGGTGCGATGTGACCACGAGCTTACGTACTACAGCCTACAGGTACTCGGTTTACAAAAAGAAGAAGAAGAAGAAGAAGAGCAAGTCGATGCAAAAAGGGATCGGACTAGCTGCAATTTCTTGCTACGTACTGCTACCTCCGCTGCCGTTTTGTTTTTGGCTTTCGTTTTTCTCTGTTCCATGCGCGTGGACATGGCGGTGCCTGTCGCCCGCGTGATGCCGATGGCGATGCCGACGACACTTGTCTTGTCTGGACGAGGTTGGGGCACGGAATGGAATCCCAACGACGCTTCCCTGCTCCCAACCCGGCGGCTTCCTCCTCCAATCTCCATCCTCGAGCCGGTCTCGAATCTAGCTAGGCCCAACAACGCGGACCTCAGCGTGGGCTTCACGCTTCCAGATGGCGCCTTCACTTCTCCTCCTCTCCTGTCTCCTCTCTCTCTCTCTCTCTCTCTCTCTCTCTCTCTCTCCGCGTATCAAGGAAAGTTCCATCTTTTATGTGGACCATACTGTTGAGGACTTTTGGGCCATCCAAGTTCATAGATTATGTGGGCTGGGCTAGTCTGGGCCGTCCTTGCGTTCTGGGCCGATACCCGTTCCCGTCGCGCAGATGACAATCCACCGGAATTCTAATCCTCCCGCGACGCCACCGTCGTCACGAACGCGAAACCGAATCCACCAGCTGCTAGTGCTAAAAGGGTAGAGACGCGAAAACAACCGGCGGCGCAAACCGAAAGAAAATCAGAAAAATTTCGGGGTCCCGTGTCTGCCCGCTCTCCCGACGATCTCCATCTCTCCCTCCATTTTGCCCCCTCCTCCACCTCCTCCTTGTCGCTTTAGGGTTTCTCCAGCTCGGCGCCCCGGCTCGCTCCCTCCCTCCCTCCCCAATTCCGCGTCCCTGATTCGGCGCGGCTGCCGCGTCGCCATGGTCTCCGGCGTCGCGGACAACCCGGACGGGGACGGCGGCGCCCAGCGCCCGCCGCCGCCTGTGGGGGCCGGGGCCGCCCTTGGCACGCCGCCTGTCTCCGCTGGCGCCGCGCACTCCGCGTCTACTAGCGGGGGGAGCGCCGGTTCCCCGTCCAGCCGCAGCGAGCAGCACGCCCCCGATGGCGCTGGCAAGGGTGCCGCCCCCGGCGCTGCGGCGGCGGCGTCGGCGTCGGCGTCCACGCCGGCCAGCGAGAGCACGTTCCTCCGCCTGAATAATCTCGACATCAACGGCGACGACGCGCCGTCGTCGCTGGCTCCTACGAGGTTGCCTTCTCCGATTTGCTTATCAGTGTCGACGTCCAGCTACTGCTGTGTGTGACAGTTTTCCATTCGAAACTTGTGGAGATTGGGTATGGTCACGTGAAGTGCCAATGCTAGTTCGTGGGGCCATATTTCCCCGCTATTAGAATTATGTTGTGGTCTGGTTCCTGTGTGGTTAATTGGTTATTTTGGAGACAGGCCTTGATACAGTGTGTTGGCCACGAAAAAGGATGTCCTAAAGATACATGAACAACAATACTGTGGGAAACTACCCGTTCCGTGTAGTAATGTGTGTGTGTGAGCAAGAAAAAAGCACTTCCCAGAGATTGTAGACTGGCTAGACCCAGTTGTTTAATTAACATATACTACAATCCAATATGTGCCTGTCACCTTCTGTTTCATTAAAAAGAATATGTGTGGCAGGACGAATTATAACCTGTTGTTATTTTGACATGAATGGTTCATGTGCAACCATGGTTTACTCCGAAGCATATATACCAGATTATGCCTAGGTTTTCCATCTTAAGTGTCTATATGATGTATATGCACCTATGTTAACCAGTAAAAACATTGTCCATATAGCCTGCATTATTCTAGAGTCATATACTACAGAAATTGAACCTAGCAGTTACCTATATATGTATGTTTTGCTACTACTCATGAGGGTTGTATATGATGTCGCTGCCTGTAGATAGGCTACACAGACTTCCATGTATACAGATTTACTTATAATGATAAAAGGTTGAAAGTTCATTTTGCAGAAGTTTCTACTCTCAGTACTCTCTTTTGTATCCTTTCTTTTAGTTACTTATCTAAGTTTTGATGCATTGTAAAACTGCAGCAAGAAGAAAAAGAGAGGCGCACGGGCAGTCGGTCCTGATAAAGGTAACCGGGGACTGCGCCAGTTTAGTATGAAAGGTGAGACTACTTTTTTTTTTCTTCCATGTTAATACTACTAACTGAAAGTAATCTGTGTAAAGTTAAGTTACATTAATGCAGTTATCTAGTATGCATTCTCTGTTTCCATCATATTACTGCATTCATTTTGTGATACATTCAATGGCTCTGTTTATAGCAAATGCTCCAGTAAAATGGTGGATGCAAAATATCTTAGATGTGTGTTTCATTTGTTCCTTGCAGTTTGTGAGAAAGTTGAAAGTAAAGGGAGAACAACATATAATGAGGCCAGTACCTTTTCATTCTATTATCCAGTTTTTTCTTCTTGGTATTCGAATCATGCATTCTAGATCAGTTATGTTTACTTTTCTGATAAAAAACCTGCCAATTTGCATATGCAAGCTCATGAATCATTTACATGTAGCATTTCTACCTTTTAAGATTCGATCCACTTTTTGAAAAGGGAAGTAAGATTGGATACACTCTAAAACCCAAATGGTATTATCTGTACCAGGATGATCTGTCCACTTGGTCATTGTTTGTATGTGACCACTACCGTACATTATATCTAGATAGTTTTTGGGCTTCCTTTTGATCATTGAAAATTCTGTTGTGCAGCTCTGTTTGTAGTGAATAGTGATACTAAATTTTATTCATATGTATCTTCTTCGTTTTCACAGGTGGCGGATGAACTTGTAGCTGAGTTTACAGACCCCAATAATAATATTGAGGCACCAGATCCTGATAATCCTAATGCAGTAAGAAATGTGCCTTATACTTGGTGTATTTATTTGATCTGATATGTGATCAGTCCTCACTTTACGTTAAAATGCAGCAACAATATGATGAGAAAAATATAAGACGAAGAGTTTACGATGCTTTAAATGTTCTGATGGCTATGGACATTATATCTAAAGATAAAAAGGAAATCCAGTGGAAGGGCTTGCCCCGGACTAGTATAAGTGATATTGAAGAATTGAAGGTTCTTTTCTCTCTTAAAACAATGTATTTTGACATTTGATGTACTTTTGCTTGTTTTATTCATTGCTTTAACCCTTTTTACAGACGGAGCTTGTGGGACTAAAAGGTAGGATTGAGAAGAAAAGTTCTTATTTACAGGAGCTACAAGATCAAGTAAGGATATGACACCAGTTTCCTCTTCCCACGTCTGGTTGATGCAGTTGGATTTTATATCATTCCTATATTGTATGGCACAACCCTAGTGAAAGAGCTTATGATGCTGTGGGCTTTGCTTGATGGTGGCATGCTTTATCTTCATCTGTACTGATTGATCAAATGTTTTGTTTATTGTTATAAGGATTCTTAGTTGTCTCTTAGGCTGCATATTTAGTGCAACTAGCTGTCTTTACTGGCATATGCTGTTCAGACCATCAAATCAAGGTCCACCATTCTGGCTTCTGCATATGTATTTCGCTTTTGATGTTTGTGATGATTCATGCTTCATTAAAAAAAAACTACACTTTGCTACTGTTCTTGCATGTTCTGGTTTAGATTTGTAGAACACATCTGTAAACTGTCATGTACAGTTGTCACATTCAACAAGCTGTAGCAGGTAGGCTCCATGACCAGCTTGCTTTCATGAAACCAATGGCCCTTGCTCTGATTTTACTGAAAAGCTGGCTTGCCAATGCCATCAGCATTGTTAACCTTGTTTGCCACAGTGGGTTCACAGAAACTGTTAGCAGTAATTGTTACTTTATATTCTGTGTTACACTGTTACTATTTCTTACTTCTAGTAGTTCTTACCACCTACCAAACTTGTCATACCATGGACTTTTTTTTGGCATATCAAGTATGTAGGTCTGCAAAATCTGATTCAACGAAATGAGCAATTATATGGTTCGGGAAACACACCTTCTGGTGGAGTGGCTTTGCCATTTATCCTAGTTCAGGTGAATATGTTTTGAAGTTTATGGTTTTTTTCTCTTTTGTACACAATAGACTGAGTAAATGAATTTCACATCCTTTTGCACATGATTTAGAGCTAAATGTCAGGGATATTTGTTCTTTTGCTTCCAGACCCGGCCTCATGCAACCGTGGAAGTCGAGATATCAGAAGATATGCAGTTGGTGCATTTTGATTTCAATAGGTCAGACATGAATGATCCTTTTCCTGCCTTATTGAAACCGGTTATTATTTATGACTGCTCTTTAGTTTGACTGGTGCGAATGCTTCATATTCAAATCTCATTTAAATGCTTACTGTCAAGGTTGTTTGCAAATTGATTTGTGCAATACTGAAACATCATGTCCATTGTTTTTGAACGTGAAAATTATGTAGTTGCTTTATGGTGTTGGCTATGTTTTAAGCCTTAGAATAATTTTAGTGACACACAGAATAGCACTAATTTTAACCAGTAGATTCTGCTAAACTAATTTTCAAGTTTGGAGTTGATGTAAATGTTGTCAAAGTATCAATGCAAAGAGCAATTGGTTCTCAGCATATTGTTGTCGCTACTTGCCCTTTTGTGGTAGTATATACTATGTAGTGCAAGTTTGCAACTATTCTAAATTGGACAGATGAGAAACACCCCTGGATTCTGAATTCCATATAGAAAAGATAAGAAAAATAAGAACCTTATGCAATGAGTTCTGTGAATCAAATGTGTCCAATACTCTAGGTAGAATTGTGCATGTATGCTTCTTAGATCAACTCAAGTTTTCAGTCTTAATGTTTTCTAATTTTTGTTCTGAAACTGCAGCACCCCATTTGAGTTGCATGATGACTCATATGTCCTAAAAGAAATGCTGTTCTGTGGAAGAGAACAACATGACAGCACTCAAGAGCCAATCTCAAATGGAGGTGAGAGCTCAAGCATGTCAAATATTTACTGGGAACAGGTACAGCATGCAGGGCGGCCAAATAATGGCACAGTTAGGTTACCAGGCTCACCGCCTATTCCAGGAATATTGAAAGGGCGTGTGAAGCACGAGCACTAGCAGTAGGTTGTTCGTTCACTGGCCTTTTTATCTGAGCTGTTTGTTTTTATTACATTTCTTCTTTATGTAAAGGGCCTGTAAATTATTGGAAGGGGAAGGTAGCTTGATCTAATTTAGTTCTGCACCAGATTGGTAGAACGACAGGTGCGCTGAGTAATTCTAACCGTCTGTCTTTATATGGGATCCTTTTGTATGGTTGAGAAAAGCATTGACGTGTTGTAATTTTGTAGAGCATTGTAAAATAGGTGACGTTGATTTCGGTGAAATGTCAGCAGCTTGAGTGCTTTATTCTGGGCACAAGAATCTTTGTTTGTTTCCGAAGTTTCTTCTACTTCTCATCATGTGATAATCAGACAAGTCCCGATACCACAAAGCACATAGCTATGTGATGATGCTCGCCTTCAGATAATGAAAATGGTTTGAGATTACACCCTTTAATTCAATGTGAGTCACTAGGATTTCCCCTAGCCTGCAGGGGTGTTTTGTCATTTTCTCACTTGTCATTGGTTCCCCTTGGCCCAAGGTTTAAACAAGAACATTCTTGTTAAAGTTTACAGAAGCGCTCCCATTTGTTCAGTCTCTAAGTGACCTATCTCCATAACTCAAATGTACTTGGATAATATGACACTACAAAATCGTGGAATAAAATTCTGCACTGGGAATAGCTTAAGTGACCCTCTGTTTGGTTACACGAGAAAGTCCAACTGCTGCTCTTGTGTCTTGTCAATGGTATAGGCCCTACATATTACTACTATGGGGACAACAACAAAGGATGTATTCGTAGGGGATAGAGTTGTGTGCGTGTATTTATAGGGGTGAGTCTATGTGCGTTTGCCTATGTACTGTGTTTCGTAGAAAAAATATGTACTCCTTCGTGGCACGACTTTCCATGAACAAAGCCAGCGAATTTCATGCCCATCCTCCTGCTGGCTAGAACGCGGGCGTCGCTGCGAGGCCACGGCCTTGTCGTGAAGAGAAGGGCTCGTGGTGGCATGGCGCGAGACGGGAGGCCTTTGTTTCTATTATTACCCTGCGAGCGAGACAGCCGCTCGTCCCGTCCCCGCCGTGTCCACCGGCCCGGCCCTCCCGGAGGCTCCCCTGGTTGACCGCCTCCGCCTGCTCGCGGTATAAGCGTGGCCCGGACGAGTCCTGGCATCGCACGGACCCCCTGTCTCTCTCGCTCCGCACCATGGACGCCCGCCTGGCCATCCTCCTCGTCCTCTTCCTCGCGGCCGCGGCGTCCTCGCCGCTGGCCTCCGCGCAGCTCGACAGAGAGTTCTACAAGACGTCGTGCCCGGACGCCGAGAAGGTCATCTTCGACATCGTCCAGAAGCGGTTCAAGGCGGACCCCGGCACCGCCGCCGGCCTCCTCCGCCTCGTCTTCCACGACTGCTTCGCAAACGTACTCTCATTTTATATATATATATTTATATGTATATCTATACATATAAATATATATGTATATATACATGACGTGCGTCCTGCTGTCTTGGCTCGATCATCGATGCAGGGCTGCGACGCGTCCATCCTGATCGACCCGCTGTCGAACCAGGCCTCCGAGAAGGAGGCGGGCCCGAACGTCTCGGTGAGGGGCTACGACGTGATCGAAGAGATCAAGACGGAGCTGGAGAAGAAGTGCCCGAACGTGGTGTCCTGCGCGGACATCGTCACGGCCAGCGCCCGGGACGCGGTGCGCCTGACGGGCGGCCCCGCCTACGAGGTGCCCATGGGCCGGCGCGACTCGCTCACGTCCAACCGCGAGGACGCCGACAACCTGCCGGGCCCCGACATCGCGGTGCCCAAGCTCATCGACGAGTTCTCCAAGCAGGGCTTCAGCCTCGAGGAGATGGTCGTCATGCTCGCCGGCGGCCACTCCATCGGCATCTGCAGGTGCTTCTTCATCGAGACCGACGCCGCGCCCATCGACCCGGATTTCAAGAAGAACATCACCTCGGCTTGCGACGGCAAGGACTCGGGCAACGTCCCCATGGACTTCGTCTCGCCCAACACCTTCGACTCGAGCTACTTCGAACTAGCTCTGGCCAAGAAGATGCCGCTCACCATCGACCGGCTGTTGGGGATGGACGCCAAGACGGAGCCCGTGCTCAAGTCCATGGAGGCAAAGCCTACCGACTTCGTCCCCTTGTTCGCCAAGGCCATGGAGAAGCTCGGCGCTCTCAAAGTTCTCACAGGGAAGGAGGGCGAGATCAGGAAGACGTGCTCCGAGTTCAACACCGCTGCGCCCAGCGGCGGCGCGTCGGTGATACGGGTCAGCTCCTTGAACCCCGAGGACCAGCTGCTGGGGGGGCTCCCGCAGCCAGGGGGCAGGAAGGCGGGCGGTCCCCTGGACCCGGCGCCCCTGTCCCCCAGCGAGCTAGAAGACAAGAAGCTCAAGAATGAAGGCAAGATCGCCAATACCAACGCCGATGAGGCGGCCGCCAAGGTGTTGGGCGGAGTCGTCGTCAGCGACCGCGGCGTAATCCAGCCGCCCAAAGTTGTGCCACTAATCGGCGAGGAGCCCAAGAAGGACGCCGGTCAGGTGCCGGAGATCGGCAAGCCCGTGGGCGTCGAGGAGAGCAAGATAGCGGCTCCTGGCAACAAGATCCTGGGCGACGAGCCGGGCAGCAAGTTGCCGGGGCCCGAGGAAGTTATGCCGGGACCCAAACTCCGCGGAGGCGCGCTGTAGATGGCCGGGGTAGCCGCTGGATCACCTGCCAGGGCGCACGCGCGCCCTTCTGGCAGTACGTATACCACACGCAGACGCAGTGAGCATTGTGTTTCCCACCCAGATTTTCTCACCCTCTATATCTATTATTGTTTGTAGAAGGGACCGGACGAGCAACGTACCGCAGCTGATTGCTATATATAGGTCTAATCACGCAACCGTTGTGTCGATTTTGTTTTGGACAGCGACCAAAGCCCCTGATCGTTTTTCTTTCTACTTCATTCATTCAAGTCCTGGAGACAAAGTTGTATGTTGTTTTGGCAGCTTAGGGTGCCGACGAAGTGAAATTGTACCAATCTCTGCTATCTGCAGAATGATATATAGTGTATGTTTTTCTTCTTCTTCTTCTTTTTGCGAGTACAGTATGTAAGTTTTTCGTGTTGCAAGCAACGGCATCATGTTTCGGTGCCAAATTATTGAACAAGTTTTGGCGCCAGATCATGCCCTGATTTACATGCTGCTGTATGAAATCCTGGGCTGATTACATGCTGTATGAATCCAGATTTGCTGATATGCAAAAAAAGAAGAAGTATTTAAGCAAATTTGGATTTGGAGCGAGATCATGCCCAGATTACATGCTGCTGTATATATATGCTGCAATCTTCATAAGCTCTAGCACTCTTCTTAATTTGGATTTGGCGCGAGATCATGCCCAGATTGCAGGAGGTCAGCACTCGTCTTAATTTTCAAGCTATTGCAATAGCTTGGAAAAACTAAGAAATTTGCTTGTGAAAAAAATTGGAGTTCTTTACCTGGAAACCTTTGTACTTAATCAGCTCTTTAAGTCTGTCAACTACAAAAGGCTGACCTCCTGCATTGGTGAGTCCATTATCATGAAGCATGACTTTATCTGTTATTTGTAGTGTTGAGGATCGCCCCCTTGTGAAGGTTGCAAGAACCGAAGGTATGATCCGAAAACGGTGGATCATCACTAATGAATTAAACATTCCCATTCTTCGTAAGTACACAGGGCTGGAAGAAATAAGGAACCTTCGGGAGGCAAAATCACCGAAGGTTGGGAAAGCCAGGGAGTTAGGAAGGACCGTCGTAGCGTGAAGCTACCGAAGGTTGGGGTGATTATTTCAACTCGCGCCCCTGAGGACAGTAGAGCGAACCTTCGGACGACAGCTTGAAGGTTCAAGACTGGGACCTCCGATAAAAAGCTCCGGGACGCAAGCCGAAGGCCACCACCGAAGGTCGAGGCCGAAGGTTACTTAGCATCATGTAACATGTGACCTGAGCAGAGGTGTACAAATCGGACTGTCCAACCAGTAGAAATTATCAAACACTCCTGTTGCAACCTCTTGATCTTCGGGAAAACCAGAGGGGCATCTTGGAAATATTGAAATAAGGTTGGGTGTATAAATAGTCCCCTACCTGGACATTGTACAGGGTTGGACATTTGAGAATTATAGTGCAATTGCGAGTGTGCATTCAATATTTCTTGATCCTACGTTGTTTTACCTTCGTTTCCATTCATCTGTCTGGTGGATCGAACGCTAGATCCCAACATGTAGTTCAGTCAATCAATCTGTGTCCATAATATGTTACTACCTGTCAATAGATAATAGATGTAGTCGTTCCCATCTAATATTCTAAATCTAATTCACTAATTCAGTAATTTTTTATTCTTAACTAGGCTGATGTTTGAGTCTGACCATGTCTGGTGCTCAGAAGCGCAAGAGGCAAAAAAAAAAAGACGAACTATTTGCTCATACCATAGTCACCGCGGAATGTGGAACACGGGAGCACCATTCCTATACGGGAACAGGGGAACATTTTCGTTCCCGTAGTGTAAAATTGCATCGAAAGTGTCGTTTCCCATTCCGCGTTCCTCGATCCGTCATCTCGGGAACTTCGGTGACTATGGCTCAGACTCAAAGAGTGCTCTTGAATTGTTGATTTGCTGTTAGAGAACACTAGAAGAATGATGCTTTTAACAGAAAATAAAGAAGATTTTGTTATGGAAGTTTCATTTTTTTTATTCTCTTAGCATTAAATCTTATGGTACCGTGGAGTCTAAATACCTTTTAGTTATTTATATTTTCTAAATGTAGACCCCATTTTGTATTTCACACCAGGACCTCAAAAAACTTAGGTAGGGACCTGTCTTTCTCTTTTATTATTTCCCAAAATGCAGAGTCTCATTCTGTTTTTTTTCAAGTATCACGTTATCTGAGAAGTCAGATAAAAAATAGAGGACGCCAACCTGCCATCTATGAAGTCAGAACAAAAATCTTAAGCCTAAACCTAGAGCTTGAGAGTTTGAGACAGCGGCAAGGGAGGCGGGAGGTGGAGGCACCGGACAAGGAAAGTGGAGCGCCAACGAAAAGCCAGGCGGCCGCCGCGGGTTCGGAGTGATGACCGACGGCGGCGAGACTGGAGACATACAGTAGTTTTTTATTTTTCTCCAGATTTACTCCTTTTAAGGTGACTTAAAATTTGTATTTGCGTAAGTCACCAGTATTGATCGTCCGATGTCTTTTTTTTTTCTAAAAGAAAATAGCAAGAGATGTGTCTTAAAAAAAATAACTCGCCCGGACGGGGAAAGACCGCCCCCGCAGCATTCTATTAAGAAGAGGCCAGGTTGACTCCGACCGAGAAACCCCCCGAACCCCGGCTCTTTCCGGGCTTGGGCCTGGCGGCACCAGTTCCGGCCGCCGTTCCACCGGCCGGAACTGGCGCCCCAGCGTCGGACCAGCCCCCAGGCGGCACCGTTCAACTGGGTCGGAATCCACAGCCCAGTGTCAGACCAGCCAGCCCAAGCACACGGGAGCACATCAAGGGTTTTTTTTCCCCAAGTGGAGTAAATTAATCCCCGACGGGGCTCGAACCCTCCACCTAGGGGTGCCATCGGGCTAGGCTAGCCACTTGGCCGCCGAACCTTAGGCAGAGATGTGTCTTTCAATTAAGTTGGGAAAAAAAGAATTTTTTTTACAAAGCAACGGCTCGCTGGCTCCTATGCCGCGAACCCCATGACGCAGCCTAGTAAATGTCATGTTTCATAAGCTCCACTCAATACAATCATTCCACAAGTTTCGAATTTAGTATAGCTAAGAGGCAAAGCAGTCTTCTGACTTCTGAGACAGATTAGAAGTGGTTTTGCTATAGCTTCGACGATCTGACTTGAGCGATGAGCTCCCTTCTCAAAATCTTTCCTGAAGCAGATTTTGGTACGCTGTCCACAAAGGTAACCCTCCTCAATCTTTTGTAGTATGCGACCTAGAACGTAGTTCACCAACAAAACAACTAATGTATTAGCAGGCTTGTATCATTCGCCGAGAAAATACAGATACACTTTAATTCTCCCAGGAGTTTCAAATATTCCATACTAGAAAGACAGGAACTGAAAGGGATAAAGTAACGATGGTCATGATTAAGCCGATGTTCCTACAAGGGCTCACCTGCTTCTCGATGAATTTCTGGACATCAACTTCAGTCAAAGAACTAACAGGGGACCGTACTACATAGGCAATAGGAACTTCCCCAGCTTCGGCATCAGGAAACCTTGGAAACAAGTAGAGCTCTCCATTAAGATATAACAAAACAACAGATTGGAAAAGGCATGTCCATAAGCAGCTATGAACCCGCAGAATTATGTGGCTCAACTTACGGAATAACAACAGCATCCAGAATTTCCGGATGAGATAGAAGTAATCCTTCAAGCTCAGCAGGTGCAATCTGCCATTAAAGCAAAGAAAATATTTAAATTCCACTAAAAGGGAAAATACATGATATGCTCGAAAATACAGCAATCCAAGTGCACAAAGGGGGGTTCCTTTTATGATAGATTGAATAGTAAAGAGATACACTGATTCAGAAAACTAGGGAAACTCCCATTCTTCCGAATAGATATTGCATAGGACATCTAGATGGTGGCCACAACACACTGCCCTTTCTAATTATATCTGAAAAGTGATTGTAAAAGTTTTACTGTATCAAGTACTCTCAATGAAAATCTAACAATGTCCTAAATCTGAATAATAATTTGTCTGAATCCAAATGCTTAGTAGAACTACGAACATTAGCAGCAGAAAGGCCCCAAATGAGGCAATCTGCTTCGAGTAAGGACGGTCCAGTTACTAATTTCCAGCCCACATGTTTATAAGCAAAAGCTCGCAAAAAACAAACAAAATGTGTTTGTGAAACAATCGGGGTTCTTTACCTGGAAACCTTTGTACTTAATAAGCTCTTTAAGCCTGTCAATTACAAAAAGCTGGCCTCCTTCATCAAAGTACCCAATATCACCAGTATGCAACCACCCTTGCTTGATTGTAAATTCAGTAGCTTGCACATTGTTGAAATACCCTAAAAATAATATATTCAATAAGTAGGAAAATGTTTTGGCCACAATATCCCTCCAGGACAGAATACTATGGAGAACTTTTGGATCTATTGTCAGTGTGCACCTAAAAACAATGCTACCAATTACTAAAGGCCAGTATAATATTTTTGACTGGGCTTGGTAATGTTTAATAGTTGATGATATGGAGAAAGAATGAAAACACAATATAAACAGTCAATGATCAAAATTTTACCTTGCATTATGTTTGGTCCTCGAACACAAATTTCTCCTAGTTGATTTGGTGGCAGACATTTCAATGTTTCTATATCTACAATCTTTGCTTCAACTCCTGAGACAAGTGATCCAGTTGACCCAAATTGATGAGCTTGTCCTTTTTCTGGGTACTCTAAAGATATGATCCCACAAGTTTCAGTCATTCCATAGCCCTGCACGAGGAGCGCCATACACCATGAAACTTAGGCATGACAAAGTCGTTCTGTTTACAGCTGACATGACTCATGGATGAAAGGAATGCCAAAAAGGAGTGCAAATTTTCAACAGTTTCAGCAACATAGTGAGTACATGTATAATCTGATCAAATGCATTCACAATGCTACATGTTCCCGTAAGGATCTTTTAGATAGTTACTTCATCAAACCACTATGTTATTACTAAGACATTTCTTAGAGCAAAATATAACTAATTATAAGTCAATTCGGCTGTCTAAAATGTCAATCGGAGGGTACTAAGGTGCTCAGTAGGGATAGGAGTACCGCAGCTATGTTATGAAAATGAAGAAACTTTGGGAAATATCTAGAGGTCTCATTACGTGTTGCTTGCCAAAGGTTATACATATATACAACAAATGGGCTGGGCCTAGTGACATATATAAATATAAACATGGCCCAACACTCCCCCTCAAGATGGATGATAGATATCTATCATTCCCATCTTGCTGCACGCTATATTACACTCTTTCACACCTAAGCCTTTAGTTAAACAATCTGCTATTTGACCTCCTGAGTTTACATGACTCAATTGTAAGATACCATTATCTATCTTCTCTTTAATAAAGAAGCGATCTATCTCCACATGTTTTGTTCGGTCATGCTGAACTAGATTATTAGCTATGTTAATAGCTGACTTGTTATCACACCAAAGCTTTAGAGGACCTTTTCTTAACACATTTAACTCTGACAGGAGGCTTCATACCCATAACATCTCACTCACTGTAAGTGACATTGCTCTATACTCCGCTTCAGCGGTTGAACGAGATATAACTGATTGTTTTTTGCTCCTCCATGGTATCAAGTTTCCTCCGACAAAAACACAATAGCCTGAAGTCGATCTCCTATCGTCAAGACAGCTTGCCCAATCGGCATCACAGTAACCTTCCACGTTTAGATGGCCAAAGCTCTTAAACATGAGTCCCTTTCCAGGACTGCTCTTCAAATATCGTAGTATTCGGTAAACTACATCTAAATGTCCGCTCCTGGGATCATGCATATATCTGCTTACAACGCTCACTGCATAAGAAATATCAGGTCTCGTATGACATAAGTATATGAGTCTTCCCACAAGTCTCTGGTATCTGTCTTTATTCACCGGATCACCAGATTCAGCACATAACTTGTGATTTGGATCAATAGGGTATGATGCTGGCCGACATCCAAGCATTCCGGTCTCGTTGAGCAAATCTAATACATACTTTCTTTGCGTGAGAAGTATACCTTTTGAGATCGAGCAACCTCAATGCCAAGAAAATACCTGAGTTGACCAAGGTCCTTCACCTCAAACTCTTTGCTCAGATTTTCTTTCAGACGTTTAACTTCTACTTCATCGTCACCTATGATGATAATATCATCCACATAAACAGCCAAGATAGCGATTCGCCTTCCTGAGTGGCGATAGAATACTGTGTGATCTCCATTACACTGCTTATAACCCATACCACATAATGCACGTCTAAATCTATCAAACCACGCTCGTGGAGACTGCTTGAGGCCATACAAAGATTTTTTTCAACCTGCACACCTTTTCTGCAATACCGTCTTTAGAAAAACCAGGTGGAATCTCCATGTACACCTCCTCTTGGAGATCACCATGCAAAAATGCATTTTTGACATCCAATTGATGCAAGGGCCAACCAAAGTTTGCTGCACAAGAGATTAATGTTCTTACTGTACCCATCTTTGCCACAGGTGCAAATGTTTCGTCATAGTCAATACCATATGTTTGACTATACCCCCGTGCAACAAGTCTGGCTTTATACCTTTCCACCTTACCTTCAGGATTTTGCTTAATGGTAAAAACCCATTTGCAACTAATGGCCTTCTTTCCCGCAGGTAGTTTCACAAGTTCCCAAGTTTTATTCTTCTCAAGAGCTCTTAGCTCTTCCAGCATAGCCTCATGCCATTTAGGATCCTGCTTTGCTTGTTTCCAATCTCTAGGTATTGTCACAGATTGTAGTGATGCAACAAATGCTCTATATGCAGGAGACAAGGAACCATAAGATACATAGTTGCTAATATCATGCTCAAATCCATACCTTGTTGGAGGCACACCAGCATTGTCTCGGGCTCCCTTTCGTAATGCAATAGGCATATCATTTAGAGCAGAGTCATCATTCTCAATCTCAGAAGTAGATGACACATCAACAATATCTAACGGAGCTGGTAAAGAATTTTCAGTAGTAGTTGCTGGATCCTCTTCCTGAGATCTAGGCTTCCTTCTCACATATACTTTCAAGGAGCCTTTATAGCGTGGATCAACTACAGGACTATCCCCATGACCAGGATTTGGATTCAAGTCATTAGTTACTGCCTTCACTCTTACTGGAGGATTAGAGCCACTAATCACTGCTTCCATTTTCTTTAGATTTTGCTCAACTGGATCACTTAACCTAACATCGTTCTCCCTCTCTCGACTAACCTCATTTGATTTGGTCGGGCCAAATTCAAACATAAAATTCAAATCAGTCTTGTTTCCATAGAAGGGCACAGATTCCCTAAATGTTACATCCATGCTTACAAATAAACGCCTTTCATTTGGACTCCAACACTTATAGCCCTTCTGTGCCGAAAAATACCCCACAAAAATGCATTTGATAGCACGTGGATCTAACTTTCCCACCGATGGCCTATGATCCCTCACAAAGCATGTGCAGCCAAAGACTTTAGGTGGAACCACAAACTTATTTTCACCCAGCAACACCTCACAAGGATTTTTCATCCCAAGAACTCTTGATGGAGTACGATTGATGAGATATGTGGCTGTCAACACAGCTTCACTCCATAGAAACTTGGGTACATTCATAGTAAACATTAATGAGCGAGCGACTTCCAAAATATGACGATTTTTCCTTTCAGGCACACCATTTTGTGGAGGTGTATCTAGACATGTAGTCTGATGCAATATACCATTTGTCGATAGGAAATTACTGAATTCCTTGTTCACATACTCAATCCCATTATCCGTTCTTAACACTTTAACCTGAGCATGGAATTGAGTCTTCACAAGAGCACAAAAATCTTGAAAGCATTTCAACACCTCGTCCTTGTGCTTCATAAGATATACCCATGTCATCCGAGAAAAGCAATCGATAAAGGTAACAAAATATTTCATCCCACTAATGGAAACCACAGGACATGTCCAAACATCTGAATGAACTAGCACAAAAGGGGACACACTCTTCATGCCCTTACTCGCATAAGATGTCCTTGTGTGTTTTGCAAACTCACATGCATCACAAAATAATTTGTCCTTATCTGCCCCACACGTTACATCAGGAAAGACTTTGAACATTTTATCAAAAGAAAGATGCCCCATTCTACAATGCAAAAGCATCACCCTAGATTCTCTCTCCCACTGTCGCTGCTAGAACAGTACACGGAGCATCATTTGTTTCTTCGCGATCCATGTACCACAACCCACTACGCCTGGTTGCGCTCCCAAGATGCCTCCCTGTTCGTCTTTCCTGAATTAAACAATTTTCCCGGTCAAGGATAACTCGACAATCCAATTGATCAACTAAAGCACTCAATGATACAAGGTTAACAGGAAAGGCTGGCACATGCAGAACTGATGATAATTTAATTGAGGGAGTGCATTGTACAATGCCAACACCTCGAATGGGTTGTGATGTACCATCGGCAGTTTGTATGGTCTCTTTACGTGTGGGGGGATATTGTATATATGAGACAAACTCACTTGATGTGCCTGTGACATGCTTTGATGCCCCTGAGTCTAGGATCCAATTCAGTTTTGATATTTTTGTTAGTATGGATGCATGGGCATAATTACCTTCATCTGTGTAGGCAAAGTTGATAAAATCACCACTATATGCCTCTCTATCTTGATCTTCAGAGCTTTCCCATTTCCCTTTCATATGCCTTGGTTCTTCTGGTTCCACTAATGAAGCATCATTTGCTTTAGGAAACTCATCTTGTGTTCCTACTACATTAGCCCTGTAGCCACCTCTACCTCCACGGCCTCTGCCACCCCTTAAAGCACCTCTATTAATCACTCTTCCTCTTCCTCTGTTGGGCCTGAATGGCTTAGGACAATCACGAATCAAGTGCCCAATATCACCACAATTGAAACACTCCCTGTCATCTTTAACTCTTGTTATTGCAAAAATAGGACGAGATGGAGACAAATCAATTCCTCCCCTCATCACCTTTAATCTGGACTCCTCTTGTGATATGGCAGCTATGGCCTCCTCTAGTCTAGGGAGAGTGGACTGATGAAAAATAGCAGAACGTCTTGTTTCAAATTCTGGGTTTAAACCCCTTAAAAATTGAATAACTCTCTTTTCTTCCATCCACTTCTTCACCCAAGCTACACACTCTGAGTGTGGCAACTCAATAGGTTTATAGTGATCTGCATCAGCCCACAAACTCTTTAGCTCAGCAATATAGTCCATCACAGACCGCTCCCCCTGTTTTAGATCATGGAGACGGTCTTCTACTTCAACCATCAACATCACATTTCCAGTCCCTGAATACATCTTTTCCAGTGCCTTCCATATATCAGCTGCACTTCCAAGTGTGTCAACAGTGCTAGCAATTGCTGGAGTAACAGAACTCAACAACCATGCAGCTACCAAATTGTTTGTAGCATCCCATGTACTCCATTCAGGACTTGACTTGTCCACCGGCTCCGATGACTCTCCATTGATAAATCCTTCAAGCTTCTTTGCCTTCAGCAACCGAAGAGCCCTTCTAGACCAAACCAAGTAATTCTTTATACCCTCCAATTTGACATCATTTGGCATCAATTCAATCTTCTGGACTGGTTCAGTGTGGACCACAATTTCCCTGCTTACAGATGCAGCCTCATCCTTCTTTGCAGTAAGTAGTTCCACTAATTTTCCAAGAACCTGCTCTATCCCTTGATTTCCCCCCATCTTGTTAGAGCTTCACTCCTCTCTCAACAAGCAACAACAAACAAGCTGCCTTTTCGTCCCCCTTCAGTCAGCACAACAGAAGAATAATTCCTTTGCTATCTCACACCAACCAGGCAACCAGCTTCCCAACAAGCGATAAGCACAAGCTCCAATACGAGTGCACTGATATGGACTTCACCAACCTTCCCGTAAAGCAATCACAAGCACCAGAGGCAACACCCGTACCTTCAATTGCAGATTTGCTTGCTTCTATTCCACCGTCAACAGCTGCTGCACACAGCTGCCCCCAATCTCAATCGGTCACTCTCCGCTGCAGTACCTCCTTGCTTCCGCTGCGCCTCCCGCAGCCGCCTTCTCCTGCAGCGCCTTGGCGTCCTGCTCCCGCCGCTGCTCCGGCGTGAGCCCGTCGTCACGCCCCTTGGCCACCGGCCGCCGCGCCTGCGCCCTCTGCTGGTCCCACACAGCAGCAACGCCTCCTCTCCAACGCCCCCGTGGAGCCACCCCTCCAGTGTCAAGCTTCACCGCCGGCGGCCGCCAGCAGATCAGGGAGCCGTGGCCATCGCCGTCGCCCAAGCTCTGACACCATGAAGAAACTTTGGGAAATATCTAGAGGTCTCATTATGTGTTGCTTGCCAAAGATTATACATATATACAACAAATGGGCTGGGCCTAGTGACATATATAAATATAAAACCTCAGCTCATCAGCTGTCAAAATTTTGCTGTGATTTCAAGACAAACCACCAACGCTTTTATAATAATTTATTTATCACAGCAGGGATTTCCCCTGCTGTATTTTCCTAAAATATATAAATCCATTCCTGCAGACCAGGCATCTTATGTTTACAGGTTGACACATTGTTCAGTTCATTGATGCTATTTTATTTTGAGCATGTAGATTGCACGTCTATCATCTGATAAATCACGCAATTTAATATATCAAAGTGACCCATAGAATAAATAAATAAAATACAGAACATATAACTGATAACCTATATGATTGCAACATTAACATACATAATCAGATGACAAGCAACACAACAAGCAGTTGAGTATTGTGCTTCCATGTATAGTGAAGTTTGGAGCAGCACAGCAATATTGGAATATGATGACTCTCCAAGTTATATGCACAACCAGAACTGGTCATCGTGTGCCTTAATTAAGTTATATGCCCAAGGATATAACGTTTGAATATCCAAGTAATATAGTATGCGGCATCAGAATGCTACTTTCCCTATAGTTGAAAAACGAGGGACAGTCGCTTTCTCCGTTCCAAACTGCAAAATCAGGTCCAAGGGCCTTTCATTTGGTATTTCCATCATCACTATTAGGTCCTTGTTGGAGCAGTATCAAAGTACAAAGATTCGAATTTTGTCGTCTAATCCAACTTTTAAGCTAAAGACGCTAGAAAGATCCTTGGTGAAGCAGTATCAAAGTACTGCTGGAAAAGGCTGAAAAGATGGCGGTCCTTTCAAACCCGGAAAGATCCCATAATCCTCATCGTTTATACAAAACACAGTACTACAAATCTACAATTTATCAACACATTACGATCAAATTGAAGAACTGCGAGGTAGTTCACGGTCAATTACCTGGGCGATGATGGCATCCGGAAAGTTCCTGGCCACGACCTCCATCACGTCCTTGCCGAGCGGCGCTGCGCCGGAGCCGATGAACCTGAGCGAGCTGAGGTCGTATTTCCCGGACCTACCAATCTTGGCGAGGGCGATCATGACCGGCGGCACGCAGAAGAGGTATGTGACACGGTGCCGCTCCACGGCGGCCATCACAAGGTCCATGTCGAACCGCGGCATGGACATGGCGACGACGGCGTTGCCGCGCTGCATCTGCGCGAACGTGATGACGGACACGCCGAAGATGTGGAACATGGGCAGGAAGCATAGGAAGACGTTGGGCCCCTCTCCGTGCGTGTCTTGATCCGCTGTCACCATGGGCGCCGCCGAGATGAAGTTGCGGTGCGTCAGGATGACGCCCTTGCTCGCCCCCGTCGTGCCCGACGAGTACAGCAGCGCGGCCGTGTCGCTCTGCTTTATCGGCGGGCGGCGGTACTCCGTCTCCTGCGCCCCGGCAATGAGGTCAGAGTAGAGCGTGACGCTGGCGCCTGGAGGCATGGAAGCGGTGGCGCTGGCTGCATCGCCGTCGAGCAGTATGTTTGGGAGGCGGAGCTCCTCGATTTTGGGGAGCAGCTCAGACACTGTGATGGCGAGCTTGGCGCGGGAGTCGGTGACCTGCTTGGCGATTTCCCTTGGGGTATAGAGGGGGTTGGCCGTGGTGGCGACGGCGCCGAGGGCGGTGACGGCGAAGAAGCAGACGGGGTAAAGGACGCAGTTGGGGGCGAGGAGGAGGACGACGTCGCCCGGTCGGACGCCCGCGCGCGAGGCGAGTGCGACGGCCGTGGTGAGGATGGCGGAGCGGAGGGCGGAGAAGGTGAGGGCTTGGCCGGTGGCGGCGTCGGCCAGCGCGAGCGCGGAGGGGCACGCCTCGGCGCGGCGGAAGAGGAGGTCGGTGAGGGAGAGCCCCGGGTCGGACTCGATGCGCACGGCCGGGCGCGGGGAGTGGTACACGCCGTCCGCGCCGTAGCCCGCGGCCGGCGCTGGCGCCGCCGTGCCGGCCATTGTCTCTTGCTCGGTCGCGTTGCGCTGCTTGCGCCCGAGTTGTTCGTGTAAAAATTTGCTGACGAAAGAGAGCGCAGAGCGGCGTGTAGGTGTGCCCCCGCTTTCTCTCGCCTTCCACTTCCGATGAGCCAGAGATATTAAAAAAAAATCTACCCGGGGACGAAAGCCTCGCGGCGATCACAGCGAGGGTTTTTTTTATCCCAATAGCCAGAAATTCGCTTCTGAGGAAAATCGAACTCAGGACCTATTGGGGCGCGACGCTACCAGACCGGGCTAGCCAACTGGCCGCCCGGCCTTTCGCGAGCCAGAGATATCTACACACGATGAATCGATGATGGAGCAGGGACTCGGTGACACATAAAATTGTTTTTTAACGGAACACATGAAATTGTCATCGAAATTTCGCTTATTTTCATTTGAATTTGGAAAACTAGATCTATGTTAACAATCACGTTGTATTGAAATTCTAAGTTGAGTAGTGTAGCTAAGAGGTTGAGATATAACAAAAGGATGATCCAATCATCCAACCGAGTTGTTTCCTTTCCTCCATTCATTTATAGGCTGAACATGCAGTTTAAACTTAAAATTTTCTCAAGGTAACTTTAGCATGGAGTCATATTGCCGAAGAATAATCTAGTAAAAAATAACCGGAGCGGAAGTCAAAGGTATTTTTCCGCAATATATTTTCATATTATATCATAACGAGAGCTGCATTCTTTTTTCCGCGCGCGCTTTGACTTTGAGCACCCATAGCTTTATTTTTTTTATCTTTGCCCTCCCCGCCCCCGCGTAAGCACGCAGCATCACGGCATCGCCAAATGGGAAACTTCAGACTTCCCCTGCTAGTATTCCATTTTTTTTATGAATGAGCACTGCTCCCGCTAGTCTTTCAAACAAAGGTTGTGTTTAGTTGGTGAAAAAGTTTGAGTTTTGATACTGTAGTACGTTTTGTTGTTACTTGATAAATAATATCCAATCATAAACTAATTAGACTTAGAAGATTCATCTCGTGGTAATCAGTTAGATTGTTTAATTAGTTATATTTTTAAATCTATTTAATGATCCATACATGTGTTTAAAAATTTGATGTAACAGATACTGTAGAAATTTTTTTGGAAACTAAAGAAAAACTATTCCGTTTTTTCTTTCTTTTTGTGACTTTGCAATGCGCTTGAAGTCGTGAACATCTTTGTGACATGCTATCGTTTTCTGTTGTATAGTGGCCTCTGATCTCTAGCAGCGTGGTGTGCAGTTGTGCACGATGCACAAGCAACCAGCTCGCGAATCAACCTCTGGGCTCTGGCTAAATCTGTTCTCAGAAGTCAGAAGAGAACCTCCAGGCGCATCGACCTCTTTTGGATGCGTCGCCGCATCTGGCGCTGGTCCCGGTCCCACGCCGGCACCCCGCGGGCCTCACTCACCCGACTTGGAGCTGAGCTGACAACGCGCCACCAGGCAGGCACACGCCGGCCTCCGCGACGCGCGAGCTGCGGCGCACGCGCTGCCACGCGCCACTCCATAGGGCGGCGGCGGCGCGCCCACACCACGTCGCCGTCCGCGGCGCCGGCGGGCGAGGGAGGCGTTTGACCTTGGCTGGGTAGTCCTGTTTAGTTGACGAAAAATTGTTGATTTTGATACTACAGTATATTTTGTTGTTACTTGATAAATAATATTTAATTATGAACTAATTAGACTTAAAAGATTCATCTCGTGCTGATCAGTTAGATTGTGTAATTAATTATTTTTTCAACTATATTTAATATTTCATACATATGTCCGAATATTTAATGTGATGGATATTGTAGAATTTTTTTTGAAGGCCGGGTTGGGTGGCTGCCTGGCGCCCTCTCTGGCTCCAGCATGGCTTTCATGCCGTGCTGACGGACGGACGGACGGACCACGCAATCGGCCAGGGCCAATGCAGGAGTTCCGCGAGGATAACCATGCGTGTTGTTTAGATCCCCGAAAACCCCCTACAAAATCCAAATTTTCCATTACATTAAAATCACATCAAAATATTAAATATAGTAAATGACACATGCATAGAGTACTAAATGTAGGTAAATAAAAAAACTAATTGCATAATTTTGATGTAAGTTGCGAAACGAATTTTTTGAGCCTAGTTAGGTCATGGTAGGACAATATTTACCGTAAACAAACGAAAAGTGCTATAGTGTGCTACAGTGTCCGATGTGACTTTTTCTCCCACCTTCTCCGGAGATCTAACACACAGCTCATGTGCTGCTCCAGCCCCAGGCCCCACAGCCCATTGCTGACTACACAGCCCATGTGCTGCTCCTGCCCCAGGCCCCACAGCCCATTGCTGACTCTTTCCGCTGGATCTGTCGATGCAGTGCTCTTGATTCTAGAGGCTGGCTGGTTGGTGATTGGATCAGGACGAGTACCTTTTATTTTACCCCTTTCTTTACATAATACTGTATATTAATACAACAAGTGATGTGGATGCTAAAGAGTGCGTCCAACTTGTCAGTAAAGTTTTGGGAGTGACAACTGACAACAGACCAAGCACCCAGGCGTTTAAAACATCTTCTTGCGAAATATTTCAAAAAAACATCTTCTTGCGATCATCCCATCCGAGTGCAGGATGCGATTGTTTCCATCGGTCCGTCGCCTAGATTGCTTCGCAGTTTTCACACATCACCCTGCGTCCGGAGATGCAAGCAGCCCGAGCACTACTGTCTCACTTGTTGGCGGATCAGCTCTCTTCTCAGAATCTTTCCTGAGGGAGATTTTGGCACACTGTCCACAAAGGTAACCCTCCCCAATCTTTTGTAGTACGCGACCTGCAACGCAATTCTTTAGCAACAAAACCACGATGCGTATTTCCGTGCCAGTAACAATCGTATTAAAGAAAAATTTACTACAACTACAAATTGGAAAAAGAAAAATGACTACAATTCCATGTGTGCTAGTGTACTACTGCACTAGTCCGTTTTTTCATAGGAAATCATATGTAGCAGTAGTAAAAAAAATCTCCTGGGAAAGTGTCTAAGGTGAAAATGGCGCGACCATGACTACTGAAAATTCATATAAAATCACATGGAGTAGCTGTAAAAAATCTAAGAAATAATAAGTATTTCATTTTCAGCTCTATGCATGCCCACAAAATTACGATGAGTTAAATCAAGTCATGAAAGCATCACCTGCTTTTCTATAAAATTCTGGACATCAGCTTCACTCAAGGAACTTTTTGGTGATCGCACAACATAGGCAACAGGAACTTCCCCAGCTTCAGTGTCAGGGAACCTTACAAACAAGTTAAATTCTCCGTTAAGTGATAAAAGTCAACAACTTTTGACAAACTATAAGCGGCTAAGAAATCCTTAAATTCAGGTGGCTGAGCTTACGGGATAACAACAGCATCATGAATTTCTGGATGAGACAGAAGAAGCCCTTCAAGCTCAGCCGGTGCGATCTGTAAGCACAATATTCCCATCAGATAAATATTCTATGGCCACAAAATGAAACTCTCATGCATATGTTATCGAAAATTTGGGTGCAAACAATCCAAATTTGCACAATAGTTGTGGAAGAGGGAGTATTAATTTCTGCAAATGTGTAATCAGAACAGATTGAAAACTAAAATATACCCATTGAAATAGGCCAAGTAACGGTATGCCCAAGATAAAATGCTAAGAAATCTACTGGATAATGTTACAAAACCAAGAAGACTGCTGTTGTCATGCATCGATCCAAATCCTTGTGCTGGATTTTGCGATTTGCGTAGGTCCTTTATGCATATGCATAGTCGCAGATAGGTCGTACAACAAGCATACAGAGCAAGGGGCTAACTGAGACTGGCAATCTGGCATATTTAAAGTAAAAAACTTTTTTTCTTAAGCAGTGTCTGATTACTTTCTTTTCTCGAAGAACAAAATGATACTTTTACCTGGAATCCTTTGTACTTAATCAGCTCTTTGATTCTATCGACAAAGAGCTGACCTCTGTAACGAACATGGCACCTTTTATGTCATTTCGAGTGATTTTGGTGATCATATGACAACGCAATCAATGAGACTAATGGTTTTGTTAAGTGAACATTTCTAGATCCCAGGGATGAAGTAAAAAGGCCATACAAAGCAAAACACGAAGAAAAAACTCAAAGAAACGCTGAATTGGACGATTTCTAGTGAAATCAGTAGCACCGGAAGAACCGATGCCCATAGCATCGGTGCATCCGATGGTTGTCAGAAGATCCGACGGCCCTGCTTTGGTGCAAAACTGAGCGTCTCTGGAGATCAAGTGAAGAAAGAAGTGAAGCACCGGTTGAACCGACGGTGTCAAGTAAAGCATCGGTGAAATCAACGTACTATGTTCCAGAGACGTTGTCAAGCGTGCAGCAGCCAAGCTTTCAGCACCGGATGAACCGATGCTCAATCGGAGCAAGCATCGGTGCAATGACGTCAGCAAGGTGCAACGGCTATCTGCGGATTAAGTGTCACCGGAAGAACCGATACCTAAGCATCGGCTCAACCGATGGTTCCTGAAGTTGCTGCGGCCGTGTCAGAGAAGTCAACGGCTAGTTCAGAGCACAGAGTGACTGGAAGAACCGATGCCTCTGCACCGGAAGTTCCGATGCCTGCGCAGATATCTGCCAATGGCTACAAACGGCTAGTTCGACTTGGAGGCATATATATATGAGCTCCCCCGGCCATTTGAAGTTTGCTGGAGTTGCTGAACATCCCACACACACCCAAGAATATCTCCAAGCCATCCAAGAGTATACAGATAAAATCCTTAGTCCTTAGCACAAGCTTTGTGAGTGTTAGTGTAAGGTTAGCTCTTAAGTGAGTGATCAAGTAAGGTTTAGATCCTTGTCCTGTGGTTCTAGAGGGAACCATCCTTGTATCTTGGTGCGCCGGCCATCCTTGGAGCTTTGGTGGCTCGCCGGCAAGTCAACGACCCTTCGGCTTGGTGTGGAGCGGCGTCGACGACTTTGTGCGGGGGACGGAGACCCCTCCTTTGTGGGCAATCTCCCTTAGTGAAGATCGGGATCAAGGTGACCGTGATTGTGTTCACGGAAGAGACTTGATTGCCGGGAAGCGATACTCTTAGTGAGTGCTTCAACAACGTGGACGTAGGGGCGCCTTTGTGGCAAACCGAACCACGGGATAAATCCTCGTGTCGAGAGTTCGCTTTCTCTCATCCCTTCTTTTAACCTTCCGCATTTCATATTGCAATATGTGTGCCTTTACTTTCTTAGTATAGTATCTTGCTAGAATTGGCTATAGGTTGCAAAACTCTTTTGGGATGAGGGTTTCACACTAAGGTGAACCGTAGTTGCACATCTAGATAGTTTGTTATAGTTTAAATTTTGTGCAAACTAGTTGGAGCCATAGGTTAAGGTTTTAATAGTGACTAATTCACCCCCTCCCCCTCTTAGGCTAGAGCACCCGATCTCTTTCAAGTGGTATCAAAGCCGGGACTCACTTCTCTCACAAAGAAAGCCAATTACATTGGCAAATTTGTGTTTACCGGCTCATTACATCGGTAGGCTTCACCGCCTAGTGAGTTAGCTCTTAGGGGGAAAGGATGGATCCTTTTAGACCCGCTCCACGGTTCGACGGCACGGGCTTCCAACGATGGAAGGTGTTAATGCAAGCCCATCTCCAAGCGACGGGACTAAACGTTTGGAGAGTTGTGAGTGAGGGCATAAAAAATAATGGTCAACAAGAGAAGCAATATGATGTCACCGCTAAATGCATAATCTTGTCTTCTATTTGTGATAATGTGTTCAATCGTGTTTATTCTTGTGAAAATGCTCAAAAGTTATGGAAGACTATCATTGAGAACTATGAGGGCACGTAGGATGTTGCCAACGAAAGATATCATGTTCTCCTTGATAAGCTTAATAGTTTTAAACAACTTGATGATGAGAATGCCGAATCAATGTACTCACGCTTGAACACTCTTGTGAATGAGATTAATTCCTTAGGTGTGAAGCAAATTGAAGACTTGGAACTCATTCGCAAGATCCTTCACTCACTCTGAAGGCCGGACTATGATTTGGTGACCACAATTCTATATGAGAAAGAGCTCGACACAATGACATCAAACCAAGTCCTCAACAAGGTGATCGCCCATGAGCTACGCAATGACATCAAGACAAAATCGTCATCTTCTTCACCAACACATAATGCACTTGCATGCAAGCAACTCAAGAAGTTGAAGAAGATGACCATCAAAGGTAGCTCAAGTGATGAGAAAGAAGAGGATGCAAGAAGCTCCTCAAATGATGATAAAGAGCCAATGCACCCCAACCTCTACGAGCAAGTAAAGAAGATGAACAAATGCTTGAAGGAAATCAACTCAATGGGGTATATGGTCTTCCTCAAATATGGACCTCACTATCAACTTATGAAGATTGAGAAGAAGTTCAAGAAGAATAAACAAAAGAAGGAGAAGAAATCATTTGCCATATTTGGTGAATGGGTTAGCGGTGGTGAAGAATCAAGTGCAAGTTCAAGTGATGAATCAAACAAGAAATTCACCACCCGCATGGGATCATCATCCAACACTTGCTTTATGGCCAAAGGTATGGATAGCGATGTAAGTGATGATGACTCCGACTCTCCTTCAATTGATGAACTTTTTGACCTTGTTCATGAGCACCAAAAAGTCATTAAGAAGCAATCAAAAGAAATTAAAAACATTAATGCTCTCAATGATCTAAATGCTTCTCTTGCCACAAATTTTAAAGATTTAATGTGCAAATTCAAATTGCTTAGCAAGGAGCATGAAGAGCTCAAGTTAAAATTTGAGAACATTAATGATACAAATGACTCTCTGGAAATGAAGCAAGCTATCCCTTGTGCAATTCCTATCTCTAGGGTAGATGCTTCAACTTCTTGCATTGATTTAATTGATTAATCTTGGTCTAACCATTGCAATGAGAAATGCAATGAGAATGTTGTTGTAGAATCATGTGATGATCTCATTGCCAAGGAGAATGATGAGCTCAAGCAAGAAGTGGAAAGGCTCATGAAGGACTTGTATAGATTGAAGGGCAAAGGCATAGAGAGCAATGTCCAACCTTCTCAAGATAACCGTGAAGACATGGTGAAGAAGCTTGAGAAGGGGTCTACCGTGACTTGCTCAAAGTGCCACAAAGAAGGCCACAAGTCCAATAACTGTCCTCAACCAAGAAAGAAGCTTCCGGATGAGAAGAACAAGAAGAAGCTCACAATCAAGAGTTCTCTCATCTACTCGAAGCCCAACAGGAGGAACAAAAGCAATAGCACCTCCTATGTGATAAAAAAGAAGGCCAATGGCAAGGTGGTTGCTCACAAGGTTGGGAAGAAGGAAAGGAGTTGGAACCACTCCATTTGGGTGCCCAAGGATATCATCACCAATATGAAGAGGCCTCAAATGGTGTGGGTTCCAAAGGAGACTTAAAGCCAAAGACGGCTTCGGGGGGATTTGGAGGCTTAGCTTACAAGGTGAAGTGAAGGTTCAAGCCAAAGAAGCTAAGCTCAATACTTGGTCATTTGTTGCCCAAGTCCCCCATAATAGGGTAATGGTAGCTATATTTCAATTCAAGCATCATGTAGCTCTATTGCTTTTGCTAGGATGTTTGCATGCATTGCATCTCCTAGTGTTATATATGGTGGGTTGCTTGTGCCATGATTCTAATCCATGAGCAACCTACATGGTTTGATAAGTGTGTAGAAAACTACACAAGGTTACCCTTCATGATACATGGACTTCATGAGGTATGTATTTCATATGTGTACCATGAACACAAGCTATAGGGTAAACTTTCCAATTATGTCAAAATCAATGTGCATACATTTGCTTGGTGATTCAAACACTAAATACACACATTTAGGGGGAGTTCATCCTATGGCTTATGATTTTGAGACTAACATGTTTATAAGTTTATCTTTTGTAGTCTCACGTGGAGTTAATGTAACACCCCTGTGTTAATCAAGGTGCTAATCGCGGGTTAACTCGCTAATTACGGACTTAAGTTCATCATTAGCGTTCCTCGAGATCGCGCGGTAAGAATTGATATAGCCGTGTTCGACGATGTTTTTCTTGTTGATCCGAGCTCCAAATCAATTTTCGCCCAAAAGCAAAGTTGTAGACCTTCTATCCCTCTACAACTTTTATTTTGGCCAAATTTCATATTCCCATATGAAATTTGGAGTTTTGGGCAGTCAAACTTTGATCAAAATCATTCAAACGAGTTCAACTTTGGTACTGTGCATCCCCGGTTAGTCAGTGCACCGCCGGCCATCGACGTTGGCGTCGCCACGCGTCGTGCCGACGAACCTCGCCCATCGTGCTCCCGCACCGTCCTTATCCGCACGGAGTCGTGCCCGTTTTCGCCTCCCCGTTCCCCATTCCTCACCCCTGTGGAGCACGCAGCCGTGCCCTAACACGAGCAGAGCTCGTCGCCGTTCGTCGCTCCGACCACCCTCGCCGCTCCGCTTCGATTGCTCGCACACCAAGCCGATTTACCTCGCCCCAAAGCTCTACCACCCCTTCTCGAGCTCGATTGAGCCGCTCCCCGGCCAAATCGGCGCCCAGAACACCGCGGCCGCCATTGTTGCCGCCCGAAGCTTCGCCCCTCCCGTCGAACTCCCTCTCCCGGCCCTCCTCAGCTCGATTCGAGCGCGCGGTGAGAATCCTCGCGACCTCCTCCTCCTCACTGACCTTTTCCCCCTCGGATTCCGCGGCCGCCACCTCTGGAACGACGCCGCGCCGCCGTGGCCGCGCCAACCTCCGCTGCTCGCCGTCGTGGAGCGCCCCTGCGCGAGCTCGGGCGCCCCCGCCGCGCGCCTTGGGGCCGCGGAGCTCCCCTGGCCACCGTGCTGCCCTGCCCCGCAGCCGCCTTGGCCCATAGCCAGCAAACCAAGCACGCCACGCCGCCGGCAATGGCCCTGGTGGCCATGGCGTGACTGTGTTGCTCGTTTGCTACTGTAGTTCTGTCGTGTGAATTTTGTTTCATTTCATGTGAAGCTTGCAAAATACATAAAAAAATAAGGAAAAATGCTAAAAATGCAAACTAAGTTTTGTTAGTTTACTTAAATCAAGATCTTCAGAGGAAAAAATACCCATGCATGTTAAATGTCAGTTTTGCCCCTGTTAGATTTTGTTTTGTGCTTAAGCTTGTTTAATTTATTTCCTGCTGTTTTGTTGCCCTAAAAATTGTGAAACTTTGGCAGTAGCTTACTCTTTGAACGGGTAGTCCACTGAAAAATTTCCATGTGTAGAAGCTTTGTGTAGGTTGCAAATCTTTTATGCTCGATTTATTATGGCTAGGGGTAAAATAAATGTTTTCTTTTTCGCAATGTACCTTTTTAAAGTGGTTTGGTTCCAGCTTAGCCCATGTATTCTTGCATTAGGATCAAAATAGGTTGCACTTGAGAAATATTTGGTTCTATTTGCTTGTTCGTAATTAAATCTCTAATAAATCGTTGCCAAATTATTTCTTTCGTTTAATTGCCGTATTGCATTCTGAGTGCCCTGCATCATTTCATTGCACCATTTTAAGTCTTGCATGGCATCTTTCCTTACGTGTAGACTTCGCGAGTGAAGCCGTCTACGAGTTGATCGCTGAGCCGCTCCAGGAGCCGCAAGCAGGGGAACCACAAGCCGAAGCAGCCGTCGAGCCAGATCCAGAAGTCGCTAACCCCGCTGGCTGGCAAGGCAAGCCCCGGTGCATGACCCTTAATTTCAGTATTCAATAATCGTTATATAATTATTGTGCATTTAAGTTTCTAGGAGTTGATTGGAACCTTAGATGCATGATCCCTAGGTTTCCTCAGTCACTCTACTAGTATACAGGTCGTTAGTACTGCAATGCTTAATTAGGATTCGGTAGAAGACGAGTGATTCCTGTCACTCGCGAGATATAGGTTTGGTTACTTATGAGAAAGTTGCTGCAGAATGAATCTTTGAGAAAAAGAAAGGAAAAATGGAGACCGGGCGGAGATGGATTGGTTATGGATATGGAAGTTATGGAAAGTAAGCCTCCGCCTGTGTCGATTGAGGACCGTACCGTTGTTGGCACTACTGATCGAGGATTGAACAGTACTAACCGCATGCCGGGAGTAGGAGGTAGTCGAAACCGGTAAGCTCAGTACCATATGTGCACCGGTAGGCGGACTTGATACTGTCTTCACCAGTGGAGCTAGTATCCAAACTCATGGCTGACCCTTCGTTGGTATCGGTGGGGCTAGCAGTCCCGGGTCGCAGGGCAGTTCGCCTATTCGGTGTGCATATGTGAAGGGTTGGTGTGTATAGCCCGACGGGGCATATACGTGCCGTGTTGGTTAGGTCCACCTTGCAAGGTTAAATCGAATCGATTCGCCGTGACTCGCGGATATGAGAACCTTGATCTCTCTGTCACATCGTAGTAAAGAAGTGGAATGAGTCTGAACTGAGAATGTTGGTTGTGGTAAGCTGAAAAGATAATGTGATCAACCATGTATGCTCTAGAGTACTAGGCAAACCTAAGTTATAGGGGTCAACTCAATTGGCGCTAAAATATTGAAAGTAAGGATTCAGTGCTAGCTGCTTTTTAGCAAAATAACTCCAGAGCCAAAAAGCCTTTCATGTCTAGTTAATGGGCTAAGTATACCCATGGTCGGGTAAGTCTTGCTGAGTATTAGAATACTCAGGCTTGTTGTTGCCATATCTTTTGAGCAGGTTGTATTCCGGAAGTCTTCGAGGAAATTAGTGTGTCCTGGAGTGGTCAGCCTCTTCCTCCAGGTTGGACGGTCGAGTGGGTCCCGTCTTCTCCGTGAATTGAAGGCAGGTGAGCCTCACATCAGTGGGCAAGATGTGAAGTTCGTCTTCTGTCGTCGACGTTATCTATCGTATTGTTTTAAAGCTTGTTTTCAACTCTAAATTGTTTTCCGCTGCGTTTGAACTCTGAGTTTTGAATTGTAAAACTGACTTGTAAACACTTGTTGTAGTTTAAGTTGGTGCTTCTGTTAAACTCGGTTTGTAAATGTCTTTAAACTGCTTTTATTGCTGGTAATCATCTGTGCTCGTCTTTTGGCGAGAGTTCCTGTGCAACCGATCCTGGTTACAGCAGGCGGTCTGAGTGTACTGGTTGAGTGCAGTAATTCTGGTCTGAGTTAAGTGTTAATTAGTGCACTTGATCGGTATTATTAGGACTGTCCTGTGACAGCTGGCATCAGAGCTAATTGCACTGGGGGGTGATTACTGGTGTACTTAACTATGTTAAGTAAACTTTGTTTGCAAAAATTTCGGGTTTTCGAAAAGTTGACGCTTGATGCGCTAAGGAATAGAGTAGATAGTTCGTATGCCCTAATTATGTTCTATAAGTTAGGTGGCATCTAAGTATCTATTTTTATTCCAGCACTTCCAGCAGTTACTTCTCGTTAAACCTTACTTTTATGCACAACTACTATTCTGTAACGACGCACCTACGCTGAGGTAAGCAAGGTGAGTATTCTGATAGTCCTTAGAATAGCCCACGTGTTTCATACGTGCGCGGGTCCCGTATGTTGAGCATACGAGGAGGTGATAAGGCTCAATTCAAACGAGCCTGTCGCTATCTGCCGCCTGATATGGAGTGCGGATTTCTTACCGTGTGATTGTGATCACGGCCATCTCGTAAGGCAATGTTACGAGGCGAAGACTCGTTATGCAGTTGGTCATAACCGTGTACCTTGGGACACGTGTACCCTTGGGTGTCCCGTAAGGCGATTTGTACGGGAAGTGAATACGTTGCTTCGGTAATGTATGCAGCGCTGCCCATTCAGCGTCAAACGTTTGGGTGCCATCTCTATAGTGGATGGTAATGTATGTGTGAATATGTGGGAAACTGCATATGCGTTACCCGTGTGGCGTAGGACACATGGGGGCCGTTCGTGTGTGCTGGCACGAAGGGTCCAGAAATGGATATTTATATCTATCTCTTGTTGTCTTGGTTTGTTTGCAGGAACACTAACTACGTAAGCACGTTATGAATCCTTGATCGTAGGAACGACTAGTATATATAGGGAGAGTACGTAATTGTGCCACTAGTCGTCTTCGTATACCATAATTGGTAATTGTTTGGGTGAGAACGATAGAACATGCATGCATCTTGCATTCTCGAGTTGGTTGGTCGCTTCGTAGTTAATAGTTGTGCAACGTTATAGCTAGCCGAGTTACCAACCTGCTGTTCAACCCGATTAGATGCGGTTTCAACTGAAGCAAACCATTTTGTTCTCTTGGTGAACCATATCGCGAAGGGAACGATTCATGCTGTGTGTTCATATTAATTATGCACATTCTTTATTTGCATGGATTAGTCCCGATAGCGGAATGGCTAACCAAGGGATGGTGCTTTTGCAGATGGGCAATAACAACACTGCTAACCGTGGAAATGAGGGTCAAGGAGCACAGCCACCACCGTCTCCCTCCTTGACTCAGGCTATTGCGGCTCTTATTGCCGACCGCAATGAGCAGACCGAATTGTTGAGGCAACTGGTGCAAAGCAATGCCGGCAGAGGTCGACAAGCACCACCAGCAGAAACTGACTACATCGGTTTTCTTGCCACCCAACCACCTCTGTTCCACAAGGCCGAAGATCCTCTTGAGGCAGATGCTTGGATTCGCACCATGGAGGACAAGTTTGGTATTCTTAATTGCACAGAAGTGGACAAGACTGTCTTTGCAGCGCAACAGCTGAGAGGCCTGGCAAAGATATGGTGGGCTAGTCATTTAGCTATGCAACCAACAGAGAGACAGATTCCCTGGTCAGAATTTAGAGAGATTTTTAGGGCACATTATATTCCAGAAGGTTTCATAAAAGTGAAAGTGGAGGAGTTTCTAAATCTGAAACAAGACAACAAATCAGTGATGGAATATGCCAACATTTTCAATCATCTTGCACAATATGCTGCACATCATGTAGATACCGATGAAAAGAAGCAAGATTGTTTCCAGAAAGGGTTAAATACTGAGTTACTCATGCGTTTAGCAGCGAGAACATTTACCAGCTACAGTGACTTGGTCAGTAAAGCTATTCTCCAAGAAGATGCGATGCTGAAGCATG
This sequence comes from Panicum virgatum, assembly GCF_016808335.1. Lineage (NCBI taxonomy): Eukaryota > Viridiplantae > Streptophyta > Magnoliopsida > Poales > Poaceae > Panicum > Panicum virgatum. Next base: position 67,151,401 of record NC_053144.1, on the reverse strand, counting down.
AAAAGGCGAAAAAGAGGAAGAAATCACCTATTGGGTCTCCTGGGAATGTGGTGAAATGCCTACGCCTGGGATCCACTAGCTTTTCCCAAACTCAACATCAACTACGACAGGGGATTCCTGAACTTGTGGCTCCTCCACAGTTGGAGCAAAAGAAGCCCGTATTGCAGCATGTTTTTCACTCCCACCCTGACCCGTGCAAGCATCACCTAGCCGAGGGTTGCCATCACTCAGAGAATATCTGTTGTACTCCACCCAATCCAAGAAAAGGCTCTAGCAATACAAATAAGAAAAAGAAGATGTCGTATATTAAGGATGGGTGTGTGAGTTACACCACTTTTGAGGACGTGCCAGAAGGGGAACACGTGATGGAAGATATATTTTCCCTCAATGATCATCCAATTAGGGTTCTATTCGACTCTGGTGCTTCGCATACATTTCTTAGTAAGGCTTGTGCAGATAGGCACGGAGTGAAAGTTGATTGCATGAACACTTCATATAAAATTCAATCCCCAGGTGGTCAAATTATCACAAACCAAATGGCAAGAATGGTACCAATCAACTTGGCTGGGAGAATCTTTCCGACCAATTTTATCATTCTCCCACATCAAGGGATTGATATCATATTGGGTATGAATTGGATGAAGGCGCATGGAGTGGTGTTACATACTCAGGCGCATGCTGTTTATATCAATTCACGTGCACATGGTTCTACAGTGTTACTTTTGACCAAGTACAAGACACACAATGCAACCATGAATAAATTGGAGGGTAAAAGCTTAGAGGAGATGCCTGTAGTGTGCGATTATTCAGATGTCTTTCCAGAGGATTTACCTGGACTGCCACCTGATCGGGACGTTGAGTTTGTTATTGAACTCCAACCAGGTACAGCACCTATCTCTAGAAGGCCATATCGGATGCCACCGAATGAATTGGCAGAATTGAAGGTACAATTGCAAGACCTACTAAATAAGGGTTTCATTCGTCCAAGCTCATCACCGTGGGGATGCCCAGCTTTATTTGTGAAAAAGAAAGACCAAAGTTTGAGGTTATGTGTTGATTACCGGCCTCTAAATGCGGTTACCATCAAGAATAAATACCCATTGCCTCGCATTGACATTCTCTTTGATCAGTTAGCCGGAGCTAAGGTATTCTCTAAGATAGATCTTCGATCCGGTTATCATCAAATAAAGATCAGACCTCAGGACATTCCAAAGACTGCTTTCTCCACTCGCTATGGTTTATTTGAGTATCTAGTCATGTCTTTTGGATTGACTAATGCCCCGGCATACTTCATGTATCTTATGAATTCGGTCTTCATGCCTGAGTTGGACAAGTTTATTGTGGTATTCATTGATGACATCTTGATCTACTCCAAGAATGAAGAAGAGCACGCCAAGCACCTTCACATTGTTCTTCAACGTCTACGAGAGCACAAGTTGTATGCAAAATTCAGCAAATGTGAGTTTTGGCTTAAAGAAGTTCCTTTCTTAGGCCATGTCATATCTGCAGAGGGTATTTCAGTTGATCCAGGAAAAGTTCAAGATGTGTTGGATTGGGAGGCTCCCACATCAGTTAAAGAAATTCGCAGCTTTCTAGGATTAGCTGGGTATTATCGTCGATTCATCCCAGAGTTTTCAAAAATCGCTAAGCCTATGACCGAGCTACTCAAGAAAGGTGTCAAGTTTCATTGGAGTGACAAATGTGAAGAGGCTTTCCATACTCTGAAAAAGCTTTTAACTTCTGCACCTATCCTGGCTCAACCTGATACATCAAAACCATTTGACATATACTGTGATGCATCTGGTATTGGTATTGGTTGTGTCTTGATGCAGGAGAACCGAGTGATTGCATATGCGTCTAGGTCACTCAAACGCCACGAGGAAAATTACCCAACTCATGATTTGGAATTAGCTGCTGTAGTTCATGCTCTGAAGATATGGAGGCATTATCTCTTGGGTAGTCCTTGTCGCATCTACACTGACCACAAGAGCCTTAAGTATCTTTTTACTCAACCTGATCTGAATATGCGCCAAAGGCGATGGTTGGAACTGATCAAGGATTATGAACTTGAAGTGCATTATCATCCTGGTAAAGCGAATGTAGTTGCAGATGCGCTAAGTCGCAAAGCTCATTGTCATTGCATCTCAGCTATACCATTAAGCGAGTCTCTTTGCTTTGAAATGGAAAAGCTGAACTTGAGCATTGTACCACATGGCACGCTGGCCCATCTAGAACTCACTCCTACTCTTCGTGATCTAATCATCACAGCACAAAAGAAAGATAAAGGAATAAAGGAAATTCAGAGGAGATTATCAGAAGGAGATTCGAAAGTAAGTTGTTTTCACCAAGATAGTGAGAATGTGTTATGGTTTAAGAACCGATTAGTGGTGCCTAAGGATTTTGCACTCAGAAAGCAAATTCTTGATGAAGCTCATACCTCTCGACTATCAATTCATCATGGTAGCAACAAGATGTATCAAGACCTCAAACAACAGTTTTGGTGGACTCGGATGAAAAGAGAGATTGCCAAGTATGTGTCAGAATGTGACATCTGTCGTAGGGTCAAAGCTAGTCATCTCAGACCAGCTGGAATGTTGCAACCTTTGAGTATTCCTGAATGGAAATGGGAAGACATCAGCATGGACTTTATTGTCGGTTTACCCCGAACTCAAAAGGGTTATGATTCGATCTGGGTCATTGTAGACCGCCTGACCAAATCCGCACATTTTCTCCCAGTTAGAACAATCTATCGAGCAAAGAAGTATGCCGAGTTGTATATGGATCGCATCCTATGTTTACATGGAGTGCCAAAGACTATCATATCAGATCGAGGGACTCAGTTTGTTGCTCGCTTCTGGGAACAATTGCATACTTGTTTAGGAACTCGACTGATCCGCAGCTCAGCCTATCACCCTCAAACAGATGGCCAAACAGAGAGAATTAATCAGATTTTAGAAGATATGCTCCGCGCATGTGTTTTAGCCTACCCGCAGAAATGGGATGAATGCTTGGCATTAGCTGAATTTTCTTATAACAATAGCTATCAAGAAAGCATTAAAATGGCACCATTTGAAGCTTTATACGGTCGTCGATGCCGTACTCCACTGAATTGGTCCGAAGTTGGAGGGAGGACTATTTTTGGACCTGACATGGTTAAAGAAGCCGAAGAACAAGTTCATCTGATTCAAGAAAACTTGAAGATTGCGCAGTCCCGTTACAAGAGTTATGCGGATAAACGGCGTGACCCACTTGTTTTTGAAGTCGGTGACCATGTCTATTTAAAAGTATCACCTTGGAAAGGCGTGCAAAGATTTGGGATAAAAGGAAAGCTAGCTCCTCGCTACATTGGCCCATACCCAATTGTAGAAAGATGTGGTCCTGTGGCTTACCGATTGAATCTTCCAGAAAAATTTTCGGCAATTCATAACATCTTCCATGTATCGCAACTCAAGAAATGTCTGAGGGTTCCAACTGAAGCTATTGACAGTGACACCATTCAGTTAGAATCTGATCTTACTTATCCTGAGCATCCAATCAAGATACTTGATCGCAAGGACCGTATGACTCGTCGCACTACTATCAGGTTCTATAAGGTTCAATGGAGCAACCACTTGGAAGATGAGGCCACTTGGGAGCAAGAGGAATTTCTTAAGGCCAAATACCCTGATTTCTTAAGCACGCATCAAGGTACTTCACACTTGAACCTTCTTGTCTTATATTTTTCCGTTATGCTTGAATCTCGGGATGAGATTCCTTTAAGGGGGGAAGGCTGTAACACCCCTGTGTTAATCAAGGTGCTAATCGCGGGTTAACTCGCTAATTACGGACTTAAGTTCATCATTAGCGTTCCTCGAGATCGCGCGGTAAGAATTGATATAGCCGTGTTCGACGATGTTTTTCTTGTTGATCCGAGCTCCAAATCAATTTTCGCCCAAAAGCAAAGTTGTAGACCTTCTATCCCTCTACAACTTTTATTTTGGCCAAATTTCATATTACCATATGAAATTTGGAGTTTTGGGCAGTCAAACTTTGATCAAAATCATTCAAACGAGTTCAACTTTGGTACTGTGCATCCCCGGTTAGTCAGTGCACCGCCGGCCATCGACGTTGGCGTCGCCACGCGTCGTGCCGACGAACCTCGCCCATCGTGCTCCCGCACCGTCCTTATCCGCACGGAGTCGTGCCCGTTTTCGCCTCCCCGTTCCCCATTCCTCACCCCTGTGGAGCACGCAGCCGCGCCCTAACACGAGCAGAGCTCGTCGCCGTTCGTCGCTCCGACCACCCTCGCCGCTCCGCTTCGATTGCTCGCACACCAAGCCGATTTACCTCGCCCCAAAGCTCTACCACCCCTTCTCGAGCTCGATTGAGCCGCTCCCCGGCCAAATCGGCGCCCAGAACACCGCGGCCGCCATTGTTGCCGCCCGAAGCTTCGCCCCTCCCGTCGAACTCCCTCTCCCGGCCCTCCTCAGCTCGATTCGAGCGCGCGGTGAGAATCCTCGCGACCTCCTCCTCCTCACTGACCTTTTCCCCCTCGGATTCCGCGGCCGCCACCTCTGGAACGACGCCGCGCCGCCGTGGCCGCGCCAACCTCCGCTGCTCGCCGTCGCGGAGCGCCCCTGCGCGAGCTCGGGCGCCCCCGCCGCGCGCCTTGGGGCCGCGGAGCTCCCCTGGCCACCGTGCTGCCCTGCCCCGCAGCCGCCTTGGCCCATAGCCAGCAAACCAAGCACGCCACGCCGCCGGCAATGGCCCTGGTGGCCATGGCGTGACTGTGTTGCTCGTTTGCTACTGTAGTTCTGTCGTGTGAATTTTGTTTCATTTCATGTGAAGCTTGCAAAATACATAAAAAAATAAGGAAAAATGCTAAAAATGCAAACTAAGTTTTGTTAGTTTACTTAAATCAAGATCTTCAGAGGAAAAAATACCCATGCATGTTAAATGTCAGTTTTGCCCCTGTTAGATTTTGTTTTGTGCTTAAGCTTGTTTAATTTATTTCCTGCTGTTTTGTTGCCCTAAAAATTGTGAAACTTTGGCAGTAGCTTACTCTTTGAACGGGTAGTCCACTGAAAAATTTCCATGTGTAGAAGCTTTGTGTAGGTTGCAAATCTTTTATGCTCGATTTATTATGGCTAGGGGTAAAATAAATGTTTTCTTTTTCGCAATGTACCTTTTTAAAGTGGTTTGGTTCCAGCTTAGCCCATGTATTCTTGCATTAGGATCAAAATAGGTTGCACTTGAGAAATATTTGGTTCTATTTGCTTGTTCGTAATTAAATCTCTAATAAATCGTTGCCAAATTATTTCTTTCGTTTAATTGCCGTATTGCATTCTGAGTGCCCTGCATCATTTCATTGCACCATTTTAAGTCTTGCATGGCATCTTTCCTTACGTGTAGACTTCGCGAGTGAAGCCGTCTACGAGTTGATCGCTGAGCCGCTCCAGGAGCCGCAAGCAGGGGAACCACAAGCCGAAGCAGCCGTCGAGCCAGATCCAGAAGTCGCTAACCCCGCTGGCTGGCAAGGCAAGCCCCGGTGCATGACCCTTAATTTCAGTATTCAATAATCGTTATATAATTATTGTGCATTTAAGTTTCTAGGAGTTGATTGGAACCTTAGATGCATGATCCCTAGGTTTCCTCAGTCACTCTACTAGTATACAGGTCGTTAGTACTGCAATGCTTAATTAGGATTCGGTAGAAGACGAGTGATTCCTGTCACTCGCGAGATATAGGTTTGGTTACTTATGAGAAAGTTGCTGCAGAATGAATCTTTGAGAAAAAGAAAGGAAAAATGGAGACCGGGCGGAGATGGATTGGTTATGGATATGGAAGTTATGGAAAGTAAGCCTCCGCCTGTGTCGATTGAGGACCGTACCGTTGTTGGCACTACTGATCGAGGATTGAACAGTACTAACCGCATGCCGGGAGTAGGAGGTAGTCGAAACCGGTAAGCTCAGTACCATATGTGCACCGGTAGGCGGACTTGATACTGTCTTCACCAGTGGAGCTAGTATCCAAACTCATGGCTGACCCTTCGTTGGTATCGGTGGGGCTAGCAGTCCCGGGTCGCAGGGCAGTTCGCCTATTCGGTGTGCATATGTGAAGGGTTGGTGTGTATAGCCCGACGGGGCATATACGTGCCGTGTTGGTTAGGTCCACCTTGCAAGGTTAAATCGAATCGATTCGCCGTGACTCGCGGATATGAGAACCTTGATCTCTCTGTCACATCGTAGTAAAGAAGTGGAATGAGTCTGAACTGAGAATGTTGGTTGTGGTAAGCTGAAAAGATAATGTGATCAACCATGTATGCTCTAGAGTACTAGGCAAACCTAAGTTATAGGGGTCAACTCAATTGGCGCTAAAATATTGAAAGTAAGGATTCAGTGCTAGCTGCTTTTTAGCAAAATAACTCCAGAGCCAAAAAGCCTTTCATGTCTAGTTAATGGGCTAAGTATACCCATGGTCGGGTAAGTCTTGCTGAGTATTAGAATACTCAGGCTTGTTGTTGCCATATCTTTTGAGCAGGTTGTATTCCGGAAGTCTTCGAGGAAATTAGTGTGTCCTGGAGTGGTCAGCCTCTTCCTCCAGGTTGGACGGTCGAGTGGGTCCCGTCTTCTCCGTGAATTGAAGGCAGGTGAGCCTCACATCAGTGGGCAAGATGTGAAGTTCGTCTTCTGTCGTCGACGTTATCTATCGTATTGTTTTAAAGCTTGTTTTCAACTCTAAATTGTTTTCCGCTGCGTTTGAACTCTGAGTTTTGAATTGTAAAACCGACTTGTAAACACTTGTTGTAGTTTAAGTTGGTGCTTCTGTTAAACTCGGTTTGTAAATGTCTTTAAACTGCTTTTATTGCTGGTAATCATCTGTGCTCGTCTTTTGGCGAGAGTTCCTGTGCAACTGATCCTGGTTACAGCAGGCGGTCTGAGTGTACTGGTTGAGTGCAGTAATTCTGGTCTGAGTTAAGTGTTAATTAGTGCACTTGATCGGTATTATTAGGACTGTCCTGTGACAGCTAACACTCTAAGAGAATGTTTCTCACGATCAATGTGAACAAACAACTCTATAAGAGTGATTAGATAAATTGTGATTTCATGCATATTGAGTCATGCTCTATTGAACTTAAATGCTCATATGTAAGTTCATAGGCTATGTGCTCATACATTTGCTTAACCTTGGTGTACCAAGTGCTCTTTATTTAAAGACTTTCAATTGGTACATGCAAGGTAAATAAAGTGTCCCCCGGAGGTATGCAATGTTCTAAACTCATTCAATTGGTATAATTGTCAATCTCTTATCATTTTTAGAGCTACCTCCGTGCATGATATGGCCTAAGCTTTCTAGTTAAAACCTCTAGCTGTGTACTTGATTTTCACATTATCATTTTGTGCACATACTTATGGAAAGCTTAGCTCATGTCATGCTAGTTTCATGATTTTGTGATCCACCATAGTGAAATTTTCAATTGGTATCTTCATTGATATCATACAATTGGATCATGAGTCATGGAACTAACTCCCTAGGCTACTAATTTTCTCTTGAGCTATATTGTTTTGCAAGACCTTTTAGGTGCAAGACCTTTTAGGTGATTTGATTTCAAAGGAGGAGGAATGTGGATCAAAGCAAGGCATTGTAACATCCCGAAAACTCACTAAATTAAATCGTGTGCTAAAACCGTTTTTCGTCGTTGAGCTCGACCCCTCCTTAAACCCCGAACCCTAATTCCCAGGATTTCTCCTGAACAACCCGACACCTGAATTCAATTCACGTCCCGTCTTTTTCCAATCCAGCGCGACGCGTCGCGTCCGGCCGCCGCGAATCTCGCCCCCTCTTTTTCCCTCTCTCCTTTTTCCTCCCTCCCCTCCTGGCCGCGTGCCCCATCTCCCGTGGCCCGCACACGCGTGACGACGCCACGCGTGGCCGACCGCGGCCGCGGTCGCCGCTGGCGCGCACCGCCCCCTCCTTTTTCCTTTCCCTCTATCCCTTTTTCCCATTTTCTTTTTCTTCATTTCTTTTTCCTATTTTTCCTTTTTCCTTCACCCTTTTCTTTTTTTCCCCTTTTCTTTCTTTTCCTTTCTTCCTTCTCCTCTCTTCCTTCTTCCCCGTCGCGCGCCTGAGCCGATCCCCACCCCGGCCGTGCACCCCGCTCGCGCACACCGCCCGGCTCAGCCCCGACCTCACCACGCTGCAGAGCCGCGTACACGCACGTGCCGCCGGCCCCAAACGCCGCTCGGCCGCCGCCCGCCCGCGAGCACACCCCGACCCGCCGCCGCCCGCGCTTGCGCCCGGACACGCGCACCACGGCGCACCAAGCAGTGCGCGCGCCCACGCCACGCCACGGCCTCGCTCGCACGAGCACCCGGCGCGCCGAACCGAGCCACGCGCCGCACGCCTTGCCGCTCGCCGCTGCCACGCCCCTGTGCCCGCGCTGCCCGCCGGTCCGTGCCAGCGCTACTCCCCTGAGCCGCTCGCCGTCTCGGCGCACGCACACCCGCGTGGCCACACCGCTCGCTGGCCGCCCCGGTCCCGCTCGCCGCTGAGCCACGTGCTCGCCTGACCACGGCGCGTCGCCCGCCGCTGCCCCGCTCCGAGCGGCACTGCTCGCCGCCTCGCCGCCTACGCCACCGCCCTGTGCTCGCCGCTGCCGCTCGAGTCCCGTCACCCCTGCACCGCCTCGCCGCCCGTGCGCCACTCCACGACACGCAAGACCGGCCGGGCGCCATTAATGGTCGCCGCGGACCTCGCGAAGCCGGCCACCTACCTCCACCATCCCACCGACCTATTTGGGCTATAAAAGGCCCCCACCTGCGCCGCTCCTCCACACCCAAGCCTCCCCGGCCACCACCGCCTCCCCTCCCCAGTGCCAGCGCCGCCGCCGCACTCTGTTAGCACCGCCGCCGCCGGCCCGCATTGCCTCGCTCCCTCGCAGCACCCCGAGCCGAGGTGAGCTGGGGAATCGATCTCCCGCACCCCCGAGCCCCTTTCCCCCTCCTCTCCGCCCCTCCCCGAGGCCCAGGGCCGCCGGAATCGGCACCGCCGACGCCCTAGGCCGCCTCCCCTGCTCTGCGGGATGGAGGAAGGGGAAGGAAAGGGCATTTAGCCCAAAAGCCCCTCCCCTTTCCTCTATTCTATAAAGAACCCCTCCACCTTTGTGTTTCTTTCAAATAAAACCCCCTCTTTTATTATTATTTTTCCAAACAACTCCTCCACCGTATACAAACACTTTTAAATAAAACCCTGCCCTTTTATAAAATAACCCAAATACTTCTAATATTCCCAAACATGCCCTTTTTCCTATTTACCAACAAGTCCTTGGGCTCTCGTTGGGCCCTGAACACCCATTAACCTATCATTTCATGCGCCAAAACAACTTCAATCAACCCCAAACGTTACAATACCATTTCTAATATAATTTTGGACGTACCTTTAGCAAACCACTCAAAGATGTTACTTCTATCTCCATATTTTATGTGTCCCCGATTCGAGCTCAACGATAAACTTTTATTTCTGTGTCTTGATTGTGTGCTTGATTGTTTGCGTCGTAGATCACGGTGTGAACGAAGGAGAGCCCGCTAGCGAGCAGTACTGTGAGCAAGGGAACGAGGACCAGTTTCGCGACCCCGAGCCCGAAGGACAGGACCTCCCCGAAGGCTACGAAGACGGCAAGTTCAATCCCATCCTTTAATGCATGTTTCTGTCCTAGTTTTTATAAACTCAACCCAATGGCCTGCTTTATAAAATTGCATATGTTTTGCTTGCATGAAAACACGGTTGGATAGCCACCCCTTGATTTGTGATAACCATTCCTTGACCACCTAGATTAATGTCTGATTTTGCTTGGACGTTAATCGATATTAGAACGCTTAGGACTTTACTCATAATACGATTTACTTTATAAAGAAAATGTGTGCATGTGGGATGGGATAAATGTGGTGTTTTTGAAAAGAAAGTTTAGACGGGATGGATGGCATTTCTACGGATTTGCCATTTGGTGTACTCGTGCCAATGTGGCAGGGCAAAGAAGGGAGATATCCATCTTGTCGTGTCTAAGGACCGAGTTGGTGTGTCATCTCACCTAACTCCTCTATCGTGCAAACCACTCGACCGTTGAATGGGCAACGGCGTAGCATGAATCCCACTAGTTGGTGTGATAGCCATCAGGAGGGTTGAGAGCAACGGGTGACCAAGGAGCAGGGAGATGCACAGTGTGACTTATACCCCGGTTATACCTCAGAGTTAGGTCGATGACCCCTTGGTGAATCCCGTGATGGCTAGTCAGGCTTAGCTAAGGTGGGTAATGGCTATGTTGGGATCTACACCGACACGACGGTGTTCGAGTTGTGGTATCCTACTTGTGGGTAAAGTTGCACACCTCTGCAGAGTTAAAAGCTATTCGAATAGCCGTGCCCACGGTATTGGGCGAGTTACGGTGTGGTCACATAACTAGTGTTTCTTGGGATGGGATGGTGTGAGTTGTTTTGGAATTTTGTCCGGCAGTTGTGACGTGTGCTACGACGGACGGGGAGTCCGGTAGCAGTTTAAAACTTAAACTCCGTGTTACTCAAAACAAAAACTGGTTTCTGAAATGTTTTCTGCTAAATAGACCCCTGCATAAAATTTAGCTTTCCGCAAATTAAACCGTAACCTTATCCTTGATATACCTATGCATATTATTCTGATATAACCCCCTCCGTGGGTGTGGTTGGACTTGCTTAGTACGTTTGTACTCACCCCATTCTTACTTTTTACAGAGGAAGACCCAGACTTCGTACCAAACGACGCTGAGTAGGGTTATCATTCTACACCCAACCTTGCCCGTGGAACCGGCCCTGTCCGAGATGTTTTCGCTGACGCAGTACTCTGAGCCCGAGCTAGACCCCATGTGGGTTGTTGTCTGGTGTTATGTCGTAGCTTGGTTACTTATTATTATTATATGTATCGAGTGTCCTCCAAGGTTTGTACGGTTTTGAACCATCTGATGTAATAAATGTGGCATCGGCCTCCTGGGACTGGTGTTTTGTATCACATTTAAGTTCTTTCTTATGAGCGTGCAACAGCCAAGCTTTCAGCACCGGATGAACCGATGCCCCATCGGAGCAAGCATCGGTGCAATGACGTCAGCAAGGTGCAACGGCTATCTGCGGATCAAGTGTCACCGGAAGAACCGACGCCTAAGCATCGGCTCAACCGATGATTCCTGAAGTTGCTGCGGCCGTGTCAGAGAAGTCAACGGCTAGTTCAGAGCACAGAGTGACCGGAAGAACCGATGCCTCTGCACCGGAAGTTCCGATGTCTGCGCAGAAATCTGCCAACGGCTACAAACGGCTAGTTCGACTTGGAGGCATATATATATATGAGCCCCCCGTCCATTTGAAGTTTGCTGGAGTTGCTAAACATCCCACACACACCCAAGAATATCTCCAAGCCATCCAAGAGCATAAAGATAAAATCATTAGTCCTCAGCACAAGCTTTGTGAGTGTTAGTGCAAGGTTAGCTCTTAAGTGAGTGATCAAGCAAGGTTTAGATCCTTGTGCTGTGGTTCTAGAGTGAACCATCCTTGTATCTTGGTGTGCCGGCCATCCTTGGAGCTTTGGTGGCTCGCCGGCAAGTCAACGACCCTTCGGCTTGGTGTGGAGCGGCATCGACGACTTTGTGCGGGGGACGGAGACCCCTCCTTCGTGGGCAATCTCCCTTAGTGAAGATCGGGATCAAGGTGACCGTGATTGTGTTCACGAAAGAGACTTGATTGCCGGGAAGCGATACTCTTAGTGAGTGCTTCAACAACGTGGACGTAGGGGCGCCTTTGTGGCAAACCGAACCACGGGATAAATCGTCGTGTCGAGAGTTCGCTTTCTCTCATCCCTCACTTTAAGCTTCCGTATTTCATATTGCAACTTGTGTGCCTTTACTTTTCTTAGTGTAGTATCTTATTAGGATTGGCTATAGGTTGCAAAACTCTTTTGGGATGAGGGTTTCACACTAAGGTGAACCGTAGTTGCACATCTAGATAGCTTGTTATAGTTTAAGTTTTGTGCAAACTAGTTGGAGCCATAGGTTAAGGTTTTAATAGTGATTAATTCACCCCCTCCCCCTCTTAGGCTAGAGCACCCGATCTCTTTCAACCTCCTTCATCAAAGTATCAAAGATCACTCGTATGCAACCACCCTTGCTTGATTGTAAATTCCGTGGCTTCCTCGTTTTTGAGATAACCTGAAAGCAATCCACAGCCAAATAAATGGAGAGAAGTTATGCCCTATTATATATACCTTCAGGATGATGTCCATACACACACATATACTCCATCCGTTCCAAATTACAAGACATTCCAACAATCTTGGAGAGTCAAAAAATTTTATATTTGATCAAATTTATATAATAGAATAATATCATTTATTACATAAACTAAGTACCATTAGATTTTTTATTAGTTATATTTTCATAGTATATCAATTTGATATCATAAATCTTTATATTTCTCTCTATAATCTTGGTCAAACTTGAGATTGTTTTGACTCTCCAAGATTCTTGGGATGTCTTATAATTTGGAACGGATGGAGTATACTTTATATGCAATGCTTAGCTCGGTATATTGTATCATACATAAATGAAAGGGATGTTAAAAAAAATAGGAGTCAGTAGTGCCCCCTTTTGAATAAATAGGGGAGGGAACAAAAATACAATGCCTGCCGTACCTTGCGTTACATTTGGTCCCCGGACACAAATTTCCCCTAGTTGAATCGGTGGCAGATGTTCCACTGTCTCTACATCAACGATCTTCGCTTCAACTTGTGTGACAAGTTTTCCAGACGATCCAAGTTGACGAGCTTTCCCCCTTTCTGGATTCTCTAGCGATATGACCCCACATGTCTCGGTCATACCGTATCCCTGCAAGATGAGGGGCATTGGACACGCTGCGCAGAGCAAACACAAACTACAGTGACAGATTGCCTGGGGTCACCTGGACAATGTCGGCGCCAGGGAAGTCCTTGGCCACGGCTTCCATGACATCCTTGCCGAGCGGCGCGGCGCCGGAGAGGATGATCTTGAGCGAGCTGAGGTCGTACCTCCCGGCCCACCTCCCGTGCCTGGCGAGCGCGACCATCACCGGCGGCACGCAGTAGAGGCACGTGACGCGGTGCCGCTGCATGGCGGCCATCGCGGAGTCGACGTCGAACCGCGGCATCACGACGACGGCGTTCCCGCGCTGCAGCTGCCCGAGCGTGACGATGGAGAGCCCGAAGAGGTGGAACATGGGCAGGAAGCAGAGGAGCACGTTGGGCCCCTCCCCGCGCGCGTCCTGGTCCGACGTCAACATGGCGTGCGCCGCGATGAAGTTGCCGTGCGTCAGGATGACGCCCTTGCTCGCCCCCGTCGTGCCCGACGAGTACAGCAGCGCCGCCGTGTCGCTCTGCTTGGTCGGCGGGCGGCGGTACTCCGTCTCCCGCACCCCGTCGACGAGGTCCCTGTAGAGGATAACGTTGGTGCTTGAAGGCACGGAGGCGGTGGCGCCGCCGCCGCCGCCGCCATCGAGGAAGACGGCTGGGAGGTGGAGCTCCGCAACCTTGGGCAGGAGGTCGGCGACTGTGATGACGAGCTTGGCGCCGGCGTCGGCGACCTGCGCGGCGATCTCTCTGGCGGTGTACAGCGGGTTCGCTGTGGTGGCGACGGCGCCTAGCGCGGTGACAGCCAAGAAGCAGACCGGGTAGAGGACACAGTTGGGCGCGAGGAGAAGGACGACGTCGCCGGGGCGGACGCCCGCGCTCGTCGAGAGCGCGGCAGCCGCCGTGAGAGCCGCGGAGCGGAGCTCGGCGAAGATGAGGGCGCTGCCGGTGGCGGCGTCGACCAGCGCGGGCGCGGCGGGGCACGCGTCGGCGCGGCGGAAGATGAGATCGTTCACAGAGAGGCCCGGGTCGGACGGGATGGGCACCGCCGGGCGCAGCGAGCGGTACACGCCGTCCTCGCCGTAGCCCGCGGCCGGCACCGCCTTGCTCGCCATTCCCCTCTTGGCTCTTGCTGGCCCGTGCTCTCGCTGCGTCGCACCCGCTCGTGGAAACCGCCTAGCCGGAGGAGGGCACCTTCGGTGCCGTTCTCAGTGCACGGTGCACTGATGTATGCATGAGCATGCTGACCAACTGCCCGGTCCGTACTAACGTCTTACAAGTTACAACCAAAACATTTCACGTGTCAGAGATGATAGCATGTGAATCATTCTCCAAGTCAAGAACCACGAGATTTGATTCTGCACAGTTTTGGGATCGGTGTCTCAGTGACACATGGGACCGATCTGTGTCACTGGTGGCAAATAAGGGAATAGGGAATTGCAATGGCATCAAAAGGATTTTACCTCCTAACAGAAGACTGAAATTTGTCGCAGATGCTCGAGAGTTTGCTTAAATACGAACACACCGATCAATGCTAAAATAATTCATCGAGGTAGCAAACCAGGGACACATTAAAAATGGAGTAAAGTCCATAAGCGGTCCCTAAACTTGTGTCATTCTGGTCCCTAAACTTGCAAATCGATTGTTTAGGTCCTCAAATTTGTTCATTTGGGCTATCTCGGTCCTCAAACTTGTTTGGTTGCATCATCTCGGTACATAAACTTAGAAATCACCCGTTTAGGTCCTCAAACTTATTCAGTTGTGTTATCCCGATCCCTAAACTTAATTTTGAGTCTCATCTAGGTTAAAATAATACGATCTAAAAACTCTATATTAAAAATAATTTATAACTTTTTCATATAAACTCGAATAAAGACAAATTTTATATCAAAATTGTAGCTCTCAACATGATCTATAACTTCGTAGTTGAAAAGTTTCTGAATTAAAATTGTTTGGGGTCCCAAAATATTGCTGTAAGTCTATAGATTTTGAAATTTAAAATTTGAAATTAAAATTTGGGACACTAAACGACTCCAAATAAAAAACTTTTGAACTATAAAGTTGTAGACCGTGTCGAGGGCTATAATTTTGACCTAAAATTTATCTTCATTCGAGTTCAAGATGGCAACGTGTAAAATCCACGCAGATAGTAACTTCACAAACCCGCACCCGCGTGCCCAAACCCGTGCCCGCACCCGCGCCCGCAACCCACCGCGGGTATAAAATGGTACCCGTACCCGCTATCTGCGGATATCCGCATACCCGCGGCCACGACCGTGTACCCGCAAATAAACAAATAGAATATTGCATCCTTTTTTTATTAGGAGCTGCAGCAACAGCTTCTTCCCCAGCTGGGCGCCGGTGTCGGGGTCGGGGGAGCGCCGCCCGGCGGGGAGCGGCGGCCGGCCAGGAAGCGCCGCCCGGCGGGGAGCAGCGGCCGGCCGAGAAGCGCCGCTAGACTGGGCCGCGGCGGCCGGCAGGGGCGCGGCCGAGCGGGAGGCTCGAGGTCGAGCAGTACGGCGCCGCCCGCTGGTGCTGCAGAGAGGCTCGAGGCCGAGGAGGGATGAAGGGGGCCCGCCAGCTTGGGACGGCGCAGAGGGTGGGGGGCCTCGCCGGCTCGGGAGGGCGCAGAGGGCGGCGGAGGGGGGCTCGCTAGCTCGGCTCGGGAGGGCGCAGGGGCAGCGGGGCGCAGGTCTCTGGTGGGGGTGGCAGCTGGGAGCGGGGGGATTGGGAATTGGGAGAGAGAGAGAGAAACGAGTGAAACTGAAACCCTATATGTTTTATATACAGAGGTGGTTGGGCCCACATGTCAGCGCGGGTTTGCGGGTTCGGATAGCAAATTTTTAAACCCGTTTCAAGATATCCGTTGGGTTTAGGATTGTACCTGTGCCCGTGCCCGCGGGTACAAATCCAGACCCGAATCCGCGCCCACCGGGTTTGGTATCCGCGGATTTGCGGTTTTTTTTGTACCCGTTGCCATCTTGAATTCGAGTTCATATGAAAAAGATATAAATTACTTTTCAATATATAGTTTTTAGATCACCCTGTTTTAACCCAGATGAAACTCAAAACCAAATTTAGAGACCGGGATGACACAACTGAACAAGTTTGAGGACCTAAACGAGTGATTTCTAAGTTTAGGGACCGAGATGGCACAACCGAATAAATTTGAGGACTTAAACGGTCGATTTGTAAGTTTAGGAACTGGAATGACACAGCCGAACAAGTTTAAGGACCGGTGATGGACTTTACTCTTAAAAATGATAATCGGGAAGTCATCATAGAGTTCGGTGTGTTTGGTTGGAGAGCGGAATGGAATGGAATGGCTCCATCCTATGTTTTTGGAGTGAAATGGCTCCAATAAGTGTTTGGTTAGAGGAACGGAGCCATTCCATTTTGTGTTTGATTTGAAGAACGGAGCCATTCTATTCTTTGTTTGGTTGGAGAACAAGAATGGGGACTTGTTTCTGGTCACCCACTTCTCTCTTCTGGTGAGTTTACCACCAGTGATCAACCATAACCCACATATAAACAATAGAATAATAGTATACATCACAATTACATATATATCACAGTTACATATATAATTAAGAGATCATGACATATGTAACTGAAAATGCAGATTTCACTAATTGTTGGCGTAGTGGCTTTGACGGTCTTCCTACATATGATTGGCAATTTGCTGCCTAAAATTAACCATCCATTCATGATCTCTTGCTTGCCCACTTGATGTTGAAGCATGAGTAAGGGGAATCCAATTGTTCTCTTCTATGATTAGTTCATCACCCCCATCTTGTATAACCCAATTGTGAATAATACAGCAAGCAACCACAATATCAACTTGAGATGGATAGGGAAAGAAGGGAGTGGAATCATCGAGAATTTTGAACCTCCTCTTGAGTGATCCAAATGCACGCTCTACTGTAACACGAAGAGATGAGTGCCTAAGGTTGAACAGCTCCTTTTCATTTTGTACAGGATTGTTCCCCCACTCATTCAAGTGGTACCTTACACCACGGAAAGGAGGCAAGAATTCTGGTTTTGCTCCATATCCGGCATCAACTAAATAGAATTTGCCTAGCATATGAAGGACAGTTTTGTGATATTTCTAATAACAATATATGCCATGTTGAACAAATTAAGCTACATGAATTATCTGTTTATCTTGTCGAACCTGAAGCCCATTTTCACGCTCTAAAGCATCCCGTAAAACTAATGCGTCATGGGCTGTCCCCTCCCAACCAGCCAAGACATATGTGAACCGAAGATTAAAATCAACGGCTGCCATTACATTTTGTGTAGCATGATTCTTCCTACCACGAAAGGAAGCCTCCATGTCCTTGGTAACTGAGGCTCTTACGTGTGTGCCATCAATGGCCCCAATGCAATCCTATTTTATTAGGAATACAAGGCAGCAAGATAAGTTCCATGTTCCTTTAAGACTATGGAAAAGAAATCGAGATAATGTTGAACCTCACACCTTAAAATATGGATCCCGCCTCGGGTTCCCAAAGATTTTAGTTGGGGTTGATGAAGATGGTGGCCTAATAAACTCATTCAGTAGCTCTCCAACAGCATGAAGCACTTTGTTGAAATAGCGGCTGACTGTTTCACCGGATCTACCAAAATTTGGCAACTAACCTATTTTTAAGGTTGTGTCCCACTGTGTTCAAAAACATGGCAACATGCTGCTCAACACACATATGTATAGTGTCTTGCAACAGCCCACGATCCCTAAATAGTTTACAAAAACGGAAAAAGATGCTTTACTAAGTCTAATCCACACAAGTTACATCATTTTTCCATATTTTATTTTCTAGATACTCAAGTCTGATCCTATCCCATTCATCTATTGGTCCATATCTAATTCTTTCTCGAGGAGCCTGTCTTTTTCTTTTTTTTGGAATGATGAATAACCATAGCCATAATTGAAAGCAACATATGTGCTGCAGCCATATAAGTTAAAAGCTTCTTTCTTTTGTCCATCTAAATAACAAAGCAAAAAATTTACATAATCAATTTGTAAGCAATCAACATAGTAGTAACACCCAATTTTTCACCTGCAGCATCTCCAATAAGCTTTACCCTAACCCTAGATGCATACATATTTTCAGATCAGATCAATTACCCCTCATGCTGCAGATCTTGGACAATGGAAAAGAGGGGATGCTGGAGGGGATGCTGCAGTTGTCGATCTGCTAGAAAAAAAGAGAGAAAAGTTTAGCATTATCAATGGAGCAGAAGATGGGACATTGGAGGAGTAAGCCACTGTGACCTGTTCCCCTCACCTGAACCTGTTGATTGCCTTGGGGGAAGAGCTAGGAGGGTGCAAGGGCGGCAGTGCTCTGCTTGCCGTGCGGTAATAGGAGTAGAAGGGGAGGGGCCGGTCCTCGATGGAATCTGGGAAATCTGAGAAGAGGACTGACGGACGGCGGCTTCAGTGTTGGGCGGGGTCGGGGAAAAAGGAGGAGAGGCAGCCGTGGCACTACCCGCCGGCGGCGCCGGGAGGACCGCCCTTTTCCCGCGCGGCAAGAGGACGGCGCGCACGGGAAGAGGATGGGATGGCGCGAAGAGGTGGGGCGGTGAGAACGAGCGAGAAAAGAGGTGACCAAAGAGATAAGGAGCCAAACGCACCGCGAGCGGCTGCGTTCGACCGAAATATTGGAACCGCGCGGTGCAGCATCTCCTGTGAATA
Source organism: Panicum virgatum (assembly GCF_016808335.1). Lineage (NCBI taxonomy): Eukaryota > Viridiplantae > Streptophyta > Magnoliopsida > Poales > Poaceae > Panicum > Panicum virgatum. The sequence goes on along the minus strand of NC_053144.1, from coordinate 67,132,833 downwards.
TTCCTCTTTTGGGATTGCTCCGTTCTAGGTGTTCACGAACCAAATGCTGTAAAAATTGGAATGGAGCGGCTCCATCCACCCCCATCCCACCAACCAAACACACCCTTAGGGCCCGTTCGGTTCCTAGAGAACCGTTGCTTGGAACGATTCGTAGCCGGATTGCTTGCCTAATTTATATAATCTTTGATTAAGTGGAACGATTTCTAGGTGGATTTCTAAGGAACCGAACGGGCCGCTATATATGCACAAGGGTGACCGGGTCTGTACAGGTAGAGATTAAGTTTACAGTTTCTGCACAATGCGTGCAGCGAATTAGAGCGAGAGTATATATATACAGCGTGAATCAATTTTGTTAACGTTTTGGCTCTGGACATCTAGAATAAGTCCCACTGCCAATAGATCTTGTCGACGATACCTCCACCGCTCCGCACCGCGACATGGAGGGTCTCTGATGCTGGAGGAACACCCCAAAGCAATGGTACCGCGACAGACATGGTTAGCTTCTCCTGGAGCCCGTCATTGCTCGCCTTCTCTGCAGCGACAACCTGCAAAAGTGACGCCCATTACAGACTATGTAATTTTTTTGAGGGAAAACTACTCTATGTTATGTCAATGCACCAATGATAAATATGGTTAGTTCTTTTTCCTAGAAAAACAAGGAAACAAACTGGACAACTTTTCCTTTATAATGGATAGATTAAGGCATGACAAAGCCCTATCAAGCAAATTTTTTTGCACATGTTTAGTTCAACATACAGCAGAACATACCTCACCGCCATGCTCCAATACTGTATCTTCCACCACATCACTTAGCATTTCAACGGAACGACAAAAGCCAAAGATGCATAATCTTCTGCCCATGTCCAGACCCTGAGATATCAAATGGTATTACTAAAAGGAAGTGTAAATATGATAAGCAAATAAGTAGTAACAAGTATTTACGTTTGTTGCTGCTATGTTAAATAGTGCTCCAAGACAAAGACTTTGATTTGGATCCATGTAAGAGCTCTCCTGAAACCTGCGCAATTTTTGTTTACTCTTCAATTTCTGTTGCCTCTTCTGGAAAAATGAACTCACATGAGAACTAAATCCATATAACATGGGAAACATTGACGAGGACAAAGTAAAGCTTTGGCAAATAGCAAGTATTATGAAAGCCATACTTTATTAATGATACAAGAATACAAGAAATACTCCTATAAAGTTCGTAACAGTTTATCAGTCTGACATTCTCTGACCTAGCACCATGGGGTACTGTTGTGTGGTACGAAGTGCAAAATCTTTCATGTTTATAAGGTACAGCTGGAGATGCATTTGACTAGGGACTAGCTGAAAGCATTCACATCAAAATGAATTGTGTACCTGCTATTGATTCTGTCAGTGCAGGCATTGGCAATTAATATGTATTTTTATGAAAGGGAATATAAATGAAAAAATTCTGCAATAATTTATGCAAGATGTGTAGTTATCTGAAATTTACTCTTCCGTCTTTGAGGTGAATCTTGGATGCTAATAGTCACCACTACATCCTTTACAGCTTTTGTAAATAAGGTACATTGCAATGCTATGGTGATGAGCTAGCTTCTTCTGAACAAAATTGAATATGATGTTGAATACGCAAAAATATATCTTTTAAAGTTTCATTATTCCTTTAATATCTGTCGCATCTAAAAAATACTGAAGCGCATATACAATTGTTACAGAACACTGGTATCATACAAATAAACCTAGAATCAATTTATTGCTGCTTAGTACGATGCACTGGGCTTTCTCTCCAACTGTAAAAAGATTTATATACATAGGGTAGTGTAAAAATTAAACGAGCTCAACATGAGATACTAGTTAATGTAATTGTTCCAACTTGAAGATTCAGTACCTCAGAAGAACTAACACGACGAGGAACCAGGGAACCCCCAATTTGGACCAGCCCATCCGAAGTGAAGAGTGTGACCCTGTCTTCCGGCACCCACTGAATGTCTGCTACGACACAAATTGAGCCCATTAGTTAGACGGCGTTGGAAATGTACATACAGAAAGCACTTACAAAAAGCAAACAGAAGCGTGCAAAATAACGAACCCACTAGCCATCTTATTAGCTTTCCACGCAATACAAGACAGCAATCGTGGCATCAATATGTATTAGTAGCCTTTAGTCTTGACACACAGCAGAACAACACAACATACTACATCCAGCGCAAGGTGAAATCAATGCCGCCCAAGCATTTGGGCGGCGATCGAGGTTTCGAGAGGTAGCCGGCGAGCTTACCGAACCCGGAGGTGAGATCGAGGGGCTGGTCCCAGGGGTAGGGCCCGTAGAGGTCCTCCGGTTCGTCCTTCCCCGCTCGAGCTCGCAGCCGGTGGAGCGGCCGCGATCCGGACCGGCCGCGGCGGAGGGGCCGGGACCTTGCGTGGAGAGGGGAGGAGAGGGGCCTCCTGGACGCCAGCGAGCGGGGGAGGGAGGAGGAGGCGGTGGACAACGCGGCGGAATCGGCCATGGGTAATGACGGAGGCGAGGAGAGAACACGCGGCACGGCGGTGGGGAATCGCCGATCGCGGATAAAAGCCGGGGGGATTTTATGCTAAGGTCGGCGCGCTCGTCTTTTTCCTGTGGTGGTCGTGGGTTCCCGCGGGAGATGGACTTGGCTCCGGGCAGAGCCTTTGCTTGCTCGGCGGTGGTGGCTTGGTGGGTGGTTCCCTTTCTTCTTCCGGGTGGCCACAAGGCGAAGGCGTGGGATCCCGGACTTTGGCTGGTTTCTTTTCCGCGCGATGGAGAGGCGTCAGATTCAGAGAACGAATCCGAGAATGAATAGTCCACGATGATCGGAAATGGATATGGGTGTGGAACCGCGACGACAGTTTTGTATCTGGTGATTTGTCTTTTGCATAGAGCTTGATGCTCGTGTTGCATCTCCAAAAAAAAAAACTACCAAATTGGAATGATGGATGTATGGGAGGGCAGGCACATCACTGCATTTGGTTCTGTTTAGTTCCCAGAATTTTAGTTTTAGAAGAAAATTTTGTATGCATAAAGTACTAAATTAAGTCTATTTGCAAAACTTTTTTTTATGATGGGTGTAATTTTGCGCGACGAATCAAATGAGCTAAATTAATTCATGTTTGGCTACAGTGATGCTACAATAACTATCCTCTAATCGTGTGGTCAAAAATCTTATTGGATTGGACTCATGAATTAGCACATGGTTCTCTTTTATTTAATATTTTTAATTAGCTGTCAAAGTAGTAAACAACTCTAGTGCCGGAAAAATTAAACAGTGCGATTCAGTGGACTTTCCCTGAATGAATAAACACTTGTCACTCTTCCAGCCACAGAGCTCGTTGGTTACCAGGATAGGGTTAGGTGTCGAGGGGGCATTGCATTCACAACCATCCATCCATGTCGGCGGTATCTTATGGCCATTTTATGTGCTCTATTGTTTTTACACAGCAATGAGGTCTATAACGAGATTGTCACCGGTCGGCTTCGTCGAGTGCAACCTCCTCACAGACGTCCCTGCTCCCTCCGTTCCAAATTATAAGACATTACAACAATTTTGGAGAGTCAATTTTTTTATATTTAACCAAATTTATATAATAGAATAATAACATTTATTATATAAACTAAGTACCATTAGATTCTTTATTAGTTATATTTTTATATTAAATCAATTTGATATCAAAAATTTTTATATTTTTCTCTATAATCTTAGTCAATTTTGATATTATTTTGACTCTTCAAGATTCTTGGGATGTCTTATAATTTAGAACGAGGGAGTATTTTATAAGATCATCATAGATCACAAAGTCAGACTCAAGTATTTTCGGCTGCGAAAAAGTGAGATTTCTTTTTGGCTGGCTAGCACATTTTTAGTAATAAAGGTATCTGACAATTTGACATAAAATATCCCTAGTGTTGTCCGGTAGCTTGTTCTTTTTTCTAGTATCATATATCAATCCTTATTTTTTATTACCTTCTGTTTGTTTGCTCTTACATCTGCAGTCGAAAAGAATTTCTCCCCAGGTCAGCAGGCCTGGACAGGTGGACGATCATCACACAAATAACCCATAAGCAGACCCCCAGCCCACAAGAACCGGTCGAAATAAGCCCGGAATGGAACGGGGTTTTCCTAGCCTGGCCCAGGATTTGATCGCACCTTTAACCTTTGCGTCTCGGTCGGCGGTCACGCGGCTCCCCTTCGCCACCGCCGGCGGCTGCTGCAGTCTTCCCCGCCACGCGCTCCCCTCCGCCGCACCTACTCCTGGGAATGGATCGTCGTCCAAAATTCAACTAGCAATATCCAACTAATATCCAATTAATGTGACTCTATCATCCAATCCAATCCTACTAGATAGTTTCCACCATCCAATTCTATCCAATCCAACCTCATATACATATTATCCATCCGATCAATCCAAATCAACCACAGGTGGCCTCCAGCCCAAACTAACATGCAAAATTTACCTGCACAGCAACAGCAAATGACAATTCTGCCCGTCCTACCTTTATCTTCTCCCTCCCACGGGCTCCTTTCCCCTCCAGCGGAGACATAGCAGAGGCCGCGACGCCGAATCTTCCCTGGCGGCCGGCCCCTCCCTGCAGCGGCCATGTCGGTGCACAGACAGCGGCGTTCACGTGTCCTCCAGCCTCATAGCTCCCTTCGTTTCAGCTCCGACCTGCTGTGTTGTGTTGCTACAAGAAAACCGCATCCCCCGCGATGCAGCTGCTGCCCACTCTGCCAGCTCCAATCAATTCCCCGGCCGGCCGGCCGGCGATCCCCAAGGGAGGGGCCTAGCTTTCCTCGGATTCTTGTGTGCCCTACATGTGGCTCCTTGGGAGGTGAGTACCTACGGAGGCATGGCATTGGAGGCCCTGGTGCCGTCCCAATCTCAACAACGAGGTAGCAGCCGTCACTTTGGGTGTGGCGTCATGGCAGGAGAGCCTTGGAAATGGCCTCTTTTGGGGAGCGGAGGGGGCGGTGGAGTTGAGTGGCACTGGCGTTGGCAGCTGGGCCGCGGCCGCGTGCTCGTCGTCGATGCTGCTGCGTGAGTTCCAGGAGCCGGCCGGTAACATCCCGATCCTGGGCGCCGCCGTGCCGCCAGTGAAGTCCGGGACAAAGTCGGTCAGGACTCCCCATGCGGCGGCGCCGAGGGCGAAGGCGCCGGTCGAGGTGCAGACGAGCACTGCGGGATCTCGGCGTCAGCGGCGAGGCGCAGGGATGCGCAGCCTCCTCCCCCACCCCCACCCCCACCCTACCCGTCGGCGGCGAGGCCGGACTGCTCCGCGCGGCGGCGGGGGAGAGACGCGCTGCGGCGTGCGACGGGGGACTCCGACCAAGAGGAGCGCTCCCCTCCTCAGTCTAATAGGATTCGGATCATTCTCTTTTTTTTTTTACCCAATAGAGCCTAATCCTAAATTATCTAAAGCAAATGGATATCCATATCCAACCTGATCCAAATTCAGTTAAATCCAAGGGCCAAAATCCAATTGGATTTGGATTTAGCCCAATCCATTTCCAGGAGTAGCCGCACCCATGATCTTCGCCGCCACGCCCACGAGTTTCGCTGTCACGTGGTGCGACGGCCGCGACAGCACCTTCGCGCACGGGCACTGCTTCGGTCTCGGTGCTGGACGCGGCTCTTCTTTCTTCTCCCTCGGCAACTGCTTGGTACGGTGACGGATATTTTCCCTGTTGGGTGTTACGTCTGCATTGGACGAAGGCTGCCAGCACCGACAGATCGTCGGCGGAGGAAAGAATCATCTTGCGCATTACCCGAGAAGAGGACTCATTTGTAAATTTTGGAGAAAGTTTCACAATATACCCTCTAATTTGGATGACGCTTAATATCGCGATCCAAAATAGAGGTATACATGTAAAATATTGATTTGTATTTTTTTAATATACTCCCTAAATCGGGTCGCCATCCAGAATAGAGGTGAATGCATAATTTGTAATCTCTCCGTTCTAAATTACAGATTGTTTGATTTTTTGGATCTCAAGTTGACTGCTCGTTTTATTGTAAACTTATACAAAATACCACTTTTTTTATTATGGTTTGCTTTATTAATACAAAGTTTATGAAGAATAATTTAAATTTAATTATATTTATATAAACTTTTTTATAAAATAAGCGGTTAAATTTAGAGTTAAAAAATCAGACTATAAAATAAATGGTTAAATTTAGAGTTAAAAAAGTCAAACGATGTGTAATTTAAGATCAGATGTCATTCCCACTCCTACCAGCTTCGACTTGGAGGCGCAAGCGCGGCGATATCCGATAAGGCTACCCCCAACGGTTCCCTGTATATGGCCCCCCACCCCACGTAGGGGGAGCTTTGGGGGGAAATCCGATCCAACGGTTCCCCCCAAAGCTCCCCCTATATAAGGGGGGAGTTGAAACTCCCTCTATATATAGGGTGAGTTTCAACTCCCCCTATATCTCTAATCACACCGTTTCTTCATGATATTAATCCCGTTTGAGCCCCGTAACATGATGATAATGCGTATTATGACAGTACAAATATTGTATGATTTTTTTTAAATTCAAAAACGATAAATAAATTGTTAGTTAATGAGTGATAGTATATAGAGGGAATAGATATGGGGGGAATGGTTGGAGAGAAGGAGTTATAGGGGGAGGAATCTTTTAGAGGGAGATAGTAAAATATAGTAAATAATATGTTTGGGGGGAGTTAGATGGGGGGAATGGTTGGAGATAGCAACCCCAAAACTCCTCCGCAAGCACCCACCCCGTTCATGGCCCTCGCCACTGCAACCACGGCCGCGGCCGTCTCCCTCCACCCTCTCCTCACCCGGCCCGCCTGCGTCCTCCGCTTCGGCCGCCGCCTGACTCCCCACCTCCTCCGCGCCACCTCCTCTGCCTCCAGCGCCCCGGATTTCAACATCACCTTCGCGGAGCCCGCTCCGGCAAAGAAGGCCTCGTCCCCCGCCCCGTCCGCGCAGCCTCTGGTCCCATGGATCGTCCGCGGGGAGGACAGGAAGCCACGCCTCAGCACCTCGCCGCCACCGGAGGTGCTCCAGGCCATTGCGCTCGCGGAGGCGGAGGCCAAGAAGGCGGCTAAGAAGGAAAGTCTCAAGGGCCAGAAGGGTGCGGTTGCTGCCGCCGCTGCTTCGAGTGCCGGCATCAAGACCAAGGAAAGGAAGGACGCCCCGGCCGCGCCGCCCAAGTTCTCAAAGGCGGCCAGGAGGTTCTACAATGAGAATATCAAGGAGCGCGAGCCGCAGCGGCTCGCCAAGGTCCTTGCCGCTGCAGGAGGTATTCCTTGCCCTTCTGTAATTTTGGACTTCAAGAGCTTGGCTTGCATTGATACAAGTAGTAATAGCTTAAGGAGTTGTGCAGATAAGTTAACGCCCCCCATTTCAGATCAGAAGTTAAGAGACGATGCTATTGGTAGTGAATTGTTGTTGATACTACTATACTAGTTATTCTAGTTTCTGGAGGTAACCATGCTTTATACTACAATTAGGATCTCCAGGGTTCCTAGCACCTAGCATTTTAGGCCAAATAAACTACGCTAGAAAACTCAGGTTGTTCTTCTTCCAAATCAGAAACTTTTTCCCAAAATTGGTTGCTTCTGTTTACACACATGGTTTGTGCGCTCCTGATAGTTCAACACCAGCAGTTTGGGTCGATTTTTTCATTTGTCATTTGTAATATTGGCTAAGTTGATTTTTCCTTTAATTGATGAGTAACTCTAGCACTATAACATTTCACTCTTCAACACTTTTGGAGTTTTTTTTTATTACCTTTTTCTTTATGCTTACTCGACAACCCCAGTGGCCTCAAGAAGGACGAGTGAGGAGCTCATTTTCCAAGGGAAAGTGACTGTCAATGGCGCAGTCTGCACTTCTCCTCAGGTATGACGAGGAGATACTAGTTTTGGTACTTTAGTTTCTTACATTCATAATATGTTTTAGCTGCATCCAAATTTGTTTGCTGTTGGTCTTACAAGAACATTTTTTCGTTCTGAGAAAACTTGAACTGTTTTGTATGACTTTTGGTTTTCGAATTTCGATCAATCCTTTTCTACTGCATTACTCTATGAAAAAAAAATCTTCACTTTGGTTAAATCAAAGGGTAAAATTAATTCATTTTATACAGACCAAAGTTGACATCTCGAAGGATTCTATCTATGTTAATGGGAACCGCATTTCCAAGAAGCTGCCCCCAAAGCTGTATTTTGCTGTGAACAAGCCAAAAGGGTTGGTCTCTTATTTTCCATGCTTTTCTTGTGTTCTGCATCGATGCCATGATTACCTTGCATTCCAGTGAAATATTTGTCAGAGAAAAGGAACCATCAATTTATGTGTTGTTTCCATTTGCTACAGGTATATCTGCTCATGTGGTGAAGAATCAAAGTCTGTTGTCTCCTTATTTAATGACTATTTGAAGGGTTGGGTATGTTCTATAGCTGGGCTTGGCATAACATCCATATTCTATCGATAATATTGAATTTTACAATAATTGATGAATTGCGGAACCTTTACCATATACATATTCTATTGAATTTCCCCCCGTATATTTTGCCAATCTCTAATATACCTTTACATATTTACAGAACAAGCTTCAACCAGGGCTGCCGAAACCACGCTTATTTACTGTGGGTCGTCTTGATGTTGCCACAGCTGGTTTGATAATAGTCACAAATGATGGTAACTTGATCATATTAGTAATATGTACGTGGAAATGGGCAGTTATTGGTCATCCAAGACCTAAACTTGATATTTGTGCTCCCTTTCAGGAGAGTTTGCTCAGAAACTTGCGCATCCTTCTTCAAATGTAACAAAGGAGTAAGTTTAACTTCTTCGTCGGTTTATATGTTTATTTGAGCACTGTAGTGTAAAAGTAACATTACTCAAACTACTGTAAACTATTCAAATTTTAATAGAACAAATATTCAATAATGTCTTCTTGGAACCACCTTCATGTATCTGTTATAATATGACAATTATGAAGGAAGACCACAAGAATAGCATGAAAGTATAACTTCGTCTTCTCCACACAAGGTTTTCCAATCATAAATCATCAGTAGGAAAATGAACATAAATTTGAATGACGTTTTTTCCCAATGTTGCAGATATGTAGTAACTATTGATGGTGTTGTGCACAAGAAACACCTCATAGCTATCAGTGAAGGCACAAAAATTGATGGGGTCATGTGCGTACCTGATTTAGTAGAGCCATTGGCTGAATCAGATACAAGAAAAACCCGTCTTAAGATAGTGGTAATTTTTATTTCAAGCTTGCTTTATTCTGTTCTATTCCTCATTGCCTACTTTGCTTATTCTCTTGAGCAATTTGGTGATTCTTTATCCACAAGAGTGTGAAAAAATTGGGTGATTTCCCACTTACCCTAAACCCTAAACTTAAGCCAAAAATATACCCTACTAACTTATCCTCTTGCTCTTTATTTACTGCTGTATACCCACATTGCCACATGAAAGTTATTTCTGAATAGTATCCTGTGGGAATGGTTCTAATTCATTTAGTACTTGGTAGGCTTGGTAAAGTGCCTGGCAAACATATGAAGTTCGTCACAATGTGTAGCCAGCAAGTAATTCCATCGATAATTTGTTTGGAACTGAAATAAAATTCCAATCTGTTCAAGTCATCTTTTGTAATGTTTGAAACTGTCCTGATCTGCAGAATTAGATCAGGCTGCTGGTATTAAAGAAACATTTTGTTTCAGTTTGTTCACAACTGGAAAAACATTAATACATATGATGAACTAATGTTGGAGCCTGGTCTTGCTTATTGATTCAAAGCTTGGTGGAATGGGTACATTGCCATGTTGATCTAATGTGAAAAGGGTGCAGGAAATGCTGTTGAGGAATCAAGCGTGTAGTTATTGCAATTCTCACTTTACCCTTGGTCCCTACTCTATTCCTTGTTAGTTTCCCATTTTTGTTGGACATACTGGCATTTAACATGCCAAGTTGTTTAATTACTGCAAATAGGCTTTGGCTGAAGCAATGTTCTAAACATGCTAAGCATTGGCGCATTGCATATTCTACTTGTCAGTTGATATTGTTGGCTTCTTGCAGGTTCATGAAGGACGAAATCATGAAGTTCGTGAACTTGTACAGAATGCAGGGCTAAAGGTTGGTTTGTATGATCAGTGTCCTTTTGTCAAGTTCTTTGTAGTTCATTCTTTATTCGTATCTTAACGTTTCTTTTGCATAATAAGTTATGTTATATTTATTTGGATCTAGGTTTGAGATGGTAGCATACTGTTGTTTTTGCCTTCTGTTTTTCACTGTCACTGTACTGTTGGAATGTAAGCTAAACACACCTGACAACCCATTGCTTCCATCACGGACATATCAGTAACACATGATGGCCTTATGGGCGCACACACTGCTATACACTCACCAATACACAGAAGCCACTGCTTTGTCATTCTTCACATAGTTTAGCTGGCATTGTGCTTGGACACAATAAAATGCAAATCTAAAAAAAAAAATATTTTGTTAGCCATATTTTGTTATATTGTTTTTTCCCTTGGAAAATATCTGATACTTAAATCCTTCTTGCTGATAGGTTTACGCATTGAAACGTGTTCGGATTGGCAGGTTCCGGCTTCCAGCAGATCTAGGGTAATGTACTTACTGTATCATTTTTGAAGATACTATTACGTTTGCATGGATTGATACCGTTATATTCAATTTGGCTGCTTTATAAAATGTTTTTAGGGCCTAACATTTTTCTGTCATTTTGGATTGTCAGATGGGGAATTTGAGTGTCAATAAAATCATGTGCCTGTAGAAACGGATATGGGAATACATGTAGAAACGGATATGTGAATACAAGTCCTGTTGTTGATTTTTTTTTTTGTCAGAGGCAGCTAGTGCATCATTATTTAGTATAGATGTGAAGTTAGACAAACAGTAGACAGGGTGCAAATCAAAAAGTGAGTATTAACCCTTTGTTTTATGTTAACTTTTCAGAATTGGGAAGTTTGTTGAGCTCAAACAGGCTGATATCAAGGCACTAGAAGGCAACAACTAGATATGACAGGCTGATATCAAGGCACTTGAAGGCACGAACTAGTGATGACATCTTTGCTCCTTCACTGATCAGTTTTGAATTAATGTGGATAAGTACATCTCCGTCAAAGGATGGCAACAATCCTTCTGACTCTCACAATTCAGGAGCTGCTACTCCACTTAGAAAACCTGTGAATCTCCTGGGTGTACATTGGTGGTGGTGGTGGTGGCTGATGAGCAAGTTCAACAAACATATTTTTGCCTGGAAGAACCTGTGAACTGCTTCGTTGAAGAACACCATGGTCCTAAAAAACAGCAGAACCTCCAATTCCGACGGTGGAGCAGCCTTTGGTGAAGGACATAAAACATTGTCAAAGAGCAGAACTCGTGAAAGCATGTACTCTGTATATCGGTGTTACGGTGTAAATCTACATGCTCTCATGCGAGCACATGAACCATTTTTCCAATGGTTAAACAGTAAAGGAACGTATCAGGTGTAAACCAACCTCGCCGTGCAAACTATGGAAATTTCAATCCGAATCATTGGATCAACATCCAAGGGGTATGAGGGATTGGGTAATTTTATAATCGGGACCTGCTCTTGGATTCTCTTGGATTGAGTAATTACACTTTTGCAAATTCCCTCTCCCACCTCCCTGCGCCCCTCCCCTTGGCCAAATTGCGTTGTAGCTTGTTTACTGCACACTGAATTAAGTGCCGAGTGGGAAATTATTCTCGTAACAACCGTGTTATTTGCTGCACTGCTGTGCCTGTGCAATTGTGTAATAATAAATAAATAAAACATCAAGTGTGATCATGACACCTGGGAGGCAAACAGGAGGGGAAAGACACCTGGTGGTGGAACGATGAGGTGCAAAGGACTATTAAGGAGAAGAATGAGTGTTTCAAGCGTCTCCACCTTGACAAGAGTGCAGCCAACATCGAGAGCTATAAATTAGCGAAGAGTGTTGCAAAGCGAACTGTGAGTGTAGCAAAGGGTAAGGCGTATGATGACCTATATCAGCGGCTAGGCACGAAAGAAGGGGAAAAGGACATTTATAGGTTGGCTAGGATCCGCGAGCAGAAGACAATGGACATCAACCAAATCAAATGCATTAAGGATGTGACAGATCGACTGCTAGTGAAGGATGAGGAGATCATGGATAGATGAAGAGAGTACTTCGACAAGTTATTTAATGGGGAGAGTGAGAGCCCTACCCTTGAGTTAGATGACTCTTTTGACGATACCAACAGACGTTTTGTGAGGAGAATTCAGGAGGTAGAGATCGGGGAGGCTTTGAAAAGGATGAAGGGAGGTAAAGCGATGGGCCCTGATGGTATTCCCATTGAGGTGTGGAGATGCCTAGAAGATAGAGCAATAGTATGGTTAACTAAATTTTTTTAATCTCATTTTTCGGTCAAACAAAATGCCAGAAGAATGGAGGAGAAGTATATTAGTACCTATCTTCAAAAATAAGGGCGATGTTCAAAGTTGTACTAACTACCGTGGGATTAAGCTGATGAGGCATACGATGAAGCTTTGGGAGAGGGTTATCGAGCATCGCCTAAAAAGAGTGACAAGTGTGACCAAAAACCAATTTGGGTTCATGCCTGGATGGTCAACCATGGAGGCGATTTTCTTAATACGACAATTGATGGAGAGATATAGGGAGCAGAAGAAGGATTTGCACATGGTCTTCATTGACCTTGAGAAGGCATATGACAAAGTACCGAGAAATGTCATGTGGTGGGCTTTGGAGAAGCACAAAGTCCCAACTAAGTACATTACCCTCATTAAGGATATGTACAAGGATGCGACGACGTTTGTCCGGACATGTGATGGCCACACCACTGACTTTTCTATTAACATAGGCCTACACCAGGTGTCAGCATTGAGCCCTTATTTATTTGCTTTAGTGATGGATGAGGTCACAAGGGATATACAAGGTGAGATCCCTTGGTGTATGCTCTTTTGCTAATGATGTGGTGCTAGTTGACGAGAGTAGGGCAGGGGGTTAATAGGAAGTTAGAGCTATGGAGACGCACGTTAGAGTCGAAAGGGTTCAGACTTAGTAGGACCAAGACCGAGTACATGATGTGCGATTTCAGCGCGACTAGGCATGAGGGGGGAGACGTTAGTCTAGATGGGCAAGTGGTGGTCCAGAAGTATACTTTTTGGTATTTAGGATCGGTGCTACAAAAGGATGGCGACATTAATGAAGATGTTAGGCATAGAATTTCAGCTGGCTGGTTGAAATGGCGGCAAGTTTCTGACATCCTTTGTGACAAGTGGGTACCACAAAAGTTAAAAGGCAAATCCTATAGGACAACAATTCGTCCGGCGATGTTATACGGTGCTGAATGTTGGCCTACAAAAAGGCGACATGTCCAACAACTGAGTGTAGCAGAGATGCGGATGTTGCGGTGGTTTTGCGGGCACACAAGGAGGGATAGAGTCCGGAACGAAGTTATTCGGGATAGGGTCGGGGTGGCACCAATTGAGGAGAAACTTACCCAGCATCGGCTGAGATGGTTTGGACATGTCCAACGAAGGCCTCCTGAGGCGCCGGTGCGTAATGAGGTTCTTGAGCGGGTCGATAATGTAAAGAGGTGTAGAGGTAGACCTAAACTGACGTGGGATGAGTCGGTTAAGAGAGACCTTAAGGATTGGAATATCTCTAAAGAGATAGCTTTGGATAGGAGCGCTTGGAGACTAGCTATCAATGTGCCTGAACCTTGAACTTATTTCTTTCGGATTTCATCTCTAGCCTATCCCAACTTGCTTGGGAAAAAAATGCTATGTTGTTGTTGTTGTAAGCGTGATCATGACAATATCTATTCGTTAGTCCTCACTGAACAAAGAATTATTGTTTCATGCAACCGTCTTTGGTGTGGTTGGTGACTAGTGCTAATTTGGTGTGAGAGAAAAGAGAATATATCAGATACAAACTAACCTCTCCGTGCAAATTTCAATTTGGGTCATTAGATTAACATCTGCTGCTGGCAACTAGCGAAACAGAGTGGGTAAAGTGGATGAATTGAACTGTTGCAATAACTGATTAATGGAAATTGGAACAGCTCTCTAGGCTCTTTCTTCCGTTTTTTTATTATAAAAAAGAACATGCAAAATTCAAAAATGAGAGACAACACACAACACAAGGGCCTGTTTGGTTCTCTGCGCTAGGGAGTGCTAGAAAACTTTGACCGCTAATTACGGTGTTAAACAAAGTCAGTTTACAAAACCAACTCCATAACCTCTGCGCTAGGAACCATGAAGAATCTAATAAGGTCTTTGACTGCATCACTGTAGCTAATCACCGATTAATTACCGTCGTTAGATTCGTCGCGAAAAGTTACATCCATCCCTAAAAAAAATTTATAAATAAACTTCATTTAGTGCTCCATACATGTGAGATTTTTTTTTTTTTGAGAAATGTGCATGCTAAGACGCTGGCGCGATCCAAACACGGAAGGCCAGCCACCGCAGTCCCCATCCCCCGTTTGGGAACCGGGAAGGCTCCTTCCCCAACAAGCCAGGCAGCCAGCTGAGCCACCCCACCCGCGTTCGGGCACCGTCGTCGTGCGCGCCTCAACTCAAAAACACAAACGGAAAACCAGAACCCCAGCACCACGCCCGACGCCGCCTCAATCAACCCTCGCCTCCCCCCATTTCTCTCCGCCTCCCGCTTTCCCGTCGCCGACGCCCAGAGACACCCACCCGCAATCTGGCCTACCGCGGCGGCGATGGCGACGGGCGGCGGGTGGGCGCCGGCACGGTCCGTCGAAAGGCATGGCGCGCCCCGGGGCGGCGGCACGAGGTCCAAGTCGGTCGCGCCAGGTCTACGCCGCCCCTCCCCGTCCCCTGCGAGGTCGCGGGCCGCCACCGACAACGGCGGCAGCGCAGGTATCTATCTCCCCTTGAATGATCGGTGAATGCATTTCTATTCCCCTCTTCCCGTCAGCAAATCGGAAGCGCGTGTTGGAGTTTCGCTGTTCATTTTGTCGGTTTCTTGTTGTACGGCATTGATTCGGGTTGAAATGAAACGGGGGGGGGGGGGGGGGGGGGGGGGGGGGGGGTTGCAACGGTAACGGAAATGCCGCTGGAGGGATAAGCTTTGCTGCATTGGCAGCTCGCTGATACTCCCGAGGATTGATAGCCCTTCCCTTCTGGTGAGCTTGTTCACGTCAAGCCCGCTCACTTGCACTAAATTTACTCCCTGATTGGTTGATGCTTGCACAGTACCACTGGCCTCTGCTATTTATTGTTGCACTATTGATTCCAAACTGATATAAAGGTGGCCTTCACAATCACAGATTCGTGCAGAGTGAGAGTTGCTGTAAGGCTCCGGCCGAACAATTCAGAGGATTTAGCTCATGGCTCTGACTTTGATAGTTGTGTTGAATTGCAGCCTGAGGTTAGCCTGTACATCCCATTTTACCTTTTGCATTTTGTTATAAGCAACGCATTGGATGTATAAAAGTAAATTTTCTGCAGCTAATTGTGTTGATGATCTTGTTTTCTGAAGTCCAAGAGGTTGAAACTGAAGAAAAATAACTGGAGTTGTGAATCCTACAAATTCGATGAGGTTTTCAGTGAAAACGCTTCACAGAAACGTGTGTACGAAGTTGTTGCAAAGCCAGTGGTTGAGGCAAGTCATGCATTCCTGGTTCCAGTAATTTATTACTTTATTTCGACGTTCAACATCGAACCAATCAAAAGAAATTTTGCTTTGCTAACGTTACAATGTTTAAGTCACTACAGTGCAAGCTTATGGTAGAATAGCAATAATAGTTAATTATATTTTCAGTAGAAAACCTGTGGACTATGCTTAGAATTTTCCTGGTAGGCAGTGCATTTCCTAGTTTAGTGACTTCAAAGAAATTTTTCTCACCCACCCCAACTTGATTATGATTAAGGCTTTGTTCTCCCTGTTCTTGAGTGTAGTAATACTAATACTTAACATTGGTTGGTCATTTTTTGCATTTTCATGATTTCCTTTTGCTGCTCAACAGTCTCTTCGACTAGTATTTCTTTTTCAGGGTGCAAGTAGTCGATGAGTTACATTTTGTATGAAATAAATATAAAATAAATGCTAACGTACCTTTGCAGAGTGTATTAGAAGGCTATAATGGGACAGTAATGGCCTATGGTCAAACAGGTACTGGCAAAACGTATACAGTTGGTCGACTTGGAAAAGATGACCCTTCTGAACGTGGTATAATGGTCAGAGCATTGGAGCACATACTTTCTAGTATGTCTTTTGAGACAGATCGTGTTGCAATATCATATCTACAGGTTCTATTCCCAACTACTATAAATTCTGTCATATAACTTTATTTTACCTTTTCTACTAGCACTGATCAATATTTGTAGAATTGCTTTAGCTTTCTCATTTCCATAATTGGTATTGTAAGAAACTAAGAATGGACATATTTATATGTTGATGGTCATGTAATTTAGCTGCATTGTTTATAAATGCTTTTTTAGCACAAAAATAATAATATTTATTTATTGTTATTGGTTATGCGTGTAAATATTCTATGCGTTCAGGAGACTAAATGGAAGGGTCAGAAGACGAAGGAGGTCGAGGATACTGGCTTCAAGCTTTGGTACACGGGGGCAACATCGGGTAGGAATGGTGTTGATATCTTGATCGATAGGAGCCTTAAGGATGGAGTCGTAGAGGTTAGAAGGCGAGGCGACCGGATTATCCTGGTCCGGATGGTAGTTGGAGATTCGGCTCTGAATGTGATCAGTGCCTATGCCCCTCGGTAGGTCTTAGTGAGAGCACCAAGAGGTAGTTCTGGAAAGACCTGGATAGTATGGTCAGTACCCTGCCTATCAGCGAGAAACTTTTCATAGGAGGAGATCTCAACGGCCATGTGGGTGCGACTAATGTAGGGTTCGAGCGAGTGCACGGGGGTTTTGGATATGGTAGCAGGAGTCAAGAGGGGGAGGAGGTTTTGAACTTCGTGTTGGCCTACGACTTGTTGATAGCGAATATCCTTTTTAGGAAGAGGGAATCCCATCTTGTGACCTTTTGTAGTGGACAACACTCGAGCCAGATCGACTATATCCTTGCTAGGAGGGAGGATAGACGGGATTGCTTAGATAGTAAGGTTTTTCCTGGAGAGTGTGTTGTCTCTCAACACAAACTTGTGGTGGCGGATTTTCGTTTTCGGGTACGTGTCCACCGGGACAAACGTGCCAAGATTGCGAGAACGAAGTGGTGGAAGCTTAGAGGGGAAGCGGCGCAAACGTTTAAGAAAAGGATGCTAGGTGAGGGGCCTTGGGAAGAAGGAGAAGATGTAGACGACATGTGGCTAAAGATGGCAACATGTGTTCGGAAGGTGGCCTCAGAGGTGTTTGGCGTGAGTAGGGGAGGCAAACAGGGAGGGAAAGACACCTGGTGGTGGAATGACGAGGTGCAAAGGGCTATTAAGGAGAAGAAGGAATGTTTCAAGCGCCTCCACCTTGACAAGAGTACAGCCAACATCGAGGGCTATAAATTAGCGAAGAGCGCTGCAAAGCGAACTGTGAATGTAGCAAAGGGTAAGGCGTATGATGACTTGTATCAACGGCTAGGCACGAAGGAAGGGGAGAAGGACATTTATAGGATGGCTAAGATCCGTGAGCGGAAGACAAGGGACGTCAATCAAATCAAATGCATCAAAGATGGGACAGATCGACTTCTAGTGAAGGATGAGGAGATCAAGGGCAGATGGCGAGAGTACTTCGAGTTCGACAAGTTGTTTAATGGGGAGAAGGAGGGGCCTACCCTTGAGTTAGATGACTCTTTTGACGATACCAACAGACGCTTTGTGAGGAGAATTTATGAAGCAGAGATCGGGGAGGCTTTGAAAAGGATGAAGGGAGGTAAAGCGATGGGCCCTGATGGTATCCCCATTGAGGTGTGGAGATGCCTAGGTGACAGAGCGATAGTATGGTTAACTAATCTTTTTAATCTCATTTTTCGGTCAAACAAGATGCCTGAGGAATGGAGGAGAAGTATATTAGTACCGATCTTAAAAAACAAGAGAGATGTTCAGAGTTGTACTAACTACCGTGGAATTAAGCTGATGAGCCATACGATGAAGCTATGGGAGAAGGTTATCGAGCACCGCCTAAGAAGAGTGACAAGTGTGACCCAAAATCAGTTTGGGTTCATGCCTGGTAGGTCGACCATGGAGGCGATTTTCTTAATATGACAATTGATGGAGAGTTATAGGGAGCAGAAGGACTTGCACATGGTCTTTATTGACCTCGAGAAGGCGTATGACAAAGTATCGAGAAATGTCATGTGGTGGGCCTTGGAGAAGTACAAAGTCCCAACTAAATACATTACCCTCATCAAGGATATGTACAAGGATGCGATGACATTTGTCCGGACATGTGATGGCGACACCACTGACTTTTCTATTAACATAGAACTACATCAGGGGTCAGCATGGAGCCCTTATTTGTTTTGGTGATGGATGAGGTCACAAGGGACATACAAGGTGATATCCCTTGGTGTATGCTCTTTGCTGATGATGTGGTGCTAGTTGACGAGAGTAGGGCAGGGGTTAATAGAAAGTTAGAGCTGTGGAGACGTACGTTAGAGTCGAAAGGATTCAGTCTTAGTAGGACCAAGACTGAGTACATGATGTGCGATTTCAGCGCGACTATGCATGAGGGTGGTGATGTTAGTCTCGATGGGCAAGTGGTGCTCTAGAAGGATACTTTTCGGTATTTAGGATCGATGATACAAAAGGATGGCGACATTGATGAAGATGTTAGGCATAGAATCTCAGCTGGCTGGTTGAAATGGCGTCAAACTTCTGGCATCCTCTGTGACAGGAGGGTGCCACAAAAGCTAAAAGGCAAGTTCTATAGGACATCGATTCGCCCGGCGATGTTATATGGTGCTGAATGTTGGCCCACAAAAAGGCGACATGTCCAGCAACTAAGTGTAGCAGAGATGCGGATGTTGCAGTGGTTTTGCGGGCACATAAGAAGGGATAGAGTCCGGAACGAAGTTATTCGGGAAAGGGTAGGGGTGGCACCAATTGAGGAGAAACTTACCCAACTTCGGTTGAGATGGTTTGGACATATCCAACGGAGGCCTCCTGAGGCGCCGGTGCGTAGTGGGGTTCTGAAGCGTGTCGATAAGGTAAAGAGGCGTAGAGGTAGACCTAAACTGACTTGGGACGAGTCGGTTAAGAGAGACCTTAAGGATTGGAATATCTCTGAAGATGTAGCTTTGGATAGGAGCGCTTTGAGACTAGCTATCAGCGTGCCTGAACCGTGACTTTTGTGTCTTTTGGGTTTCATCTCTAGCCTACCCCAACTCGGTTGGGACAAAAGGCTATGTTGTTGTTGTTGTTGTTGTTATTGGTTATGAGAATTGTATAGATATATAAAGGGTGACTTACGATTTGAGTTTGGTTTATCATACTAATTTGTATCCATTTGCTGTATAGTTGTACTTAGAATCTGTTCAAGATTTACTGGCTCCAGAGAAGACTAATATTCCAATTGTAGAGGATGCAAAAACCGGTGAAGTTTCCTTGCCAGGTGCTGCAATAGTTGAAATTAAAGACCTTGAACACGTTTTTCATCTTCTACAAATTGGTGAGGCAAATCGTCATGCTGCCAATACTAAGATGAATACAGAGTCATCTCGTAGCCATGCAATTTTAATTGTATGTTCCTACAGTACAACATCCAGTTCTGCGATGCACTCTCATTTTTAAGGTTCCATAAGTAAATGATATGGATATGAAAACTTAATGCCTTTTTTTCCAGATCCATTTGCAAAGGAGTTCAAGAATAAAAGAGGAAAAGAGCTCTTTATCTAATGATATGCATGACATTTTCCCTGATGATTTGCCACTTGTTCTCAAAAGTAAACTCTTGATTGTCGACCTTGCTGGATCAGAACGAATTGATAAATCAGGTAAGACTTCTCTCCATATTTTATCTTTTCAGTTGCAAATCAAGTTGGTTACTGAGTATTGCCACAAACATGTTCATATCTCTAAATTATTTCTTCTATCTCAGGAAGTGAAGGTCACATGATTGAAGAAGCCAAGTTCATCAATCTCTCATTAACTTCCTTAGGAAAGTGCATTAATGCACTAGCAGAAAACAGTCCGCATATACCAACAAGAGATTCAAAGCTTACAAGGATATTCCGTGATTCATTTGGAGGTGCTTATGACTTGCTCTTGTTGTCACTTGATTGCTAGCTTCTGTTTGCTGAAGTTCTCACACTGGTCCACACTTCAGAGAGTAATAAGCTATTGGGACCTTCTGAAACTATATCTTACATGACTTCAGTTCTTAATAGAAGGCAGTGGCTTTCTTGTGCAACTCCTAGAATAATACTTTCTCAGTCTAATACTTGGAATGTTGCCATGTTGTTGCTTTAGTTGCTGTTTATCATCTTTGACGTCCTGATGTTTGTACTGAAGTTCCATTTAATTATTAAAGAACAGATAGGGATGGAAAGAACTATTTAGTAATGACTGGCAGGAAGCGCTACGTAATGCTGGCTGAGTTACAGTTTGGTTAGGTAAAGTATTGGGATAATTTAGTCATTCTAGGTGTAAAGTCTTTTTATTTTAGGAGAGCTGCGCATCAATATATTAAGAATAAAAAGAAGGGGTAGAAACCCCCAGGTGATACAGTTAGGGGCCTGTATCATGCCCGGTGTAAGGTTGTAGGCTATCTGAAAACTTTGGAACATGCTCATTTGGAAGAAAAGCAAGTAGTCTGGCTTTTGAAGGCAAAGAAGCTAAGAGTTGGAAAGAAAAATGAGGGAAACGGTAGCATGCTGTAACTATATGCATTTTTCATGAATTTGGTCAGTTCATTTTGAATATCTAGTAATAGTAGGTTAATTCATTTTTGAATGATTTAATAGTTACCATTTTGCTATATCATCTGGTGGGTATGTCTTTGCTCAAATCTTTAATTGGCAGGGACCGCTAGGACTTCTCTTGTTGTGACAATAGGTCCATCTTCTAGACATTACTCAGAAACTTCAAGCACGATTATGTTTGGGCAGAGGGTAAGTTCAATTCGTCATTCCTTGCTCTTAATTAGTTAGTATTTATCTTTTGCATTACTATTGATTTCTGCAAAACCCAATAACATCAGATTATTGAACCTAGCAATTGAGATTAATCTTTCACTAGCTTTTGGTTTGTTAAGTGTTGCCTGAATTCAAATCAGTTCAAGACATTTATTTCACGGTGCAACCTGCCTTTACTTAATGCACTTTCACATATTACCGAGTTGATAATTTCATCTCAATTGCTTCAGTTATGGAAATTGCTATTGTGAAGCTAAGCAAACCCAACTTTGCAGTTTTGCACATAATGTGCAATGATAGACATTTCAGATTATGGTATAAAGTAATTTGTTGCTTGTTCTTAGCACTGTAACACCGTCAAAGACACTCGGGTATTCAGGAGTGTAACTGCATTTTTCTCAGATAAAGGGATTGCTTTCCTTGATTTTCTAAAAATTTATTTCTTGGGGTTTTACTTAGTTTGTGATTTGCAGGCGATGAAAGTAGTGAATACAATAAAGTTGAAGGAGGAGGTCGATTACAAAATTCTTTACAAGAAGATGGAGCGTGAGGTTGACCAACTCACATCAGAGATGGAGAGACAACAGAAGCTCATAAAAAGTGAGAAGATGCAATTGGATAAAAAGTTGAAAGAATCTGAGGGGTCCTTCCATGATTTAAGAATGACCTCCAATATACGAATCGAGGTATCTTTTATTGCATATGTATTATGCTTTTTGTTCCCTTTCTAAACTATGGCCAATCGCTTTATTTATGAGAAACTAATTTGCAGTTGTGTTCTACCCCATTGTATTCCCATAAATAGAAAAAATTGTACATTCATTTTGGTTTTTTCACAAAAATGTTCACTGTCTGCATTCATCAAGACCCTCTTCAGTATCATCATCATATTAAAAAAAGCCTTTGCTTATATTGGGTGTTTTATGAACCCAGAATCTGGAGAAGGAAAAATGTGAATTGGAATCTACAGTCAAAACTTTGATGCGGGACTTAGAGGAAGAGAGAGGCCAAAAGAATATGTTATCTGAACAGATCGCGGAGCTTGAAAAATTGCTCGACGAAAACAAGGTACCTTGGCATTACCATCTTATATACTTATCCCTGAATTACTCATATTTATTTTGATTTTATTCTAGTTTAACACAATACTGCTGCTGCATTGGAAAAAGCCATCACATGAAAATTTTGTTATCCTAATGCAAGATTTTTTTTTAGCAGCAGCAGCAGCTTGAGAACCTCTCAAGAACGAAAGTTCTTACTGATACCACCAAAGAGCATGAGAAGAAAATGGAGGAATTGCTGAGGCAACTTCAGGAAGAAAGGCATTGTTCATCAAGCTTGAAAGACCGTATGAGCATACTACAACAGGAACTGTGTGATGCTCAGAGTTCTACCCAGGTAAACTTTCAGATGCAGCCATTATTAAAGTTAGATAGTACTACTACTAGTATGTCACCAAATTGCGCCGTTCATTTGAGTTCTGGTTTCTTGATGCATACTACTTGATTACTATGTGTTTTGCCCTTGTTTTCCTTCCGTAACTGGTGCAGCTTAAGTTTTAAGTGGTAAAACACAATGTTGCATGACTAAGAGCTCCATAGCCTCAACTCTACTAGATTTAATATCTGTGCTTGATAGACTATTTCTCCATCTCCAAATTCGAAACTGATAAATCCATTTATGGGTTAGGTATTAGTTTCCATAATGTTTGGTTCTATTGACTACAAAGATTGAATCTACCTGAAAGTTTGTTCAACTTCCTGTACAACATATCTTGTGCCTTCAAATAGACACAAGAAAGCAATTCTACCTTCACATCTAACCTAATCCAATGCTAAATGTTGCTGCAAAATACGTCTTACAGATGTCTTCAGTTGACTATGAAGTGTGATAAAAGTGTATTCTAGTTGCAGGAAAGCATGGCCCGTGAATTGGAGAAGAAATTAACCGAAGTGACTGAAGAATTTACATGTCAAGTACAATCATTAAAAGAAAAAATCAGCGAACTCATTTCAGAGAAGGTATAACAAACAAGTTTTAGCTAATTTACCCGCCTGTGATTCCTATAAACACATGATTGTTTCCATTATTTTGAATTTGAAGTAATGCTCGACTACCTTCTTCTTTGGTAATTCTTGTAGGAAGTGATATATAAAGAGCTGAAGTCTACTCAAGAAAAGGTGCAGCAGGAAATGTGGCAGAGGCAAGGCCTTGAAGATCAAATCCTAAGGTTGAAACAGTCCACATCTGATAATTTTGCTGAAGAGGTACAATTCTGTTATCATAGACTTCGCCATTCTGATGTTAATTTTCTTATACTTAATTTTCTCTTTGACAGTCTAAAACATCAGATTGTATGGTTAGAACTGGATCTGGATTAGGCAATGCAACTTTTGTGTCCAAATCAGGAAAAATAAGAGAGGCTCTATCTGGTCAGAGGGGTACCATATCAAAGATATTTGAAGAAGGTAACTTTACTTTATGGAAGACAACCACAACCAGAGCAACTATGTTTATTTCTTGAGCCGCAATCCTGGTCATGTTTTGGCCCAATTGACACCCAGTTTTTTTTAATAATAACTGACACACAGTTGGTCTTCCAAACGTGCTTGCTCTGTTGAAGTCTGAGGATCTAGATGTGCAGATCCATGCTGTCAAGGTGGTTGCTAATCTTGCTGCTGAAGGTCCGAACTTTACCCCTCGTAACTGTGAATATATTCCATACTGCCTTGATCTCCATGAGTGTATTTGTATGAAAAACTTTTCTGCTAGGGCATCTGCAAAAAGAAATATTGAGATTTCGACATTAGCATTTGATAAATAAAAGTGATCACATACACTTGCTTACTTTGTTTAGTTTTCTTTCCACGAAC
This sequence comes from Panicum virgatum, assembly GCF_016808335.1. Taxonomy (NCBI): domain Eukaryota; kingdom Viridiplantae; phylum Streptophyta; class Magnoliopsida; order Poales; family Poaceae; genus Panicum; species Panicum virgatum. The sequence continues at coordinate 67,108,878 of NC_053144.1, read as the reverse complement.
ACTTGGTAGGGCTGTATAGAAAAAGGGATCAATATACCTGCACACACAACCACATCCATCCACACATCAGCGGATTACATCACGTGCTGCCACAAACTTGAATGGTCGTACAACAAAATCCACTCAGTGAGTTAAGACAGCTCTGTTGCCTGACAGTTATATGTTATTATTCATATTAATTCAATATGGGCTGACCCAGGATCCAAATTTAACTGTTAGATCATTGTAGCTTCTAAAATTTTACAGCCTGCTGGTTGGGAGTATGAAACTGTAAATTCAGACGTTACGTAGATAACTACGTTTTTTCAATACAATATTTCTCTGGGGAAAAAGTAACTATGTTCTGTTTTTCGTTCTCTAGAAGAGATAGGTTATTAGTCTCTTTTTTAATGATGCTTTGCACAAGACAAGGTCACCAGTAACTTTTGCAATGATTGTTTCCATGGTGATATCTATCATTATTAATTAGTACAAAATTATTGTACCACAAAAGTGATTCACATAACAAACCTAATAATGCTATTTTCATGTGATGGATTTAAATAGTTTTGGCCATATTAACAGCTGAAGTAAAGTTTAACAACTTAAATTCCAAAATGTCTTACTCCCTCCGTTCCAAAATGTAAGATGTTTAAGTTCCTAAAGATTATGAAATTTTGACGAAGTTCATAAAAAAATGCACCAACACACACAGCATCAAAATAGTTTCATTAAATGCACCATGAAATGTGTCTTGATACTGCATTTTAATTGTTATTGTAGATTTCATAATGTCAACTTGGTCAAAGCTGGATAAGTTTGATTTAGGACAGACTAAAACATCTTATATTTTTCAAAGGAGTGTATGTCTAATGAAGGAAGTAGTTGGATTATGACCAGTATTTTGCACACTTGTCTTTTTTTGAAAGCTACTCACATGTCTTTTTTGGGACTGCAGATATTAATCAGGAAAAAATTGTTGAGGAAGGAGGACTCGATGCTCTTCTATCCCTTCTAGAAACATCAGAAAACACCACTATTTATCGAGTCACAGCTGGTGCTGTTGCTAACTTGGCAATGAATGGTAATGTATTCCAACAAAGCACTCTTCAGATTTCTCACATTTGGTCGAGATGTACCAATAATCATCTGCTGGCTCACTGCCAGAATTTTTAATTGTCATCATCACAATGTTTTACAGTCGTCCGACTAATCGCGATTAGTCGCGATTAGTCAGGCTTATCGTTCCCTTGGCACCGATAAGGAGCAACGACTAGGTATGAGCGGCTAGAATTCTAGTCGTCCGATTAGTCGTCGATTAGTCGTGATTAGTCGTTCGACTAGGTAGGAAAACGATCAGATTTGCAGTAATGGGCCGCGTCAACTGTGGTTGGGCTGCTGGGCTGGCATTAGGCCCATTAGGTTTTAGGTATATATGCACAAATGCATGTGCCTCAGACCCGCTGTCACCCAAATCTCACAAGTGAGTGACCAACTTACCATTATTGCGGTGTTCATGCTTGATATACACTATGTAATGTATAGTATACATATCATATCGGTCCTAGCATGATAGGATGACTATACAGACGACTAGGCTCGACTAGGCTCGACTAATCGGCCTGATCGACGACTAATCTCGACTAATCACCTTATCGGTGCCATGGCAACTAGGTTCGACTAGACGACTGTAAAACATTGCATCATCATCATGCATATTGGAAATGGCTGTCAACATGTGTCTTAATCTCTTTTTAGAATTTTAGAATTTTTTTCCATATTAATACCTATTGAAGTATAAGTGGATTGCCATCCTTCCCCCATCAGCTTAAGCTTTTGGATTGAATTGGTTGGTGCGTGCAACTCAATAATACCAAATGACCCAATTATTGCATTGATAAAGAAATATTGCAGAAGGCCACTTTCGTTTAGCTCCTTTCTATTATGTTCATTAAAATTTATTTATGAAGTATTCTATATGCATGAGTTTCTTAAGCACTGCATCTCCATCAAAATTCACGTTTTCTTGAACTATTTTGACGTTCTAACTGTATCTATTAAAGCTAAATATTAAAGTTTGCAACCCTTATGATTGGATCAATAGTACAGCTCAGAGAAAAAAATGAGTCAATAGTAAAACTTTTTACATCTCTAAGCTTTTTGTGTTCATGTTGATACTTGGTATTGCAGGATCAAACCAGGGTGTGATTATGAACAAAGGTGGAGCTCGATTATTAGCAAATGTTGCTTCCAAAACTGAGGATCCTCAAACTTTGCGAATGGTGGCTGGTGCGATTGCCAATTTGTGTGGGAATGGTACAGCTAGTTTGTCTTTATTAATATCAAGCTTTCAATGAAATTATGGTTATATGATTTACTATTGAGTTTAGAGTATCGGTTATGCATAAGCTTTAGTGTAATACTTCATTTACCATGAACTGTACACCTTACGGTGAGATCAAAGTTAATGCAGTGGTATCTTTTTTCTCAGAACCCACTGTTATTGTTTGACCATGTTGCTAGGAGTGTAACACTGATATTATGAGAATAATATTTGACCTATCAAAGGTGTACTTTTGCAGAAAAGTTGCACTTGATGTTGAAACAAGATGGTGGAATAAAAGCACTACTAGGAATGGTTCGCAGTGGACATGCTGATGTCATACCCCAGATAGCACGAGGAATAGCAAACTTTGCAAAATGTGAATCACGGGTGATAAGCCAAGGTCAGCTTAATTTTCCACTTGTTCCTCAAATGTTCCATAGTTGTTTTTTCTGGCGAGCTATTACAGCTGCAATTGGAAACCTTTAGTCGCATTGTGCTGTAAAGTGTTGAACACGTATGGCTTTGCCGCTGCTTTGGTAACTTGGGAATGCTGTTGTCATTGTTCCAGTACTTCCGTACATTGTGCTACTGAAGGTGAATATATTGAGTAACTAGTTCTTTAGATTCAGTAACAGCCTTTGCTACTCAATAGGTCACAGGAAAGGAAGGTCCCTTCTCATCGAAGACGGTGTCCTTACTTGGATGGTGGCCAATTCGACTAGGTTTTCTGCTTCCACAAGAAGACACATTGAGCTTGCCTTTTGCCATCTGGCTCAGAACGGTACGTAAAAGCAGAGGTTGCCCTTCACCGTTATGCCCTCTCTATAAGTTCATGCACTTGATGCAGAATCGTGGATGCTATTAAAATTTGATGCCAAATCTACCCACTCATCATTGCAGAAGACAACACCTGTGATATCATTGCTTCTGGGGGAATCAAGGAGCTGCTTCGCATATCAAGAGAGTCCCCGAGAGATGATGCACGTAATTTAGCTAAGAAGGCTTTAGATTCAAATCCAGCATTTCTAAGAGAGGTCCAATGAGTTTTCTCTTGGTATCATTATGATCAGGAAGTAAAGCTATCCTTGTGGAGTTGTTCATGAGAGTATGAATTCCTATGTTATGATGTTCTTTGCCATTGCCATTCTCACAAGTCCCCGTGCCCCTTCTCACCAGCACACATAACTAGGGGAAGAAAATTGTCCTTGTGGATGGCCAGATGTTGGGCTCATACAAGTTAGCCCTTCAGTTTCTCATATGTAAAAGGTTCGAGATGACTACACTGGGATGCGCAAGTACTGGCCTACGGAAGGTGCGGTGGTTCCTGTCAGATTACGCCCGTGCTACACCAAATACGACCGCGAGAAGTTCGTCAGCTACAGTGACCACTTCCATGACGACGACATAGCCGCACTGCTCCGCCACGCCTATCAGACTCATTGCATAGGCTATAGGTCCTCCAAAGCATGTGCGTACGATTGCTTCTTGAATTCGCCACCTGGACCGATCAACTTAGATTCCTGCTAATGTCTGTTCTGAATCGTATTATCCCTGATCTGATCGCCCTGCCTGCTATCCTGTTCCAATTCAACTCTGCCTGCGCAGCTTCAAATTGTCAATGCTTGCTGGTAGCAACCAACAACTTAACTGCATTTCCTATATCTCTGTAACATGAGAAGTCCTTCATGATTTTGCTACTTTGAAATAAATAATGATAACCTTACGTATCCATGAATAAAAAAAACAAGATAGCAATACCAAACCACAACTCTTTCATTTCGCCATTTCAAGAGACACTATCCCCCCCCCCCCACCCCCCCACCCCCCACCCCGCGCCCTCTTTTGGAGTACACGTTAGCATAAACAAAATTGCAGCACTAACGCTACACGATCCATGTTACTGCTTGATGACATAACGGTACACGACAAAGTCACTAAATCATTTTCCTCCACTAATAGTTAACATGGCTATGCTCGGATGCTAAAAGGTAGATATGTCCATACATGAGACCTAGCAACTATCTCCAGGTTAACCAAGCGTCTGACCACTAGCTCGGGAACTTCATCTCATACTGCTGGGGTGTCTGCCAAAACAAACCATTATTTGAGCAAGCTCGTCACAGCAATCCAAAAATGCGGGGGGGGGGGGGGGGGGGGGGGGGGGGGGGGACAGGAAAATAGGGTGGTAGCATTTAATATACCATAAAAGCTGCTGTAATCATCTTCCCCGCAAACCATCTTCCATGAAGTGCTTTCTGTGCACTCATAGCAGCTGTTATACTATCAAACCGAAGGTACACAAAACCCGCAGTATTTCTGCTCCGCAATTACAACAGAAATAGGTTAGAGAAAGATAACAGATCAGGATTGTATTATTGGATGAAAGTAATTTAAGGAAGATCTGTTGAAATATTGCAAAAGTATGCACTCATATTGTGCTAGAGACAGAACAGAAGACAACGTGAAGCAGAAAAGAAAAGGTCTCTAAGTGCAACCAAATCTACATCCTAAGGACACATTTTACCCCAAGTGTCATATTAAAGAATTGAAACAAGTGTTGCTGCACATTTTGTTTGAAACAGAAAAGTTACCGCAAACCAGCACTTCAGATTTATGTATATCTCAATGAAAATTAGCAAGCCAACATGCTGGACTACAGTAAAAAAAGGAACTTTAGGCGCCAAGCATGACAGGGTTTATTTAAATGAAACGTGCTACTGACTTACTTGTCTACAAAAATGTGTCTTAATTGGCCAAACTTGGAACACTCCTCTTGAACATCATCCCTAATATCCAAATCAAAATCAGGATCCGTCTGCAAAAAGTAGCATAGTAAATTATCTGTTAGCTTTGGGCAAAAAAAAAACACACAAGTGTGGTGGTAAAAAAGACCCTGACCTCCAAAGCTGGATCAAACATATTCTTGAGCAATAGGCATTCACTAGGTGGTGCCAATTCAATAGATGGGGTAGTAATGGGAAATGTTGCCCCAGGAATTGAACCAAAACCAGGCACTGTAGGGCGCAGAACAGGAGCTGCAGCTGGAGCAGCACCAAGGATGGATACAGCTGGTATTCCCACCGGAGTATTCAAACCAGTAGTGCCCATCCCACCAGTCAAACTGCAGATACACAAAAGATATGAAGCATGCATTAAGTAGAGATACAGAGAGAGAGAGAGAGAAGGATATATATGCGGTAAACTTCTAGTATATCTGCTTTGACAACTTGAAAAAGGAACAAAATTAAGCCATTAGGGCTTAAGCTTCTCATGGAAAGCTGGAAACAACTCAAGTTTGCATCAATTTTGGTTCATGAAGAATATTAAGGTACAGTAACAAGTTCCCCCTCATATCGTAAGTTACAAACATCATCAGTTCGCCCTTTTGAAAGTAGCACTAGATGCTAGAACTGCAGTAAACAGAATATTTCAACCAAACCACTTTACACCAAAGAACTGAAGGAGGTCCATGGAGAATGACCTTGACAAGCTAGATATATATGGAAACAGTGTTGCTGTAGTGGTGGATGAATCCTGACGATAATATAGTAAATGTCAATAATGAGAGAATCGGGTACAGATGATGGCACACATACATGCAAGAGAATGGACATTCTAAAACGAAATGAAGTCTATGCAGCCTCTGCAGCCCAAAGGCCACAAGATTAACCAAGCTATGGAAACATAGTCCATTCAGAACCTCAGCAAGCACAGCTCCCACCAGCGGACCAGCCCACCACCACTTAATTAATAAACCCAAATAAATAATATAATATAATTGAACTACACTAAAATAAGACAGTTAGGAACTTATTGAGATATCATACATGTCAGGATGATTATTACACAATCAGCATCCAAAAATGTACCTGGTTGTAATGCCACTACGGTCCAATTTCTGCATTAGAAGAGCTCTGGAACTAGCATTCAGTGCCTGCATACATCAGAGAACACACATCAAACATGATGCTTCAAAATTAAGACAGATACTACTGGCCACGCCTAGTAGTAGTTATTATGTAATCAGGGTATCATACAGCCATTATGGTGCTAGACTGCTGACTCGGTACAAGCACATATTCCTTGTATGATGCGTTGCAAGCTTCTTTTATACAGATCGAGCATGAAATAATTAGTGTAGAAGTAATAAACGTAACATTTAGCTAGTTTCCTGGTGTCATCATGGAAAAATGTACTGTCGTGTAAACAAAAACAAATAGGAAAATGTATACAGCTTTTGCTTATCAACTATCAATAAAACAAATATTGATGAGAAAGGAAAAAAAAAAGGTGACCTGTATAATAGATCCATTCAGCCTATTTACTATCTGCTTATGTGCAAAATAACTGCAAGAGCTCTTTAAAATTGGGAGTCAGTGCAGGAGCCCACCAATTATGGTAGACTAAATGCAGCTATAGCTAATTTAAGGAAGTAGATGCAAGCATAAATACTCACACTAAATGGAGAAAAAATTAAAAGGGAATTAAAAAATTTAAAAAGCCAATATTGATTCCTAGTGTAGACATACATCATACTTGGAAAAATAATAGTAATAAATCTAAAAGAGAACATATTTATGTCAAAATTTAGACTACTCAAATTATCTCGTAGAAATGAGAATGACACCCACCAAGCCTCCACCTTCATCATCGTCCAAATCTCCGGTAGTTGCTCCACTAACTTGCACACCCGCTTGGTCTGTCACAGCTGAAACCTGGCCAATGGTTACTACAACGTCAGACAGTCGGAACATTTATTTAAGACCAGCTCCAGTAACTATGAAACACGATGTTTTACCTTAATTACTCTTCCTGCAATGTCAAGTTGCCCATTTAAACTCTGAGCTGCTTTTGCGTCTTCAAGGCGTGCAAACTAAATTATGAAAATACAAGTGAGGAGAATTAAATGACAACAAAAACAAAATTGCTTTGTACAGAAATACTAACCTGAACAAAACCAAATCCTTTGCATAGCCCAGTGAGTGGATCTAGTGGCAGCTGGACAAGCTCCACTTGTCCGAATGGTTCGAAGACCTGGCAAAACGATTTAAATAATATGAATGATCAAGAGTCAACTTACTCCAAGCACATAAAAGCTAGAGAACAATATGTTTGACAAGGACCTGTCGCAATTGGTCCTCATTGATGTTGGAGTGAAGATTCCCAACATACAACTTCCTTGCTCCACCTGAAGCAGCTCCACTTGAAGAAGCAGTTGACTGAACTAAGTTCTTTTCAGCCTCTGAAGGCTTGACCATCACTGGCTGACCAAGAAGCAGCTGACCAGAAAGAGCTATCGCCATTGGAACAGACATAGCATCATAGAATTCAATGTACCTGCATAATGTGAATAGCATGACAAAAATCAGACTGGAGCCATCAACAAAGTAAAACTTATCCTAACAGTTAGTTATCTTCAAAAATATATAATTTTAACTAAATCTAGCATTTGATGTTTTGATCTCCAAATCAAGGTCAGTTTCATTTTTGCATTGAAATGGACTCCAGTAATGTGGAACTGTGGCACTCAGCACAGCTTACTGTTTACCAATATGATCTTGTATTCCATCTTACTCATATAAGTTGCTGATTATTCCAGCAGGCACAGCAAATTATAAATATTCCTGACGAGTATGAAAAATTGATGAATATACTTCCCATTTGAAAATTATGTATCTACAGCTAAAATGCAGATGTAATCATAATCCACAACTAGAGCAACACAGTACCAAAACTGGTTCCCATGGACAACCAAAATATTGAATAACGATTTAAGCAAACCACATTCTGTGGATAACGAAAACTTTCAACCTGTGCCCCCTTACAGCCACCTCCACAAGACATCCTACCAGTAGACTACATGGACTTGAAAAGTCCTTGCTGCTCTATCTCCATCTACTTAAAGCTCCGGCGCTCATGCCTCCTCAGCTGCCCAACAGAGAGCCCTAAATTCATTTATTAATCAATTTTTCCCCCTCTATAGCTGCCACCACAACATTAGCTTCATAAGACCACATCTATTTCAGTGCAGATATTTTAGAAAGCTGGAGTATCTCATTATAAACAAGATGAAAAATGTTGCCGAAGTAACTAGTTTACGCCAAAACAAACCATATCTTATATGAGGCCATCAAAGACAATGGCAATCCTTAATCTGGGCCTCTGGGGCTGTAAATCCATGGGCAGCAAAGAGCTAGAAAGTCAGGGAACCATGAGGACTCCAGAAGAACAATTATTCCTTACCAATTTTGGGTTATTCAATTTCCAAGAGCATACAGGCTGAAGTGCAACAGCAAGCCCTATGAATAACGGACACCAAAAGGGATAAGTTTTCAATAATATGACACCATGCCAGTTAATTGCAAGGCTTGTTCTAGCATAAAATTTCAGTTCAGCGTATCAAGAAGCAAAAGAAACAATGGAGAGGCCAAAATGCCACCCCCTCCATGTTAAAAACTGAAATGCAAGGATATGCACATTGAATACATGCATAAGTTGCTACTAGTAATAGTATACAAGTACTCACCCAACTCCTTTAGAACGTCGTGAGTTTCGATCCATAATGAGGCGAACATCGCGGACCTAGAGAAATATAAATTAAGTGTTCAAGCTCAAAAAACGATTCGATCCAACAAGAATAAGAAGCAAGAAATGACTTACAACAGAAAATATCTTATCACTACAAAACGTGGGTATTGGGTAAATAAATAATCCTATGAACTCCAACGTTTAGGCTTATCTACTAGCAATATTAACATCCTCTCAATCATATTATATATTTAACTAATGGAGAAGTCTAACAAACTAATATTATGTATACTGCATCCTTGTATATGAACATAACAATCACCAGCCAGACTAGTATAATAAAAGAAACTGCAATCAGAGGGATTCTCACCTTTCCAGCCCTAGAAAATAACTCATAAACGTCTCTTTCATCTGCTTTCAAAGATAACTGCAATTGTAATTCAAAAAGTAGATTCAGATTTGAGGTTACACGGACAATGATGTGAAATACTTGTTAAAAATCTACCTGGTAAGCAAACACAGTCCTCTGATCTCTTTCAGGATCAACTTCAGGTTCTGCAGCCTCCTCTTTCCTATGCCTGGGAATAGAGAATTATTTAAATAATTAGTAAAAGAAAGAAAGATTGGAAGCTCAAATTGTAATGGAATACCAAGTACACAAGACGATACATGATCAGTGCTAGTTTAAACCTAATGAGTATTCTAAAGTATGAAAAAGCATTCACGCCAACAGATTTGTGCTTGGTTGCTTGCAACGAGACAAATATTCTGGCATAACCTTGACTGTAAGTCAATCCGACCAAGCTATATTTGGCTTACCTCGCTCCTTCTAACTGAATTCTAAAAACTATAGTGAAGATGCCACACGAGACGATACACATGTTCTAGCGGTTTCAATAGAGCTCGGAGTTGGTCATGAACATGCACCTGACATCGCGGTCCCGGTAGCGATCCAGCTCTTCCACATCACGTCGCCGCTCCGACCGGCTCCGGCTCCTCCGCTGCCTCTCCCTCTCCCTCTCCCTCTCCCTCTCCCTCTCTTTCTCCTTCTCTCTTTCGCGGTCGCGGCTCCTCCTCTCCTTGTCCTTATCCCTCTCCCGCTCTTTCTCCTTGTCATCACGGTCCCGGTCCCGCCTCTCCCGGCTGCTGCGGTGCCGGCCGCGGTCGCGGTCCCGCTCCCGGTGCCGCTCCCTATCGCGGTCGCGGCCTTCCTCGGAGCGAGAACGCTTGGATCTGCGCTCGGCGTCGTCGCGCTCTTCGTCGCCGCCCGAAGAGCGGCGGTGGGAGCTGCGCTCCTTGTTCTTCTCCTTCTCCCCCGACTCGGGGGCCGCGGCGCCGTTGGCCGGCGCCCCGGACGCTTCCACCGTCTTCTCCAGGTACTCGTACTCGTCGAAGTCCATGGCGTCGCGCGGCGGAGGCGAGCCGACGGCGAGGCGGAGCAGATCCGGGCGGAACCCTAGCTGAGAAAAGAGAGCAGCGCGGCTAAACCCCGGCGATTTTGTTTGGCTTTTCTGTCGAAGAACGAAATCTGGCGTGTGGGACCCGCCGCTACGTCCGAGCAGGAGAACTCACGGGCCGGGCTAGGTTGGTCTGATGGGCCGTATTGTGGAGCTAGTCCATAACGGGCCCGACAAGAAGACCAGCAGCCCACATATGAAAATTCTATACATCTTCCGAAAAACTTTTTCTTCTCTACCTTTCGGTGTTTAAGATTCGTGCAAACTTTTTCGTCCGGTAGATCTCTTTAACTTTAACCTTCCTCCTCCTCCTGCCTTCTTCCTCACCATGCGCCGCCGCCGCCGCCCCGCCCGCCGTTGCTGCACGCTGCTGCTACGCCGCGCGCCGCCGGCGCCGGGAGAAAGATGGATTGAGAAAAAATGTTGATTAGATTTTGGTGTGTTGAATTTATTTTCTTGAGATGTTAAAATAGTGTGTAAAAAATGTTGAATCTATTTTCAAATGTTGAACTATTTTTTTAAATATTGAATCTAATGAGCTTTATAAATGCATATCTTATATATCTTTCAGAAGTTATATTGGAGCCCCAGTTAGTCTGGCTGGCATGGGCTGAGCTGGGTACGCAGATAGTAAAACGAACGCTGCAATAGAAGCGTGTCCAATTTCACTTGTGCATCGGGATAGCAGCCATACCCTACTCCATGCTAAACGTCACGCCACCATGGCACCATCGTGTCCATACGTTCATCTGCTTATCAGCAGTGACGTTTGGCCAAGGTAAGCCTCTTCTCTTCTCGCTTGGAACTCTTTGCACGCCGCTATGCGGGCAACCATTGGAGCCACTGATTTCTTCAACAACAAAAAAAATCTGTCGGAGCCACTTGATTTATTATGGTTTCAGAGAGATGAGAGTGCCGTTGAACACTGTCAGCTCGTCAATCTAGCTAGCTAGCTAGCGTCCTTTGGAATTTTGGCGTTCGTCGCAAACATGCATCGAGGGGAGGCCATCGAGGACGTTGTCATCGTGGGCGCCGGGCTCGCCGGCCTCGCGACAGCCCTCGGGCTCCACAGGTATGGTAACACACACATGTTCATCTGCTGGTATCCGCGCGCATGTCTTGTGGCGGCGCCGATCCGAACCTCGCTGGATCCACTGGAAAATCCGATCCCCGGGTTCGGGAACTCGTGCGCCGCGCAGGAAAGGGGTGAGGAGCCTGGTCCTGGAGTCGTCGCCGGCGCTGCGGACGGCGGGGTTCGCGTTCACGGCGTGGAGGAACGCCTTCCGGGCGCTGGACGCCCTCGGGGTGGGCGACAAGATCAGGGAGCAGCATCTGCAGGCGCAGGCGTACGTTCCTCCCCCGCCCTATCTCCAATCTCTCCTCCCGATCGATTCAGTCGTGCTCCCACCTCCCATTGCTGCAGGCTACGCGTCATGTCTTCGTCTACCGGGGAGGTCGCGCAGGAACTGGACCTGACGGCGGTGCAGAAGAACCGGTGAGATTGCAATCACCTCCCCAGATCACCCATTCTGCATTGGACAGTGGTGCAGACTGACCTGAGCACCGACGCTCTGATGCAGATCAGGACCCAATGAGATCCGCTGCGTCAGGCGGGACGCGCTGCTGCAGACCTTGGAGGAGGAGCTGCCACGAGGCACCATCCGCTACTCCTCCAGGATTGTGTCCATCGAGGACGGTGGCGGCGTCAGGATCCTGCGTCTAGCTGATGGCTCGACTCTGAGGGCAAAGGTGAAAATTGCTGCGCACGCAGAACCAACGATACCCTCGCAGGAGCTTCGAAACTGAATAATATACTGAACAGGACGCGCTCTGCTGCACCACCTGCAGGTGCTGATTGGGTGCGACGGGATCAACTCCGTGGTGGCGAAATGGCTGGGCCTCGCGGAGCCGTCCTACTCGGGGCGCATGGCGGCGAGAGGCCTCGCGCATTTCCCGGACGGCCACGGCTTGGAGCCCAAGTTCCTGCAGTTCATCGGCCGCGGCTTCCGCTCCGGCATGCGACCCTGCAACCAGACTGACGTCTACTGGTTCTTCACCTGGACTCCTTCCGAGAACGGTCAGTCATCGTGGAAATGTAGTTTACGGCGACTGATCAGCACTAGAGCTTGATCGAAATGCAGATCTTTCTTCCAATTCTTGTTACAACTGAATTGCAATTACCAGTGAAATTCAGAACTGTCCCCAATTTCTTAAGATGGACCTGGCATGTGTGATTGCAGATAAGGGCGTCATCGAGAGTGGCTCAAAGCTGAAGCAGTTCGTTCTGGCCAACCTCACGGCCCTGAAGGTGCCTCCAATGGCGCTGGCGGTGATCGAGAGGAGCGAGACGAGCGAGGTCTTCGCGGTGCCGCTGCGGTTCCGGCCGCCGCTCTCGCTTCTAACCGGAAGCATCAGCAAGGGCAGTGTCTGCGTGGCCGGCGACGCGCTGCACCCGATGACGCCGGACCTGGGCCAGGGCGGCTGCGCCGCGCTGGAGGACAGCGTCGTCTTGGCCAGGTGCCTGGGCAAGGCCGTTCTCGGCGACGGCGCGAGGAGCGGCACGGAGAGCCAGAGGATCGAGGAGGGATTGCGAGAGTACGCTGGGATCCGGCGATGGAGGAGCGTCGAGCTCGTTGCCACGGCCTATGTGGTCGGTTTCATTCAGCAGAGTAACAATGCCATCGGAGGCTTCCTGCGGGACAAGTTTTTGTCAGGGTTCCTCGCGAGACGGCTTCTGAAGATGGCAGAATATGACTGTGGCACGCTCTGGAGCTGTTAATTAGGCGACCCTAATGTATTTGGCAAAGCAGCGCATAGAGGTGGGGTCCACAGCAGGTCGTCCATAGTTATGGTAAATACCATGGTAAAAGTTATATTGGGTGCCACCGAAGGTTAAAAAAAATCCACACGGTTCTGCACTTTTCGTTGGCTAGTTTTGTTTGGCTACTCTATGATACTCCTTTCAATACAGTTATGATAGCTATATTTTCACTCGGTATAGTGACCAAAGGCACCAAATATGTTTATCAATTTATTAATCATGTTAACTATCATCTACTCGTTTCTTCAATTTCTTTTTGGCGAGACTCTTCATTTTCACCGATTATTAACTGATGTGGCACATCTCGAAAGCCAACACACCTAGTTTATCTCCTTCCCAAGGCACACAAGCTGGCGCCGGAGTTACTACGAGGATACCGAATAGACTACTTGCGGACTCTCAAGATAAAGGATTAATATAGCAATCAACTCTAAATTTTTTAATTTTGAAAATATAGCTATCATAACTGAATGTATGGAGTATTGTACAAATATAGTTTTTTAAATATCCTATGGACGGCCTATAGTGTTATAGGTAACCTTTTGCTAATTCCGTTTATAGACTGCTTGCATAATAGCGTCAGGTGGATGAATGGAATACAATATTCCCCGTCGACTACTTTTGCACCACATTGTGGTTGTTTTTTGTCTTTTAATTGTACACTTTAAAAATACGATTGTTGTCTACTCATACAAAATTGTCTAGAAAGATGGCAAAGATGCGGTGATCACGTATTCACGGTCTCGGTAATCCTCAGCTTGTCACTGTAGAAGACGTGGCAGTAGTTTCTAGGCGATAGGAGAAAAACACCAATCAAGAGTGAAAAAGTCCTCGGGCGAGCCCAGCCAGTTACTTCGCTGTGGCCCACAAGCCAGCGACCGAAATGCTGCAATGATAAGGCTGCCTGTTCCGTGGACTTCCCTGTAGCTCCCTCCTCCGAATCCAGCCAAGCTTCCCGGAGGCCGGAGAGAGCCTATCCATCTTCACTTCCGCACCAGAAATAGCAGCCCTTCCCTGGTGATGGTCTACACACTACACCGCACTACCTGCCGCTCGTCACACCATCAGCAGTGACGTCGGCAGTGACTCCTCAAGCTTACGCTTCACTCCCAACACCTGCGATCGATCGACATCGATCCTCTATATAACCAGCTACCAGGATCCCCTGATTTCCATCCCGTACGAAGAAAGGGTTCTTGATTCATCCAACACCTGACCTGTCACTCGGTCGCGCCATTAATCCGAGCTGGCAAGCTAGCATCGCCGCCCACTCCCTCTGCTTGCCAGATTCCCGCTGCACCTGGAAACTGAAGCCGCGCCCCGTCGCCGCCGTCGCAAGCATGCAGCCGAAGGACGCCGCCGAGGACATCGTCATCGCGGGCGCCGGACTGGCCGGACTCGCGGCGGCGCTCGGACTGCACAGGTATGCTGATGCCTTGGGCTGCGGCCTAGCTACCTGTCCAGTCCACACATGCCAACCGATCGCCCGCCGCAAACTTGACCTGCGCCGCCGCACCCGTAACTTGTGCAGGAAAGGGGTGAGGAGCCTGGTGCTGGAGTCGTCGCCATCGCTGCGGGCGTCGGGGTTCGCGTTCACGACGTGGAAGAACGCCTTCCGGGCGCTCGACGCCCTCGGGGTGGGCGACAAGATCAGGGAGCAGCATCTGCAGGCCCGGGCGTACGTTGTCTCCAACCCTGCTACTACATACTCCCCCGATCTGGCTGCTCTGACGACGCTGAATCAGTCCAGTGCTCCTGCTGAATGTTCTACAGGTTGCGCGTCGTGGCTTCCGCCACCAGAGAAATCGTGGGGGAGGCTGACTTCACGAAGCAGGGGAAACGGTGAGATCACAATTGGTCTCTAGTTTCTACTGAAACACTCCGTTCGGGCAGAGTCTGCCGGGGAGTTTGGTGCATAGATTCTGACATGAAGAATATTCCTGCCTGATGCAGAGGGCCCCTGGAAATCCGTTGCGTCAGGCGCGACCTGCTGCTGCAGGCCTTGGAGGAGGAGCTGCCAAAAGGCACCATCCGCTACTCCTCCAAGATTGTCTCCATCGAGGAGGATGGCAACATCAAGATCCTTCAACTAGCCGATGGCTCAGTTCTGAGAGCAAAGGTATTGACCCCTTTTTCCTTTTCCTGAGCATCGCATACTCCAAGCTATTTGTTACAGGAGATCGAAATGTTCATCAAGACGTTCTCTGTATCTGCAGGTACTGATCGGATGCGACGGCATAAACTCCGTGGTGGCGAAATGGCTGGGCCTCGCGAAGCCTTCCTACTCGGGGCGCTCGGCGGCGAGAGGCCTCGCGCATTACCCCGACGGCCACGGCTTCGATCCCAAGTTCCTGCAGTTCATCGGCAACGGCTTCCGCTCCGGCATGCTGCCCTGCAACGGGACTGACATCTACTGGTTCTTCACCTGGACTCCATCCGAACACGGTTAGTTAGTTATCCATGACGACGGTTGTCCACGACGACCAAAATTGCAGAACTAAATTGATGCGTCGTGCTCGTTCAGATAAGGGCGTCGACGAGAGCGCGGCGAAGATGAAGCAGTTCGTGCTGGACAAGCTCCGGGGCTCGAAGGTGCCAGAAGAGGCGCTGGCGGTGATCGACAGGAGCGAGATGAGCGACGTCCTCGCCGCGCCGCTGCGGTTCCGGCCGCCGCTCTCGCTGGTCACCGCGAGCATCAGCAAGGGCAACGTGTGCGTGGCCGGAGACGCGCTGCACCCGATGACGCCGGACCTCGGGCAGGGCGGTTGCTCGGCGCTGGAGGACGGCGTCGTCCTGGCCAGATGCCTCGGCGAGGCCCTGGCGGGCAAGGACGTCAAGGGTGGCAGCGCCGAGAACGAGCGGATCGAGGCCGGCCTGCGCGAGTACGCCCGGATCAGGCGGTGGAGGAGCGTCGAGCTCATCGCGACGGCCTACACGGTCGGCTTCATACAGCAGAGTGACAATGCGATCGTAAGATTCCTGCGGGACAAGTTCCTGTCGGGAGTGCTCGCAGGGAGGCTTCTGAAAATGGCGGACTATGACTGCGGCGCGCTCTCAAACTAGCTCGTGATCTTCTACTTCATGCGTGCCAGCGCGTGCGTTTCCGTGAAATGTGATCTTCTTATGTGGGTGTGGGGGTAAACTCGTGGATTCGTGTCGGAACTTGTATTTCCTTCGTTAAAAATGAAATCCTATTACCACTTTGTGCTAATATTGCAATCTGCATGTTTAAGAAAATTCCATGCCAGTTATTGGAATCCATGCGCATTTATAGAGTAAAAGGTGAAAATCAATTGAACATGATGAATATCCACAGACAAAAAAAAAACTCAACGGGTACAAGGGCCATGCCTTGCGGCGAGCACAGCGAGAAGAATATTTTACACCATGGACCGGAAATTCGTCCCAACGGGATTCGAACTCCGGCTGCGGGGGTGCCATCGGAAGCTGCCGACTAACTGGTCTAGCAACCTTAGCCAAATATCCACAGACAAAAAAGGTTTTCAAAACTTGAGAGAATCATGGCACCCCGGTTACATGGAATAAACCTAAAAAATAAACAAATTATATTGAAGAAACTTCTGGGCACTTTCCACTTTGTTCTCATCTCTAGTGATCTCTTCCCATTGCCTTTGATGAATGGGACAATGCAAAACGCCACAACCACACAACAATCCATTCCAGTAACCCCAAACTTATACACAAACTTAAGAGGTTGCCGTTGATTGGAGGACCTTTCATGATTGCAATTGCTGGTGGAAAAACTAGTGGCACAACCATTGGAGATGCACCGATCCAACCTTTGTCGTAGCACCTCTTATAATAAAGCAAAACTTAGAGATTTAATTTACACAATACTACTGCTACTAGAAGTAGAACAGATGAAGGCGGAAGAGCAGTCCCGCTCCTTCTTCATTGGCGAGGATGTCGGAGTGATCGAGTGGGGTGAAGTAGTGGCAACTGTTTCATGTGCATAAGTAGTGACATCTGAATATAAGTTTTTTTTAACATACGTCTTGTCAATATTTGTCACGTACTAGGGACGAAGGGTAAGATCCAGGAGAGGAATTCGGGAGGGATTTCAGGAAGGAAGAGAAGAACAAGGAAGAACTCGAGAGCGGGGATTCGGTTACGGAGTTCTTCAATTACGATTTGGGTTCCTTGTTCACAGCTGTTGCCTCTTTATACACCGTTACAAGCCTCGGACATAACTGGGCTAAAAGTAATCAGGCCTCATATGGGCCGAGATAACCAAAGCTAAGATAGAATGAAGACCAATTCACCCACGGGTCTTCAGTTTAAGCGCCAGCCTTTCCCACCGTCTCTGCTGTCTCTTCAGAGCCCGCTTGGTCATGACATTCCCCTCCCCTTGCAAGCCAGCTTGACCCCAAGCTGGGGCATGAGGAAATCGGCAACGAAGATCAGATTCATCTTCTTCATTAGTCAAGGCAAAATGATGTGTGCCCCACTTGACCTTGATCCTAGGAGCGCTGGCACCCGCTCGCCGAGACAGACGAGAGCCCAGAATACTGACTGGTTCCAAAATAGCATCGTCAACATTAGTAATAGAAGATAGGTCAGTCGATACCTCCTGTTGAGCTGGGATGTATTTCTTGAGCTGAGAAACATGCACCACTGGATGAATACGAGAACCAGATGGAAGTTCCAGTTTGTAGGCCACCTTCCCAACCTTCTGTAGAATCTTGAAGGGACCACAAAGCGATATGATAATTTGTGAGCCGAGCGAGTAGCTACCGATGACTGCACATACGGCTGTAGCTTGAGATAAACCATGTCCCCAACTTGAAATACTCTTTCAAAACGATGATGATCTGCTTGAGATTTCATTTGCTGTTGAGCCTGCAACAGCTGTTGTTGGATCAAATCAGTGAGAGAAGCTCGCTCTTTCAACCACTCGGCCAAATCTGGAACTGTACACTCTTGTGGATCCACAATGCCCAATTGGCGAGGTGGGTATCCATATAAGACTTCAAAAGGTGTTCTACCAATAGTTGATTGAAATGTGGTATTATACCAATATTCAGCTAGGGCCAACCACTTGCTCCACTTGTTGGGAAAGGAATGCACTGAGCACCTGAGAAATGCCTCCAAACATTGATTCAATCGTTCGGTTTGTCCATCCGTTTGAGAATGATAGAAAGAGCTCATTAGTAGCTTAGTATCAGACAGGGTGAATAATTCCTTCCATAATGTACTTGTGAAAACAGGATCTCTGTCTGAAATTAGAGCTTGTGGAAGACCATGCAGTTTGTAGATATTGTCGAAATACACCTGAGCCACCTGAAGGGCTGTATACGGATGAGACAAGGGTAGGAAGTGTGCATACTTGGAAAATTTGTCAACAACTACTAGTATCACATTAAATGCTCCAGATTTGGACAATCCCTTAATGAAGTCCAAACAAACAGTAGACCAAGCTTGCGACGGCATAGGAAGGGGTTGGAGAAGTCCAGGCAACTTCACATGCTCCACCTTTGCCTGTTGACATGTTTCACAAGACTGCACAAATGTTGTTACTGTCTGCTTCAACTGAGGCCAGGCAAACAACGATTTGACACGATGATAAGTTGCATGAATCCCTGAATGGCCCCCAATCGCACTGTTATGCAGAGCCTGAAGGATGTGATTTTGAGCCAACAAGTTATTACCAACCCACACTCTTCCTTTGAATCGAAGTATACCATCTTGCAGAATGAAGCCTTTGTCATTTTTGGGATGGACACTTAGTTCAGTCAGCAATTGTTGCGTCTGAGGATCATCCTCATATCCTTCTTGCAGCTTGTGTAACCAAGAAGGAACACTGACTGTCACGGCTGCTACAGATAGATGATCAGGGTGTCTAGATAGTGCATCAGCTGCAGTGTTGGAAGCACCCTTCTTGTACTGGATTTTAAATTTGAGGTCCATCAGCTTTAGTACAACTTTCTGCTAAAGTTTGGTTGTGGCTTTTTGCTCAGTCAAGTAAAGCAAGCTCCTATGATCAGTTCTAATTATAAACTATTGAGCAAGCGAATAAGGTCTCCACTTCTCTATGGCTAGAAGAATTGCCATACACTCTTTCTCATAAGTAGACAGTGCTTGGTTCCTGACACTCAATGGCTTACTTAAGTAAGAGATAGGATGACCATCTTGCATCAGCACTGCACCAATACCCATATCACAAGCATTAGTTTCCACCACAAATGATTTCTGAAAATTTGGAACAGCTAAGACTGGAGCCTGAATCAGTGAGGTTTTCAGCAAGTTGAAAGCATCCTGAGCAGCCTGTGTCCACTGAAAATGAACCCCTTTTTTCAACAAATTGGTTAATGGTTTGTTGATCATTGCATAATGCTGAATAAATCTCTTGTAATAACCTGTTAACCCCAGAAAACCTCTGAGATCTTTCACATTCTGAGGGACTGACCATTCAGAGACAGCTTTAACTTTAGAATTTTCAGTGGCTACACCAGCAGGAGAGATAGTATGGCCCAAGTACTCCAACTCTTGTTTAGCAAATTCACATTTGGATAGTTTTAAGAAGAACTGATGGTCCTGCAATAACTGAAACACTTGCTGTAACAAAGTGGTATGACTGTCAAGAGATGGAGTATATATAAGTATATCATCCATAAAGACCTAGACACCCTTCCTCATTAATGGGGCAAAAATCGAGTTCATGGCAGCTTGAAAGGTAGCTGGAGCATTGGTTAAACCAAAAGGCATGACCAAGAACTCATAAAGACCATGGTGAGTTTTGAATGTTGTCTTCTTCTCATCACCTGGTGTAAGTCTAATCTGATGATATCCTGGCCTGCAATCAAGCTTTGTGAACCACTGTGAGCCATGTAATTCATCTAGGAGCTCATCAACAACTGGCATAGGATGTTTGTCTTTGACTGTAATGGTGTTGAGTTGTCTGTAGTCCACACAAAACCTCCAAGAACCATATTTCTTTCTGACTAACAACACAGGGGAGGCAAAGGAACTCACGCTCTTTTGGATAAGACGTTTTGATAGCATGTCATCAACCTTTTTTTCAATCTCAGTTTTCTGATGAGGGGCATATTTGTATGGTCTGACATTTACAGGTTGTGCTTCAGGCATAAGTGAAATTGAATGGTCAAATTCTCTAGAGGGAGGCAGTGTTGATGGTTCCTGGAACAGATGAGAGTACTGTTGAATGACAGACTGAATACCAGATGGAATAGAAGCAGATAGAGACAGCTGCTCAGAAACAAGAGCAATGGGATCCATCAGAATAAGATCACTGCCAGTATCAGTCTCAAGTTCAGCCAGCTTCTTAATCTTCACACAATGAGTAACAGCCTGTCGTTTCAACAATCCTTTCAGCTTGTGGGGAGATACTTTGAAACATCTAGATGTGTCCTCTTGTAGGCCCTGTAACTGAATTCTGCGGCCTTGATGTGGAATTCTCATAATCTTTTTCTTCCAATGTAGCCACATTGGACTGTGGTCTTCCAACCAACCAGCACCCAATATCATATCAAACCCTTTTAATGGAAGAACTCTGGCATCATAAGTAAAAGAATGTCCCTGAATACACCAATGCAACTGAGGGATGAAAGTTGTTGACAGCATGGGGCTCCCATCAGCAGTAACAAACTGAAGGGGATCACAAGACTGTTCTGACTGCTGAATGGATGCAGCAGTCTCTGGGCTGATAAATGTGCCAGCACTGCTAGAGTCTAATAAGATCAGTATTTCAGTTTTGCCCACAAACCCTTTGAACCTCATAGTCTTCCTCTTCCTGCGTACTGCAGTAGGATTATCCTGTGGCTGAGACTGTTGTACAACCATGACGGGATGAGCCTCCTCTTCTTCACAAGATGAGTAGTCAGGGGAGTCATCTAACTGAAAGAGCTACAGTAACTCTTGAATCACACTGATAGAAACCCGATCAGGACACTTATGTTTCCTGTCCCATTTTTCACCACAAGTGAAACATAGCCCATTAGCTTTTCGGAACTCCTTCCTTGATTGCCACTTTTCCTCCAGAGAAGTGTTATCATTCCTTTTGAATTCATCTTTGTCGCGGGGTTTCTAGGGTACCCACAGCTGGGTGGCGGAGCGCACCCGCCTATTCCCAGAGAGGGAGTACTCGGGGATGAACTAGGCGATTGGGCTAGCTGGCTTTGAGTGGAGCACGCAAGAACACGATGATTTAGAGTGGTTCGGGCCGCCGGAGCGTAATACCCTACATCCACTGGGAGAGATATTGCTCTTGGTTGTGTATGAACCTATCCTCTGCCGGGCCTTTTCTTTCACCCAGCCTCAGGTCTTCTAGCGGCGCCCCCTCCTTTTATAGATCAAAGGGGGGAGCGGATACATTGGTCGTTGGGGCCCCGACAAGTGGGCCCAACGTGCTGTGCAGAGTACTTAAAAGACTACAGTGGTCTCGAATCTTTCCTCCGATATACGTACTGCTGCTCCTCTGACTCAGGGGGGTCTTCTCTTGTCCCGTCAGCTAGGTGCCCGTTGGAGTAGCGTAGCTTGCGGCGTGACCTGCTGAGGCTATTATGTAGCGTCATAATGGGCGAAGCCGAGCCGTCGTATCCGACTGTTACGGCAGACTGGCAGACGCGGCATGGGCGGCGGCAGCGGCTCCACTGCCTTGGTAATACGCGATCAATAGTGTCCCCTGGTCAATCAAACGCCTCAGCTTCCGCTATATCAATGCAAACGTCCACCTACCGCAATGAATGCAATGGTGGGTGAACGTCTGTATGGAAACCCAAACAGCCATATCTTGCCGACATGTGGCGTCTCCAGACCACCCGGATGTGGGGGTGTCGATTCCTTCCCTTAGTGAGGGGTCCGGTTACTATACAGGGGGTCCGGGACCCCATGAGGGGTCCGGGACCCTGCGGGGGTCCGGTCTCCTTGGGAGGTCCGGTAGCCCCGGCTGCTCGCGCACGAGTTACTGCCTCTTCCGGGACACGTGGTGTCTCCGGACCTTTCCCAACCGTGGGGCGGGTCCGGACCGTTGCTGGGAGAACAGGACTCCGGACCGCAGTGGTCCGGCTGCTTGGATGTAGTTAAAGATAACTACAAGACCCTTGCCTAGGCACAGCAAGTGGGGGTACCCCAGTCCTGGGGTACCGACAATCTTTCTTCAGAGAATGCTTCAGCATATCATTGGTAGTGAAAACCTTGCAACCAGGCTTCTGATTATCTTTAGAGTCGTGGCGATATGAACGCTTCAGTTTAACTTTCTCCAGCTCCTCTTCCTGCAACAACGCCAAAGCACTAGCAGTATCCACATTTGGAGGGCGATGTAAAGCAATGGGAGCACTAATTTCATCTTTGAGACCATGCAGGAAACGAGTAACAAAGAAGACATCATCATAGGAAGTGTTATAAAGCAAGATGCTATGCGATAGCTGCTCAAAGCAATGATAATACTCTGCTACCGAGCCAGTTTGCCTCAAGGCATCAAGCTGGCGCATATGAACCTGATACTGATCTCTATCAAATTGTTCGCACACAGCCTTGCACAGTTCCTCCCAGCTCTGCACTCTACCGCGCATCTCAAGCGTCTGCAACCAACTAGCCGCAGCGCCATTAAAATTCAGAGCAGCAAAACGAGTTTTCATGTTCTTACTAACCCCAAACACCTCGAAATACATCTCGCATCTATCCTTCCACAGGCGTGGGTTCTCACCGTCAAACTTAGGAAAATCCATCTTAGGCATAGGCACGGTTCAATGGATGCCAACACGAGAATCCTCTATGAGACCAGGGTCATGGGTAGGGGGATCAGGGGGCGTACCCGTGACCGGGTGCGGCGGATGGGAGCCAAGGATCCCACCGCCCGCATCCCGGTGAGTATTGGCGATGCGGTGCCCGCTGGGCCGCTCCGTGGTCGATGCAGGTGGGCGCATCTTCACATGTGGAGCCGAGTTCAAGTCGAACGGGTTCACCCACCGTGATGGTGGCTATGGCGGAGCGGTGGCCGGGCGCGTAGAGGACGGTCACGCCGAGGTCGATGGCGCCGACTCGATGTGGTCGATGCGGGCCGCTGTGCGTTCCACCTGGTTGAGCAGCTTGTCCATAGTAGCTCTTGATGACGACTTCCAAGCTTCGAGTGCGGTGAGCTTGTCGAGCACCCACGTCATGGCTGCGTCGAACCCGTCGAACTTCTTCATGAGCTCATCCACGACGGTCGTCATGGTCGCTTCAAACTTGGTAGGCTTCCGCAGCACCAGTTCGTGGGCGCCACGGAACAGGGCCGCGTTCCTCTTCTAACCTAGGCGGCACAACAAGGGATGGGCGACGACGCCGGACTGGCTAATCGTCGCTATGCGGTGGCCGCGGCTAACGAGCGTTAGCAGCAGGACGAGGACGCCGGAGTCAGAGGTGACCACGGCGGCGCGGATTGGAGCGGGGAATCGCTCTAGTTGAGGAAGCAGAAAATTTTTTGGGGGAAATCCACGGAATCGAGCTCTGGATACCAATTGTCACGTACTAGGGATGAAGGGTAAGATCCAGGAGAGTAATTCGGGAGGGATTTCATGAAGGAAGAGAAGAACAAGGAAGAACAGGAAGAACTCGAGAGCGGGGATTCGGTTACGGAGTTCTTCAATTACGACTTGGGTTCCTTGTTCACAGTTGTTGCCTCTTTATACACCGTTACAAGCCTCAGACATAACTGGGCTGAAAGTAATCGGGCCTCATATGGGCCGAGATAACCAAAGCTAAGATAGAATGAAGACCAATTCACCCACGGGTCTTCAGTTTAAGCGCCAGCCTTTCCCGCCGTCGCTGCTGTCTCTTCAGAGCCCGCTTGGTCATGACAATATTTTTTAAGAAAATACACATGTAATGTTCGGATTGACGTCCTTCAAGATTTTTTTTCTCGAACCAATTTAGACACTTTAACGTGATACATTAACTCAGAGGGTAGAAAATGTTTATTTTGATACCTATAAGTCCCTGCTTAAGATTTTAAGGTTTTCCTCAAAATTATGGACTATTTCAAATTTCATACAAAAGCTTATTAGACTAAATACCACTTTCAACATCAAAAGGTTGAGGTTTTGCTTGACAGAAATATTGGTGAATGGTGGATTGACGTGTTATTCGATGCTTTATTCTAAAATTCAGCTATACAGTTAAAGTGCCCTCTTGAGGACATTTTGAGATCCATGCAGGATTTTTACCAAGTGCAACGCCAGAGCCAGTCTCTTTGTGTTTTGCTACGTTATCATGGAAAAATTAGTGCGCTGAAGAGAGATGGTGACTGCCACGATAGCATGGTCCTAGTAGATTAGCCATTATTATAATTTACTAACACAAGCCGCCCCTGTGCCTTTTTAAATTTAGATTAATCAAAACTCCAAAGGGAGATTGAGACTCAGGAAATCACTTCGCCAGTTCTTTCTTCAGATGTCATCAATCATCTAGGTACGAAAAAGATGTTGGTAAACTTGCAGTATCGTACTTGCTTAGTCGCTACGCGCCACCATGTCACAAAAGAGTTCTCTGGGCCGCGTCAGGAACAATTTCCCAACCAGATATGGCCCAAAGCGTGGGTGCCAGCGCGCGTGGCGTCATGCACTGATGCTGCATGCACAATTTGACCCGTGACAGAATGAAGATCAGTGGCTGCTCTAAAAAAAAAATAAAAAATGAATGAATATCAGTTGCCTAACGGGATCAAAATGCAAATTTACCTCCCCGGTTTTTTTCAGTCCCCCCAAACACACAATCCAATGCAATCAGATCATCACATTACACACGCCATCCATCCGGCTCTTGGGTTTTACAGAGACAAGCGCAAGTTATTTTTTTCCATCTCAAAATTTAGGTTTGATGAGCTGTAGCCAAAAGTATGGGTAAACACGGTAACGTTGGAAAATAAGAACAGATTTACTCGGCGTCAGCCGATTGAAATCTGGTTATCCATCAATCGACGGTGCAGCATGTGCTAGTTTCATTTGGGGGGCCGCAACATTAATTATCGGGTCCAGCTTTTGTGTTAAGTGAGACCCGTTTGGTTTAACGTGACCCATTAATCCACCAGGGGGGATAATTGTGTCTGTGTGGTCATCTTTTTTTCCCACTCCTCTCGGCTTCTCCCCAGACCCCCACGCCACTTGAGCGTGTGAGAGAAGTTGAGCAGGCGTCCATGGCTTCTGGGCGGCGCCATCGCTGATTCCAGTGTCCAGATCGACGGTCCGCCGGAGCCACCCATCGGCGACACCAACTAGAGCGAGGGAGGAGGCGGCAGAGCTTTCGGCTGTAAGTTTTTTGTGACCTGCGGGGCGCACCCTCTGCGATTTTGTTAGGGTTTCCCCCTAGACCCCCCTTTGCTTGTGTAGCTTTTTGATTTTGTACACCATTTCATGTCATGTCTGTGGAAGGGATGTGGAGGAGCACGAATCGTTGAGTAACAAACTTGCGGAAGTTGCGGGGTGTCGCTGGTCAGGGGGCCGTGATTTGAGTGTGTGTCTGTACTCCATTTCATGGATGGAGGGGAGGGATTTGGAGGAGCACAAGGAACGCTGTGGGATGGATTTGGAATCCCTGAACTTTTTGGAATGTATTTTCATGTTTCTATTTTTGGGATTGGATGATGGACTCCATGGGAAGGGATTATGGCTGCGCGCACTGGGCAAGCGCCGATCTGAGCCTGAGTGGCCGGTGGCGAGAGCTCAGGGCGAGTAGGCTGCCGCAGGTCACACGAGGTTGGAGGTGATTGGAGCCAGTACTAGCCATGCAGGATGAAGGAGCAGCAAGCTGAGGATGGAGACAGCAACAAGCTACGAAGGGGATGTTGTTTTATGTGCGTGTGTGAAGGAGTGGGCTGGGATTTTTTTGCTTTTTCTGGTTGCGACACCAGGTTTTGGCTTAGGTTTACGGTCTACTGTGTGTGCTGATCTACTATCTAGGTGCAAGGTTTTTTAGTTCATTTTTTTTGCTCCTCGTTGCAAAAATCAGTTGCTTTCTACTATGGAAAAATTTACCTTTTTTACCATGTTTAGGTTGTTGAAATGGAATTTTTAGGCCACACACCTGAATTGGATTGGTGGTTTTGTTGGCTTTAGCTGGGGGACGGTAGTCTTTGTTTTTGCAACGTTTAAGCATGTTTTATATCTTGTGCTAGATTGATCAGAGAAATGATCATGAACCAATTTTGTTAGTTTAATAGTTTCTTATGAATCTATATTAATTATTAGAAGTACTCTCTTGTTTATTAGCAAGTTTGACTAATTGAAATTTACATGGGAAGTCTGACACCATCCTTTTTGTTAGTGAGAAGTAGTAGTAAGCCAGTAGAAGCATTGTTTGTTTCTCAATTTTGTTCTTGTCTTGTCTGTTCTTTTTTTCATAGAATTATAGCTGTGAAATGCTGCAGCATACTAATTGTACACTAAAGGCCTATAAGCTAAGGATCTATTAGAAACAAACTTAAAATAATGGTAGTAATGCTAAGTGCCAATGTAGAGTTAAGCAACACCTGGTAGCTCGTTGTTGTCTGCTGTCCATTGTAAGTAACCTGTAAATCACATTGGCTTCAACATGCATGGTTAGACTGTTACAACTTACAACATAATATCATTATATGCTAGTGTTATCTAACTTATAATTCAATATATGTTTTTATTCTTTAAGTTTCATTTATGTCCAAAGAGTTTTTTTTCATTTCTGTTTTTTCTAGTGTAATCTAGTTCAAACATGCTTAATTGTAAACTGAGTTTAAATTAAAATTCAAAAATAATTTGTATCAAAATTATACCAAGAATCTTGTAATTAAATTTTTTATTTTGTTATAATTTTCTATTTAAATTAAATATATGCTTAATGATTTATCTTTTTACTATTATACATGCTAATTGTATGACTCTTTCGTTTTGATAGGGGAAAAGTTCTTCTTTTGCTTCTTTTTCAGCTTTGAAAGCAGCATATGAGACACAGTAGTATACTAGTATTTTGATTTGCTTTACAATGGTGATGTAAGACTTTTTGTAGAACTGTTTATGTTCCTTTTCTTGTTTTTTTGTACAGGTAAACCATGATAGAATAAGTTTTTTATTTGTGCACTATGACCCTAGCGTTGCTGGTGTATGAGCATAGCAGGAACTAGCATGACCATCCTAGAGTTAATATGTTTGTTCTAAGGGGTGTTGAACCGTTGATTCTTGAAAATAATATCTTTGTATTTGATTTGATTGCCAAGACGCTTTTGTATATGATTTGTTTTCCAGGATTTCAGTTAGTACATTTTCCACCCAAGCATTACCGTTTTTCATTGTATATGATTAAAAATTAAAAATTACAGTCTCACAAAGTTGATATTATATGGCTCCAGATTGCTATAATTTGGTAAACTCTCTCTCTCTCTCTCTCTCTGTGTTTGTGAGTAGTGCTATTTTTTTCTAGATTAGTTAACTCTCCCTCCCTAGTTTTGTGTATGTGTCTTTATGGATCACCTAGACCGTAAATATAAATTTCACACAGTTAGGTGCATAGAATTAGTCAGTTAGAAGAACTAAATTTATACTACTCCAGGATGTGTCATATTATGTTTTGACATTCAAGCAAATTATTTTTTCATATAATGTGTGTTGTAGCAAAAAAAATTTATGACTATGCATGCATTTTGCATCATAATGGTTGAATCACAGTATGTTGATGTATGTGTCCCCAAACTGATATAGACTGGTGTATGTTGTACTACTTTATTTTTGCTGCTTGTTTTGCCACATGAGTCAACCTGCACATGGTAATTTCCATGATGATGTCCAAGATGACCATGAGTATTTAGACTCATCTGTAGAGATACTGATGATGAAAATTATGAGCAATGCACACAGTCATAGTTCTGGTTTTGGCCATTTGAGTTCACTCGAAGTTATCTTTTTTTTTAGATTAAAAAATGCTCTCTCTTTCATGATATCGGTTTTTTTGGTTCCTTGTTCTATATTGTAATTTCTTTCTCTTTTCTCTCTTTCTCTCCTGCATTAGGTGTGCACTTCATTGAGGCACTTCATTTCCGAAGCATCTGGTCCAAGTTTTTGAACTGGCCAGCAACAACTACCACCAACACTCCCACGTATTTCTGTTTAGAAGGGGGGACATGATCAAAGATATGTCCAAGTTTGATTGCGTACAAGGACACACATATGGAAAATGCAATGTATGTTATTTTTCCATCCTTTTTTCTTAATTTTCCTTGTATTTTTTTTAGTTACAATGTTATTTTCTCTTCAGTTTATATATTAGTACAGAGTTGGTGTTATTTTCTCTTCAGTTTATAGATTCGTACAAAGATGGTGTTATTTTCTGTTCAGTTTATAGATTCATACAGAGATGGTGTCTTAGTTTAATATTATTTGTGCAGGTATTACCTTTCAAGTCAACTTGTTGTTACAAACAAACTAGGAGTAGAACACCATCTCCAACTTGTGTTATTGATGGTGCCACTTTTCAAGAAGACACTCGTTGAAACTGTTCATGAGAATATGTCTTCTGAGGTATTTTTTTTACATTTTTTTAGTTCTGCTACAGTTCTTATATTTTTTTCATATCACGTTAAATTATGCTCACACATGAAGCTTTTTTTCCGCAGACGTTGAATGATGTCACTGAACTGGACACAAAGTATGCAACAGGGAATATTCAGCTCCACAAACTGCTCACAATATTATTACTGATGTCTTGCAGGTATAGATGTCAACCTCTCAACCCCACAGCCCGTGTCTTTCACCAATCCCTGCAACTGCATTTTTCTATGATTTAGTGATGTAGTCATACAAACTTCATGCAAAACAATTTTCAATCAGAGTTGTTTATTTTCTTCTTTTATTGTATCTTCATTACAATCAGATGCATACCTCACACCCAAATGGATAGCCACCCATTATAAGCTTGTTTGAGTTGTCCATAGAATTGCAGGACATCTCTACTGCCATGCTCTCAGTATGTTTCAATGCCCTATCACTAGCCTGCAGGCAAACAATTTTTTTCTTATTCAGCCAGCATCTAAACTTTAAGAATACATACATAGCAATTCAGTTATTTTTTGTTTTTAATTTACACTATGTCTTTTCAAAATTACACTATTTTTTTTCAAGAGTACTGTCTACAAGTTTTTTTTTCAGATCTACAAGGTTATTACTCTACGATTCTGATTGGATATTTCTATCATTCCTATCTGATTGGATCTCTTTTTTTGTTCTGTGTGTGATCTAGGAATGAATCTGCACATCAGAAACAAACAAAAAACCAGTGGATCGTAGGGGTGAACAAGGTTTTTTTACTTCCATCACTGTAGCATGAGGGTTCATACTATAGTTTTGTGCCCAGATGTGTTCAATCCTTTGCCTTCTTTTGCTTTTGGGAAAGGGATCCTCCATGCCCCACACGTGAGATCTGGAAGAGAGGGTTGGGGATGGGAGGAGGACGAACAGATCTGTTCTCTCTTTCTTTTTTTTCTCATATTCTGTTTCTTTTTTGGTAGGATAACGATCTGACTTGAGATGAGCAAACATGCTACAGTGTCTCCTTGTTTTTGGGCAAACCTTGTCAGTCATTGGGGAGCAAACATGCGAGCCCTTTTTTTGGGCGGGCTTTCATGAAAATATTTCCCGCCACAAGTGTCTCCTTGTTTTCCTATATTTTATCATGTGTTTTTAGTTGGGCCTCTTCTTTTTTGAAGTTGTTGGGCCTAAAAACTTTATATTTTTTTCATCTATCCAACAAACATAAGGCCGTAATTTTTACTTGTCTAGTATTAAATAAGACCCACAGCCAGCCGACACAAAAGACAAGGCCCACAGCCGGCCGGCGCAAAAGACAAGACCCACAGCCGGCACAGAAGATAAGGCACACAGCCAACATGCACAAAAGACAAGGCCCACAGAACATGGACAACAAGTGATTGACAGATATCTAAATATCAATTGTTTGACAAGGAGTCAGATCCAAATAAGAAACATGTGCATGTCGTTTCGTTTCAGACAAGAAGAAGAAGATACTACTAGGTTGGCCCTCCGTCTGAACATCAAGTAAAACCGACCGTGCCGGAGATAGTATTACTATTTCCTGACCACTAGCCTACTGCGCAGGGAGGAGTATGTTGCTAAAGAAAGAGAAAGCAACAATGTACTGATGGAGGGATGGTGACACCCACCAAAACACAAGTACAGTACCAGATGTGGATTAGACAATATAGTTTTGTTGACACAAGCCTCCCATGTGTCGAGCATATTAGAAGCAATTATTAAGCAAGCAATGATGCAAGAAAAAAAAAAGGTTGCGGCCGATGAAACCACTTGGTCAGTTCCTCATTCAGGTTCTATCATCTAGGTAGTATCTGCTGCTGCTTTTGTGCATGTGCAGTTTGACCAGCTTCGGAAGATCGGTCGCCTCGCTGGACCAAATTCCAACTTCTCCTCCCAGATTCCGGTCGTCTCCCCCGATCCGAGAAACTAACCCATGCATCGCGGCGTCATGCGAAGTTGCGAGCGACCATCCGGACATGCCACCCACCCTCTAGCACCTTGCTATAAACAGAGTTACAGAGACATCAGAGAAGGTCCTGGCCCATCAGAATTCAGAACCTAGCTGTCCGATCCAGTGAATCCTCTGAGCTGTTCTTCGTGCCCCCTGTCTGTTGCCTCTTCGTTTCTACTCCAAGGTAACAAGCGCAAGAGCAACCGATGGCGGTCGTCGAGGACATCGTCATCGCCGGCGCCGGGCTCGCCGGCCTCGCGACGGCACTCGGGTTGCACAGGCAAGCTACCACAGCTATTTTAATTTCCAGAACAAGAACAGTTCAGCATTCTGAATTTCCGATCGGCCTTAGCTTGTTTGCGGCCGTTGATGTATTGATCGAGATCGCGATCGAATTGGCTGACAAGGCTGGTGGATTGGTGGTGTCGTGCCGCGCAGGAAAGGGGTGAGGAGCCTGGTGCTGGAGTCGTCGCCGACGCTGCGCGCGTCGGGGTTCGCCTTCACGACATGGACGAACGCCTTCCGCGCCCTCGATGCCCTCGGCGTTGGGGACAAGATCCGGGAGCACCATTTGCTTTACGAGAGGTGAGCCACACCTAGTCAGGCATTCCTCTTGGAGTCTTGGTGGGTCCTTAGAGTCAGTCAGTGGTGAAGCCTGGTTGGCTGGCTAAATTACTTTAGCTTTTTTTGGGAGAAGTCAGGCTGGCGGTCCTTGAATTTTCATCAAATCTCTACCTAACGAAATCTGCCCCATCAGCTCGAGCGGGGGATTGGGCCACGTCGCCATTCTTTCTCCACCGTCGGATCTTTCATCTATGGCTAAAATCAAGCACACAGCCCATAGGAGCAGACTGCGTCTCGATTCTTCTCGAGTCTCAAACGGCCACACTCTCGTCCCTTCATGATTCCAGTCAAGCACTATCTCACATCATTCCCTCGTTGCTCATGTCCTCCCCATCTCATCTCCATCAGTGGAGAGGCTACAAGCAACAGGTGGATTCAATTTGATGGCTGAGCAAGATGGCGGCCTCTCTCACCGTCAAGCAGAAGCGCCAGCATAGTCTCAGCCTTGGGCTCTCGTACTCATCGGGTCTCTGACAAAGACGGTGCCTATCGAAGCTAGCAGAGTAGCTGTGGCAGAACCAGTTTAAATTATACCAGTTTTAGTGTACTAAATATCTAAAAGCACATCAACCGGTATAATCATTGGTTCTTCGAGTAACATCCCGATATAGAGCAGGGCTGCTGGACCACCACGCCGGAGTCCATTAGGAGTGCTGGTGCAGTAAGCTCACTGGATGGCAATGTGCTGGCCATCGACGAGTTGTTGCACAAGAATCACGGCAGCGCTCATCTCCTCCACTTCCATCAGCGGTGCCACGGCCGGCGGCCACTAGTAGCACATTGGATTCTCGATCAGCGACTCCCCCAATAAATCAAACAAAATCCATTTGATATTGCCATTTAGTACCTGACAAAGCAAGCAAGCATTAGACTTCGAACCCAAGGTGAGGTCACCCAAAACAATCCGCTGCGCCTGTTTTGCACTAATGAAGAAGCTTCTTTTTCATACTCCACTGTAAAACAAACAAAACGATTTGGATTATCTTACAATCCACGACCTATGGTTCTTCGGATCCACTTTACTGTCAATTTTTTTGACATATTTGCTTGATTAACCAAGTCTCGGAGCAGGAGGCAGACTACACGTTATGATATCAATATATTTAAACTCGTTTAAAAGGTTTGTCACCGAAATTCACTTTCGAAATTTTCACAGCTTCCAGGATTTTACTATATCTTTTATCCAAAGCCAAGATATATTATTCATGTTCCCTCAAAAATGGAAAACCTCCGTATACCAAGTCATTTTAGTTTTCAACCAGTTTCAGCCCATGTTTGCTATGAAACTCCTATCTTTCGACACAAGTGCATCATTGTTAATTTGTTACACGTCAATAAAACCTCACATTGATCACTTACGTATATATGTCGATGCTCACCCATGCACTGGCGCTATACGGTGGCCAACTCTAAACGGCGCGGCAACGTTATTATCTGGTATTAAACTACTGTGCTTAGTTATGTTAACCTTGTTATTATCTGAAAAAATGAAACATGAATTTTCTTTTTCCTAAAGCAATAACCTTTTCAAGCAAAAATACCATGCACTTAATACTTAATGTATTCTATGCATCTTCTCTTAATTTTGAGGTATAATAGATAATGGTCTTTTGCGAGGGGAGGTATAATAGATAATATGTAGGGCACAAAGTTTTTGTTATATGCAGCAATGCTCAGTAACTGTGTTTTTTTTTTGGCTTTTTGCACGTCACGGAGGCATAAAAGATTGATATATCATAGAAACAGTAAAAAAAACTGAGATATATTCTATCAGTTCCTGTTAAAAAAGTGAAAAACCTCACACTTATCACTTGCGTCCATGTCGATGCTCATCCACGCACTGGCGCTATATGCTGGCCAACTCTGAATGGTGCGGCAACGCACTCAGAGTTCTAGTCTTATACTACTCTTGCGTCGACGTGGTTGTAGCCCAGCATTGCTAGGAGTACCCAGCCCATTTATCAGCATA
Organism: Panicum virgatum; assembly: GCF_016808335.1. Taxonomy (NCBI): domain Eukaryota; kingdom Viridiplantae; phylum Streptophyta; class Magnoliopsida; order Poales; family Poaceae; genus Panicum; species Panicum virgatum. The sequence goes on along the minus strand of NC_053144.1, from coordinate 67,075,693 downwards.
AGCCCATTATAATATGCAAGCCCACTTACTCCGCCGGCCCATTAACCAGCCCAGAGGCCGCAAATTCTAAAACTTCTGGAAATCAATTGAATCTTTTTTTAAGCGACAACTGAAATTTGTTTGCACCAGGAATCAATTGAGTTACGCCTCCTTTTACTTTTTCACAGGATGGTTACCTTCTCTGCTGCCACCGGAGAGGCTGCTGCAAAAGTAAGCCTAAAGATGCAGGGGAAAAGGTACTGAAACTCTGAAACCATGTTCAACTCCAATCTGTTTATTTTTCAGAAAACTCCAATCAGTCTCTGCATAATCTGACGAGCAAACATCCGAACACCCCTTGTCATTTTTGTTGTCACGTCAGCGGGCCACACGAAATCCGTTGCGTGAAGCGGGACTTCCTGCTGCAGACGCTCGAGAACGAGCTGCCCAAGGGCACCATCAGGTACTCGTCCAAGATCGTCGCCATCGAGGAAGAAGGCCACGTCACTGTCCTGCACTTGGCTGACGGTTCCACCATGAAAACCAAGGTGAGATAACGGTGTGCCGCGTCTTGATGATCCCTGCACTCGATCAGCTTCTCTTCTTCTTCGCAGTGATCTGTAGCTGACACGATCAATCAATTTTTTACTGTTGCTGCGCTCTAAAAAGGTTCTGATTGGGTGCGACGGCGTGAACTCCGTGGTGGCGAAATGGCTGGGGCTTCCCAAGCCGATCCTCTCGGGGCGCTCCGCCACCAGGGGCCTCGCCGAGTACCCCGCCGGCCACGGCCTCGGCCCCGAGATCCTGCAGTTCATCGGCCAGGGCTTCCGCTCCGGCGTGCTGCCCTGCTCCGACACCTCCGTCTACTGGAACTACACCTGGTACCCTTCCCCCGCCGGTACGAGCTAATACTCTCCTGTTCCATCCATCCCTAGTTGCAGCGGCACGTTCGTTCAGTTCGTCGGCTGATCCGGTGGCCTCGCGCTTGCAGACGGGGACGCCGAGGAGAGCGTTGCCAAGATGCGGAGCTTCGTGCTGGCCAAGCTGCGCGCCGCCAAGATCCCGGCCGCGGCGCTGGGCGTGATCGAGCGGAGCGAGATGAGCGAGGTGGTGTCGTCGCCGCTGCGGTTCCGGTCGCCGCTCGCGCTCGTCCGGGGCAGCATCAGCCGCGGCGGCGTCTGCGTGGCGGGCGACGCGCTCCACCCGATGACGCCCGAGCTCGGGCAGGGCGGGTGCGCGGCGCTCGAGGACGGCGTCGTCCTGGCCCGGTGCCTGGGCGACGCCTTCGCCGCCGGGGACGGCGGCCACGAGGGCGTCGCGGCGGCGCTGGGAAGGTACGCCGAGGCGAGGCGGTGGCGCAGCGTCCAGCTGATCACGGCCGCCTACGTCGTCGGCTTCATCCAACAGAGCAACAACGTGGTGGTCAAGTTCCTCAGGGACACCTTCCTGTCGCCGTTGCTGGCCAAGACGCTAGTCGCCATGGCTGACTACGACTGTGGACCCCTATAATTCTACTCTCCTTGACAAGGGAAAAATTGGGGCAAAAATTAATCAACACCGCCATTACCTCCCTGGAAAGAGCGGCCCAAGCTTTGCTGCAAGTTTTATTTAGCAGGAGAAAAAACAAAAGTAAAGTGGTGTAGCAGCCATTAGAGTAGGAGGCAAGCACACTATGTCATCAGATGGAACAGTTTTTTTCTGAAACTGTGATATCAAACAAATCAGGAGCATCAACAATTTGTGAAATACACCGTACACGATGTACTGCTACGTACAGGCACCACCATGCGTGGCAGCAGATGCACATGGCAACAAGTCGTTGCATTTTTTTAAAGAGGAATAAGGTTGATGTCAACAGTTGACTTGTGACCGAAAGGAGTCCGATCACGCTTGGAGCTGAGTTTTCGTGGTACAGCAACAGAAACTGCCATAGCCACGTGCTGGGGATTAATGAATGAAACGAACATATGGTGCAGATGGGCGGATTAACAAACGGGTTTGACCCAGTGGTGGTTTCATCCGCATCCGGGGATCTCAGTCACTATGGACCGCGATTCGAAGCAGTATCTGCCGTGCCAAGTGTGAAAGAGGCCCTGGGCCTTATCATTAGCCGACAAAGAGCATGCATGCATGCATTGCCTGCTCATCAGCATCTCTACTGCGACAGATGGATCCAATGGCTCTGATCCAGGGAAAGAGTTGCAAAAAAAAAAAAAGATTCGCATACGTCGTGTCATGATGGGTTTTGTGAGGATTATTACTGCCGCAGAACATTGTCAAATGTGTGAGTGATATAAATAGACGTTGCTTGGAACTTCCTAAGATCTGAATAGTAGTCGCTAATAAAGTGACAGGTCATTTACAGAAATCTGTTTGTTACTGAGAATTTCTATGCAACAACAAAATTTCAAGTGAATGCTAGTCCATTGTAAGAAAAAAAAAAGGTGAAAAAAAGGAGTAGTTCATTAAACGTTATATCCAGTACAAGTGCAAATTAAAAGGAACAGATAATGCATTATTGGTGGAGTACTCAACAGGGGCTCATGCACACTGCAGAAGAGTGCAAGTATAGTCCCAATATCCACCTGCCCGTTTCAGCTTATGCTTTATCTACATCCAAGTGTCACCGCCTTGAAGCCAAAATATACGAAGGGGGTAAAAAACTCCACAAAGTTGTCAGCTCCTGTTTTCACCATATTTTTCTTCATTCAAATCTAGAGGTTTGACCATAAATCTAGCAGGGCCACTACTCCTTGGCCAGCATATTAGATAAATAACGTCATAGCAGCTGATGAATTGAATCAAAATATAAAGTAGTACTGGTACAATTGAAAACAATCTGCCCTAATATGAAGTCCAATTGTGGCCTTAGCCAAGAGGTGGCAGTTGACTTGCGAGCAAGTTTCTTTTCGTCGACTCCAATCGACCTGACAAAGCAACAGGCCTTCTAGATAGCTCTATTCCGAAGCTAGACTCCCTGATGAAACTACAGTTACCTACCTAACCTACTCCTACACACAGCTAAATTCCCTAGCCTCGATCATCGGCCACTAAACTGAGTAACTGTCAAGCGAGGAATTCTCTTTCTTTTTTGTCAGGCTATTAGGTTAATCAGTAGATGGAGCGAGCGCGTCAACCGCCACGATCCAAGGGCTTTCATCGTGATTACGGGGGCCGGGCAGTGAGAGGCTCCTCGATCCGAGGACCCTCCGCTCATCGTCGGTAATCACGCAACCCCCTCGCCGTTAATCCCATGTGCTCCAGGCACTCAAGTCTCGTGAGCTCACGTGACGCTCCCGCCTGCCTCTCCGAGCAGCAGGCCGCAGCAACTGATCCTTCGTTTTGCCCTAAAAAAACTGATTCTTCTTTTTCTGCCCTAATCATTGTTTGTTTAGTCGAACGTACGTATCGTAATCGCACCGGCTTGAGCTTCCTGGATCCTAATCGTTTTATTGGCCGGATCGCGTGCGCAGGAAATGATCGGCTTCTCCGATCGGGTGGCAGAGGAGAAGCCATGGCCGCCATAGAAAAATATAATGGCGGGGTCGGCCGGCTGCAGAGCAGAGCAGAAGAATCTTTTCTCCTTCTTCGAAATGCCAATGGAACAGAGGAGGGCGAGACTTTTTGATGTGGAGGAATCGTGGCATTTAAGGCGGCACGGCGCAGCGTCTGGGTGCGGCATGCATCGGCATGTGAGTCCGCGCCGGGGTCCGCGCGCGCGAGCTCCGCCTCCCCCGTCGCCGCATTCCTATTTAAGCACCGCCGCGATCACCGCCATCTTCCTCACTCATCAGTCTCCCACATTGCCTCCCCAAGCGTGCCCACCCACACACTGGTCTGCGACTGCCGGAGGTAGAGTGCCAATCGACATGGCGCGCAAGGTCTCGTCGTGCCCCTCGCTGGTGGTTGCCGTCGTCGTCGCCGCCGCGAGCCTCGCCGCGACGGCCCGGGCGCAATGGATCAGGGGCTCGGCGACGTTCTACGGCGGGGCCGACGCCTCCGGCACGATGGGTGAGTGGCCAGGCTAGCTATAGGCTCGATTGCCGGTCGCAATGCACTTCCAATGGCTTCGACCCGTGCGCTGATCGAGATGGTTTGCTGCACGCAATTGATGATGCAGGTGGCGCGTGCGGGTACGGCAACCTGTACTCGACGGGGTACGGGACGAACACGGCGGCGCTGAGCTCGTCGCTGTTCAAGGACGGGGCGGCGTGCGGGGAGTGCTACCAGGTCATGTGCGACCAGCAGAACAGCCAGTGGTGCCGCCCGGGCGTGACGGTGACCGTCACGGCGACCAACCTGTGCCCGCCGGACTGGTCCAAGGCCAACAACAACGGCGGCTGGTGCAACCCGCCGCGGCAGCACTTCGACATGGCGCAGCCGGCCTGGGAGAAGATCGGCGTCTACCGCGGCGGATACGTCCCGGTCATGTACCAGAGGTACGCGTACACACCATGCCCACCCCTCGCCGCCGGCTGGCGCACGTACGCCGTCGACGATGACTGACCTGCGGCGGCGTTGTTGCGTTGCAAATGTACAACAGGGTGTCGTGCTCGCGGAGCGGCGGCGTGCGGTTCACCATCAACGGCAACAACTACTTCGAGCTGGTGCTCATCACCAACGTGGCCGGCCCGGGGTCCGTCAAGTCGGTGCAGATCAAGGGCTCCCGGACGGGGTGGGTCACCATGTCCCGGAACTGGGGCGCCAGCTGGCAGGCCAACAACTACCTCAACGGCCAGAGCATCTCCTTCCGGGTCACCGCCACCAACGGCCAGACGATCGAGTTCTGGGGCGTCGCGGGCTCCAACTGGCAGTTCGGCCAGACCTTCACCAACGGCCAGAATTTCTACTAGCGGCGGCGCGCCGGCGCGCCGCCACGCCGGCCACCGGCTCTCCTGTTTTCCCTTCAATTTTGCATCTGGAAACTTGCCAAAAGAAAAAACTGGCCTTAATTAGTAGCGTCATTGTGATGGAAATGTTAGTGACTGGATTAGCGGCTAGGTCGTATGCGTAATGCGGTTGGCATGGCAGAGGTGGGGTTCCTGGGTCTCCGTCCATCCGGCCGCCCGGACTGATCGAGTGCCCGCCATGCCTATACTGCTTTTAAGGATGATTATTGTTGCTGGATTAAAAAAACCAAAAAATGAGAAAACAAAAGGAGTTGATTCCTGGCGACTGCCTTTGTTTGGACACGAGGTCAAGAGCTTACAGGGGACTGATCGATGGATGTGCCAAGATGGCTTTAAGCTTGGAAGAAGCAAACCGCATGCGAGCGACTGTAGCAGATTGATGTTTTTTTTTCCTACTGAAATGGCCAAGCATTGGTTTTTGACTCGAGTGCCTGGGGTCATGGCCTGCAGTGCTGGGGTCAAATGGGGGAGAGAAATTGAAAGAAAATAACTGCACCAAACTCGGATTTGGGCCGAACCGCCTGTCCACGAACTGAACAGGTGTAGTACCGGTAACAATTTAATTTTCCTAATAATATTACCTAAATGAATTCTGACAATGTTAGTTATTCATGTAGCAGACATGAAAGACTGAACAACCTGTTTTTTAACCTTGCCGCTTAACACGTGGTTTCTTCGTCCTTGAATTTCTGAGAACGGGATGCAGCCCACTGCCCACATCAATGGCAAAAAACGAGAAAAAAAAACGATATCGATTCACCAATGCAGTGCTCCTGCTTTATTTCAAAAAAAAAATCACCGTGCATTCTCACTGTGATCCAGATACGGTAATGCACAGTTGGTTTTGGAACTGGCAGCGAGACCTGAGACGTTCTTCAAGAAAACGTTCTGACATTGCATTTTTCGTTAATCCATCATGTGCACATGAGCGGATGAAAATGTGCTGGAGTCAGGCCTTTTTCGGTAATATACAGCAGTATTGGAAGAATTGATTCCTAGCCTAGACCGCAAACGCGTCGAGATCCAGTGCTGGAGTCAGGCGTAGCTATCATCATGGCAAGATCTCCGAGAAACACACCTCAAGTCCTCAACTGTCTATCGAACCATAGATGCTAGTACATGGACAGCAAAACTCCCTATGAATTTCAATCGCATCAGTAGCCGTCAAGTCCGAGACAGCGAATAGAGTGAAAGTCACAAGTTCATCACAAGTCCACATTCTTGTAATTTCGTTGCCCGTGAGGTAGCTCGCCTTCGCCACTGTTGGGACCGGATCATCCTATGAATATGATTTGGATGTTTTCATTCAAAAAATATAGTTTGAATGAATCCCCTCCCTTGTTTTGTACTCCTTCCGTTCCAAAATATAAAACATTTTGATTTTTTTAGATTCATATATGAATCTAAAAAGTCAAAACGGCCTATATTTTGAAATAGAGGAGTAGTAAATAACAATTTGGCTCGTGATTCCACTAAGCCCGGTGCTATTTAAAAAAACGACAGGAAGTTTGAATAAAAAAACAAGTTCATCTGATAAAGCTCTAAATAAATTCATCAGATAAAGCTCTAAATACTAAATTAATTAAGAATTGAACTTTCGCTCGCGTCCAGCGGGCAGGCAGGTCAGCAGGTGGGGCAGCCGGCACTAGCACTCCACCGCGATCAGCGACAAAGGAGGCCCGGTCACTGACTCCCTGGCCCACCTCTCAGCCTCCCCATTCCCCACGCCGCACCCCGTTCCCCGCACCGCGAGATGGCGGCGCAACGCCGGCCGGCACCGGCGCTGATGGGCGAACTGGTGCTGGTGGAGGAGATCCTCCTCCTCTTCCCGCCGCGTGACCCCGCGAGCCGTGGTGCCGCATCGTCTCGGCGAGGGCTTCCGCCGCCGGTTCCGCGAGTTCCGGCGAACACTTGTACAGCAAGACTTGACATCCTCTGCTTGGTCCCCACCGCCTCCTTCCCCGCGGCCGTGCCTTCTGAAGCAGCGGTTGCGAAGACATCCTTCCAGAATCTTCTCCACGCCGCATCGACCTTGCCAGCTGCTGGTGGACCCCTCTGCCACAATGACGGCCATGTATACTCCTCTCCCCCGAGTCCACATCACCTGCCTCCCCTCCGACTCCGAGTTTCAAATTTGGAGCAGCGGCAGCGCAAGCGCACCGCCACCGACCTCCAGAGCTATGGCGGCGGAGAACCACGCGCCGCCGGCGCATGCGGAGGAGGCCCACCGCTCGTCGACGCCGTACATGTGCCTCGACGTCGTGCAGGAGATTCTGATCAGGCTCCCACCGGAAGAGCCCGAGAACTTGCTCCGCGCCGCGCTCGTGTGCAAGGCGTGGCTCCGAATCCTCTGCACCGAGGTCTTTCGCCGTGAGTATCGCGCGCACCACCGCTCGCCGCCCGTGATGGGCTTGGTGTTCAACGTGAGAGAGGAGACGGATTTGGCGCGGCTGGCGCCGACTACGCGCTTCCTACCATCCACCAGGGATCACGAGGACCTGGATGTTGTGGATGCCCGTCATGGACGTGTTCTTCTCCATTCATTCTTCTCTGATATGCTTGACCCTATGTTCAGTGGCGAATCTAGCCCGAAAATGTAGAGGGGGATCATGTCCACTCTCTTCTTCTTCCTCCTCTCTTCCTCTTCATTGTTTCATCCCAAAAATCAAGGGGGGGCTTAGGGGGGTATCCATGGGTATTAGGGAGGTAGGGGGGCTTAATCCCCCCTAGCCCCCCATGTGGATCCGCCCCTGCCTATGTTCGTCGTGTGGGATCCCATCAGGGACTCGCATTGGAACATGAAGGCCCCCGAAATCGTGGTCTGCTACTGTGCTCTGCTACTGTGCTCTGCGGGGATGCGAGGTGTGATCATCTGCGCTGTGAATGCAGTGGTTCCTTCCTGGTCGTCTTCATTGCAGTGGACACAGCAGCAGGCCTTACCTCTGCATTCTGCTACCGTCAGGATAGCAACACATGGACCAAAGCTGCCACCACTAACAGTGCCGTGGTCCTCAACATCAAGCCCACGGTACTGATCAGTGAGAGCCTGTTCTTCAGAACCTTGGACACCGAAGGGCGGATACTTCGATACAATGTGTTGGCTGATAGACTATCGTTCATCAATCCTGCAACAATGGACCAGGTTCCCTGTAGGGACTTCATCCTGCTGCCTGGTAATGATGGACGGCTGCTGCTGGCCAAGGTTCAACTGTCAACACTGCTATTGTGGGAGACGGAGGTTCCGCCCAACAGCACAGTCGTCACATAGTTGTCCATTCCCAGCTTCAGCCTATCAAGTCCCACTCGCCTTCTCCAGGATAGATCCCCAGGAACGTATGCTATTGGCTTCTCTGAAGTTCACCATCTGCTGTATTTCACCACTGGCAAGGGATTTCATTCTATCCATTTGAAGTCGGGAATGACATCTGGTAGGTTTTTCATCAGTGAAAGTATGGATAGCACACTTGTACCATTTGTTAGTTTCGTTACAGCAGGTATATTAATATTCACTGGCCTTGCTAATCTTCGAGTTGCTAAGCTTCTCTGAATGATTTCAGACCTTGTTCAGACAACACTTGCGCGGTACCTACCTGACGTATGATGACGATCGGAGGATCATAACATTTCAGGTATATTTGCCTTCGTGCCCATGTCTAATGTTTCTCTAAATCCATCTTCTCTTACTGATTTTGTGCAATTGTCTATTAACTAGTGATCTATGCATAGTAAGTGTACTGTTGTTTGGTTACTTGTTGGTCATTTTAGCTGGTGAAATGCGACTATATTTTTCAGTTTGTGCTTAACATGAGTAAGGTTGCCCAGCTAGTAGTTTCAAATTTCAATGTTGTTTTTATAGGAAACTAGATTGATTTCTTCACTAGTTATAGTTCTTTTTACCTTCTCTCTCTGTGGTCTGTTCCCCTGTTTGGGATTTCTGGCGAGTCTGGTTCTGCTGTGAGCCAGCCACCACGTTTTGGTCTGTCATGGCTTAAAACAGTGGGGGAAGTTTGATACCTTACCTGTGGTGCTGTAAAACTGCTAAACCTTTTTGCTTTGGTTCAATGAAACGGGGCTGGGCATGGTTGACTTTCCTTCAAAAAAAAAGTTTAACTTTAGTTTGTTTCTGAATCGTGAATACACTGAACAGCATCTTTGAACAAGAGTAGTTGCTACATGCTGGCATCGTGCAGAGTTATCATATCTCCTGATATTTCTATTTTGTAGCTTCAAAGTTGCCATCTCATTGCAATTATAACCTTTTCTAACTAGTATATTCGGTAGTGGCTCCTGCCGTGAGAACCAGGGGCACTGTGAGCAGCTAGTTGTTGCTGTAAATCCAAGACATGTTAGCAAATAAAGGCTCAGGATTATGATGATGTTGTGTAAATAGTTTTGACAATATGGAATGAGATTAAATGAAGTACTCCATGTGAGACAATACCGCTGTGCCCATTGACTTGTACATTCCATAACTATGATTTGTAAATATCACTTTAAGATTTTGTGCAAATGTTGGTTGATTGACCATTGTCTGCAACTTGTTGGTTCCTCCTATTTGTGTGCAACCAGTGTCTATTTATAGGGGCAATAAATCGATTCCTCAACTTGCTGATGTATATTTTATTTTCATATTTTCTATGTTTTTGCAGTGAAGAAATAGCATCTGAAGCTGCGGGAGGATGCTGCTCACAGTGTGTATGCGCCGAGGATGCTGGAGGCTGTCGTCAACGAGTCGACTGAGGATGAAGAGGAAGCGTGAAACCTCCAGCCGTAGTGCTGGGTTTCTTACTTTGCCCTTTTGTTAGCGCCAAGTTAAATTGCTAGTCTTGCTCCTCTCCCTAGAAACTCTGGGTTTAAACATGGCCCTTAAGTTGTGTGAAGTTCTGTATTTCCGTTATCTGTAATGGAAATGGGGTGCGCCTCGTCTGGAAAAAAAATCTGAAGTTGCGGGAGACTGACTGATGAGGGTTCCTGATGAGAGAGTGCTTCTAAGAAGTATCTGTCAATGTTACTTATGCATATTCACTTTCTTTCTGTTGGTGGTAAAGATGGGTCATTTGTAGTATATGAATGCCAATTCTGTAATATGTTTCCTTGATTTTAAGATCAAAATCATTGCGTTGGCTCTCATGACTCAAGACAGTGGAAATGCAACTTATATGATTTTAATAGTGCGATGGTTTGATTAGCGATCCTTTTCTGATGGGATTTGATTTGCGGTCTTGCCACATGATATTTTTCTTGTTTGAAGTTTAGCTTGTGATGTGCAAGTTAACTCTGAATTTGTGAACTGGGGGAGTACTATAATCATTAAATTGCTGAGAAGCTCATCAAGCGTACGTGACGAGTCGTGTGCGTGTATGTTGTACATGTATGTCTGGTGAGATGTGTGCGTGTATATTTTGGTTTATCTATCTCTGTTTCTTGGTTCCCTCCAATCATGGTTCACCGTGAGGTAGTAGGAGTAGCCCATCAGTTGCGGATTCTTCACCGCTTTGTTGTTGACCAAGGCTATTTTCTTACCTGTTTCTTATCGTGATGAGCATTCAGGAGTTGCGATACTGAGCTCTAGTAAGTGTAAGTGTACTGTTGTTTAGTCTCGACCATCTATATATTCTTTTATCGTCATCCGTGGGCATGAGGCTCATGTGGCTCTATGTGTAGGGGAAGACGAAGAACCAGAGATCAAACAAACTGCATGCTTTTGACGACAGCTGATGGCAGCGCGTAGATTGTGCGGAGAAAGGGCCACAACTGAGGCTGGGACTTGGGACCACTTGTCAGCATGGAGGGACTAATTTTCTACTAGCTCCATTCTAAAATTGTAGTTCGTTTGATTTTTTTACCTTAAGTTTGACCACTCATTTTATTCAAAAAAAATTATGCAAATATTGCTACATTTAAGTTATTTTTGAAGATCTTATATTGATAAAGCAACCCACAACAAAAAAGTGTTATTTTGCTCAATTTTTTAAATAAGATGAGTGGTCAAATTTGAAATAAAAAAGTCAAAAGACCTATAATTTGAAGGGAGTACTGCAACTTTAAAAATAAGCATGTATTTTTATACAATTCATAAAATAAACATAATAATTGGCCATGATGACCATGTGAGAGAAAATATTCCAATACATAATACTACCTCTGTTCCAAATTGTTGTTCTTTTAACTTTTTTGACCCTGAGTTTGACCACTTGTCCTTATTCAAAAAATTTGTACGAATATTACAAAATTTAAGTCATTTTTGAAGATTTTGTATTGATAAAGCAACCCACAATAAAGAAGTGATATTTCGTATAATTTTTTGAATAAAACGAGTGGTCAAACTTGAGTTAAAAAAGTCAAACGATCTATAATTTTAAACATAGGGTGTAATAATCAAGAAAGCAAACCACGGGTTGATGAAGAATGGAAGATGATCGGTTGATGGACCATTCCATTCTCATGGCGGTGACAGTCTGCCATTATTAGCCATATCTGAAAAAATGTACAAACCAAATCAGAAACGAACTCACCACAACATAGTAGTATATAGTAGCTAGTAAGAGAGAGCGCATGCATGTTAAAGAAAAGGATGCACGATGAGGTTAAGAGAAGTACCGGCCTGATGGGGTGTAGAAGCTCATGTAAGGTAATATGTTGCGGTAGTCCCCTCTTTCACCTACCTTCCTCACCTTCCTTGAGTTGAGGTCTAGTACAAAGACTCCTTCATGTCTGTTGATGAAAACTGCATTTGTGGCCTCTGCGAAGCCAATCACTTCACCTGATTGGGATCTGTAACGTCTGGGGAGCACTGTCTCGAGTTCGATAGTCCTGTGCTGCGCCCATCTAATAGTAGTGCCAACTTCCTGCTGCTGCTGCGTCCAGATGTAGATGCAACCGTTCAACACGGCGACGAAGCCCAGCCCTCCGTCTTCTGCCTCCATCATGACCATGCCCGCAAAATCTCCTGGCGTGCCGATCACCGACAGGCGATGCCTGCTCAGGTCGTACTTGAGGATGCTCCGGCCACCCTCGAGGGCGAAGTGGAGCGCGCCTCCGGCCAGAAGGCTGACTCTGTCCTCGAAGAAATTGTCGACATGAACAGAGGTCGTCGCCCCCCATGCACGGGTCTCCGACGAGTAGGCACTCGCTCTCACGACGTGGTCGGTGTCAACGTCCACGTAGACCACGACGAACGAACCGCCATGGCCGCAGTCGAGGTGGTCGCAGCCGCCGTTGCCGTGCTTGGCACAGAGAACTGCCCCGTTGTACATGTGGCCGCTCGGGTAGGCCGGCATGCTCAGGTGCTGCTGGTCACCGGTCAGAGGGTCCCACACGACGAGGTGGCCAGGATTGACGGTGTGGATCAACACGCGGCTGTGGCGGCAGTCGAGTGCCCACCAGAAGTCGCAGCCGAGTTCGGGTTGGGAGAAGGGGGAGGCGATGGATGTGCGGACGAACCGGGGGATCCGGCCAGTGGGGCGGGAGGAGAGGTTGTGGAGGTAGCCGAGCAGCGGCGGCGTACGGTGGAACGCGCGGTAGCGGCGGAGGAAGCCACGGTCGGAGAGGATGCGGCGCCAGTGCCTGCAGACGAGGGCGGCGCGGACCAAGTACGCCGGCTCGTCCGGCGGTACGCGGAGGAGGATCTCCTCGACGAGCTCCTCCGTCATCAGCTCCATGCCGGCCGCCGCTGGTTGTGGCAGGCCGCCGGCTCGGCCGCTGTTTCGGTCGGTTCCGTCTTGGAGTCGCGGACGATCGTACTCTTGCCGACAATGTTTTTGGTCTGACAAAAGTTGAATCTTTGAGTTAAATGTCCTTTATTATTTTAAGGCTCCACCAGGTTCTAAGGCGACTCGAAATCTATTTCTCTTTTCTAATACAACACGTGATACGAGTTCGTTGCGTTTTCTCTCTTAATGAAATATGCGTTAAGCCGCGTTCACTAAAAATGGAAAAAAAAGAGAACCGATCAAGTATATGAATTGCTCTTTTGGAAAGATAAATACTTTATTTAGTTTTTGAAAAAAATCCATTTAATAGGATAAGTCTTTGACCAATAATTACTTTATTAATATAAATTTTTATGGCATATAAACTCAACGTCATTAATTCATTCATATTAAAAAAAATATGACTTTAATTTTATATCGCATAATGAAATATGATAGAGCCACTCCTTGTCCTATGGAAATATATTTACATATAATATAAAAAAGAGGACGGAAACGATTGAAAGCAATTCTCACTTAAAATGACTACTCTCACCTCTCAAAAATTGGTCTCACATCGCAAATGCCAAAGAGATAGATAGGTGCTGGATAGAAGAAAAACTCCTTCCGGGGCCGTCTATTCCATCGATGAAACCTCGCGTACCAGCGCTCCTTCCGAGGCTGTCTATTTCTAGGGAGCGTGAAGTCGTGCGGAGCTGTCGCAGAAGACGTCCCTCTCGCAGCTCTCGCCGCCCGCCCACCAGGCCACCTCACCCGCCGCCGCCTTCTACTCGCTCCGTTCCAAATTATAAAACGTTTTAAAAATTTTGAAGAGCCAAAACAATTTCAAATTTGATTAAGATTATAGAGAGAAATATAAAAATATATGTTATTAAACTGATGTACTATAAAAATATAACTAATAAAAAAATCTAATGGTACTTAATTTATATAATAAATATCATTATTTTATTATACAAATTTGGTTAAACATAAAATTTTTGACTCTCCAAAATTGTTGAATGTCTTATAATTTGAAACGGAGGGAGTACCTCTTTATTCCTAACCTTTTCCTCACCCGTCACTAGCCCCCGCCTATCGGATGCCTTGCACCATCCGGCCAGCGGCGCTCCTGTGCCGCCTTGCCTCCACCGCTGGCCGAACTGTTGGGCCGCCGCCGACCTTCTACTCTAGTGGGTGTGGTGGACTGGTGGGATTGGTGACCGTTGGAGCCTCGAAAATTCAAAACCCTGATCTCAGCCGCCTCGATCACCACCCCAGCTGCCGGCGGCCGCTCCACCCTCTTCCTCCTCACCTACTACCTCATATCCAAATTATACTTTTTTATTTTTCTACTTTAAATTTGACCATTCATCTTATTTAAAAAAAAGTATGCAAACATTGCCAAATTTAAGTTACTCTTGATGATCTTGTATTGATAAAGCAACCCGCAAAAAAAAGTGATATTTTGCACAAATTTTTGAATAAGACGAGTAGTCAGACTTTGAATCAAAAAAAGTCAAACGACCTATAATTTAAAACGGAGGGAGTAATTAGCACTCCCCTCTGGCCCGCACACCCGAGTAGCAGCGCGAGACGGAGCGGCGGCGGCGACAGCCGCTCCACCTATCATGCGCAGCAATGGTTACGATGAATAGAAATTCCGCTCCTTCCTGGCCTACGCTCACTTAGAGCAGATTTACTAATTTCGCCAGCAGCTGGTTGCGACCAGGGTTCACAATTTCGTTTTTATTGTTCTGAATTTCGTTTTTTTACCAAAGTTTGACTTTCATATTCTTGAATTTGAAACCGAAATCACGCACTTTCCGGACCAAAATTCATTTCCCGGTGTAGTCCGAAAACGAAAAATTTCACCGAAATTCGGTGAAATCCCGGCCAAATTATGAACCCTGGTTGCGACACTAGTGAGGTGGCGCACATTTGTGCTGGGCCCCACTAAAATTTAATACACCACAACTTCTTCAGCCAATAACGACCACGCGAGCACGTCTGCGCCGGCGTCGAGCGTAGTGAGGTGGCGCACATTTGTGATGGGCCCCGCCAAAATTTAATGCACCACAACTTCTTCAACCAATAACGACCACGCGAGCACGTCTGCGCCGGCGTCGAGCGGGCCGTCGCGAGGCGTCCGCGCAGCTCTCTCTCTCCTTGTCGTTGAACACAGCCCCCGCTTACCGCCTATCATTAAACCTGCTCTTATTCACGCAGGTCCTTCCTCATTTGTCATCTCCCATGATTAGCCAGCTTCTTTTTTCTCGGCTGCGCACGGTTCAGGCTCAGCGCCAGTTCCTGCTCATGTTTGCATTGGCTTCATACCTGCTATGCTAGCTAGGTTGTTTTTTCTTTTAGTGGACGCTAGGTTTCTGGCCTGCGACTCTGCGAGTTGCTTTGCTTGGGGAGAAAATAATTGATCGTCTCCGAAGTGACAATGAGTTTGAAGGATCCAGGCGGGACGGGACGAGCATGGTAAACCGAGCGTGGAACGGCCAGAAATTATTCCAGTGCTATGTAAACTAGGTGATTCTCCGCGCGTTGCTGCGGGAGTTGAGCAAATTTTTTGATAAACTATGACTAAAATATATAAAAAATTAGATAAAACACAATGGAAAGCATGTAGTATTATATTGATCAAGAATTGTTGAAATATATGAAATGGTGTATTTTTGAATAACAAAAACTTGTCACTAATTGAACTCTGGAATCCTCTCTTCAAAAGGTGGTGAAACACGTTCTTTATTTTGGACGCTTTTATTTTCCGCGTCACACAAGCAAAAGAGTATTTTTTACACCTTTTGTTCAACTTACATGTTGTTACTTGAGTGCATCATCATTTCTAAGATGAACTCAAATACGATGCTGGTATGGTAATTTACCTACAAATTAGTGTGATTTTTGTTTCTTCTAGGAATTTACGGTAGGGCAGAAAGATAAGAAAAAAAAATTTGAGGGAAAAGATAAGAAAATTCGTGGGACTAAGATTAGCAAAGTCAAAGCAAATTAAATCTTGCATTGAGGGGGGGGGGGGGGAGCAGACCACCAGCAACATGGACCTCATCTTCCAACTTGCCTAGGCCAGCGACGTGGTGCTCAAGATCCTCCGCCAGCTTCTGGCCGATGGTCATGTCGCGTTCGCCGCCTACAACATGGCATCCGACAGCAGAAGCTACACACGCACCACGGAATGGAGATGGAGTCGACGCTGAAGCTCCGTGGCGCCCACAGCATAGACAAATGTATATGTATACATGTGCAAGCTTATGGGAGCTGTACAATCAGCCTCTTTAATATTGGTCGTATGGTGGAGACTAAGAAACTTAGTGCTTAGCGGTAGTGGACAATAAAGTGCCCCTTAATGCTCAGCGGTAGTGGACAGCAACGTGCCCCTTAATACTCAGCAGTAGTGCCCAACAAAGTGCCCCTGATGCATGACAAAGTAAATGTTTCATGTTCATCTATTAATGATGCATCTTTTGCATGAACGGTAGAGATTATGCTAGTTGCTGAGATTCAATGGACAATACTAATTGAGATGATGTGGCTAAACATGGTTGAAGAGAAATCAAAATAAATGACTCTTAGTGGAAACTAATTTTATAGGTTTTATAGATTAATGAAGAGACGCTCCGTCTTGGAATATCATTCCCACCTAACAGAATGGGGCCTAAGCGATGGGAACCCATGCCCATCTCGTACTGGCGTCTCCCCACTCGCAGCAATAGCGCGGGTCGTGGACGACACGCGTGTTGTTTTGCCAGTTGACTTATTTCGTGGTCCAATTTCGTGGAAGACATATGGTCTGGGCTGAGTGACTCACACTTGGATACACATAACACATGTATCATGTATGGATCCAAAGCCTGAATTTCTCTAGGCAGCCCAAATATGAACTCTGAAGTCTGGGCTGAGTGACTCACACTCGGAATGTAACATATGATGGATCCGAGGCCGGGTATCGGATCCATCATATGAACTCTGAAGTCGATTTTTGTCGCTACTCGATTAAAACTGATTTGATTACAAAAATAAATAAATAAAGAGAATGAAACACAAAAACTGTTAATTTGGAAATCTGCCATCTTCTTCTATCCACGACTCGTGTGACAACGCATTGAGTGAGATTCTTCGCGGGCCCGGCCGCCCTCATGTGAGCTGCCGCCATGTTTGCCTGCTGACCAACAATCTCCAGATTCCTCTCACCATCAATGAGATGGCCGCCGACCCTCTAGCGCCCATGTCAACTCTGTCGAGTAGATGTAGATTGACAGTACGATGTCACCGTAAACAAGTCCAGCTGGTCATTCCCCTTGCTCGAGGTACAACGGAGATGCACATTTGCCACAGTGTCAGTGACCTCGGCTGGCACTGGTGATCTATTCTAATCAGGACGGAATAGAAACTAGAATGGGCGACGTCGTAGATCGATCTGATCTAGATTATCTAACATGTGTCGGTCCATGGCAGAAGCTAAGGGGAAAATGGCGATCGCGATCTGCACTTATAGCTGAGCGAGTACATGTGTATCTCACTCATACGTTCTGCTTGCCATGGCCTGAGCAGCAGAGTTCCAAGCTGACGCAAGCATGCGGTTGCCAGCCAGCTTCTCTCCTCCTATTTAAGATCCGTACGAGCAGATCAGCTCCATTTCACTACACAAGTGTAACTGCCAGTGTCCCTCATCGCTCTCTGTAGCTAGCTACTCCACTACTTGCCCAAGTCTACGGAGATGCACAGACCACCGAGCTTTCTTCTGTTCCTCGTCGCCGCCGCGGCGTCGCGGTTGGTGCCGGCGGCGGCGGGGGACGACAACGGCGACTGGTCGAAGGGCACGGCCACGTTCTACGGCGGCGGCGACGCCTCCGGCACGATGGGCGGCGCGTGCGGATACGGGAACCTGTACTGGTCCGGGTACGGGACGGACACGGCGGCGCTGAGCTCGCCGCTGTTCGACGACGGCGCGTCGTGCGGGCAGTGCTTCAAGGTCACGTGCGACGCCGACGCGTCGCAGTGGTGCCTCAAGGGCAGGTCGGTGACCGTCACCGCCACCAACCTGTGCCCGCCCAACTACGCCGTCTCCGGCGACGACGGCGGCTGGTGCAACCCGCCCCGCCGCCACTTCGACATGGCCCAGCCCGCCTGGCTCCAGATCGCCCAGTACAAGGGCGGCATCGTGCCGGTGCTCTACCAGAGGTACTCCGATCCAGTTTATCATTATATATATAATACTAATTAATCCTGGACGGCTTGACCTAGATAATTAAGTCAATTAGATCGTGGTTAAAAAGTTATTAATCTCGTGATGTGATGATGTGCTGCGCGTAGGACGCCGTGCGTGAAGCAGGGAGGGGTGCGGTTCACGATGGCCGGGTCCAACTACTTCGTGCTGGTGCTCATCAGCAACGTGGCCGGGACCGGGTCGGTGAAGGCGGTGTGGGTGAAGGGGAGCAGCACGGACAGGATGCCCATGAGCAGGAACTGGGGCGCCAACTGGCAGTCGCTCTCGGGGCTCGCCGGCCAGGCGCTCACCTTCGGGGTCACCAACACCGACGGCAAGACCATCGTCATCCCCGGCGTCGTGCCGGCGTGGTGGAAGTTCGGGCAGTCCTTCACCTCCGGCGTCCAGTTCTCCGACTGATCGGTGGACGACCAACCCATTGGAGATTTGGAGTTTCGAACGGCGGCTCCGGCTCCATTGGCCGGCCAGATGTCGATCTAGCTAGGCTTTCTGAGATTTCTGGTTGAAGAAGCACATGCCATCTTAATTACAAAGATTAATAATTGGACAGGGCCATATGGAGTACTGGGTGTATTTGCTGTGATATGTATAGTTCTAGCTAGCCTGCTCGGCCATGCCGTTGAGGACCCATTCATGATTCGTGGGAGGGGAAGACTGAAAGAGTGAAGTCTGGAGTTGAGTTCATGCCGGTGACGATTCCCGTATCAGTAGGCAGTAGCTTTTCCTTCTGTAGACTGTTAGTAATATTTCCAGTCTTGTTGTGGTAATATTGTACTGTTGCCCCACACTGGACAGTGCAAATAACTCCATTATGATCATGCAGTTCAGAAGTTGTTGCTTCATGCTTTGAGTCGCCCTTAGTTTGAATTTTCCCTTTGGGCTTAACAGGACACCGTCCCGCGTGTTGGTCGGGCACATCAATGGGCTTCAATTTGGTTGCACCCCGAATTAGGCTAAGCCCAAATTGCGGCAGGGTTGTACTACACTTACACTCTCCTTGGGGGCCTGGGGGTCAACCCATGTGATTTCAGCACCTTTTTCATTTTTATATTTTAAAAAAACAAAATTTCAAAAATATATGTCGAATATGGAATGGACAGGGTGCCTGTCGCCCATCCAGTGGGCGACAGGACCTAAATATAAAAAAAATTTACATTTAGATCCTGGCGCCCAAGGAGCATTAAACAGTGAACTTGTAAAATCGATATAAAATCGTAGAAAAATTAGAAAAATACAAACTCAACTGTTCTGGATTCTATGAAATAATATCTACAACTTTTGTTATATAAAGTTTTTCATTTGATCAATGTATCTAAATCAAGAAAAATGGTTCTTGTACCTAGAAAAATCTGAAATAATTCATTTGGTCTAGTTGTACTTATCTAAAATTTACCAAAATTTTTTTATAGCTCTTAGGAAATAAAATAATGGTACTATAAAAGTTATGGCTTCTAATACTCAGTATAGCAGCATGGATAAATAACTCATTTAAACTAGACATATTGCAAGATCTAATTTAAAAACTTATTCTATAAATGTTTTCTGGGCCTACTAATTTTGTACAAGCCTATGCTCACCATATGCAACACTCTGGCCAAAGATGACATGCATCCAAAGGATGGATCTTGAGATTTAAATAAAAGTGTATTAAACTGGTATTTAAAATAGAACAAGATAAATTGATCAAATGAAAACTTTATGTAACAAAAGTTGTAGATCTTGTTTCATAGAATCCAGAACAGTTGAGTTTGTATTTTTTTATTTTTCTTAGATTTTATATGGATTTTACAAGTTCACTGCTTAATGCGCCCTGGGCGCCAGAACCTAAATGTAAATTTTTTTTATATTTAGGTCCTATCGCCCACTGGATGGGCGACAGGCACCCTGTCGCCCATTAACCGGGCGACAGACACCCATTTTTGAAAATTTCCCTATTCAACATATATTTTTGAAATTTTGTTTTTTTTAATATAAAAATGAAAAAAGCGCTGTGATTTCAAGCCCAAGTTCCAAACTGAACGGAACCCATTTGATCGAAAAAACTGAACTGAACCGGAATTCAACAATCCTGCACTGCACTACTGACGAAAGCCACTGCCCAGTAGGTTCTTGTATGGAGCAGTGCCAAAACTTTGATGTTAAAAAAAAACCTAGAGAGAGGCAGGCAGGGAAGAACGCGGACGATTTGTTTGTGTTGGGACGCGAGTTTTTTCTTCTTCTTCTCAGACTCCATAAAACCCATTTGGAATGTGACAAGTTTTTCAGACTTCACCTACAACTGAATTGTTTTACGTGAAACGCCTGCAAGTGAAACCACTGCGTTACTAACAGAGGCCAATCCATTTTAAAGATCGCTTTACTACAGTGGATTGATGATGCTAGATTTTTAGTATGGGATAAATGGAACGCCGCAGCGCTGTGCAAGTTGGCAAACGATTCTGTGCTAAAGAAACGCGAAGAATCCGAAGGAGGTACGGCCGGTCGATAAACCGCTGACTCTTCTAGACCAGGTGGTATGATTAAGCATCTATTGTACGCGTTGAGTCCGTCACCTCGCACTTGTTTATCCACCTCCATGCGCCATAATCCATGTGCTGACACCGCTGGCCCTCATGGCCTCATGTGGCAGAATTCCCTCACAACGCTCACGTCCTTCTCCCGGAGACAAACGAGGACGGCAACACATTCCAAATCATAGTTTATACTCTAGTAAATTCGTTCCAAAATGTAGCCTGTGTCATCATAAACTAGTGCAGAGTTTGGTCACCAACTCAGCTCAACCCGGCAAGTACGGATAACTGAACATGCCGGGCGCCGGGAACGCAAATGATTTCGCGTGCCATGCTTATCAGGAGAAACGCTGGAGGAAATCTTTAGCCCAGGAGTCAACCGATCAGCTGGACGCGCAGGTCTTCTGCTCCATGCGTCCATTTGCTTGGCACGCATGTGAGCTTAGCTAGCAGCCCCCCCCCCCCCCCCCCCCCCCAGCAGGACTGGGATATCGATCATTTTTTTTGAAAGATCAGGGATATCGATCATTCGGTCGCATGTTCCCTGCAATTCCCCTCCTCGGCCCTGAGCATAATTCTCGTTGCCTCTCATCCTATATAAGCCATGCCACGATCACTGCAGATCCGTCAGAAGCTGTTAGGCATTCAGGAAGATAGCTCCTGGTTTACTGAAACCGACGAGTTCAGGTCTCCTACCTGTGGTACGGTGGTGGTGTCTACCTTACCGATCAGAGATTCACAGCAGGGATGGGCAGAGTCCTCATCACATTGTTCGTCGTCCTAGCGGCGACGTTCTTCGCGCCGGCGAAGGGCTGGAACTACGGGACGGCGACATTCTACGGCGGGCCCGACGGCTCCGGCACAATGGGTAAGTCAACAACTCCAAATCCACTGTATGTCGTCGTCCATGCATTTCCATGTCGATCAATCTTGCTGCAACCAGGCCAGTGCCGGTAATTTTCACGATGGACCGGAGCTAACACACACAATGCAGGTGGCGCGTGCGGGTACGGGAACCTGTACCAGGCGGGGTACGGGACGAACACGGCGGCGCTTAGCTCGGTGCTGTTCAACGACGGCGCGGCGTGCGGGCAGTGCTACCTGATCATGTGCGACAGCAACGCGTCGCCGTGGTGCAAGGGCGGCGCCGCGGTGACCATCACGGCCACCAACTTCTGCCCGCCCAACTGGGCGCAGCCCAGCAACCGCGGCGGCTGGTGCAACCCGCCGCGGCCGCACTTCGACATGGCGCAGCCGGCCTGGGAGCGCATCGGCGTCTACAAGGCCGGCATCATCCCCGTCCACTACCAGCAGTAAGTCATCTCGCCACGTCGACGACCACGCCGCGGCGTTTCCTTCGATTATTCTCCGGTGAGCCGGCGGTGATGATGAGCTGTTGGTGGTGTGTTGCAGGGTGACGTGCTGGAGGCAGGGAGGGATCCGGATCACCATCGGAGGGTCCACGTTCTTCCAGCTGGTGAACTTCGCGAACGTGGCCGGGAGCGGCTCGATCCGGTCCGTGTCGGTGAAGGGGACCAAGACGGGGTGGATCGCGCTAAACCGCAACTGGGGCGCCAACTGGCAGTGCAACTCGGCGCTCGTCGGCCAGGAGCTCTCCTTCACCGTCACCTCCACCGGCGGCCAGACGCTCTACCTCAACAACGTCGTGCCGGCGTGGTGGCAGTTCGGCATGGCCTTCGTCACCAACTACAACTTCTACTACTGATCCATAGCTAGCTCGAGTGTGGGGGTGCTTTTGGTAGTATGGAAGGCGTCAATTTGTTCGTTATTTTTTTTTCTTTGGGGGACTACTTTGTACATGTACATCTTGTCGTGAGAAAAGAAATACTACTATATATTGATCATTTCAGTAAACGGGCTAGAAAACATAAAAGCCCAACAGGCCGAGGCCCAACATCACCCCAACACACCGAGTTTTTTTATTTTTTATATTATTTTTTTCCCGATTTATCAAAAATATATGCCGATTTTTTTTTTTTTGCAAAAATGTCCTCCTGCCGCCAGTTCATCCGGCGGAACGTAGGTACCGCCGAATGAGCGGTAGGTGCACCATAGAATACCTACCGCCGGTTGAAACGGCGGTAAGGTTGCTGTAGCGAATTTCAACGCCACTGTAGCGGCCTACCGCCAAATCAACCGGCGGTACTGTAGTAATACACTGTAGCAAACTTTCAAAAAATTATAACAAATTCATATGGATTCGGATGGAGATAAAATTTATACGAAAATTATAGACCTCGACGAGATCTACAGCTTTGTAATTCAAACTTTTTTCATTTAGAATCATTCTGGTGTTTAAATAATCGACACAACATTTAGATCTAAAAAATCAGATCTAAATAAGTCGTGCTGCTCATCGGGAGTGCACCGGAAATCAGATCTAAACAACTTTGTAATTACAACAAGTATAGCGTTGTTTAGATGAAAAATTCCCGGTGCACTCCCAATGAGCAGCACGACTTGTTTAGATCTGATTTTTTAGATCTAAATGTTGTGTCGATTATTTAAACACCAGAATGATTCCAAATGAAAAAAGTTTGAATTACAAAGTTGTAGATCTCGTCGAGGTCTATAATTTTCGTATAAATTTTATCACCATCCGAATCCATATGAATTTGTTATATTTTTTTGAAAATATGCTACAGTGTATTGCTACAGTACCGCCGGTTGATTTGGCGGTAGGCCGCTACAGTGGCGTTGAAATTCGCTACAGCAACCTTACCGCCGTTTCAACCGGCGGTATGTATTCTACGGTGCACCTGCCGCCGGTTCATCCGGCGGTACCTACCTTCCGCCGGATGAACTGGCGGCAGGATGACATTTTTGCAAAAAAAAAGTTTCGGCATATATTTTTGATAAATAGGGGGAAAAATAATATAAAAATTAAAAAAACTCCAACACACCACGCTTCAAAGAGGATTGTTGTTTACATTCAGTGATGCACAACCATGTAAAACCACGTCAGCTTCCGTTCAGTAACTAGTTTTGCTTCTATCTTCTATCTGGTGCCCAAACATGCAGTGGCCAGCTGCAGATGCATACTGTAAGATTGGCTGTACAGGCATCGATAGCCTGTCAAGAACAGAACGACCTCATTTACATCACGGATCATGGAGCTCAAATTGGTATCTGAAATTGTCGGGCATGTACCAGTGTATTTCAATATTAACTGCATCTGCATGTCAGGGGTCAGACAGAGGTTCTCAGATAAATCATCTGGATGATATAATCAATGGTAGTGCTGTTTTATTATCAATCAGTAGATAAACAAAAAAAGAAGATGCATAGCGCAAACAGATGTCGATTTGTTGAAAAGGATCGTCCAAACTAAGATATGCGGTTTGGCCTTTTCCTTCTAATGGGCCTGATTCGAGTTTAATAGATGACGACATAAGTTTGTAAACTCAAACAACCATCATACCATTTTCTGAGAGGAACTCAAGCACAACTATTCATAAAATGTGTAACACTGCAAAGATCAAGTAGATGATTTTTTTTTACAATTAGATGAATTCATATAACCACCATGCAACTTCCTGAGGACAGAAGCTCCACAACACCTTTTGCTACCCATACTACATTTTTCACTACTTGTAGACAAAGTGGGCAGGCTTCATATTTAAAAAATCTTGAAGCCTGCACCCGCAACCATAAAAAGGAGCAACCTGTACACACAAAAACAATCAAGAACTGTACAGAACTGAAGCATGTGATTGTAATCACATATCATCTTCCCGTTGGGACCAAGGTCCTGTCGTCAGACCCTTGCCTGACCAACGGCTTTGTTGGTGTTGGACGCTCAGGAGTGATAAACTCCGCTGCATCTTCCATGCTTGGAGCCAGTTCTGGCTCCATGGTGTAGGTGAACTGCAGATCCTTGTTTGCAGCCAAGGCAAATAATTCCTGTTCTTCTAGCCCCTTAGTTGGTCCAATGCTACATCTATCGGGTTTGTGCTTCGCAAGCGCGTCCTTGAACTTCTTAATCTGCATACAAGAGTCCCCACTCCCATAAGCAAACATCAATTGCTAACAAATGATGTAAAATATTGACCATAATTTGTTCTGAAATGGCATAAAGTAGACAATCTAAATGCCAGTGGAAACCTGAACTGCAATCAGAAATAGGTACCAGATCCCTCATTATCATTCTTTTTAGTTATGTTCGCAAAAGTAATATTTCTAAGATCAAGAATGTTGCATGGATCCAAAGGAGAAAGTTTAGCTATCATTGGCTATAATATTTGAAAGTACTACAACGAGTGCACAATTGAGATAAATAAATATAACATTGGGTTGTATAAACACAAGCTCTGCAAATGACGACAAAATTCCCAATTCCTTTGTTTGGCACCGAAGACACTAGCAATAGTAATTATTCTATAATGCCAGATATATACTACTCCATATTGTTTTTAGTTCCTTGGCCGCGCATCCGAAAGAGCTGGAGCATGTCTTTCTTTCACATGATTTCAGTTTTCACAACAATTTGAACAAGGAACACAGATGACTGAAGCCAGAACAAACGATCAGATCTTACAGTTGCGTTGGTACAGCTGAAGCTGCAGAGCCGGCCCTCAGCTCCCCTGTAGAATCTGAAGAAAGGGAACACATGAACATGAAGGCTGTGGCACATAGATTTGTGCTCCTCGAAGTTCACCTGCAGGAACTGCACATCCGGGTTCCGCTCCGCTAACTGGCAAACCTGCGCAACGAAATATTATATACCTCTTAGAAAAGCACGATTGAATTCACATGACAAGCGGCATGCAACATTGAAGTATCCTGCTTCCTAATAATTACCTTGGGGTGGAGAGCATGGCAGCCGGCACAGCCAGGCGAGAAGAAGTCGACGATGACGAGCCTGTCGCCGGCGTTGGTCAAGGATTCAACGAGGTCTCGCGCGGTCTGGATCGCCCGCATGTTGGTCTGCAGTCCCTTCTCCCACCACTTCATGGTTTTCCGAAATGAAAGGTTCATCTGCTCCAGCGAACAAGCAACAATGTCAGAACAGCACATACAAAAGGAAAAAAAAAAGTTTTACAGGTTCCGGAAAAATTAGGGTAAGATCGAAACTAATCATGGTGAATGTGGAAATTTATCGCTGTCGGATTGGCAGCATTAGCAATTTCATACGATAAAACGATACTATCCCAAAATAAAAAAAAATCACATTGAAATCGATAGGGTAACTCGAGTAACCTGCACTGGCGACGCAACGAGATTCCTTGATCTCCTGGGTCCAACCGCCATCCTCCCGCCGAGGAACGGGCTCTTCCTCCAGGACCAGGACCAGGATCCTCCGAGCCGCACTGACACGGCGCCCCTCCGCCGGCCGAAGGAGCCCGCGCCCCGGTTGCCGCTCGAAGACCCCAAGCTCACCTTCGCCTGCGCCGCCGCCATGGCTACCGCCCTCACGGATCAC
Organism: Panicum virgatum; assembly: GCF_016808335.1. Classification (NCBI taxonomy): domain Eukaryota; kingdom Viridiplantae; phylum Streptophyta; class Magnoliopsida; order Poales; family Poaceae; genus Panicum; species Panicum virgatum. The sequence goes on along the minus strand of NC_053144.1, from coordinate 67,049,906 downwards.
CGAGCTCGAGAGAGCACAGCGTGAAAAGAGGAAGAGGAGAACACAAGGGGGATTCGAGAAAGCGGCGACGGGAAGTAATGCCACCTTTAAAAGAGAGAAATAAACGACGCCTTTTTAAAGCGTGATGAATTCGGATAAAAGCGAAGAAAGTAAAAACTGCCGGTCAGAACTACTTATAGCCGTCCGATGTGTTAGCTGCTTCGTCGATGCTTGCCACGTTGCTGACGGTAGGTATTTCCAAAATGGATAAGTTAAACCTGGATAAGCACAAAAAGGAATGGGGCTCGCAAGGCCGTCGTGGATGCGGCAGGAGCTATAGACTGCCACGTGCTTGAAGAGCGTGGGCCCCGGTTGACAGCGAAACTAGCAATCTGACAGGTGGGCCCAAACTCTGAAACCGGTGGTGGCTCATTAGACTTGTTAATGTTCTACTATGTCAGCTGTCAGCTTTTGAAATCATTTTTTTGAGGCTAACATGTGGATTGCGTAACACTTTTATGTTGCAACAAAGCAAAACGAAAAAGTAAGTACACTGCTCCAGCACGAACCATGGAAAAGTCTAAATATGCATATCAGTAGGTGGTGCAACGGTGCTCTCTCATTTTCAGCTCTAAACAATCTTCCTTCTTGGGCTCTGTGTTTTTTTATGATTTTAATTTTGATGAAAAACTTCTATGTTTAGAACTACGGTGCTATACATATGGCGTTTTTGTTTCCTTTTTTTCCCCATCAAGTTAACTAGGCCTCTAGTATCTATAGTAAATAAAATGGATAGAGCTGATATTCTGTGGTGAGTTTCAGCTCTTACTAAGTGAAACCCTATTATTAGTGACCAGTTTCTCGGATAAAATGGATCATATTTGTGGTGAACGATTGAATGCAGCCGCAGTCTAATGATCATACACTAGTAGCTCGTTATTGATAGCAACCAAGTCCAAGGCGGGGATGATATGAGTCGGCTATTTTAAGAGCTAACTGGCGTGCTATGATTATCAACTATTTTCTGCATGCAATTCCCTTTGCCTTCTCTTTCTTTGTTAATCGTGTCCGAGAAAAAACTTTTTTTTTACCTTGCTAGAGATGACGGGAAAAAACAAAATATGCTTGAGCTTATATGTTGGTCAAAATAAAGCACAAAATCATGCTTAATTAACCTTGATAATTCGAAAGTTTAGCATCTCAAAAAAATATGTATCGCTTCTGGTTAGATCAATAATATATTTTGCTACTGGTCTGAGTAGTACGTTTTTATCTAAAAAAAATGTGTATTGCTGGAGTCAGATAAAAACGAAATGCAATAACGGGCCTTGGAATGGAACAGCAGCAGCACATTCAGAAAAAATGGAGCATCAGTGGTGCCATATCTTTGCACCCGTTTAGAACAAATCAGTGCTTCAACTAGCTGGTTGATACAGTAAAATCTCAGCTTTCTTTTCGTCTGCTATTAACGCGATTGGTTTCCAATCCAAAGTTTTCAGAGCACGAGACAGGACCACTGCAAATGTGGCCTGTATCTGCATCATACGATGTCTGAATTTGGGAGTTGGTATCTTGTTCATTGCAAAGCCATTTGCTTTCCGTTATAGATTGCACAAACCAATTCGTTTGTTCGGCGGTTACAGAAAAATCTGGACCTGTATAGTGCCATGCTGGTACATTTGGATACTCAGCATCTGATGAGGAGTTCGAACTTGTAGCCGGTGCATGATTGGTGATCGTTATTAAACTAAGGAACAAGTCTGTTTTACCCCCTGAATTTGTCAAGGAGTCCGCATTACCCCTATCAACTACAATACCAGGAATAGAACCCTCCTCAACTCTCAAAACAGGACAAATCACACCCGGCTGTGTGGAGGCGGTTTTCCACGGTGGGCCCCACCTGTCAGCCTCGCATCTCTCTCACTTCCTCTCTCCCACCCCGCCGCTGCCAGCCATCCCCACCCTTCCCGGCCGCCAACCATTCCCACCCTACCGTGGTGGAGGAGGCCGACTGCGGCGGAGCTGGCCCGCGACGGCCGCGGCCGAGCTCCAGCTCGCGGCGACCGCACCGGAGCTTGGCTCCATGCGCCGGCCGCCGCGCGCCCTCCCTCCCTCACTCCTCGGCGGCCCTCCCTCCGTCCCCATGCCGGCGCGCCATCCTCCGCCGCCCTCCCTCCTCGGTCTCGGGCCGATGGCGGGCCTCGCGGCAGCGCCCCCCGCCCCTGCTCTCCCGGCGCAGGGCCATGGCTGTAGCGGAGCTCTCCTCCCCGCGCGTCCTCGGCGAAGCAGGGGTGGCCGACGAGCAGGTACGGCCCGCGGCGGCCGGTGGGCGCGAGATAGGGCCATGCGGCCCGTTGGAGGCGGCGGACGGGCTCTAGCGTGGGGCAGCACATGCGCCGGCGGAGCTCGTGCGCCCCCATCTCTTCCTCCGACGGCCTGTGCAGCGCGCGCCCCTCCTCCCTACTCCCTGCGGCGGGGCTACAGTGCCTGTCCATGCGCGCCGCGGTGGGGCCCTCATCGGCGGAGCAGGCGGCGCGGAGCATGCCATGGCCCCCGGCAAAGCTCGGCCAGCCTCGAGTTCGCCGCCGCGCGTTCCTCTTCATCCCTCATGGCGGCCACGGCGGCGGTGGCCGGATCACCGCAAGGCCTCTCTCTCTCTCCCCTTCCTCTGCTTCTTCTCCGTAGCAGCGGCCGACTCCAGTGCGTGCGAAGCTTGAGCGGTGGGGCGGAGCTCCAGACGTGGAGCTCAGGGGCGGCGGTGAGCTCGGGGGAGATTGAAAGAGAGAGATGAGAGGCTGACAGGTGGGGCCCACCGTGGAAAACCGCCTCCACACAATCTAGGGGGGTATTTGTCCGGTTTTGAGAGTTGAGGGGGGTTCTATTCCTGGTATTGTAGTTGAGGGGGGTAATGCGGACTTCTTGACAAGTTCAGGGAGGTAAAATAGACTTGTTCCTTAAACTAACCGTTACCCTGCTTCAGTTGAACTTGAAACCGGTACAAGCTGAGTACTGCTCCATGGTTATTATTAGCTTATGATTGAGGTTAGGCTATAGAATCCAGAATGACAAAACGGTTATAGCTAGAATCAAGGAAGCAACAACCAAGGACTTGGAAATTGTTGTCTTGTCAGTGTTATCCAGATTTCCTGTCAGTAGCAGATAATGCTATGTGGGGTGTGTTTAGATCCCCCAACTCCTCCAAACTTTCCATCACATCGAAACATTAAATATAGCAAGTGATCCATGCATGGAGTACTAAATATAGGTAAATTAAAAAACTAATTGCATAATTTTGATGTACGTTGCGAGACGAATTTTTTGAGTCTAGTTAGGTCATGGTAGAACAATATTTACCACTACAATGAGCCCAGACCTGTTTGCCTTCTTTCATGGATCTGCGTTACTCCAGAATACGGACAGCATCACATCGTAATTTGATTCGTTTGTGAAGTAAATCCTACCGTTTCTGATATATTTCTGTGGCAATACTGTTTCTGATTTGTAAATAGGCAGAACTCGCTGAAATTCAAAGTATAATTCGGGAATACAGAGCTAGAAGTGGTGAATCTTCAGTGCTCACCCCACAAAAAGGATAATAAGTGCAGCAGAAATGGTGTAGCTGTATGTAAACTAATAAATGAGAGGGTGCTCTACCCAAGTTTACACTAGCGCTCTAGACTGAGAACTAGTATGAGTGTGAGCAAATTTGCTAGCATGGTAAAATCATTTATGAGGAAAAAGATAGGGAATTTTCATCAGATGAGTGTGCCATCGCCGTGACAGCCATCCGACCCAATTATCAAATTTTCGAGTCTTTGATAATTGTTTGATGATAATTCCTACTGAAACTGGCCAAAATGGAATTGAATTCCCTGTACACGGATTCGTCCCTCGCTAGCGTCTCCTTCAATTCGAGACGCGCTCGTGTTTCGATGCTGCTCCACCGAGGCCTTTGTTTTTCCCTAGCATATCATATCACACAATTCCCAAAAAAAGAATCTTACATGCATTGAGCACTAAACGAAATTTATTTGTAAATTTTTTTTATGAATGGGTGTAACTTTTCACGACGAATCTAATGATAGTAATTAATCGATGATTGGCTACAGTTATGCTACAGTACCATCTTCTAATTGTGCGGTCAAAAGCATCATTAGGTTCGTCTCGCGAAGTCGTACGGGGCTGTGGAGTTAGTTTTGTAAATTATCTTTATTTAGTACTCTTAATTATTGGTCAAAATTTTTGTACTACTTGTGCTACTCTCATCCAAACAGGGCCCGATTTCCTCGCGATCAGAACAACGTGCGACGGGGGGAGAAAAAATAGCGGCCATGCGAAGAGCACGCGCGTACGACCCGAGCGCATGTGTGCTATAAATTCCGTATGAATCGTCTCAACGAAAATTAGACAGGAAAGCGACCCGACGGGGGTTTTCGGCACGGCGTGACAGCGTCACCTGGCGATGGCCGATGGCATTACAGCGACGGCTCGACTCTCGAGCAAGAAACGAGAGGCTCCGCCCGTCTCCTTGCTTCCGGGCGCGGCGATGACGAACGACGGGGGAGCCGGCGTCACCTCATCTGTCGAGATAACTTGGTTGCACGGCAAGGTGTGTTCCAACACGTGAAGGTCTTCCAAAACAAAAACAAAAGATAGCTGGGGATCACGAACACGAGCGGAGAGGAGGATCAGCAAATTCGTCGATGCTCTTTCGAGATCATGTCCAAATTCTTACAACCCGCTTTATCCCTGACGATCTTGACTGAATCCAAGGTCTAACGGGGGAGGCCAAAAAAATCGGGTAGATTCTCGGCGCATTCTCAGAACAAAGTAACATCTCGATCCTCTTTGTGTTTTCTTTTCGCGAAAGGCTCCTCCTTAGAAAAACCGAGCGGTTCAACAATCTCAACATAGTACTCGCGACGTGCAAAAAGCCAGAAAAAAAGCAGCGAACCAAGCCGTGATCCACGACGTTAGCCCATCTGGAGAAGGAGATAGACTGATAGAGAGGGGGAGAGAATCAGATAAGGCCGGTGAAAGAAAGAGTCGGGGAATCCAGAAGCAGTGGAGGGCGCTCTTGCAAAAGCGGGGGTGGGCGGTCGCCGACTCGCCGGTTCGTCCCAGGCGCCACCGCTTCCGCCGCTGGAATTGCGAGCCCCCAGGCGTCGCAATAATTCGCTTTCGCCGGACGCCGACCTTCCGCGGCGGCCCAACCGTCCGTCCCGCATCGTGCGGCTCCCCGCCGCTCCACTCGTCAACAACCCTCCAACGCCGCACCCGGCGCGCGCGGGGCCCGCGCGCCAGCCGTGGGGCGGTAGCCAAGCGGACGCCAGCGCGAGCCGCTTTAGAGCGGCGCGGGCTCGGGACGCGGCGCGGCCGTTCATCTGCGATCGGACGGAGGGGAGCAGCGGGGGCGGGCCCACGCGGGGGGCTGCGGGCTTTCCCTTTTGTGGCCCACCACGGCAGGGCAAGGAGAGAGGGATCCCGTCCGCGTCCATCCACCGCCCGTCGTGCCCCGTGGGAAGGGAAGAGCAGCGAGCGACGCAGGCAGGCAGGCATCGGCTCCGGCTCCGGCTCCGCTCGCCACCGCACCGCCCCCCCACCTCCCCCGATCCGATCGCCGATCGCCAACCCTCGCTTCGCCTCGCCGCGCGGCAATATTTGGAACCCTCGTCACCGATCGCCTCATGCCGTACCACTGACCGATCCCCCCACCCCTCACAACTCCGCCCTTCCACCTCCGCCGCCGCCGTTCGCGCAGTCGCCTCCACCCCATAGAACTCGCTATCTCCCGTGTGATTTCGGTGCGGACGATGGCTACCAGCGCCGACCCGCATGCTGCCGTTGCTGGGGCCGGGACGCCGCCCCCGTCCGATAGCCCGTTTGGGGCGAAGAAGGCTGGGGCGGCCGCGGCCGCCTGGAAGCGCCCCGGGGGCGCGACTGTGCCAGCCGCGGTGGCGGTTGAAAACCCCATCATGGACACGAACTCGTGGCCGGCGCTGCCGGGGCTGGCGTCTCCCCCGCCGCCGCCGGCCAAGGCGTCACCTAAGGCCACTTCTCCCGCTTCCACAGTGAGCTGATACCAGTGTTTTTTATGCCAGTGTTTGACATAATTACTCATGACGGAGCTTGAAATTTTTGTACCATTTGATGAGATTGGGTTTTACTCTGTCCGAATTGTGTCAGGGGGCGGTGATCTCGCCGGTCTCTTTGGGCATTTCCGGTGCTCCGGATGCTAACCCTGGCAATGAGACTCCTGTGCGCAATCCTGTGGCCCGGCGTGCCCTGGTGATGCCTGTGGCAGATGGGCTGGAGAAGAGTGCCCCTGCCACAGAACCGTCCCCTGTCTATGCGCCTAATGCCCGGAGCAACGGCGGAGATTTTCATCATCAGAATGGACGTTTTGGTTCCCATAACCATAGTCGAGGGGGTGGCTATGGTGGGGGAAACAGGAGGGGCAATGGTGGAGGTGGGGGACGACGTGGGAATGAGCACCATGGGGGCTTTGATGGGCCACGGCGAGGAGGTGGCCGCAGAGATGGCCATGGACCAGCTCACCAGCAGCGTGGCCACCAGCCAACATACATTAGGGCTCCTCCTGCTCTGGCTGTTGTAACAGGAGCACCTCCGCCGCCACCACCTTTCCTTAGCCCTACTACTCAGACACCACCTTATGGGGTACCTATGGGCTTCCCTGGTAATGTCGTGCTTGTGCATGTGGTTCATGAACTCTTGGATTTGTCCTTTTGTTATGTTGCATTGATTTGCTTGTTGTGAATAGCAGACATAGCACCGCATGTTTACTATTTTGCGTCGGCAGCCCCCACGGAAGGCATTCAAGGCCTGCCTTTTGTGCCTCATCCAGCAAGCCCCCAAGCTATTTTAGTTGATCCTCATCGGAAGGAGCTTCTGGAGCAAATTGATTATTATTTCAGGTAGGTGGTCATATACATTTTTTCAGAATCTCTTCTTTTATGTGTGAAAATGCTCTGACCAATGTGTTTATTCACTTGTGAATTTTGCAGTGATGACAATTTGTGCAAGGACCCATACTTGCGGCAACACATGGATGACCAAGGTTGGGTGCCATTATCCCTGATTGCTGGCTTCCGCAAAGTAAGTTTTCAGGTTTTATGAGTTGATTCTTTGTTAATTCCACACTGAATTCTTAGTCTGTCTCTCTGATAACCTGTTTAGTAAGTTTATGGACTCATTCTGTAGTTGTCACCAATAATGAGAATGTCTGCATATTGTGGCATGGATCCATTTAACTGATTTGCAATATAGCCCCTATACAATTAACAGGGAATCAGTTTATGTTACTGGTATAATCAGTACCTTGGATGGCACAGCTGCATTGCATTATTGGATTCCAATCTCTTTGATGTCTGCATTTCAGAAATTGTATACCATCACAATAGCTATATTGGCAAGTAGTAATGCCAGTGATACCAGTAATTCTTCCGTTGTTAATACAATTGCATCATTGCTACCTTCTAAATAATAGCACTAGTGCAATCAGGGGCAAACTGTCAGTGATGGATAGAGTCGGTGGTACTTTTGGAATGTTCACCATACGATTAGGAAAGTGGGATCTACTGGGAAACCAAAGCGTCTCTATTCTTTGACAACTTTTTACAGTGGTATTATGATAGTAGCTTAAACTGAATGCTAGTGTTAGTGAGGACACTCTTGGCCATGTTCTCTGATTTCTTTCAGCTGATTTGAGGGTCACTGTTAGCTCACAGGCACATTTTTGTTCAAGGCTTAGAGCGAGTTCAATCCATCCCTCTTAATAACTTGTGTACATCCAATAGGTATACGACTTCCGTATATTCTTAATGCACTCATTTACACATTTGTATGGTCTGTTGATGCACTTAATTACTTGTGCCTTGCTGCTGCCGCAGATTTGTATGTATCATAAGTTGAGGCACCACAGATTATTTGTATGGTCCAACTGCAGTGACCATATTCATGTTCATTCTACCTTCAGAGGATTTGATATGCATGTGTTGTTCCATGACACTTTTTTCTAATTAAAAGCCACCATGTGTTGGTTTGCTAAGGTATAGGCACAATCGATTTTCTTTAGGGCGGACCTGTCCAAAATTTGATGGGTTTTGTCTTGAAGTTTTTTTTATTATTATTGGGGGTGAGGTGGGGGATGTGATGTGTTGGAATACCGGCAATGAAACGGTAGCTATGGAAGGCTCATGGGTCATGAGTACGCTGCTTCCACATTTATAATGAATAGCAGTTATAATGGGACACATTTAGCTGAGGTCACTGCAGAAGATAGGATGCCAAAATTCAGTTTTCATAAGAAAGATGTTTCCCTCAAAATAGGAGGGTGGTTCACCAAAGTCTCCAATGGATATTTTTTTTAGGGTGGGGGGGGGGGGGGGGTCAATGTTTTTTTATTGGTACATGTGTTTTTTCTCCTCTGCCATAAAGCATGACAGATAAGTGGTAAAGATGGGGTCAGTCGATAGTTTAGGGCCCATAGGTTCTTGATCATATGCTTAGTGGATACCCTTCTGTTTTGATGATGTTTATCCAAACGAGTTATCCTTTCAATATTGTAGGAAATTGTCCATTTCTTTGGGCACCATTTTAGTCAAGGCAAAATATGCATCCTAGTAGTCTGACTATCTGGGAATTATTCATACAATTTTAGAGCAGACTGCTAATGAAAGTACCTTAGAATTGGAGCTAGAACATATTGGAATCGTGGAGAACTTATGGTTTATATCTCTGCTTCTGTTTATCTTTTTTGTTGTGTTTCCTTGTCAGTATGGGCAATACTTGGCCATTATTTACAGCTGGCATCATAATGCATTTGTAAATGCAAAAAAAAAGTTGTGAGACTGCGTCCATTAATGCGTGAAAGAGGATACTGATGATTGAATGAGTGTGGACTGTGGAGTGCGATAGTAGATCAGATATCCTTTTCCAGAATAATCAAATATATATTTTGTTCTTTTACAAAGAGATGGTGTCATTCATGTTAATATTTTTTCCAGGTCCAGAAGCTGACTGATAATATTCAGTTTATCTTAGAAACAGTCATGATGTCTACTGTTGTGGAAGTTCAGGTAATGTTTTCTTGGTCCAATTACCATTTGTAAATGTTCAAATTAAATTAGCTCTGGCTAGCAAGAATGCTAGTAACTATAACATGTGAATCTCCCCATAACATTGCACACTGATTCTAAAAAAAGGTCAAGAATATTTTCATTATCTTGTTTGTTAGCATAGTTTGTTAGGTCATGCATAGTTTGTTAAGCAAACATGATGTAGCTACTGGTTAGTCCATGTCCTAGACTTTAGCTTCTTCTTGTTGACCTGGGGTTTGTTTTATTTGACATGATGTCCGCAATACAACGACGTTTGTATCATTTGATTATTTTCTTAGGGCATGTTTTCCTAGTATGACCATGGAAATTTAAGTATGAAATTGATTCAACTAGGATTAACTTATCTCACAAAGTTAGAACAATCTATTTCTCAATAGCAGAATCCATTTAGCTCATCCCTGGGCTCGATGTTTATCCAACGTCCAGTATGGTGACTGAAATATAAGTTGTTTTCAGACACTTGAAAAATCCAGGTCTTCTGATTAATTCATGTAATGTAATAGTTTCTTAGTATGTCTTGCCATTAGCTATCATTACCGTCGTCCCAAATAAAGAAACAATCACCAAAATGGAAAACTGTGCTTTGCATCTGTAAGTAAAATTAGCAATAGGACAACAAAAATTTGAATCCTATCTTCAATGATCAAAAGGCCTTTGCAGAGACTACTACATTAGGCATTAGCAACTTATTGCTACTAATCTTTCTAACCACTGCAAAATCTTGTTCACTCTTCGCGCTGTTGCACATGTTAGATAATATTATGATTCTCATTTTGCCACATAGTAATTGCATTTCTTATTGTTAGTGACTGCTCTATTCTTCATTCCTCTTGCTTAAAGGCTTGGCTCTTTCTTTTGTGCTCGAACAGGGTGATAAACTACGAAGGCGTGGAACATGGGAGAATTGGCTGCTTCCAAAACCAAATTATTCTGCTGGAAGTTCTGGTCCGTTGACCCCTGTGACATCTAACACTGATTTGCTGGTATCTCAGTTTCATTCTGTTGGACTTGAGGGGGCAACTTACCATGCTAATATGCAAGGAATGCCTGGTGAAGCTCTTCTGACTAGATCAGTGACTTCAGTCAGTCTAGGTTATCATGCACCAACCTTGGGCGGGCTACACAACATTGGGAGTGGACCACGTTTTGGACCAAAGGCAGCAAGAAATTTACTCCGGAGCGATACCTTTTGAGGCTATATATTCAAGGAATATGAAGTACAATGGCAGGCCGAGTTTTCACAGTGACGGCATGCACACCTTACCTTGTATGAGGTGTAAAGATCAGTTGGTTTTAAAAAAAACGAAAAAAAGCATAATACAAAAAGTAGAGATAGAGAAATACAACAAGAGACTGAAAAAAGCCAAAAAAAAATGGAAAACAAAAAAAGCCAAAAAGGTAGTTAATGTGAGGTTCATGTTTCTTTCTGCTATGTGTTATTACCCTGTAGGTTATCGAATGTTAGCAGTTTGATGACACTTTTGGTGTGAACCGAGTTATTTTAAGTGTCAAGAGTCGAGAAACTGTTTCGTGTGGACCGGGCAAAACTATATAAAAGTAGATGACACTATTATTATTTCTGGTGTTCTTGTTCTCTTCAGTGATTGATGCGATTATGATTTTGCCAGCATTTCTGTTTTTGAGGTTGTATATTTTCAAATCATGTTCATTGTAAGCGGTCCTTCTCCACTCGCTAGTGGCGAGTTCATGATGAATTATTCTTTTAGCGGTGCCTGGCCGTGTGTCTCATGTAGGTATCTCTAATTACCCAGTTACGTATGAATGAAGATCGCCTGGTTCGGGCACATTTTTGGCAGTTCTTTTATATAAATATATTTGTGTCAACATTCCATACTCTGTTGCGTAGTGTGATGCTAATAAGAGTGTTTGTGTCCCAATTCCCAACAGTTTCTTTTGGGCTTCATCACCATCTTCCGGCTCGCCAAGCCAAATCATTCTTCCTCCTTTAACCCAAACAGCACAAGCTGTGTTCATCTCAACGTTCCACAAATGGTAAAATTAACATTGCCACAAAAATTTACATCTGCCGGAGTAAGCTAGAAAACATCATCCCAGAACTGTACAGGAAGAGATCGAGCTAACAGAGATGGAAAAGAAGCCTACTATGCTATGCTGGATCTGGGTCACATCACATGACGGCGCAGGAGTTGGGGTTTTCGTCGCTGAAGGCGGCGGTGTACCTCTCCTCCATGGAGCTTGCCCTGACGAGCGGCGCCTTGTCGGGATCGTCGAGCACGTTGCGCACGTACCCCGGCGGCGCCTTCTTGTCGTAGGCCCCCGGCGCGTAGGGGTGCGGCACCACCTCGTACGGCACGTAGGGCCACGGCTCCGCCTTCTTCCCCGCCCGCCGCCGCAGACGCTTCACCACCTCCGGCGCCTCCACCTCCCCCGACACCGTCACCTTGTTCTGCTTCGGGTCCACCTCCACGCTGCTCACGCCTGCGGGCACGCCGGCGAGCGGCCTACCGCTCCGTTAATAAGTTGCTCGGCCGTCGACGAGACGACGACTGATCGGGCGGACTGACAATGTGTGAACGACGACACGACACGACACGACACGCACCTTTCATGTCCTCCAGCGCCTTTCGTACCCTGCGCTCGCAGCCCTCGCAGTCCATCCGGACTAGCAAGTCCACCTTCTGAATTCACCAATGCCAAACAGAAAGAGTTCAGCCATCGACATCGATCAGTTATTCAGTTTCATGCAGTGCTTGTCCGTCACATTGCCCGCCGTACTGGCTGCCTTGTTTTTTTCCGCGAGAGCAGCATGCCGTACCTGGAATTCCTTGCGCTTCTTCTTGCCGACGATGACTTTGGCCGGCAGCTCGCAGAGATCGGCGATGAGGTCGTCCACGCGAATCATTCCGCCGTGCTGGGAGGGTACCTGCGCCTGGCCAACCAAGAGTGTTTTTACCTTTCCGAGACGGGGTATCTGAGATGCCAGCCTGATGCGGCCGTTGCGCCTCTGCCCCAGTACTTATGGCGATGGAGATGGCTGATGGCCTGGCTCGATCGTTGGGACGTCGAGCGACTTTGAGATGCTTCCCGCGCTTCCGTGGCTAGAGGGTATATATATTTGTCGTCAGGTCTGGTACTCGAATCATTCTGATCCTACTGATTGCAGGGGCAAAAGGTTTACGGGAACCCTTTTCCCAGTGAAGATCATCGCTTCTACCGCGACCCTTATTTCATCAGTTTTTTGGTGCCATCGGTTTGAAACCAAGCTCAAGCCCTTTTTTTATTTCGGCTGAAAACTTGTTACAAGAGTGATTTTAGGAACTTTCCAGATTGTAATCGGCTGCTGGAAACCGAGCAAGGATTTGGCTGGGAGCCTTGGATCTTCCGGACGCCGCAGGGGAAGTCATCACGTGAAAAAGAAAAGCACTCAGGATTGGACCCAGGGCCCTCTTCCTTTTTTCTTTTACACCTTTTTATAACATTTCAGAGAGGCCTCTGGATTCCTCCAAGCTCTTCTAACCACGATCAACGTGGCTAGTATATCTCCTGTCCTGGATTGGCAATTGGGGCCCTGATTAGATTAGTTCCTTTTTCCGGCCTCCCAGGGCGTGCATGTGAATCGGCATCTCGCGATTCTTCTACACTTTTTGCTTCTACCGGCCCCCGTCGACTAGGATTTGTCCCACTGAATCCGCCAACCTGAGTCCGTGATCCTTGGAGATGCTGCACATTACAGTCCGTGATCATTTGTGCGGTGTTCCTGCTCTGTATTGTAGGATTAACCATACCACCCTTCCATCCCCTCATATGTGCAGGAACACCGCACAAATGATACAGACCTTTGCATCAGACAAAACCAGCAAATGATACAGAGCAGGAAATCGCAAAGCGCGACGGAAGAGCCAACGCAGGCAAGACCATCAGCAGTGCATCCGGTTGGAGACCATGGACAACTCCAGTGGCGAAGGTTGCAAAACCAACTTTCTTCTTTCTGGGAGCTGATGGGACCTGCAAAGGTTCACTGCTGGTCATGCTGGCTTCAACACCCTCCAAAACTAGCTGCGTGGACTCTTGAATCTCTGAGGCTTCCCGGACACCCATGGCTCCTATGATCAGAAGGGTCAGGCCTACAACTCGTGTTCCCCATGCACGGAAAACCTCAATGTGCAATCGATCCTTGAGTAACAAGAAGAGCAGGCCAAAAATAACTTGTCCTGCGTCATGACCGCAGCCCCAAAGGGCCCCGACCAGACCACTTTCAAGCCTTGATCTCCCAATAGAAAGTGGTGCCAAGGCAACTAAATGGTCAGGTCCAGACAAGGTATGTAAGCACCCAGCTAAAAAACCAGCCCAACCACTGCTTAGTATCTCTGTCGTGAAGAGTCTTCCACCAGTATTGGCTACTGGTTGCATCGATGCATAGGCTGGATGAGGGATGCTTGAGTGCAGGGTGCCAGTAATAAGTGTCACCAATAGGAAAAGGGCAACAGTGGAAGCCTGCAATACAGAAGATTTGTAACACATCAGAACAAGACAGAGAAAGACCAGCAAGAAATCTTAAATTTTAGTGAACAAAATGACATAAGCTCCTTGTGCACATAATAAGCCACAAATCAATAAAATACAGACCTGTGAAAATCATTTAATTAGTTACGCAATATATAGCTTGATAGAATTATACAACGAAAGCTGCTTAGTACCGAAAATCTAATTTGAACCGGTAAACAGCACCAGAAATTTGGAGTACTTATTACCTTGATCCTCCCAAAAGATGCATGTTTTATATTCCCATTCTCATGTTTCTCTCCAATTTTATAACTAAATTATTAAGTGCATACATGCGTTTATACAATAAGTTTTTTTAGAAAGATCAATTTCCAATGCACCTAGCAAGAGGTCCTAAGCACATACGCACAAAATAAAAATGCAAGCACCAGAGTTATTGCCAGTTATGAAAAGCAATCTGTCCAAATGGTGGTTGCGTCCTGCCAATAAATCACCAAGACAATATCGGGAGTAGGGAAGAATACATGTGAACAGACAGACTAACATGATTATCAATGATCAAGAAATCTTAACACACCTGAAAGTTAGAATCACCGGCAGAATTTGCAATAGGAAATTTTGTGCTAAACCAATGCAACAACTAAATGCCTTCAACCATGGCACTTCTATCACTTTTTCGGGGAATGAGAATATTGATAATGCAGCTTGTTTTGACCATTACATGTTTACGAGAACAATTCAGGCCCGCTCCAGAGGAAACCTCAGTAAGGTATGACGAACAGAAGACAATTCACCAAACAAATCGTAGAAAGGAAGCTTAATAGCTGATCAAGATGCATTGACATCAACATTCTACACAAAAATATACTAGCCCAACTAAAAACTGGAATGGTTTAAACCAATTTCTAAACTCACTAGGTTACAGGACCAGTAGCCAAGACCCTCCCTACGACCACAACTCCACAAGCAGTTGGAGTCTTTGCATGGAATCTGGGCTTAATTTTTTAGAGAAATCACAAAAGAAAACTACTTCTCAAACCTAACTCGAAGCTGCCAGTCACCATACAGTTTCTTAATTTCCACAAGCATTATCCGAAGTCATAAGACTACTCGGTGTGCGATCAATTAAAACAATGCACTCCAGATGTATTTGTAGGCTTCACAGATGTTAATTAAGTTACTTTTCCTTGTACCACCGAGTGCATTTAGAATTACTCGCATTGGTCAGCATAGATTATCTAATAAGATTAAGCTATCTCTGTATATTAGCAATTACAGCAGCCGAATTGTACTTTTCCTTCCCTTTCTCATGTGCTAAAATTACCCTTGGATATCCTTGAGTATACTTTCCTATTCCTATTCGCACAGTTGACAGTAGGAAGCTTATGCTAAAACCAGGCAGGAGCGGCATGCTCCCTGATCCAGAAAACTAGCATGCCAACCATGAATTGCTTGCTTACACAGCACGATTAATTACACCAAACACCATCACTACCGTAACCTGGGTCCTGGCAGCGTTCCACTCTCTGAGCCAAATATTGCAACCTTAAACGGGAAGGGAGGGGGCAAAAACAATCCTCTCACCTTCGGGAGCAGACTCCCGAGCAGCTTCCACAGGGGCCCAACGGCCGCCGCCGGCTCGTCGCCCCGCGCCTCCTCCGGCGCTGCCGCCGAGAGGCCCTCGTGGCGCAGCGGCGACGCCAGCGCGATCGCCGCGGCGGGCCGCGCCGGCTGTATCCGCAGCCGGGGCCATGCCGCGGCGGGGAGGCGCCGGGAGGGGAGGAGAGGGGACCCGCTGGGCAGGCGGATCCGGGTCTGCGAGGGGGAAGGGGAGGGGGAGGCGGCGGGCGTGGAGATGAGCCGCTCCATGGGAGAAGATTAGAGGCAGAGACTCGAGAGTCCGGGAGTCCGGGGAGGATGGGTTGCAACAGCTTGGCTTTGGACACGGCGAGGATGCGGGTAGGCAGGCAAAGCGGGGGTGCGATTACGGGTGTGCTTAGTTAAATTTGCATTTTGCGTTTTTTCGTTTTTTAAGGGACCTTTGAATACTAAATGTAGACTAATCACAAAATTAATTACAGATCTCGTCTGTAAACTACGAGACGAATCTAATGAGACTAATTAATCCATCATTAAAGCAAGTTACTGTAGCATTACTGTAGCAATTTAGTGTCCAATCACGTCCGCTCATTAGATTCATCTCGCGATTTACAGTCTATTTGTATAATTCGATTTATTTTTCGACTACATTTAGTACACCATGCAAATGATTTACAAAAAATTTGCGTTTTGCCTTTACACATCTAAACACGGCCTACATATCGCTGGAGGTGATGTTTCATCAAACTATCGCCTTAAGCGCACCTCTGAATAGCAATTTGGGCCGCAATTAAGCCCAATAACACTACCCGTTATGCTTCCATCTAGAGAAAAGATTATGCCCACGCAACTGATGATGTCACCCACATACTTGCTAATTCGTAACTAAAAAAATCTACAATTATTAAACTGAGCATCAAAATAAAATTTGGATTGCACCATTATTTTTTTAAACAAGATCTTTAAAATAAGATCACACTTGCCTATGTTTGCATGTTAATTTTTTAAAAATATTTTTTAAATACTTAATAAAGAATTTTGGATACTGGGAACAAATATTTTAACCAAACGGACAACTGATTATTTTATACGAACAAAAAAGTTAAGCATAACGAACAAATAATAATACACAACGATCAAAATATTATACATCGCGAACATTTGATTGCATAGGATAATAATAAAAAATAAATATCGCGAACAAATTAGTCAACATCACGGAACAATTTAATCTACAAAGTGAACAAATATTATGGTTATGCGAACAAATTAGTAATACGATGATAAATAGTTTTATATGAGAATAAATGCATTTATATTGTAAAAATATTATTTTATAAGCATAATTTTTCATCATGAATATATAGTTTGTATAGTAGATAATCTAATTAAAGATATATTTAATAATATACAATCATGGAATGATGAAAGGATGTAGAAACAAGTTTAAATATAAAAAAGGAAAAGAAGTAAAACAAAAAGAGAAAGGAAAATATTTTGTATATGCATGCGGACAATAAAAAATATGAAAAGAAAAGAAAAAGAATGTAGAAAAAGAATAAAAGAATAAGAAAAGAAAAAAGAAGAAAAAACTACTCACATGACCCCAATCATCGTCTGCATGCATGCACATGCAAAAAGTAAAGAAAATAAAAAACAGTGTGTAAATTAGTAATAATAAAAAAGAAAAGCAAAGAAAAAAGAATAAAAATAAATGCTTCATAGTAAATTTGCATCGTGCATGCATGCGTCCATATATAAAAATTATAAGTCTGTAATGCATATGTGCATATATGTATGGATATAGACAGCAAATCTCTTTACTACATGCTACCAATGAAAGTGTTATTGGCCTGAAATCAATCTCGTCAACCCACTAACCAGCTTCTGATGATGGATCCTGAAATCATCACACGCGCGATATACAGTCATTCCGGGCAAAGGGTGGCGGCTCGGCGTCGGCGACTCGGAGGAGCGAGAGCGAGTCCCGTCCCGGGGTCATGGTTTACCAAACCGTCGGTAACCGGACCGGTTTGACCGGTAACCGGCCAAACCGGTCCGGACCGGTACCGGTTTGGTCCGGTTTAAAACCGGCCAAATTTTAAAATTTGAATTTGAATTAATAAAAATGAAAAATTCTCAAAAAATTCCTAAAAATATTTCAAGGTACGACGAATCTAATGGTGTAAAATTTTCCCAAATATTTGATCATTTAGTATGGTTTGCGGAATTTAGAAGTTAAATCAAAAAAGAAAAAGAAAAAAAACGACGGCCCATTAAGGCCCATCGCGCGGCACAGCGTATTTAACCTATCCCCAACCGTCCCGCAGCCTCACCAGCCACTCGTCCGCTCCTCTCGCCCCCTAGGAACCCCTGTCCGCCGCCCGCACCCGCCGTCCGCCGCCCTGACCCGGCCAGCCGGCTCCTAAGAGCGGCTAACCGGCCCCCGCACCGGTAAGCCGGGCCGCCACCAGATCAACCGGTTAGCCGCCCTTGGAGGCCGGTTTACCGGCCCGGCTAGGCGGTAAACCGCCACGAGCGGCGGTAAGCCGCCGGCAGGTGAGGTTTTTTTCCCTAGATGATTTTAGATGATTTTTTTAGGATTTAGGTGTATGACTTAGGTATATTTAGAATGTAGGTAAGATTTAGGATTTAGGATGTTTTAGGATTTAGAATGTTTTAGGATTTAGGTGTATTTAGATGATTTTTGACACTATGACTTAGGAGTTAGAATATTAGATGATATATTTTTGTTGTCCATGTATGCAGATAGACAATGGCAAGCAGAGATGTTGTATGGGAACACGGGGAAAATCTTTATCCCGGATGGCGATGCAACTATTGTCGTACGCAGAAAGGAGGAGGTGGTGCGACTAGATTGAAACAACATTTGGCTGGGCGCGGGGCGGAGGTGGTCCATTGCAGGAATGTGCCACCTGATGTGCGGGACTTCTTTCAGCGTGAGTTGGATAGGGCAAAGAAGGCAACTGCTGACCGGGCTCGAGAGAGGTTGAGACGGGAGAAGGCTGCAGCGGAGGGAAACTATCCCGGTGATGAAGAAGATGAGAAAGCTCAGGTGCAGCGTGCCATGGATCTATCAAGAGCGGAAGCAGAGTTCCGACGGGGGGTGGAACAGAGAGGAGGTGCATATGAGCGTGGAGGAGGTAGTGGTTCGACGAGGGGGAATGTTATGCAGAGGATGTTTCGAAGGTCCACTTCGCAGAGGGAAAGTCCTGTGGTGGAGGACTATAACTTGGCAGCTGGTGGGAGAAGAGGAATGATGCAACCAAGAATTGATACAGGCTCCTGGACGCAGAAGGGTAAGAACGCAAAGGAAGCTATTGGTAAAGCTTGGTCAAAGTTTTTCCATATTGCAGGAGTTCCTGGAAGACAGGCTGACAGTCCATACTTTATCAGTGCGGTCAGGGAGACACAAAAGTGGGGTAAGTTTTCTTTCATTGCAATGATACCTATGAGCGTACATCCTTGTATCTCATGATTTTCATATGGTTTGCAGGTGAAGGTATCGCATCACCCACTGGACGGGATATTGATGGCAAGTACCTTGATCAGAACGAGCAAGACTTGAAGACGAGGTACGTAAAGTTTCAGAAAGACTGGCCCTTATTTGGCGTCACGTTGATGTGTGATTCATGGACTGGTCCGACGAGGATGAGTGTCATCAACTTTTTGATATATTGCAATGGGGTCATGTGGTTCCATAAGTCTATTGATGCGACCGTATGAAATTGTTATTTTCTCTATTCGAAAATATTGCTTACATACTCGGTTGCACATGCAGCGTCCTGGTGGATGATGTTCGGATCAAGTACTCCAAAACTGCAGTACCTTGCCATGAGGCTTGTTTCACAATGTTGTTCGTCCAGTGGATGCGAGCGGAACTGGAGTACTTTTGCCTTGCTGCATACAAAGGTTCGCAATCGGTTGTCGCACAAGAAACTTAATAAGCTTGTTTATGTCAACTACAATCTTCGTCTCCGACTTGAGGAGGTCTCCGGGCCACTGATGCGTGAAGAAGGTGATTTCATTGACCAGCTAGCCCATCTTTCTTTCTATGATGAGAAAAATCCGGTGCGGGAATGGATGGAATATGGTAGATCTAACCGGGCTCCAGTTCTGGACGAGGATGATGATGACGGCGACATCCCTCTCTCGTCCCATATTGTCAGAGATCAAATAAACGAGTCAGATCTACGTGAGGCTACGGGGAATGATTCCATCAGCGATTGGGCACGTACAAATATAGGTGACACTCACCTAGGGAAGAGAAAGTTGCAGAAAGGACCTAAGAAGGGTGACCCGAAGCGTCGAAAAGGCAAAGGAACAGCAAAACCAGTGAGCAACGACACCGAGACTGATGATGGCAAAAGTGAGCGTAGTCCTCCATATCAGGAGTCCGAGGATAGCAACTCGGCCGATGATGGTGATGATGGTGATGATGGTGACGGTGCTGGGCCTGATGCTGGTGGTGGTGGTAGTGGTGCTGATGCTGCTGCTGGTGGTAGTGGTCGTGCTCGTAGTGTTCGTTTCACAGGTATACATTGCACATACAAATAGACACATATTTCTGACTATTGACTACTAATTATGAAATATGGTTGATTGCAGGGGAGACTCAGTTCACACATGCTACTCAGGACACCGACCATGGAGCACCGCAATCGCAGAGGAGAACAGGTGGACCAACGGACTATGATAGTCCACAGCACTCTTCTTCCTCCTACAGCGATTCGAGGCACTCTTTTCACTATCCCATTCCTGACATCAGCATGCAGCCACCGACTGAGATGGGGGAATGGGAAGACCCCTATTTTTACACTATGTTAGTTCAGGAATGGCAGACAACATCGGCGTGGACGGGCCAAACTTGGCAACACTACAAGGCTGAGCTGCTTAGAGTGCGAGGTATCGCTTTGATGTCCAACGCCGAATACCAAACCGCGTCCCAAATGGGGGTCTTCCCATTTCTACGTTGAACTTTCGTTTCATGTGTCTAGGTGTATGACTCTGTATTTGTATGCACGCTTATTACTATTGTATTTGTATGTATGATTATAACTTGTTGCTTTGGTATGGTCATTTACATTAAAATGTGCATAGCTCATGCCGAAATTTTCTTTTATTTTACACCGGGATCTATTTTTGAAGCGCCGGAAAACGAACCGGTATACCGGTCCAACCGGCCGGTTTACCGGTATAACCGTCCGGTATACCGGTATAACCGACCGGTTTACCGGTTCGGGCTGCCCCTCCCACATCACCGGTATACCGGTCAAACCGGTCGGTAAACCGGACCGTCCGGCCGGTATACCGGTCCGTACCGTTTGAACGCCGAGATTTGAATTCAAACAAATTCAAACTTCCTTTTGTTCGGTTCCGACCGGTATCCGGCCTAACCGGACCGGTAAACCGGTACCGGAGCCCGGCGGTTAGGCCGGTCCGGTCGGGAATGGAAACCCTGCCCGGGGTTGGTTTGGATAGACTGGCTCGGCACGGCGACGGCTTGAGTGCGGTGGTTGGGGGCTTGAGGCTGTGATGACTCGCGCGCAGTCAGAGCCGGGACAGGGAGGGTGGTGGCGGCGCGGCGCGCACGTTGCTCGTACTCAGTCGTGGCGTACAGCAGACTTTACTGTTCTGGCATCATGGATATTTTTTTTTCAAAGGCAGGATAGAGGATTTTTTTTCAAAGGCATGACGGAGAATGACTTGGCCAGCGGGAATAAGTGCTGACGTGGTTGTTATTTGCCTAGACTGCACATCCTGACCATGGGATTGCGATAAAAGAATGGATCCTATTCTGTTCGGCTCGCTGTGACTGGTGGCCGGTACTGATTTATTGTGAAAGAAGAATATTGCTGGTTGACTGATGGCTGGTGCTGTTTAGATGTTAGAGAATAACATTGTTGCTTGTTACTAGCAGAACAAGAGTGGGACAATTCGTCGTTGTCGTCACCGTCCGGTGGTCATGCTGTTTGTCCAGTTCGAAGCTTCAGCACGTACTTTTGGTTCAAGTGATAAGTCAAAACTTAAAATGCTTGACGTATGCATATCAGCATAAAACATTGGATAAGTGGTCCAGCAGCTATCTACGATGAGCACACTGGTATGAATTAGCCCTTTTTTTTACGGCTAAGAGGCATTTCATGTAAACATCAAGCATTAATCCTGTACCTGAAATTTATCGCTAGCTAAGTGCAGCAGGGTAATGTCTAGCCCTTGTTGTTGTTGAAACATTTTTTTTTTCAAAGGAAACCATGCTAGCACCTAAAAAAACAAATAGTGTGTGCCCAAGGTAAGGTTTCAGCCCACGGCAATAAGATAACAGGCCGGATCCGCCTCTCAAGCCACTGCCGTGGGCCTCCAACACATTAACGGGCGGGCTGCGGTGAGGGACGCGGGGCCCGTGGTGTGCGTCGGGGAGGGGCATCCTTCTTGGGCCTTTCGGAGCTGGAGTTTCGCGGGGAACCGAGCGAGCAGGCCGGCCGCGAAGAGCGGCGAGCCCAGCCGAAGATAGTGCAGGCAGTCTCGCCGTTTTGCCGTTGGGGCCTGGGGGGGCTGCCCGTGGGCGGCGACGGCAACCGAGCGAGCAGGCCGGCCGCGAAGAGCGGCGAGCCCAGCCGAAGATAGTGCAGGCAGTCTCGCCGTTTTGCCGTTGGGGCCTGGCTGGGGCTGCCCGTCGGCGACGGCGACGGACCGACGGGCGGGGCTTTCTGCTGCTGGTGTTTTTTAATTACACAGTGCAACGAGGAATCGAGGACTGAGCGCCGGTGAGCGAGCGGCCGGGCGCAGGTTCGAATCCGTAACTCCCGTAAGGACGCGATCTTCGTATCTGTGTGTAGTTGTAGGTCTGATTGTACACGTGTGGTGTGCAGTATCTTAAATAATCTCCATTGTCTCTCACGGTGGAGTTATAAAGGGACTGCGACGTGCCCGTCGCCTACAGAGCCTTGGAGGTTTCTGGTGATCTCTGTAAGGACGCGATCTTCGTATCTGTGTGTAGTTGTAGGTCTGATTGTACACGTGTGGTGTGAGTTTGGTGTGCGTGATCTCCGTTGCCTCTCACGCGTGGAGGTATAAAAGGACTGCGACGTGCCCGTCGCCTACAGAGTCTTGGAGGTTTCTGGTGATCTCTGAAAGGACGCGATCTTCGTATCTGTGTGTAGTTGTATGTCTGATTGTACATGTGTGGTGTGAGTTTGGTGTGCGTGATCTCCGTTGCCTGCCTCTCACGTGTGGAGCTATAAAAGGACTGCGACGCGCTCGTCGCCTACAGAGCTTTGGAGGTTTCTGATGATCTCTGAAAGGACACGATCTTCGTATCTGTGTGTAGTTGTAGGTCTAATTGTATACGTGTGTTGTGAGTTTGGTGTGTGTGTGTTGGATGGTGCGTGCGTGCGTATATAAACAGATGATACAGCTGTACCCAGATGAGAGGTGTAAAAAAAATACAAAGTGCAACTCGGACACTCACAACACACGTCCACTTACACTTCTACGCAATCTTACTCCTATAAGCATCTTTGAAGACTGAGCCGGCAAATTCTCGAGATTAACGAAGTCACCACAGATGCCTCGCTGTTGATGAAAACGTCGCCTACTACTGAATGCACAACGTCACTAAATTTCAGAATATTCCTTACCATGAGAAATCGAAATCAGCACCTCAAGTGCTACCGAGATTTGTATAACACTAGATTATATTATAGGCCCTTTCGCTTCTGCTGTTGCTGTTTGGCCGTATGTGAAACCAACGCGACAAAACCGGTGGGCGTCCTGACTCCTGAGGTGCATGAACCCAATATGCGGGAGGGCGGGGCATCGGCCATCGGCAACAGTGGCGACGCATGCCAACCACCTTCGGCGCATGCAAAGTGCGGCAGTGCGCAGTCTAGCTGGTGGCTGCGGTGGTGCCCCGGTGGTACCCGTGGCGCACGCCCACGTCCGTTTCCTCCACGGACAAAGTTGCCAGGGCAGCAGGGGCTTTTTCCGTAAATGCATTATAAACAAAATAAAAGCCATCCTGGCAGTACAGTAGTAGTCCTCCTACTCCTCGCAAAAAAAAAATAGTCCTCCTCCTACTACCACTGGTCCACCACCAAACAATTGTACCAACCTGACCGGGTCACGGGCGCTCGCAACCTTGAACTCGACCCGGGTCTTGTTTAATTCCAACGCAGAAGGGTGCTGAACCTGAACCCAAGTACAGTGGAAGTATTCAACTGACCGGCCTTGGAATCTGAACAGATGGCCAACCTGTCAGCCACAGGCGAAGGAGCAAAGCATACCATTTCCTGCTGAGACGCGCATGCTCCCAAAAGCTAACTATTCCTTTGTCGCTGATCGCGGTGGAGTGCTAGTGCCGCTGCCCCCACCTGCCTGCCCACGAGTGACGCGAGCGCTGGACGCGAGCGAGGCCCAGGCGGGGGGCGCCCGGCACGGCACCCGCGCGCAGCACAAGCACCCAAAACTGTGCGCGCGGCACGGACTCGGAGACACGGGGAACGCAACGCAACATGTGGCGAGGCGAGCGAGCTGAGGTGTTTTGGTCAGTGGAGCGAACCGGTGACCGCGAGTCCAGCACCAGCCACCAGGAGGCATTGCCTGCTCGTCGCCTCATCCGCTCCGCGCCCCCTCCCCTTCCCACTTCCAGGCATTGCCGGTTCTCCACTCCAGTTCCCCGCCGCGCCGCTCGAGGGAGGAGGGGGATAGAGAGAGGGAGTGGCGCAGCGCCGTCGCGCATCCCCAGTCCAGTCTTCCAGTCTCCGATTCTGTCACCGCCGGAGGAGGTGACAGCGAGAGGTAATTCAGTAGTATAGCTGGCGGGATTTCCAGCAGAATTGGTTCGCCGCAAGCACAAGGGTCTTTGATCTTGATTGATTTCTTTCCTCGCAGGCGATAAGAGGAATGCCGCTGCTGTGATCTTTCAGATCTGCCCGGCCGCGGTCGTTTTCCCTGCAATCAAGAGCCGAAAGCGAGGTTCTTGGAGCCATGGCCGGAGGGAGGACGCACCGTGGCGGGTAGGTTTGCCTGGGGTCTCCCCGATCTTCGCCTCGCGCGCGAATTAGCCGAGAGGCCGAGCGGCTCGTGTGTGGAGGAGGAGAGGGGGGGGGGGGGGTAAGAAATTCAAGATCGCAATGGCGTCGTGGGACAACGTTGGGGAGCTCTCCAACATCGCGCAGCTCACGGGGCTGGACGCCGTGAAGCTCATCTCCCTCATCGTCAAGGCGGCGTCCACGGCGCGGATGCACAAGAGCAACTGCCGCCGCTTCGCGCGGCACCTCAAGCTCATCGGCGGCCTGCTGGAGCAGCTCCGGGTCTCGGAGCTCAGGAAGTACCCGGAGACGCGCGAGCCGCTCGAGCAGCTCGAGGACGCGCTCCGGCGCGGCTACCTGCTCGTCAACTCGTGCCAGGACCGCTCCTACCTCTACCTCCTCGCCATGGGCTGGAACATCGTCTACCAGTTCCGCAAGGCGCAGAACGAGATCGACAACTACCTCCGCCTAGTCCCGCTCATCACCCTCGTCGACAATGCCCGCATTCGGGTTGGTAATCAGCTTTCTCTCGTGTTTTCTCTCACTGTCACTAGCGTATCCCAAAATTCAGTTGTTTATTCTTGCAGTAGAATGCTAGACTGGATGTGCTAGGTAGGCTTTCAGAAATGTTCGTTTGTTATATATTCCATTCTGCTCGGATATTCCTTCTGGTTTAGACTTTACAAGGAAGGTGATGTGTATCATTCTTTGGTTCTGAAGCATGGTGCGTCGAATCTCGGCTTTTGAGGTTCTAAAGTATCATTCTCTGATTGACTAGGGTCGTTTTCCTGCATGGCCTGATTGGTTTCTTGTTTTCTGCTAGCCATGAAGTAGGTAGGACCAATGATTCTAATGTTCTGAAATTCCAACTATTTTATGTGCCATCGCTTTCAGTGCTTCTATACAGCTGTGGAATCATATACAGACACAAGGAAGTTAAGCTGAATTTTGTACAGTATAGCTAGTTGTTTTTAGCTCTAATCAAGGTTCAAGGAGCATCTTTTGCTCTTCCTCTCAATTTTCTGTTTGGCTTACTCTTCTTTTTAACTGTTCTAGGATCGGATTGAGTACATTGAGAGAGACCAATGTGAATATTCTTTTGATGAGGAAGACAAGAAAGTGCAAGATGCTCTGTTAAATCCTGATCCTTGTACAAATCCTACAATAGTGCTAAAGAAGACTCTGTCATGTTCCTATCCAAACTTACCTTTCAATGAAGCCCTTAAGAAGGAGAGTGAGAAGCTCCAGGTGGAGCTTCAAAGGTCACAAAGCAACATGGATCTGGGCTCATGTGAGGTTATTCAGCACCTGCTTGGAGTAACGAAAACTGTGGCATGTACCATTCCAGAGGAAGGAACAAATGCGAAAATTTCTGAAAAAAAGGATTCAAATTACAATGAATCCAAAGGAGATGGTGCAAAATCATATGATGATGATGACTATCCAAAGAAGCCAAAAAATACCTCCAGCGCACCAGGGTTGGTGAATTTAGACATTTAGCTGTGTTATAGTTTTGGTAACTGTTTCTTTATTATATGATATTGACATATAAGATTGTTTAGGGAACCATTTTTCCTTGGGTTAACATTAACCTGCCGTTTGAGTCCATATGGGTTTGCAAGTGATATGAGAAGTGTCTAGATATCATCTACCATTGCCTTATTTAAAGATGTAATTCTGGTACACTAAATTTTGCATCCTAGAAGATTACAAACCATACTCCTGTGTGAATGTTGTTGTTTTTTAGATGGAAGGAAAAGTAGGTTATCTTCCACAACATGAAATCAGGTTATCTTCCAAATTAGTGTTTTTTAGTTCTGATCGTGTGTATCCTATGCAGATGTTCTTCACCAGTTTCATATGGACATGATCCTGTCTCAAGGAGAGTATCATACATTGATGAGTGGCATGCAGATTTACTTGGCTGCTGTTCAGAGCCAGCTTTGTGTATGCCTATTAACCTTATCTTTGAACAACAGATATTGATTGCCATAATTTTATTCACTTTATTCAGTATTTGGTTAAATAATTTCATTATGGTGTTTTACATGATATTTTAAGAATACCTGTCCAACCTTGTATCTAGCTTGCTCCTGAATTTCTTACGTGATTCTGTTATCTATGGTAACATAGGTTTCAAGACCTTGTTTTTCCCCTGTGGAACCTTCTCGAGAATTGCTTCAGTGGCCAAGGACAGACCGATGTGTAAGAATATTTCTTTGAAAAGTGAAAATATCTTCACCTTATTTTACATGCTGAGGTTTCCTTGCAGCAAAGAAGATACAACCATACATACTTTCAAGTAGAGTGCTTTCATATGGTTTCTGAGATTTTAGTTGTTTCTGTTAGCTAAAGCTTGCTTTATGTAATTCTATGCTGTTTTCAGCTTCTGGAGAGGCCTGCAATGATATTATGGCATACTCCCTGATATTATCCTGCTGCTGTTATACTTGCTGTGTAAGGAGAAAGCTTCGTCAAAAGTTGAACATTGCGGTAAATATTCCTGGACATGTTACTAGTTGATCTTGTATTTGTCCTTAAAATAGAAATGCTTATTTCTTAACCATACTATTGGATTGACCATTCACCAAAACCAGAATATCACGGGAAAACATTTGGTTAACAATTATCTTGATAAAGTTAACTTATACTCTGCTAATATATAGTGGAAGAAGTTCTGATGCTCTTATATATTAGCAAACTTGCTGGAGTCTTTGCAGTTTCAGAAGGTCTGATGCTCTTAGCTTCTGACAGGGAGGCTGCTGCGATGACTTCCTTTCACATCTGCTGTGTTGTTGCTGCGCCCTTGTTCAAGAATGGCGCGAAGTCGAGATTCGTGGAGCTTATGGTGAGTTTCCAACTCAAATGCTTCTAGCAACGTGAACCATAAACTGAATTAAGTTTGGGACAACAGGTATGCTGCCTACTTGGTAAAGAAATAGAAAAATTGTAGCAAAGTAATACAGTTTGAAGCCTTGCCTTTTATCGTTGGTAAATGATTCTGTTTGCACCATGGGATTCTATTTCGGTAATAGATCTGATGATCGCTGCATACGATAATTTCTGTGAAGATTTCTGATGATGGCACTGTGTTGCCTCTTATTCCTGCAGGTGAAAAGACGAAGACTACCCCACCGCCATGTCAGTTCATGGAGCACTGAGCAGCCATGACGGGAGACCTGGACTTCTGTAAAGATGTTGACAAAAAAAAATTCTAATATCGTACTGCCAGAGTAGTGATACGACAATATGTTCTGTGCTGTATTTATGCGTACTGTCCATTGTCCTCCTGGTGCTTCTATGATTCTATTATGAATTATACTTGTATATGTTGGGACATAGCCGCACAGTATGTACTTTGTAAACACACCAGTTACAGGCCTGTTAGAGCCTAACATGGGTTAACATCGTCAGTTCTTGCCAAGATCTGGAAGTCCAACTTTTGTTGTGTGTGCCTTTTTACCCTAACAACAGTAGCAAAAGAAGAAAAGAGCTCTCTATTCACAAGTTGGAAAGATGGATCCTACAAACTTCAGTGTTCTTTTCTGCATAGAACGACAGAAACAAACACTGCAGGGACTGTCAAGCCTGATGCGGATGAATGTCTGCCCCCTAAAGTGTAAAACATCAGACCTTCACCCTGTGGTTACGTGACTCCGTATCTCCGTCCATCGGTATGAGCATACTCCTAATGTTAGGCATGCTTGGGAGTATGAGTAGGGTTTGTCCTAAAACTACCTGTCCTAAGAATATGCCCTCAAATCTAAACTCACGCTTATTAACTTCCTGATCACTTAAAACAAGTAATCTTTGTGAAAGAAAAATTACAACACATCTTGTCTCTGATACTCGTTACAGATTCTTCTTGTTCAGTTCCCAAATTTGGCCTTCGGGGTCCTCTGAACTTTAGTTGAAAAAGACAGAAAAGTAAAAGAATTCCATCTTTTCACGGCGTAATATAAAAACTTCCCTACACACCCAAACCCTTGCAGTTTGCAGCCTCAAGGAGTTCAGGCTGCAGTCAGTCCACAAACGCGGTGATGCGATGTGCTAGCTGTTTGGGACCTTCACCCATCTCAGCGACAGGTACGCCAGCACCCGGTACCCGATGATCATGGCGACGAGAGCCGCGACCTCGGTGGCGCCGTTGTCAATGTGTTTCGTGGTGGTCAGGATGTCCGGCACGGGATGGTACAGCACCTTAAGCAGGAGCCTGTACGTGTGGTAGTTGAAGGACAGGTAGCGCAGCCAGGAGATGAATGGGGGGACCCTCTGCAGATCATCAGAGTAGAATTAGGACATAGCTATGCAGTGCTCCAAGCCAAGTGCCTGTTTTTGCGAGATCACACACTCATACATAATTCTGCAGTAACTACAACAGTGCTGCATCAGGTAATGCACTCACCTTTACAAAGAAGCCACCTGCTAGCATGAAAGTCATGACTGTAACTGAAGCTAGAGTTGTTGCCTTCTTGATATCCAGCAGGGTAGCTCCAATTGCCAATCCGAGTCCCTGCAATATCACTTTTGTTGAGACCACTAGTTCTGAAAAGAATCACTGTTAATATCCTTTTGCAGTATCCTCTAGTAACCTTAACCGATGGGTAGTAATATGGATTAATGGTCATGACAAGAGAACATCCTCGTGTTCACTATATGCCTCTCATTGACCCCAAGTGGTTTATTATTGGCTATCTATTGGGCACAAATTTGATGCTCGTCATGTTTTCTCCATTTATAACAGTCACTGTAAGTTTGTAACTACTAAGCCAGCAATAAAAACTTTTTGAAAATTAGCAAAACTAGCTCTGAACTTCATACCTGAGCAGCAATTATGCTGAGGAAGACAGTCAACATGCTAAGAAAGAAATGTGTGGCAGTTGCTTTGAGGCCTGGGTTCAAGCAGGTTTTAGGCATTTAGATATGGTGGCTAGTGCCTTAGGTCGGTCCCCAGGTCGCAACACGGTTATTTTGTAATCGTTCAGCGCTAAGTCCGGGGTTGGTTCCACTTCTCTGTAACCAGCCCTTTGTAAACTTTTTTCTTCCCTTCTTAATGAAAAATGTGCTCAGGCACAGTCGCGAAAAAAAAAGTAGACGATCACCATGAATATGACAGGGAGGAAAAGGTCAAGTGGTAGATCACTTGTTGTTCTGGCCAAGAAGTATGCACTGAGCTTGTACATGTCAACTGCACGCTCCTTGTTCAACATTGCCCTCTCTTGAGGGAATGTAAAGATTGCAGTAAAGACAAGAAAGAAACCCCAAAACACAGCAATGAAAAACAGTAGGCCAGCCTGCATGCACAAAATGGCATTGTCTTATGATGCTACGATGTATCAATTAGTTGTATGGGAAATAACTTAACCGAATCAAATAGTAGTCGTGTGTGTATACCTGATCTTCGAGACCTTTTAGTGTGCTGGGATCAGAGTGCCACCACAGTAAACCTAAGATAATTGATGTAGCTATGACCTGGGTTATTCTCATCCAGCTCAAATAATCATGCCGTCTTTCCTTGATCCCTCTACAAAAGAGGATGGAATATTGCTGCCACCAGCTTGTGCCCCACTCTCGCTTTGATGATGTTATAGTTACTTTCAGGTCATCACTGATTGGAAGTGGAGCTAGAAGCTTCTTCTTCTCTTTAAAAGCCACGCGAGTCTCATAAGCATCTACTAAATACTGCATAACATCATAAATACATTATTCAGTACAATTAAAATCCAATTCATATATCATAACACCAGCACATTGATTTCATGCTTCACCTCATGAACATCTTGTGCTGATGGCCTGTAGTCAGTCTTGGAATTATTCTCCAAAGTGTGATTTTCCATATGCACCTTATCATCTAATTCTGAAGGGACTGAAACATCGTTAGTGTTGCCATTGGCGAGATCCAGTAGAAACTCTGCTGGGTTCATCGCGATAAATGGGGTGCATCCAATGGACTGGAAGTAGGGCATGGCTTCAGATGCCTTCCCAAAGTATAGCAGACTTCCTTTGCCGAGGAGGATAAGCTTGTCAAACTTATGAAACAGCCTGCTAGATGGTTGGTGAATTGTGGTGATCACCGTCTTCCCATCCTGCAGAAATCAACTAAATTAAGGACGAACTGAACTGATGACAACCAACCTGCCATTAATCATTAGTAGTTGCTTCCACCTCACCTCAGCTATGTCATGAAGAAGTTGAATGATCCTTAGGGCTGTAGTTGAATCCAGCCCAGATGTTGGCTCATCAAGAAACAATAAAGATGGATTGATCAGAATCTCATTTCCAATGCAAACTCTTTTCCTTTCACCCCCTGATACCCCACGCACAAAAGATCCCCCAATCATTGTGTCCTGGCACCTTTGAATGCAAAAAATTAAGCAACCTTGTAAGAATAGTGAACAGGCAACAATGAAGAAATGCTTACAGTCTACCTTTCAAGGCCAAGCTCATATATGATGTCCATTGCTCGTTCTCTTTTTTGTTGCCTTGTCATTGTTCTTGGGAGACGAAGTAGTGCTGCGTAAGTCAATGTCTCCTTCACGGTAAGATGGGTAAAGAGAACATCATCTTGAGTCACAAATCCTATTCTGCAAGCAAATATGAGTCCAACTATATGTCAACATGTGTACTCACAAGTCATATCCTATGAAGCAACAGTTATTATACTGCAAGGCCATTGTTGGCAGAAGTCAGCACAAGTATAGCCACAAAGCTAAAAATTATAACATTACTAGCAGAGAGAAATTGTAAATGTACAGCCGTGATTCCCAGATTCATTTCTATGTGCTTTTGAACCTTCCCGAAAAGGAAACTCGACACATAAGTTTACTTTCTGTCGCAAGGCCTGAACCTCTGCACTCTACAGAATATTTAAAAGCCCCCCCCCCCCCCCCCCCCCCCCACACCCACACACACACACAAAAAGGCCATTGATCAATAGAACCCTCTGATGTAATGTCAATATTTTGTAAGATATATCGTGATACGCCCCAACCTATTTGACAGTCAAACCTATTTCTTGGTCTTATTTGTCAGTTGTCATCCTTCAGTGAATCATACATCTTGCATCATACATAGCACCTGATAACTACGAGATGTTATGTCTCTCATTCTAAATAACGAATCATGTGCTGATTTTATCTCAAGGCTTTTTCCAACCGGAAGTAGGGAAAGGAAGATTATAGTTAACAGTTAGTGGATCTATTACTAACAAAAAAAAGGTTAGTGGATATACTACACAGGTGTCCTTCCTTAGTGTCTCCCCAAGGACCCTACTACAGAGTAGTCAAACACAAGCCTCCATCAACAGCTACAACTAAAATGACTGGGCAGAAGCAGAGACGGAGGCAGCCCTTGCGACAATGACAGGCATGAGGGGCATCATCAATTCATCATTCACGGGATGGTGATCCGAGAATCCATTGACGTCTGAACACGGAAACTTCAGACTTGCACGTTCAACGCTTCTAACCATAACTGGCTGAGGAAATTGGCCGAACAGTCTGCAGAAATGAGGGATTGGCACACTGCTAGTAGATCAACTGATTATTTAGTGGCTCTTACTCATTGGATTGGCGAATGATCAACCCTGGATCTCGCCGCTGAATCGATGAGCACGAACCAGAGCCGTTAGGTAGGTTGGCCACCCACCCATCATGGATTCATAGGGATTGTAACGGCGACAAGCGAGTGGCAGCCGAAACATGAGACCAGGAGAGCGGGTTGTGGACTGACGCTAACATGTGGGAGCACCGCAGCATGAGGAGTCACCGGCCGACCCCACTATACTTGGAACAACTCATTCGGCCGAAGCCGCCGGCGACTCAGGAGGAGACGGGGGAGGGCGCGGGAACGGCGGGCGAGAGGCGCGCGCCGCCATGCCAGCGGGAAGCGAACGGAACGGAACGAACAGAGACCTAGCCCAAGAACAGCCAGGCCCGTAGAAGGGCTAAATTTACGAATTTTTTTATATTATTTTTTTTAGATTTATCAAAAATATATATCAATTTTTTTTTTGCAAAATTGTCACCCTGCCGCCGGTTCGTTTGGCGGTAATGAGATACCGCCGGATGAACCGGCAGTAAGGACTCTGGCCCACGGCCCATGAAGCATATCACCGGTTCATCCGACGGTAGCTACCTACCGCCGGATGAACTGGCGGTAGGTGCTACCGCCGGGCTACAGTGCCGCTATAGCCGGCTGTAGCCGGTCTGTAGACGGCCTGTGTCCTATCGCCGTTTGAAACGGCAGTATCGCCGTTTGAAACGGCGGTAGGTACTGCCACATTTTTTATTATTTTATATGCTCTCAGTGCTGTAATTAATTGTTTAATTATTTTATAGGCTGTCTGTAATGTAATTATTTTCTTTACGTTTAGATATATTTAAGAAAATAATAGAGGTAGCGGAGGTTAGGGAAATATTTTTTAAAAAATTAATACAAATTAGATTTAACTCTAATAGAATGTGAAAATATATTTTTATGAGATATTTATGAGTTTCAATTACGATTTCGATGTCATGTCACCTTACATCAGATTCTTCTGCACCCCATTATAATTAAAAATGTGGGAGGACCTACCGCCGTTTGAATCGGCGATAGACATGCGTGAACCATGCCTATAGACCAAATAACTCCATCTATAAATAGGACATCGCCCCATCTATACCCGGGCCAGTGTGTGTGGGACATGATAATCTTCGTCATCATCATCATCCGAGGAGTCATCATTCATTGCATTGTGCTATTTTTCACCCTCCCTCTGAAACTCTTAACTATCTCTGGAATGTTTTCCCCTTCATCAGCCTGACCAGTTGCTTGACGAGGTTCGTGTGCAGCATGTCTATCATCTTCTAAAATCTCGAGTTCACCACCTTCTTCATGAGGTTCATGCATCGTCTCGGTTTCTTCCGATACTATATCTCTCTGGCCTTCATGATCCCCGCCCGCTTCAGTTCTAAAACTAATCTTCTCGAATGCTTGAACAAACAACACAAGCGGTAAGTCTCGGCTATTACTTATATTGACATAGTTCCTCTAGTTTTGCGTCCTTTTCTACGGCAATAGCTCCCAAAATACTGGTTCCCTTCGACTAACCACTGCCATGACAGAGATCTCATGTTCATCTCGACTAAAACCGAAAGCTTTATATAGCCAATTGGATATTGAAATCCAAGTCCTCTCTCTAGCTCGGGGTACTTTTTTGTGATCGAGCTAAACTCTGACAAATCTACCCCTTCAGGACCATATCTAACTTCTCATGACCCGTAGAACACTTGAAAATACAAATCATCTGTCATGTCTGCCAATATTTACGACAATAATTACTCGTCCTTAGAATTTAATCAACGCTAATAAATAATTCTGCTATTTTTACATCTATCTTAATTGTTTCTCTACAATTTCTATTACTGACATATATTCATAGGTTTTCTACGTAATATAATATCAATTAATAATATTTTTATGAGACTAATATATTTTTGATAAATCGAAAAAATAATAATATAAAAATAAAAAAAAACTCTAAATTTACTCGCCCGAGACCCGTCTTTGGGCCAGGCCGTCTACTTTGCAATGGAGGAGAAAGTGACAAGGCCGCCGTCAGCCAGGTCGTTTCCCTTTCTTTTTCTGTTGCTCAAAAAAGAGGTCATTTTTTCCCCTAAAAGGCCTGTCAGGTCAATTCCCTCGGGCACAGACAGTACTGCACTGTGCAGACAATCCCTCACAACGAGAGTTGGATGAACAGTAGGCCGGAGAGCGAGAGGCCATGCGTCAACAGTTAACAAACTCGCAGGATAACCGTGAGCCACAGTTAGGCAGCTAGCTAAGCTGCATCTTTTCAGCATGCACTTACCAGCTACAGACAGGCACAGGTATTGCGTGCATGGACACCACCTGTAGCTACGAGCAACACCTCATCACCGGCCGATGGACCCACTTAACTTACCGAAAGCTACTGACCACACAACTAATTAATTAATTAAGCACCTAGCTCTAGCTGATAATGTATAAACTCTGCCCCAGAGAGTTCAATACCATTATTTTTTAATTAATTAGTTAAATGAATATTGAATTAGTATTAGTTAGATGCCCATGCCCTGCTAGTTAGTTAAAGCAGTGGTGCAATTAAGGCGCGCGTCGATGAGTCGACACGGTGGTGGGTAGGTTACCTGCGCTTGAGGGACTTGCCGTAGGGCTCGTCGTTGTAGGAGACGCAGCCCTCCACGGCGCCGCCGCCGGCCCTGCCGCCCAGGATGCTCAGCAGCGTCGTCTTGCCGCTGCCGGACGGGCCCATCAGCGCCAGCACCTCGCCGGGGGACGCCGACCCGGATATCCCGCCCAGGATCTCCCGCGACGAGCCCTTCGCCGCCACCCTGTACTTCACCTCCGTGAACTGCATGCATCCATCGTCACTTCGTCAGATCCTGCCCTGTACATGGTCCGGGTTCAACCCACCGAACCTGTAGAATCGGCCCGTATCAAACACATTCTACATGCTCCCTACGGGTTGGTTTAGTCCGGGTTCTACCGCTCAGCCCGGTAATATTGTCTTCAACCTCCGTTTCTCTACTATCTGTCGTCTTGCATCCCAGGAGTGCGTGATGTGTTGCGGGCTGCAGCTGCCTCTCACTAGCTCGCTCACGGCCATCTCCCCCCAAGCGGAGGCCGCGCAGTCCTAATCCTACCTTGCCTCACTAGCTGCGTCCACCTTCTCGGCACTCCACGGCGCCCTTCGCTCGCCGGCCCGGCCGCTCGCGATGAATCCGTTGAAACCCGTCTAATCCGTGGCGACCAGCAGCCGCCGGGCGAGGCGGCAGCCATGGTGGGTAAGCAGAAGCCGTGGAGTGCGCGTTCAGGATGAGCTGCTCGACCTCCTCGTTGGATTTAGGGGAGGGCCGCGGCAACACGCGCAGCGTCAAGTCCCACGCGGCGGGGCTCCTCCGGGAAGGCAGGAACATCCAGCCGTGCTCAGCCAGTTCACCGTACGTCTTTCTCAGCAGGGTCAAGCCCCACGTCCCCATCCCCGCGAAAGGCCTCACCGCGACGAGGCCGCGGCGGAGCAGCACACACGCCGGAGAGACAGGGGCAGCCCGTGCCGGTCCGTGGCTCCGTGCCGGCGGAGCAGGAGCCACTAGCCAGACGTGGTGGCCGGCGGCCACGCACAAGGCCACGGACAGGCTGCCCCTCAAGAGCGGAGCGGCCGGCGGCGGCAGCTGCAGCGTCAGCACACGAGCGAAGACCCCCGGCTCTGAGAGCGACAATCTGAATCCGTCGAAACCCGTCTAACCCGTGGGTTTCAACCCGTTCAACTCGACTCCACTGCGGGCTGGCCGGATTGGTTTAAAAAACCCGCTAAACCCGGACCATGAACAGATCGTGCGTGCGCCGCCGGCCGCCGCTGATGACGAGTAATACCAACGAAGCTTTTCGCTGCCACATGCATGGTGTTCTGGTAATTGTGTGCTGTGGTTTACCTTGAGGTATATCGGCAAGGTCGGCTCCGTCATCAGCTTCTTGCGCCGCCGCGCGCCGGCCTCGATGTCCATGGCTGCAGGGTGCAAGCAGTTTAGATAGATGGTCGCTCAGAGGTCAGAGCCGACGTCGTGCAACCGTCTTTAGAGCTAGCTAGCTAGGTAGCTTCGGACTTATATATATGTATATATGGCTAGTAGTTTATATATATATGGAATTGATCGTGCGTACGGCTGTCGTCGTCGCTGAAGGTCGCCGGGTCGGCGGAGTGCATGCCCTGCGGCGGCGGGGTGAAGCCGGTGAAGGTGAAGGAGAAGCCGAGGCTGGCGCTGGAGGCGCGGCTGAGCGCGGCGCTGCTGCTGACGAGGTCCTCCACGTCCAGCTTCAGCTGCGCGCTCCGCGACTTGCGGATGTGTCTGTTGCCGCCGCCGCCACCGCCGCCCGACGCCGTGCGCTGCTTCCGCCCGAAGCTGGACTTGCGGGATAGGCTCGTCGTGTCCGCGTTGCTCAGCACCGTCTCCGCCGACGTCGTCCGGCTCAGCGACTGCGACGGCGCCAGCTGGTCCGACCTGGCCCGCCCGATCCCCCCCTCCTCCGCCGCCGCCGGCCGCGGCTTCCACCGCCACCGCCTGCTGCTTCTCCATTATCGACTCCATCACAAGCTAGCTAGCTAGCTACATCTACAGCAGCTATAACTGTAGCTTTTGCACGGGCCGCCCAGATTTATACGCCTGCCCGTGCCGGACCGCGACGAAGCGCGCAGCTAGCAAGCGATCGACTAGCTTAGCTGGCCAAGCAGAGGCAGAGGCAGAGGCAGAGGCAGAGGCCCGGCGAGGCGGGCGGTGGCGAGAGCGACGGCGGGGTGGCAACGGAGGGGCAGGGGCTCGCCAGCGCGGCGCGGCGGGTGACCCCGCGCATTGATGGCGCGGGAACGCGCCCGGGCAGCCGCCTTGCCTTCCACACATGCCGGCCTCACGACGACGTATCGCCCAGGGCACCCGCCTGCACACCGCGCGCGGGTCCGATCCGATGGGGACGGGCGGAGGCCGGGGCGCCGCCGCGCGCGGCTCCGCGCCTCCCGGCCATCTGGCCGCTCCCTGGCTTCAAATTCAAATTAATCTCGTCGCAGCATTATTATTCAGGCGCCCTTAGCTTGCGACGGCTCGACCGCCGGCTGGCTGCTGGCTACCGGACAATGAAGCGAGGCGGCGAGCCCGCGTCGATGGAGATCGGCCGCGCGCCGCCCGGTCGGCGGCCTGACCCGCTGGATATTTGCAGACGCATTGGTTCCGTTTGGTTTGGTATATGGTATGCATGTCGTGGCGAATTTTGAACAGTTTATAATTTATATCGTGGGGTTCAGAAATGCAGGGACGAGTTAGGACGAATTTCGCCTAAACAGTTGGGTTTCATTTCCGGCCTCACATGCTCCAACCGGAGCATCATCATCATCTGTTTGTCAAAGCAACTTCCACGAGATTCAATTCCTCTGAGGAACTAGCACAATAATTGTTGCAGTTTATGTTCACGCCAGCTCTGATCGAGCTCCGTCCCGATGGCTCGCAACACCCGACAGAGGAGCGTAGAGACGACAGAGACACGTGACGGGCGCGGCTCGATCTCCCTCCGCTTTCCATATCCACACGGGCTAGATTAGCGATCGCCCGGCACAATAATGAGGATCACTCGAATCATCCATCAGAGTTCACAGCGGCAAGTTGCTGACAGGCGGGCGTGGACTGCGGCGACGACTCCCGGTCTTCCCCTCCCATGGAAGCAGTGCTCCCGGACACTGACGAAACGCGCGACCGGTTGCCCAATTGGGGAGATGGCGTCGACACGCCGTCAGAACCTGTCCTCCTGGCATCGCGATCGCGTCGCCAATTGCAACCTGTGGTGACTGGTGAGGGTGATCGCGCCATGGCCAGAGCCATGCACGGGAGGGAACAGTCCACCCCCGTGCGAGCCGAAAAAAAGGACTCGTCGTTCGGTCGTCAGCAGTAGAGTAACGGCCCCTCTATTTGCTGCAACTTGGATGAGTAATTGAGGATTCCTGTCTGGAAATGGTGGGCAGCTAACTGCAACGGGGCAGGGAAGGAAGGGCGGTGTTTACCTGAAGCATACGACACTGGTGGAGGTAGCAAAGCCTGTCCAGCGACTAGCGAGTAGCAGCAGTTTTTTATACAAATGGCGTTCATATGCTGTCACGCAGGGTTGGCTGTTCACTCCAGAAAATTGCCCTGTTTCATTGATGATACTATGCTAATTTGCGGATGATGGCCGGAGGGGTTAGTCATGGTATGCGTTGGGTATGGGAGTCCGTAAGCGGTAAGTAGAGCTGGGACTTGGGCCGTGACGTGCCGGCTGGGCCTGGTCCTCTCGTGCCTCATGTCATGTCGGGTCTAGATTTTTAGGCACGGTCGGCATATCATATCGTGCTGTGCTAGCACGAGAAGTCTATTATTAAGTCCAAGCACGGTCATGGCACGCCGGCACGCCTTCGTGCCGTGCCGGTCCAAGCACGACCCTCCAGATAGTTGCAATTGAATTTATATGCATCAATGCTGGAACGTTACTATTGCAATTAGGAAGCACATAAATTATTGATGATAGAAAAATTATGTGATTTTTTTGAATGAATAATATTTTCTTTCATGATTGCTGTTAATTAGAAATGAAGATTAACTGTTATAGTAGAACAACATGCTACTTACCGGCCGATGGGCCGTTTCCGTACCGTGCCGGCCCAAACACGACCCAAAATGTGGGCCGTGCCATACGGGAGCTAAGATCCTAGACACGGCACGGCCCTCGTGTTCGTGTCGTGTCAGCATGATCCAAAATATTTCGGACCTGCCGTGGTTTGGATCCTGCCGTACGATTGTGCCGCAGCCCACCCAAAAGTGAAGACACGGTCAAGTCTCAGCTCTAGCGGTAAGCCTACCTTTTCAGGTTACGCATTGCCTTCTTGAAAATGCATGGCGTTCATCTCGGGGAAATGCAGAGCGGGTCAAAGAGTGAGCCAACCTTTTAACTTTGGTGTGGCCTCATCAAGCTTAAAATAGTTTGATCATAGACCACTGATCTTAGGCCTACCATTTCTTTTTTAAAAAAAGTTACCATTTTTTTAA
Source organism: Panicum virgatum (assembly GCF_016808335.1). NCBI lineage: Eukaryota > Viridiplantae > Streptophyta > Magnoliopsida > Poales > Poaceae > Panicum > Panicum virgatum. The sequence goes on along the minus strand of NC_053144.1, from coordinate 67,011,047 downwards.
AACAGATGCTGAAAAAAGGCTATACATGTCACCTTGCAGCGAAAGAAGTTCAATATCCCAACTCATAATGTCGATGAGACCATCTTAATAAAAGTAAATAAAATACAAATTTTGTTTTTAGGTTTGCATGTTTTTTTAATTTGGTTTGCATGTGTTTGCAACACAAATGAGTCGTTTTAGCTTGCAAGACTGAACTTTGTACATCCATCAAAATTATAATGATTTAAAAGTAGATAGGTTGGAGACTTTTTTTTTAAAAAAAGTTGACGGTTCAAATGTCCTAGTGCTAGTGTAAATTACACGAACCTTGAAATTGAATTGTGGAATTGGGACCTTTTCTAAAGAAAATAAATAAAAGAAAAGAAAAGAAACGAGGAAAAGAAAAAGTAAAACCCAGAACGGCAGGTAGACGAAGGAACGCCCCAACCAGAATCTCCAGATCCCCCCCTCCCACAATCCGACGCCTTCCGCCTACCACGCCGCCGGTGCCCAAGCCGGCGACCGCGGCCATGCAGTCGCCGGAGCCCTCCTCCCCTCCTGTCCTCCTCAACATAGGTCTGACCCTTTGCCCTTCCCTGATCCGCTGCCCCCCTTGCCGTTCGGGCGCGAATCGCAGGCTTATTCGTTTACCGTGATGCAGGGGGCAAGAAGTACGCAACGACCGTGGAGACGCTGACGCAGCGGGAGCCCGACTCCATGCTCGCGGCCATGTTCAGCGGCCGGCACATGCTCCCGCACCACCCCACCACGGTACGGCCCGGAGCTCTTCGTCGCTGCTGGTTCTTTTGCGGCTTCAGAGGATCAGTCGAGTGATTTGTGTCATTGTGTGCAGGGGACGGTGTTCGTGGACAGGGACGGTAAGCATTTTCGACACGTGCTCAACTGGCTCAGGGACGGCGCCATCCCCGTGATGTCAGAGTCTGAGTACCAGCAGCTGCTGCGCGAGGCAGAGTACTACCAGTTGCTTGTAAAAGAAAAATGGCTCAATTCCGTCTCGTCTTCTTTAAAAGATTGTTATTTGATTCAACTGTTGTTCATAAGGTGATAGTTTCTGCTCTAGGGCTTAGCTGATTGCATAAATGAGAGGCTCGGTTGGAAGAAAGTTGACAGTTCAGAGGCTGAATTGACACGAAAGGACGTGATAAAATGCATCCAGGCTCAGAAAGTCAGGTTCCGTGGTGTCAATTTATCTGGTCTTGATCTGTCTAAGCTTGTAAGATCTTTGAGAGACTTGCTTCTTTTGTAATTTGTTACAACTTGCACTTGCACTTGCACTTACAAAATGTGGTTTCTTTTTTGCTCTACAGGACTTGTCAGAGGTGGACTTCAGTTATGCGTGTATTAAGAATACCGATTTTTCATTTGCTAATCTTTACAAAGCAAAGTTTGGGGTAAATCAATCACAGTAAAATCCTTTTATTGTTGTTTATCATCTGTTTAGCAGTAGCAAGCCGTAACAACTATGCTAATTTAGTTCATCTGTGACTGTATTAGATGTTTCAATTATGTCGAAATTTAAAATTATTTTTTAAGGTCTTATCTAAGATTACTGCTATAAAAATGAAACAGTTTACTGATAATACCTCTCCGCTATATTCTTTTATTCTTATCAGCAGGTGGAAGCTTCATCCTCATCTTTCCAAAATGCCAATTTGCGTGAGTAAGACACTCCAACAAACTACATGTAGTATTTTTAAATAGGTTCTAAGAGTAAATCCCCCCCCCCCCCTCTTTTTTTCTCATTCAGTTTCCTTTTTGTGCAATTTGGCATTCGTTCTGTTCACCTGCTTTGGAGTAACAGGTGTGAGTTTATTGGAGCAAATCTTCAAGAATCTATTCTGGATGGAGCAAACCTTCGAAGTGCGAACCTGCAAAGTAACGATGCTAACATTGATCTGTTCTTTCATTTCTTGGTTCATGCCTACTGTGGCATTGGTTTAGATCTTTTCCTGTACTTTGTACTATGTCTATACAATTGGGTATGCAACTTTATATTTTCGTATTCTTGATAAAAAATATTGTATGCTCTGATTACTTTGCAGATGCATGCTTAACACGTTGTAGTTTCATTGAGACGGATCTTCATTCTGCCCATTTACAGGTATGCAAACTATAGTGCAAGAACTCAACATATTGAGTTGCCATTCAAATACATTTTGTTCAATGTTACAAATCATTATGAACAGTAGAATAATCTCTGTATCTTCTCTTGTTGTCGTATGAAAGTGTTAGAGCTGCTGGTGTTTAGATATATGTCATTGATCCTCCCAGCTATATGTTGTAGCATCCAAAATGTTGTAGCAGAATTCAGTGCTTACCGAGTCACATTCAGGAGACATGCCTGTTTGTTTTCAAGGTTAAAAAAGGTGTTAGGCGATGTCTAGGTGTATGTGTAGTTGACTAACTATATATGAATTAAACACCAAGATGGCTGAATGCATACTTTAGTTTCATGCCTTGATTTTCCTAATACAGCCTGGTTCAATTGTTTTCCATTCATAGTAATATGCTATATTATTCCCCTGGATTGCTGCAAATATAAGATTTATATGGACTGGTTTTTAACAAGTCAGAAACCATAAAATCTTGGAAGCTGATTATTACGTGTGCATCTTATTATTAATTCAAATGGATTTTCAGACCGCTAATATTACAGCTGCCAACTTGAGAGGAGCTAACCTTGAAGCAGCCAATCTCAAGGTAAATTAAAAATCGCATCACATGATTTAACAGGGAATGTCTGTGTATTCTTGTTAGAAGTTACAACTGAAGTAAATTTTGACAGTGATTATTGTTAAGCCTCATGCTAAAGGCTTCAGCTTATCAGGCTCATATTCGAGCGTGGTATAAAATATCCATGTAGTTTAAACTACTTTTCCCTTTTTAGGTTACCTGTTTCACACCATATGAATAGATTCGAAGGAATATGCTCTCAGATAGGGATGCAAGTCCCACCTTTTTTGTGTCATTGGGTCGACCCAAAACTTGATAAAATGAACTAAAATGGCATGCTATGTAATTAGTTTGGGAGAGAAAATGAACTAAAATGAGAAACCCAAAAACTCCAATGGGTACCCACTTGTGTCCCTACTCAGACGCAAAATTACTTTTAGCAGAATCTGGCATGCTCTATAGGTAGTACATACCTATTTCTCATAAATACTCTTTCTAATTACATTTATTTATTTATTTGACTAATCCCAAGCTTGGAATGATGATAAGCGGATATGTTACCTTTTGCTGACATAGGATCAGTGTAGGATCATTTTCTTTTTTGGTCAAATGCTGATGAGTTCTTAAAACTTTAAACATCTTTTGCGTCTTGTTTCACAAATAGGGGTCTGCATAGAGGGCATGTATACTAGTCATATCAACTGATAGTAGTGCTGACGTAAACATATCTTTGCCCCCCATATCTAAGGTCTGTGACAATTTGCATAAGCGAAACTGTCTAATCCTTGTTAAGCTGTGATGCAATTTCCATTGATGCGCCACATATTCCTTTTGTTTTGGTTTATTAAAAATTTGCAAACAATTGAACATTAACACCACTCCTTATCGGGTGCCTAATTAATATCAATCAGAACTGTTTGTCGAGCTCATTCTGATTTGTGCAGGGTGCTAAGTTGTCTGGAACCAACTTGCAAGATGCAAATCTTCAGCGAGCTTACTTGCGAGAAGTTGACCTGCGTGACACTGTATGTTTCTACTACTCTACTCATTCAATTGTCTAGTTTTATTTCCCGTCTTACCTTAGTTACAAAGCATCCCATGGTAGGTGCTACACATCCCATGGTACCAGACAAACCAATGTCTAATCTTGAATTCTAACTATGTTTGCTTTATCAACAGCTATTAACTGGTGCTAAGCTTGGTGGTGCAAATCTGCTTGGAGCTATTAGGTGATGCAACAAGAGAAGACCATCTACAGCTCGACTGTGTATACTGTACAAATTTATGGGAGGTGGTAGCTTGCGTGCAACAGGATGGTGCCTTCTGTTCCGGTCTTTGCTGGTGGAAATTTAGGACACAAGTACATCAAAAGAAAACGATTGGCTTGATGTTGATGTGTTGTATCCTGTATTAGCTGTACACTGCCCTATGATTGGAGATCCGGCAAGCATTCAGGGCTAGTTTGGATATACCATTCCTCTTGTGGATTGGAGGGATTGATGAGGCCCCTCCAATCCACATGAGGAATGTGTGTATCAAACAAGTCCTGTGTGAAATGCAATGTTAGGCTAGGCGCAAGGCGGTTTCTAGGCGGTGACCCATCGCCTAGAGCCTAAGCGAGCCTAGGCGTTTCTAGGCGGTTTTCTAGGCGGTGTTGTACATGTATATATACCTTCCTATACACATCAATTATATCTCTAAAAGAAAAGAAAATCTGAAGACTAGTGGGGCAGTGGGCCTAAAGTTGGACAAAAGGCCCATCAAAGCAGCACAACCCAAGTCCCAACCCTAACTCTACCTTATCTCCATCCGATGCCTCCCCCACCTGACCACCTCTGCTTCCTCCTCCACCCGCCTCTTCCTCTGCTGCGCAGCCGCCGCCGGCGCCTGCCCGCTCCTGCCTCCTCCTTCGCTGCCCAGATTGCTGCCCCCACCCTCCCCTGCTTCCTCCTCCGCTGCCCTCGCCGGCGCGGATCGATGCCGAAGCCTCTCCCCCGACCCATCCTTACCTCCTCCTCCTCCGCCGCCACAAGCCGACCTCCCCCGCCGCCGCTGCAACCTCCTCCGAGTCTCTGCCGCCGTCCCAGCCCGACGTCCCTTCGCTGTCGACGTGGGGGCAGCGACTAATCCCGCCTAGGCGAGCGCGGAACGCCGCCTTGTTGAACATTGGTGAAATGTGGTGTTGTACTCGAAATTAGGCTGTCAGTGTAGAGGAAAATTGCTGTTTCTTATAAATCCAAAAGGCTATGTTGTTGTTGTATAAATCCAAAAGGCTGCATATTTCCTGGTTATTGTGGACAAAATTACCTGATTACGTGTTCTGCTGGGATCAAACTTCATTCTTGGTGTCGATTTACCATGTCATCTCGGAGAGCTTGCCTGCGTTAGCTTGCGCTTGGCTTATACAAGTATTTGTATGCACTGAAATGGCTTTCCCGTTTGTTTCAGATATTTGTTTGCACTGAACAATCCCTTTGCACCGGTGTTTCCACAGTTGAAAACTCTGTTTTTCTTTTCTTTTGTGTTACAACAGGCAGTCATATGTATGTACAGTGTACAGTAATCGAATGTATGTAAACTATCACGTTTGCATTTTATTCAGATGCACAAGGATGTTCACAGCTGCAGCACGATCAACTGTCGGAGAGACTGACGATGTGGTTGCCTGACGGCGCCGTCTCGGCCGATTGATCCATCGTCAACCTGTACCTCGCCAACAGGCCGGCGCCAACCAGAGCCAGCATCACGGCAAAGATCGCCAGTAGCATCCTCCTACTGTCCTTGGCGAACCCGTACGCCACCGGTCGGCGAGCTGCAGGTGCAGCCGCGGCGTTGTCGCTGCTTGGGTGCTGTTCGTCGTCTTGGCCTGGATGGTCCATGGCCGCCCCGGCGTCCTCCTCCTCCTGGCCTTTCTCTTCTTCAGCAGCAGTTCCCGCTTTCTGCGCGCTGGTGTGACCTGCAGGTTCGTGGTTCTGGCCAGCGGCGGCGTCACCACCCATGTCCGCACCCGGCGCTTTCAGATCCTCGGCCGCCGCCGCGGACAGCTTCGGCATGGTGATGAGGAGGATGCCGTCCTTGTCGAGCCTCGCGCGGATGGCGGCGGCGTCGCAGGTATCGGGGACCTGGAACTCCTTGTGGAAGCGCCTCCACCTTCTACCGTCGGCGCCGAGCGGCCGCTCGCCGGTTATCCGCAGCCTCCCGAATTTGTCGATCTGCACCCTGATCTGCTCCTTCCTGAACCCTGCATTCGTGCGTGGACGCAGCCAATCGCCAATGTAACATCCCGGATGATATAGATCATAGACAAGCTACTGAATGAGCATGCTCTAGCAGAGATGGGCGCATGCCTTCCGCGGAGAGGTCGACGCGGAGGGCCACCTTGTCGGGTTCCTCCTGCAGGCTGTTCGGCGGCACGAAGTCGACGTACGTGCGCGCCGTCGTGGCGGTGGCCATGGGCGATCTTGGTTTTGAGTTCTGACGCCGGCCCCTCGCTCTGCGGCAGCTAGAGGATTTCAAAGCAATTCAGACGGTGAACACGAGTTGGATTCTCGGGGACGCAGGAAGCCATTGTTCGTGTGCACCTATATACTGGGGTGGGAATGGGATCGGAAGAGTGCAGCACGGGAGGAGGAATTGCTTCAGCTTGCGTTTAGTTTGTATGGCCTACGCTACGCCTATGCGTGGTTCTTGCTGCCTTTGGAGTTTGGACGATCCATCGGCGATACCTTTTTCTTGCCTCTACGAGTGTATTCGTGTACCTTCCAGGCTTCCACAAAGGAAAGCTCGCAAGGTTTCCAGTTCGGTCTCCCACACTGGTTTTCTTCTTGGTCTGCACCCCTGAAGGAGGAGGATGATGTGTGCGACGTTGGGCAGGGGACAAGCAACTATTGGGTCTGATTCTCAAGAAAAATGGGATGAATTTCTCAAATTGTCAATGCTTAAGCAACAAGGTTGTATGTCCGCGAAACACACGCTATGATCATTCACAGTACGAAATGCATATAACATCTAATCATGCTATGGTAGTAGTAATACATTTTTTTTTTCCGAAAAGGGAATTATTATTGATTTCAAGCTATTTATGGCCCACTACAGCCCAGATCGACCCGCATGGCCCGCACAAACTAGTTGGGCCGGGCCGGGCCGGTGACTGCGGCTGCCGCTCTACTGCTTCGCTCCATGCCGTCGCCAGCCATGAGGACGACGACCGAGAGTGGTGGAACCGTGGAAGGGAGGACGTGGCCGGCGGGCGCAGGGGACGCGTGCGCCGGGAAACAGGGCGAGGTGGCGAGCTGCATGTGCTCATGCACTCCCAGCGTCCAACGAATAGGCGCACGCACGGTGCCCGATGGACCACCTCTTCCACGCAGACGTTTCCGACGCATCCAGCGCGCGCGCAGCCGCCTCAGCCATGGACACGGGTGTCGCGAACCAGCAGAAGCTGCCGGCGGACGCTGGAGGGGTTGCGCCGGCGGCGGGAAGCAAGGCGGGCGGCGGCGGTGGCGAGCGGAAGCACCTCTCCTCCATCGCCAACCACGTGCTCCGGCAATGTTCCCTGTGCGTGCGCCGTTCGTCGCCTCTTTTCCGTTTTGTTCATTTTGTACAGTTTTTGGTGCCTCCTGTAGTCCTGTATCCTTTAAAAGGTGTACCATATTCAGCAAGTGCACAAGTTCAGTATTAGATCATGTAGAACTATCGAAGCAGACCACGTCAATTACAAGTTCAGAGCTTTATTATCTTTTCCTGTTATGTGAAAGCAATCTCGTTTGTCTATGTGTTTTGTCTGAATGTCAAATTGGTCAGAACGGCTCAAACTTGTTTGATGGGGATCTGAACTTCCCAAGTCTATGATGTTATAAATGGGGAATCATTGTTCAGCTTGGGCCTTTTGCTGCTTTACTAAGGGGGAAAAAACTTAACATGCCTATTTCTTATAAGTTTTGGTACTAATGTATGATTCTGCGACACAGGACATTGGACAGGAGTGTTAATGATTTGGTTGCAGACTTCGAGTTGGGCTTAAAGACTGCTGCAGTTGACAACTACTCAAGGAAACTAGTTGAGTTTTGTAGCCTTCAGGCCCTGCAAATCATCACATCTCATGATATAGGAGAAAAGATAAGTGAGGGATCGCTTAGTCGATTCACTTTTGATATGATGCTAGCTTGGGAAACCCCCACTCCTTCGGATCAACAGACTACCATGGTTGGTAATTCAGCATATATATATGTGACACATGAAAATGCTTGAATCCTGAACTTATTGACGTGCTAAATGCTACAGGAGAGCATAGCGAAAGAAAGGGAAGACAGAAAGGAGCCACTGGGAGCAAATGAAGCTGTGATGGGTGATGAGACTTCACTGTTCTATTCAGATATCATGCCTCTTCTTGTAAGCATGTCAAAGGTATTACTGCTTACCATTATATCATGGTCAATTTGTTCTAAGCCATCAATTGGTTAACAGGTGAATGAAGAGCCAACTGTTGGAGAAGAAGCGTACGTGTGGTTTGGTTCTGTATTCCCTTTGGCTTGTGACGTGGTCAATGCTCGATTCACATTTGAGGCTCTCACTGCTACCACAGCTAATAGGCTGCATTATCCTGCTTATGACAGATTCCTGAAAGAGATGGATAAGTATGCCGCCTGTTCCGCGATTGGATCAAATAATATTTATGTACTAACATAATCCCAAACGTATAAAGCGTAACATTTTCGATCTTTTTAGATCCTTCAAGTTCTTGCAAAACTTGCCAATTCCAACTGGAATTGAATTTGCTGAAGACGAATTCATTTTGCACATGGAGGGGACAGCAGGAACACAAAGGGTAGTGAGGCACGTTGGAACCTCCAGTTGGCCAGGTAATCAATCTGACCACTTTGTTTCTTGATTCTGATTGCTTCCATTTTACATATTCTACTACATCTATTCACTGATTACCTTCATTAGTACATACTGTAAACCTTAGTTTATCTTTACAATGCTTGGTGTTTTGGGTTATCTAGGTCGAGTGACCCTGACAAACAAGGCACTATATTTTGAGGCTTCTGGAAAAATTACATACGAATCCGCTATCAAGGTTGATCTTTCACACACTGAAATTGAACACCAAATTAACACGGCTTCAACAGGCCCTTTTGGCGTGCCTTTGTTTGATAAAGCCATCGTCTTTGAGTCACTGTGAGTTTAATCTTACATAGATCTTTTTGGTGTTCATACATAGAGCTTATACTCATATACCAATTTGACCTGAACCGTTCATCTGTGCAGACCTGAGCCTCTGGTTTTGGAGTTTCCCGAGATGACAAGCTCAACAAGGCGGGATATGTGGCTTACTCTGATAAGAGAAGTACTCTTCATTCACCGTTTTATATCAATGTACAACATAGAATCACCCGTTCACAAATGGGAGGTACACTCTAGAATTATATTGGGAGTAATAAGGCTCCATGCGGCAAGAGAGATGCTAAGGATGGCGCCGCCGCCTCCATCCAGTTTTTTAGTGTTCTCACTGTATGATGACCTGCCTAAAGGTGATTTTGTACTTGAACAACTAGCGAGCAACCTGAAGCAGACCTCCACCATTACCCGATTGAGTGCATCCTATGTATTTAAGGGTTTAAGCAAATCTTATGTGATACCTTTGAGTGCGGAGATAGCAAAGGATCATGAGACAGACTCCAATGGCCATGAGCAGCCCCTGGCATCCCTAGAAAACAAGATTGATCAAGTGAAAGATGAGGCCAGGGAAGTCACCGCTGCCAATGCTGCCATTGAAGGGATGAGGGAGGAAGGCATCACTGATAGCCTTCTCGTACTGGTGGTACGATCAATTCCTTAATGTTTACTTGCTGTGTGTTGTTGCTCCTCTTGTGCTGACTTAAACCAACATCCTGTTACTTCTATGCAGGGATTGGTCAGTTCCATCAGCAAATTGCGCCCAGTGATCCAGCAGATAACCTCATGGGAAAGACCGCTTGTTACTGGCAGTATCCTTGCTGTAACATTGCTAACCATATACAAGTAAGACTACATATTCATTACTAAAGTTGATCTTGGCCATGTATCTGAAAGCATTTGAGGTCAGACAATGTAACAGGAAACGTGATGTCCTTCATTTTCCTCATGCAGTGAGTGGTTCGGTTATGTGTTAGCCGCATCCCTGATGCTGGCAGTTGGCATGATGGTTTGGGCTAGACAAAGAAAGATCGGCAAGATATGCTCGGAAGTGATCATCGATACTTCATCGGACAAGACAACAATGGAGAGCATAGTGGAAGCACAACAAAACCTGAAGAAAGCGCACGAGTACATCAAGACAGCAAACATCATCATCCTTAGGCTGTGGGCGATCGCGCTAGCGAGGTCGCCAAAGGTACCATTGCAGCTGATTCACAGCTGTGGCTGGTTGATCCCTCTGCCAGTTTGGTTGTTGGGCTACTGCGTTCTGTGCCTTCTCTTCTGTCATGAGACAAATGTGAAGCTCGTAAGTAACATTTCACCATGCTCTGTTCTGTTTGCACTTTGCAGCACACAGAGACGATGATATGGATGCTGACCGGGTCCGCAGTGGTGGTGGCCGTCATCCCGTTCAAGTACATCCTGATCGGGGCGGTGGCAGGCGGCCTCCTGGCGAACACGAGGATCGCGAAGGCCATGTCGAACCCGCAGGGTAGCCGGCGGTGGAGGGAGTGGTGGGAGTCCATCCCCGCCGTCCCGGTTCGAACAGTTGACAAGAACGAGCTGTGAAAAAAAAACTGAAAATAGCTTGACTAAACGGCAAAAGCTCTTCTGCCAAGTGTTTGCAATGCTCTACAGGCTACAACTTTGTGTATGCTTTGCCATGAGACGGTGTGCACTTCTGTATACTAATCTGTAAACAGGGGGCACTTGCAAAAGAAACTTGATAGAGGCTGTAGTTCTGGAATAAGCCATATCAAGATGTGAGATGAGAATAAGCCATTTCGGCAGTGGATATTACTACTGAGTAAACACTGTACTTTTTACAGATGTGTTCAATGGTGTTTTCCTTCCCCTTTATGACGGCTATCCATTCGATCAAAAAAAAAAAGATAAAAAAGACGGCTATCCATCATGCACGTGTGAAACTGGCTTTTGCACATTGCAGCGCCAGCTTTAGTCCAAAGCTTATGAGCTGATGTCTGCTTGTTTGTTTTTGTTGATGATGCCTTCTGAATCTACCTTTATGACCAAAGCTGTAACATCCCGTCTCCGGACCGGTCTGACTGGTTGGGCGTCTTCCAACTCAACATTATCTTCTCACGGTGTTTATTTTCTTTCACTCAACTCTCTTTCTTCCCCGTTGAGCCAGAGACGAGCAGAGCTCGTTCCACAACCGCCCCTTCCTTCGATCTCCTCCCTCCGGTCGCCTTGCTTCGATCCCTTGCGCATAGAAGTTCCCCACCACCTCCTCCACCTTCCCCAACCTCCAGCCTAGCCTCTCCTCGGTCGAATCGGCGAGAATCGAAGCTCCAAGCCTCCATGGACAGTAGCTCCACCCCTCACCGTCGATCCGCCTCTTCGGTCGTCCTCCGCCCAAACAAGTCCCTAAAATGGGTTCGTGGTGAGCCCCTCATCCTCCCCGACCCCTTCCTTCGTGGATTCCGACGCCGAGACACCCGGGACGCCGCCGGCCATGGCCCTGCACCATGGCTCGACTAGGACCGGTCTGACCGGTTATAATAACCGGTCTGACCAGTGAAGCCCTTTTATTCATTTGGCGAAAACTTACAGATTGTGTAACAAATCATGGAAAAATCCTAAAAATACAAAGTCAGTTTTGTTTGAATGTTTAGATTTAAATCTTCAGGGGAAAAATATTAAATCTCATGAAATGACCTTTTTGCCTTACTAGACTTTAATTGGTGCTTAGACTCGTTTAATTAGTTTCGGGAAATCTATTAGTCTAAAAATTATGGAACTTAGGTAGTAGTTTAATTTATGTATAGATAGCCCACTATAAAAGTTTTCGAACTAGAAAACATAGTTGGAGGTGTTGGTGGATTCTTCAGGTGTTAGTATAATTAAGATAAATCATGTTAAATTAAATTAGGAGGTTGTACCAGTGTTCTGTAACTTAGTTGGGGTTTAGTTCGGTAGGACTGGTCTGACCGGTCGAATGGACCGGTCTGACCGGTAGTGTGGCCAGGACAAGTCGGACCGGTCTGACCGGTCGTAGATATCGGTCGGGGTTCGGACAGTCCGGCCATTTGTCCGGATATTCCGGGACTTTTTCCGGAAACTCCGGGGTTAGTAGGTCCAGATACTCCGGGTATCTGTTCGGATACCCCGGATCTTTGGTCTCAAGTCAGAGCGGTGGTAAATGTAAAATTAGATTTATTAGCTTTATTTCTCCATGCTAAATGTTTACTATGTACTTTTAGTTGTGCTAGATAAAGTGATTTTTGTAGTTTATAATGCATAGTTGGAGTTAGGAGAATGCTAAAAATATAAAATCAGTTGGGTTAACTTTGTGTAGATTCATGTAAGGTTTAATTAACCTCCGTCGATGTAGTGTTTATAGTTAGGCAATATCGACCTTGTGCTTGTATTGCTTTACTTTTTACTGTATTATTCATGCATTCATGCATATGCATCGTTGCACCTCATTTAGGTACGCTAGGGGCACACGTGTGGACGGGAAGCACGCGGTGTGGAGTTGACCCATAAGACGGTGTTTGGCGGATATCTCCAGAAGATGGAAGGACTGCTGAAGCAACCGAAGACCCGGCCCAATGGTCGGAAGTGCCCAAGGCCGGAAATAATATTAGCACTGACTTAGTGTTACCCTCAGGCAAACCCCGGTGCATGTCCTATTAATTTAAATTATGATTCACTATGTATATGTTTTATCTATTACTTGTGCATTACGTATTAGGAATTGATTGGAACCATAGCTGCATGATCCCTAGGTTTCCTTGAGTTTTACTAGTATGTCTAGGTCGATAGCGGTGTCAGGCTAAATAAGACCGGTAGAAGTCGGGTGACTACGTGTCACTCGCGAGACACAGGAAACTTTAGAAGCCGAGTAATTGCCGGTTACTCGCGAGATACATTATTATCTTTATACTTCAGTATTTGAGAAATGGATTGAAATGATATGGAGATGTGAGACCGGGCGGGGAGGATGTGTAGGTATGGTAGCAGGACAGGGTTTCTGGGTGCCTTAGCCCCGTCTGAGTCGATTAAGGACCGGTTGTTGTGGCAGTGCTGATCGGGGATTGAACTGTACTAACCGCATGCCGGGAGTAGGAGGTAGTCGAAACCGGTAAACCGAGTACTGCTTTGCTTCGAAAGTACAGGAATCCGCACCCAACTCCTGGGGCGAGTCGAGTAGTCGCGGAGAATCGGGATGCATATGTTTACTTTTGGTGGTCTCACGTTGAGCTCGGCTGACCATATGTCGTTGGGCTGGTTCCTGTAGTTCGAGGCGGGGAGGGGAAATGTCGGTGCGTGGGGTCCGACGGGGCTTTTGCGTGCCGTGTTGGTTAGGTCCGCCTTGCAAGGTTAAATCGGATCGATTCGCCGTGTCTCGCGGTCATGAGGGTCTTGATCTCTTTGCTGCATCGTAGCAAAATGTTAGAATGTGAGTTATGTATATTTATGTAAAATATTGAGCACATGGAATAAATTTTTGCTTGCATCACCATGATTGCTATAGTGGGTCTATGCAAATATTAGATGAGAGTTAATTTATATAGAACCTGAAGCTAAAATAGTGAAAGTAATGAATTACTTTAGTCGCTCTTTCTGCAAAACAAACCACTAGCCAAAGGCCATGCATGTCTAGATATGTGGGCTAAGTATACCCAATAGTCGGGTAAGTCTTGCTGAGTATTAGTTGCTCAGGGTTTGTTGTTTACCCTATTTCAGGTATAGGAGCTAACTAGGCTTCACATCGGTGGGCTCGATGTGGCGCCTTGTCTTCACGTCTCGGTAGTTCTCGATTTATTTAGTTCGTTTTATTTATCCTCTAGTAAAAAGGTTCTGTAAGTTAGATTCTCTTCCGTTGTTATCTTTTCTTTTGTAAATTTTAAATTTAAGCTGCTTTGTAAAAGTCTTAATATTATTTACTATTTTGTAAGATTTTATCATGTTGATACCCTCTGCGCTCGCCTTTGTGCGGGACTTCTGGTGTGTTTCGATCGGCCTGTGGGTTGGAAACAGCCTGTCAAGTTACACCTAATTAAACTAATACGCCGAATGATGGCGGTTATGTTTAATTAAGCATTTTAACTCGGCGGGTCTATCACAAAAGCTTTGGACTATTGCCTCCTTTTGATCATCAGAAACATGCTTCTATTCCTGGTACTTATGGCCAAACGCGCACTCCTGATTCTGGCTAAAATTTTATGTTCTTTTTTACTCCGACAAACGTTGAGGTACCATGCTAGATCAAGAGGCATTCCAATTGGTTGGACTGGGGCACCGAGTTCAGTACTGCACCTGATGGACATTTTCAGCTTTGTTTGTCCCTTAACCAACAACTCCTTCTGGGATCAGGCATTTGCGCATCCAGATCGAGGAATCGACTCGACAAACAAGGGAAATTTTCTCGGCGAAAATTTTCCGAGAAAACAAAAAATCTTGTTTCTAGTTAGGGTCCGGTTTTTTTTCTTATCGTCCGAAATTTTCGGCCCTTTTGAATCCCCGCCCAAACCAAATTGGTGCAGGCTAATATTAGACCACCCCGCTGCCTTCTAACATTAAACTTTGTCCATATTCCATTCCCCATCTCCTTCGGTCCCTCCACGACTCCACAGGAAGTCATGACGGCGGCGGCAGTCATGTTGAACAGACTCTCAGTTGCTGCAATATTTCTCATTTATATGCATTGTTGTATCTTGTTTTTGCTGTTAGATTGTTTGAAAATAATCTAGGTTATTTCCTACACAAAGTGAGGATTTTTTTTTCTAAATTTCGTTCGAAAGCAAAACGGGCGAATCGAATTTTTTTTCTAAAAATCCGATAAATGCATTTTTCGCTGACCTCCGATTTTTTTAAGGGAAACCTGCTCGACATCACGGGGTCCTCTCTGATTCTCTATCAATAAATGAGAAAGATATTTGCTGAACACTTGAGCTGTCGCCGTCCCGATCCATATCCCGAGGCTTCGGTCCGCCGACGCATGAGCAAGCGATGAACACGGCCACTCCACTCAACGCGGCATCACGAGTAGCGGCGTCTCCCCGTCCCTGAGCAGGCTGCGGAGGCGGCCATCATCACGCCGACTCGCCGAGGTCTCCTTGCCGTCGGCGCCAATAAAAGCGAGAGGAGCCCTCCCGCTCTGGAAACCGCCAGCCAGCCCGTTCCCACCCGTTTCCCCAGCTCGCCCCCCACCTCAATTCCACCCCCGCGGCGAGGTCCGTCGCCGCGGGGCGCGCCCAACCCAAAACCCTAGCTCCGCCGACGATCCCGAGTCCTCGTCGCCGCGCGCTGCCCGGCCTCCCGCCCGCCCGCGGCTCCTTCGCCGCTTGTCTCGGGGGGTAGGGGGCGGCACGTCCTCGCGGATGCGCGCGGCCTGCTCGTGGACCACGACGACATCCCGCTCGCGCGCCGCGGGTCCTCCATGGACGGGCCCGAAGGCGTGAGGGGGAAGGAGGAGGCGGCGCCGGGCCGCGAGGCTGGCGACGCCGAGGAGGCGGGGGACGGGTTCCAGCTCGTGACGCATGGCAAGAAGAAGAAGAGGGCCAGTGGTCAGGAGGGTGGGGGCGCTGGCTCCGGCGCCGTCCTCGGTGCCGGGTCGGTGGGGGCGTTGACCAAGGACAAGGGAGCCGCGCCGGGGACGAAGCCGAAGGTGCCCTTCCACGATCCAAGCATTCCCCGGCCGCAGGATGTGTACAAAATCAGAGTGGATAACTACAAACCGTTCGAGCATGTCTGGCTGGAGCGCAGCGAGGATGGCACCCGACCTGTTCACCCGCTGGTCAGTGCTCTATTTCGTCCGTTAGTCACTAGTGAGCCATTGTGTTGCCACTTTTCTATGGTCTGGCGTGTTCAATCAGAGTGGATGAGCTATGAAATCCTTGATCAATATGTGAGACATGACTTGAGTAAAATTGTTTTACATTGCTTTGTTCGTTTAGTTGAGTCTTGGCTCTTGACCACCAAACACCTGTTTTCTTTTTAGAAGATTATTACAGAATTGCTTTATGTGTGCTGTTGATCTTATGTACTTATGCTGGGAAAATGTTGCTTGCACACATGTCCGAGTACCATAAGTGTTAAGTTATTTTCTTGCAGGAAAAACTGCCTGTTGAACACTTCGTCGACAGAAATGTCCCTGAATGTGAACCAGTGAAGCCAGCTGATATAGAGGATACACCATTTACGCTGGTTGAAGATCACAAAGGCTTGATGGAATTAGCTAAAAAGCTGAAGAGTGTAACTGAATTTGCTGTAAGCATTTGTAATAGACTTTTGTTGTTTATAAATTCCAAATGAATCTATGCCATGCTTACCCGCCACTTACGTTGTACTGAATACTGCGTATTTGTTCTGCTTTGCATGCATCTTTATTCATTAAACTGTTAGCATGCTTTCCTGAACATTTGTCCTTGCAAAGTTTATTTCGCGCACTTAATTCATTATAGTAGTTCTCAGTGAACTATTTTAAGTTAATTGCGGCCCTTGTTGTTGCTATATATGTGGTTGTGAAATGTACGTTGAGCTTGACGGTCTTATACTAGAACCTTTGGGAAAATTCTTAAAACTAGATTGCTTTTGTAACAATTTGACAAAAGTGCCTATCACATGGATCATATAAGGGTCAAATATGAGAACTTATATTGTAGCATTCTATTTTGAAATTCAAATGAAACCGATATTTTATACTTCTTGTTCCCTCATGATTTTTTGGTTGGAGGTTTCTTGTGTATGATAGATTGTTGCTTGTACTTTTTTTTTTTACTTCTTCCTTGTTGGACACGCTAATCTGGCTTCCTGGTTCCTGCCATGAATTACATGCTGTAACCTTGGTGGATATGTGAACAAGCTAAATGTTCCATGTTTTCTTTCTTCTTATTATACGCCCTATTATGTTCTAGACCAGCTGGAATGAAACAGAACAACTTCTTAGGTCTTCATGATGTTAACAACTTATTACCTGATTTTGTTTCATTTTCAGGTAGATTTGGAGCACAATCAATATAGGTCATTTCAGGGTTTGACCTGCTTGATGCAGATTTCAACCAGAAGAGAAGACTTCATTGTGGACACTCTTAAGCTTCGCATATACATCGGTCTCTACTTGCAAGAACCTTTTAAAGATCCAACCAAGAGAAAGGTTTTGAAGAACTTATCAGTAGTGTCTGTCTATGCGCACTCAGATTTCTTGTTGCTAATTCATTCTTGGTCAAATAGGTAATGCATGGTGTGGATCGTGATATAATGTGGCTCCAACGGGATTTCCACATCTATGTATGCAATCTTTTTGACACAGGACAGGTAATTTTCAAATGAAGACCAATAGTACCATGATAAGGCCTTCCACTTTGCTTGTTTCTGTATTATCCTCGAAACACTCATTTTGATGTTTAATAGACTGAATCTTGATTTTTCCTTCCAACCCCAATCAGGCTTCTAGGGTCTTACAGATGGAGAGAAACAGCCTAGAGCACCTATTGCTTCACTTTTGTGGAGTGACAGCAAAGAAGGAGTATGACTCTACCCAATAAATTTATAAAGACACACTCTGACCTCCCTTGTATCTTTAATGAAATTTGTTCGGGTACCTTCTTGTAGATATCAAAATGCAGACTGGAGGTCGAGGCCACTTCCTGAAGAAATGATCAAGTATTGTGCATATAAACTCGATCATGGGTTTCTACTCTCTTTTCTGTTGTGTTTTGTGCTGATTACTTTGGTCTACTCATTTTTACTATTGCTAACTTGTCGTCAATTATATTCAACTGATGTTACTGCTATCCAGGTATGCTAGAGAAGATACACACTATCTGCTGTACATATATGACTTAATGAAACAGAGACTACAAAGGGAGTCGACACCTGAAAATGATCTTCTTCTAGAGGTAAAACTCCTTGTTTTTGTTTGGATTCCCATCTTATATGTTGATGTCATAAGAGAGGGCACAGTTTGGAATTGTCCACCTCCTTGACTGAACCTTAAGTGTAGCACTGCGGATTCCTAAAAGTAAATTTCTCTTTCATTAGATTTGGAACTGTGTGGCAGATAAAAATGCTGATCCTTCTTCTATTCTATTAAAAATTTGCTAGCTCTTTGTTTCCCATGATCCCTGAATTGAATTAATTTTTATTTGGACTGAAACGTATCAAATTGCATGTCCTGATGTGTAGTTTTTAGATTTTTTATGAGAGTTTTGGTTACTGCAGGTTCATAAGCGCAGTAATGAAATTTGCTTACAGTTCTATGAAAAGGAGCTGCTGACAGATACATCCTATCTCCATATATATGGGTTTGAATGCTGCTTCCCTCGGTTCCTTCACTCGTTCAATAGTGCGCAGAAGTATATTTTGTGTACCTATCTGGTTAACCGAATTATATAATTACAGGTTGCAGGAACATGAGTTGAATGCAAAACAGCTGGCTGTTGTTGCTGTAAGAAGATACTTTATACATTCTCGCATGAATATTCTGCCTTGAATAGGTCTAGGGATTTGTGACTGTTAGATACCAAATCTTGCTATGGACTGCTGATGATTTTGTTTAGAAAAATGTTTGCTAGACTTCATAACCTTTGGATGTTTTGATTTTCGTGAAGTCATAATTAAGACATCATTTTTGTAAATACAAAGTTATTAATGCATTTGCTCCACTGACCCAAAATTTTCCATTTTGTTTATGTACATAAGATCATATTTTATCCAGTTTCTTCTATCAAGGTATTGCCTACATAATTGAACAGCCTCTATTTATTCCTCCCCCTGTCTCAGGCTCTACATGGGTGGAGAGATCGTATAGCTCGTCAAGAAGATGAGAGCACTGGTTATGTATTACCAAATAAGGCTTTAATTGAGATAGGTATTGCTGTTTGTTTAGATTGTTATGGTGCAAAACTAGATCTGTAACTTTGCTAACTCTTCCATTGCTTCCACTTTTGGCTTCAAAGCAAAGCAGATGCCTACAGATAATGGGCATTTAAAAAGAATAGTAAAATCAAAATATCCATTTGTTGAGAGCAGTCTCGATGAAATCATATACACCATTTGGAATGCGCTTGAATATTCTTACGCATTTGAAGGAATAGCTGAGCAACTAAAGAAGGAACGGTTGGAACAGGTTTGTTGGGCTCAACTTCTGTGGATTCAACTTTTCGTTCATTTGCTCTAAATGCTTTTTAAGACTGCTAATTTTTAGCACTGGTGCTTAAGGATTTCTTCTGAAAACATTTCTTATCTTGTGCAGTTGGCATTGAAGAGTGTTCCGGCCAGTGATGAAACAACTATTTTGGATGCTGAGAGTGATAGGAGTAATATTGATCCAGCCTGTCAGTCTTCTGTGGCTCCTTCATCAACTGCAAATGTCAATGTTGCTTCTGACGGTGGGGCTGGTTTTATGAACGAAACAGCTTTGATCAGCAGCATCCACCTAGAGGACAATACTCAGACCATATCATCAACTAAGATCTTCGAGACCTTGCCAGGGCTGACCAGACCAATTAATAAGGATGCCCTGAGCAATAATAGATATCAGCAGGTAAGAAACATATCAAACAGCTGTGTGAATTTTATTATCACATTTATATTGCTGCATTTTGTATGAAGCTCAGGCTACTGAAGAACTTAAGAGACCCACTTTAGGAGCTTTGGGAAATTCAGCACCTGGAAGACAGACAGAGAATTTTGGAGGGTTTTCAAAGGAGAAGGTACAGGCAAACTATTCCTTTGAACAATGAAAATATTACAACAGTCATTCTTAATACATGATTCTGTGTATCAATCTACTATTTTTTTTTGTTGAAATGTTGAAGAGTTGCATACAATTATACTTGGTTTGGTTTGTCAACTAGTAATGTTATTGTTCTTTTCCCCCTTTATTGTTCATGTTTTGAGTTTTGAAAGAAAGACTCTGCTATAGGTTAGCTTGAGTATTCTTACAATCTGTTTTTGCTGTTGGGTTTGCAATTTTGTTTACACTACTAAATTCTTGGTATGTTCATTTTTGGCCTCGTCAGTTTGTTTATTGATTTTTCTTACCTATATCATGTTTTATGTTTAGATTTGTGTCTTGCTGTTCAGTTTCAGGGTGGGAGCAATGTGGACAACTTTAGATCTTCTGTGCTTCCTTACCAGCAGTTCTCTGGTGGGATGAAACATTCAGCTGCTATTGGCCCCACAGAATCATTTTATCCAAATACTGGAATACAGAGTGACAATGCTTGGATTCAATCAACTCAGATGAATGAAGCGATGCAGCTGGGCAATGCGACTTACTACACACAGTTTCCGGGGTATAGCACTGAAGTTGTAGGGAGCCAATATGAACCTGAGGGCATGCAGATGTCCAGCTACCTGTCTGGTTTTGAGCCTGCCTTTCAATCAGTAAGCCAAAGTCCGGGAACAGGAGTACCTCCTGGTAGAAATAAGGAAGGAAGTTTCCAGAATCCGATGAGACGACAATCTTACCCGCCTTCTGGTAACAGATATGATAGACCATACCAGTAACCGCTCTGATGTATAGCAGAAGTAAAGGAAAGATGGTCACGCCACATTGATCCTTCCTGTGCAGAAATTGTCTGTGTAGAGAACAAAAACTTGGGCTGTTTTAGTTGCCCTCTGAATGCCTCCCTGGATTTTCGGCATCCCACTAACTCAAAGGTGAGAAACCAAACATTGACAGTAGATGCAGGGTATGGGAATTGCCATCACATTGGCTCATGTAACAGGACTAACAAACATGTGTTGTGGTTCACTGGTGAATATCGGCTTTGCACAAAGTGGTATACTGTAATACTGGTAAAGTGTAGCTCCTGAATACAGAAGACCTTGAACACAAACAGCTTTGTTCTGTCATTTTTCCTTGTGCTATGTCTTTCGTTTTGTGCTGTCATATTTTTCTGTTGATTTTTTTAACGCAATTCACGATCCATCAGTATTCTGCAAGTACTTCGGTACTCGTGTCTAAGATCTCGAGTTCAACCAAACGGGTAGCCCTGTGTATCAAGGCTATCGATCTTAGCCGTTTTGTTTGGCGTGTGGTTTGTTTGCAGGTCCGTAATTGAATCGACAACCAGCAGGAGCAGTGTGCTGCGTTTTCTGCAAACGGCAACGCCTGTTCCAACAAGGCGTCCTAGAACATATTTGGTGGAAGATTTAGCAGCTAGCAAGGCAGATGACTTGGGTCCGCGCAAGACACCAGAAGCTGATGGGAGACGGCAACAAGAACTCTTGTACTGCACTGCAGCCTCCCCCACCAAAAAAGATGGATGATTAGCTCACTCGTACCCCGGACTGCTGCATCCACTAGGATATTCAGTCCGGCGGCTTCAGCACACAGAACTTGCGACCAAATCGCCCTTCGGAGTTGAACCATTTATGGAATTGAGCTACCCAGATCCAACAGGTTGCCAACACAAACTTGGAGAAACCAGCAGAGGTCTGCTTAAGGTTTGCAACCTGAGCGCAGTCACGTTGCTGAGCTCAAGTTGGTTGCAATTTGCCGGCAAGCTCAACGCTACCGCTCCCACTACAACCCAGCGGGCCACCAACCCTTTTGGCATCGGCTTCGCTTCATCGCCCATCGCTAGGCGGCGCGCCAACCCCCGGATTCTGACACCTCCTCTCCCCGCTCGCTCCTATAGATCCCGTCCCCTTTCCCATTCCGCACCGAGCAACTCAAAACCCTCCTCTCCTCTCCTCTCCCACCCACCCACGATGGCCGCCGCCGCCACATCCACTGCTCACTCACTCCTCCTCCAGCGCCCCACCGCGCCGAGGGCTCCCGCCGCCGCCGCTTCCTCCCTGCGCCTCCCGGCGCGCGCCGCCAAGATCTCCTGCGCGGCGGTGGCGGCGCCGTCCGCGTCCTCCCCCCTCACCGGCGCCGGGGACCGGGGCGTCTACAACTTCGCGGCGGGCCCGGCGACGCTCCCGCTCAGCGTCCTCAAGCGGGCGCAGGCGGAGCTCGTCGACTACCACGGCTCCGGGATGAGCATCATGGAGATGAGCCACCGCGGGAAGGAGTTCGACGCCGCCATCAAGAAGGCCGAGGCCGACCTGCGCGCGCTCCTCGCGGTGCCCGACACCCACGCCGTGCTCTTCCTCCAGGGCGGCGCCACCACGCAGTTCGCCGCCGTGCCGCTCAACCTCTGCGCCGGCCCCTCCGACCCCGCCGACTTCGTCGTCTCGGGGTCCTGGAGCGACAAGGCCTTCAAGGAGGCCAAGAAATTCTCCGCCGCCTCCGCCGCCTGGTCCGGCAAGGACGCCAAGTACACCGCCCTCCCGCCCTTCGACGACATCAAGCAGAACCCGGAGGCCAGGTTCCTCCACATCTGCTCCAACGAGAC
This sequence comes from Panicum virgatum, assembly GCF_016808335.1. Taxonomy (NCBI): domain Eukaryota; kingdom Viridiplantae; phylum Streptophyta; class Magnoliopsida; order Poales; family Poaceae; genus Panicum; species Panicum virgatum. Next base: position 66,988,872 of record NC_053144.1, on the reverse strand, counting down.
TATCCACGGCGTCGAGTTCAAGGACTACCCGGAGCCCCGCAACAAGTCCGGCATCCTCGTCGCCGACATGTCCTCCAACTTCTGCTCCAAGCCCGTCGACGTCTCCCGCTTCGGCGTCATCTACGCCGGCGCGCAGAAGAACGTCGGCCCCTCGGGGGTCACCATCGCCATCGTGCGCAAGGACCTCATCGGCAACGCGCAGCCCATCACCCCAGTCATGCTTGACTACAAGACGCACGCCGACAACGCCTCGCTCTACAACACCCCGCCCTGCTTCGCCATCTACATCTGTGGCCTCGTCTTCGAGGACCTGCTCGCGCAGGGCGGCCTTGCGGAGGTCGAGAAGAAGAACGCCTACAAGGCTGGCATCCTCTACGACACCATTGACGCCAGCAGCGGGTACTACATCTGCCCCTTGGAGAAGTCAGTGCGGTCGCTGATGAACGTGCCCTTCACTCTGGCCAAGGGGCCGGACTTTGAGAAGCAATTCATCGCCGAGGCGGCCAAGGAGGGCATGGTGCAGCTCAAGGGGCACAGGTCAGTCGGCGGAGTGCGCGCATCCATCTACAATGCCATGCCGCTGGCTGGCGTGGAGAAGCTTGTCGCGTTCATGAAGGATTTCCAAGCTAGGAACCCTTGATTGGCTTGTGCTTATGATCATTTGGTATTGCTACTATTTAGCAGGATGTTTTGTTCTTCATAACATAAGTGAGCTTTGTGCAAGAGCTGCTTTGCCAATTTGTGATCCATCCGTAGTATTAGTGCTGTAGTAACTATTTTGCAATATTTCTTTTCACTTTTTGGTGTTCATGTGATTCCATTCCATGGCCACCATTGTTGTTGGTATGAGTTTTGCTGGGAATAAGGAATTAGATGGTCAGTTGTCTCGAGAGCAGGTGATGCTGCTGTATAATTCAGACTTCTCAGAGCTTATAAAACACTAATATCAAAGTTTGGTTGGTTTTTGCCTCTCGAATGAAGGAAATTTTGCTGGTTTCTTTTCTGATCATCTTCAGAGACAGACTTGCTGATGCTTTATATCATCTCTACTTTACTAAGATTCTGGTGGTAAATCTTTAGATCGGGCGTATATATCCATTGCTGTTGCTTTCGGAGGTTGGTCTATTTTGATGACTAAGCACAGACTACCCAGTGAGCACTGATATTACCTGTATTTATTTGAGAAAAGAATCTATTTAAGGTTGGTAACCACTAACCGGAGTTTGGTGATGAATTATCTTTACTGGTTCCTGTGTCGTTGTCTTACTGATTCATTCACTAAGCTGATAGCCTGATACAAAAACAGACGTGTAGTGTGGCACAATTTCAAACTGCTTGTTTGGTAAACATTGCTCGCTATAGGGAAAGGCAAAAGTGTAAGCTGTTGGTAATTCCAAATGACAAGATTAACCTTTTATCAGTTTAAATTTAAATTGGATCAGCCGCATGCCTGTCTTACTATCTTAGACCCTGCCAAGTCTGTTACAGTTCTCCAACCGATGCTCGATTCTACTTCGAGTTTCTACAGTCAGGTTTGGTTGTTAATCATGTCACGTGGTTATTTTTTTTAACTAGTGGTCAGGATATATTTACCAATCCCCCGTTGATGACTTGTTTATTCTGAGAGAGAGACGTGAAGAATCTGAAGGCCAAAGTACAGTGCTTACTTTTCTGATTCCCTGGGTGGAGGTCCATTACGAGCCTGAAGAGTATTATATTACGGACAAAACCACTTGGATGCCATTATGTCATCCATGATTCATGTCCCTGGAGTCTTCCTTTGGCTATGCTCTGCGTTTTCCTGGTGCTAGGTGTGTCTGCACCTGCCGGTTCTGGTGAATGCGAGTTTGGTCTGTAAAGGGCAACGGGTTCGGAAGATGACCATTTTCTAGTGCTGAAATTGCTAGTGAGTCTGTTTGCTAGCAAAAGCATTGCTATTTTTCTCCGAAAAGACTAGCAAAAGCATTGTGCCTCTGCAGTTCCTTTTTATGCTTGTAGTAGGGAATTGGAATTTGTTTAATCTAAGACGACATGTTTGCCTGGGAAACCTACTGCATTTTATGATTTTTTAACTATATAAATCATAGAACCGCTTAACAAGTCAACGTGTGAGGAGAACGTGCACTGCACAGCACTGCTGTACAGTTGGTTTTCTTGGGTTTTCCTAGAGCCTTCTTCCTCCTCTGGAGGAGGACTGGATCGCCACCCACGAGTGTGCCTTGTTTATGGGTCGTCGTAATACAATTGGGCCCACTAGCCCATTATCATCGTCATCACGCGGAAGACAAAAATCAGCCCAACATCTCCATTGCCCGTCCATGCCAGGCCTGCTGTAGCCCGACGAAAACACGGATTAACCGCTGCCCGCTGCGTAAATCGCAAGCAGAGCGTCCGCTTGAAAGCTAAGCTAAACAAATCGCTCGCTCGCAGCGGCCAGCGGCAGTCTAAACCCTTCCCAAATCAACAGGGGAGAGGGAAAAAAACCACGCGAACCGACTAGCCTAGCCCTCTGCTTCCTCTGTTTCCCCTCCCCCTCCTCCCCTCCTCCCCCGATTGCTCTCGATCTTCCAGCGCGCGACACCATGGCCGACAAGGCGTCTCCGGAGAAGAAGTCGTGGGCCGACGTCGAGGAGGAGGAGGAGGCCAAGGCCAAGGCGGCGGCGGAGGCGGCGGCGGCGGCGGCCTCGTCCTCCTCCACCTCCGAGTCGGCGGTGGAGGCGCAGGTCAAGCAGATCGAATCGCTCTCCCTCGCCCCGCCGGAGGACGACGCCGCCGGCGAGGAGGCCCCGCCTCTCCTCGATGACTCCGACGACGCGCAAATCCAAGCTGTACGCCCCCCGTGCCCGTCCCGTACTCTCCCGCCGGCGCTAGCCCTAGCCAGTCTCGTTTGCTTCGGGTTGCTGATCGATTGGTGTGCTTCTCATTTCGCTGCCCTGCAGGTGACTTCGGGCGGCACGGTGTACGAGTCGGCCACCACGTTTGAGGATCTGAAGCTGTCGCCGGAGCTGCTCAAGGGGCTGCACGACGAGATGGGCTTCAGCCGCCCGAGCAAGATCCAGGCGATCACCCTCCCCATGATCCTCACGCCGCCCTACAAGGACCTCGTCGCGCAGGCGCACAACGGCTCCGGCAAGACCACCTGCTTTGTCCTCGGCATGCTCAGCCGAGTCGATCCCAATCGCAGGATCCCCCAGGCCATCTGCATTTGCCCCACTAGGGAGCTCGCGCAGCAGGTATTTTAGCTCTCTGCACTTCACATATTTAGTGTGGTCCCTGAGGGTTGTAATCGAATGGAACTATGTAGTTTCTAATACTGAATCTGTTTGATTGAGCTGTGCAGAATAAGGCAGTTCTGATGAGGATGGGCAAGTTTATTGGCATTACATGTGCCTGTGCGATCCCACCAGCTCAAAAGGATTATGTGCCGGTCTCTAAAATGCCGCCAATTAATGACCAGATTGTGATCGGCACATCTGGCACACTCATCAAGTGGATTACCAATAAGAAGGTGGCCACAAGGGAGATCAAGATACTTGTGTTTGATGAGGCGGATCATATGCTTGCTGAGGTATGTTTGATTTCCTTTGTGATTTGGTGGTCACGGCAACTCGTATGATAGTTCCTAGGGTTTGTCGGTATCTAATAGCTGTTAGTTAGCGGCTCTAGGGTTGTCAGTATTAAAAAGGGCACACTGCTTTTAGTTCTTAGGGTCTCAGGGAGGTAAAACGTTTTGACTGATCTGGTATGATTCATTGTAATCTGAGTGATGCATCAAGAAGCATACCTAATTAACCTTCTTAAAACTGGCAGCTACATTATGCCAATATCAAGTAATCATCACAGTACAGGAAAGAATGACTTGTTTACCATGATTGGTGGTTGCTGCAATGTTGTGCTGTTTTTCAATATATAATTATTTGTTTATGCACCCTCAACATGCGGAGCAGGTTATTTTATCCTGTCCTGATACAAACCATAATTCTAGCCTTTACAATTACAAGAGTGTAATTCTGGCATAATGAATTTTGGCCTTTACAAGAGTGTTTTATGTTCAGAAACCCTGTTCATGTCTATTAGTTTAGTTTATCGTGTGGCACTTTCTTTCAATAATTGAGGCTGTGTTCACAAGTTGGTCAGTTGCTCATAACATCGTCTTCTTATGTACATGATTTTTAGTCCATGACCATGTGATATAGTTATCTTGTATATTGGCAGTCTTTACAAATTTAAGTAGTCCAGTTTGTCATAGTGTCGAATGCTTTCTTGCAGGATGGCTTTAGGAGTGATTCTGAGAGGATGATGAGGGATATACAAAGAAGCGCTGGTGGTTGTCAGGTAATTCTTTCCAGTCTCTTTAACTTTTTTTCTTCTCACATGAAACAGCTTGTGTGTGACTTTAGATGCTTTGATCAAAATCATGTGTATGTCGTAAGATGACACCAATACCCTTGGAAGGTCTCAAGGGAAACAATCCTACCTAGGGAAACCTTTCCCTATACTTCTGCATGGGTTTATATAGTTTCTTATGGGAAGATCTTATATATTATAGCTATTAGCCAATGCTGTAGGCAAGGCTTATTATTGGAAAGTGCCATCCATGAATGCAGTTTTTTTCCGCTTTAGAGGACATCAAGGAGGTATTAGAGGGAACAACCTTTTCTTATGCTTCATAGTTTCTTAGGATCTTATAAATTGCTAATGGTAAAAACATGGCATTTCCTTCACAGTTTGCAGTTGGCATTTCCATCAATTTTTAATGTGGGCATGCATCATTTTTTATGTTGCTAGAATTAAATCTTGTTTCTCTCTACTTTGGGATATTCTTATATAATTTATTATTAGAGAATTTTTACATGTTGCTAAATTATGCCATTTACTTTAGTTTTTCACTAGCCAGTAATGTCTTTTATAGGTCCTATATATGGAGTTTCCTGTAACTATTGCCATTGATTAGACTCTGCCTACCTATCTATTGTTGGTAGATGTGTTTGTTTATCCGATTATGGAGCTATTTTTAAAATTTATTCTGTTTCTTTCAGGTGCTTCTCTTTTCTGCAACCTTCAATGAGAGGGTGAAAGATTTTGTAACAAAGGTAATTAAGGATGGGAATCAAATATTCGTTAAGAAGGAAGATCTTACTTTGGAAAAAGTAAAGCAATACAAAGTTCAAATTCCTGACGAGGCTGCCAAAATAGAGGTCATAAGGGACAAGATCTTTGAGTTTGGACAAAAAGTTGGCCAGGTTATCATCTTTGTTAGAACAAAGCAAAGTACTAAGAATGTTCACAATGCTTTGACGAGAGAGGACTACGTCTGCTCCTCAATTCAAGGATCCCTTGATCAAGCAGAGAGGGAAAAGATTATACAAGAATTCAAGGATGGGTACACCAAGGTTCTTATATCAACTGATGTTCTTGCTCGTGGTTTTGACCAAGCACAGGTACATATGTGTGGTACTTTTCTTTATACTGCAGCAAGTAAAATTTTATCACCAGCTAACTTTGTTCCTTTGAAAGGTTAACCTGGTCATCAACTATGACATGCCAATCAAATTTGGTACAAGAGATGAACCTGATTATGAGGTGTACCTGCACAGAATTGGCAGAGCTGGACGCTTTGGCCGAAAAGGTAATTTTGTATCTGTTCTTCATTCTAAAATTGTAGTACATACTTGGTCAGTTTTAGATTGAATGAATGTCAGTCACAGGCAGCAACTAAGTATGGTGATTCACATTGTAGCAGATAATTGTGGTGTCATTACAAATGGAATAAAATAAGGATCATGCTAATTGGACTAAATCTGCTGCCTTTTGTCAAGCCATGTCTGATTGTTTTAGCTTGTACTTGAATTTACACCCGAAAATCATATGTTTTTATGTTGATAATATGGATTAGCCATTAGCAGCTTTTGTCGACAATTAAGATCATTTTCTCTAGAGATTTTAGCTTCCATTGATTGTATCTTTGGCATATGATAAGAAGCCCTTTAAAATAGGTTAATCATGATGGAAAATAAAAGTAACAGAACCTTTCTAATTAACACAGTGCATATTGTATATAGTTCAATATTGCTAACTGTGAATCATTGCTGGTGACAGGTGCTGTGTTCAACTTGCTGTGTGGTGAAACAGATAATGTTGTGATGAAAAAGATTGAGAACTACTTCCAGCACCAAGTACCTGAGGTATGTTACTGATATCTTGTGTATGCTTCGTGTATCTTGTATGCTTACTTACCGTAACTTGTTAATTTTAGGTGCGAAATTGGAAAAATGAGGAAGGTTTTGAGACTGCTCTCAAGGATGCAGGTTTACTATGAGTAACCTCAGAAACATGGCTAGCTGTTGCGCTCTCCCAATCAGGACAATTCGCTGGTGATTGTTTGCCGAGCCGGCTGCCTGCTCCTCATCATCATGGTTTTAGCTTTGTTTAGGCGGCCAAAAGTTGTGTATGGACTATGGAGTTTTGTGGATTATGTTAAAAGACTTGCTTATACACAGCAGAGTTTTTCTTTGCCGATCTACTGTTTGGTGGAGTAGCGCCAGCTATCGGTTTTACCATTTGAAACTGTAAATCTAGTTAAACAGTAAACTGTTTTTGTCGTTGATGATATGCGCCAATTCTCAGGTTGTTGAACACATGTACATCTCTTGTCAGTGCCCCTCGATGTATCGTCAGTGTATACTTTTTTAACAAAAACTATCGTCAGTGTACACATCAGATCAGTATTTGATCCGAGTTTGCTGATGTTAAACCACTGTTGATACCGAATACATCCAGCGCGGCTCTCTGCGTTCTGCATTCAAGCCTCCCCAACTAATCAGCACGGCTTGATGGCAGAAACGGCTGCGGATCAGAGACGTGAGCGACTGCAGCCTGTCTTTTTTTTTTTTTGAAGCACCCTGCTTGTTCTCACGGGAAGTTCTCACGGGAAGAACTATCCTGTATAAATTTATCTCTGGCTGACTGGCACCAGGGCAATTACAGTAGTCCGAAACCCAACAGTATGTATCAGAGAATGTACACGACGACGAGCCACTCGATTCTGCAAATTCTTTTGACCAAAGAACAAACAAATGGAGAGTTACAAGTTGTCGTGCTCGATGACCTGCGCCGCCTTCCACTCCTCGCCGGGGTTGACGACGACGGGCACCAGCATGGACGCCGGCCCCGTGCACAGGAAGTAGTCCGAGCCGAACTTGTCGTACATGCCCCCCGGGCTGCTCAGGTACATGTCCTCGAACCCCATCCTCACCAACCTGAACCCCAGCCCGCTATACTGCAAGATGCAATCAAACGCACGTATAAGAAATTTATTTGCTTCAGCATCGAGAGCAATTCATGATCGAGAACAATGTGATAATCTGCTCTACATGAAGATGATGGGGGACAGAAGGTGTGTTTTTGGTTGGAAACTTGCCTGATCGATGGTGGTGAACTTGGAGGGCGCGGTGCTGTAGATGCGCTTCTTCCTCTCCTCCGGCGGCGCGGCGTACACCCGGCTCACCTTCTTCTTGAGAATGGTGTATTGGTCCTCCTCGACGATCCAGACCCCCTGCCGGGGCTCCTCGCCGCCGCCGAAGAACCAGCCGGGGTCCTCCCGCTTCATGGCCTCGGCCGGGGAGAGGAGGCTGAAGCTGGCGGCCGGCGGCGGGTGGGAGCAGTAGGGGCAGCCCCGGAGGCCCTCCACAGCCGTGCCGCCCCGCTTGTCGAACTTGATGTGGCTCAGCATCGCGCTCGTCAGCTCCACCGGCTTGGTGCCCGTGTTCCGGACGATCACCGCCGTCGCCATGCTCAGAGGGTACAGCGTCACCACGTACGAGATGTCCAGCTTCCCCTTGGTGCACCCCAGCTCAACCTGCAACCACAAGATAGATGATGTGTCACTGAAAAAAAAAACACTCGATGAGATGTCTAAAACTCAGGGGAATTGTCGTAAAATTTATACATGTCGGACACAAATCATTACAGTTTTGGATAATTTCTTCTCTTTGCAATCTTAAGTTTTATATTGAGCAAATACTTCTTGTAAAATCGTATTACTCCAAAATCAAATCGACAAGTAAAATTGCAGTCTCCAGTTGTGCACATCCATCATCACCTAAATAAAAGAAGAAGAAAAATGAAGGTAACCTGCACTGCATCGTAGGAGTCAGAATCCACATCCTTGATGGCCCAGGCGGAGCCGTCGATCAGCGACTGGGCGCCGCCCGACGAGGACACATCGTTGAGCACGAGCCCGACGCCGCCCTTCGCCTTGGCGGGGTCACCGCTGGGGTCTGCCACGGTGTGCAGCACCTCCCTGCACCCGTCGTCCTTCCAGTACACCTTGGGCCTGTACGACGTGACGAGGCCGTCGCCGAGCCGGAGGAGCAGGGAGCTTCCGTTCCGCACGCTCAGCACCGCCGTGGAGGCCCCGCCGGCCGGGTCGGCGACGAACTTGAGGCCCTTCCGCCCGTACGACTCCTCCAGGGACTGCGCGGTCGTGGTCGCCACCGCGGCAGCGGCAGCGGCGGCGGCGGCGCGCACGGTGGTGCCCTGGCGCGCGCAGGACGGGAGGCGGAGCGGGAGGATGGAGGAGGTGGCCATTGGAGCGGGAGTGGAATGGAATGGAGTGAGAGGGATGGGAGAGGAGGAGCGGAAAGCCCTCGAAATGCGAGGAGGCGTTCACTGCAGCCTCATATCTAGGATAGATTATCGGTTTCTCCTTGTCGTGTTCTTCCTCTCGCTCTTTTCGTACACTTGGCCCAGCCACCAGGCGTATAGTATTTCTCTCTCACATAATTCTAGCACTAGCCTCCAGCCACCAGCTATGTAACAATATTTTTCTCTCACACCATTCCAACTCCAGCCTTCAGTTCCAGCCTGCCGAACGCTTGAATTACAAGCGACGCGCTGCGCCGCTCTCATATAGTTAACGCGTGAAAAGAATAAATAAAACTTCTTCAAAAAAAATGAACATAGATATTGGGATATTTTGCATCTATATAGAGATAAAAACAAAATAGAGATAGTGGTTTGTAATTTTTGCCCAACTTCATCCTTTTTTATTATGAAGTATGATTTAATTTGAAAGATAGGAATGAACATTTTCTCATTATTTTATTAGAAGAGTAATAATTAAAATACAAGAAAAAAAGTAAGCAATAATGTTTATGAATGCTGCCATATTTCTGCCTCGCAATCTCTGTTGGGTTGAATGCCAAACAGAACTCAAAAACAGTTCCTGAAGCTGTTTGTAGCCGGAGCTGTTTTGTACAGTTCTTGAAGGAGCCGGGTGGTCACGCAGCCGTGCCAAAGACCTCTTCACTTCTGCGTCCCAGCATGGCTAACCAGGCCAGCATGACGAGCCACGATGGCAAAACAGCTCTAGAATTTTCGATGGAAGAGGTTGCTAACCCGTGCACCGGTGTCCCTTTGGGCTTTGGCTAGGGGCAGACTGCGGTTCAGGAGGGGATGGAGCCCCGCGGGATTGGATTTGGAATTCGGCTCCCGAGTCCCAGCCGAATTAGACTCTTGTTGGGTTTCCCAAATCTTAGTGTAAAAACTTGGGCCAATAAAAAATATCTTATTAAACTAATTAAAAAATTATGAATTATCATATTTTTATCAAAGGTTTAGCTAACCCAAAAATTCAAGAAATTTTGAATTCTACCCATTTTTAAAATTTATAATTCAAATTTCATTATGTCTAATATATCACATCTAGCCAAAATAAATTCCTTATCTTTTGATCTACCTCCCAAAAAAATATTATGATTTTAGACAATATTAACTATGCTTTCTTTATTATTTAATTGAGAGAGGTGTGAAATTCCAGAAATTCGAAAAATTTACTGTAGCAAAACCGACTTTGGCTGAGCCAGGGTTATTTTTCAAACGGTTTCGTTAGTTGGAGGTGTAGGATGTCCGGTTTCGTAGTTAAAGGGCCAAAATCAAACTATCGTGATAATTCAGAGTTGAAAATTGGACTTTACCCTTATTAATAACTATGTATGCTGTGCTCCAGGTGGACTGATTGCTTCACGGACCAAATATATCCACCTTCTACGATGGAGGTTGTCTTCAACTGTCACTTGGAGAAACACTGCAAATGAAGAACCTATACATGACCTTCTCAGGCGCAGTTAATTTTGCTCGTGTTGAACTTCCGTCCAGCATGCTAAACCTTAAAATTGCTGATATACGTTCGAGTGGAGAGGTATACTTGACTTATCACCATACTACTACAGCAGTCATACCTTGGAGTATAACTGACCTGACATCTTTATGCAGATGGCCAATACACCAATGCTGCATAGCAAATTTCTCCACCTCAAGAAGCTAACTATCGAACTTAGCGCAGTAACCTTTTCTTTGGCCTATGATTATTTTTCTCTGGTTTCCTTTCTTCACGCTTGTCCCTCCTTGGAGAATTTGATCTTGGATATAAGATTCTGTTCGTATCTCTGTGATTTTAGTAGCTATCACAGCGGAACCATGACTATACTTTTCCTTTTCATATTAGGTATCACAGAGAGAGATGAAGCATGTCTCCATTTTCACGGATCCCTCAGACCATAGGAAGATGCAAGGACACCAGCATCACAAGATGAAGAGAGTGAAGATCCTAGGATTCACGTCTGCAAGGAGTCTGATTGAGCTAACATGCCATGTTGTTGAGAGTATAGCATCACATGAACGCCTTACATTGCAGGCCCATCAGAGTTCATTTAGGTGTTCTGTGCCTTTTCACAAAACTAGCAAATGCTCTTCATTGCCCATTGATATTCTCATGGAAGCTCAACGATCATTCCTGGCTATCAGGACATACATTGAGCCTAAAGTTCCCTCCATGGTGAAGCTACGTGTTGTGGAGCCTTGTCGCCGATGCCATGCTCTTAAAATTTAGATGGCAGGTTTAGCATTAATTCTGTTATCGTAAGTGTCCATTGTGTATTCACTCAAAAAAATAGTGTCCATTGTGCAGTGTACTTGAGCGCCTGCTGCTGTCTCTGGTTTACTGTGTTGCTGCGTGCTTGGCTCTATCACATGAATTTTGACATGGAGTTGGGTTACTGGGATATGCTCAAGTTATGTACTCACGTTGTCAAAATAGTGGAACTTTGCAATGCTATTTTAAAATTGTAAAGCTGCCCATTGTGCATATCTTCGAGCTATCACAGATTCAAAGGAATTGCATTTTATTTGGATAGACCTAGACACAAAGCAATCCAAATGCCTGAACAACCTCTATCTACCCATCTTCACAGAACTATACTCACAGGTAATCCAGAAACCGATGCAAATGCTTGAACAACCTCTATCTACCCCCATCTTCACAAAAGTACTCACAGGCTTGTCTTTATCTTCACAAGAAGTAATTACATCTTCACAGGGCACACCTCATGCAAATAATTGACGTACTCGATCAGGTTGTTGAGGCGGGTAGCGACCCACTTGCCTTGCTTCTTGTCTTGCGCGGCGTGGAGGCCTCGCCTCCGGCCATGCCGGTCTTCCTCTGCTTGGCGCGCTTCACGACCACCTCGACCGCCTTTCGTTTCTGCCCTTGCTCCTCTTGGTGCGCTCGTCGAGCCGTCGAAATCCTTCTCCCCCACGTTGTCGGCCTTCTCGCCCTCCTCCTCGTCGTCGATGGTGGGGCCGACCTCCTTGTCGTCAGTGGCGGAGTCGTGATCGGCGTCGGCGTCGGAGTCCGCGGCGTCGGAATCCTTCTCCCGCTCGTTGTCGGCCTTCTCGCCCTCCTCCTCGTTGTCGATGGTGGGGTTGTACTCCTCGTCGTCAGTGGCGGAGTCGTGCTCGGCGTCGGCGTCGGAGTCCGCGACGTCGGAATCCTTCTCCCGCTCTGTTGGAAACCGAGGTGGCCCTGATACCCACTAAGCTGAGGACCTACACCTAAAACACATACCAACGCACTCTAGAGTTGGTTAGCTTTTTCAATTTCTAGCTACTTGGTGTATAAGGTCCTTTCGACGGCAGAGCCGCCTTCTCACTTTCGGGTGGCAGAGCTTACCAACAGATGAAGTTGGCTTCTGAGAGGCAGAGCCTTCCTACGATGAAGTCCAGATCCTTTGTGATCCCGGGTGGCAGAGCCAACCTACGATAGATCACAACTTATACACTAAGTACTTAAAAACTGGGAGACTAACACTTACAAAACACTTACTTTATTACAATACAATAGTATTACACAAGACACTCTTTAATGGCTACGTAGCACTCACCCTCTCATGCTCTCATCTAGTTATCTACCATGCTCTCATCTACCATATTTTTGGATGAATGGCATGACAACGGAGGGGGTCTCTATTTATAGGGTTATAAGACCATTGGATTATTGACATGTGGCAAAATCATAACCCTTGATTTAAAATCTACACTCTTTCATGAAAATATCTAGTCCTAGAAATATCTTTGATTTATTTTATTTAGATATTCTAGAGAACTCCATGAAAAATATCTTATCCTTGAATTGTGGAGAAGAGTGTAGAAGTTTAACTTGCTTCCTTCAACACACTTGTTGTCGACCTTCTCGCCCTCCTCCTCGTCAGCGGCGGAGTCCTCCTCGAGCACATCCTTCTCCACGCCACGGTTGTGCTTATCCTTCAGCAGTGCTGCCATTGCGGCGGCAGCGCGCACCGACTCCGCGCCAACAATGTCGACGCGACTGGGTACATTGAGACTGACGATCCTCTGCACGTCCTTTAGAACGAGCACCTGGACTATGGGGAGGGCCATGTTGGCCGCCGAGGGGATGGATTGGAGGACAATGGAGGCAGAGGCGGAGGGGAGAGGAGGGATTGGAGGGGAGATGTCGGGTATCACAATTAGGGACACCCTAATCGGGGTACTAAGATCGCTCTAAACACGCAAAACACCTGTTAAAATAACTAGGCCCGCGGCCTGCTTCCCATTCGGAAGAAAGGAAGGGACTCAAAGAAGCCCAGCGTGCGGCCCACTCGCGTCCCCCTCGAACCCGCGGAACGATCTCCGCCTCGCTCGAGGGTCCCTCTTGGGTCTGCTGGACAATCTCCGCCTCGCTCGAGGGTAGCGGATCTACCCTCGAGCGGATGACTCATCTCCACATCGCTCGAGGGTCCCCGTCGGGATCCCTCGACTGCACTCCGCATCTCCGCCTCGCTCGAGGCCACCCCTCGACACAAGGGACAAACAACCTCGCCGCCCAACTGCTCACCGTACGAAGGCATTAAAAGCCAGCCACTCCGCCACGGCTCAAAGGACGGGCGGCGTCAGGCCGCCATTCCCACAGTGGACGTGACCGGGGTCCCATCCGCTGACTTCGGTCACCATTCCGCCACCCCGGACGCTGTAGCAATGCCTTGGGACCTGCACGCGGAACAAGATGGGCTCGGCACTGCTCCCATTATTGTTCTGCCGACACCGACCATCCGGACTCGCCTCCCACTGGGGAAGGGGTCCGGGACTTCCACGCGTCCCCCGGACCTTCTAGTGTGCACGCCCGCACTCCCACAGGGGGATCCGGGGCCGTCGCGCGCCATTACTACCGCTAGTCCACAGGGCCCACTACACACCACCACCACGCCGCCTGCGGAGACACTATCGGACGACCGGCGTCATCTTTGCTGTACCAAGGACGTAATCTGAACGACAGCGACGCACGCCGTCTTCCCACAGTGTACTGTTCTGCCGACGCCGACCATCACGGACGCTGTAGCAATGCCCCCACTCATGTACCCCGCCCCTCCTTGTGACTATAAAGGAGGGAGCAGGCTTCCTTTAGCGGGGGCTGCTGCTGGACTCTGGCTACTGCTGGCTGTTTAGTCTCTATCTGGACTCTAGTCTGCTTGGTCTCTCTGGTTTCTCTCTTTAAGAGGACGTTCAGGGATTACTGATCACTCATCTCAACCGACTCCACTCCTAGCTAAGACTTGGGAGCTTCTCTCCCTCTCTCGCCTTACTTGTACCCCCTACTACAAGCACTCCGGGTGCAAGATAATACAGTGCCCTCGCACACCCCCTTTGCTGGACGTACGGCCCCGCGGCCGGAACCAGGATAAACCGTGTGTTACTGTGATTGCCTCTTGCATCATCATCTGGGACGAGTAAACACGCAGCATTTACTAGTTGGGATCCGAGCCCCCCGGGTCGGGACACCGACAGGAGAGGGTGGAAGGCAATGGAGGCGGTGGTGGTGGTCTAGTGGAGGGGGAGGGGAACTGGGGGAGGCGAGGCGGTCCGGTTTATAGAGGCAGTTTCAAAATTTCGCCAGGCTGGATCCGCACTGGCTAATCGGTGGGTTTCCTGGGCTTAGGCGCGACGAATTCGTGGCTAATGGGCTGGTCCTCCTGGGCTTAGATATGCGGCATTCAAGAGCAGAATAAAGCGCTGCCTGATGTGCACGAATTTTTTCTACAAGTGCAGAAGGGTTTTAGTTGAGAGACCGAATGGATCTGAATGTGTGCGTTCTTACAGGATACGGGTCTTCAGCTGATATGCATATGATGAAATTCTGGTGCGTATAAATTAATAGATACTATATGACTTGCAATAAACATATCGTACAACGTCAGGATGGCCGAGTGGTCTAAGGCGCCAGACTCAAGTTCTGGTCCTCTAACGAGGGCGTGGGTTCAAATCCCACTTCTGACATTATTTTTTTCCCTTTTTGTCTCCTGGAAACTTTTGTTACTTTGGAGTTTAGATTAGACTCGCCACCCTTTTTTAATGTTCATTACTTTATTGCATGCCATTTTGCAAATTCTTTTTTTCATGATCGTGCCTGAGTACGTTTTTCATTAAGAGAAAAATAGTTATAGACACAAACTTATGCTTTCGCAAATCCTTTGAATGATAGAATTTGTGAACAGGTGGAGGCCCCTGACTTCTCTCGTGTAAGGGTAGGCGCCAGTGCCGCCGCACCGTGTGCACCTCCGCCCTGATCTCCTGTGCTGCCAGAGGCGATGGCTTTGGCCCTACACTACAGGCGTTTCCACTCCCCACCATACAGCTCAAACATTCAGTGTGAGATCGTCTCTGACCGGGTGAAGCAACCAGGCCCAACCCTTCCATCGCACAGGAACAGAGAGCTCTGAGCCTCTGATCATCAGTAGCCTCCCGGACGCAGGGAAAATCTGTTAAGACTGACACGATTTCCACGATGCCAACCACATGCACCAGTACCGACCGCGAAGTTCTGTAATCGACCTCATGGACTCGGGACTGAAGTAACATCAAACCACCAAAGTGAAGCAAGGCGAGCAAAGCATGCTACGGCAAAGCTGGTCGCTTTGCTTCATCATCTTGGCAACAACTCCCCTCCCACAAGCGGTAGTGGAGCACCAAACCGAATTCAGCACCATCATCAGACGATGGACCGGAAAAGCAACGCTTATTATGCCATAATCAAGCCATCAAAGGAAAGCTACTCCAATCTAACCCACTTTCATTCAGATCCACTCAATATAACGACGACACTGACGACAGGGTATACTCGAGACCCAATGACGCAACACGCACCCCAATGACGCAACACGCACCCAGCCAGATAGATGGCCTCTGCAATTCACTTTGTCCGGCCTCAGAAGTCTCTGGCTTTCTTCTGATGGTACTATTAATAAGTCTTGGAGCTAAGCAAACTGAAACGAGAAATACAGCAAAAGAGAAACTAGAAAAACTAACTGCTAGCCAACAGCTCTCCAGTGGCGCGGCCATGCGTCCAGTTCCACAGGTAGCCCTTCTAGATCACCAGTTCCCTGGGACCTCACACTTCGGTTGAGTTCTTCTACCATCTTTACGGCTAGCTATGGAACACCGGTTATGAAATCAAGCTAGCCAGTCTTGGTAACTCCATTAGCGAGAGCGGGCTTCTCCGTTGCTGTTTGGGCCACCTTTGCGGCATAGGAAACAGCCGGAGCAGCACCATTCTCCATGGGAGCCTTCACCTCTCCATTGACGCCATTTGGTACAGATGGTTTTGGTTTCCCATTAGCAACTTCCTGCTGTTGCTCACCGGTTGTGACAGAAATGGGAGCCCTGCTGTCCCAGACCTGAGTGATTGACAGAAAACCCACAAGTACTTTATAAAATCAGGATAAGGAAGTAGGCACGGTGCTGAAGCCTACAACTGATGAATAAGTATATATTTTTAGATTGAATATACCTGCTTTTGGATCTGCTGTTGTTTCACCCTCTTATCCTGCATCAACTTCTGGCGGCTCTCATAGAAGGCAAAGTCATCCAGAATGGAAGTCTTGCTGACATGCTCCTTGAATATCTTGAGCATCTGAAGGCCTTGTTCAAGATGTATCTGAATAAATGACAAAAAAAGAATTAAGAATAAGATACCACCATTTTTGCAAGCCATTGAATCTGGACGATGCTTACCTCTTGTGTGTCACGGCTATTCGTGACAGGCTTGTTTTCATTGTTCTCTAGGATGATGTGCTTGAGAATATTGTTGGGCACATCCTTGACAATGTGCCACTTGACAGAGAAGGAACCATTCCACTTGTCCTGCTGCCAGTACTCAAGTGTTTTCTCAAAATCAACAGCACCAGTCATTTCAGCAACACCAACAAACTGGCCACTTGTATTCACCTGAAGTTTCATCATGAAGGGTATATCAGGCAAAGAAAACTAACTCAAACGTTCATGATGAAATACTGAATGGTAAAAAGCATCCATACCGAGAAAAACAAGAATATCGGGCACGCAGAGCCCTTTGACTGAGAATCTTGATAAGCAGCGTCAAGCTTCTTGTTTCCATTGGTAGTGCTTGCCCACACATTGTACTTTATACTCTTGTGGATATCATCCTCGCTGTACGATTTAATGACAAAGAACTTTGCAGCATCATATTGAACAGGGAAGTCATCTCTGTTGAACTGTGCTCTATCAGGTACAGCACTATCATCCTTGCTTTCACCAGGAGGAAGGCTCTGCCCTTTCACAGCAATAGTAACTGTATGACCATATAATTTCTGGTTCTTGAAACGTCCAGATCTAGGACCTCTGTTCAACTCAATTGTTCCATCCTGGCTCTCACTGCCATAACCATAGTACCCATTAGCACGGCCCCTAGGCCTGTACCTGTTATCCATACCAAGACCCCATCGACCATATATCCTGGAGTCATAACCGTTACTACCATAAGGAAGACCAGTTTTTATTGAATTCCCATACTGGGTGTAAGGTCGGGAGCTAGGATACATCCTATTTGGATATGTAGGCGTCACCGATCCTGTTGTAGTTGTAGGTCTTCGATTCTGCATACCCTGCTTGAGGACAACAAAAAGGAAACGAAATGAGTCAGCCTGTCAATGAATGTTCAAAGATAGATCATGGATCGTCATAATTAACTCAAGTAAGAAGGCCAAGGGTAAAAATCAGGAAGCACATATTTCTTATGTTTGACAAGCACAGTACACCCTTGGTTCATTAAAAGCAAACGGAATTCTACAGAGGATTTCCTTCCCATCAGATTAGACTAACAAGTGTAATAAAATATAAAATGATATTTATCCTATTGTAGCTATGAAACAGTGGAGTAATTAGCCTAGCAGGAAACATATGGATAGGCAGAAGAAAAGGCACATAAATGACACAGCTTTGTAATAGTGACAATATTATCACTATATTTTTTTCTGAACTCACCATCTGCTGAGTCGTGGAGCTCTTGGTCTGATTTCTTGCTGAGGAACCATTACCATTGAAAGTCGAGGATGGCATATGATTAGTTGTAGTTGTCCTTTGCTGTCCATTTGCATAAGCAGAGCCATCATACCATGCAAAGTGTGCTCCTGTGCTGTCATACCCATATGTTGTGTCCAGGTAACCAGCAGAAGGAACTCCACCTAGCAAGGGTGCCCTATAAGTTCCATCAGGCGTCAGTGATGAATTTTGGTGGCTTGACGCAAGGGGTACAGTTCCGCTGTTACTGTGAGCAGTACCATTGGGAACACCATTAGCAGTAGGCTTGGCAGTGTCAGCTTTAGCTGCTGGTTTTTCTGGATTGACAGAAGACTGGAGGTCGCCTTGAGTGGAAGAAGGAACTGGTGTAGGAGGCTGAAAATACGCAGTTGGATACTGATAATGCTGCGCACCAAACATTTGGCCATCAACTGTTGGAACTGGGGAACTGGCAGGAGAGTATGCACCATAAGGAGCATACCCATACCCATAAATATCGCCATATACTGCCTGTGAAATTCCAATGAGCCATTGAAATGGTTATTCACGATGCTTCCAATAGTAGCACAAATACGAGAATAGCATAGAAATACAGGATGCAAAATTTTGCTGACAAGATGTTAGTGGCAGACATGAAAAACAACCTTTCCATCATGAGGTAACAGTGCAGGGAGCACAAGGAAAAGAGAAAACCAGCCAAAGCACAAACCATACCCAAAAAAGAGGGTGAATAGCTTTCCACTTACTACATGTCCAACAATAGAGTCGACAGTACAGCTACCACCTATCAGTAGACAATAATAGCAAGCAATTGGACCATTTCTACATTAAGAATATGCCGCAGGATGCAAATAATCATGGGAAGCATCAGATGACAAGTTAAAGGATAAGATCTTATAGGATTACTTACTGGGGCAATCTCCACTCCATCTGGATTTAGATATCTAGGGTAGTCATCCCACTCGCTCATGGAACCGTCATAGCCTGTAGGACATAAGACAGCACAATTCAATCAGCAAATTAATTACAAAACTCTCAAACCAACATAGAAGAATTCTTACACGGTGCCTCACTCACCTCCATAGTAATACGCTGGCAGATAGAACAGGTTGGGATCCATAAAGTCTTGAAGCACCGGTGTAATGGACCGCTCCGGCGGGATCGACACGCTCAGTGGCTGGCTAGCTGCAGCACCCTGCTGAATTGAACAGCGCAGACAAACAGGGTGATCAGAATCACAGATCACCTGAAGGAAACCATGAACAGACACAAGATGGAAAATCCACGAGCTCCTGTTTCATCTCTACCTTCTTGGTACCGGCAGGCTCTGTTGCATCCGCCGCCTTGGGCTGCGAATCCAGCGACAACTTTTGCAGCAGATCCGTGGTTTCTTCGCACAGCAAATCGACGAATTAAGGCGTCACAACAGCGTATTCAGATCCCAGAGCTTTGCAAACTACTAAATCCCAGCGAGCAGTAGCAATAAACCAATCACAAAACCACGAAACAAGCCTATATATTTTGCTCCTGTAGCTTGCACCAAAAGGTCAAAGGATAAGGACAGTAAAAACACATCGATCTGTACAAGCCAAGCGAACGAGCCGGCAAGGACAGACAAGGGCACCGGACACGGTGTCGGCCGGCCGGGCGGCGCCGGCGCAGCCGCCACAGCAAAAGGCACGCACGACCCAACCAAGCATCCAAACCCTCCCCACGGCAAACCTTTCACGCAAGCAACAAAAAAAAACAGCACGAGAAGGATACGATCCGCGACAGGGACGGCGGCAGGAGCCGGGGCCGGAGCGGCGGCGGCGGCTGCGGCAGTCGGCGCCGGCGCGGCGGGCGCGGGTGCCGGGGGCGGCGCGACGGCTGCCATGGTGCGAGCACGGGCGAGATCCCAACCAACGGGGAGGCAGCGACGAGATCCGAGAGCCCCCGACCGACCGGCCCTTCTCCCCTCTCTCTCCCTTGGATAGGTAGCTCCGAGCTAGCTCGGGGTAGGGAGGGAGGAGGAGACGGCGGCGGCGGGCGGGGTGGGGAGGGAGGCGAGCCGCCACCAGAGCAGCAGCGCGGCGGCTAGCGGTAGCGGGCGGTGGTACTACTGGTACAGGGGGTGTGAAGGGGAAAAGGGGGAGGTTTTGGGTGGGGTGTGGGGGTCATATAGCACCAGGCCGCCGCAGCCGGGGGATAGGGGAGTTCGGGAGGAGCACGGCTTCTCTCTCGCTCTCGCGCCCCGGCTGCTTTGGATTCCCCTCCGCGCCGCTCCGTTTCCTTCCTAAACTATTTTTTATTTTATCGTGCTCCTGCAATTGTTTTTTAAGTAACTCTCCTGCTTTTTTTTCTTTCTGGTTTTGTTTGGGCGAGTGATGGCCGGACTAGTAGTAGTTTAGTAGCACTAGTAATCGGGATCTATTGCTGGCGTTCGGCTCAGATCCCTTTCTTAGCTCGGTGGGTTTGGAGCCGATTACTTGGAGGATAACTATGTTCAGAGAGTGTGACTCATCACTCGCCCACTCCCTTTTTGGTGGTGGCAGCAACGGGAATGCACACACCGTAGGGGTTTGGAAGAAATACGGAGCCAGAGTCGTCGCTTCGGCGGCGTCATATTTGCGCCTAATTATGGCGTTCGGCTTCAGGCTTGCTTTCCTGATTTTCTTAACAAAAATTCCCGTTTAGTGTTACGTGTTCGTAGCTAGTTTTGGTGATACCTGTCATCATCACGCGATGGGTTTGGGTAACAGCCAAGCGTGACGGCTAGCAGTGAGTTGTCCGCACACTGTTACGGCTACGGCTCCCAATAATCGCGTGGCTCCAAACCGGCTCGCCACCAGCCAGCCGACTGCCTACCTCTGGCATTTCCGGCCAGTCCAGTCCAGTCCAGTCCAGTCCAGATACACACACAGTTCCCCGGCGGACGGTATAAAAAGGTGAACAGAAAGGAAGCCACGCGAACGAGCAAAAAACCAAACAAACAACAGGGAACTGGACGGCTCCGGAGTCCCGGTGCATCCATCCAGGCGTGCCGCGCGCAGGAGGCCACGCGCCCACGAGCACGCCACGGCAGGAGAGCCAGTCAAGCTCCAGCGCCCCCCCACGGACAGACCACCACTGCCTTTTTTTTCCTTTCCCTGGAGGCGGCATCAGCCCGGCTCCCCATTTTTGCGTTTCCTTCTTTTCTCTCTCTCTCTCTCTTTTTTTGATGGTCCTTCTTCTTTTCTCTTCGTGTGTGCACGCAGGCAAGGTGATGTGGAATAATAAAAGAAGAAACCCAAGTGAAGATAAGGTCCTCGCACGTGCCGCGCTTGGCGACTTGCCCTCCGCCCGGGATCGTATCGGACCCAACCCAACCCAACCCAACCCAACCCAGGTTGCGTTGCGCGTCCCTGAATGTGGTTGGATCTGGCGACTGGCGTGCTCCGCTGCCGCGATTTTTCCTTTCCCGGTTTCGCCCGTGCAACCGTGCGAGTGGGATAGGATTCGGGCGCCACGGATCGACACGTCGCCACGCCCCGCGGGCGGTGGGTACGGCCTCGCCCTCGCCCTCGCCTTCGCCCCCGTGATCCGTCCGAGCGGCGGGGCGCGCGTCGCCGCCGCGCACCGCTCGGAATCCGCAGCCCTGTTTGGGCCGGGGGCACGGGAGAGGCTCGGAGATGCGGCGGCGGCATGGACTGGACGGGGGCTGTACCACAGGTTGATTTCTCTCGGGAGGATGGGGCACGAATGCGATGCCGATGGGAAGCTTAGGGGGTGGTCCTTCCTATACGGGACCATAGGAACCCACGTGGATCTCGCGAGGGCAAGAAATTTTGGAAGAGGAGCACTCTTTTCAGAAGAAAGAGGAGCACTCTTAGTACACTCTCGTGTTGCAAACGATCCTGATGAAGTGGTGGTGAACTGGTGATCGTGATAGCTTTGGGTAGCGCTTGCTACGAAGTGTACGAGTTGGCGTTCTCCAGCTCGAGTGTCCTTTAGCTGCCTTTTGAGTGGGTGTGTTCTTATCTGACAAAAGCTGCTCCCGGTGTATCGGTATCTTGCAGCTCGGGTACCCACTCCTACTGTGCCAAAACTCGCGTAGTTATCCGCAACTACGCTCTAAGGAGCTGGGCAGCCGTACCCCTGGGGTCTGACTCCATCTCACCGGACCAACAGTCCCGGACCCGCTTCCCGCTCGGGGGCGGGTCCGGTGTCACCACGTGTCCTAGAGGTGGAAAATGCTCAGCACCTGTGGGCGCGGACCTGGACCCCCGCGGGTGGGTCCGGGACCTCCACGTGCCTATCCGGACCTCCCGTGAGCTCTCGGCTCAGCTAGCTGCTCGGGAGGGGTCCGGAGCCGCCACGTGTCACGCGGGCGCGGGCGCAAGCCTTCCGTTGGAAGCTCCCTCACCCACCCGCATTAAGTGCGAGCGGTTGAGGCGTGCTCTGCTGCCGCTGGGCATGGGGCAGCTTTTGTCAGTCCACACTGTGGATCGCCAGTTACCGAGGCGGCTCGTCTGTTACCGAGGCGCGCAGCAGTGTCTCAGCGCCGCGCGCGTGGGCGACGAGTCATGATGACCCGCTACTAACTGGAGCAACAGTGCACGCTGCTACAACGGACTGAGTCAGTAGTTCGGCGCTTCATCATGACCTCGACGCGCGGCTCCAGAGGCTAGACTCTACTCTGACATGACAACTCAAGACCATCACTGGTCAGAAGCTACGCACGGAAGCCGACGACAAGATCTCCGGATCTGAGGCATTGAATGCCAAAGTGTAATTTATAATACATCGCCGGGTCCACATGTCGGGCCCCCGCTCAGTGTACGTGCTCCCCTTGGACATATAAAAGGGAGATCACGCCCGCTAGAACACTGACACTCCAAGACTCTCACAACACAAGCTCGGTTTTCACTCCGAACAACCCTGCTCTCAACCTCTTGAGAGCGCAAGCAATACAACACACAGTGGACGTAGGGTATTACGCTCCGGCGGCCCGAAACACTCTAAACCTGTTGTGTCCATCGCGTTCTACCACCGAGATTGGGCTAATACTAGCTAACCCTCGAGTACTCACCCTCTGGATTTAGGCGGATGCACTACACCACCCGGCTATGGGTTTGTCACCACGACACGGTGTACTACGTAAACATGGCGCTGCCGCCTTCTTTCCTTCTGACGACGACGGGATCTGCCGACAGGACGAACAGATCCGATCACCACACGGCTACGGCTGTGCTTAGTTCCCATGAAAAAATACTGTAGCGCTGAAAGTGTAGCACTTTTCGTTTGTTTGTGGTAAATATTGTCCTACCATGACCTAACTAGGCTCAAAAATTTGTCTCGCAACGTACATCAAAACTATGCAATTAGTTTTTTTATTTACCTACACATTAATACTCCATGTATGAGTCGTTTGTTATATTTAATGTTTCGATGTGATTTTGATGTGATGGAAAGTTTGGATTTTGTGGGAGTTTTTGGATCTAAACACACCCTACTTTGATTTTCCGACGCTGCTGGTGCGTGCGGGCAGCTGCACTGCACGGCATCTGATCGGAGCGAGAGCGTGCTCACTCGGTCGCATGGGGGAGCTGAAAAAAAAACAAGCACTGCCATTGACAGGGCGCATACACTAAATGGTAAAATCTACTCCTAAATACAGGCCTTGTTCGGCTGGCTGGTTCAGCCAGCCAGCACACTGTTTTTCTCTCACGCAAAATCAACCCAGCCACCAGCCAGCCATCCAACAGTATTTCTCTCTCACGCCAAATCAATCCAGCTACCAGCCAGCCAGCCCACCTCGCTTCGGATGCAGCACCATGACTCGAGGAAAAGGCGATGAAGGATGCGCGCGTGCCTTACCGTTCACCTAGCGCCACGTCGCAGGAAATCAGCGTCAGAGTGGTCACCCTTTGACACGGACGAGAGATTCGGTGATTCACTCAGACATGGATGGTAGGAATTGGGATCAGCACCCGGTGTGCATGTATGCCAGCCTCGCTGAATTGCCCCCAATTACGCGGGATCTTTTCTTTTTTGACAATTTGACGTGATCCTGCTGGATTGGGGAGTACTGTTGCAGTGGCGCAAACCTGGAAACCCACCGAAAGCTACACTCGGCCTTGATTCAGAAGAAGATGTGCAGTTTGCTCGCCTGATAAGGCCCCGGCCTAGCTCGCCGTGCCTTGCACAAATTCCCTTCCTCCTCGCCGTCCCAGAAGGAGCGAGAGCGTCCCCATCAGTGCTCCCAAACCTCAAGGTGAATCATCAAAACAGTGGCATACAATAATCCGGGCATGATTGCAGCTGCGGCTCTGACCGTTTCGTCTCCTGCACGACCTGCTGGAGAAGGATCGGTCGACTGACAGCAACCCCCGTGATTTTTGTGGCAAAAATCTGTCTGTCTCCACCAATGGCACACCCACACACACTACCGATACTGGAGGATCCCAAGAAAGAAATGGGCGCTAAAACGGAAGTCTGACGAAATGTACTACTCGTAGTCCACACACTCACGAACGCATGCGCGAAATATCTGGAATCGAACGAGCTCTGACGGAGGCAGCTGGGCTAGGCGGCGGCCTGTAGATAATCGGTGGTGCCGTGGCTGTCGTGGTCGCCCGTGGCGGCGGCGGCCCGGACGCCGTCGTCGGGGAGGTTGGTCACCCTGACGACCAGCGGCGTGCGGACGCGGTGGAAGCCGTCGGACCACACGATCTCGCCGAAGTCGAACCGCCCGCGCGACGGCTTCGCGGGGGTGACGCTCACGTAGTAGGAGGCCGTGTCGCCGTGGTGCGGGGAGAAGGCCAGCTCCGGCGGCCACACCTCGGCGCGCGCGCCCTGCGGGCTGACGACTGTGGCGCGGTACACGGCGCCGCGGTTCGCGCCCACGTTGGTCACCGTCCGCTTCACGGTCACCGGCGCGCTCAGGTCCGGGAGCACGATGGCCGGGTAGTTGAGGTCGGCGGCGTGGGCCGCGCCGCCGCCGGGGCAGCTCGTGTCGAGCGACGAGCCCGGGAGCACCATCTGCCGGATCTGCGCCGCCGTGTAGCCCAGGCTGCAGAGGAACAGCACGTGGTCGCGCGCGCCGGCGTCGTAGACCAGGCCCGGGTCCAGCGCGCGGAGCGGGTGCACGTGCCCCGCGCCGACGTCGAAGGCGTCCGCCGCCTTCAGCGTCCCGCCGGCCAGCATCACGTCGGACGTGTCGTCGTACATGTACGCTGCACGAGAACAAGATTAGCTTCCGGCGCGGTGCAAATTAAAGAAAGCCAGCTGGTACTAGCAGGACCAGCGGAGACCTGTGGTCATGAGCGCGGACTTGACGGCTGCCGGCGACCAGGTCGGGTGCACGGACTTGATGAGCGCGGCGATGCCGGAGACGTGCGGGCACGACATGGACGTGCCCGAGTCGAAGTTCCAGTTCGTGGAGCGCTTGTCCAGGGGGAGCACCGTCGGCGAAGATTTGGGCGGCCATGCCGCCAGAATGTTCACCCCGGGAGCAGTCACATCGGGCTGCCATGATCACGGAACAGTTTCGTCACGAGCAATCATCATATAATGGGCCGAGCCCAGTGCCGACACCGGGCCATATTTGATCATGGGTGTAGATCAGATGTGTACCTTGAGGATGTTGGGAGTGATGGAGCTCGGCCCTCTGGAAGAGAAGTAGGCCACCGTCGGCGCCGGCGTTTTGCCGACGACGGTTTTGCTCGGAGAAATGTGCACCATCGCGTTCCTGTTCGCATCACCGCAGTTAATTAGAAAGGCAACAGCAAGATCGGCTTTGCTTTGGTCGTCCATGATTGGCTAAGCGAAGCACCTGGAGGCGCGGATGTAGTAGAGGATCTGGGTGCCCTGGTGCAGGTCGACGTGGACCGTGGGCCAGAAGTTGTCCTGGCTCGATTTCCGGCTGATGGTGTTGGCGAAGATCACGCCGTCGCCGTTGCCGGCGTACACCGCCAGCGCCGCACCCTCACTGGACACCATTCCCATGGTACCGAAGCACAGCACGATCTTCCCCGTTGCCGCCGTGCGGTTGATCAGCTGCTCGAACGCGCACGTCCTTCGTCCACAAGCCAAACGGCGGGGTATGCCCTCGTCAGATGCTATTGTATAGACAAAGTGACAAACTGGAGGGCAGGAGGGAGATTACCCATCGGTGAAGACGCTGCTGCTCTCCACCAGGCGCTTCTTCATGTCTTTCACAAGGAAGCTCTCTCCCACGATGGAGGCGTTGTTCCCAAGCGTGATCACCGTCGGGAACCTCCTGTCGATGGTGCTGGCGGCGACGGTGAGCCCCCACGGCGACACGTTCTGCACCATCGACGCGTCCGGCCCGTCGTTCCCGGCCGAGAACACCGTCACGACGCCGCGCTGCATCGCGTGGAACGCCCCGACCTCGGTGCTCGTCGCGAACAGCGGCATCAGCGGCGGGGACGACCCCAGGGACGCCGACACCACGTGCACGCCGTCGCACAGCGCGTCGTCGAACGCGGCCAGGATGTCGGCGTCGCTGCACCGGCCCGTCAGGTCCTTGTACCAGCACACCTTGTACACCGCGAGCCGCGCCCTTGGCGCGCCCCCGCGCGCGGCGCCGCGGCCCAGGCCGAAGTAGCTGGCGTTGGGCGCCACGCTCCCCACGGCCGTGGACGCCGTGTGCGTGCCGTGGCCCACGCGGTCGCGTGGCGACCGGTACTCCGCGCCGCCGCTGGTGTCCAGCGGGCCGAGCTCGCTCTCGATGCCGGCGAGGTAGTAGCGCGCGCCGATAAGCTTGCGGTTGCATGCGGTGGCCGGGTCGAAGGAGTCGCCTTTCACGCACGTGCCGCGCCATGACGACGGGATGGGGCCGTAGTGGGGGTCATCCCTGAAGCTTTCGGATTCAGGCCAAACTCCTGAGGGCACATGAAAAGATTAAGTGTCTCAAGCATCCAAGTGGAATTTCAAGGACCACACTTTGTAATAACAACTACTAAAAATAATGAGTGCTCCAGAAATTTCAACTTCGGATCTTTGCAGGGCAATAGAGCATGCTAGGATCATAGTAATCATTTTATCTTTCATGTCAAGATTGCTCAATTCTATGCAGGGATGAGGGATCGCCATTCAATTATATCCAGCTACTTTATTGTGGACGAATATTTGGGAACCATATTCTTTAGGTTATCGAAAAAGTGCAGGAGAAAAAGTGCAGGAAAAAAATTATATATGAGCCTGCCGGTATAGATACAGGATGTAGCACTGCAGAGACATGAACATATATACCTGTATCAAGGACGCCGACGATAACATCGTCTCCAAATTTCAAATGCATTTGGGATGACTGCTCCATTTGCATGTGCAGATTGAGGCCCATGAAATCCCAGCTCCGTGTTGTATGGACCTCCAGTATCCTACTCCTGAATACTGATATGACCCCTTCTGTTTCTGCTTGCAACGATCATGAGGTTTCTCGTAAGTGCACGTCGATAATGAATTGAACTACACGTAACTAGGTAGATGTGTGCATGTTCTGACAACAAGCAACGGATGCAGTCTACCAGACAAGGTGGAAGCTTGTGTTGAATTGAGCAGTGCAGCAAAACCAGAGAATCCACAGCTGTAGCTGTACAGAATAGCTTGTTTTGCTTCATCCGGCCTGCCATGTTGAGTGCAGAAGTGTCTTTAATATACTTTATTTTTACCAATCAGACTAAGCATCTGAATTTTCCGAAGCAGTAACTGAATCGCTTGAAGTTAAGCATGGTGCCTAACTTGAGAATGTATGGGAGCAAACATAACAGTTGTGTACTACGACACGAATACAGTTTAAACGGTTAGCTTACATTACATTATTACCTTTTCTTACTAAGTGTTACCTTTATTATCTGACACGCGCAGTAATATACATGATTGTCTGATAAATTTTGGATTAGAACTGTTCAATAAAGGAAGAAGTTTTTGCACTACATTTGGTAAACTTTAACTGTACGATAATCTGAGCATGTATCTTGTTAGTTCCCTTGATTTTTACACCAACAACTATAGGAGGGGAAAAGAGAAACAATTACTTCATAAAGACTCTTGACAGAAGTTGCAGATGGGACCGTGAAGTTAGAGAAGGACTGAGGCCATTGTTGTGGCCCAAGTACACAATGTGAACCTGCAAGACAACAAAAGGAAGACATACGTAACGTGAACACAGGATTTGATCAAAAGATAAAAAGGACTGCAACTTCTATGAAAAATTGTACATCTGCATGAGACCCTGTAGTAGATTGAATGGGATAAACTGCAAAGGAAAGAGAAAAAACAAGCAGCAGCAGAAAAACTTCCATTGTGCTTTACAAGATGACTTTAATGGAATGGCAGGGGTATATATAGGGAGATAGGCAAAGGACATAACATATTATTCTAGGGGGCCACGTCTTGGTGCCATGCTGTAGGGTGCTTGCAAGACAAGCTTTGCAAAGCTACAATTGGATCTGACAGCCCTCCATGACTACATCATGCCCTCTGCCTTATTCATCTAGTGATCTAGTCCGTAGATCACTGATGCGATGATTAAGCCTATCGAGTTAAGTAGAGTCTAGCTACTATACAATGTGTAAGATAACTAACAGACCTAAGCTTGTTCATAGCAACCTAACCTTCTCGCCCTCGTGTTTTAATGATCCGATCTAATGTTTTTAGATCCAACTATTAGATAGTCTATAGACAACGTGGAATGTAGTAGCTTTTGAAATTCTCTAAAGGCTAACCTCAAGCTCCCAGTTTAACTAACTAAAAGGCTAAACTCCAAGGTTGAAGGTAGACTTTCAAAGGTAAATGCAATTGCTGAGATATGAATATCATATGTATGCTCATATCATTATACCTTTAAAGATCCAGTTTAGTGACAAAACAAACGGTACATCTACCGTTGTATAGTAGCCAGGTTATAGCAAACTAAAGTGAATTTTACTGCTTTGCATAAAATTTATAATATCAAGCAGTGTTCCATGAAATTAGATGAAAGGGCTTTTCTAGTCTCATGCCAATCAAGTTTCCCTATGGTTTTAGGCATTCCTCAGTATGAATTGAGAAGGCCAAGGGGCTCCTCGCTAAGTTAGACCGCCTCCAGGGTTATACATACTGCAAGCATGTCTGGGCAGTTTTGCGTTCAGAGCTTTTCTTGACCCTGCAGATCAATGATAAACTTCTTAATGCAATGCCTTGTGGGATGTCAGCTTTTTTTTATGTGCTGATCCGTAATCATATAACTGATGATTAATATAAGTACATGCTATTATGGTTCTCAAGAACACAGAGGACAGTTTCTATTTCAAAAGAGATTAATAGCGAAATGGAAACCTCATATGAAAGTTTAGTATAATTCAGTAAAACGCAGATAAAACCATATCCAGAGGCAAACTATCCAGTACCTTGGAGGTAAAGAAAAAATGTTTCAAACATACAGTATGAGTCTTACCAAACACTCCCCTTTGGCATGACTGCATGAGTCTGGTTCATCATATTTGTTCACTTCACCAAAAAGATCTACCAGCATGCTTCACCGACCGTCAATCTTTTTATCTTTTAGATGCATTATTGCATAGATATGTGCATCATTGGATCAACACAGCAAAAATCTGGTTTATCCATGTGTTTGATTATCCATGTTCACATGTCCAGTGGCCGCCTCATATCCATGCAGGTCAATTGTGGTTAATCCAACTGAGCCTCCAAGGCTCCATATACCAAATGTTCTTTTGGCTTCATTCATGGGTGACACAAAATAATGGAAATACAAATACATCTGAGGACGGATTGACATTGCCAAATGCGGCTTTCTGGAGTTCTGAAGACCAAACAAACAACTATACCTCCTTATATGGTTGCATGAAGAGCAAACAGGCAACAACACCTCCTTAGCTGAACAAGGATTCCCATGTCCTGCTGTACACAAGTTTTTCCTTTCCACAAGGACTCCTCAGTTGTTTTTTCAAACTGTCTTGACGAACCCCCTCATGACGAGCAGACAATTATTGCCAAAATAAGTCATCCCTAGGATGATGTTGCGATATGAATTTTGTCTACTGCAGAAATACAGAGACAGAGCACCTTTCTGCCTGCACAGGTGTTTTCCCACATAATCATGATAACAGTATTGTCGGTACCCTGTAGCAGGGATACCCACTTCTACTGCAGCAAGGCAGGACCCGCGTAGTCATCCGTAACTACGCGGTAAAAGGCGGAGCAACCTGGGGCCACAGGTCAGGCTCTCACCTCACCGGGCCAACGGCCCCGGATCCGCTCCCCGCTCTGGGACGGGTCCGGAGACGCCACGTGTCCCCGAGGAAGGGAAGCTTCGAGCGAACCACCGAGATCCTGGACCTCCCATAGGGGTCCGGGACCTCCTCACGCCCGCCCGGAACTCCCACGCGCGTAGAGCTAACATACCACCGGGGGGGGGGGGGGGGGTCCGGAGCCACCACGTATTCCGCGGGCGCGGGCGCCAGTCTTCCACTGGAAGACTCGCCCACCCACCGCATTCAATGCGGGAGGTTGAGGCGTGCTCTGCCACCGCGGCTCGCGGGGCAGACTTTGTCAGTCCTCACTGTAGACCGCGTATTACCGAGGTACACAGTGCAGCCGCCTGCGCCACTCCCGCGCAGAGCCTGTCTGCCGCATTAATTGGATACGACGGCACGGCACTTTTTCATCATGCCTCCTACGCCGCAAGCTACGCAGCCCGTTCAGCTACGTGGCAGGCGACGCCGCTTTCTACGCCTGGCGCCGTTTCGACAAGACAGCGCCTGGACACGCTGAACAGGGGATTCCAGGAGCAGGCAAGGAAATCCAGGAGAGAGATCTCCTTCGCCTGCGACGCCATAATGTATGAGCAGTACGTTATTTTGTACTACATCGTTGGGCCCACTTGTCGGGGACCCAGCAGCCATGTACGCGCCTCCCTTGAGATATAAAGGGGAGGCGCTCGCTGCACAGAGGAAGCACTCTAGAGCACACTCAGACACACGCTGGACTCAGCTCCAAGCTGACCCAGACTCAAGCAATACAACACACAGTGGACGTAGGGTATTACGCTCCGGCGGCCCGAACCACTCTAAACTTGCTGTGTTCATCGTGTTCTTGAGCAAGATCGAACTAGTCGCTAGCTAACCCCCGAGTACTCACCCTCAGGGCTTAGGCGGGTGCATTCCGCCACCCGACTGTGGTTTGCCACACCACGACATTTGGCGCGCCAGGTAGGGGGAAATTAGCTGGTCGCGGTTCATCTCTTGCTCGTCTCCATGGTTCGGGTGGACGACGTGGAGATGACAGAGGGTGTGGCGTCCTCCACGCCACACGCCTCTCGCGTTCCTGATCCAGGGGCAACCGTGCCTGTGGAGCAGCCACCGTCGGCGGCGGCGCGCGCAGCTCGCTGGCAGGAGTCAGGGCGCCCGTCAACTGCCCCCTCACAAGCTGCGAGTGGTGGAGCGATGATGGTAGCTAGGGAGTTGCTCCGCAACCCTCCCGCTGCTGCAGCCTCGCTAGACGCCCTGAGGCAGTGGCAGGACGACGTTGATCGTCTCCTCCATCTGGCTCAGGCCTCCCTCAGTTCTGCAAAGACTGGGCAACGACCCCCGCCTGGCAATGCGGTGGTACCCTATCACCGGCGCCAAGGCGGTGCGTCGGCATCCGTGCGCTCCCCCACAGTGAGGGGTGCACGAACAGAAGACCTGCGAGCGGAGCTCAACCGCAGGTGCGCGGGTGAGGACGCCCGCATCTCCGTGGAGAGGGCGTGAGAGCGTCATCTCAACATTGAGGGCCGCAACCTCAATGCTGACTTGGACGTGGTGGCACCCAAGCCTCCGGTGAACGCCCGGATACAGGCGGGCGCCCCGGTGGCTGGGGTAGGCTGTGCTGCGCTGGCGGAGCACCTCCGCGCAGTGGCATGGCCATCCAAATTCCGCCCGCACCTACCAGAGAAGTACGACGGTACCACTAACCCGTCGGAATTCCTGCAGGTGTACGTTACCGCCATCACAGCAGCTGGTGGTAACGACGCCGTCATGGCAAGCTACTTTCATGTAGCCTTGTCTGGGCCAGCCCGGACTTGGCTCATGAACCTTACTCCTGGGACGATCCAGTCCCGGAAGGAGCTTTGTGCGAGGTTCACTGCGAACTTCGCCAGTGTGTACCAGCAGCATGGTGTGGAGGCCCACCTCCACGTTGTGAGGCAGAAACCCGGAGAGACGCTCTCCCGATGCATGGATCTCCGAGATCCGGGACTACCTGAAAGACAATATCCTTCCTGATGACGATGTCTCCGCTGAGTGCATAGTACGATTGGCTAAACGCTACGCGGTGGTAGAAGGGGATCTCTACCGCCGTGGCGCCAATGGTGTCCTCATGCGGTGCATTTCCTAGGAAGAGGGCTGTGAGTTGCTCGCGGAGATCCATGGAGGCGAGTGTGGAAGTCATTCCTCATCTCGCACGCTTGTTGGCAAGGCCTTTCGGCATGGCTTCTACTGGCCGACATCACTCCAGGATGCGGCTGAGCTGGTAAAGTCCTGCAAAGCATGCCAGTTCCATGCAAAGCAAATACACACACCGATTCAAGCTCTGCAAATGATCCCACCCTCATGGCCATTCGCTGTGTGGGGCGTGGATATCCTGGGGCCATTCCCCCGGGCCGTCGGCGGGTACCGGTTCCTCTACGTCGCCATCGACAAGTTCACAAAGTGGCCGGAGGTTACCCCTGTGGTGAATATCACTAAGAAATCAGCAGTCGCATTCTTCAAGTCCATTGTGTGCAGATTTGGCGTCCCAAACCGCATCATCGTGGACAACGGGACCTAATTCAAAAGCAGACTCTTCCAAGAGTACCGCGAGGACATCGGCATCCAGCTATGCTTTGCGTCCGTGGCACATCCCCGCAGCAATGGACAGGGTGAGAGAGCAAATGCAGAGATCCTCAGGGGACTCAAGACCTGCACCTATAACTGCTTGAAGAAGCACGGTGCCAAATAGGTTGATGAGCTTCCGTGCGTGCTATGGGGCAACCGGACCACACCCAGCCGAGTCACCGGGGAGACTCCATTCTTCCTGGTCTACGGGGCTGAAGCACGCCTTCCCCCAGAAATTCACCTGGGCTCACCACGAGTCCAGGCTTTTGATGAATCCATGCAGGAACAGCTGCGGCGCGACGATGTGGACTTCGTTGACGAACGAAGGTGGTGAGCAGCAATCCGAAATGCACGATACAACCAGGCGCTATCATCAACAGTTCGTGCACAGTAGGGAGCTCCGAGCTGGCGATCTCGTCCTGAGGAGGATCCTGAACCGAGCAGGGCTCCACAAACTCTCCCCCAGCTGGGAGGGGCCCTTCAAGGTTACAGAAGTTTGCCGGCCCGGATGCGTTCGCCTTGCCACAGAAGATGGAGTGCCGCTGCCCAACCCATGGAATATAGAGTATCTGCGTAAGTTTTACACTTAGGCAGAGCAGGGAAATAAATTTTTCCTTTGTAATAAGATAGAATCAGCGTGCGCCCCAGAGCGGTTGGGGTCCGCCCTTGTAAACCCGACCTCTGGCATCCATCGTACCGTCAGCTGGCATTAACGCGCGGCCCAGAGCGGTAGAGGTCCGCCCTCGTAAACCCGGCCTCTGGCATTCATCGCGCAAGCCGTGTATATCAAGTTGCAAAGGAAAAAATTACCCCAGTTCTGTCTTTGTGTCAAAATTTAATTTCGCATTTCAATTCTCGAGATTTTACTTTTCTAACCCCCGCGCGGACTTCCACTCCGGTCGCTACTACTAAGATCTGTATTGAGTTGCTGGACTGTCGTACAGGTCCGGACCCTCTTGCTGCAGGGAGAGGGGTCCGGACCCCTAGGGACCTGCTCTAGAGAGGGGGTGCTTGTTTCCTGGGGTGGTCCGGAGTCCTGTGCAGCCGCTTATCCGGTTCCGTACCCAAAGCCTACACACTCCACCACTCTGTAATGAGTGCCCTAGTACCTGGCGCTAGGTAATTAGGGGCCCGGACCTCGTTCTAAGCTCAAGGGCTGGCTTCCTAAGTCCTACACGACAGGTCCAGCACCATATCTCAAAGGATCGAGTGCGACAGAATGACCTCACCAACTGCTAGGAAAGGTCTGGAGCGTCGGGGCCAGGTCCGGAAAAGTCGTGTTGTTTCCGGGAGTGGTCCAGAGCCCTGTGTAGCGCCTTAGCCTTTCCGCACCCTAAGCCTACACACTCCACCACTCTGTAACAAGCACTGAACTAACTGGACCTGTGCATCTAGAGCTCCGGACCTCGTACTAGCCTGGGGGCCGGTCCAGAATAGGTCCCGCAGGCCTGCTACTAAGCTGTAACTTTGAAGTGGTACACAGGTTAAGCCTTGACTGGTGATAGCTAGCCTCAAACCATTGAGCATACCTACCAGGGGGTCCCGACATCCGCTTTAAGGTTTCATGCAGATCAAGGTCCAGTCTCGGTGGTAGACAGACTTAAAACAACTGAGTCTATCACCCAGGGGGCCCGGGGCGTTTGCTTTGAGCCAGACACCAAGGATCGATCATGCATGCGTCAAACAGCTAAGTCTTCTTTTTGCTACACAGGGAAGGGAAAAAGACACTCGCTCGGCTTGCAAACTATGCTACACCTATGCCCAAGGACGCTTGCCCAGCCTCATACGGGGGTCCGGAGTGTCTTCTACGGCTCGAGTGGCAGATAGGTCCAAACAACTGAACCTATCCGCTAGGGGGCCAGGGCGCTGCATACCGCAAACCAGCAACTGACAAACAGCTAAGTTGAAATTTTCTTCCATTTCAAAATTTTCAACTAGTACAATGTTTGTTACATAACGCAAAAGAAAAACAAAAGTACAATGTGCAGCTCAGGAGTCTGCAGGTTCCCGTTTGAAGTAGGCGGCCACGAAGTCGACGACCTCCCGCACGCTGTCCCGAGCGGCGGCCTCCGTCTCCACCACAGGACCATCGACCACGGGCGCCAGTGAGATGGCCGGATCGTGGCTCCGGAGGCAAGTCAGGATGTGCTCCGCCAC
This sequence comes from Panicum virgatum, assembly GCF_016808335.1. Taxonomy (NCBI): domain Eukaryota; kingdom Viridiplantae; phylum Streptophyta; class Magnoliopsida; order Poales; family Poaceae; genus Panicum; species Panicum virgatum. The sequence continues at coordinate 66,954,205 of NC_053144.1, read as the reverse complement.
CATCCGGATCAGCTCGCGGCCCTCGGCTTCAAGCTGGCCAGCAAGGACCGGCTCCAGATGCCGGAGCCTATCCGAAGCGGAGTTCAGCACTGGGAGGGCGTCAGCAATCGAAGCTGGAGGCTCCGCCACTTGGATTTGGCTCATTCCAAGTGGCACTAGCGCTAAGCTCGCCTCGCTTGCCCAGTCAGCGATTCGCAGGGCCCCCACGCGCTGGTCCTCCTGCAGCTTCCAGACCGCCTCCTGGACCCGGGTGTCCAGAGCCGCCTTGGCCGCCTCCACCTCGCGGGACCTCTCCTCGAGCTCGGCCTTCCTCTTCTACGCCCACTCCTTCTACTTCTTGAGGGAGTCACGCTGGCGCTCAAGCTGCTTCTCCATGTTGGTGGCGTGGGATTCCCGCCTATCGAGGGACTTCCTGTCCTCCTCCAGCTCCGACTCGGCAGCAGCCAGCTTGCTAGCCCCCTCCTCCAGCTGCTTCTGCCATCCAGCCAGGGTCCCAGAGAGTTTGTCCAGCTCCTGCTTGCGGATCTCGAGACCCTGGCTGCGAGTCTCAAGCTTGGATCGATGGGCCGCAAGGCGAGTCTCAAGATCCGACCTCTGAGCCGCGAAGCTGGCAACCTCCTGGGCAAAAGCCTCCTCCCGCAGCGCCAGGGTTTTTTCCCGGCTCGATACTGCGAATTCCCGGTGAAACACCTTCCGAAGGTTGGCTCGGTAGGCCTCTTGGTCAGCCTTGAGTTTGGACCGAGTTTTCGCAGCATGGGAGGCTTCGGCCTTCGTGTGTGCCTCCAGGCGGGTGTGCCAGTCGAAGAGGCGCTGGCGCTCGCTCTCCAGAGCAGCCCACTCCCGCCGGAAGGCTGCCTCGGCGGAAGAGGTCGCCTCCTGTTGTTGCTGCTGCTGTTGCTCCCGTGGCTGCCGCCGCCGCTGCTACCGGAGGGAGCTATCTCTCGGTGGTGACGGTGGCAGCACGGTCGCCCCGGAGGACCCGCGAGGGCCGGAGGGCCGGGAGCTACCCTGGCCCGCGCCCTCAGCGGTCCTCTGACGCTTCGCGGCGGGCTCCGTGACTGGGGTCCCGTCGCCCCTGTGTAACCTGCGCCGGCCTGCATCTCCCGACAACGCGCCGGAGCTGCTCCGGACCTGGCTGGGACCGCTTGTGGCGGCGCTGCCGGCCACGGCCTGCTTGCCCTTCGTAGTGGGACCGGACCCCGCGGCGCTCAGCATAGCTTGATCCCCGGACACACCAGGGATCCGGAGCCCACAGTTTGGGTCGCCTCCGGTCTGGCGTGCGGCCAGCCCACCGTCGTCGAGAGTCGGCAGGGTAGCCAGCACCGCCGTCCTCAGGCGCGAGTCCTCGCAGAGGGGGACGACGCCCGTCACCACCCGCACCAGGACCTTCAAGGCTTCCTGGGTCAGGTCGCTCCCCTCTCCGCGGTGGGTCCTGCTGCAGTCGTTGAGGCCGGTGAAGCTCCAAGCAGGACGCGGCCGCTGCTTCAGGGGGGCAATCCGGCGCTTCAAGAAATCTCCGAGTACGTGCAGCGAGGTGAGTCCGCTCTCGGCCCGCGACCTGATCTTTCCCAGCACGGAGTCGAAATCCGGCGGTAGGGACGGCTTGGTCCTCCAGGATAGACGGTCGGAGGCAGGTCCCTCGGTCGGCATGACCAGGCGCTCGTTGGCTTCAGTGCTGGCGATGACCCACTCCTTGCGCCACTCCTCCCACTTCCCGCCGTTGAGCCCGGGGATGTACGGCGACCGCAGGTCGCTCCTCGTTTAGAAATAGTATGCCCCCACTTCGTCTTTGTTCTTCCCGGACTTCACCAACTGGAAGAAGTGGCGGAAGAGGATGACGCAGGGCCGCACCCCATGAACATCTCGCACAGGTGCACAAAGATGGCCGTTAGGAGGATGGAGTGCGGTGTGAGGTGTTGAAGCTGGAGGCCGAAATCTTCCAGCAGCAGCAGGAAGAAGGAGGAGATCGGCAGCCCCAAGCCGGTGGATGAAGCGTCCCCTCATAAGAGAAGACTTAAATGTGATACAATGCACTAGTCCCAGGAGGCCGATGCCACATTTATTACATCAGATGGTTCAAAACCGTACAAACCTTGGAGGACACTTGATACAGATAATGATAATGATTAACCAAGCTACGACATAACACCAGACCGCGAACCACATAGGGTCTACCACGAGCTCAGAGTACTGCGACAGCGGAGGCATCTCGACAGGGCCGGTACCACAGGCAAGGTTGGGTGTAGAACGAAAACCCTACTCAGCGTCGTCTGGCACGAAGTCTGGGTCTTCTTCTGTAAAAAGGTAGAGTGGGGTGAGTACAAACGTACTCAGCAAGTCCAACCACACCCACGGAGGGGTTATAACAGAATAATATGCATAGGTAAATCAAGTTTAAGGTTACGGCTTAATTTGCAGAAAAACGACATTTTATGCAGGGGCTTATTTTACAGAAAACCTTTTAGAAATCAGTTTTTGCATTAACACGGAGTTTAGGTTTTAAAACTGCTACCGGACTCCCCGTCCGTCGTAGCACACGGCACGACTGCCGGAAACAATTCCAAAACAACTCACACCAGCCCATCCCAAAGAAACACTAGTTATGTGACCACACCGTAACTCGCCCAACACCGTGGGTACGGACTATTCGAATAGATTCTTAACTCTGCAGAGGTGTGCAACTTTACCCACAAGTAGGATACCACAACTCGAACACCGTCGTGTCGGTGTAGATCCCAACATAGCCATTACCCACCATAGCTAAGCCTGACTAGCCATCACGGGATGCACCAAGGGGTCATTGACCGTTCACTTAGGTATAACCAGGCATAAGTCACTCGGGGCTTACCCCTTTTCCTCAGTCACCCGTTGCTCTCAGCTCTCCTGATGGCTACCACACCAACTAGTGGGATTTATGCTACGCCGTTGCCCATTCAACGGTCGAGTGGTTTGCACGATAGTGGAGTTAGGTGAGATGACACACCAACTCGGTCCTTAGACACGACAAGATGGATATCTCTCTCCTTTGTCCCGCCACACAGGCGTAAGCACACCCATCGGCAATTCACGCAGAAATGCCGTCCATCCCGTGCAAACTTTCTTTACAAAAACACCACATTCATCCCATCCCACACGCACACATTTTCTTTATAAAAGAAATCGTATTATGAGTAAAGTCCTAAACGTTCTAATATCGATTAACGTCCAAGCAAAATCAGACATTAATCTAGGTGGTCAAGGAATGGTCATCACAAATCAAGGGGTGGCTATCCAACCGTGTTTTCATGCAAGCAAAACATATGCAATTTTATAAAGCAGGCCATTGGGTTGTGTTTATAAAAACTAGGACAGAAACATGCATCGAAGGATGGGATTGAACTTGCCGTCTTCGAAGCCTTCGGGGAAGTCCTGTCCTTCGAGCTCGGGGTCGCGGAACTGGTCCTCGTTCACTTGCTCACAGTACTGCTCGTTGACGGGCTCTCCTTCGATCACTTCGTGGTCTACAGCGCACACAAACAAGCACTCAATCAAAACAGGATCTATCGTTGAGCTCGAATCGGAATCACATAAAATATGGAGATAGAAGTGGCATGGTAAGGCCAAAACTTGGTTAAGTGAGGCGTGGTAAAGTTTCGGGTTGATCAGAGGTCGTTTGTTACATGAAATGACAGGTTTTATAAGGGTTTGTGGGTCAGATAAAGGGTCAGGGGCCTAGTTGTAATTAATCTGGAGGAGGTAGGGGCCTATTAGTAATTTCTAGAAATTTCTAGGGTTAATCTAAAAGAGTCAGTGTTTTATTTGTAATTAAGTTCATATGGTAGGGGTTTGTTTTGAGAATATAACAAAAAAAAGGGTTTAAATATAAAAGGGGCTTAAAAGGGTGGGGTCTCTTTACTGATTAGAGGGAAGTGGAGGGGGCTCTTGGCAAAAACGCCATCCTCTTCCTCCTCCCGTCGGCGTGGAACAGAGGAGGGGGAGGGGGCCTCTGCGCCGATCAATCCCGGCAGCCAGGGGCTCGACGGCGGCCCGGGACAGGGGGAAAAGAGAGAGGGTGGGGAGGCGATTCGATCCCCGGCCTCACCTCGTGCTAGGGTGGCGCGCAGAGGCGGGGCGACGGGAGCAGGCGGCAGCGGCGGAAGTGGCTGCGGCGGCGGCGCTGCGGTCTAGGAGGAAGGGCTAGGGCTGGTGAGTGCGGTTGCGGGGATGGCCGGGGAGCTCGGGGGCTCTTTTATAGCCGAGCTAAGGCGGTGGAGGTGGGTGGCGGCTCGGCGAGGCTTGCGGGCGGGAGTAATGGCGGGCGGCCGCGTTGGGTTGTCGCGGAGCGGCGTGCAGCGGCGAGGGCGTCGAGGCCGCCCACTGTGGCACGTGGAGGAGAAGGCTGGGCGCTGGCCTTGGCGCGGGCGGCGAGGCAGCGGCTCTGCGGTGGCACTGCTGCTAGGCAACGCGCGGCGTGGCGGCTGCACGCGGGCACAGGGCGAGCGGGACCGAGGCGAGGTGCCAGCGGCGGCCGTCATGGCGTGCGGCAGGGCGGTGATGGCGGGGCGCCGGTTAGGCGGCCGCGTCGTGGCGCGCAGGGGCAAGGCGGTGCGGCGCGGGCGCGCGAGCGGCGCAGCGAGCTCGTGCGCGCAGCAGCGCCTTGCGCGGCGAGGGCAGCAGTGCGCGTGCGCGTCCACGAGGCGAGGCGTGGTGGAGGTGGCCGGGGTGCAGGGGCGCTCACGCGTGCGCGGCGGCGCCGAGTCGGGCGAGCGTGCGCCGCTCGGTGTGCCTCGGTGCGTCGAGCGCGCGCGGGTGTGCGTGGGTGCGCACGCGTAGGCGTGCGTGGGGAGCAGCGTGTGCGCGCAGGGAGTGGGTGGAGCGCGAGCTGGCGGTCGTGGTGTGGCAGCGTCGCAGCCAGGGGGGCCGGGGCAGGCCGGAGAGGGAGCAGGGAGTGAGGGGTGGCGCAGGGTGCGGCTCGGGAGCGAGCGGGAGCGAGGTAGAGGAGGGAGAAAGGAAGGAAGGAGAGGGAAAAGAGAAAGGAAAAAGAGAAAAGGGAAAAGAAATGGGAAAAAGGAAAAGGAAATAGAGGAAAAGAAAATGGGAGGGAGGGACAAGAAAAAGGAGGGAGGGGGGGCGGTGCGCGCCAGCGGCGACTGCGGCCGCGGTCGGCCACGCGTGGCATGCGGGCCGCGGGAGGTGGGGAACGCGGTCGAAGGGAAGAGATGAAAAAGGAGAGAGAGAAAAGGAGGGGGCGGGATTCGCGGTGGCCGGTCACGACGCGTTGCGTTTGATGGGAAAGGATGGGACGCGGATTGAATTCGGGTGTCGGGTTGTTCGGGAGAGGTTCTGGGAATTAGGGTTCAGGGTTTGAGTCGAGCTCAACGACAAAAACAACTTTAGCGCATGATTTATTTTTGGTGAGTTTTCGGGATGTTACAAACCTACCCCACTTAAAATGAATCTCGTCCTCGAGATTCGGCTGGTTCCTAAACAGGTGGGGAAACTCCTTCTTTAGAGCGTCTTCACGTTCCCAGGTAGCTTCTTCCACTCCATGTCTGCTCCACTGAACTCTGCAAATCCGTACTTCGGAGTTTCTGGTTCTCCTAATGACAGTGTCTAGAATCTTGACCGGAACTTCCTGATATCGTAGGTCTGGCTGTAGATCTATTGTTTCTACTGGCACATGTTCCGCTTCGGGTACCCTCAAACATCTTCTTAGCTGTGAGACGTGGAATACCGGATGTATATCTGACATTTCATCCGGCAGTTCCAAACGGTATGCTACTGCTCCAACTTTCTTCAGAACTCGGTATGGTCCAATGTACCGAGGGGCCAATTTCCCTTGTACCTGAAATCTTCGGGTTCCTCGAATGGGTGATACCTTGAGATACGCGAAATCTCCTGGGTTGAAGCTTATTTCTCGTCTTTTCTTGTCGGCGTAACTCTTCTGTCGGGACTGGGCTGCTTTCAGCTTTTCTCTAATCTCGGCAACTCTTTCTTCTGCTTCCTTTATGAGTGCGGGTCCGACTAGAGCACGTTCTCCCACTTCTGACCACATCAGAGGGGTCTTGCATTTTCTCCCGTAAAGGGCTTCGAACGGCGACATACCCAAGCTTGCTTGATACCCATTATTGTAGGAGAACTCGGCATAGGGTAAACTCTGTTCCCAATCTTTGCCGTAGGTGAGAACACATGCTCTCAACATATCTTCCATAATCTGATTCACACTTTCTGTCTGACCATCTGTCTGTGGGTGATAAGCGGAGCTAAAGTCTAGCTTGGTGCCCATGGCTTTATGCAAACTCTTCCAAAATCTAGAGGTGAACTGGGTCCCTCTATCCGAAACAATTCGACTAGGCACACCATGCAATTTTACTATATTTTCCACATAAAGCTTGGCTAGCTTCTCTCCACCGCAGTTGGTCCGTACGGGTATGAAGTGAGCCGCTTTAGTGAGTCGGTCCACTATTACCCATATGGAATCGTGTCCTTTCTGGGTTCTGGGCAAGCCTACCACAAAATCCATCCCTATTTCATCCCATTTCCAAACCGGAATGGGTAGGGGTTGCAACAATCCTGCCGGCTTCTGGTGTTCAGCTTTGATTCTCTGGCAAGTATCGCAATGGGCGACGAATCGTGCAATATCTGCCTTCATCCCATTCCACCAATATTTCTGTTTTAAGTCCATATACATTTTGGTGGACCCTGGGTGAATAGAGTAGGCTGAGTTGTGGGCTTCATCCAAGATTATTTGCCTGAAATCTCCCTTCTGGGGCACACAAATTCTATCTTTGTACCACAATGCCCCCCTATTATCCACTCTAAAGTCTGGTGCCTTATTTTCTCCGGTCTGCTTCCGGATCTCCATCAATCCCTTATCCGATCTTTGGGCTTTCCTGATTCTTTCTTCTAGAGTGGATTGAACGTTCAGCACTTGGCTGGAACCTCGAGGAACAATGTGCACATTTAATCGTGCCATTTCCTCTCGTAAATGGTCATTCTTGGGCCCGTAGGATTTACGACTTAGGGCATCGGCTCCTACATTTGCTTTACCAGGGTGATAATGGATTTCCAAATTATAATCTTTGACTAATTCCAACCATCTTCTTTATCGCAAGTTCAAGTCTGGGTGGGTGAAGATATACTTCAGACTTTTATGGTCGGTAAAGATTTCGCACTTATTTCCAATCAAATAATGCCTCCAGATCTTAAGTGCGTGCACTACGGCTGCAAGCTCCAAATCATGGGTCGGGTAGTTTTGCTCATGAGTCCTGAGCTGACGAGAAGCATATGCAACGACTTTCCCATCTTGCATTAGTACACAACCCAGTCCTTGTCGGGACGCATCACAATAGATGACAAAGTCCCGATGAATATCCGGTAGGGTTAGTACTGGGGCTGTCGTCAATTTCCGCTTCAACTCCTGGAAGTTCCTTTCACACGATTCCGTCCAGGTGAACTTCTTCTCCTTCTTGAGTAGCTCTGTCATGGGCCGGGCTATCTTAGAAAATCCCTCAATGAATCTTCGATAGTACCCAGCTAATCCGAAGAAACTCCTGATCTCACTGACATTGGTTGGTTGCTGCCAGTTGGAGATTGCTTCGACCTTCTTGGGATCCACTGCTACTCCTTCCGCGGTCAAGATATGACCAAGGAAAGCTACTTTCTCCAGCCAAAACTCACATTTGCTGAATTTGGCGTATAGCCTATGCATTCTCAACTTCTCTAGAACTACCCTCAGGTGTTGCTCGTGCTCCTGAATACTCTTTGAGTAAATAAGTATGTCGTCAATGAAGACTACGACAAACTTATCTAGCTCGTCCATAAACACTTTGTTCATGAGATTCATGAAATAGGCAGGTGCATTTGTCAGTCCAAAAGACATCACCGTAAATTCAAACTGACCATACCGGGTGACAAAAGTTGTCTTCGGGATGTCGCTCTCCCTAATTTTGAGCTGAAAATAGCCGGACCACAGGTCAATCTTGGAAAAGTACTTGGCTCCTTTCAATTGATCGAAAAGATCATCGATCCTGGGAAGGGGGTACTTATTCTTGATAGTGACTTCGTTTAGTGCCCGATAATCTACACATAACCTCATACTTCCGTCCTTCTTCTTGACAAATAGAACCGGGGCTCCCCAAGGAGACGAACTTGGCCTGATGAAGCCAATCCGTTGCAACTCCTCTAGTTGTTTCTTTAACTCCGCCAACTCGGAGGCTGCCATCCTATAAGGTCTCTTGGCTATAGGGGCAGTTTCAGGGACAAGGTCAATAACAAACTCTACATCCCTATCTGGTGGCATACCAGGAAGTTCTTCCGGGAAGACATCTGGATACTCATTCACTACAGGGACTTCTTCCAAGGACTTGGCTTCCATGCTGAATACCATCGGGTTTGCTCCACTTTCCCGGGTATGACAGGTCACTCGGACTCCCTCTGGGTTTGTTAGATGGACTACCTTGTCCGTACAACCTATGAGGCCATTGTGTTTGCTCAGCCAATCCATTCCAAGGTTCACATCTATCCCTTCTGACTTAAGTACTACTAGATCTGCTAGAAACTCTACCCCACTTAAATTAATCCTCACCCGTAGACAACCCAGTTGACACCTGATGTCTCCTCCGGGCGTCCGGGTTAATAGGGGTGTCTTTAGTAGTACTGTAGGTATTTTATGTTTCTCCACAAAACTCGAGGATATAAATGAGTGTGATGCTCCGGAATCAAACAGTACTGTTGCAAGAGTTGAGCTGACTAGGTACTCACCGAGCACTACACCCTGAGCTCCTTGAGCTTCCTGCGCGTCGATGTGGTTGACGCGGGCTCGTCCAAAAGATTGCTGGGGTTGCCTCTGCTGGTTGCTGTTGTTGGCGTTGCCGCGGAGGGGCATTCGGTTGGCACCGGTCAGCACTGGCTTGGGTCCGTTCACTGTGTTGGAGAAAGCTGACGTAGCTGGCTTGTTCTTGGCATAAGGACAGTCGGCGATGAAATGACCCGTCTCCCGACAGTTGAAGCATGCCCTTACATTGCTATTGTTGTTGGTGACCTGGCTTGCATTACTCTGAGGGGCCCTCATGGTGTTCTGGCTCCTGAGCTGTGTGTTAGGGGCCCGTGGTCCTGTCACTTGAGACTGAGTTCTGTACTGCATTGGGGCTTGGGACCTTGGTGCGTTATAGCTGAAGCTTCTGGGCTTCTGGAAACGATCCTGCTGGCGTGACTTGCTCTCCAGGAACTTGCGCTTGTTATCCTTTCTTTCATCAATCTTGGCCTTCTTTGTAAGGATTGCTGAAAGGACCGTGATGTCGCCTAGAGGGGGGTGAATAGGCGCACCTACAAATTTTCACTCAAACGCAGCGGATAAAAATCACTGTCTGCCAAACCTGGAACTTCCGGGTTTCAAATCCGGAACTTCCGGATTTGGGCTAGACAGTGGGTGAAATCGGAACTTCCGGGCTTGTCAATCCGGAACTTCCGAGTTCACTCAGAACAGAGTGAACACAATAGGAGTAGTGCTAATAAATGAATGTAAATTCAAACCCCAATTGTAGAGTCAACTCAGAGAAGTTCCTTGAGCAGATTCACCTGCACAAACAAAACAACAATATCTCCAAAACACAACTGTCTAAAGGAGGGCTCCTCAAATCCACAAAACAAATGTAAATGCAAAGAACACAAGGATTTGTTTTACCGAAGTTCAGATTCACCCCGTGCACCCACGTGTGAATCCTAGTCTCCATTGAGGAAGCTTATATCGACCCCAAGGTCAAGCTATCTCCTCCTTCCACTATATGACCATGCGCCCTCGTGGCACAAGATCGGTGCTGCAACAAACTTGCCGCTGCTCACCACAATCCTTGGGAGCTAGCTGGCGACGCCTAGCCGTCTAGGAGGCTTCACCTCCAAGAGTAACAAATGCGAATCACACAAATCACGGCTAATCTCAAGTGCTCAAGGTTTGATGTGCTCTCTAGTGTTCTCAAGCAATCACTCTCTCAACCCAACTCAAGGATATACACTAATCACACAATCTCACAAAGAGAGGTTGGGGAGAGCTCAACTATGGCTACCAAGCTTCTTGGGACGACCAGCAATCAACAGAATGGAGCCTGGAACAGCAGCCCACCAAGGAGGGGGCTAAAGGGTATAAATAGCTGGTCCCAACAAAACTAGCCGTTATGTGACAGTTAGAACCCGGAACTTCCGGATTATACAACCCGGAACCTCCGGGTTTTCAAACCAAGTAGCCGTTAGTACTATGTGTGCCAAATTCGGAACTTCCGGATTCTAAATCCGGAACTTCCGGATTTGCCCTAGCAGCAAAGTTAATATGTGTACGTGAGGCTTTTGTGTCTCTCTCAACTCACATGAGTTACTTGAGCACTGAGACTAAACCAAAGACCATTGTGATGCATTCCTCTTGATAGTACGGCATACCTAAACTCAAGATCAAAGATAAATTACATTCCAACTTCTTGAGCTTCCTTTTTTTTATTATCCTATGCCGTGTGTTGATCAATCACAATCTGAGGTGTGCATCCAACTTGGCTTCTTTACATTGAGCACATCTTCCTTGAGCTAGTGACCTTGAACCTTTATCCTTGAATGAAATCCACTTCTAGTTCAAGTCACCATCTTCACAACAAGATTCTAGAAAGATTGATACTTGCCAACATGAACACCACACATGACCAAGATTCTTCAAGTTGAACCCAAGGAACGTTTCGTCACCCTAGCATTGGTTCCTCGGCACAACCACAATTGCCCTTCTCCAAACTTAGTACCTAGAAACCCATTTCCGAATTCCAACTCTTCATCCTTGCATCACATATAGCTTCATGTACGCTTGTATCACAATTAACTTACAATGAAATCTATTTTTGATCCACAAGCAATTTTTCTTCTCTAATGAATGACACTTGTCAATATGAAATTCTTCATGTCTCTTAGAATTCTTGGACTTGATCATTATCGGTTTCTTTGATCATGCCAAGCCTTTACTTACATAGCCTCTAGAAACACGCCTTTCGATCCCATCCATTTATCCTCAAGAGCCCTCTTGAACTCACATTGATTTTGCCATTACAATGAATATCATTTCTTTCATGCTAGCTTGATCATCAACTATCTCATACATTCCTTATGACAAGTTTCTCCAATTGTGAGACTATGCATAAGCATACACCTTTGTCTCATTCACAATACCTTGGCTTGTCATTTTGAATTCCACTTACGTCAACAAGCTTCATTTGGATATACTAATAAATTCATTATCGTTGATACATATCCCAATTTCCATGGTAGCTGTTGCTTGTTAATATTCTCATACTAGAACATGTCATTCATCTTGTCATATGAGCATGTGTCTTGAATCTTGATTCATTTCATCACATAGATTACAATTGTGTTAATCAATTCCTGCTCATATACTCAACAAGATAGTTAACCCTTTAATCGTGGTGTCAATCAATCCACCAAAACACACTAGGGGCCAAGATGCTCTTTCAATTGCCTTGTTCATCAAGGTGTTGAAGTCAGGATAGATCTGAGGGGTGAGCAGGGTCCTGAGTTCTGGGTTTAGTCCCTTTTTGAACATATCCTGCTTTTTCTCGTCGTTGTTCACTTCTTCGGGTGCATAGCGAGCCAACTCCATAAACTGGTGGGTGTACTCCTCCACCGACATACTCCCTTGCTGAAGTGCTCGGAACTCATCTGCCTTGCGCTTCATGGTGGCCGAGGGGATGTGATAACGGCGGAACTCCCTCACGAATTCATTCCAGGTGATGGTGGTGGCATCTCTGGCAGCAGCGCAGTAATTTTCCCACCAGGCTAAGGCAGTCCCGGTGAGTTGATGTGCTGCCAGGAGGACTTTATCTCGATCCTGGCACCCAAACGGCTCGAGTTTCCTCTGGATCACGCGGAGCCAATCATCTGCATCCAAGGGGTTGCTGGATCCGGCAAAAGTAGGTGGCTTGGCCCTCAGAAAAGCTGTAAGCTTGTCATTGAAGGTCTGCTCTCGTGACTGCCTGTTCACTAGAGCATTGGCCAGTGTCTCCAGTATGAGAGTCTGGTTTTGGATTATTTGTGCCAGGTCCATGAAGGGTGGTGGTGGTGGTGGTGGCAGCTGTGCATCATGATTTTCTCCTCTGCCCTGGCTCACTTCTTGTTCTTCCTGAGGGTGGTTTTGCCCGTTAGGACGCACTCCTGCATCAGCAGCTGCAGGGTCCCTGACACGGGAGGCCCTCGTGACGCTTCGAGAAACCATCTGCAGATTGGGTAGGGTTTTTGTGAGATTGAGATTAGGTGATGTTTAAGCTGTTTAATTCGTAGCTTTGAAAAGACAAAATTAACCTTCTGCCAAAAGGCACACACACAACATGCACACAACAAGGCAAACAAGCAACCTTCAAAAAAAGCGAGGCAGGGTACAACACGGGGACACATCTAGAACGCGTACTACACGTCCGGGTACAGGTTCAAACTAGGGATACAACTTAAACCGAAAGGGCTAGAAGGGTACAACAACAGGGTAGGGTTGGACATTCTACTCGCGTGGCGAGTCTTCTTCTGGGGCGGTACGTTCTTCCGGGGAAACAAACGGCTCGCCGTCCTCCGGGTTTCCGTTCTCTTGGGGCTGAGCAGCAACTTCTCTTTCTCTGACAGCAATAGACCCTTCGGGGTTCTCGGGTGGGGCTCGAGGGCTTCCGAAGAGCGTTCCCCATCCTATGACGGGTGTCCCAAGTAGAACATGGTCTTCTCCGATGGCCGGAACTGGGGTCCCACTTCTGGTCCATTCCTGCATGCGCCGGTCTCGGGCTTGTCTGAGGCTCTCTTGTGCAACCGCTTCACTGCTGATCGCGGCTGCGGCTCTTGCCTCGGCTTGGGCTGCTCGGACTTGTTGGAGCCTCACCGCGAGTTCAGCTTGCTCAGCGCGATGGGTCTGCTCCCTCAGCAGGTGGGCTTGTTCATCGAAGAGCTGATCCAAAGCGGCTAGGTAGTTAGCCACTTGGTACAAAGGGTCCTCTTCATGGCGGCGTCGTTCCAGACTCCTCATGCGAGCTTCCCAAACAGGGGTTCTGATGGCCGGTGGGAAGAACCTCATTGGTGTAGGTGCTAGGTGTTCTTCGAAAATCCGGCACAGGTAGCGGAGTGTCTTTCTGATGGCCAAGGGATAGGTGTCTTGGTGCCTAAACCCTGTAGCGGTCACTCGCCAGGACTGGATGTTGGGGTAGCGATCACTTCTGGCGATGACTAGGATCACCCTGCAGCGGAGAGTGCCATGGTGTTCGTACTCTCTGCTGTAGTACCTTGGGCGTTCCGTGACGCCAAGGCTCTCCAGGGCGTTGATCAACAGGCTGGGGAAGCCAGGTGCAGCTTGGCAGTCGCCCTGGGTCCATCCTTCCTCAGCCATCTGAAAACAGAGATGGAGTAAAGATCTTGCACAAATATTTGAGGTACACCAAGGGAGTGGATGACATTTATGATTGGCAACATGGTGGGGTATAAACTTTATGGATACACGATAATTTGAGCAAAGGTTCCAGCTTAGAGGCTACTTCTATCATGGGGATTCTTTCTCAATCCTAAGGGAGCGCTTCTTCAGTGGAAGGTACTGATCCATCAAGTCATCCTCAGTCTGAGTCCCTTTATCCCAGTGAGTTTCTTCGGGTTCTTCTTCCTCGGTCTGAGTGCCAACGTCCCAATGGGTTTCTATGGGTTCTTCTTCTTCGTCTTCCTCTATCCATCCACCTATTCCCCAGCGAGCCTCGTACCTCCGCATTCGTGATTGGAGAGCAGCTAATGAGTCCTCGGCGCGTGTGGCTCTTGCCTTTTGCTCTTCTAGTTCCGCTTCTTTTTCATCCATTTGGACTTGGAGGGCAGCCAGGGAATATTCGGCGTGTACGGTTCTTGTCCGTTGTTCTTCCAGCTCCTGGGTTGCCTTTTCTGCTCTGCGGACTTGTTGCTTTAGTTGTGCTGCTTGCTCGCGGTAGAGCTCATCCAGGCCGGTGAGATAGATGGATAGGTGGGATACTGTGTCTTCCAGATCTTCTTCTTCCCTTCAGAGTCCTCTCATCCGGGCGATCCAGGTGCGTCCTCTTCCTTCAGTTGGCGGGAAGAACCCCATAGGAGTCCGCTGAAGGTGATGCTTGTAGATCATTCGGAGCCGTCTCAGGGCTTTACGGGCGGCTTTTCGATAGGTATCCGGGAAACGGAATCCAGTGGTGGAGATGAACCAAGGGTCCACATCGGGGTAGCGGGTGCTCCTTGCTATGAAGATCATCAAATCACACCGAAGAGTGCCCTTGGAGTCGTACTCTCGATAGAGAAACTCTGGCGGATCCACAACTCCAATGCGTTCCAGGCTGAGTATCAACAACTTAGGAAGGCCGGGCTCTGCGAAACAGATTCCGCCGATCCATCCATTGTCAGCCATCTGGAACAGGGCAAGAACCAAAGGTAAGTGTTTGTGTGAGGAAAGGATTAAAGGTAGAAAAGTCCTAAGGTGAAAGGTCCTGAAAACGGGTTTAGCTCCTAGGGTCACGTCCTACGGCCAACCTACGGCTCTGATACCACCTGAAGCGTCCCCTCATAAGAGAAGACTTAAATGTGATACAATGCACCAGTCCCAGGAGGCTGATGCCACATTTATTACATCAGATGGTTCAAAACCGTACAAACCTTGGAGGACACTCGATACAGATAATGATAATGATTAACCAAGCTACGACATAACACCAGACCGCGAACCACATAGGGTCTACCACGGGCTCAGAGTACTGCGACAGCAGAGGCATCTCGACAGGGCCGGTACCACAGGCAAGGTTGGGTGTAGAACGAAAACCCTACTCAGCGTCGTCTGGCACGAAGTCTGGGTCTTCTTCTGTAAAAAGGTAGAGTGGGGTGAGTACAAACATACTCAGCAAGTCCAACCACACCCACGGAGGGGTTATAACAGAATAATATGCATAGGTAAATCAAGGATAAGGTTACGGCTTAATTTGCAGAAAAACGACATTTTATGCAGGGGCTTATTTTACATAAAACCTTATAGAAATCAGTTTTTACATTAACACGGAGTTCAGGTTTTAAAACTGCTACAGGACTCCCCGTCCGTCGTAGCACACGGCACGACTGCCGGAAACAATTCCAAAACAACTCACACCAGCCCATCCCAAAGAAACACTAGTTATGTGACCACACCGTAACTCGCCCAACACCGTGGGCACGGACTATTCGAATAGATTCTTAACTCTGCAGAGGTGTGCAACTTTACCCACAAGTAGGATACCACAACTCGAACACCGTCGTGTCGGTGTAGATCCCAACATAGCCATTACCCACCATAGCTAAGCCTGACTAGCCATCACGGGATGCACCAAGGGGTCATTGACCGTTCACTTAGGTATAACCAGGCATAAGTCACTCGGGGCTTACCCCTTTTCCTCAGTCACCCGTTGCTCTCAGCTCTCCTGATGGCTACCACACCAACTAGTGGGATTTATGCTACGCCGTTGCCCATTCAACGGTCGAGTGGTTTGCACGATAGTGGAGTTAGGTGAGATGACACACCAACTCGGTCCTTAGACACGACAAGATGGATATCTCTCTCCTTTGCCCCGCCACACAGGCGTAAGCACACCCATCGGCAATTCACGCAGAAATGCCGTCCATCCCGTGCAAACTTTCTTTACAAAAACACCACATTCATCCCATCCCACACGCACACATTTTCTTTATAAAAGAAATCGTATTATGAGTAAAGTCCTAAACGTTCTAATATCGATTAACGTCCAAGCAAAATCAGACATTAATCTAGGTGGTCAAGGAATGGTCATCACAAATCAAGGGGTGGCTATCCAACCGTGTTTTCATGCAAGCAAAACATATGCAATTTTATAAAGCAGGCCATTGGGTTGTGTTTATAAAAACTAGGACAGAAACATGCATCGAAGGATGGGATTGAACTTGCCGTCTTCGAAGCCTTCGGGGAAGTCCTGTCCTTCGAGCTCGGGGTCGCGGAACTGGTCCTCGTTCACTTGCTCACAGTACTGCTCGTTGACGGGCTCTCCTTCGATCACTTCGTGGTCTACAGCGCACACAAACAAGCACTCAATCAAAACAGGATCTATCGTTGAGCTCGAATCGGAATCACATAAAATATGGAGATAGAAGTGGCATGGTAAGGCCAAAACTTGGTTAAGTGAGGCGTGGTAAAGTTTCGGGTTGATCAGAGGTCGTTTGTTACATGAAATGATAGGTTTTATAAGGGTTTGTGGGTCAGATAAAGGGTCAGGGGCCTAGTTGTAATTAATCTGGAGGAGGTAGGGGCCTATTAGTAATTTCTAGAAATTTCTAGGGTTAATCTAAAAGAGTCAGGGTTTTATTTGTAATTAAGTTCATATGGTAGGGGTTTGTTTTGAGAATATAACAAAAAAAGGGTTTAAATATAAAAGGGGCTTAAAAGGGTGGGGTCTCTTTACTGATTAGAGGGAAGTGGAGGGGGCTCTTGGCAAAAACGCCATCCTCTTCCTCCTCCCGTCGGCGTGGAACAGAGGAGGGGGAGGGGGCCTCTGCGCCGATCAATCCCGGCGGCCAGGGGCTCGACGGCGGCCCGGGACAGGGGGAAAAGAGAGAGGGTGGGGAGGCGATTCGATCCCCGGCCTCACCTCGTGCTAGGGTGGCGCGCAGAGGCGGGGTGACGGGAGCAGGCGGCGGCGGCGAAAGTGGCTGCGGCGGCGGCGCTGCGGTCTAGGAGTAAGGGCTAGGGTTGGTGAGTGCGGTTGCGGGGATGGCCGGGGAGCTCGGGGGCTCTTTTATAGCCGAGCTAAGGCGGTGGAGGTGGGTGGCGGCTCGGCGAGGCTTGCGGGCGGGAGTAATGGCGGGCGGCCGCGTTGGGTTGTTGCGGAGCGGCGTGCAGCGGCGAGGGCGTCGAGGCCGCCCACTGTGGCACGTGGAGGAGAAGGCTGGGCGCTGGCCTTGGCGCGGGCGGCGAGGCGGCGGCTCTGCGGTGGCACTGCTGCTAGGCAACGCGCGGCGCGGCGGCTGCACGCGGGCACAGGGCGAGCGGGACCGAGGCGAGGTGCCAGCGGCGGCCGTCACGGCGTGCGGCAGGGCGGTGATGGCGGGGCGCCGGTTAGGCGGCAGCGTCGTGGCGCGCAGGGGCAAGGCGGTGCGGCGCGTGCGCGCGAGCGGCGCCGAGCGGGGCAGCGAGCTCGTGCGCGCAGCAGCGCCTCGCGCGGCGAGGGCAGCAGTGCGCGTGCGCGTCCACGAGGCGAGGCGTGGTGGAGGTGGCCGGGGTGCAGGGGCGCTCACGCGTGCGCGGCGGCGCCGATTCGGGCGAGCGTGCGCCGCTCGGTGTGCCTCGGTGCGTCGAGCGCGCGCGGGTGTGCGTGGGTGCGCACGCGTAGGCGTGCGTGGGGAGCAGCGTGTGCGCGCAGGGAGTGGGTGGAGCGCGAGCTGGCGGCCGTGGCGTGGCGGCGTCGCGGCCAGGGGGGCCGGGGCAGGACGGAGAGGGAGCAGGGAGTGAGGGGTGGCGCAGGGTGCGGCTCGGGAGCGAGCGGGAGCGAGGTAGAGGAGGGAGAAAGGAAGGAAGGAGAGGGAAAAGAGAAAGGAAAAAGAGAAAAGGGAAAAAGAAATGGGAAAAAGGAAAAGGAAATAGAGGAAATGAAAATGGGAGGGAGGGAAAAGAAAAAGGAGGGAGGGGGGCGGTGCGCGCCAGCGGCGACTGCGACCACGGTCGGCCACGCGTGGCATGTGGGCCGCGGGAGGTGGGGAACGCGGTCGGAGGGAAGAGAGGAAAAAGGAGAGAGGGAAAAGGAGGGGGCGGGATTCGCGGTGGCCGGTCACGACGCGTTGCGTTTGATGGGAAAGGATGGGACGCGGATTGAATTCGGGTGTCGGGTTGTTCGGGAGAGGTTCTGGGAATTAGGGTTCAGGGTTTGAGTCGAGCTCAACGACAAAAACAACTTTAGCGCATGATTTATTTTTGGTGAGTTTTCGGGATGTTACAGTGGAGATGTGCGAGACGAACAGCACAAACTCCCCGGCGTGCAGGTTGCCGAGGGGAACCGAGCCTGCTCGTATCCCCCAAGCAGTCTCCTAAGCACTCCACCCAAGCAGGCGACGCACTGTGCTCAGCTCTTCTTCAGTCTGGAAACGGCGGGGATGAGCAAGGGATGCCATTTCTCCAAGGAGGTGAGGAGCAATCTATGCGGGGGAGTAAGGGGTGAGGAAGCTCGAAGACAAAGGGGCGCAAAGGTTGTTAAGTAAGAGGGCGAATGCGGGAAAGTAACCACGGTATGCGGTTCGCCCCTTTATGTAGCCTGACCCAACCGGCGCGCCCCGGAACCGTCGCTGGAACCCAAGCGACACCCGCACCTGGTGTTAACCGCCCAGTCCATAACAGGGGGGCCCAGGCCCGCCTGTCAGGGAGAGCGGGTATCAAACAAATGTGTGAAAAGGCGGGATCTGAACCGTCGCCCGCGCGCGAAGCGAGGCGGAAGCTGAGCTGACGTGCGCGTATTAAGCGCTGGCATGACCAAGCTTTTCGGGAACTGTGCCGGTAGTAAATATCCCATTTACTCTGGCCGCAACAATGCCGAGCATCGCGTGCATGACTAGGAGAACCACTGTGCGTGGGGGCCACAAGTCAGTAAGCCGTTGCGATGTGATGAGGTAGCAACCAACCCGATGGATGGTTAAAGCCGGTCAAGACCCTTGCAGTGAGAGGCTTCAAGTTATGCAGGGCCAAATCGCAGTAGTGGCTCCACCTGTGGGTTCGAACTTCGAACCTCCCCCAAGGTGGGCCCGAGGGCTACTGTCGGTACCCTGTAGCAGGGATACCCACTTCTACTGCAGCAAGGCAGGACCCGCGTAGTCATCCGTAACTACGCGGTAAAAGGCGGAGCAACCGGGGGCCACAGGTCAGGCTCTTACCTCACCGGGCCAACGGCCCCGGATCTGCTCCCCGCTCTGGGACGGGTCCGGAGACGCCACGTGTCCCTGAGGAAGGGAAGCTCCGAGCCAACCACCGAGATCCCGGACCTCCCATAGAGGTCCGGGACCTCCTCACGCCCGCCTGGACCTCCCACGCGCGTAGAGCTAACATACCACCGGGGGGTCCGGAGCCACCACGTATTCCGCGGGCGCGGGCGCCAGTCTTCCGCTGGAAGACTCGCCCACCCACCGCATTCAATGCGGGAGGTTGAGGTGTGCTCTGCCACCGCGGCTCACGGGGCAGACTTTGTCAGTCCTCACTGTAGACCGCGTATTACCGAGGTACACAGTGTAGCCGCCTGCGCTGCTCCCGCGCAAAGCCCGTCTGCCGCATTAATTGGATACGACGGCATGACACTTTTCCATCATATCTCCTACGCCGCAAGCTATGCAGCCTGTTCAGCTACGTGGCAGGCGACGCCGCTTGCTACGCCTGGCGCCGTTTCGACAAGACAGCGCCTGGATACGCTGAACAGGGGATTCCAGGAGCAGGCAAGGAAATCCAGGAGAGAGATCTCCTTCGCCTGCGACGCCATAATGTATGAGCAGTACGTTATTTTGTACTGCATCGTTGGGCCCACCTGTCGGGGACCTAGCAGTCATGTACGCGCCTCCCTTGAGATATAAAGGGGAGGCGCTCGCTGCACAGAGGAAGCACTCTAGAGCACACTCAGACACACGCTGGACTCAGCTCCAAGCTGACCCAGACTCGAGCAATACAACACACAGTGGACGTAGGGTATTACGCTCCGGCAGCCCGAACCACTCTAAATTTGCTGTGTTCATCGTGTTTTTGAGCGAGATCGAACTAGTCGCTAGCTAACCCCCGAGTACTCACCCTCAGGGCTTAGGCGGGTGCATTCCGCCACTCGGCTGTGGTTTGCCACACCACGACAAGTATGATCCTTTGTAGCTAATCGAGCATACTCAGAACTTACGGGGTAAAACTGCTTAACTGAACAGAAAAATGGAATTGATGTCTAACAACCCGGAAGGGATGTAGGAGCAAAAAGGAAGAATGATAAAAGCATGACTCAGAATATTGTAGTTGTAGACTGTAGACTATAATCAGGATTCTGGACCACAAAAAGCAATACGGTACCATCATTACTAATACTAGACAACTAGAGCTAAACGAATAGGATTTTAATTCCCAAATGACAAGTTTAACAAACACTACTAGTGCAAGCTGCCTTGTAGGAGAATCTAGACAAAGATCTTTTCTAGTTCGACCAACAAACTAGGTTACCTTTAGCACTTTCTGGGATCAGACAACTATGGAAGACCAAGTGGAGCCTGTTTCCTTGACGTGTAACTATCAAAATGGAGTAAAAGGAATGCAATCTGTAAAGGCCTGTGGCTTTTAAGCTTGGAAAATAAAACCCGAAGTGTGCTATTTTGAAAAATGCGACCTGCTACAGGCAATGTTCTACCCAATCAGATTATCAAAATATTCCAAAGGTGTTACAGAACAGTATAATCAATCTACTCAAGTAACTTCTTTTTGCACCGATCACATTCACAGACAAATATGTCGGCACCTTCAAGGTTCATGAAGTCATATAAAATCCAAAGACAAGATGAGTTCATACTTCACAGCAACCGATGCCAACATAGTTAGGAAAAAAACACAAAATGGGAAAGCGATAGCAGTGTCTTACTAGCTGTGATCTCATACAGTCCCATCATCGAGAATTTAATCTGTATTTAGGCCCTGGTGAACCCAAAACTGTTTAGCCTAGAAGTGAACCATCTGCTACATGCAAAGCTTAGAACCAGCACCTGAAGTCTCACAAACAATCAATCGACGTGGTGGTCGCATGATAATCCACACCTATCCACTGAGTTCTAATCTTCAGATCACACCAACATGCTCATTTCTTTGCCAGTATTACAGTTAGACAGAGAATGGAATGAAGAACTATTTATATTCAATTCATGGAAACAACTAATTCACGTTATGCTGCTGAACCTCAAGGGGACATAAACGCCAGACACCTCCTCTCGCAGCTGCAGGATCAGTACTACTGCAAAGGGATCTTTCTGCAACTATATCACTCACATGTAGGAACAGAATAACTGTAACTGTCTCTAGTGATGGGCCCATTTTGTTATAATTTGTTGCCAAGACGAAGCACCGTCACAAGTAATCGAAAGCTGTGCACCTTTGTTGATCTTAATGAATGAGATTAACCAAACCTAAGCATGGCAATTGGCTGGGCAAAAGATAGTGATGTTGACGCTCCCAGCTTAGACAGAGGGGAAACATTTCTGACCAAATGCGATGGGAAGGAACAGAGGTAATGGTTGGTGGCTTGGTGGGTGCTGTGAACTTGGAAGGCTGGCACTGGTCCAGGTCTCGCCCTCACTCACACGCCCATCCAAAGCCAAAAGAGCGGCCAAAAAGCAACGCCGAGTGAGTCGCCCAAGCAAATTCAGAAATTCCCACTGCAGAACAACTCCTCAAGGATCGCAAAACCGGCTGCGTGATTCAGACATCCACTCGCCCAGCAGCAAAGGCTAATCATCGCAGGGGAAAGAAGCGAATTCCTCAGGAAGTTTTATAAAATTTTCTGGGGAAATATAATTAGTGCAGTGATTAGTCTTACCTGTGGCTGCAGTTACCTGAAAGTGGGAGTGTGGGTTGGGCGCCACCACCACCGCCACTCCACCAAGAAACCCCATCATTCCATATCCCTGAAAGATCAAGCAGATGGGGCTAGATGAGTGCATTCCTTGCAAGTCCCAACCACAACCCAGAAAGCAATTTGGAAAGGAGTGAGGGCAAAGCAACCAAGGTCAAGGGCTTCAGCGCTCAAGGCCGAGACAGTGGAATCTAGGATGATTGCAGCGAAGCGGGGAGGGACAGAGATAGCCACAACTGCAATCCCCATTGCCCCCACTCAGACTTCCTGGTGGTCTGGTGCCTTGCCTCACGTCTGGTTGCTGCATTTCCCACCCCCTTTTCTTCTCACCTCAGAAACCAAACCCCACAGAAATGCATGGGGGGAAATATAAATAAATCCATATAAAGGAGATATCTTCCATACCCTTCTTAAATGCAAGATTTGTGCCGTGGGTATAAATGATGCATATATGGAGGAAACGGACTACCAGAAGTGAACTGTTCCGTTCCTTGGCGTTTTGTTCTCATTCAATAGAGAAAGGGATGTTCAATTGAGTCTTTCCTTTGCGTTTGTACCTTCCCTGTAGCCTTCAGGAGAGTAAATAATCGCACCTTCTCTCACACTGGTGCTCTTTTTCTTCTTCCTACGTTTTATGTTGACAACAAAGGTTGATCTTCAGGAGGACCTGTTCTTGGTCCGATTCCTTGGAGTGATATACAGTTCTGGGAGTGTGGGTTAGTGTCTTTTGTTTACCAGTTGTCTTCCTGTGATAAAATAGGCAAACCATCAACCCCCACCAGCTCCTTGCGAGCGCTCCCTTGCCTCCTTTTCTGCTCTTGGTGTTCTTGGTGAGACAGAGGGAGAGGCAGAGTTTGTTAGGTAGGAGTTGTGCACTATGGGTAATTGCTGGTTTAAGGGGAATCCATACTTTAACAGGGTTTCCTCCAATGCAACCAAATCAGGTAACGCAGTTCTATCTTGTTAATTTTAGTAGAAAATAAAAGGATGATCACTGATTTTGCTTATAACATCAGTGAACATGTCCACTCCAGTTCTTGCTTAACCAAATTGAGCTATTTCTGAACTGCTGATTTATCTGACAGTTGATCCTATGGATATTCCATGTAATGATCAGAGGCTTTTTTTATATATAGAAATTCTTACTTCTTGTTCATTGGGAACCGATTTTACGAAATTTTCTGAATCATTTGCGCCTGTATTTCAGTCTCCACATATAACGTGCTATTTGTTTGCTGTAGAATCCCCAAAAATTCAGAGCCCATCGGAAAGAATTGAAAAGGAAGATAGCCGGCTGCCATCCAACCCAAAAGAGGTGGAGGCGCTGAGAAAGGATACAGCTCGCAACCCTTTGATAGCATTCACATTTGAGGAGCTCAAGAGAATCACCAAAAATTTCAGACAAGATTCACTACTAGGGGGTGGTGGATTTGGCAGAGTCTACAAAGGGTTCATCACCAAGGATCTCCGCGAAGGTTTAGAAATAGAAGAGCCCCTGAGAGTTGCCGTTAAGGTCCATGACGGTGACAATAGCTTCCAGGGCCATAGGGAGTGGCTGGTGACTAACCTGACTTTTCTGAATATAGAATGCTAAAAGCATGCTTCTGTTCAGCTGTATCTTTTTTTTTCTTTGCATGCTTCCCTTTGCTGTTTTCCGATTTGAAGTTTTTTTTCATGTTTGCAGGCTGAGGTTATATTTCTTGGGCAACTCTCCCACCCGAATTTAGTGAAGTTGATCGGCTATTGTTGTGAAGACGACCACAGGGTTCTTGTTTACGAGTTCATGCCCCTGGGAAGTGTGGAGTCTCATCTGTTTTCAAGTAACTCTGATCCTATTCTTTACACACTGTTGCTTGATTTTCTAGAGTTTGTTGTCATTTTGTCATAACATTGATTATAGTACATCCGCACATGACATTCACAAAAAGTTCTCATACTCAAAAATGAAGATGAAAAGGTATTATCCCTTCAGAAAGAGCATAAAACCATCCTGAACTAGCATTACTTAACTGCATTTCAGCATTGCATCAAGTGGCAGCAGTGTCCATTTCTGCATTACCTATGTGGTCACTTTGTAATATCATTTGTTCATTTGAGATCAATCACTGTATTCTAATCATACTTTTTGAAATATCTGTACTTGTAATACAGGGGTGATGGTGCCACTTCCATGGCCGACCAGAATGAAAATTGCACTTGGCGCTGCAAAGGGACTTGCTTTTCTGCATGAAGCAGAGAAGCCCGTCATCTATCGGGACTTTAAGACATCAAACATATTGCTAGATGAGGTAGGTTCAGTTTAAATTTACTTGATTTTTGAGACATGTCAATACCAGTCTTTGTAAACTAAAATGCAAGAAACAATGGGAAAATACACATAGTAAATTACTGTCATTAATTTTGTTGCGAGAATGGAAACAATGGTTTCTTGCTTAACGTCTTATTTGATTTCACAAAAAATAATTTACAGGAATATAATGCGAAACTATCCGATTTTGGGCTTGCAAAAGATGGACCAGTCGGCGACAAGTCCCATGTTTCAACTCGTATTATGGGTACTTACGGTTATGCAGCGCCAGAGTACATCATGACAGGTAATGGGCTCCTTACAATCTGCTTCTAACTCAAGAATTAGGCTAGCTACAACGAACTCACAGAGTGGGTTTCAGAAACAAGGTCTAGTGGTCATGATCTAAGCCTGAACTTTAAGCAAAGGAAATGAATTCTGAATCTTTATACTTTGCTAGGCATCTAATTCAGCACTGTACCCTTGGTTCCCAAAACCAATAAGCCAATGTGGTGTTCTTTTGCAACTCCAGGGCATCTCACGGCGATGAGCGACGTCTACAGCTATGGTGTAGTACTCCTTGAGCTCCTCACAGGCCGGAAGTCGCTGGACAAGTCCCGGCCGGTCAGGGAGCAGACGCTGGCCGACTGGGCATTCCCGTTGCTGACGCATAAGAAGAAGGTGCTTGGCATAGTAGACCCGAGGCTTGCTGAGGACTACCCGGTGAAGGCTGTGCAGAAGACGGCGATGCTGGCATACCATTGCCTTAACCGCAACCCAAAGGCTAGGCCGCTGATGCGCGACATCGTCGCCACCTTGGAGCCTCTGCAGCAGCTGGAGGAGAACCCCAGTGACATTCTGGCCAGTGCCACTTGAAGTGCTCACTTGACTTCAACACAGCTCAGACGAACAGAAAGTGCCATGTACTACTTGTTACATATGGGTGACGTTGATAGTGGTTAGCTAATGTTCTTGATATGCAGGTTATTTCTTGATTGTTTAATCCATGAAGACACGAGTTTTTGCTGAGCAGGAAGTCAGTACCATAGTATCTCTTTCCCTCTCTGTGGATTTGGATGTGTACCCAGCCCTGCCATGGCGAGTTTCGACGATTCAGATGTGGGCAAGTTTGTGTGTAATTTTCAGTGTGTGATGCCCACAGCTGCAGCATGCCGGCCACAGTGTGTAATCTATATAGCAATGTGTAGCTCATGATCTACGTATAATGAGTAATGTAGATATATTCCTTGGTTATGCATGTTTTTTCATTGGAATTAAAAGGTCATATGTTATATATTCGTTGTTGAAGGGATGTAGTTCTACCACCTATCACTGGATCACAGCTTTTGTGTTTATTTGGTCATTGAATCCCACCCACTTAAGATTGCCGGTGCTCACCATGAAGAGGATGACAAGACGGAGGAACATCCAAGAAATTGTTATGGGACGACATTCCGTTGAGCCTATGCTCCCCATTTCTCATCCTCTAAAGATTAGCCATTCAGCGTAATTACAACCTCATGTCTGCTTAGCGTGAGTATGCGACGATGTGTAAGCAAACTCTATTTTCTTCTTCTTAATACAAAGAAGCGCAGCTCTCTTGCGTTTTCGAGGGAAAAAAAAGATTAGCTATTCAATTCAATTCTTTCATGTTGTTTTGGAAATGTCTCTGTAGACCATAGGAACCGCCTCTCGAACTACTTGCAAATGATGACATATTTTGGTTTTTTGGATGTTATACTGATGACACAAAAATTACGCCTTGCAGCCTTATTTGCGTAAACTTGTGGGCACACGCCTTCAAAGCGCCAAAGCATCGTGCCGCCTCGTCTTGCCTCTGCTCGCGGGGTCGGTCCGGCCTCGTCTCCGACGCAATCCGGTCCTGGAAACCATTCCCCCCAAATCCTCCGCGATCGACCAAGCCTGTTCGGTTTGCTGTCCTTTTCTGGCTGATTTCACTGTAGCAGCCGATGCAATAGCGTTTGTGAGATGATGTGGCACTGTAGCAGCTGGTACCTGTATGGCTCGGGTACGTACATTACGTGTAGGTACTGTAGGTACTGTACCACCGGCCAGCCATCCGAACACGGCCCAAGCGATGAAGAACCCTAACCCTCCTCCCCCGAGGCCCTCCGCCGGAGGCAAGCCCCCCGCGGCCATGGCGCCGCCCCGCAAATCTCGCTGGGGTCCGCTGCCACCGGGCTCTGCCGGCGCCGCCCCGGCCGGAGACAAGGCCGCGCCATCGACCTCCGCCCGCACCCCGACCCCCACCCACCCGGCAGACTCCAGGCGCCACCCGGCTCCTCCCGCGCCGGCCTCGCACGCACCGCGCAACCCCGCGTCGCCGGCGGCCGCGCTCCGGCCGCCGCCGCAGGCGGAAACCCCTCCACCGCCCATGTACGACTTCCACAACCTCGACCGCCGCACCATGCTCCTCGCCGACGGCACTGTCCGCACCTACTTCGCGCTGCCCCCCGACTACCCCTTCGAGCCCGCGCCCCTGCCGCCCCTCCCGCACCACCTCCTCTCCCGCGCCGGCCCGGATCTCTGGCATCCGCATCAGCCGCCGCAGCCGCAAATGTCCATGCCTATGACGATGCAGATGCCGCCGCACGAGGCTAAGCGCAAGCACCCCGCCGACCAGGATGATGGCTTCCCGAGGCACCCCAAGCAGCCGCGGTTTGACGCGCCGCCGCATCACCCCCCGCAGCTGTCGCCACATGCCGCGGTGGACCGGCACGCGCTCAGAAGAGCGTTCCTCAAGTATGCCAAGATGCTGAACGAGAGCTACGCGCAGAAGCGGAGCTACCTCGAGGGCGGTCGTGTCCCGTGCCTCGCCTGTGGCAGGTTTGGTGATCCCACATCACTTGCTGCCTTCTTCCTGTCAAGCTTTCTAGTATCATTTGTGGTCAAGTTCCTGTGTTGGTTTCTTGCTATTGTTGAGCTCACACTTACACTTTGACGCACTATGACTTTTCCCCATCTATTTCCTATGGCACTGATTATGTTATGTCTATGTCTGGCTGGAGAAATTTACCTTACAGTATCGTCCTGAAAAATTTGCTGCCAAGTGATGTCTTTCTTTTGTATATCATGTTGCATAATTGCTATGCGCTTTGGATAGGCAGATTTCTCTGTGGGTGAAATGGTGAACACAGACTAACACTTGGCTATCAGTTAGCAGTGCTAGGAGTGGCGATGTTCACATTGTCTTCTGTATCACTTAGTTTTATCTGCTACTGATGTTGCAATTGCTAGATATGTCTAACAATATATTCTCTGTCTTTCGCTAATTGTTATAATGCCATCATTACTCCAAGAGTTACATTTGTGTTACGACTTACGAGTTTATCTTTTCCATTGTAAGAGTAATATCATATTCTAGTCATCAAGCGGACCATATATTTATCATCAATGCCTTATGCTTGTCTTTTTATTTCGTAATTACCTACTAATGAACTTCCTCTCGACATATTTTGTTGTCTCTATTTTGTACCCACTGAAGATTGAAGTAAAGTGGAATTTTACCTGTGTGATCAGAAGTCTAGATAGAAGTATAAAACTGCAGTGATTTCCTTGTCTGCCTTCGGCACCTAATATGAAACTGCATGCTTCCTTATTCCTTATTGGGATATTTTTAATATCCTTGCAATTTAATAAGAACAGCATTGGTGTGTGAGGTTTTCTGAGTGCAGTGTTCTGAAAATAAATCTAATGTATTACTGTATATCCTGCTTCACTTCTTGCGAGTTATGTGTGGTGGGAAGGGCAGATTGAGTAGATTTGCAACTAGTATCTTTCTTCATTGCTTGCTTGATTGCAATTGTGTGCTTGTGAATGTTCTTTTTGATCTAGTAGCAGGATTTTATTTTATTTTTTGTTTGTATTTTAAGATCTGGACATTTTGCTGATTATGATATAGCCTCATGCAGATTTTTTTTAGGCTGTGGTGTGTATTTTTCATTTGTTCATGATTGCCTACGATCTAGTGCCAGAAGTAGCCTATCTCTATCCAGGAATACTACGTTAGGCTTAATTGCTCGTATCCTTGACTTCAGTGTCACTCACGCTTTTGTACTTTGTATTGCACTATTGCTGCCTTGTTGCTTGTTGTCATGATTCCTGGAAGAATAGTCATTAATTTTTCCTGACCAATATGGATTGATGGTCTCGTCAGGAAAATTCCTAGGGTTTTAAATTCGGCATTTATGATCTGAATTTTTTCTTTCCCAACATAACTCAGGCACCAGTTTTCTGAAGCATTCACTTGTTTGGGCTTCTGATAGTGCTACCATACTTAGCAAATATGTGTATGTTTGAGTGTTAAATGCTTTGTGCGTCAACCAATAGCTTTATATGCTATTTTATAATTGTTTCTCCTGAAATTGTGCCTCTTCATTTCCTGTTATTGTTTGTCATACCATTCATTATTGGTCTGTTTTGCATGATGCCATACCGTATCAAACTTATTCCATGGTTGATATGCTAGTTGCAATATTCCTAATTCTAGCTTTGCATGTAAACCTTGTTCTCTTTTTGTTTTTCTCTCTAATATTGTCAATAAGGCCTCTGGCTTCTAGGATTCATATTCAACCCTCACAAGGAGGATACCCCTGCCCACATCATATTCATATTTGTCGGTACCTCTGGACTAGGGTACCCCTTCTTGCTATGTCAAGACTCGCGTAGTTATCTGTAACTACGCCCTAAGGAGCTGAACCGGACCCCTGGGGTCCGCCTCCACCACACCGGACCAACAGTCCCGGACCCGCTCCCCGCTCGGGAACGGGTCCGGTGTCACCACGTGTCCCGAAGAGGGGAGCGCTGAGCCAAAACAGCCGGGGGGCCCGGACCTCTCACGGGGTCCCGGACCCCCATATACTATCCGGACCCCTCAGCGGGGAGGGAGCAGACACCCCGCCTAAGGGGGTCCGGAGCCGCCACATGTCCGCAGGCGCAGGCACACGCGCGGCCACCTAGCTTTCTCGGGAAGACTCGCCCACCTACCGCATTCAATGCGGGAGACGTTAAGTGCGCTCTGCCACAGCAGAGCCGAGGAAACTTTTGCCAGGCTGTACTGCTGATCGCGCGTTACCAAGGCGCGCAGTACAGCCGCTGGCACCACCCACGCCACGTGCGTCAGTCTGCTACGCCAGTTAGACACGACAGCTCGGCAACGGAGTATCATAACACCTACGCGGTAGACCCAACAGTCTACGCCGCAACCTACACTGCCTCAACGGGCGCCTCGCCGATGGGACAAGTGAAGACTCCCTTCAGTCAGAGAGTCTACAATGCAATGAAGCGTATCCGGAAAGAGATTCTCAACCACCGTAGCACCATTAGTGACTTTTTTATAGTAAAATATACATCCTTGTTGGGCCCATCTGTCGGGATCCAACGCCTGTGTACGCGTCCTCCTTGCGCTATAAAAGGGGGATGCCCGCTAGAGAATGACTCAGGGCCGAGAAGGGGCTTCTAGAGGCAGAGGATAGACTCATCCACGAACTCTAGAACAATGGAACTCTCAGTGGACGTAGGGTATTACGCTCCGGCGGCCCGAACCACTCTAAATCCTCGTGTGTTCTTGCTTCATGAGTAGATCTGAGGAATAGCTTGCACTTTCCCGAGTAACCACCCTCCGGGATTAGGCGGGTGCACTACGCCACCCGGCTGTGGCCCTCCTCCTTGAGCCACGACAATATTCAACCCCCACGAGGAGGATACCCCTGCCCACATCATGCCCTTCCCATTATGTTTGGTCTAAACTGTACATTCTGCATAGTCACTATTCCTGGTCAAGATGAGCTGTGCATGTGTCAGGCCTTCTATGTCCTGCTCCATCTGCACCTCCATGCTTGCCTTGTGCTGTTCGCAACTAAATTGCACACTATTAGGATTGTGAAGGTTGTCTATACTTTAGAATGATGAGTAGGGCACCTCCAACAATGGAGGGGCCCATGACAGCTTTGTCAGTATTGACATCTAGGTAAGTTAGGATGATGAGGAGCCATCACAATGGATTCATGTGAGAGGAAGGAAGTCGTTGGGTTTGGGTATTTGAATTAAGTTTTTGAGAAGGTAATTCATTTACTGGAAGTTTTCTCTCTCTTTTGAGGTTTCGGGAGAGGTTAAAAGGTGCGAGGACATGACATACCATCGCTAATCACCCAAGCATCTGATTGTATTATTCTAGGAAAGATACATCAAGTTAGTACCACAAATATGTTGGTGAAATATAAGGTGGTACAACCAGAATGTAGAAGCTTGGGGCCTTAGTTGAATATTTTAATATGTTGGAATAATGGAAAATCATCATTGCTTTGTCCTGAAGTGAATTCTTACTGCATGGAGAGGTTCAAATGGAATAATACAGTCTGGCAAAAAAAGGACACCATATTGCATGGAAACCTCCCTTCTAAAGCCCCAGCCAATTTTTCCCTAAATGATTGCCAGCGTGTTGAAAGCATAGTTGACTGTACAGTTGCTGCCTAACTGGATGAAAGAGACCGATAGTTTCCTGATGCAGCAATAGAATCCTTTTTTTTTTCCTCACCTTAAACAGTTTTTGGCATTTCATGTTTTGATTCAAGTTTTATAATGGTATGGAGGTGATTCCTGCCAAAA
Source organism: Panicum virgatum (assembly GCF_016808335.1). NCBI lineage: Eukaryota > Viridiplantae > Streptophyta > Magnoliopsida > Poales > Poaceae > Panicum > Panicum virgatum. The sequence goes on along the minus strand of NC_053144.1, from coordinate 66,923,677 downwards.
ATGGTACTGCATAGGATTTGATTTGGAAACAGCACCCAAGCCCTGGTGCTGACTGCAGACCTAAAACCACTTATTATCAATTACCATATTTTCTGATGGGAGGAACTGTGGTAGATCCATGGTGTGCCCCCAACTGCCTCATTACATATAATCCTTGGAGCACCAGAGCTGTCAAGGAACCTCTATAAGAGTATATCATTTCACCAGTGGCTGAATATTCTAAAATTGTTTTTCCTCGACACGTTGACAGTTATTTTTTTGGCATATAATGATATATATAATCCTATCTTGCTGCTTTATGATACTTTTGCGATATATTTGTTGGGGATTTGTCAGTTGAGATTCTCATTTATAGAGCCTCTTACACTGTATGTGTGATGAAGGTTGTGTTTAGCTAACTAGTTTCCGGCTCCTATCCATTGGATCTTAATTTATTTGTGATTGTGTCTGGTCAATGTGCACCCTTCCAGGTCTTCTAAGGACTTTGCTGATGCACATGGACTTGTCATGCATGCTTACAACCCACCAAATGCAGATTCACTTGTTGATCATCTTGGTTTACACAAGGCATTGTGTGTCCTTATGGGATGGGATTATACAAAAGTCCCTGAGAACTCTAAGGGTTACCAATCTTTACCTGCTGACCTGGTCCGAGAAAGTAGGGAGGACCTTATTGTGTGGCCGCCAACTGTTATTATTCACAATACGGCAACTGGGAGGAAGAAAGATGGTCGCTTCGAGGGTTTAGGGAACAAAGACATGGATAAGAAAATGACAGGTATATTTATATCACAGCTTTTAACTTATGATAATGTAGTGTTTGCATACAAGCGCATGTGGCATATTTGCTTTATAGTTTATACAACACTCAATGTATTTTACTAGCACACTATCTTGATATGCTTACTGCTGTTAAGGAAAGGCATGGTTTTGCTGCTGTTTAGTTTCCTTTAGGTTGTAGACTTGTAGAGCAGCTATTCCTGTGCTGATTAGACATAGTGCCAACTGCCAAGGCAGTGCTTGTGAGGTACATCAGCTGTCCCATAGGTTGCCTCATGCACTGGCATGTAGGATTATAAGTGATGTGGAGGAGAGAGAGGAAGTTGGGGGAAAGAGTGTTATCTCATGATACAACTACCGCATAAACTAGAATCTATTTTTATGAGACGACTGAGAAAACCATCGTACCATATGTCATTGTGATGGATTTATTTTTCTTTCCTTCCACTGAGGCACTGAACCACGAATTAAGGGGACACAGAGATACTATGAGGTAACTAAAAGGACAACCTTATAGTAAGATTGTCTATTAACTTGTTTCAATATCATTTGGGGCTACGTGACAGCTTTAAGATGGCACCATTACCTTCGCCCTTAAATTATGTGGTAATTCGCAGTGGCGGAGCATGACAGGAGCATTTCGCAGATTCCATTAGCTGAGTTAATTTCCACATCTCTAGGAGACCTAGTAGAAGAGAGATGGATGTGAGATATGCGTGCAGCCATGCAAAATTACCATCATACAACACATATATGCTAAACTCTTCAGAAATTTGTGATTGGCAAGGGCCGGATCCCACAGCCTAGTATGGCCCTAACTGGGCTCTGCCAGTGGTAATTCGTTAATTCAGCTTGACCTTAGGATGAGTAATGCTGGGGTTGTTGGGTACCTCTACCCCAAAGTGTTTTATTAGGCTACAATTATAATTGCATCCAATGCTTGATTGGATGGTTTATGTTGAATTTGCAGTCAGGTAGATGTGACTAATTCCTAGGCTACTGCACAGACAGTAAGTTATCATATTTTGTATGCAGCAATTGTTTCATGCCTCTTTGTCCTTGTTACATTGACATGGGGCGTGTAGTATCCTGACCTCAAAGGGGGTCAGTTATATCCTGTCTTGTCAGTTACATGGACATGAGCCATTTGATTGATCTACTTCAAGCAGATTTATTTGCTGTGTTCAGATCTGGAAAGTGACATATCTCTGTGCAATGTTTTGTGTTGCAACCTTTCTAGTTAAGGAAGATTGTAGCAGCACTGTGGGGTTCATATTCATTGCTGAACTAAATAATCTAGTGTAAGCAAAAGCAAAGTAGCGAAGTAGAACTAAATAATCTGGAAAGTTAGAATTAAGCCATATTTGGAGCGGAGACAAAACCACTCGAGAAGTACCGTTCCCATTTATGAAATCATGACTCTGCTAAGCACATATTTTTGGAGTAATGTCATATATATCACAGTAATATTTGCTGTGTCAATCTCGCATCTTTGTTTTCAGAACTAGGGTTTTCTGGTGGCAAGTCGAAGTCCTTATATGGAAAAGAAGGGCACCTGGGTTTGACACTTATCAAGTTTGCAAACAACTCAGCTGGCTTGAAGGAGGCTGAGCGTCTTGCTGAGTTCCTTGAGAGGCAAGATCATGGACGTATAGGTTGGTCACGTGTGCGTGCCACTCATTCTATAAATTCTGATCAGAACCCTTTGTTGGTCGAGACGGATACCAGGACAGGTGAGAGAATGAGGATACTTTATGGGTACCTAGCAATTGCATCCGACCTGGATGAACTAGACTCAGATTCGAGAAAAAGGGCTTTCCTCAAGAGCAGAAGAGAATTAGACCTAAGTGACTAGGATGTAGTCTCTTTTCATAAAGCCCACCTCCAACGTTTTATTTAATTTGCAACAAAGCGTGTATACCTATTTCTGATGCCAAGTCTGTAGATTCATGCTACTGCTGTGCACAAAAGATCTTAGCTTGAATATAATACCTGCAGCTAGGTGGGTTATGGCCACTAGTTCTGGAAACTATATTTTACACGATGTATTTTCTTGCAAGAATCTATGGCTTACTGATTGAATGGTTATCTGGAAGAGTTCTATCGTCGTATTTAAGTATCATTAGCTTGATCAGTTGCTCTCATTTTTCAAGTGTGATGATTTTTTCCATAGAGTATTCCCGGTTGATGGTCTTTTCCATATTGTAGCATTTCCCATATTTCTTGACTTGCATGAAGATTTAAATTTCCCGTAAGAAGGTATTCCATGGCACTTTTGATGTTATCCGTTTCTTTGAATGTTGGCAGTGACAATGTGGTGTGTTTTTCTTTATTTTCCATTCCATAATAGTACTATTAAGTATATTGTTACACTAGGTTGGTCCGTTCTTTTAGGCTTCAGCGCTTTCTGTATTGCTATCTATATTCAGAAATGCTTGTGGTCTTGTGGAAATGTTTGTGCAAAGTTAAATGACAAAACCAGTCAAGTGCCAATTGGTACTACGCTTCTTATTTATTATGTGGGCTTTCTGGTTCCGTAACTTCTGGCAATCAGGAGCTGAAGCAGACAAGTCAGAGTGGATGGCACAAAAATCATATTTATGGTTTTAAATTTCATGACTTGTAGTGCAATACATATTTACTCTTAGTTTGGAATGTGGTATAATTTCCCTCATAAAAAATCCTTCCCCTAGGCCATTTCTTTGTTCCAGACAGATCCACTAGATTGGATAGATATTAGATGAACTGATGCAAAGGTCACTATATCTCAAATGCTCTTATATGTTATAAAAAAGTGCGCGTTTAGACCAGATGTTTGACAAAGAAAACTGAAAGGTTGAATGCGTGTTTGTTCTGACTGTAGGTATGGATTTGCTCAATAGATTTTCCATGTATAGCAAATTGTTTCGTGATCTAGAATAATATACTTGTTACAGATAGCTGTGCGAAAGATTCGACTGCTAACAAGTGCTTGCAGATTGATGCGCCTGGCTTTCCTGAAGGCTGTGTAGCATCTCTGCCCTCTGGCAGGGCGCCAAACCTGCTGCTGTTACTATTTGTGTTTCATGCCGGTGGTGTGGTGTCGATGCCGGTGAATGCTCATTCTGCTTCCTGTCGTGTGCTGTATGCGCTGGGTGTCAGGGTTTCCCACACGCCTTTGTGCGTGCCCGTCAGAGATGATTCTGTCGGTGTCACCACAGGTGAGAACGCCCTGGAGCATAGTGATGGCCGGTGGTGGGCATAGATCATGATTCTGCTTTTCAGGATGCTGTGCTAGTTGCTGCTCCAACGGTGTCAATGGTGTTGCAGGGATACGCAATCCTAGTGCTGTTTTGGTCTTGTGATTTTTCCTTTCTCATACAGTGGAGCACTTGGCCATGCTGCTAAACGTCGGCTGGGCACGAGGCTTTGCGAAGAAAGCTCGCGGTTGCTGTGTCAATGTCTCCCCCAACGGCCTGATCGCTTCGCTACTCTGTTTTGTTTTTGTTGGCACGGATCTTTTCCGGGTCTCCCTCACCGGCCACCGCCCTAGTGGTTCGTTATCGCCACTTTGTGGGTAGTTTAAGATGAAGTAGCGAAAAACTTCCCAGAGATCTGAATTAAATGGTTGGTGCTTAGGTTCTAAAAAATAAGGTTGGTGCTTGTGGAAGGAATTTGAAGGATTTTCTTAGGTATCTCAGAGAGATTGTAAAAATCTCCCGTCTTTGTTTTAAATGTATCCGTATTAGGTAAATCATCGCAGTTGTTACAATCACCACATGAGCCATGGCCAATATATAACACAAGCAAACTTTGCCTTCAAACAATGCTTGGCATGCTCTATACAACACACAAGCAAACTTAGCCTTTAAACCATGCATGGCATGGCCTATATAGCACAAAAGCAAACTTAGCCTTCAAGTGCCCCCAAAGAGAACAGAAAGCTAAAGAGATGAACAGAAAGAAAGCAGAGATGGCCAAAAAGGCAAAGGCAAACGCAAAGCAAACCGAGCAGCAAACACCTTTGTTTGGAGAAGCTGGACATATTCTATCTTCGCCAGCACGCTCACTGCTCACAACACACCCAGAGAAGTCGGAGCAAAATGCTATGCATAGTGAAAAGGGACAGGTTCCAGCTACGAAATTTCACAGCACGTATTTACAGTCGTTAGATGATCTTCAGCCTCGATATGCATGTGACTTCTAGTTACTTGCCAATTATTGCAAAGAATTCTGAATTTGCATTGGTACCCAAAAATCTCCCCGTATGCATCGTAGAGAGCTGCTGCTGCTAGGACGAGTTAATCGTGGTGCTCGTCGTCGGCGTTGGTGACGGCGGTGAGGCGGAGGAGGAGGTCGGTGAAGGCGCTGACGACGTACTTGTGCGCTTGCCTGTCGTTGAGCGCGAGGTAGCAGAGCAGCAGCTCGTGGAGGCGCGCCCTGTCGTCGCGCCTCCGCGCGTCCAGCCGGAGCGCCGCGGCCATCTCCTCCATCGACCGGAGGAAGTCGGCGTGCGGGTCCGGCGAGTACGTCGGCACCGCCACCCCGGCCGCGCCAACGCTCAGGCCCAGAGCGGCGCCGTGCGCCGACGAGTCGACGATGGAGTTGGAGCGGCCCGGGGACGAGAGGAAGAACCGGCGCGACGCGATGGCCGACGACAGCCCGGAGTCGGACAGCGCGGACGGGTTCTTGCCCACCGCGCTGTCGCCGCCGTCGCGGGCACGGTCGTGTGGCGAGCTGCCGGCGCCGCCGTTCATGCAGCGCGCCGAGGAGGAGGACGAGCGCGGGGAGGTGGAGCCCGCCGCCGACGTCGAGGCCGCGGACGTGGACGCCTCGTCGGACCCCAGCATGGGCTCCGGCGCCGGTGACCCCGCCGGAGGCCGCCGCAGCCGGGAGAAGCATCCAAGCATCGTGTTCGCTTGCTCTAGCGCGAGTGCTCTCTTGGTTTTGTTTGGTAGGCGCGAACACCACTGACGCGGAGCTAGGAGCTGAGCTCTGCTGCCTCGTGAATGGGGAGTGGAGTGAGAAGTTGGTATGTGACGCCGGCTGCGAGGAGTTTATAGGAGAAGTGACGGGCTGGTGGGGTTTCTAGGTACGGGGGATCACCTATTATTCAGTTTCTCCCTACTATTATTGGACGAATTGAGTTCAGTGCAAGCTGACAAAGTCACATTTTCTGGTCAAGAAGGTTCATCCCTACTACCTGCACAAGTTAGCAAGTGGCTCCATAAAAAATAGATCGATAACCTTTTCCACTTGAGATATCCAGATTTCAGGTGGTCTATTTTTATCAATGGTACAGCTTTATTTTTTTTTTGAAACATCAATGGTAGAGCTAGAAACAGCCAGTAAGATGAACACAGGAGGAGTATCTACCAGAATTTGCAATGTAACCGTGTACACGTATGATACGACACCTTGCACCATCTTTACTGTCCAAATGACTTTGAGATTATGGTGGAAGTCGTTGAAAAATGCATGTGATTTGCACAATCATCTCATGGAATCAATGATATATATGGCCACAATTGTTCTTACCAACCCCGAGAAACTAATCGGATGAAGTCTGTATATAGTAGCATCGTCTTCATCATCTACTTCGTTACACTAGGCAATGTACAACTACGACCACACCACACCTACATCGGTCGCCTCTTGAATGTTCAACAACCACACAATAAAAATAGCTTCATGGTACAACACCATTGGCCCTGGTCCAAAATTTGACAGAACTGGCCGGCCGGTTACCGTCTTACCGAGACTTTACTCTGCCAGCAGCAGCACTGGTCCAGCTCGTACAGACTGTACCACGTACGCCTCTCTGTTTGTCAGTGTGTGTATCAGACATTCAGACTACTATCAGTGTATTCATACCCACATTTCCCACCGCGGCTGAGGCCGTATACGCAGTACACATGAACGCATGGCGAGCCGTGACCATCCAGACGATGCCTCCATGTGCCCTCGTACCACTGCATCTGCATGGTGATGTAGCTGCTCTCTGATGCTAAACGCTGTCAAGTCCTGTGTCGTAGCAATGCAAGCGAAGATGCTGCGTGCACAAGCAGTGGCCTGGGACAGAAGGTGAGGTGCCACACGCATCCATGGCGCGTGTTTCTTTTTTTGTTTGGGTGCATTAGGGGGCTCACATGATCTTGCTATCTACCCGGGCTCCGCGAGGCAGCGAATTGTGTCTCTCGCTCCTCTCTCCTGCAACTCGATTGTTTATTTGCTTGTGTCGCTGAGAAGAAATTAAACAAGAGAAGCAAATGCAAATACACATTTTCTTCTTTATGTCTAAGTCTAGCGTGTTTCATGCAGCTCTATCTTGTTGCAGCAGAGATATACTAGTTTTCATCTGCTGCTGCATTCAATTTCTTCAGATGAGAAGAAAAGCGTATGGCGTTCAGAGAAGTTTCTGCGCCGCTAGCTCCATCGTTCGCAACTGATGATGATGACGAGCATGAATGAACCTTGCAGGGGTGAGACGTCCGTGATCGACCAGTGCAGCAGGTTGCTTGCGCACGCGTACCTTTCCTTGGCACTGCTACGAGTACGCAGCAGCGAGAGCAACGGGGCAACGGCCGATGGAGCGAGCGAGCGAGCGGCGACAAGAACGCGTAACAAAAACTCGCTCAAAAGCGGGCAGGCGTCACGTACCCTCGGACGACCACGGGGTCTGGAGTGCGCCGTCGTTTATTAACAACTGGACCATCAACCAGCGTGAATGGCCGTCGCTCGTCGTCGTCTACCTTTCGCTCGTCCATCCCCATCTGCATTTACCATCGCCGTCGATCAGCATCTCTTCTCTCACCCCAATGCAAGGATCTCCGGTACGTAGTATTGATTTGCAGCCGCAGAAAGGAGCAACTGGGCGATGGGCCGATGGCCTTGAAATTAAGTTGAAATAATGCAGGGAGGCGAAGAAGCGTACGAGCTTGTGTGAGCAGGAGCGCCGGAGGCCAGGGCGCATGTGATGTGACGGCCGGACGCCATGCCACACGAGCATCATCCAGCAATAAGTCGCAGCAGATCGATATGATTGATGATTGGGGGATCTCGCAAGCAACACGGTCGATGGTTTTACTCATCTTGCTGCCCGGCCTCTATGCATTCATGCACAGTTTGGTTGGTGCCCGTACCGGCCGCCGGCCGGCGAGTTCCACTTAATTTGATTTTTTTAATAATATTATTTTAATAGTTAATCGCAAAATTAAATGGTAAATTGAGAAAATTGCAAAAATAGGTGTCTGTCGGCCGACATGCTGGTAATCGGGTTTTGGAGGGCCGATTAGTGCCTGTCGGCTCCTCAAGGGCCGACTAGTGCTGGCCACGTCAGCGGCTCCCGTGGGCGAGGTTCCACCAAAGCGCCAGCTCGGCCTGTCGGCTACATAGGTACCTGTCGGCCATTGGAGGGTCGACAAGGGCATATCGGTCCGATAAGGCCACTTATCGGCGGCCATATAAGCGGGTGATTCCCTCACCCGGCCGCATTCACGCGGCCGTTTTTTACCGCCGCTGCCTCCTCCGCCGCGCCGCGCATCCCCGCCGCTGCCTCCGCCGCGCATCCCCGCCGCCTCCTCCGCCGTGCCTCGCCGCCGCCTGCGACGCCGTGCGCCGCTACCCTCTTCTTGAGGCGCGCGCGGCGTGAGGGGGCCGGCGGCGGGAGAAGCACCGCCACCCGCCGGCAGCTAGTAAGTTTTTTTTTCTAATTTAGTATTTTTTAGATACATTATTTTGTAATTATAGGCTTGTTTACTTAATTGTAGTTAATTTAGGTTGATGTAATGTGTTTTTGTAATTCTAGTTAATTTATTTTGAAGTTTAGATTAGATTTAGTAATGTTTAGATATGTTTTAGGTATATTAATAATTAAAGTATATTTAAATATTGTTTAGATATATTATTTAGGTACATTTAAATGATGTTTAGATAAAATTTAGGTTTTATATATAATTAATGTATATTTAAATAATGTTAGATATATGTTAGGTTTGATGTATATGTTAGGTATATTTTAAACTACAAGTAAGATATAGTTTAGGTTAATTTTAGGTATATGAATTCTTTAAATTAGAAATATTTTAATAATGTTCACCTATAGTTTAGGTATAGTTTTCTGTACCGGATTTTAAATTAATCATGAAAATTTGAGGGAATTGTACGGAATATTGAATACATATTCGAATGAATTACAGTGTAGGTGCTTATAGGTAATCAGAACACCGATTCAAATGAACTACTGCACTCGCACATTAGGAAAGGCAAAGCAACCAATGAGCGTCCTTTGAACGTTCAATGTCGGCCACAACGTTCAATCAATGAGCACACTACTGCAGCAGGAAATGACAACTGTAAGGATCGATGGACCAAGAGGGGGGTGAATTGGGCCTTTTTCAAATTCTAAAACAAAGTAAAGCAACCTTATCCTATGCAATGCTAGTAGGGCACCAATTCACCAACCGGATAACTAAGCTACTAACACAAGCTAAGAGAGCTAAAACAAAGTAAAGCCTAGCAAGGTAGAGCTAAGTTATGATCTCTAAGTCAAGCACATGAGTAAATTGCATGAAAGAAAATGCTTGAATAAAAGGAATGGACAAGAGACAACCGGATTTTTTCCCGTGGTATCGATGTGTTGGCACACACCCCTAATCCACGTTGTGACACTCATAAAGAGTATTGTCACTTCCCAAGTCACCGAGACGAGGGCGCTCACTAAGAGTCTCCGTTCACCATCCCGGCGTGGTGGAGATCAAGCCACGTACAATCTTCTTCTCCGGGCTCCCACAATCCTTGGCAAGCTCCGCGAGAAACACCTCGATCACCAAGATCGCCTAGGTGATGCCAATCACCAAGAGTAACAAGCTAAGGCCTTCACTTGAGCAAAAACCGATCACCAAGAGCGGATGCACACTAGCTACTCTCTACTCAAGTCCTTAATCTTGCTTCTTGATTGATTGAATGCACAAGTATGTGAATGATGAAGCTCAAGGTGGCTCTTGACTATGGTATGAGTGTTTGGATGTTGCCTGGTGTCAAGAGTGGGCGAAATGACCCATTGGAGGGGTATATATAGGCAGCTCACACAAATAGAGCCGTTGGAGAAAAGCTGCCAGAAAACTGCGTAGCGCCGGTTAATCCGACGTACCCCCCATTGTCATCGTCGGTTTAACCGGTGAATGTAAACTGCCTCTTCTGAAAACTAGCCGTTACAACTGGGGCAGATTAACCGACGTATCATCGGTTTAACCGGTGAGTGTAGTTGTCCACTGAACCACTGAAAAATCAAGTCTCTGGACAACTGCACCGACGTTAACTCAAACCTATCGTCGGTTTAACCGGTGAGTACAACTTTTAAAATCCTCTGAAAAACCATCTCACTGGTAAATTGCACCGACGTCTTGATTCAAACAGCGTCGGTTAATCCGGTGAATAGAACTTGAATTTCCCTGGAAAAACCAACTCTGGACCAATGCACCGACGTTAAATTCAAACACGTCGGTTTAACCGGTGTATTGAATTTGTCCAGACTCTGCTGACTTCGTTCAACCGACGTATAGAAAATTGAGAGCGTCGGTTAAACCGGTGTATAGACTTTTTCTGATTTTGTCTTTTCTGATTTGAGTCTCGAATGAAATCCAAATATTCTTGAGATATAGTTTGAGAACCACTTATTTGAACTTCTAGAAACCTGAGTGACCATAGTGTGCATCCATTTTCAAATGACCATGTCCATGCTCAAGTTACTTAGCCTTAACCCCTCTTAATAGTGCGATCACTACAAAACTATAAAACCTATACTAACCTAAGTGTCCTTCTCAACCTTATGACACTTTGGACTAGAAAGATCCTTAGTCTTGACATAAAATTGAGTTGAATACCGAGATCACCTTTTTGAATAATGAAATTGAGGGGCCTCTTTTGACATATGACCAAATGAGCGATAATGATCTATTAAGCTGCACAAACTCATTAGTCACAATAATGGTTGTCATTAATCACCGAAACATACCTTGAGGGCCTAGATGCTTACAATCTCCCCCTTTTTGGTGATTGATGACAACACAAACATAAATGACGAGAGAGCGAGAAAGATAAAGCAAGATAAACACAAGCAAACTCGAAAGCAGGACCAAAAGAGCTCAACGGCTCAAACGAAATCCATAGATATGTCTCAAAGAACGGCATACTCAAGCGACAAATGTACATATCCATGAATTAACACCAAATGTGATACAAATAATCAAAGTCCTGATAACTACGAGCTCTCTCTAGCTCTACCCTCCCCCTAACTCTGGTGCTCCCCCTAACACCTCTCCCCCTTTGGCATCAAAGCACCAAAAGGCGAGCTACGGGTCGTGCTGTCGTGGTACGGCGACGAAGCGGTCCGGGTCGTCGTCGTCGGACGGAAAACTCTCACCCTCGGTGACAGACGGAAGCAGCTGATCTGGGTCTGAGCTCACTGGGGGGGTGACTGTCGTGGAGGCTCTCGTGCTGGCACTGCCTGGTAGAGGATCCGTAGAAGTCGTAACCGGGTCAGCAGAAGAAGTATCAATATCTGAAGAGGTGACTGCTGAGGCTGCCGGCTGCGTCGACTGTGGAAGCAGGGACTCCTCTACTGCTCCTCCCCCTGAAGGTGCTGCCTGAAGTGAGGAAGGGAGGGCGACTGACTGAACCGCTGACGGTGAGTCCTGAAAGAGTGTGGTCGCCGGCAGTGGTGAAAAGAGCGGACGACCGGCAGACCCAAAGAGTGCTGACATTGAGAACGTGGTCTCCGGTGTCGCTGTAGTAGCTGGGGCTCCAGTAGGAGCTGGAGGAGGAGGAGCTGGTGTGACGGCAAGCTGAGGTGCTCCAACACCCTGAAGGCCTGGCTGTCCTGGCTGCTGCGGGGCGAGTCCGGTGTGAGAGTAAAGCTGTGAGATCATCCCGAACATCGCCATCATGCCCTGCTGCATCTGCTGGAACTGAGCGTCTGTCCTCTGTGAAATTCTGTCAATGAGGCCGACAAAACGCTCCTCTGTCGCTGCACGCTCTCGGGCTGCCTCTCTCTGAATAGCAGCAATCTGAGCCTCATGGGCTCTCCTGGCCTCCTCCTGAGCAAGTCTGTCCTCCCTCTGCTGGGTCACGAGCTGCTGTAGTAGTGAAGTGAGCTCGGACGGCTGAGTCACCTGAGACTCAGAGACTGTAGCAGCTGCTGGTGACTCTGGAGCTGGCTTTCTAGACCCCCCTGCCTCGTGGTCGTGACTAGCTGGGGCTGCTGCAGGGAAAGTACTCTACGTCCTCGGAGGAGTCTGACTCAAGCTCAGACCAGTGTATCTCATCCTCTCCTCCGGGAAGCTGTGCCTCGGCGGCAAGCAGTGCCTCGTCCTCCTGTGCCACACGGGCCTGTGCCTCTGGTGACAACTGTTCCATGGCAGCTCTCTCTGCCTGTCTGCCCCTCCTCCGGTCCTGTGGAGCTGTCGGTCGGTAAACTGGGAACCGGGGAGCCTCGTCGTGACGGTAGGGAGCGCTGATGGGTGACTCTGCTGGCACAATCATAGAACATATATAGCTGATCCAGTGTGCAAAGGGAAACTGTCGCACCACACCCATCCCGTCTGTGATCACATCCTCTATCTCAGCCAGAATAAAGTCAACTATGTCAAACGGCTCGTGAGTGAGGATGTGTAGAAGCAGGAGCTGCTGCAGTCCTGTAAACCCCTCTGGGTAGCCACTCCTCAGGTAGCAAAGTCCTCCGGAGTGCCATGTGTACTGCGTATGCCTCTGGGGTCAGCAGGCTGGGAACTCTGGCGTAGGAGGCAGGGAACGGCTGGCGGAAACACTGAGAGATCGCCTCATGAGAAGGTGCAATCCCGCCAATCATCGCTCTGCGCGGTGGATCTGCATCTCCGTAAACCATCTCGTGCAGGGAGACGTCAACTAAGTCAACTCCGAGAATCCCTGCTATCGTCGCTCTCGACAAACCAAAGACCTGGCCTCCATAAACAAAGTGTACTGCTCGACGCTCGGGAGCAATCCAGGCCGTGGCATAGAAGACTCTGACCCAGTCCTCAATATATCTGTTCTGCTCAATCTGGAGTAACCTGGGCAGGCCCCTGAAGTGAGCGAAGTGCTCTCTGACATCTGCTCCCCCTGCGGCTGTCCTCAGAGACACCCAGTCAAGCACTCTGTGCGGGAAGATCCTGTGACCCCGCCTCTGGTAGGTCTCGTAGAAACTGGCCTGAAGAAGCGTCCAGAACCTACGGTCGACTCGGCTGTCACGGGTCACGGGGAACCAGTCCTCCTCCTGAACACTCCACCTGAGCCTCTTGACCTTTCGCCGCATTGGCCTTGGTCAAGTTCTGGAGCAGCACACCTGGCTCCAGACGCACAACAGTGTCCATACGGAACACTGCGCGCTCGGCCTCTAGGGCCTCAGCTCTACGAGCTGCTGCTGCTGCAGCTGTGGACCTGCGAGGCTCCTGTGGCTGGTGACCTCCCCGAGTCCTCGGTCCAGTGCGACGCTCTGTCGCTGCCGGGGAACCTCTCTCAGACGACTGCTGTGGAGAACTCTGCCCCTCTGACTGTGCTGTCTCTGAGTCAGAATCTGCAGCTGTATCTGACTGATCTGACTCTGCTGCTGCGGCGGCTCTGGTGGCCCTGGCACCTCTCACTCTACCCATGCCCCTGCCTCTGCCTCTGCCTCTGCCTCTGGGGTCCTCCCTGATCTGGAACGGACGAGCGCGGCCTGATGCCTGCTCCTCGGCGGCCTTGGCCACCATCTCGGCCCTCTCGGCCTCCTTCTCTGCACGAGTCCGCTTGCGAGCGGGCTTCTCGACCACGACCTCCTTTCCCTTTCTCTTCTCGCGACCCATCTCGAACAAGCAAATTGTCGAGCACCTGGTGAGCGCTGATCGGGTGCTGCTGCGGCGTGGGACTGCGGCTGCGGCGTGGGGCTGCGGCTGCGGCGTGGAGGCGTGGAGCACGGCTGCGCTTGGCAAGGTTGAGCGGGCGGCTGCTTGGAGCACTGAGGCGAGCGCGGCTGGCGTGATGGCGGCGCGGGCGCGGGTGAGGAGCGGCAGCTACGCGCGTAGGCGGCGCAAGTGGTTGCGCGGGCGGCGCGGTGAGCGTGCAGGCGAGCGCGGGAGTGGTGGCGGCTGCGTAGGCAAACGGCGGCGCGAGGTTGAGGGCAAGCGGCGGCGCGGAGGGAAGGCGGCGGCGCGAGGGGAACGAGTCGGGCGGCGGCGGCGTGAAGAGAGAAGAGAAACAGGGGCCGGCAACGCGGGCAAGAGACATATATGACAGGCGGGCCCGCGATTTTTCTTAACGCCGGTCGATCCGACGCCTAGGTTTTGAACGCCGGTTGATTGCGTCGGTGTAGTTCACCCGAGACTCTACCAGATCTGTTTTTGAACGCCGGTTGAACCGATGCTGCCAAAAGTGACCTCGTCGGTTGATTGATCAAAACACCGGTTGATTGCTAGATCTGATTTGCATTTACTATCACCGGTTGATCCGATGCTCTGACTTTTGTATACGCCGGTTGAACGCCTGAAACTTGACTGAGCTGAGACAAACTTTAGTAGCGCCGGTTAATCCGATGGGTATAGACCCTTTGAACATCGGTTTAACCGGTGAAGCCAAAAACCCCACACTCAGCTCACTCTTCTATGCTAAGTCCAATAATCTTATAAGATTCAAATAAACTCAAGTTAATGGACTTGCATAGGCGACTTTACCCCTTAAAATAAATAGGATAGCATACTTGCTTAAATAAATTTCTTTTCAAACACAAGGAAAAGCCGCAAGAGAGACAAAGCGCCAAATAAAATGTATGAGCCATGTCATAGGAATATTGAAGATAGAAAGCTTCAAACTCATCATGACATTGCTCACTAGTCAATAACGCACCTAACACTTTACTCTTTTCACTTTTCATGAATTAAGATCTTGTATATGAAAACAAGTCTCATTTTCATCAAGTGATCTCCTTTGTGACCCTTACGCATGCAATGATAATGCAAGCTACAACCACATGCGAAAGTATAGTAAACATGAAGTGCACATCTATATGACAAGAAATGCATAACAAGAAATTAAGATCTACTTGTCAAGTTTGAACCCACGGGAAGCTTCTTCATGATGAGCCTTTCTACAAGCCTAGAGGAAAACAAGTGGACCACCACCTCTAGCTAAACCCTTGCTCATCACTATCTTACCATGGTTAGACAAGTGTCCTATATGTATGCATTTTTCTATATGACATGGCAACTTACATGACGTTTGCCGCATCTAACACATTAAGCTCATTCCTTAGCCTAACAAAGGTACTCTCGTCTAAAGGTTTTGTGAATATATCCGCCAATTGCTCCTCGGATCTCACACCTTGAAGGGAAATGTCCCCCTTGGCTTCGTGATCACGTAAGAAGTGATGGCGAATATCAATGTGCTTTGTGCGAGAGTGTTGAACCGGATTCTTGGCAATTTTTACGGCACTTTCATTGTCACAAAGGAGTGGGATCCTATCTAGTTTCACACCAAAGTCCAAAAGGGTTTGCTTCATATATAGAATTTGGGCACAACATGCACCGGCCGCTATATATTCCGCTTCCGCGGTGGACAAAGCCACGGAATTTTGCTTCTTACTTGACCAAGAAACTAGAGAACGCCCAAGCAAGTGGCAACCCCCGGAGGTACTCTTGCGATCCACACGGCTTCCGGCAAAATCCGAATCCGAGTATCCCAAGAGATCTAAACTAGCGCCTTTGGGGTACCACAAGCCTATGCTAGGAGTGTGCTTGAGATACCGAAGGATCCTATTCACAGCCGAAAGGTGTGACTCCTTTGGGTTAGCTTGAAAGCGGGCACACAAGCACACACTAAACATTATATCGGGCCTAGATGCGGTAAGGTAAAGCAAAGACCCTATCATAGAACGATAGAGGGATTGATCAACCGGTTTACCGTCCACATCCAAGTCGAGATGCCCATTGGTTGCCATGGGTGTCTTGATTGGCTTGCACTCATCCATCTTGAACTTCTTCAAGATATCTTTAGTATATTTTTCTTGATGGATGAATGTCCCTTCCTTCATTTGTTTGACTTGAAAACCAAGGAAGAAGGTCAATTCGCCAATCATGGACATCTCGAATTCCCTAGACATCATGGTAGCAAACTCATGGCTTAGTAAATCATTAGTTGAGCCAAAGATAATATCGTCAACATAAATTTGACAAATGAAAAGATCCCCGTTGACGTCTTTTGTGAACAACGTGGTGTCCACCCTCCCGATCTTGAAGCCTTGCATGATTAGGAAGTCACGAAGCCTCTCATACCAAGCCCTTGGAGCTTGTTTGAGCCCATAGAGTGCCTTGTGCAACCTATAAACATGGTTAGGATTCCTTGGATCTTCAAACCCGGGAGGTTGCTCAACATAAACAAGTTCGTTAATAACGCCATTTAAGAATGCACTTTTCACATCCATTTGATACAACTTAATGTTATGATGTGAAGAGTAAGCAAGAAGGATACAGATAGCTTCAAGTATTGCGACCGGAGCAAAAGTTTCACCAAAATCCAAACCTTCGACTTGAGAGAACCCTTTTGCCACAAGTCTTGCTTTGTTGCGTACCACTACCCCATGTTCATCTTGCTTGTTCCGAAAGACCCACTTGGTGCCGATGATGTTCTTGTCTTTTGGAGGAGCTTCGAGGACCCAAACTTCATTGCGGGTGAAGTTGTTCAATTCTTCTTGCATGGCCATCACCCAATCCGAGTCCTCAAGCGCTTCCTCTATGCTAGTGGGTTCAATACAAGAAACAAACGAGTGATATTCGCAAAATGAAGCATGTTTAGAGCGAGTTCTTACTCCCTTTGATGGACTACCAATGATTTGACCAATTGGATGATCCTTGGAGATGCGACCATGCTTCACTAGCGGTACTTGCGTGGATGCTTGTTGGGGTGAATCATGAGTGACTTGTGCTTGTGGTGGAACACTTTGCTCTTCTTGTTCTTGAACTTGGGGTGTTGGCGTTGGCACATCTTCTTGAGGTTGTGTATCACCTTTTTCTTGATCTTCATCCACTTGGGGCGCCGTGGAGGTGCTTGGTGTAGATGAGGAAGGTCCTCCCCCTTGATCATTGTCTTCATGCACCTCTTCCGGCTTGATATCCCCAATGGACATATTCTTCAAAGCTTCGTCAATCTCCTCATCACCTACATTCTCATAGCCAACAACCTCCTCTTGGGAGCCATTAGATTCATCAAACTCCACATCACATGTTTCTTCAACTAACCCGGAGGTTTGATTGAATACTCTATATGCTTTGGAGTTTGATGCATAACCAAGAAAGAAACCTTCATCACATCTACTTTCAAACTTACCGAGCCTTTTCTTCTTATAGATGAAGCATTTGCAACCAAAGACCCGAAAGTATGATATATTTGGTTTCTTCCCGGTGATGAGCTCATATGGAGTTTTCTTGAGGAGTCGGTGAGGATATACTCGGTTGGATGCATGACACGCCGTGTTGATTGCTTCCGCCCAAAACTTCTCGGACGTGCCATAATCATCCAACATTGCTCTAGCTAGGGTGATGAGAGTCTTGTTCTTTCTTTCCACCACTCCATTTTGTTGAGGCGTGTAGGTGGCGGAAAACTCATGCTTGATGCCCTCTTCATCGCACCATTCTTCAATCTTCATGTTCTTGAACTCGGTGCCGTTGTCACTCCGGATCTTCACAATTGGGGAGTTGTACTCCCTTTGAGCTCTTCTTGCAAATGTCTTGAAGAGTTCCGGAGTTTCACCCTTATCGCCTAGAAACATAACCCAAGTGTAACGTGAAAAATCATCAACGATTACTAGGCAATAGAGGTTACCAACAATGCTCTTGTATGTAGTTGGGCCAAAGAGATCCATGTGTAGTAGCTCGAGCGGCTTGGAGGTAGACAACATCGTCTTGATTGGATGATGTGTTGCAACTTGCTTCCCGGCTTGACATGCTTTACATAGCTTGTTCTTGTCAAAGGTGACGTCCTTCAAGCCGGTGATCATCCCTCTCTTGTGGGCTTTCTTGAGGTTGCTCATGCCAATATGAGCAATTCTTCTATGCCAAAGCCACCCAAGAGAAGACTTGGTGAAGAGGCATGTCATGGTACTTGTTTGCTTTGAAGAGAAATCCACCAAGTAAATGTTGCCATGCCTAAACCCCGTGAATACCAATGACTTGTCTTTTTCATGAGTTACTACAACACCATTCTTGTCAAAGGCACACGTTAGTCCAAGATCACACAATTGAGCAATTGAAATAAGATTAAAACTAAGTGCTTCTACAAACAAAACATTAGAAATAGATAAATCTTTAGAAATTACTATTCTACCCAAACCTAAAACTTTTCCCCTTGAGTTATCACCATAGGTGACGTGTTCATGATCGCCGGGGTCTTCAAGGGAGGTGAACATGCTATCATTGCCGGTCATGTGTTGAGAGCAACCGCTATCAAGTACCCAATGTTTTCCACCGGCTTTGTAGTTCACCTACACACATGAGAATTCACTTTTGAGTTTTAGGAACCCAAACAAGCTTTGGGCCTTGCACATGTGTGACAAGAGCTTTTGGGACCCAAAGTTGCTTGGGAAGCTTCTTCTTTGACTCCTTATTGAGTTTGCCAATGAATTTGGCCTTCACCTTGCCCTTCACTTTACTCAAGAGAAAATGGTTATTTTGAAACATTGAAGAATAATTCTTGGGTAATTTAGGAAGAGGACGTGATGGTAAAGTGCACTCCCTAGTGTGGTGCCCGGTGACTTGGCAATGTTGGCAATATGAACCAACTTCCTTGATGAAGCTTATCTTGATCTCCGGAGAAGGAGTAGTGCCTTGATTTGGCTCCAGAAATGAACCAAGACCTCTCTTGCCATAGTCACGTGCATTGTTGAAGAGAATTTCCTTGTGGATGTATTCTCCTCTTGAGAGCTTCTCCACACTACTCTTGAGGCTTGCAACTTGATCCATCAATTCCTTTTCCCTAGAAGGTGCAAGCTTGGGCAAAGCATTAGTAGCATTTGCATTAATGAGTAGGTCATCACATGAAGTAGAAGCATTGACCTTCTCAATAGTTTCATGAGCAAAGTTTTCAAGACTTGGGTCAATTGCTTCATAGGCAAATTCAAGTTCTTGATACTTATGAGCCAACTCCCTATGCTCTTGTTTAAGCTTTTTGTGGCTCTCTTCAACTTGCTTAGCAAGTACAAGTGACTCATTGTGCTTTTTGAGCAAGTCATTGTACTTGCCAAGCAAATCGGAGTGGGCAAGCTCTAACTTTGCACGAGTGCTCTCAAGACTCTTGACTTTGCCCTTTTCCCTCTTGATGACGGATGTATACTCATTAATGAGGTTAGCAAACTCATTAGGGTCAAGCTCATCATCACTATCATCTTCACTCTCACATACCTTAGAGTTACCTTTGGCCATGAGGCACATTGGAGGTGGAGGTAGTGATGGTTCTTCATTTGTGAGGGCGATGGTGACTATGTCTTCTTCATCACTTGAATCTTCGCTTGATGAGACATCGGTCACCCACTCTTGTTTTTCCACCAAGAAGCTTCTCTTGGTGTGCCCTTTCTTCTTTGGGAAGAGCTTGGTCTTCTTGTCATGGCTCTTTTTCTTCCCAAGTCTCTTGTTTTTGTTCTTCCTTTCTTCTTCTTCATCATCGCTTGAATCATGGCGATGCTTGCTCTTGTGATCCTTGTTTCTTTTGTCCGGCTTGGGGCAATTTGGACGGATGTGACCCTTTTCTCCACAATTGTAGCAAATTTTGTTCTTGACATCCATTGGCCGGAACATTCCCTTCTTAGAGTCAAAGTTGAACCCCTTCTTGTTGATCTTGTCATTCAAGCGGGTGAACTTTCTCATCATAAGAGCAAGCTCTCCATCATCTTCAACATCGGATGAGCTTTCATGATGATCATCTTCTTCATTGCTTGAGCTAGAATCTTGCTTGATCATCTTGAGCTTGCGGGCTTTGTTTGCCTTGGTCTTTAGAGCAATTGATTTGCTTGAAGTTGGCTCTTCGGACATACCAAGGATACTCATCTCATGAGCGCGAATTTCGCCCACAAGTTCTCCTACTTCCATTGTGTCAAGATTCTCCTTTTGAAGCATAGAATTGATGATGTTATACTTGGGCTTTGGGAGGAGCATGAGAATCTTGCGATTGATGGAGGCACTGTCAATTTTGGATATTTCAAGTGCATTAATGTCCTTGACAATGACATTCAAGCGAGAGTACATATCATTGCAATTTTCATGAGCTAGCATTTTAAAAGAATCATACTTAGCTCTAAACAAGTGATATTTTTGCTCACGAACTTTAGTGGAGCCTTCATGAATTTCAATGAGCTCCTTCCAAATATCACTTACTAAGTCCATGCCATTAACTCTAGCAAAGACTTCCTCACTAATGGCTTCAAAAATTGCATTTCTAGCCTTGGCATTCCATTTTAATTGTTCGGCGGTGGGAGTTCCGGTGAATCCGGTCTTAGTGGCCAACCACACTTCGGGGGCAATCGCATCAAGGTATGCGGCCATGCGAACTTTTCAATAGGCAAAGTTCTTGCCCTCGAAGTGAGGCGGCGAACCACCCATCTTGGCCATAGCTCTAGGCGGTGAAGCCTAATGATCCAAATGAGCAACGAGGCTCTGATACCAATTGTAAGGATCGATGGACAAAGAGGGGGGTGAATTGGGCCTTTTTCAAATTCTAAAACAAAGTAAAGCAACCTTATCCTATGCAATGCTAGTAGGGCACCAATTCACCAACCGGATAACTAAGCTACTAACACAAGCTAAGAGAGCTAAAACAAAGTAAAGCCTAGCAAGGTAGAGCTAAGTTATGATCTCTAAGTCAAGCACATGAGTAAATTGCATGAAAGAAAATGCTTGAATAAAAGGAATGGACAAGGGACAATCGTATTTTTTCCCGTGGTATCGATGTGTTGGCACACACCCCTAATCCACGTTGTGACACTCACAAAGAGTATTGTCACTTCCCAAGTCACCGAGACGAGGGCGCTCACTAAGAGTCTCCGTTCACCATCCCGGCGTGGTGGAGATCAAGGCACGTACAATCTTCTTCTCCGGGCTCCCACAATCCTTGGCAAGCTCCGCGAGAAACACCTCGATCACTAAGATCGCCTAGGTGATGCCAATCACCAAGAGTAACAAGCTAAGGCCTTCACTTGAGCAAGAACCGATCACCAAGAGCGGATGCACACTAGCTACTCTCTACTCAAGTCCTTAATCTTGCTTCTTGATTGATTGAATGCACAAGTATGTGAATGATGAAGCTCAAGGTGGCTCTTGACTATGGTATGAGTGTTTGGATGTTGCCTGGTGTCAAGAGTGGGCGAAATGACCCATTGGAGGGGTATATATAGGCAGCTCACACAAATAGAGCCGTTGGAGAAAAGCTGCCAGAAAACTGCGTAGCGCCGGTTAATCCGACGTACCCCCCCATTGTCATCGTCGGTTTAACCGGTGAATGTAAACTGCCTCTTCTGAAAACTAGCCGTTACAACTGGGGCAGATTAACCGACGTATCATCGGTTTAACCGGTGAGTGTAGTTGTCCACTGAACCACTGAAAAATCAAGTCTCTGGACAACTGCACCGACGTTAACTCAAACCTATCGTCGGTTTAACCGGTGAGTACAACTTTTAAAATCCTCTGAAAAACCATCTCACTGGTACATTGCACCGACGTCTTGATTCAAACAGCGTCGGTTAATCCGGTGAATAGAACTTGAATTTCCCTGGAAAAACCAACTCTGGACCAATGCACCGACGTTAAATTCAAACACGTCAGGTTTAACCGGTGTATTGAATTTGTCCAGACTCTGCTGACTTCGTTCAACCGACGTATAGAAAATTGAGAGCGTCGGTTAAACCGGTGTATAGACTTTTTCTGATTTTGTCTTTTCTGATTTGAGTCTCGAATGAAATCCTAAATATTCTTGAGATATAGTTTGAGAACCACTTATTTGAACTTCTAGAAACCTGAGTGACCATAGTGTGCATCCATTTTCAAATGACCATGTCCATGCTCAAGTTACTTAGCCTTAACCCCTCTTAATAGTGCGATCACTACAAAACTATAAAACCTATACTAACCTAAGTGTCCTTCTCAACCTTATGACACTTAGGACTAGAAAGATCCTTAGTCTTGACATAAAATTGAGTTGAATACCGAGATCGCCTTTTTGAATAATGAAATTGAGGGGCCTCTTTTGACATATGACCAAATGAGCGATAATGATCTATTAAGCTGCACAAACTCATTAGTCACAATAATGGTTGTCATTAATCACCGAAACATACCTTGAGGGCCTAGATGCTTACAACAACTGTATGCATTCCATGTCGGCCACAACGTTCAACACATTCATATTCGAATCCAATGCAACCTTCACACATTAAACACAAATAAAGTACGGTTTTACATAATTCAACACGCACAACATATGAAATGGCATGTGACGACCTCTTGAACACAATGGTAACGAGGTCCTGGACTAAAGATAACATGCCTTAGGTAATTTTAACAAACAACAAATACTAACACAACATCGAGCGAACACGATGTCTACCTCCTAATACTGCTCCAATTAGCAAATTGTGTCGAACCGTCTCCATAGTATGCTCCCGTAGCAGGAGGTGCTGGCGGATTGTTGTTGTGACACGGGCAGTTGCAATATGGAATAGTGCATGCATACTTCGGTGGGCTGGGACCTTTGTTCTCATCTTCCTCCTCTTCGTTGTTGCCGCTGCTTACTTTCATTTCTAAATCGAAGATACGATTCTGCAGATAATAGATGTACTCAGCGTGAGGATGAATTGGGGAGGATCGACCCATCGTACGAACCCACAGTTCTCTGGAGCATTGGATGCCTGAAACACAACAGATAATGTAAATCATACAATACATATTAAATATATCCAACACACCCTTAATACTCAATATTACCCATGCTCAAGGGCACTTGAAGAAACGATGACCTCCATCCGTTCCCTCGGTGAGCATCTGCACTAAGCAATTCTCACCATGCATGTATTTTGGCCAATCTTCTATACAGTTATCGTACCCTCTCAGCGGTGAATCTTTGCTGAAATCACTCCTGCTCTCAACTGGAAACTCATACACTGCTTCTGGAAAATTCTCAGGGCCAATGGAACCGGGGCACACTATCGGTGGTCCTTTCCTACTCCCTTTTCCTCTCCCCGAACCGAAACCCTTCCCACTAGATGATCCCCAACTAGCCATCTGTAATGCAGCTAATTTTTTGTTGCCACTGGCCTCCATCGAGGCCTTTATATAGCCAAAAGTGGGCCCTGCGACATGTTGGCTGATTGGTGGCCGACAGGGGCCTGTCGGCTCTTGGAAAGCCGACTAGTGACTGTCGGCCCTTGCACAGCCGACAGGTACTTGTCGGCTCTCAGAAAGCCGACAGGCCCATGTTTGGGCCGACAGGCCCCCAGAACGTTATTGGGCCGATACCGCAGTCGGGCCGACTGGGTCCTGTCGGCCCTTGGACGGCCGACAGGTTCTTTTAGCGCCGACAAGCCGCTACCACGTGGTTCGCATGCGCCACATCAAATGCCACGTCGCCTGTCGGCTTTCCAACAGCCGATTAGGGGACTGTCGGCTTTTGGAGGACCGACATATACTTATTTTTGTAATTTTTTCAATTTAGCGTTTATTTTTGCGATTAACTATTAAAATAATATTATTAGAAAAAAATCACTTAATTTCCTGCCCCCCGTCGTCCCATGCATTGGCGCACCAGGCCGTTGCAATTTGCAAGCAGCAGCAGGCGTTACACCCTCTGCGCGAGCGAGCACCGCCACCCGGAGCCGGTCGATGCACGAGCGTCTCGTCGCTAGGTAGGTTCAGGGTTCACGAAACTGTTGGGAACTGGTTCGGTTTGACCGGTTACCAGTCAAATTGGTCCGGCCCGGTTCCGGTTTGACCGGCCCAAATTCAAAATTCAAATTTGAATTCAAAAAATGAAAAATTCTCAAAAAAATTCGTAAAAATATTTCAAGGTGCGACGAATCTAATGGTGTCAAATTTTCTCAAAAATTTGTTCATTTAGTATAGTTTGCGGGGATTTGAAGTTAAACGAAAAAAAACGTGCATACAAAAGTATACAAATACAATATAAAAGTAGTACAAAAGAGGGTTGGAGGGTTCATTTAGACTAAAATATGTTATACAAACATTTATTTAGTATACTTTGCGGGCATTTGAATTTAAACCAAAAAAGAAAAAATTGAATTTGGCCGGTTACCAGTCAAACCGGCCGGTAAACCGGTCAAACCGGTTGAACATGCGATTTTAAATTTGATCGGTTTCCACCGGTTTCCGATCAAACTGGTCTGGTAAACCGCTATCGGACCGCGTCGGTTTGACCGGACCGGTCGATAACTTAAACCCTGGTAGGTTAGGTAATGCCCCCAACCGCGCGACGTGTGGTGCCATAACGCGCGGCCGGCCAAGTCGGGCACCGGACACCGACGACCCGGCGCGGGCGCGGCGAGATCGGAGAGCCGCACGGAGAGTCACGATCCGTGTTCCGCGCGGCCGTCCTCCATCCATCCATCCGTGAAACTTTTTTTTTTGGATCGCTCGATTAATTTGTCCGGCGATGTGGCGACCGCCCCGTGGCCGTGGCCGGCCGCATGCGGACGGGGACGTCCAGGCCAACGGGTTCCGCACCCGCTAACGGACGGGGAGTTGAGCTTGTTTCGTAGCGTCCGCCTCACGCGCCGCGCGGAGACGCCACGCCGCCACATGCGCCACCGGCTCGCGCGCGCTAATAAAAGCGCCGTCTCGGCCGCTTGCTCCACCCCGTTTGGAGCCGTCCGCCGCCCAAACGCTGCTGGCACCCGGCCGGCCTCGCAGCGCGACTTCTATGCTTGACAAGAAATTTCCTGACCCGTTTGACGGGCGCAGCACGGAGCAGCCAGCAGCGGACGACATGGGCGGTGCGGTGCGGCGCCGGCGGCCTATGGGCTCAGTGAGCACCTCGATCGTCGGACGCGACGGCGGCGGGGTCACCCCGGCCGGCTCCGTCGAGCTTGGCAGCCGGCGATCTGCGGGGGTACCGGTACGGAACAGACAGGGATCCGTGCTCCGTTCCTGTCCTTGTCCCGCGCGCCGCCGTAAAGAAATCCTCTGGCGTTTCGAGCGCGCGACGCCGGCCGACGCGGCCCCGATCGACGACCCCCCGTGGGCTTGGCGTACGCGTGCACGGCCACGACGAACGGGTCCGGCCTACCTCCCCGCGTGCGCGGTCGCCACGCGCCACGCCACCCCAAGCGGCTCGCCGGCCCCCCTCGGCCGCGACGGCCGCCCTGTGCTGTTTGGAGCAGCGAGCAGTTGGGCGCAGGCCCACTCGCCGTCGCGTCGGCCTTGATGGCCGCCAGGTTCTCCGCGCCCGCGTCGGCGTCAGCACGTAGGAGTAGCAGGTACTGTAGGAGTAGGACGCTAGGACGGCCTTGTTATGCAAATCGCAGCTGCCAACACCAGGCCGCCCTGTGGAGTAGCTCCCTGCATCTCCAATTCCACTGGTCGACGTTTGCCCGCCCGGGGTGTAGATTCTACTTCAGAAATACAACGCCGCCTAGCAAGCAGGGCCTGCGTGAACAAACTGCGGAGGGTGAACCACTGAACGAACGGAGCCGCGTCGTCTGGCTTCGCCTTTTCCCTTCTGTCTCAGGGGCGACGCCTGGGGTGCTGCAGCCGCGGGCGACCCTCGCCGACGACGCCACTCTTGAGAACGGCAGCGATTGTGCGAGACGCGGTCTGTATGCACTTCTCTCTGCCTGTGTGGTTCTGCATCACAAGAACAAAGAGAACAGGAACTGAACTCGTCTTACTTTGAGCAAGGGATATGGTGGCCTGACCCTGACGTCAAACTGGATCGAAATGGTCTGCGCAAACTATTCCCTTCTCGATGCAGCAGGGTTACATTGATCAAGGGATATTTGCACTGGCCACTTAACAACACGCACTGGGTATGTTACATTGGTCTTGCATTGACGTGTCTTACTCTTACATCACACACCAGGACTCAGACTGGTGTCCAGGCAAAGTCCTTTCTAGAGAAACACAAACATTCGACAGATTAAAAAAAAAAAACTGCTCAGGTGCGTGGAGCGCGCTGCAGGGAACAAAAGAGACTCGATTCGACTCCCACACGCAACAAAAGAGGCTCTTCCTGGACACTGGGTCTTCAGGGCTGCACGACGACTGCGCGCGCTTCACTGATCCCAGACCGCCTCGTCACGGTTGAGCCGTGCGGCCGCGGCCATGGACGCTGCCACGCCCCCCGGCCTCGCCGTCCCGTCGCCCTTGTTGCGGTTCTCCGCGCCGGCCACCCTCAGCGCGTCCGGGATCTCCACCGGCTTGTCCGCCACCAGCTGCGCCGTCGCGTTCTGCATCATATATCACACGTCAAATCGACCGCTTAATTAGCCTCGTGATTCGCGAATCAGCCGCACGACACACAGAACGGAAGCGTACCGCGAGGACGTCGCCGAGCGTGGTCTTGTCCACGTCGCGCGCCGCCCACGCGTTGGCCGCCGCGGCGGACTGCGCCTGCGCGGCAAGGCCGCCGGGGACGTTCGCGTCCAGCCCAGTGGCCCTTGCCTCCGCCGCCTGGATGGCGGCCGCGTCGCTGCGCTCCACCGGCTCGTCGCCCGCGGCGAGCGCCGTCGCCTCCAGCGCCTCGCCGATCGTCACCTTCCTGTTATCCGACACGCCAGCAGCGGCGGCGACGCGTCGTCCTGGCGCTGCACCTCCCGCCCCGGCTCCGGCGCCGCCACCGGCCGTGGCATCATCGTCCCTCGCGAGGTACTGGCCAACAGCCTGCGCAGAACGCAACACTTGCTTGTAAATTTTGTGCTGCTTGATTACACGTGCGAACGGACAGACGGAAAGGCGTGTGCAGTGCAGAAACTTTCACGTACCTGCCCGGCGACGAACTCGGTGACGATGCGTCCGCCCGGGACGCGGGTCTCGGAGACGGTGACGCCCTGCACGGCGGTGGCGTCCGTGGCCTGGTCGTGCCCGACGACGCCCATCCGCTCGTTGGTGGTGGCCGCGGACTGCATGGCGGCGGCGGGCCTGCCCCTGAGCGTCTGCCCGAACACGAGGTTCTCCGCCGACTGCATCGTGGCCGCGTCCTGCGGCGCGATGGGCTTCTCCGCGAGGCCGCCGCTCACCGCCGGAAAGACGTCGCCGTAGCGGACGGCGCCCTGCTCGCCGCCGCCGCCGCCGCCGCCCGCCGCCTGCTGGCCGGACGGCCTCCTCGGCTGCTCCTGGCTCATTCTCGAACACTCTATCTGGTAGCCACCTAGCTAGGAGTTGTCAGTAGCGTACCAGTAAACTATAGTATCACCAACTGCGTGACGTGCACCGCCCTTTGATGACTTTGGCTTAGCTTCACGGTCCGGCGGGTGCATCGGCTCGTCCCGATTATATGCGGGGGCCGTGCAGCCAGAGGAGGGACATGTGTGCGGAGGCCGGAGACGTGGAGGCGAGCAAGAGGAGGCGCGTCGCGGCTGCACGGCCACGTTGCGCGTGCCCACGTGACGCGTCGTGCCTCCCAGCGGTTAGGCGGCAGAGAGAAATGGGCCAATAGCAGCGTCGGCTTTTACTAGCAGGCCGAACTGCTTAAGATGGGCCTCCTATCTCTCTCTCTCTCTCTCTCTCTCTCATATGTGATTACTGGGCCTGCGTAGTACTACACCCGTCAGGCCCGTCAACCGCCGCCGCCGACCGCGACCGCGAGCAATCGATGGCTATCGCCGCCGCTCGCCGGCGCCTGTGGCGCGGGATGGGGACTGCGGCCGCCGCGGCGGTATCTGGGACGGACGGAACTCTTCTCGCTCGCCTGGTCTCGGAGCCGGAGTGCCGCGTCAAGGCCACCATGGAGGAGGCTGCTTCCGCGGCGCAGCACCGTGACGGCGGCTTCTGGGAGCCCCTCGCCGCCGCGCTCCTCCGCGCGTCCTTTCCGACCAAGGCGCACCTCGTGAGTCGCCTCCCTCCTCCTCACTCCTCAGTCTCTTCAGCCAAGTTAGTTTTCGGTTCAATTTAGTGCTCGTTTTTAGCGCTGCGGGCCTGCGGCAGAAGGAAATTTCTGTTTGCGCACGGGTCAGGATGCGCTCCGCGATGCACATCACTAGCATTTTTAGTCTATTGTCATGTGAGCCTTTGATACATGGTTATATCATGTAATGGTCTAACTTTTGAAATGCCGATATGATCAGTTGGTTTCGCCAATACGCCCGTCTGGGATTCTTAAGGGTGTTTTTGTGCATATGGAAACAGAGAAATTTAATGCCGCCAACTAACATGGTATATGTTTGAAAATTGGATCAGGTATTGGAATGGAAGCTAGAGAAGCTACTGAAGGAAGAGATTCATGATTGTGAGTCCTACTCAACGATAATCCAATTCTGTGCTCAGACAAGGAATGCAGCACTTGCAATGAGAGTCTTTGAATGCGTGGAGGCACAGGGAATTCATCTGAACACTGGCATTTTCAATGCCCTTGTTAACACTTTCTTGTCGGTTGGAGATCTCCTGTCTGCAATGACTCTATATGAGACTATGGAAGGCATTGACGGTTGCAAGCCTGATTCCACTACATATGATGCATTCATGTCTGCGTTTTCAGTGCTTGGAAGTGGCCATGTGATGATGAGCTGGTATATAGCTGCAAAGAATGCTGGTTTTACTCCAAGTATTCAAGCTTTTATTCATTGATCACAGGGTTTGTTCGGTTGGACATGCTAGATGATGCCAAAACGGTGTTTGAGGAAATGATTTCCTTGGGGATTAAGCCAAACTCTACTATTTTGGAGGCTAAACTTGAGATGCTTTCTAGAAAAGAGGAGGCGAACACAGCAAGAGACTTTTTAAAACGTGTGAGTGATGGTAACTGGGAGTTGAACAAAGCTACAGTTGGGAGGTTAACGAGAATATGCCTAGATGGAGGTGAAATAGATGAAATGGAGCAGCTGCTCGCCGTAATACAAAAGGGAACAGACTTGAGTTTTGAAACGCAACTGCACCATGGAATTATCAAGTTCTATGCTAAGGCAGATCGATTAGCAGATATGGAGGATGCGATTTGCCGGATGTTGGACAATGGTGTGATGTTTATGTGCCCAGATGATGTTGAGGTCATAATCTGTTCTTATTTTCGTCAGAAGGAATTTGATAGGTTGGATTTGTTCTTAGATCGCATTCGAAGTTTCTTCATGCTGAACAGGTCTACATATGATATATTGGTTGCTGGATATCGGAAGTTTGATTTACATGAAAAACTTGATTCAACCATTAATGATATGAGGCAAGCTGGGTTTGCATGAACAAATGGAAAACTATGTGTGCTCTATAACCAACTACAACAATACTTCCAGAAGCCGTACATGGAACCAGGAAAATGAAATCCTGGGTTAATTTTTCCCCCATTCAGTCCAACTCAAAGTTCTTTGGCCAGTTCTGTGTTTGACATGAGAAAGATATCAGATTCAGATACATTATGATGCCAGACTATTGATGTTGCATACGCACAACTTAACATTTGAGAAGCATGGAATTTTCTGAATGTTATTCTTATTATTGCACTGATATCTTTTAGCCAATATTCTGCTGATATTAGAGGCTGCTGAGGTTGCAGAAGGTGTTTTTAGAAAGATCAATGGGATTTTAGTTGAGATAATAGCTGTAGCTACCTGACTTGTCATTAGGTATGTATGTGATATCTAGCTGCCCCAGGTGTTAGCATATTTCACTTTTTTTGCTTTATATGAATCTTTTTTCCCCTTCTACAATGAAATGGTACCCAGTTCTCTATAATGAATGTTTTTTTTGTCATATTCTGGAATTTTAATAATTTGCTTGCATCCTTCTCAGTCCTGTGGCATACAGTAATCAACAAACTGAAGTAGAGATACGATACACTCTGCTAGTGTCAAACCCTCTGATTTGATCGACCCACTAGGAAGATAAGATGGCCTCATGGGCTGTATGGCTGATTATCTCAATGAAGCAAATCTGATTTTCCCAACTCGCTTTGTACATTAGAGATAAAAATGTGTCAGGAGTCAGGACTAAGATTCATGTTGCGCCTTATTCATTTAGTAGCTGGTCCATTCGGTGAATGATTGTCCATTCGGTGAATGATTGTGTCATTTCCATGCTGGCTCCATGTGCATATTTATTCAAACTGGTGACATTAGTCTACGTGAAATTAGAACACCTTGATCCTTAGTCAGAGCCGGGTATATAAAATTGATCTCCATTTCCCTGACGTCGTGTCCTCATCTTACGAAAGGAAATGTTACTAGATGACATTTGTTCAATAGCTTAACCTGTGTAACAGATGTTTTGGCGCGTTAGGATTTAAGGCCCAATATGTGGGCATCTCACTTTTACTAATTCTTAATAAATTAGGTGGTGCTCACAACCTGTTAGCCTACTTTCAACTGGACACTGAGTTTTGTGTGGCCATGAATTTTATAGTTAAAATCAAGTAATAGATCCCAAAATTTCTATTGAATTTCTAAGTATCGAAAGCAATGTGATGTTGCTCACAAGGCCACAACCCATGCACTGATGTACTGATTGTATAGGTAAGCAGCGCCCGGCCAATGGATTTCATCCTTCCAGAAAGTATCATTATCACAAAGCAAAGTTCAGTGCTTTAGCTCAATACAGATAAATCCACAGCTGCATACATGATGCACAGACCAAAAGCAACCACTTGGGTGGTCCATTTGAGCTTGATAGGGTTCATCCCCTCTTGTCCATCATGCTGTAGACGCTTTACCAAACTGGGTTCCTCTTTGTTAGGCAGGATTCTTTAAACTAGTATCATTGCTTGTTTTCTCCCTTTGCGCCAGCTGTTTGATTTTCTTTGTATCACAACACCGTTCCCATTGTTTGTGACTAGAACTGAAATTTGTGAAAATAAGTACACTTATAGTATCAACAGTGAAAGAAAGATTTGTCAATTGAAAGTGCCTGGTATATATATTCGTAATTCATAATCCTCTTGTGGAACTTTGACTTTTGCATCATGTTCGGCCATGTTGCACTTTTTTCAAGAAGAATGATAATGAATTATTTTAAATTGTGCAGGAATTGCTATTCATCCAGAGTATTCTGGTATTACTGACTGATTGACCTATCATAATTTAATGCTTCAAGTTGCGGATGAATGTGAGTGGCAAATGTATTGTGACTGAAACTTACAGAACATCAGGTGACCACTGACTTCAGCTGGTTAAAATAAGAAATGGCATCTAGGAGTAATAGAATACAAAAGAATCGTTGCTAGAAGAGTCTTGAAGGACATGGTAAAAAAAAAGCAACACTCTTCTAGTCTTCTTGAACATGGATCATCAAGTTACAATACATTCGGTTCTACCATTTGATATTGCCTGAAACCACTAATATTGCCATTTATATGGCTTCATACCAGAATGATTATCTCAGATAGGACTAGCAGACAATAGGCTGCAAACCGTGGGCCATTAAAATGGAGAGAGTTGATGAATCCATATGACATGCAGCAACTACCAAGCGGTCCACTTTTTGCACCTGACCTTCAGGAACAGTAACAGTAACTGACCAGATGTGGTCTATACATTATGCTCCACCAAACCTTATCTAACACGATAAAATCCAATTTGCATCAAGTGGGCACACCAAGACGGGGATAATGATATCTCAAGAGCCATAGGTCTATCTAGAATTTACATTTGTTTTCAACTTTTCAAGGAAATCTAAGATAAATTACAATAGCTGTTTCTATACGCTTAAGAACCAGCGGGAAGGCAGCTTGTGAAACATCTGATGCTAAAACCAGGCAAGGGAAGTAACATAATAAACAGCCCATCTTCAGGAAAAAAAACAAAGATGGCAAGACATTACTAGATAGTGGATTAGATGAACAACCACCGCACTATATAGTCTCTACTACTACTGTACAACCACCAGTCTTCCACTGATCTTTCCTCCACTGCAGCTTCTGCAGGTAACCTCACCTTGGCTGGCATCAGCGCTTTCACCGCCATCACGGCCCTTTGGCACCGTCACAACGAGCTTCCCGTCGACGTACCCGGCCACCGCCATCTCAGGATGACTCGCCTCGGGCAACCGGGACCGCCACCTGTCAAGCTCCATGTCATCGGCGCCAGCCTTCTCACCGCCGCCGGTGCCTCCTGCCTGCACCACTACCTTGGTAACCCCGGGGTGGATCCTCACGGTGCGCACCTGCACCACGCCGGCGCCACGGGCACCGGTGGCAACGAAGTGGAGGGCGTCGGGGCCTTCGAACACCTCGACGTCAGTGTCCGCCGGGAGCGGCAGCTCGAGCACCTTGCTGTACACGTGCGGCAGCCGGCGGAGGTCCTTCTTGCCGCCGGCGGGAGCTGCTGCTGGGTGGATCCTCATGTGCTCGCAACAAGCCAAGACCCCTTCTCTCGGGTTCCTTTCGTGGTGTCTCCTCTGCTCTCGCTGGTATTTGCCTATTTGGACAGGTGAACAGCGGAGGGACGATGGGATTTATAGGGTATCAAGAGGCCAAAGGCTGAGGAGGTGTCACAAGGTTCTTGACGTGGAGGGAAGGAAGATAAGCTCTGGGGAATGACGAGGAGTCATCAGAAAAAAAGATGGGAGATTTTAGTCTTTGGAGACGTGATCGGACGAGGGAGACCGGCACGGTGCGCGTGTCTGCTCTCTGCCGGTTCCTGCGCCTATTTGTTATCTGATCCCATTGGCTGCTGGAGAGTGCTGGTGCGGGGGGCGGGTGTGCACGTCACGGCGTGGGCTCCCAAGATAAGGCAGCGGTATTGGCGTTTCCTGGCGATCCTGACGAAGAAACATGGGGCTGCCTCCAACGGTTTCAGAATTCAGTGGCCAATCGACCAATCCTCTTTGGTGTCCGTGTGTTCCTTTCAGGACAGGGATTCCTGAGAAGTCGCTTTGCCATCTTGATTGCGGTGGTTGTTAACCGCTCATGACCGGGAGTAATAACAGGTCAGACCAGGCCAGGGTACGCGATGCTGGCACGGAAAGCGGCGTGGAAAATAGCTTCACGCGCCCGCAGGAATCCAATCCACTCCTTCAGTCCATTGTGGTGCAGACTGCAGAGCAAGCGACCTGAGGTGCAGGCAATGCTTGTCCTGCATGTATGAAAGGTATTTTTGGAGCGTCAGATACGGCTCAGCGCCTTTGCAGGTCAGGCAAGGCACCTAGTCTGTCATCACGTATGTGTCGTCAAGGAATGGTGTCCTGTTCCTGTACCAGCTGAAATACTTCTTTCAAAAACCAAAAAGAAATAGTGGCTGCTGGCTGAGGCTCTGCTCATGTTTCTTCAGTGTTGGGTGTGCGTCAGTGCAGCGCAGAGCTTATCTGAAGCGCTGCGCCGTACATGGGGTTTGGTGTCGCGTCAGCTCACACTTGTTTAGCTTATCTAGTCTGGATAACATGGTACATGCATCCGTAATCTCACGAGTGATAAGCTGCCTTTCTTTCCCTGATTTTATAATACGAGACTACAGCTTGTGTTGCTACTGGCTGTTCTTTTGCTAATACTTCGCGCGTCACCATGTACAGACTCTGATCTCTGTTGGAGAAGGTTCTGTTCTTTCCTTTTCATCTTTTGAGTTGTGCTGTAAAAGGGTCGTGCGAGTGTGCGACTGTCAACTTTAACTTGATTTACTGTCACCTTTCTGTTTTCCTTTCGCAGTTACTCCACTGCACCCGTGTAACGTTGGTCCATTGTCCTGTGAAATGACTTTTGACACATCAAATGCGCGTAGTATGCAAAATAAGCACCTAAAGCAAAGAGCCTACCATGATAGGTGTTTTCTCGGGTCGTCTCTCGGCATGACTCCTGGGAGTACATGCATCGTATCATGACGACGCGGTAAACTGCCAATTAACCAGGCGAAAACTCTCTACATATATGTGGATTTCGCCATCGCACAATCCTTCCTCAGCCTAGATATTCATCTAATCCTTGTTTGGCTACTAGTAGCAGTGGCGCTTTCATCTTGTTCGGCTTGGCCTCCAACGCTCCGAGAGCGAAGAAAAGGAACGACCAATTTTTTTTTTTTTGGCTGCCTCTTTGGCTCTGTTAATATAGAGAACAGAGGCTAGAGCAGTCCCTGCATTGGAGCAAGAGCACAGGACGCTAGGCACTGGGTTCTTACGCTTCGGCTGACGAGATTCGAACCCGGGGCGCTTGGATTCAGATGCTGGTCTGCTGTCACTTTGGCTCTATTAACAGGATAACACCTGTCTTTCAAGTCGTTTTCTTCCGTCTGGAAAATCAAAAAAAAAAGAAAAAGAAACAAAATTCTGGTTGCCCGTCGACATGGATGCAACAGCATCGAGCCGTTAGCGGAGCCTGTCATGTCAGAGGAGTTTTCTCCAATCAAAGTGTCGCAGTTTCTTCTACGAGTACGTGTTTTAACGCGGTTCGGGAAGAAAAATCACACTGGCGATTCGCCTCCTGGATGTCTTTCACACCGCGATCAGACTCGACATCCCGCCGCCCCGCCCGGCACGAAGCTTCCGGCCATCCCACCGCGACAGCTTCGCCTGAACCACCGCGGGCTTCCCCTCCGTCTCGGGCTAATCAGAGGCTTGGATTTTCCTGATGATGGCCGCCGGATCGCCAAGATCCATCCGGTTGCTGAATAATGCACCTGGAGCCAACCTGAACCATTCGACCAAAGTGGAAAGTTGATCAGTTGGGCAGATGTGTTTGCAACCCTGTGTAGTATTAGTGCACGGACTGACCAACGCAATTGGCAATGGTTGAAGATTGATACGCAGGAACTTCAAGCGCATCAGACTCCGACATGAAGTGCGACAAGGTTTCCTGGCTTCTGAACGTCGTCTTTAATCGCTGATGTTTCCTCGCAAATCGTACTCTGGTCAGGCAGCCTACAGCCATCTTATCTAGTACTTGGTCCATTTTAAGACCCAAATCTAAGCTGACAGAAACCAATGCAATAAATCCGAGGAAACAGTACCGACTGAGGGAGACGCGTATGCGTATGTGGATTGCGAAAGGGAAGGGGGGGGGGGGGGAGAGAAGCAGGCCACCATCTTGCAATTTTTCTGACATTTCCTTTTTTATATAAATGTGTCACCACCTTCTTTCCAACACGAAAAATATACCTCGGATACATTCTATTGGACTGAACGTGTCAGTAATTCAATATTTAGCTCTTAAATTTGTTTCGAATAATTTTGATTTCGATGGGCTCTCGGACACTCCATTTGATCACTCGCGGGCGAGGCGCGACAGGCCCCCGTGCCTTGGACAAGAGCTGCTGCAGCCCGGCAGCCCCACCCCCGCACCAACAAGGGCGTCGGGTCGGGCCCTACCCACGATCGGCGGCCGCCTTCTCTCTCTAATACGGTGGTTCCTTCGGTAATTAATACCAAACCCCAACCCTCTTAATTAAAACATCCTAGCCCAGCAGCACCGCAGGCCAGGCCGCGAAGGCACGCACCGACCCGACCCGACCCGACCAGGGATCGGGATATACGGTGTGTTTGGATGGCGGTTCAGTGGGTTGGACCCGCTCAAACACTTTTTGGAGCTGGCTCCAAACCTATATTCTGTTTGGTTGGTAGGTTGGGTTTGCTCCAGTTTGTTGTTTGGTTGAACGACCGCCGCGGGTTGGAGTCAACACATCTCCTATTTGGATGGATGTACTAGAATGAAGCCTAAATTTGATGACCTTCCACTCATTCTGGTGATCTTACCCCCTCACACAAATTCATTCAACAGCACATTCACTTTGAATCCTACATTCAACAGCACAGTCCCTTTGAATATTTAAACCCGATCAACATTTGAACACAAATTCTAAATTTCATCAAAATATATGTCACAAATTGAGCAACATTTCAGCTACATTTCAGCAACATTTCAAGCACAATTCAGCTACATTTCAGCCAACATACAAGTCCAAGTTCAAGCACAATTCAGCTACATTTCAGCCACCATACAAGTCCAAATTCAGCTACAATATATATGAAGTTCAATGCCTCCACATGACACGATACAAACTTACTTAGACCACAAATATAAAGTTCTACGTGGTACCAACAAAAGAACCATCCCTTGCCTACAACTTACCCTTACTGCCCAGAGTAATTTTCAGCAATATATTTTGCAACCCAGTTTAATTTATGGTCAAAAGGCAGGCTGTTGAAAACTTTAGCTATGTGAGGTTGGGAGACCAAATGGGCATAATAGAAGGATAAGTGAGTCTCATTGAAACTATCATTGAAAGGCACATCATTGTCTGATTTGCCCACTTTTTTATCGTCTTGGCTATCTTGTTACTTTCTCTATTAATTGCAGCAACCAATGGATCAACATTAGTCCTTGACTTCTTGTTACTCTTCTTGCTGTTGTTGGTCTTACAAATCTTGCTGGTCTTGTTTGCAGATGATGTTGCCCCATTGTTGTCTTCATTGGCAATAGCATCCCCATCACTCTTTCCTGTTTCCTCGGCCTCACAATCCTCTGCACCGCCATCCTCTGTACCTAGAGGTGCACTTGATTCCTTTGCAAACTTGCCTGTAGCCATGGTACTTCCAAATATTGTGTTCATCTCCTCAAAGTGTTGAATAGGCTTGTTCAGAAAATCAGCATCAGACTTGTGATCCTACAATATTTGTACAATTTCAGCAACTACTATTATGTACATGTGGACAGCAACTATGATATGTGAGAACAATAATTCCAGCTAATAATATTGACATATTATGTGAGCAAGTAAATATGGACAGCATCCATACCTTAATATGATTATTGTAGTGCTCATCATCAAGAGTTATAGTGCAGGTATCTTCATCCCAATTAGCAGCACTCAAACCATGAATGTCACATATTTTACGAAACCTCTTTTGCCATGTCTTAAGGTGATTCTTAACCTGTTCACCAGTGCGCACAATGCCAAATTTCTCTTGGAGAGCCTTTCCACAGCCATTATAGTGAACCATCTTGAAGGTAGATGAAGTCTTGGTGCCATGAACCACTAAACTGACAAGGTATTCGAGCATGTAGGCTGACCAAGTTGAAGTCCAAGTAGCATGTCCACCAATCCCTGCATTAGCCTCTGCTGGTTCTATTTACCTTCAAGAATTAACAATACAATATACAATTGGAATGTATCAGCCCACATTTGGTCTATTTCAGCAAGACATAGTTTCATGAGACAATAATTTCAGCGAGATAGCAAACAATAATTTCAGCAATGTAGCAAACAATAATTTCAGCAAGGTAGCAAACAAATATGTCCTCAAATACAATTTCAGCCATCAAATACAATGATGACATTGTCCAATCAAATAAAATACAACATATATTACATTGTCCAAACAAATAAAATACTAGTTTCCATGGCTCTGACGGTCAGCCCACATTTGGTCAGCCAAGCCTTGTCTAAAAGCGAGCATAATTGCATTCTCACTTGCTGTCCCAGCATATATGGTGTCCTGGGTGTCCTCATCATTGTCATCTGGCTCATTGAATTCATCACTCCCATCTTCAATCACCCAATTGAATGATGCAGCAAGCAATAACAATATCTACTTGAGTTTCATAAGGAAAAAAAGGAGATGCATTATCAAGAACTTTGAATCTCCTTTTTAGTGCTCCAAATGCTTGCTCTACTATGATTCTCAATGAACAGTGCCTACGGTTGAACAATTTCTTCTCATTTTGCACCATATTCCTTCCCCATTCATTCAAGTGGTAGCGGACAGCCCGAAAAGGGGGTAAAAATCCGGGTTTGGATCCATATCTAGCATCAACTAGATAATATTTACCTAACATATGATGGGTAGTTAGGTTACATCTCAATGATCAAGTAATTTTGATGAACAAATTTATGGACAAGACATAGGTTAAACTATTACCTTGTGGCACACGAAGGCCATCCTCACATGCTAAAGCATCACATAAAACTAGTACATCATGTGCTGTCCCCTCCCATCCGGCCAAGACATAGGTGAACTTTTGGTCAAAATCTACGGCTTCCAGTACATTTTGAGTACAAATGCTTGTATCTACCACGAAAAGCATGCTGCATTTCCTTTGGAATAGTGGCTCTTATATGTGTACCATCAAGTGCTCCTATACAATTCTACGTGATGTTCAAAGAAGTCAAGATTAGGACAATTATATGTTTGTCAAAAAATAAATTTAGAATGTGACATAAGGTTGAGCTGCACACGTTAAAGTAAGGATACCACCTTGTGTCTCCTTCTATTTTAGCGGGAGTGTCCTATAATCCTCTCGTAGCTCACCAATAGCATGAAGTACTTTGTTAAAATAACGACTGATCGTTTCTCCGGATCTCCCAAAATTGGTTGCAATTATTCTATTCCTAACATTATGTCCAACAATGTGTAGAAACATTGCCACTTGCTGCTCTACACACATATAAACGGTATCTTCAAGTAAAACATGACCTCTAAACAACTGGCAAAACCGAAAGAAACGTGCTTTGTTCATTCTCAGCATGTGTTACACAAGTTGTGTCATTCCTCCAAATTTTGTCATTTAGGTATTCAATCCTCTTCCTATCCCTTTCAAACATTGGGGCATAAGTAATCCCTTTCCTTATTGCAACTCGTTTTCTTTTCCTAGACCGAGCAACAATTGCCATCACACACAACAACCAATGTGCAGCAACAGCAAAAAAACAAATGCCCTGTGCCTCTTATCCATCTACATTCAACAGGATAAAATTGTGACTACAAATGACCTAGTAAAAATATCATGTACGGTTTCCATGAACTAACACAAGATTCTTCAAATCAACCATCAATCCAGCATCAATGTGCCATATAATCAGCAACCAAGGAAGGGGGGAATGAATTTACCTTGAACTACTGAGCAGATCTGGGCCGGTGGGAGCAGCAGCTTGCGGTGGGTACTCGAGCTTGCGGAGGGAGGCGGCCTGGCCGGGTGCGCCCCTGCGCGTGGCCGGCGGCGCGCGCCCCTGGAGGCGCCGCGCGGGCTCCGCAGGCGGCGGCGGTCCGGGCGGAGGAGGCGACCGGGCAGCGAAGGAAGCGAGCGGGCGGCGTCGGTGGAGTTTTTTTCGATGGATGCGGCACGGTGAATTTTTTTCGATGGATGGGGTGCGGTCGAGGAAAAAGGAAAGGCAGGGGTGACGGGAATCACGCGCACGTGCTCGACCCGCCATATTTTGAGTGTCCAGTCCAACCCGCATCTACACGGTATATTCTTTTGAGATTGGCTCCAACCCTCACCAACCCCCATCCAAACACTCCAAAAACGGGTCGAACCCAACCAGGTCGAACCCATCATCCCAACCAAACGCACGGTTAGTGACCACGTTGAGACTTGCGCCAGATGACAAAATAATCATTGTAGCATATACTGTAGTAAAAACACTGTAGCACGAATGCTGTTTAATACTGTAGCACGGATACTGTTTGCACAGATCTCACCGTCGATCACGAAATGGACGACTCTCAAGGATGGTAAATCGCCACTACAGTGCTTAGTGACTTGCCAGCAAATCACTGAAGGTCTGTTTAGTTCATTTTGCAAAAAAAAATTGCAAAGGAATCTTAGTCATTTGAAGTACTAAATGAAGTCTATTTGCATAGATGAGTTGTAAATCGCGAGACGAATCTAATGATGCTAATCAATCCATATTTAATCAATAATTAGCGGATGGTTACTGTAACATTACTGTTGCAAATCATGGATTAAGTAGGCTCATTAGATTCGTCTCGCGATTTACAGCCCATCCATGCAAAAAATTTTATAAATAGACTTCATTTAGTGCTTCAAATTAGTAAAATTCCGATGTAAAATAATACGTTTACAGCGTTTTTTGTGTTTATGTAAAGAACTAAACACGGCTGAATCTCAATCCCCCAACCAGCAGCCCGCCGCCGCGCCATTTTTGCGGTCGCACCCCTCGGCGACTTCACCCGCTTCCTCCCCTTCTTCCCCTTCCCCACCCGCTCGCCTCCCCCGTTGCTTCCTCGTCACGAGTCGTCTTCTCCTCTTCGCCGACCGCACCGCCCTGCACGCGGGAACGCGAACCCTAGATAGCCGGGATCGCGGGGCGCGTGGAGGGTTCGGGGGCGGAGCGATGAAGAACCTGTTCAAGAGCAAGATCAGGTGGCAGCACCGGTCCACCGACCCCGCGTCGTCCCCGGCGGGGCAGCCGCAGCAGGCGCAGGGGCAGGGGCAAGGGCAGCCGCCGCCGTCGCCATCGCCCGCGAGCTCCCCGTCGGGGGCGGCGCCGGCGCTCTCGGTCTCGACGGCCTCCTCCTCGCCCCCCTCCGCGGCGGCGACGCCCACGGGGGCGGCCGCTGGGGCAGGGGCGGGGGCGGCAGGAGGGGAGGACTACATATCGTCGGAGGAGGAGTTCCAGATGCAGCTGGCGATGGCGCTCTCGGCGTCCTCCAACGGCGACTGTCTGGGGGACCTGGACGGGGAGCAGATCAGGAAGGCCAAGCTCATGAGCCTCGACCGCTTCGCCGCCCACCGGGACGAGGGCCACACTGCGGACTCCCTCTCCCGGCGATACTGGGTGAGCCTTCCACTCGGGATGGTGAATAGTATAATACTTGAGTTGAAGCCGTCTCTGCTACATCGAACAACTGACTAGACTTACTGTGGACCAAGGATCGCGATATCAGTTCATTCTTACCAATTGGGCAATCATCTTCTACCATCCGGTTTCTCTATTCATGCACATTTAAATTTGTTAGCTGGTCTCTGTAGCTTTTGTGACTCTCTAGTTTGCAATTGAGCTTCACTTCATCTTACAGCATGGCAAATAATACATAGTGAAGAAATGCTAAGTACCACATTTAAGCTTCATGCTTCCTACTGAGCATTGGAATTAGAATATACTTTGTTCTAAGTCGAGCCTTTTGGCTTTGACAATCAATGTCTAAGTTGCACATAGATTGTCAACACAGGATTGGAGCTACTAGATTCATCATAAAAAGTACCCCCTCCATTCCAAATTATAGGTCGTTTTGGCTTTCCTAGATATATATCATTTGTTATGCACCTAGATATACGCTACGTCTAGATACATAGGAAAGAATATGTATCTAGAAAATTTAAAATGACCTATAATTTGGAACGAAGGGAGTACTTTTGTAATACATAACTCTCTCTATTTAAGATAATATATTTTTTTGTAGATATTGCAATTAAAGTATCATACTGGAGACCATGTAGATGTAGATGTCCTAATGGACTTTTGCAATCAGACAAGTACTCCTATTTAGAGGC
Source organism: Panicum virgatum (assembly GCF_016808335.1). Classification (NCBI taxonomy): domain Eukaryota; kingdom Viridiplantae; phylum Streptophyta; class Magnoliopsida; order Poales; family Poaceae; genus Panicum; species Panicum virgatum. The sequence continues at coordinate 66,882,529 of NC_053144.1, read as the reverse complement.
CGTAGAAATATAATGGTCCCGGTTGAGGCTGCTGTGGAAGCCAGCAATTATAGGCTCCATCGCTCATACACGCTATGTTGATGCTGTTAAAATACTTATTTTCTGAATAATTGCTGATTGGTATGTATGGTGTGTGCTTGAATGAAGTCATTGTGTTGGGTAACCTTGTGTACTATTTGCTATTATGATTCACTGCAGTCAAGGACTCCGGAATGATATACGAAGAAGTGAAAATGCTACTTACTATTCAGAGCTGTACGCATGCATGCAAAAAATATTGATGTATTTGGCTATTCACAGTGTTAAAGGATTGGTTCCTGGTGTGCCAACTACTAGGAAAGAGAGGAATTGTTTTTCACACTGCTAAAGAAAAAAATGGATAACAAAATAAAAGGCAATTTTTCCTGAGAAATGTATGCAAAAAAATAGACAGCCTTGTAGGCTTGGCTAGGGTGTGAAAAAACTAGGTATATAAAAAGGAAGAAGCTGTATGCTTGCTAGTGTACCATGGAGGTGGAATATAGTTCTCCAAGAAGGAGATGATCAGGTAGTGGTATTTTAATTTCAGCAAATATAGGGTTGCTTGTATAGTGTGTTTATGCTAGTCAAATATTTGGTGAGCCAATGCTTTCATTGCAAATCCCTATTTATTGAAGCTCTTCTTAGACATGGAAGACCAGTCTTTTCTTAATTAAAAGTCTCTTTGTTCTGTTGTTTTGTCTTGTTAGCTCAAATACGAATCATAATACTATACACTGGTCAATTTATCACTACATGTGAGGGTGGAAGACTGGGAGATGACTTTTAACATTCATACTCCATTCTGACTTATGATTTTAACTTCTTTCAGGACTATAACTTTCTTGATTATCATGAGAAAGTTATTGATGGTTTCTATGACATTGTTGGCTCCTCTATGGAATCCTCTAGGCAGGGGAAGATGCCATCACTAGCTGATCTCCAAACAGGCATAGGGGACCTGGGCTTTGAAGTCATTGTAATCAACCGTGCTATTGATACTACCTTGCAGGAGATGGAGCAAGTGGCACAGTGCATCCTGTTGGACTTCCCAGTTGCCAATATTGCACTCTTAGTGCAAAGAATTGCTGAGCTTGTTACAGATAATATGGGTGGACCTGTAAAAGATGCCAATGACATGCTCACAAGGTGGTTGGAGAAGAGTACTGAGCTGAGAACCTCACTACAAACAAGTTTGTTGCCTATTGGCTGCATCAAGATAGGGCTATCACGTCACCGTGCCCTGCTTTTCAAGGTTCCCATCCTCCATCCCTCTCTTTCCCATGCACATGATGCATGAATGCAAGCAAGAAAGCTAGCTAGGACGTTTCTGAAAAAGTATTGTATTGTTGATTGTTGAGCTGAGAAGCACACACTGATGCAGCTATGTCCTGTATCTCTTCGTGCAGATCCTTTCCGATAGTATTGGCATTCCATGCAAACTCGTCAAAGGGAGCAATTATACTGGTGGCGATGATGATGATGCTATAAATATAATTAAGATGGACCATGAAAGGTATTTATGTTTTGATCATTGCCCTTTGCTCGTAGCATGGTTCATGGATACTTAGTGAAGGTTACTCTATGTGCTATTGCTGTTTACCATGTTTCAATTTATTTGTTGCTACTCTATGTTTGCTAAGTAGTTTTATTATTGTGATTTTTCTGTAGGGAGTTTTTGGTTGATCTGATGGCTGCTCCTGGTGCTCTTATTCCAGCAGATATCTTAAGTTGGAAGGGCAATTCATTAAATTCTAATAGAAAACTCAGCCTGAATCAGGCAGCTGGATCATCGAGTTCCATTGATGCTAATCTTGATCCTGGTGCATTGCCTCCTGAACCTAAAGGTGGCCAACTGCCTTTGTTTAGCAGTGGTGATTGGATATCAGATAGTAAATCTGGATATGAGACAGCTGCAGCAGCAGCATCTTCTCAAACCTCTTCAAGTGGCACATCATCTGTTCCTGCTGGAAGTGTCTTTGACAGTTCATGGACGCTAGTTTCTCATGAGCAATCAGATGGACCTTCAACTTCTGCTGGTACATCATCCCAGGAGAAAGTTGTACTTCAAGGGGAACATCCACGGAATTTAAATCGGCTTCAAGATTTGCATGAAAATCCAGAGTCAAGGAACCTTTTTGCTGACCTTAATCCTTTTGGGGGTATTGAGTCCAAGAAAACTTCAGTAGCATTCAAAGGGCCAGATAATAGGAACAATGAGCTGCAAAAGCGCAGAGAGAACATAGTCCCTAGTGCTGTAAGACCACAACAGCGGTTAGTTATGAAGAACTGGTCTCCTTACAATGATGTTTCCAACAACAAACAGTACAATTATGTTGAAGATTCATTTGCACGTAGAAATGTTGGTAATAACGCTGCATCATCATCATCATCATCATCATCATCATCATCCCAGATGCCACGTCCAGCCGCAAAGAATGCCAATCTTAATGCTGGATTGCGTAATGATACATCATATGCGGCGCAGCCTCATAATCATGGTAACATTATGGTTGGCACTCCTGCCATGAATATTACTTCTACAGCTGAGACTGGGAAGGTTCCTGAAAGGGTTGTCCATGGTGATTTGGACAAAGCTCTTACAAATTCTAGATTGGACGGTCAGCATGGCCCAGTTCAACCACTACAGGAAAGATTTCCATGGGGTAATCCTGCAGAAGGAAGAGTTCCAATGAATAGAGTTCAAAATCAAGCAAAGCAACGCATGGAAAACCTTGATGTAAAGCAGGAAAATAAGAAATTACTTCCTGATCCAAAAAAATCTCCCCTTGACAGATTCATGGACACGTCAGCACCATCAAGAAACATGGATGTCAGGTCACAGAAGCTTGACTTTGATGATGTGTCTGAATGTGAAATTCCTTGGGAAGATCTTGTGATTGGTGAAAGGATTGGCTTAGGTATGTTTTTGCTACCTTTGATATATGCTCTGCTGCTTTTGAACTAACAATTGGGGCTTGTTTTGGAAACTAATCTTAAACATGTTAGATTGTATTTCAAGTTATTAGCATTGGTGGGTTCTGTTTTCTGTGAGTAGGAGTGAGCTGGTTGCATGAACTGTTTTCTGTGAGAAAACAATCGATTTAATTACTTCTTTCCAATAGGTTCATATGGAGAGGTTTACCGCGCTGACTGGAATGGAACAGTAAGCAATTCATTCCTCCATTTATTGTTTGTATCTTGAGCATGGACATTTGTCCAAGATGTTCTGTGAATGAAGTCACAAAGAAACTTAGATAAGAAACCAATGTATGTTTTAATGCAGTGAAATTTCTGTTTATTTGCAGGAAGTGGCTGTAAAAAAATTCTTGGATCAAGATTTTTATGGTGATGCTCTGGATGAATTTAGGAGTGAAGTAGGTGAACTTTTATCTGTTTTGATCTTGGGCTTTACTAAATACACCATTCGATCTTCATATTTACTCAGTCCATTGCTGCTGCACTGTTTGATAATACTTATCTACTTTATTTGACAAGGTACGAATTATGCGTCGGCTGTGCCATCCAAATATTGTTCTATTTATGGGTGCTGTTACACGTCCGCCAAACTTATCCATTGTATCTGAATATCTTCCAAGGTATATTACGGTGTTTATATTGTGTAATGTGTGAATTAAATATCCTGGTCTAGACAGCATGAAAGTTCTTTTTTAGCAACTTTTAATTCTATAGCTGTACATGGTATTAGATGTGAAGGTTCTTGCAATACTGGAGTTGCTAAATTCTACTCCCTCCGTTCCAAACTATAGGTCGTTTGACTTTTTTGACACCAAGTTGTTATTCAAAAAATTTGTGCAAACATAGTCAACTTTAACATTCTTGAAGAACTTGTATTGATAAAGCAAGTTACAACAAAAGAAGTGATATTTTGCACAAATTTTTGAATAAGGCGAGTGGTCAAACTTGGGGTCGAAAAAGTCAAACGACCTATAATTTGGAACGGACGGAGTACATAGTCGTGCTCATCCAGTTGTTAAAGAAAAATATCTAAAGAGATTCATGTTTGACGATTCATCGTTGTTTCATGATTATGTCCTTGCTCAGGGGAAGCTTGTATAAGATCCTTCACCGCCCTAATTGCCTTATTGATGAAAAACGGAGAATCAAGATGGCCCTTGACGTGGTATGGATGAATCTCGCATATTTTGTTGATATGTTTGTTCTTCACTGCTCATTCAAATGACTATTTTTTCTTAAGGCCAAAGGCATGAATTGCCTGCACACTAGTGTACCTACAATAGTTCATCGAGACCTGAAATCCCCAAACTTGCTGGTTGACAATAATTGGAATGTAAAGGTATGTACTCTTGCTCACAATTGATAGTTTGATACTTGGGCACCAATAGTCATTCATATCAATGCATTCAATAAAACAGGTTTGCGACTTTGGACTTTCACGGTTGAAGCACAGTACATTTTTGTCATCCAAATCCACTGCTGGAACAGTAAGTCGCTAGCATCTGGATGCCACAATTAAGCTTATTTTTTCTTCTTTATTTCCCTTGGACCATTAGCTGGTTTATTTCTTAATGGAAAGTTTTTTGGTATCGTCTATCAGCCCGAGTGGATGGCACCTGAGGTTTTGCGGAATGAACAATCAAATGAAAAGTGAGTGGTATTCTGATGCTTTTGTTTTAACTGTTAGTTTAAGTCCTATCTTTCTCATTCTGGATGTTCTATGTGAAGTTATACAGCATTTCCATGGATATAAGAGTCTAAATTCCCGTGCAATACTTGTGCTTGTGTTTTTTTTTTGCTAAAAAATTTCTACTCCTTGAGTTGACTGTGATATACTTAGAAATTTTCATGTTTTGGGGTCTCCCTGCATCTATCTAGTCAGGTTCTACATGCTCCAAATAATTTATACCTCATACACACCATTTGCACAACAGGTGTTGGTTTAAAAATTAATGGCCACACTTGTTTGTTCTCTGTCAAGACCTTTCTATACTTAACAGAGCTTAAGTATCATAGGATCCTCACTGGTCTCCTTAATTAAAATCAGTAACCATCTTATACTCATCTGAATTTTGTGCAGGTGCGATGTTTATAGCTTTGGTGTCATCTTGTGGGAACTGGCAACACTTAGAATGCCATGGAGTGGGATGAATCCAATGCAAGTCGTGGGTGCAGTTGGCTTCCAGGATAGACGGCTTGATATTCCCAAGGAAGTTGATCCTCTGGTAGCAAGGATCATATACGAATGCTGGCAGAAGTGAGTTCTAGAAAATCAGAATGTTTTCTGATAAAAAGTCATGTTTTTGTCATGGCAATCAAAATTTGGCTTTTGATGCTAGATGCATACTAATATGTGGTTTGTCTATTACCAGGGACCCAAATCTGCGCCCTTCATTTTCACAGTTAACAAGTGCTCTGAAGACTGTTCAAAGACTAGTGACCCCTTCTCAGCAGGAGCCACAGAGCCCCCCTGTTCATCAAGAAATCTCAGTGAATTCTACCCCTTGAGAAGGGGCCCTTCCACTTACCATTGTGCGTAGTTTTTGTTCTTGCCATTTGTGTTTCTCCAGAAGTCTACAAATGTGGGTGCACCTTGTAGATTGAGCGCCCCAGGTGGTAGACGTCCTGGTCCTGCTGCCGTGACAAGGCCTCTGCGGCAGAATATGTATAGAGCCGTCTGCCAATCAAACTGAAATTGGAAGAAGTTCAGTACTCTCTCCGTTCCAAATAGTAGGTCCAAATAGTAGGTCGATTTGGCAAATCTAGAGATATATTTTTTTATGCATCTAGATATATACTATGTCTAGATATATAGAGAAAGCTATGTATCTAAATTTGCAAATATGATCTACAATTTGAAATGGAGAGGGTATGTAACACCTCATTTTTTATGTCGATGTCAATAGTACATCCAACCGGGTGCGAGCCCTCTGGAAAGCAGTGAGAGCTCATTGTGCTGATTGTGAAGTGTCTGACTGCTCAAATGGATTCCAGGCTTGCTGCGCAAAGGCAGCAATATTTGAAAGTTGGAAGTGCTGTAATTCTGTGCAGTCAGAACACGTGAATTTAGGGTTCATTATTGTACTGGAAGATTTGTGTCTGTACACATGATTAGATTAGTTGTAGCCCGTGCCATGAACTGAATAAAGCAGACACTATCTGATTCATTGTTCGTTTACATGGAGAACTTTTCACCCGTGAGATGTAAAAATGGTATGAAGGTTACAAATATGCCAATACAGCCATTTCATCAACATGGTGGCTGCTAAAACCATTTGCTCTTTGGAGTGCATGGAATTTCATGTGAAACAATGTAATCTCCGTTTTGTGTTTTATACGTAGCATCGGGAAATTTTGAGATAGCCTGATAGGGAAGTAGGGCGTTTTTATTTTTTGAGATAGCCTGATAGGGAAGTAGGGCGTTTTTATTTTTTGAGAGTAGGATTGGTTTTTGTTTTACAAAAATGTCATGTGATTTGAATTATAAACGTATCCTCCTTTTCTACAAAGGAGATTCTGAAAGTTCATTTATTTCACACAAATTTAGTTCATATCATTCTGAAATCACTTGTGAAAAGCCGTTTTAAAAAGAAATCACTTGTGAAAAGTGAAAAAACAAACAGCGTCTTTGATTACTACAATATTTAAGCCTAGCTCCGGTTGTTCTGCTACCGCGGCCCAGTGGTGCCTCGTGAATCCAATACATCTTCTCGAATTTTTTCTTCTTCCTCACATTCCAGTGTTTGAGATTCGTGCACATGCTAGTGGCCGTTCAATTCGAAGTCCAGCCATCTTCTTCCTTCTACTGTCCGCAACCGCCCCTTGCATTTGCTCCCTCCACGCCTTGCGCCGCTCGTGCGTTGCTCCCCACGGCCCCTGCACGGCCGCCGCCGCTCCCTATGGCCCTTGCTCGCGCCGCCACCTGCTTCATCCCCACGCCAGCAGGGGCGAAGCCAGAAGTTTTGGCCACCAGGGTCGGCTTCTTTGGACGATGGGGTCGACTAATGAGATGAACAGTGTTTTACAGGGGAATATGCAGAATTCGTCGGGGTCGCCGGACCCCAACGGCATAAGGCAGCTCCGCCCCTGCATGCCAGGGCGCCACCACCGTCTCTAGAGAAGACTATAGGAAGAAGCTATTTCAAAAAATATTGATTTAGATTTTGAAAAATGTTGAATGCATTTATTTGAAATGTTGAAACAGGCTGCGATAAATGTTGATGTTAGTATTTGTTTAAAAATGTTGATTTGCATTTTAAAAAATTGTTGAATATGTTAATTTTCAATATTGATCTATATTTTTAAAATGTCAAACCTCTAAAAATATTGCATCTAATTAGATCTAAGGGAAAATATTAGGTGCAAACCAACTACTTCGTGCAAACTTCAATCTAGACCGCCGGATCAACATACAAGGGGGTGCGTAGGGGGAGTGAGAGAGGAGATTTGTAGAAGTATGATTAGAGATGGGCGGTTAATTGTAAAATTATCCAATCTCTCCATATCCCTTAGATGTTGATCCAGTGGCTCATATTGAAGTTTGCACGAAGAGTTTGATCTGCTCTCTATATTTTAAAATTATATTACTAAATAATCTTCGACGATATGCATAGGAGCCACCTATCCGTGCAGGCCCGGCCCAGTCCACCAGAAAGGAACCGTTCGAAGCGCACGGACTCCACCCGCACCCTTTTAAACACGGCTCTGAGCCGGCCGTTTCGAGTCCGTCGTCGTGTAGCTCTCATCCATCGTGATGGACTAGATCCTTCCTTGCACACCACTAACCCCCAACCACCGCCACCTAATCGCCCATCCGCGCCCTGCTTCCCCTGCGCTGCAAGGGCGGTCTCGTCCCAGATCCGCCCGTTCGCGCGCGGATCGATCCTTCCACCGCCTCTCTCCGGTCCGGCGGGTGGTTTTCTCGGAGATTCCCACTGGTTGTGGCGGTCGATTTGGTGAGTTGTGGGCTGGAACCCACTTCCGCGTTCTGATTTGAGGATTTTATTTGGGAGGGGCTTTGATTGATGGGTGGTGGTGGTTTTGGTTTTGTCGATGCAGTGTCTGCTCGCGTTGCGTGTGGATCTGGTTTGGGACGGAGGAGAGAAGCGTGGAGGTGCTCGTGTGAGGAGGGACGCCGTTAGAGCGGCTCGATCTGTTCGTCGGTTCTAGATCTGGAAGGTATGTATCAGTAGAACCATGTCTCTGCTTCGTATGCTTTGATTTGTCGATCTGTACACTGGAAGCAACCATTTCTGCACTACGATTCACTTTGTTGCTCATTTCATCGTCTGATTTAAAATTTGTGCACAGATTTTTGGTAGTGCTTGCTAGTTCTGTAACTAAAATGCAGTGTTTGATATGCTTCTGTGTTATCCTTTTGGCGCTAGGGCTTAATCTGTCTCAGTTAGGGCACCTGCACCTGCACCTCGACCCATGGCGACGCTTGTCATCTCGGAGCAGCGCGGCCACCAGCTCCACCATTCCTCTGGTCGCCGGAAGAAGGCATCATCAGCATCGCCCCATTTCTCCTCGCCACAACCTGTGCGCGGCTTTCAAGCCGATAACTGCCGCGCCTTCCACTCCAGCATCACCATCGGCATCCTGCCGTCCCCTCCCGCGCCAGGGGTGGCACGGACTCGCTCCTCCCCTGAGCCTAAGACGCCGAAGCAGCAGGTGCACCATGGGAAAAAGCGCAGCAGAGCAATATCCATCAGCCCTTCAACATCCCCTCCCTCGCGCCCTGAACTCTGGGCTGGCCCGGGGTTCTCCAACTCACCACCACCCAGCTCCCTGCCGATACCCAAGTTCTCCCTCCACCAGAAGCGCAGTATCTCACTTGAGTTTCCACCTGCTGACCGGTCAGATGATGAAGTGCTGCCTGTGCATGCCAAGTCTGTGCCTTCATCGCCAACTGCAGGCTCAGGTGTTAGCTTCTTTAGTGATAATGATGCTGCCATTGCAACGGAGAATCTGAGGAGGATCCTTCACTTGAAAATTGAGGATCACTGAATCGGGAGGGGTTGGCAGTTCTGTGTACATAGGTTAACTACAACTAACCCTGGTAGTCTGTATAGCGTAGCTGAGGATAACCACCGTGCACCTGACCTGACGGTGGTTTTCATCTACAGTGTAGGTGGTTAGCAAGCACAGCTAGAAGGTTAGGCAGTATGAAACTGCAGTGATGGTGTGGTGGTGGTGGAGATGCATGAGGTCACTGCAGTTTATGAAGTCACCTTTTCAGCTGACCTTGTAGACACCTTTTAGTATCCAATGTTCCTTTTAGGTGTTGGTTTTTTAGACATTAGATAAGTCATTTGCATCTGTAGTTCATGTCAGTAGTGCTAGCCTACATACCCTTGCTCCTGTAGTTCATGTCAGGCAGGACAAGTAGGTTATGGTTCAAGTTTTAGATAACTTTAGCTTACATCATGTCATATGTGTAGTCATCTGTAGGATGGCTGCATCTCATGAAACTTGCATTCTGTCTCAAAGTTGCATCCTCCTGACTGGCTCATCTCCCTTCATAACATCTCCTTGTGTTCTGCAAAGCTCGCAAGGATCTCCCCTCTCTAGCACTTCTGTTTTTTGGAATGAAGATGCTGAGAGAAGTTGTTATGAAGTCCCAACTCAATGTTCTTTCTCCATGTGTCTCCTAACTCTCAGTTTGTTTCCTCAGTTCTTTGCATCCCTTGCATGTCAAATTGCATTCCCTGCCATCCAATATCAATTTCATATCCTTGCTCTCAGAGTTGCACCTAGTGGTGGCTTTGCCTTCGTTTAGGCATCTTTGGTATTTCCTTGCCCTTGTTCCTGGAGCATGCCCAGGTTATGCTCTCCTTCATATATTCCCATAAAGGACTTAATATGCTGGAGATCTGCAAGTGCTCAAACAGTCAAACCTGTATAAGGTAATGATCAGTTTCTTGCTCCTTTACCCACTATCATACATTTAATCTCTTGCTGGTGTTTGTGCTAATGTGATGTCTGGTCTTGTTTGTGCTGCAGGTTTGCTTGTCCAATGCACTTCATGGTACCCATACTTGGAGTCCAGAATTTATGAAGTGTCTTATCACTTAGTTATCTGTTTTCTTTTTTTCCAGTATTGTGCTAGACTGTTGTTTTGTGTAATATTTGATTGGGTAGTTGTTTGTGGTATTGTTTTAATGTTGTTACTCGAATTTGCTGTCAGTGTTTTTCCATGTCGATGCTGTGGTATTTCTTTTACTTCTTAACTAAACTTTGTTATACTGTCATGGTATTTTTGGTCCTGTTTCTGTAACGTGCCTGAAGTTTTATAATATGGCCTAGTGTGAAGGTGGATCCATCCTGTCTTTCTTTCGTCGTTGCAACTCAAGATTTTCTGGTGGTCTAGATCATTGAGTCGTAATGGTGTCTTTTTGAGGATTTATGAGCACTGGGAATTGGGATGCTCGGTGACTGGTGCTTCAGCTGGCTGTTGCTGGTGGCTGGTGTTGATTTGTTGTGAGAGAAAAGTACTATTGGCTGGTTGGTGGTGTTGGCTGGTGCTGATTTGGTGTGAGAAAATTACTGCTGGCTGGTTGGCTGACAAGTCAGCTGAACAGAGTATTTTGTGTTGGGAAGACGATTGATTCTGATCGTACAATTTGTGAAAATGTTGATGATTTTTTTGCTGCTGCTATATTGTGCGGTCTCTCTTCGATGTTTGGTCGTTTGGAGCTTCTCAAGACCTTTTAGTTGCATATATACACAATTACGGTTAAATTGCTCTGGAGAGAACAGATATCTATGTCAGCATAGTTGACTTTGTTAGGCTTCACCTGTGGAGCTAGTAATCCATGGCTCTATGTTTCTGTTATTCAGTTCTGGCTATTATGGTTGGCGGCTCTGTGATCCATTTTCCATACATGCCAACATGTTTGATTCCACGAGCAATCCTACTGTGCGTATGCATGACCATTGGACGCTCATCATCCGATTCCAGTTTATGCGTGTCCCATGATTGGACGCTCATCCTCCTGTGCAACTTGGGCTTTCAGGCTGTTTCCAGCAGCGCTCGCATCGCATCCCCAATGCGGGAAAAGCGCACTACCAGGGTACTGTAGCACGCTCTACACATTCTCTCCACCGCATCGGTCGTCGTCTGTGATCTTCGTGGGCCTGCGCGGCGGCCGGCGGCTTGCTTGTTGTTTGTGCGTCCACATCCGCACCGCTGTTGGAACGGGCCTTCTCCTATCACCTAGCGAGTGGTGGGCCCGATGCGTATGCGTGTGGTGGGCCTGATGCGTATGCGTATACGAAGCTTTTTTCCGCATCCGCTGAAGCTTTTTTTCCGCATCCGCTATTTGCTGGAAATAGCCTCAGATGGGAACGCCAGCTCTGCATTTACATTAGCGTGCATTGGGTTCTCACTATTTACAATGCGAGAGTATGCAAAACTCGTTGCAGCCCACGGATGTGTCCCGGCGACAGTAGTAGTAGGTGCCGATTTGGTACGGCTGGAAGCCCTGAGCGCATAACGAATCACACTGGAGAGGTGATGGTGAATTGTCACAATGCAATGCACGAGCCACAACTTTGAAGGTAGACAGGTTGTTGAGCGTGGATTTCAACTGGTCATCGATTGCTAGGTCGTAGGAGCGTAGCATCTCAAGTTCGCAACTGTTCCAGGCCTCAGCTGTCGCTGCAGCCAGCAGTGTATGCGCAACTTGATGTCGATTAGTTACAATCATGGGACTGCCCAACCAAATCATTCATCGGGTGACGCCAAACTAACAACCAGCCAGGAATCCTGCTCGATCGGCACCTCTCGCGGTTCGCTTGGCACCTATCATTTCCGAGCAAAAGCATCTTCCACCGTACATGTTGGTACATGGTATATTTGTGACATCCCGGCTCAAGACTTAATAGACTTAATAGGATATTCATACCAACAAGTTGCAACTTTTTTTCGAAAGCCAATTTCCAAAGAACTCCGAGGTTAAGCGTGCTTGACCAGAAGAAATTTAGGGGGTGGGTGACCGACCAAAAAGTTCTTCACGGGTGCGCACGAGTGAGGACAAAGTGTGTAAAAAAGACTGGTGTTAGTCTGTGAGGGTAGTCTATGTCATAGAGAGCTGCCAGATGTAAGCGGGGCAGTCTATGTCCTAAAAAGCTGCCAGAGACGGGACGTTACAATATCATAAGCTGGAGAGCCAACATGATCATCATATTCATAGGCCCATCGAAACGAACCCATGCATATGCTTCTAGAACGGATTAGTTAGCCGAGTCTAACTGTTAGAAGAATTTTGTGTAGACAAAATGTGTGGTGAAAAGTCCAATTCCATTAATCTCAAGGATTACAATATATAGGGAGATTTACAATGTCAATAACTTCAGGAATTGTAACTCTTGTAACAGCAGCAATAAAGATGATTTATTGCCATGAAATGATTGTTAGCATAGCCTTAACCATGGCCGTTAGACTAGCCTTAACCATGGCCTTAACTATGTTTCATGGCCTCCATTTGTAACAGCTCATTTGATGAGATCAAATACAGCTTCTGTAACACTCCCCCTTTTGATCGAATCCATCTTGGGATCAACACATGCTTAATTTCCTTTTAAAAACCCTGTGGGAAAAAATTAGGAATAATATGAATGATTATTACTCTGCCATAAACCTGCAAGGTTTAGGGAGTAATATATATGCCTTGATTTTATCTCTAAAAAAACCCCTGTGGGGAAAACATGAGATAAGACATATGCTTGTATTGAACATTGTCTCATTAAAAACTTTGAATGAGAAAACCTGATAGTAAAACTCATCAAAGAAAAGAGTGCAATGTGAAGCATTTAGCTGGGTCCATAATTCAGAGAGTCTCCCCCTGAAACTTGCAAGTCTCTGAGCCGTCTCATACCGATTCCCTTAACACATTTCTCAAATATGGAAGTAGGCATGGATTTGGTGAAGAGATCTGCTAGATTATCACAAGACTTTGTTTGTAAGATATTTATCTCTCCACTTTGCTAAAGCTCATGGGGATAAAATAACTTAGGTGCAATATGTTTGGTAATATTGCTTTTGATGTAACCTTTTTGCATCTGTGTAATACAAGCGGCATTATCTTCATAGATAATGGTAGGTGATTCTGCGGAATCAATACCACAAGATTTCTCAATGTGGTTTATCATTCTGCGGAGCCACACGCATTCACGTGATGCCTCAAATAGTGCAATAATCTCAGAATGATTTGTAGAGGTAGCCACTAAGGTTTGTTTAGATGACTTCCATGATAAAGCAGGTTCCTCCGTGAAGGAACACAAAACCTGTCTGTGATCTGACATTGTGAGGATCAGACAAATAGCCAGCACCAGTGTATCCAACTAAGTTAGGATCATTGGTTTTCTGAAAGAAAAAGCCAAGATCCTTAGTACCATTCAGGTATCTAAGGATTTGTTTTGCTCCGGTCCAATGACGCTTAGTCGGGGCAGCACTATGTCTTGCTAACAGATTCACTATAAATGCAATGTCAGGCCTGGTACTGTTTGCAAGGTACATTAGTGCTCCGATGAGACTGAGATAAGGATATTCTGATCCTAATATCTCTTCTCCTTCCTCCCGTGGTCGGAAAATGTCTTTTTCCTTATCGAGAGATCGAACAACCATGGGAGTTTTATTTGGATATGCTTTGTCCATATTGAATTTCTCCAATAGTTTCTGGACATAGACAGATTGGTGCACTAAAATTCCTGAGTGAAGGTGCTCGATTTGCAAACCTAAGCAAAATTTGGTTTTACCCAAATCCTTCATCTCAAATTCCGTCTTAAGTTGTTTGCGGGCTTCATCAATATCTTGTGTGTTGCCAATGATATTCAAATCATCTACATACACTGATATAATGCAAAATCATGTGGAGGATCTTTTTATGAAGATGCACGGGCAATCATCATTATTGGAGTAACCCTTTTGCAAAAGGTACTCACTCAGTCGGTTGTACCACATCCTTCCCGACTGCTTAAGACCATAGAGTGATCTTTTGAGCTTTACACAATACATATTGCGATTTGCGCTTTTATTCGGTATTGGGATCCCATCGGGGACCTTCATATATATATATATATATATATATATATATATATATATATATATATATATATATATATATATATATATATATATATATCCGAATCTAGTGACCCATATAAATATGCTGTCACGACATCCATCAACTGCATAGATAGATGTTTTTGAGTTGCCAGCGAAATCAAATATCAGAACGTAATTCCACTCATAACTGGAGAATATGTTTCATTGAAATCAATGCCGGGTCTCTGCGTGAACCCTTGTGCTACAAGCCTCGCCTTGTATCTCACCACCTCATTGTTCTCGTTCCGCTTCCGGACGAAAACCCATTTAAAACCCACAGGGAAGGTTTTTGGAGGTGTAGGTATCACTGATGAGAATACCTCTCTTTTATTGAGCGAGGCTAACTCTGCTTCAATTGCTTCCTTCCATTTGTTCCAGTCCGAGCGTTTCTTACACTTTACCATGGATTTTGGATCTGGATCGTTTTGGATGGTATCTGCAATTGATGAGGCAAAGTATATGTCAACAATTGTAGTCTTACGATCGAATGATTCTCCAGAATCAACATAGTTTATGGAAATTTCATGTACCCCATTTGACGGTTCGGTGTTTCCCAATACGACAGCGTCAGGGCGTTCCAATGTCCTATCATCAGAAATTGAGTGCACTGTTGATGTGGGAGGTGGATTGGGTAAATCGACTTGGTGTCTCTCAACTTGAGGTTGAGTTTCATTTACTATGTCAGAGGATTGTTTCCTCTGTTTTCTCGTGCAGCTTGCGAGGGTTTGCCGTACTTCCCCCACTCTCTTTTGAGATAGGGAGTTGAATAGTTTTATTTGGTACCTCTACTCTTTCCGGCACATTCCTTGCAGGAATGAATGATTTTGTGACACCTTTACTCACAGTAAATGAGTCTGGCAAATTATTTGCAGCATTCTGCAAATTAATGATTCTTTGAACTTAGTAGTTCAGATTCTGTGGTACGAGGATCCTCTTTTAGGGTGTCAAAGGCATCCTAATTTATTTCCGGGCATTAGTGTGGTACTTGAATTCTCCCCCTAATGCCGGAAAATGTTCTTCATTGAAGATACAGTCAGCGTACCGGGCTGTGAGCAAATCCCCTGTAAGGGGCTCCAGGTATTTAATGATCGACGGAGATAAATACCCCACAGTAGATCCCCATTTTCCTGTGAGGGCCCATTGATGTACGCTTTGGTGGTGAGATCGGTACGTATACAGTGCAACCGAATTTCCGCATATGGGAAATACTAGGAGGATCACCACGAACCAATTGCAGCGGGGAAGCTGTATGGTATGCAGTTGGGCGCAATTGTATTAAGTCATCAGCGTGTAAAACTGCGTGACCATTCTCTTGATAAGAGCTTCAGCTAAACCATTCTGAGTGTGGACATATGGTACAGAATGTTGAACTTCAATTCCTAAAGCCATACAATAATCATTGAAGGCCTTGGAAGAAAATTCTGCAGCATTGTCCAATCTGATTGATTTTATCTGGTGTTCAGGTTGACTTGCTCTAAGTCTGATGACTTGTGCAATCAATTTTGCAAAAGCATGGTTCCGTGTCGATAATAGACACACATGAGACCATCGTGTGGATGCATCTATTAGAACCATAAAGTACCTGAATGGTCCAGACAAAGGTTGAATGGGGCCACAAATGTCTCCTTGAATGCGTTCAAGAAACTTTAGTGGTTCAGCTTGAATTTTGAGATGTGAGGGTCTCAAAATTAATTTCCCAGTTGCACATGAGGTGCACACAAAATCTGAGGATTTGGGGAATTTTCTGTCGCTCATACCATGTCCATTAGAATTACTCATGATTTTTCTCATCATCCCGATGCCAGGATGGCCAAGGCATTCATGCCAAGTTTTGAATGTATCAACATTCTAAAAAATCACTTTGTATGCAAAATGTGGTACGGGTTTGATGTATGTGTAGTACAATCCAGACTGGAGAGAAGGCACTTTTTCAAGTGTTTGTTTGCTATATCCAGTATTTTTTGTGAAGAGGAGGAACTCATTGTGTTCTTCATATGTTTCCACATGAATTTCATTTTTTCAGATATCTCTATAACTTAGTAGGGTACGTGTTGAATCGGGATACAGTAATGCCTCCTCGATATGAATTTGAGTACCCATTGGAAGTATGAAAGTGGCCCTGCCGGAGCCAACGATCATAGCATCGCGTCCAGTGATGGTCAAAACTTGTCCTTCTCTCTTGGTGAGAGTTTGGAAAAATTTGACTTCCCTAAGTATAGTGTTAGTGGTACAATTGTCCACTAGGAACATTTCTTCTTCCATTGGATTGACTCCCGTAACAATCTATATAATGCAGAATTTAAAATTCATAAGAATAAATACATAATATAGAAAGTACATATAAATACAAAATATTTATTGCATAAGAAAATATTAATATTTATTACAATGAGAAAGTAGCAACATCATGTCTTTTATTACAAGAATACTTCTGCAAATTTAAATATGAAGGTATGGAGTCTATTTGAGGTCTCCAAAGATGTCATTGGTGGAGAAATCCACGAGCATGTCGTCGATGTCCAGAGAGCCTTCGTCAGTTGGCGGAGTCTTGGTGTTGCTTGGTCCCGCTCCTTGAGGGATGGGTTCCATAGCTTTAGTCTCCAACACTTGAGAAACGAAGTGTGCTTCAGGCTTCTGGGTGTTCTGTGTATGACCCATGGACTTCATGTATAGTTCAACAAGACTGCTTAGGAGTCCTGCATTTCTTAGTAACATGATTATAGCAGCCACACCTGAAGCAAGCGGTCTTGTTGCTATTATCATTTTTTGGCTTAGAAATGCCTTTCCTCTTTTGGACGTTAACACGTGGCTTTCTGGCTCTCTTTTGTTTGCCCTTTGATGAGGAATTTCCAGATTGTTGGTTCCTGTTGGAACCAGTATTCTTCACATTTGCATGAACTTCAGGCAGTGGTGCAGTACCCAAAGGGCGCTGATTTGAGTTCCATACAGCGAGCTCATGATTCTTTTCTGCCTATTTCAATGTCTGTATGAGTGAAGAATATACTGTGAAATTCTTCTCACGGTACTGTTGAGTTAGAATCCTTTCTGAAGGAAGCATTGTGGACAGTCTTTTCAATTTTATCCGCTTCAGAAGGCTCTTTCTCACAAAACCGGAGTTTAGAGCAAATCTTATGAACAGCGTGGTTGAACTCGTCTACAGATTTGAAATCCTGTAGACGTAAGTGGTTCCACTCCTGCGTTGCCTCGGGGAGGATAATTGCTTTGTGCTATTCATAGTGATTTTTGAGAGTTGTCCATAAGGCACGTGGATCCTTCTCATACATGTATTCCATTTTCAGATCCTGATGGATATGATTCCTCATAACCTTTAAGGCAGAGTAATTGGACATGCTTGAGGGGGTAACAGTCCAACCAGCTGTTTCGTCTATACATCTGTATAGTCCAAGGGTCGACAGACTGACTTTGAGATCCATCGCCCATGAAGGGAAATTGGAAACCATCAAGAGCGAGAATATCAAACTCTTTGGTTGCCATACCACCTATATTGTGAAAAGCAAAAAATTTTGAGAAATTATGGCATACTTATTCAATTTTGTGAATTCAGAATGAACTCGAACAATGAATAAAATTTCCTTCATATTTGGTAGAGAATTCCGAGTAAGAGGGATTATCGCAATGCTAATGCATACGTAAATCCATATGATCTCATACTTCAAAGAATTGATCCAAATTAGAGGGAATTTTTGCATTGAATAATGTAAAGGACGTGGAAATTTACATTTGCAGTAATACTTGTAAAATAAATATCACAGGAAATGCATAAAGTGCTGAAAATAAATGAAAAACAGGATAAATTTACATGATGCTGAAAGCATAAAGTCTCTGATTATTCGTGGAATTTAAATAGTTCGTACTACAAAACTCGAATTTAAATTCATGCTGAAATTGAAATACTGAAAATAGTAAATCTTATTGGGCGGTGGGCTGAGACAATCTCGAATTCAGCCCGCCGCCGCTTTGGGTCCTGAGGGGCCTGGTGGGGGTGAGAAGGTCGGCGCGGGCTTCTTGGGCCCAACAGGCCGGCCCAGCAGCCGCCAGCCTAAAGGCCGGCTCGGGCTAGGGTTGGAGGGAGCCCCCACCCCCGCCACGCCGCGCGCCAGGCGGCGGCGGCCGCCGCCGCGCCTATCGCCAGCCGCCGCCGCACCTGAAGGGCTCCATCGCCGCGCCTGAAGCCGCCGCTGCCGCGCCACTGGTGCGCACGGAGGTGCCGCGCCGGGCCGTCGCATCGCCAGCAGGCGCAGAGGCGCCGCCGGGCTGCCGATGCCGCGCCTGGGAGGCGCGCTGATGCGTCGCCGCCAGGGCAGCCCGCCTCGCCGCCGCGCTGATGCGCCGCGCCAAGCCGGCCCGCCTCACCGCTAGCGCTGATGCGCCGCCGCCCCGTCGCACCGTCCTTCGCCTCCCGCCACTGCCTGGACCCGTCTGCACCGCGCACCTCAGGCCTCCCCCTCACCTGAGGGTGGGGGGCATCTTGCGGCGCCGTCGCCGCTCGTCTCGGCCGGACGATGCCCGGTCGAGATGATGCGGTGGCTGTAGGCAGGACGGTTGGTGGCCGCCGCGCTCGTCTCGGCCGGACGATGCCCGGTCGGGATGATGCGGTGGTGGTAGGCGGGACGGGTGTTGGTCGCCGCCGCTGCTGCTGCGGTCGGGGTGGTGACGGTGGGCGTGGTGGCCACCGCTGTTGCGGTCGGGCGGCCGGTAGTCAAGTTGGCCGGCTGAGGTAGTGGAGGCGGCGTCGCCGGAGGGAGCCTGCTGGAGCTGCTGCCCGTCGTCATGGAGAAGAACGGGGCGTCGCGGCGCGCAACGATCGTTCCTCGGAGGAGGAGTTTCGGCGGCGGTGCCGGAGTTGGGGAAGTTGGCGGCGTCGCCTGCGTGGACTCTGACGAGAACCCATCGTTGCCAAGGGGTAAATGGACCGGCCATGGCGTGGGCAGAATGCCGTCACCATGACTGGTCCCCCTGTAGGATCACCGAGTTGCCGCGCTGATGCGCATTTGTGCTGGAGTTGTTGCTGTGAGCAGCTCTCCCTACAACAGCGTTGCCGCTGCGACGACCTCCTCTCCGGGTGTAGGAGTCCCTGCCACGGCGAGGGTGGTGCAGGGGAGTCCGGAGGAGGGTATCCAACATACGGCGGAGAAGACGAGCACGAAGATGCCTCGGAAGTGAAGAAGCAGCGTCAAAGGATGAAGAACGTGGTGCCATGCTTACCGTAAGGTAATTGTTCTTCTTCTACTCAGTTGGCTAGGGCTAGTGCTGATAACGTGTTAGAAGAATTTTGTGTAGACAAAATGTGTGGTGAAAAGTCCAATTCCATTAATCTCAAGGATTACAATATATAGGGAGATTTACAATGTCACTAACTTCAGGAATTGTAACTCTTGTAACAGCAGCAATAAAGATGATTTATTGCCATGAAATGGCTGTTAGCCTAGCCTTAACCATGGCCTTAACTATGTTTCATGGCATCCATTTGTAACAGCTCATTTGATGAGAGCAAATAAAGCCTCTGTGACACTAACAACTGCTGTTACTAAGATTAGTATAGCGATGATCACTGCTCAGTGCTCTGTGTGGTCAGTGTAGCAGCTGCTAGTAGGCCTAAGAGGATGCAAAAGACAGAACAGAACAGGTGCAGCTAGCAGCCTAGCAACGGCAAGCCTGCACTGTAGCCTGAAATAGACGAGTCCATCCTCCGTTGTTATTCTCGAAGATTGTGACTAAAGCATGAGGCACCTTTCAGGCAGTCATCAGTCGTCACTCCAAGAAGGAACGAGCTTGGTTTGATTTCAGGAACAAGTGCTAACTTCACACTCGCCAGATAGGAGAACGAGAGCCAGAAATGTGCATTGCAGGACAATTTCTGCTTCCGTGCAAAATCATACACGTAAGGAGTTTTCCTTATTGATGGAACAGCTTTATAGTCTCAAGACCTGAAGAATTAATGTGGGAACCTTCCAAGCCTAAGACTCCAACTGCTAACGGCGCTGATGACTACTAGTAGCTAAGAAGCAGCAGCGTCCTAGCTTAGCGTAAACGCCTACAAGCCCCCTGAGTTTATCAGAGATCACTAACACGCCAAACCTGACGTGCCGTTTCGTTCCACATAATGCTAGCTTACTGCAAAGAAAATATAAGTGGCGCGGTGTTCATCTTGTTCGTCTTCTTCAAGACTTGATAGACGACGACGACGCTGATCCGATCGACGAGCGTCGGCGTCATGCTGCACTGCGACGCCGTCACTTGGAGCACCTCCGCAGCATCTGGCGCATGCCGTCGGCGACCCGGAACGCGGGGCTCCGCCTGCACTTGCCGCAGAAGGCCATGTGGTCCCTCAGCGCCTCCTCCAGCCGCGCCGCGGCTGCTGCGGCGCCAGGGCCCTTCTGCTTCGTCGTCGTGCCCCTGGCCGCCTCGTCGCGCACCGCCTCCGAGCAGAGCCCGCAGAGCCAACGCCCGCCGAAGGCGGCGCGCACGCCCAGGATGTAGTCCCGGGTGCAGTCCTCTACCAGCCCGCAGCACTCGCACCTGGCGCACTCTACTGCCGCCTCCATGGCCGGCGAGGTGAGGTGGAGCTGAGACTGAGAGAGAGCTGTGCTTAGTGTGTGTGAAAGGCCGGGTGCTGTATTTAAGCAGTGGAGTCTGTGAGGTTCGCACTGCATGTTGATGCTGCAGTGAGACACAGTGAGGAACCAGGAAACGGTGTTGTTTGTTTGCATTGTGCAGGGACTTTAAAGATTACAGCTCTGAAAATTTACCGTGACGCTGATGCGTCACGGTGAAGTTCACTCGGATGTGCTACTGTTCTATTGTTCATGCTGTGGATTACACCTAATCTCTTTGCCTTGGCACCTGAACTTCTGAAGAAAACGTTGATCATTATGATTAGCTCAATTGTGGAAACTCTTGCAGAGGTAATCTGATGAATGATGCGATGCATTCTGTGAGGTTTCAGAGGTAGCAATGTTACTTATGAACAGTAATATTTGGCACTCCGAAGAGATAAGAAAAGGATTGTGACATGGTAGGAATATTTCGAAGTTCAACAAGATACCGTGGGAATTCGAGCGCTAAAAGGTAGGAGGAAGACAGAATCACTAAGGATCTTATCTTGGTGATTCTCTCTCTAAAGCTTTATAAAATTTGAATGGAAATCTTGTACAACAGCTTAGTTACTGTCGACCTAGGACCACCCGGCAGAATCTCTTCGTCGCTTCTGCTAGATTTCAGTCACTGTTCATGATCCGACACACCTGGCCTTGTCGGATCGGTTGTTACGTGGTCGACTCACACTAATGACCCCGTGATTCAGTTGGTCACGAACACACAATTGCTCAACTGCTACCACACCAAGTGTTCTTGGGCAGGATCAGTTCCTCTTGGACCTGCACGCATCAGCTGCTACACAACAACACAACACAGAGGCCAGGCAAACTCAACTCAAGTGCCTCGTTTGCATGCTTGCCATTAGCGTAGGACCGTACCATCCATGCCAGGTGCTGCAATTTTTTGGGAACACTCTTTGGACCGTGTGACTTAACCACGCACATCATACATATATGCCACTTGGTCTGGTGGTTTCAAGTGTCTATGACAAATGCAAGTCTGTACTCAGCTACTGATTTATTATGAGCAGCAAAGGTTGGTGATTCAACTTATTGATCCAAAACTCCTCTCGGTTGCCCACATGTACTGATGTACAGCTGGGGTGTTTGGTCCATGGATGGGAAAAAATGAGAGCACCAGCTGTCATACTTGTACTGTGTACAACCATTGCTTATTGTCCTAGGATCAAGAAGCAATTGTACCATGAAGCAGTGCAATAAAGCACACAGACCAAGCCTAGTGCCTCTTCCTTTTGTCTCTTCCTCATGTTGTAGCCCAACAATGCATTGAGCTTATGATGAACAGTTCTAAACAAGGTTCAGCATGTTTTAAGTGAAGTTTCATGGCATACATCCCATGCTAATCCAGAGCTTCGTACGTTTTGCTCGTTCTTATCCAAACTATGAAGTGGCAGAAATGAATGGGAGAAAGAGCAGAGGAGCCCCAAAACTGCGAAGTGGTATTCATTGCTGAGACTATGCAGCAATGTAGCTGTCATCGCCGAAGACCCCACCTTACAAATCTGCCCCGGCCCTTCTGAGCTCTGGAGCACCCATACTAGTAATAACAAGACAATGCTTGATAAACTGACATGATATTCTCTTACCATTATGAAACTGTCTGGAGACTGCGATGGACACGCCTCAATTATGTTGTTTACAAGTGAGGGTCTGTTGCCGGTCCTCCATCAGAACACAACCCATGAAGGGAGGCCAAGTTCTACCGGATACTGATTGCGCTGCGATCCTCCCACATGATCGCCACATGCACCTGTCCGGCTACGCCCCCTGTGAGTTACTAGTTACCAATTCAGTTAGCCGGCTGATCGTTTGTGAGAAGACGACATTAGTCTGTTGGTCAGTTATCGACATCGAACAGACTAGAAACCTGAGTGAAATGATCAAACCGGTGCTAATTTGCTGTGTTAATTTTCCGTTTCTGTGTTTACCGGGCCAACAACCTTACTAGGCCGAGACAGTTCTTCTGGGCCTTACAAAAGAGCTCCGGCGTGTGTGCCATGGCGCCAGCCACCGAAGGCACGAAGCAAGCTGCTGAAGAGGCAATAATAACACAATAATAGCGCGCCGAATGACACCAGCAAATTAACCAAACCATATTGCATGCAGTAAGACAAGTCGAATAGGAGGACACAGGGTCCTCTCATGTTGCCAAAATCAGTTAGACGACGGCCTAAACACATAGATGCATATGCAGTTCACTCACTACAATAATTGTCAAGTGGTGAGTCGACTGAAGGCTTAATGCAAAGGGATACCCTGCCTGGGAGCTAGTTTAACAGGGTCACCAACCTCGGGTTATTCTGCAAATGGCCCCTAGGGCGGGCGATTGCAGGTCTGATCAGTCGTCCCAGCCAGATGCTGGGATGCCTGAAACATCGCACCAACCGGGAGGGAATGTGAACTTCTCTGGACACGCATCATGGACCTGGTCGTCGCTGGTCCAGCACTCGTTGGGCTGCACATCTCCCTGCTCAACCCGTTCCTCGACGTGCTGCTTCGGCATCTCCTCAGGGTCTATTCCGGCATTGTTGGATGCCAGGTTCTCATCCTCAGGCAACTCCTCGGACCATTTTGTTCCATTGTTGGTAGCAGCAGATTGAACACCACTGCCACATTTGAGACCGAATTCAGATGGTTCTTGGTTGTAGTTGTAGTTGTAGTTGGTAGCTTCTTCTTGGTTGCAGCCCCACTCAGCAGGTCCACCTTGGTCTTCGTTGTACTTGGTTTCGTCTGAATAAGAATGAGACTCAGGTGGTGGAAGTGGGCATCCTTGGTAAGAGCCATTATCAGCACAGTATCGCAGGAGCCTGTCCCAGTGCCGATCCTACATTACAGTTGTTGGTTAGGCAAATAATACAAAAACAGTGGATGGTATGGGACTAAAGGAGGATAAAATGATGCAGCAGCACTACCTTGGTGACAATGTGAGGGTTTCCAACAACTATGAGCAAAGATTTCGCGCGAGTGATTGCAACATTGAACCTCTGGTAGTTGCTCAAGAATCCCAGGTTAAAGAATTTGTCAAATTCATTATGCTTTACAGTTGACCTGACTGTAGAGATGATTATTACTTCCCTCTCTTGGCCCTGGAATTGTTCGACACTTCCGACTTTCAAGTCCGACATTTCAAATGCCTCTAGGGCTTTCTTTATCTTGGCAACTTGCTGACGGTATGGAGTGATTACTCCTATATCAACTTCACTAACAGCACCACCCTTTGTCAGGTTTCTGATGATACTTACTACTTTGCTGACTTCAATTCTATTGAACCATGATGGATTGGTGCCTTCCCTCTCATCACATCCTTGGATTCCGACAAAAAGTACAGGAAAAGACTTGTTAGGAAGGCCAATGCAATTGTAGACAGATGGCACCTCATCTTCTTTACAGGCGATCAGTTCACCGCCATAGAAAAGCTCTGATGGTAGCTCTAAGATTGCAGGATGGCACCGATAATTCTTCACAAGCTTTGTCACATAGTTTGGATCCCCTGTTCGGTACTGGTCGAAGTAAAAAAACAGCCTTTGCAGATACGATATCCCCAGACCCTCCTTGTCCGCTTGCTTACAAAAAACCACTGGACCTAATTGCTTTGGATCACCTGCCAGCACAACCACAGTGTCTCTTCCACACAACCCCGATAAAGGAACCATCGCCTCTGGTTCAGAGGCTTGACCAGCCTCGTCCAAGAAAATGTGTGTGAAATGCCCTCGGCGAATGCCCTCGGCCTGCAGCAGAGATGAACTCATGTAGGTCGATATAACTATCTTGTACCGCATCAGTGCTTGTGAGGGAGGACATTTGAATACCCGATCTTCAAAGAAGCAAAACCGGATAAAATCAGCATTGACATCCTCATATTGACGGCTCGGAGCATTTAGCCTAAAGATATCACTTGGCCGGATCAGATAGCTAGCAAGGAGTAGTTTTTCCAGTACATGGTCAGCTGCAGCATTGGAAGCAGCACAAACGAGAATATTTGCCGCCTTCTTGGCTGTATAAAGCTGCAAAATTGCCTCTATAATTGTCATGGTCTTGCCAGTTCCTGGAGGTCCATATATCACATATGGTGGAACACCTCTGCAGCCAAGTATCCTAGCAACAGCATTAGCTTGCTCGTTATTTATATGTGGATTCAGAGGCTTAAATGGACACTTTTTCACAGCTCTGCAAGGTGACTGGCAAGGAAATAAAATGCCAGGTCCCAAAAGTTCTGCTTCATGAATCGATTTGTATAGCCTTCTCATATTCAGTCTATTATATGTGAAGCTAACATGGTACTGGTTCCTGTCATTGTGATTAAGGTGGAACTGGTTGTCAAATTT
This sequence comes from Panicum virgatum, assembly GCF_016808335.1. Classification (NCBI taxonomy): domain Eukaryota; kingdom Viridiplantae; phylum Streptophyta; class Magnoliopsida; order Poales; family Poaceae; genus Panicum; species Panicum virgatum. The sequence goes on along the minus strand of NC_053144.1, from coordinate 66,857,459 downwards.
TAAGAATATCTCATCAGCTTCAACCTTGTGAATGAAACCCTGGTGAACAAACCAACATATCATTACACATTGAGAGCATATGAACATATATAAGAATGCTAAAAAAGTATTCAATTGCCAAATGCCAAAGAAAGGGGACTAACTTGGTAAGGCCGAGCATCATTTCTAGCATATCTAGCAACTATAAAGTCTCCTTGGACTAGTGATGGCCTTCTTTCTGCCAAACCCGGGACCTCAAGAGACAAAAAGTTCATACCCCTCCTTCTCATGAAGACACCCTCCATGTCATATGCTCTCATCTCCTCCTGCAAATGGGAACCTGAAGTTAGCAAACCAGGACAAAGTTTAAAATTTTATACTGCTACAAGTGTTGGAATACCTCTAAATTAAGTTCTTCCATGACTAAAAGAGTGCTGAAAAATTGTGCATAGTTTATCATGCTCAACTCTTCGGATAGGACGTCAGGTCTCTGCTTACTTTCAATGAGCTCTCGGATGTCTGCAGGTATTGCAAACTGAGGAAGCTTATATTTGAATCCTTGAGTGTGTTGCCGAGTTGGACGGCAACCTGGCACAATTGGAGCAGGCTCAAATTTCTTATTTTGACCGCGTCTCCTGGAATAAGGTTTATCTGAAAATAAGGCCTTAGAGATATTGTCATCTGCCAATAGAAAAGCCACACGCTCAATCTTCTCCTCACCAATATCAACATGCACAATTGATGTATGCAAACCAATATCTTTTGGCATACAAGAAAGCCAAATTGTAAGGGTTTGCCCAGGCATAAGTGTACGGTCTTCCACAGAGGTCAAACCAAGAAAAGCCTGCTTTGCCTCCTCATCAGCATCATTTAGTGGTGGTCTCATCATTGATAACACATAGCTATCTTCCGGATTTGAAGAGAATATTCTAACACTCCACAAATTTACAGGTTCTGGAGAGGTATTCTCAATGCTGATGGTGTCCGCCGATGTTTCTCCAACAAGGACTGATTTTGGTTTGCCATCCTCAAAAGGGAAAGGAACAGTAACAACAACAGGTCCATCTTCAGATGCATAATCCTGAATCGTGTCATCATTTTGGTAATCCATGAATTCTACTTCTGGCTTCTCACCAGCCACTGAAAATTCATCATCTGAATAATTCCTCAGATAGGTCCCCATCTTGAATCCTGAGGGTTAAACAAGTTTTACAACTAGTTACATCGACCAAAAGTTAACATTCAGAGTGCAGTTTAAAATGAGGGGGGAAAACATTCTAGACATGTGAAGGCCCTTTCCCCATGTACAGTAGGCGTACAAGCATACAAACTGATATTGCAACCAAAGACCAAATACAATTTAATCACTAATTCACTATGATGACTAACTATGGGAAGAAGAAAAGTGTTCGTCGGTTTCATGTTTTACTTTTGGTGGAACATCTGGAAAGAGTGGAGCAGACAAGCCTTCCAACAAAGTATCAAAGCAACCATGGGATGTGGCCTATCTAATTAAGGAAGACATCCAGCAATATGCCAATATCATCAGGCTTTCAGTACTTCCTAGCATCATGGAAAGCAGGAAGGTTTTGTTTTTGCACTGACATTTTTTGTCGTTTTCTTTCTGTGGTAGCTTTTCCATTTTCAACCCCAATAGTGGTATGTTAGCTTGCCTTGTTTTCCTGTAGTTGTGGTGCACCTCATGTTGAGGCCAGGGCATAGTCGTTTGTTTGGTTCAGTCTGGTGGAAGTCATTTGTATTCTCTCTCTTTTTCCTTTTCTCGCTACTAATAAATCTTACATCAAAGATCTTGATGTCCTTTCGGGAAAAGAAAAACTATGGGAAGAGACATGGTAATACTCAATCCTGTGGCTGCCACCAAGCCACTGACAGGTTCCCAGATCTATGTATTTTAAGAATTGCTGTTTTGTTGGGCTCCCTTAAGTTCCTGCATCCCTAGATAGAAATTTCCCCTTCACACAAACTATATAGAGGCAATTTGTCACTGCATTACTACAATTTCCTTTTTTGGGCACAACTTAAATGATGAAAGAATCACATTTGGACGTATCAGACTGTCCCGAAAAGCAGTCACTCTACATATCCCAAATAGTCCATTACTGATTCCCCAAAAGAAGGAAAAACAGAGGCAAGATCCTTCACAGGTTGGGAAGTGCTTAGACTCTACTTTTGTTTTAAAGGCGACAAAGCGAGCTGTGTACGCCTGGACGCCTAGGCGACGCACAAGGTGTGGCTGTTGCTCAAGGCGAGCTAGTTCCGCCTGGAAGCCTAGGCGACAAAGGCGTGGCTGTTGCTCAAAGCGAACTGGGTCCGCCTGGACGCCTAGGCGACGCCTTTAGAACTATGTCTACTTAAGTATTACAAGTAACTACGGGAAGCAGACATGACTCGCGTCGTGTGGCCATCACCCAACCACTGGCTGGTAAGCCGGTTCACAGATCAATGCATTTTAAGAGTTGCTGTTTTGTTGAGCCCACTTCAAGTTTCTGCATCCCAAACCTAAAACAAAAAGTTTCTGCATCCCCCAAAATAATAAATGAAAAAATCCCCCTCTCACCAACTATTGAGAGGCAATTTGCTACTATATTGCTTCAATTTCCTTCTTTGCACACGACTCAAATGCTGAGACAACAAGCAATTAGACATATCAAAACTAAAGTAACCAAAACATATCCCCATTAGTCCATTACTGACTCACCTGAACATGAAAATAAAAGGTAGGATTTCCCCTTAGAAATCAACTACTCGGAGGAAATTCGCCACTACATCACTCCAACTACCTTCTTTGCACACAACTTAAATGATGAAGCAACTACACAATTAGACATATCAGAGCATAAAGTAATCATTCTACATATCCCCCCCATTAGTCCAACCAATTGCCCCTGTTGATGAAAAAAGGAAAGAATTTGTCACAGGTTCGCAAGGCTTAACACACTTATCAAAAGAGTACAATATCCAGCCGGCTTGGGTGCCTTTACACTGGCCAAACCCTAACTTTATTCCTCCCCCTCCCTTCTCCTGCCCCCAACCGCAGCATAAAAAAGAGTTTACAATGATTGGATCAACAAACGGTAACAGGATCGCATCGAAATTTCTACAGTTCTTCAGAAAGAATTCAAAGAATCTCTAAGCCTCCCAGGCTTCCACAGTAGCCCCCTCCAAATTCGGAATAAAACCAAATTGCAATGCGGCACAAATCAAGAGGGGAATGAAGCATCACCTGTCTCCCGAGGGAAGCACCAGAGGGGGCCCAAGAACCGGACGCCGGCGAGACGATAAGAGAGGCAGCAATAGGAGACGGATAATCACCGCCCCCACGAGGTCAATTGGCGTTGGGAGGGAGAAGCCTTGGGGTTTTAGAGGAGGAGCACTGGATGGCTCTCCGATGCGCCTGTTCCGTGCGCCGTTGCCGCCCGGTGCGGTGCCTATCTTTTTAGAGGAGAAGCCGGGAAGCACGAGGAGGAGGTTGGTGATGGTTTTTTTCTTTCTTTGAACTCGTTGGTGATGGCTTTGATGAAGGGACACCAAGAGAATCAAGGGAGAGACTACACCATCTATCTCATCATGAAACCGGCATTGATTCTCTGTCTGTTCTTCAGCAGAAGCTGCAACTCCCGGATGCGGATCTGTGGGACTTCAACAAAAGCGAACCCGGCCGTGGGGTTCGATCTCCGCCGATTCCGGATCCGACGGCGCTCAGTGTTTGATATATGAGCGCTCATAGATACGGTCAAGAGAGGTAGACACAATCCGTATGCGCTGCAACAAATACTAACGCATAGGCATTAATATACACTATTAAGTTTCTCCATTGCTTTGTGTTGTATTTGTATTGATTGATGTTTAGACCACACTATTTATATGTACAAGGGTGAAAGGGTGTCTACTCCCGAAAGGACAGGCACCTTCGAGAGTGGCCCCTTCGGGGTAGCTTTTTCGAGATTAATCACTAATTAAATAATTACAAAAATTAATCACTAATCTAATTTTCTTCACAACAATAGTCATCGAAATGTCATATATTTCACACCGGAGAGGGTAGTAGTGAATGAAATCTTTTAACCGGAGAGGTATATGTTAGAATTAGAATTTTCAGAGTAGAGATATCGAGGTTCGAAAAAAAGAGGTAGACTTAGGCCAGTCTCAGTGGTACATTATTAAGTACGACTTTGCTTAATACTACATTGTAGCAATGTGTGAATTATGCAAGTGTTACTACCTTATGAGGAAGACGAATTAATGGTAATAGCTCTACAAAGCTATCTTAAACACGGGTTGTGGTTGCTTACTTGTTTATTTCTATCTAGGGTTAGTTGTTACAATAAGATGCGAGGTAGTAATTTGTAGCATCAAATAATTGTTGAAAGATTGATCGACAGATGCTGAGGGAGGCGGGTTAAAATTGGACAACATTAGTTCTTATTCATTATGGATTTTGGGTTACCTAAAAATTAAAATTTGCAAGTATCCCGAATTTTGAACATAGACAATGGTATAATCTGTGGTAGGTAGGATACCGCGCGCAGTATGTTGAACGACATGCGCTATAATTACAAAGATTTGAACCTGCAAAATGTATAAAGCCAGCACCTACCGACCTTTTCCTTTTTGAAGCAAATTCATTTATTTTGGAGGAAATTCTAGACAATTGTTCTGTTCGTAATACCGGTTTGTTCGTGGTGGTTGTGTTGGGCCGAAGATCCCGCTGCAGCGCAGCAGCAGGCCGCAGCGCGCGCGCGCGGCACGGGCCGACCCACGGACTCGCCGTGCACGTAAGCCAGTGGGCCGTGCCCCAGTACGCGCAGCGCCAACTCTCCTGGGCCGCTCGGCCCCGTCCGTCGCTGGCCCGGCCGGTGGCGGCGTGGGTAGCTGACGCTTGCCGGCCCGTACGGAGCTCTCAACGGCTGCTCGCTCATGCGATTCACAATCACAATTCGCGCGGGCATGGGGATGGCATCCGATCCGCCGCCCCGCACATGACGAGCCATGAGTCATGACTCATGAGATGAGAGAGAGCACACACACATGATCGCACCACAGCCCAAGCGAGTGCCGGGCGATCAAGTACACGCATGCTTGGATTCTTTGGCCGGCCTCTCGAGTGAGTCTGGGCGATGTGACTGTTGGCGTTATCCTCTTGTTCTCCGTGTGGTTCGATCTCTGGAAGGAACGCCACTCTTCCTATAGTATGTACCCCCCACCCCCAACTGCAACACACACACTACAAGAGGAACGCCACTCACGTATAGAGGCGACAGACACGCCGACCGAGCGACCGACATGAGCGACAGATAGATAGTCCCATGCAATGCGTGTCGAGGAGAAGTAGAACGTGAGCGATAGACTGTATTAGCTAGCGCACAGTTCATGCATGCATGCATGCATGGAAGTGAAAGTGAATGAAGGGACTAGAGAGAGAGAGAGAGAGAGGGCAACTCTTTCTGACAGCTTCTGCCCTACGCAAAAATGGCCAAAAGGCAAAGGGGTAGTAGGAGCGAGAGAGATTCTCTTCCGGTACGGTCCCACCAGCACCTAGCTCATTTCCAATCCAACCGTCTTTCCTCCTGCACTTGCCGTCGGGTCCGGCCTCCTCCTCGCAAAGCCAAAGCTTGATGTGTTGTGTTCAACTTCAATTCAGTGCATGCCGGCCGCTGCATGCGGGCGTGCCCCATGCCCATAGTTCTGCTGCAGCCTGCAGCAGATGCCCATCTTCATTCTTCAGTGCTAGCTTTCCCCTGCAGGCTGTTGATGGTTTCTCAACTTCAAATTCACACGTGTATATGCTCCAAATTAAATTGAACTCCCAATAATCTTACGCGACTTTCAATCAATTATGAACTAGTAGATATGTAATGTCCACGGCAGAATGCTGATAATAAGGATGGTGTTCATTACAAGTAATCTCACGGAAAAAGGTTGCAAAATGAGTAATATAAAGCTATCTCAATCCTCGATCTTATGATTTTCACATCTACCATATGCATACACGTATAAAGCCCCTGTTTGTATCGGCTAAAATTGAGTGCTAAACTTTAGCACATATTAGCACTTATATCCTTGGTCTTATCTAATAATAAAGTTTAGCCTACCCTATTAGGACTCCTGTTTGGATGGACAGGTGCTAAAGTTTGGCATTTTTATTTAGACATTAGCACTTGGATTGAAACACCCGCTAGGTATACACATAGATCAATCTGCTAAGGCCCAATGCATCTTGCCAAGCTGATGTGCCCTATATCACCCTCATCAAACCCTATATTGTTATCTGCCTCTTTTTACAGTCTTGTCTCTTCATGCATGGTGGTGTTTTATAGCATTATCACCCGCACACAACAACCTGGCATGATTGCAGCACGTCGCAGTAAACATGCATAACCCCTTGTTTGCTTGAATGGCACGTATGAGCTAGTGCGTGACAAGACAGTGCAACGCAAGGCCGCCCTTTACTTCCATCGTCGCGTCGTGCCCTGGTGCAAGCATCGATTCTCTGAATGATAGCCGTTGAGCTTTACTAGACTTTAAGCAGGAACAAGCCTGTTTCCCCCATGCACGCAGAGATTGTTCGAGCTAGGCAAAAGTGCAGATCTTTTTTTTTCCCCTCTCTATACATGCATTCTCCTGTATTCTTGTGTGCAAGAACCCATAACATGCTGCATACAGATCCAGGTAAACTATGATGAGTATTTCCATACCATGGAGTTGATGAAAGGCTGCACAGTACTCTTTGCTAATTCTGGACGGAGCGAGCGAATAAATTGCTTGTTGCTGTCGTGACGCGACGAACACCCCTCTCCTCTCCTGCACCGGACAGTACCAGTGGAGGTGGTGGTGGACATGATGGCCATGGTTTTCTGGGTCCTCGGCGGTGAGAGCCATGACATCAGCCATCATCATCTGCTCCTCGAGATCCGAGCCGCATCAACGGCGGCCGCAGGCAATTGATGCTTCTTTGCACGTTGCTGCCACGATGTTGGGAAGGCAGTCGTCTCACTTCTCATCCATCCCTGCACTACCCAGGATCGATTATCCACACAGATTTACTACATGTTTTTTCGATCACATACATCTTTTGAAGGAAGAACTGGAGCTCTCATTTCTTTTCTATGAACACTAGCTAGGTCTTAACATGAACAAAATTAGCTGCCATGTATATGCACAGACACAATTGCATTGCATTGCATTGTTTGTTGCGTGCTGCAAAAAAGAGCAGCATGCCGTCTAGTCATGGATGATTCATGAGGCACTGTTGCAGCGGCCGATCCAATGATTAGCCGGGCCGGGACGCAAACACAATCACCCCAGGGATGCATGCAGAATCCGATCGTCGTCGAGTGGGAGAAATCCGGCCGGGATCATGAATGAATCTTGACGACCATTGCATTCTTTGCTTGTACATGTTGGGCGGGCCCACGCAAAAATCCGGCCAGCTCCTCCTCTTCTAGTCTTCTTCACCAACAAGGCATGAATGCGCCAGCGAGGGCCGGCTCCCACGTCGTGTCCTCTCATGCATAGCCTATGCGCTTTTCCACCAATCACCTCAACGCCCAAAGGGCGCGATGGCACAGCCATTTTGCTCCATGCTCATGGAGATTCTTTTATTCCCGGACCTCAATTGTTACATTCACCCGGCACATGGACACACACAACACACACACACACATGCTATCTCCTACTGTACGTACATGGACGTGCCCCGCAGAAACAAAAAGTTTATACTACGTGGCCAGCACATTTGTTTACAGATCATGCATGGACTGGTAATTCGATGGTTAACAGTTTCCTACATCTTGATAGATTCAGCTTAGGTTTGGTGAAATTTACAGTTGTTTCAGACCCACAATGCCGCACAAAAGAAGGTGAAAGATGGCTGTCAAGGTCATTTCCTCCCAACTCGCTCTCCTTTTGAGGCGCTTTCAGGGTTAGCTTGGTTTATCGTCTGTTAAGGGCTGGGCTAAACACACCAATCAAGAATAACTGTATTGTAAAAAGCGATCAGGTTCTTCGGCAGGAAATGAGGTTAAAGCAGACTAGAACTCTGCATCTTCCCTGTCGAAACATTGGGGTCACAACGCCGTGATCTGTTAGTTACTAGTTGTCAACCATCCCACTTTTTCAGTGGACAAAGATTTGCTTCAGGAGAGCCATATCTGTTAATATAAAATGATTGCATCTTCAGTAACTCAACAGCTACAACAGTGCCTGAAACCTTAGTTCCTCTGCAGTTCAACAGTTGGTGCCAAAGACTGAATCACCCTACATGCGAGGCCCAATGGGAACGGTCTGCACCACTGATGCATGTTCAGGCTGCACTGAATCTGACCACCATGCAATGGACACCAACTAGTAGACAAATCATTCCACGCTAGACCTCATCACGGCGTGCTCTTGCACTTGCAAAGTTGCAGCACAAACGGAAAAGAATATCACAGGTGTCTCTGCAGGTTCCAGCAGCATTTTTTTTACCCACAGCCCCTGCCAGGAAAGGAACAGTGAAAAGAGGGGGTAGAACACATTTTCCTGCAGGGCGACGGCTGGTGAAAATGTGACAGGTAGCCTTTTTGTCAGCTCAACTGATCCAGACGATGCTCATAAAACAAAAAAACATGGAAATGATGGCCTACACACCCTTTTTCCATCCATGGAAATGATCATACGAGCAATGCAGGCGTTCATGGGCCTTTTTTACAGCTTTAATACAACCACAGAGAAGTAAACTATGCAAAGGACTGCTTGTCGTTATTATCTGAAAATGTTGCCCTACAATGTACAGGTAAAAATATATATTCTGGTGCACGCTTGCCGTTGGTGTCAGTAGTATCTTTGCTGTGACCAAAGTCTTCTGAGCTTATGATTGAATATCGTACTGTCTGCCCCAAAAACGAACTGTTTTGCTGTAAGTCAGGGAACCACGCCCCTTGCTGCAGTATGTAACTTTGCTCAGAGTTCAGAACATGGCCTCACCTGCAAAAGAGAGGAAATAGGGTTGAGTGACTCGTCAGACCTCTCATGCACCATAGATGTAGCCCTGCTAACACGATACTGGTCATACTCGTACCTTGTCCCATTTACTTAAATCTTGCATACCATCCCAGCACTTCTGAAGTTGTCCAATGCGCAGATATGCAATGTTACTAAATTTAGTCAGTTCTTAAGTGCTTAGTGAATCAGCTGTATCGACAATGATATCGAATGGAGCTTACCAACTATCAGACGCTGAAGCTTAGGTCCATCAATGTTTGCATCGTCATCAATAATACAACCTGACATTGGAAATTATCAGTGCATTTTTTTTATGAAATTATCAGTGCATTAATTCAATATACAAATTTCAAATAAGAACCAAAGTCGCTCTCCAAGACCTACCATTTCATCACTACTTATAGGATTCAACATTCAAAGGATGCTGAAGACTGAAATCCTTGAACTCTTTCAGTAGAAGTTTAGGTCAGTGTATCCATACGGGTTGATGTCAGTGTATCCATAGGAGTACGGCAGCAGTTCTTCGATGTCCAGTTGAGAACTTGAGCAACTCATCTTTTGGATCCGGCTATGATTGATTGATTCCACTTCTGCACTGAAGACGCTATAGACTGGCCTATGGTCCGAAAAGCGAGATTCACCTCGTACGTATGACAGTTGACCAAGGCCTCTTCCATACCATAAAATACGATCACACCTGCATGACAAGATTACTGAATTTACTTGACTGTACAAAATCTGACAAAAAATGGCACTAAATTCTGCAGCTAAAATACCATGCAGGAGTTCTCCTCTTTTCCTTCTGATTCATGTCATCTCCAGCATACTTGTCAGAATTGTTTGAGTACTTGTATGTTGGGGGGAAATATATATTCCCCTCATTCCACCCAACAAATACTCGTCCACATCTTTGCTCCATCCTTAGCTGAAAGTGTCAAGTTTTCATGACTTTGAGACCACAGATTATTTCAAAATCATTTTTATAATGAAAACAATAGCTCTTTTGCTTTTGCCAAGCTACCAGAAATCTCGTAACATGATAAAGTAAAAGAAGGACAAGACTAAAGGTACTGAGTTGCCTGTGGGCTTTGGCACAAGAATTTTACTGCTTTATAGAGCTTCAACGCTACACACACGCACACATTGTGCTCAAGAAGGGTAACCAAGCGCTCACCTGATCTTTCTCCAGCAAAGCTTTCCAATTGCGCATCTCCACGAGGGCCTTCACTGACCGATAGGAAAGCGCGATTCGGTAGTTTAGGTCCCCGAGCCAGATGATTCGACTGCAACGTAAGGCAAAGCAAGGGACCCAAAGTCAGAACAAATGCATTTGGAGTTTCATGAGTCCACTGTAAGGTTCTTTGCTTACTCATGCTCTAAGATTGTTTCTGGTGTTCGTTCATACTGCCCATAGACCATTGGAAACCTGGTCTTTCTGATGATTTCCAGTACATCGGAGTTCCTCCGCAGCTCATCACCTTCCTTCTGTCCTGAAGTCAGGTGGCTGCAGACGAAGCAGAAGCTTGTTTGGTGCAGTGACATGCTAATCGAAATTGAACCCTGGAAAACAATTTTTTTGCCATTGAATATTTAAACTAGCAAGATTTCTTGTTTGTGATCAAGTCATATAGGGTAGAGTGGAAAAGCGATAAAATTAACGTGATTAGGTAGCATTGGAACACTATGACTAACCTTATTCCCGAGGTAGCCCATCAGTCCTCTCCCAACACAAGAAACCTTCAGATTTCTTATGTCATCCCTTATGTCTTTCCGAGCCCAGATCATCAAAAATAATCCCACCATTTGTTTGCTTGCCACCAGACAGTATCTGAACATCCAGACACCACAAAAATAATTAACTAAATACCATAAATATAGGAGTGACTAAGCTTCAGGAATGAAAACTTCGAACTTAAACTTACCTCGTATGACCAGCTCGTCTCTGACTATCTTCCAGAGATGATGCATTACCATATCCATATGACATTGGTGAATACACTGTACTCGGTGACTCTCCAGTATTATTCTCATCATCTGATGATCCACCCCACCTGCAGGTGTTCTCATAGTCACTAGGCCTACGGCCATAGATTGCTCGGTCACAGACACTATACCGGCGTTCCAGCCTTGGCTGGGGAGCAAGAATGTCACCCTCCATCCTCAAACTCCGGCTAAGCCCGGCCTGGAAAGACCGACGATGAAAGAATGGCGCATTGTTCTGCCTCGATGACAAACCCTCAAAGTCATCATCTATCTCCACCACAGGGTTAGGTGCCGGAGATGGTGTCCGGAAGCTCCCATTGCCACTAGTGCCTGGCAAATTATTCAGTGTCCTCCTGACCAGAGACACCCATCTCCTTGCTGGGCCATTGTCCTCTGTCCCAAGAACATTCCCAGCATTCAGCGGGACGATTTCTTGAAACCTAAACACAACAGCATTGACAAATCCAGTATTATCTTGTAATCACTATCACAAGAATTCAGATACTAACACAGAGGTGTATCAAGTACCCGAGGACGTAGATGTCAGCAGGAGGTGCAGCATGGAGCCAATCCTCAAGACTCATGTTATTTGGTGGGGAACGGCCACCAACATTCCATGTAGCAACAAATATCCTACTTCAAGAACAAGAAGAGTTATTTACGGTCCAAATATGCGATTGGGTATGAGCACTAACATTGCAATGCAGAAGTGTACCTATAGTCCAATCTAACTGTAGCTTCAGCGGCGTCAAGGTCAATTTTTCCTCTCCTCGAGTGCCCATTGCTCCTCCTTGAGGACCTCTCTGAATCAACATGCCACGGCAAAGGGAATTATTCAGAAATGCGTCTGTCGAGATAACAATGATGAAGCCTTTGCTAGTTCCTCACCTGTCTTGCTCTTCTTGACTGTACTGGGCTCCCTCCTGGTGAAGCTGCTGCCCCTCCACTCATCATCAGCCCCTCCTGCAATCGAAGCAGTAAACCATCGGTCAGGGCAAATAACTAGTAACAAGAGATTGGGAAAACTGGAAGGTTGGGAGCTTTCTGCGAGTGGCAAGAAAAGAGAAACAAGACAAGGACGGAGGAGAAGCTTTAGAAACAACAAAACTGATCTTCAGGAGACAGAGAAAGACATGGCAAGCTCACTGTTGGAGCAATGGGGAGCAATCAGGCCCACTGATAGAAACACACACAGCGAACTCACAGAAATACGCACCTGTCCTCCCAACCGCAGCTACATCGTCGGCATGGAAGTCACGGGCCTTGCTCTTGATGTTGAACCACTTCCTCACCAAGCTCTTGGACCACGAGAGCTGCAAGTCACAGCAACACATCAAGGAACGCCACGACATTGAAACACGGAGAAACAAAACAAAACAATTAATTTCAGAATGCAGAGCTCAGTGAAGGTCCAGGAATGGAAGATACCTTGCTCTTCTTGGTGGTGTTGCTGCCATCTCTCATTGTTGCTCCGGGGAACACTCATGCAGCCGAAGAGACTGTTGCTTGCTGCAAAAATGGACGGCCGATGCAGGTAGAAGAAGCCAAGCAGAGGCAGAGACAACTGTTTGTTTTCTATAAACAAAGCTTGTGATTTGATGGAAAGAGAGAGGGAGGGGGTCAGGGAGAGAGAATTGAGGATGAGAACAAAATCTGGATTCTGTTTGGAGGAAAGAGCCCGGTAACACCAATGTCCTAACTGGCTCCTGAAGCAAAGGAGGAAGAACAAAATGTGATGCTACGCTACCACTAGTCTACAGCCTCATAGGGCTTCTTGTGTGTATGTGTATGTTTGTGTGAGCATGTATGTGTGGAGGGAGAGCTAGAGCAAGGTAAAGTTGGAGGAAGGAAGGAAGGAAGAGAGACTGGACTGGAAGGCTCTGTCTATCTCCTTCAAAAACCTGGGTCTCTGAAGGTAAAATTGTGCGAGTAGCCTAAGTACGTGTGAGGCAGGGAGAGCATAAAGTGTGGAGGAATATTATTATAAGATGGACAGTCTCTGCTTTATGCTGATCTTGCAAAACCAAGAAGGGAAATACGTAGAACTGTAGAATGGCAAACAATGCATACAGGCACAGTAGCCTTCCAGGGAAAAGTACTGCAGAATTTAGCATGTGACGACTCCATGAAGCAAAAAGGACCACTTACTCAACCACCTTGCTATTGTGCTATTGGCATACTGTACTGCACTCATTTAACTCCCAAATTCTACACCAAATAAGTACACTATTTTTTAAAAAAATATCTTCAATGTGTTTTGACACTATTTTATATAAAATATAATAAATTTATTTCTCCCAAAAAGGATATAAGAAATCCTACAGCAATGCATACAAATATGTGGTATCACTTATAGTATTCTGGAGGCTCACCCCTAAAAAGGATATGGTGTGCAGCAGTGTACTAGTACTGCAGTGCTGGCGTGTACCTTTGATCCCTCCCTCCACTGGCCGCTCACTCGTCAGGCACCACAGCAGAGAAAGAAACCAAGAGCAGTTGGGGGGAGCAGAAAAGATAAAGTCGGGAGAGGAGAGGCTGCTCACGCTTCACAGAGACCTTCCCTGCTTTTCTCCCTTCCAAGGCGTTTTTCCCTGTGTTTTTCGGCAGCCGATATGATACGGCCCCTATTTCGTTTGTTTTTCTTTCTTCCTTTCTTTTGATATGCTTTGGTACTTCGGCTCGAGGTGATTGGTCTTTCCCTCTTTGGCCTGCTGGATTTTGTATCCCTCACTCCCTTGTACGGCAAGGAGAGTGTGAGTTGGAATTGGAGATGTTTTCATTCAAAGTTCTGTTTTAAACAACTAACATGGAAACTTTTTGTTAGCTCAGTTCAAATAAATGGGCAGCATTTACCCGGGTCTTCACGGGTACAAGTGTCGTGAGGCTACTTGGAGTGGAGCTACCGGTCACAGCCACAGGGATGTTGGAGGACTCTTGTTCCGCGAGTACCTGGGTCACTGGGTGCGTGCCTTTTGAGTTTTGAGGGCGACTCTGGAATCTGAATGGAGGTGATTGCACATTAGTCCCTACTTCCTAGATTTCACTGGGAATGTTGGGCTTGTCAGCACCTTCAGTCCAAGCGATTCACTCTTCTTTTCATGTGCTCAAGAATCAAGTGCAGATCGTCTTGGTAAAAGAAAACAAAAAAAGCGGAGAGCTTAATTTCTTTTCTGATCCTTCCTTTTCTTTTTCCTAAGAACCTGTGACCAACCAAATCAGATCGAGATCGAAAGAAATGAACTGAATAAGATACACCCCTCTTGACGCAAAATCTCTGCACCTATATGCTACATCTATTTGGTAGTACTACCCTCTTTGTAAAAATGTTAGCACTATAGAGTATAGACTTTTATTTTGTGAGGCTGTAAGTCGTGGTACTTGCAAGGAGATAACACTTGGGACCAACTTTCCACCGGGTAATAAGTCAGCTGCAAGGTACTTACCAAAGGACACCGACCGGGGGCTCTCAGTACGGGCATAGAAATAAGGGAGCTGATCTCTGCAGTAAAACAGCAGAGGTTGATTCTTCTGCACCCAGTTTGACTGACAAGGTTCGGGTGTCACCTTGGACAGAAGTTACTTACCCCATCCACATGTGCTTTCTTCATACACTGCCAAAACAGTCATTATATTGTTTCAGTGTATTAACAATCGCAGTGAGGCTTTCTTGTAGAAAAAAAAACTAAGAGAATTCAGGATCGTGAATGGGCATGAATCATGAATTTTAACAAAGCAGCAATTATTTCACAACTTTGTTCATAAACATGGTACTATCAAATTTAGCACAGTAGTTTCTTGAAAACTGAGCATGAGATCAACCAGTAATTGGATATAACAAAATAAATGACAAGCATTATCTTGAGAAGAGGACAGCAAAACCTTTGTGCCAATCACGTGACATCCATTTTCAATGATCATCTGCTCAGATGGTTGGAGGGTCTTACCAGAAGTGGCCAATCCGTCCGATCTCTGAGCCAGCCAATAATTAACAATTAGCATCATAATCCTGGAACCAAGAGATTACGACCAGGGTTACCTCCGTCAAAAGCTGTGCAAAGCCCCATCCTTTCTGATTAGTTTATCCCAGAATTCCCACGGGTGTATGGCAGCTCGGAGAAAGTAGACCTGGGAGTAGATTTGTTATTTATTTCTCCCTTCCAAGTACATACTGATCATGAGTTAAATAGCATGCTGCCAACAGGATACTTACTGCCCCAATCATGGCAAAGCAAACAGCTTTTTTCTTTAACAACTGTGTACACACTAGATTCATATGTACAATGCAAACCATATATTATGCGGTGTAGTATATACCAATGCTACATCTACATGCCTACAAGCCAGGTATATATGGCACACTGAATGTCTGAATTCATGGTCCCACTGTCATAGAAGATATTGCACGAGTGGGTGGAAAAGATGGTCACTTTTTAAATGGTCACTTAGGACAGCCCTAAGCATGGGTACAATCTGTGATTAGACTAGTGGCTAGGTTGATTAATCAATCAAAAAGTACATTCTTGGCTAGTTGTTGTGCATATTTGCTCCCTTCCCCAAGACAGGGCCAATCTTCTTGAGTTGAGAGCAGACTTGACCAAGAATAAGAACATGGGAACTACTAGCCCTGCAAGCTGTGCAACTGATTGGTAGCCCCACTCAGCAAATTATATTGTTAGAGAACTCCATAGAGCCTTGTGTTCAAACTAGAAACAGCACAAGAGGGCACTTGCACTAACCTATCTAGGAGATTAGGGGCATTAAGCTTGAAATGATTGACTGCATAGAGTACATGTGTCAGGATAATGGCAGGGCAAAGCAGGTTTCAGGGTCTAGATTAGCTATAAAGGCCATCTTGGGTACGCATGTTCTTCCCTAATCTCCAGAAATGGGAATCCCTACATCATCCTTATTCATCGCTGAGGCATTCACATTGGTTAAACTCAGAAAGAATGCAGTAATTCTGACAAGATTTCTGCTCTCATAATATAACTAGGTCATCGAACACAATCCGTACACTCGCTATATTTGTATAAAACAATGAAAATTCCAAACTGAATGCTTAATATGTTAGCAGTACAGATAATGATTTTACATATGATAGCCAATTTTTAAATTCTAGTAAGTTTTTAGGAGTGCTAAACTGTAGTTTATGAGCACGATTCTTGTTAATGGATGGTAGAATTGAATAAAATCTAGAAAACAGGGGTAGCAGAAATAGCACGCTGCAGAACCTGCCTAAACCTCAAAGGAAGTACTCCATACTAATTTAAAGCGCGCTAAATTGCTGAAATAGAAACCAAGAAATGGGAAGGTGTCCCCTGTGAACTGTGGAGTCAGTCAAAACAGGATCCTCGTTCCATGCTTTGGCCAAAGTGCTCTTCTTTGGCTTTTGCTTTTTCAGCTTTGCAGGCCCTCATTTAGCTCTCTCTCTCTCTCTCTCTCTCTCTCTCTCTCTCTCTCTCTCTCTCTCTCTCTCTCTCTCTCTCTCTCTCTCTCTCTCTCTCTCTCTCTCTCTCTCTCTCTCTCTCTCTCTCTCTCTCTCTCTCTCTCTCTCTCTCTCTCTCTCTCTCTCTCTCTCTCCCTCCCTCCCTCCCTCCCTCTCCCTCTCTCTGGCTAACGGTAACAGAGGAAGTCAGTAAGGTAGGAGCAGGAAAAATTGAGCAACATACTTCAAATGATTGACATACTGCTGTATACCTGTTATATTCTTTGCACAAAAGTGTACGCCATTTCTTCCACAGCTAAGCTAGCTAGGTTTAAGTGAAGAACATCTCCCTTTCAATCCCTCCCTAACACATTTCCCTCGTGTCATGGTCTGAAAGCCTCTAGTTGATAGGGATGTACACGGAGGACAACTCCAAAGCCTCTTTGAAGTGAGAATAGTTGCATAGTTGCTATTGTTCATCAATCTACCACATACTCTCTCTCCATTTAAACCCAAGCAAGTCATGCACACTATCCTTTTCCCATGCACACACAGTCGCACACTCTGTCACTCTCTGGTCTCTGCTGCCATTCCACCCTTTTGTCCCAATCCGTACAGCTCCATTTCTCTCTCTACCTCTGCATTACCCTGCATACACCATTTCTTTTTTAAAAAAAAAACTGCATACACCGTTTCTGTTGTTGTAAAAGGATCTCTCTCCAACTGCACCCCCCCCCAGTGGCCCAGTATTGATAAACGCATCAAATGACCATCATTGATAAAACCTTGGAATCTGGCCCACAGTTCATGGCGACATGAGCGTGCCATGAAAGGCCAAAGTGTAGCATGTACTAATGTACTATGCCCTTTACAGCATGTATACTCTCATCACCCCCATTTAATTCTAACAGTAAAAGAACATGATATTTCAATACATAATAACTAGCAGACCTTATAGCAGTCGGTTCCTACAGTTATGATGCTGCATAAACCTACGGGATTTGTAAGCCACAAAAGCTAGAATCGCTTACACAGAAAGAACAAAAAACTGTTATATGAACTCTCTGAGTCTGTCTATGAATATTATTTCAATTTGTAACCGTAACCTATGAGCACACCTGGTAAGGCCCATACCAAATGCACACGGTAGAAATTGTCCTAGCAAAATATCAAGCTGCTGCAATGAGAAGAAAAACCAAAAACTAAAGTTGTCAAATCCGAGTAATGTAGTAAGAGGCCAGGCGACAGTCTTTCCTCACCTAAAGTGCTTCTGCACACGTACAGCCACGCGAGGGCTGGATTCTTGCCATCTCTGAACCTTCCAAAGAAAAACGTCTCGAGTGGTCCATCCAACTTCTGCAGTTGCCATGCTCCTGCTTAAAAGAGAAAACCAAGCCTGCAAGAAGCAATGTACGCAAGGACTAGTTACATATGTCGCGCGTGATCAAGATCCAGGAC
This sequence comes from Panicum virgatum, assembly GCF_016808335.1. NCBI lineage: Eukaryota > Viridiplantae > Streptophyta > Magnoliopsida > Poales > Poaceae > Panicum > Panicum virgatum. The sequence continues at coordinate 66,839,611 of NC_053144.1, read as the reverse complement.
CACATGAATAGTAGCATTGTAACAAACCTGACCTGTTATAGCATGGACAACTGACCAGAAATCATGTCTCTGAACCGCAGCGATCTTGTGAAAGAGAGTGGAAAGATTTGATTCCCAAATGCACAACAAGGATTTGCCGCCTTTGAAGCTTGAGATAACCTGAGTTCATAAAACGAATTGTTGTCATTCACAATTTTTAACATCACTACAACAGTAGTCAGCACACTAAAAGTAGGTTAAACTTAAAAAACAGACTATCATACATAACATGGGGATCTATGATACTGGGAGAAATTTCATTGTGAATCTGTGCTAATAAGATATGAGCACAATCTTGCCTGAAAAAGATTAGATGCCAATATTCTGTGAGCACAAGGCCAGATGCCACCCTCGCTATCAACCATCAGATCGGCCCTGGAGAGCTGAGATTGGTCCAAGGTAGACGTCGAACCTCCAATTTGTTTTTCCAAACAGAGATAAGCCAAGCAACTGTCCTCACAGAAGGTGCTGAGAGTCCTGTGGATACGGATGATGCTTCTTAAAGAAAAATCCAAGAGATCCATAAGACAAATGACAATTGTTGACCTCTGAAGTTGTACATGAATAATGTACTTTCTAAGCAATAATCTTCTGTTCACAACAATTTGTCATGTATCGCAGCTAATATTCACTGATATATGATGAAGTACAAGATTGTTGACAGTTGGAAGGGAATAGCAAAATATCTTCCCAGAAACACACTTCACTCAGACTGACAAAGTGGTTAGTGAAGAACATAGTTGGATCAAATGCAAATTTATTGAGGAGTATATAATCTTCAAATTTGCGAGGCAGGATTGAGTAGATTCAAGGAAATCATGCATTTGAGAGCTTATTGCACCCTAGCAAGTGTTGTATGAAAAGATCACAAAGCTCCCAGCAACAGTCCTAACTTAATTGTGAGGATAAAACAAAGAACAATAAGAGCCTGTCCAAAAAAATGTAAGCGACTTGGTCAATTTGCTGAGACAAAATTTCTGAGTATACGAGCTTGTCTGCAGGGGACAGAAATAAGGAATCATCGTGTAATCACTTGATTGGTGCTGTCCTTGATACTCAATTAAGCACTGAAAAATAACCATGAATAGGACACCGCTTTACTAACTGTGATCCCTACAGAAGACTAGGCGTAGTTGAATTCTGAGACATCATGGAATACCAAGCTAACTTGCTCTTACAACACGATGAATTTCCTAGTTCCTACATCCAGGGATGAAAAAAAACACTAGGAATTAAGGAAAATATATAAATGCATTTTCCTTCCTGCATGAAAATACCAACCTCTGCAGAGAAAGCAACTAAACTCTAGAAGAAGAGCTATGGAGAATTACCAAGATTTCAGCAGCAGCGGCAATTATCACTCCCCAATTCAGTAGGGAGTGTTAATCAACCTCCTGCGGCAATCACCATTTCGTCGCTACTGACTCAAAGCCTGTTGAATGTCTAACAAATGGATATGGGGGGAGAACCAATCCCACTGTCTATTTCCTCAACGTGACATGTATACCAATCAATGCGAGAAGCATATGGGAGATGAGTAAAACCAGCCGCTGCCATTTACCGTCCAGCAACTACCAGAGTACTTGGAATGCGGGCCGCTACCGATTCTGCAACCAGCGCCTAGGGCGCGAGGGAGGCGACGCGCGTGGCAAGTGATGGCGCCCCCGGTCCCCATTGAGGGGGGTGTGGAGACGCGAGAGGCGTTGCAAGGCCGGGCCACCGACGGCAAACCCTCGTCGCCGGTCGCCGCCGCCGCCGCCCGCCATTGGACCTCTCCAATTTTGGCTCGGCGCTGACTACCGTTTCGGCCGAAGAAACCGATCTGGGCCGTTCAGATCAAATCTGACGGCTCACATGGACCTAGATCGGACGGAGGGCTCTATTGGGCCTCTTTGAAGATCAGGGACGAATTGAACCAGTAGGTGGCGTGGAGGCCCATTGACATGGAGTCCGCGGGAGGTCAGCAGCGTTCAGATTATCAGGTAGCAACCAGGATTTCTATCCATCTTCCGATAGATTTTTGGTTAAGTTTTTTTAGTGTTTGAGATTCGTAGAAATCAATTATAACAGTTGATCCCCACAAACCCTAACCCCCCACCTCCTCCTTCCTTCTCCCTCCTCCCCCCACTGCCCGCCGCCGCCTTCTATCTCCGCCCACCGCCACCTGCCGCCGGTGGCCGCGCCGCCGCCCTGCAGCCCCGACGGCTGTGCGCCAGAGCCCCGTGGCCCCAATGGCCTTTTGCTGCCGCGTCCGCAGCCCTGACGGCCGCCGCATTCTTCTCCCTCCTCTCTCCCACTGCCCGGCGCCCCTATCCTTGCCCGCCACCACCTGCCGCCGGTGGCCGCGCCGCCGCCCCGCGGCCCCGACGGCCGCGCGCTGGCGCCCCGTGGGCACTGCGCCGCCGCCCCGCGGCCCCGACGGCCGCGCGCTGGCGCCCCGAGGGCCCTGCGGCGCCGCCCCGACGGCCGCGCGCTGGCTCCTCGAGGGCCCTGCGCCGCCGCGCCCGCGGCCCTGACGGCCGCTGCGCCTGCGGCACCGCCTGGGAAGATGCTCGGCGGAGGAGCGGAGTTCAACATTTTAATTCTACTATTTCAATATTTTGTTATTTTAGTTTCAACATTTTATCTTCACAATTTCAACAATTGAACATCAAATGTTGAACATGCTTAATAGAAATGTTGAATCAGTTCTATCAAATTGTTTAAGCTAATTGGGCCAAAATGGACTTTAAAGATGGATGGCTAATTGGATTTTTTTTTTCAATCTCATCGACAATGCATTCGCATTTGAATTCCACCTGATTTTGCGTTTGAATTCCTCCTGATTTTGAGTTCAAATTCCTCCAGAGACCAGCCAGAGCGTTGCATATTTGCATCTGCGCAGGCCGGATTTGATTGGATTTCTGTGGTTTCCTTGGCAATGCACCAGTGTACAATACTCGAGATATGATGCTGGTGTCCATATTTATATCTCGGCTTTGCTTGTTGACAACTCGATCGTGTCGTCAGACTCACTCAACTAGCTATTACATTTTGCACACACCGTGTCGTCCTCCGTTCAGACCATGCTCTCGTGGGCTGCCGCACTGTCCATGACCACGCCGGGCTTGTGCGAGTGCAGCACGTAGTCGCACGACGACACGGCCTCCCCCACCGTCGGGAAGATCCACTCGTGCCCGATCAGCTCGAGGACCTTGGAGCTGTCCAGCTTCTTCATGATCTCGCTGCCAGGGTTCGCCAGCACGATCTGAAAAGGGGCACGAATCAGCCAAGGTTCATGCCCATGACATTTCAGAACTCTCTTCATCAAGTTCAGAACAAGGTGTGCACTGTGTTATTGCTTTTGCTCTTACCTGCATGCCCCTTCGTTCCAAGGTCTTCTTGAGCTCATCCAGCATGCTTGTCCCGCTAGTGTCGATGCTACCGACGGCTGCAGCAGCAAGAAAGACAGATACGTGTATCATCAGACCATGCTTCATGCCACACATTCACAGAAACATGCATGCAATGTTCAGGTGTTTGTTTCTGATGATGCAGAGTTTCATCAGACGGCAAAAGGCGACAACTCACCACCCATGTCAAGGACAACGTACTGCACGCCCATCTCGCCCTTTCCCTGGGTGCGCTCTTCCTCCTCGTCGATCCACCGCGAGATCCTGACCATCAGAACACGAGTTTAGTAAGGTCACCGGATCGTCCTTGTCCTCCGTTCAGAGCCGCCTTTAATTAATTAATTAATTAATTTCTTCAGTTCCTCAGTTGCTTACCTCTCTCGCAGGTAGCTGGCGTTGGTGAAGTAGATGGGCGCGTCGATGCGCAGCACCAGGACGCCGGGCACCGTCTGCGCCGTGGTGTACTGGTCCATCCTCCGGTAGATCATGGTGTTGGGAACGTTGCCGAGCATCGTCGTCCTCGGGCGCGCGATGAAGAGCATCACCCGGAGGATGGATATGGAGACCGCGACGCCCAGGCCGATCTCGACGCTGCCGAAGACGACGCCGAGGTAGGCGCCCATGCAGACGCAGAAGTCCACCTTGTCGACCTGCCACAGGTGGATGGCGCCCTGGTAGTCGATCAGCCCCAGCATCGCCGAGATGATGATCGCCGACAGCACCACCAGCGGGGTGTAGTGGAACAGCGGGGTCAGGAACAGCAGCGTCAGCATCACCGCCAGCGACATGACCACGTTCGACATGGCCGTCTTGCACCCGGCGTTGTAGTTCACGGCGGACCGCGAGAACGGACCTGCCGCATTCACACCATCATGGAGATGGTTTTATTAGCAACAAGGTTTTCTGAATCCTGTACTTGCTTTGTTTCATACTTTCTGACTGAATCTAGCACCGGAAAATTACCGGTGGTGAGGTAGCAGGATGTGAATGATCCGACGATGTTCATCGTTCCGATGGCGATCATCTCCTTGTTGCCATCAATGTTGTAGTTCTTGAACATGGCGAAGCTCCTCCCTACTGCAATGCCTTCCTGCATTTGACAGTACAAGCAAACCACTGTAAGTACTTGGGCTATCGATGAAACTTTTGCAGACATGTAACTAGCGGTGATACAGGGATAGTAGCCCTACAGCGAGGGCAATGACGCCGGTGATGATGCCGGTCTTCAGCGCGAGCATCATGTAAGGTGGCGAGAACTGCAGGCTTGTCACTGATGGTGGGTTCAGACCCTTCTTCAGGTAACCAATCTATGATGCAGAAAGGGAAAAGGAATCATAGATCAGTAACCATTTCTACTGGATGTTAGGCAACATATCCTATGCAAACTGACCATCTCATGGAAACTATAGAAACTACAATCAGGATCACATGATGCCCATCCCATGGCTAGGAGAAGAGGTGGGTTGTTTTAGCACATAACCCCCACTAATCCCTCCTAATCCCAAAATTATGCAAATCCCCCCGTTGCCCTCCTCCCGAACGGCCGCTGCCCTCCTCCCGATCGGCCGCCGCCCTCCTCTGGGGTTTGAAGCTCGATAGGGCTGCCGCTGGTCGCTGCCAAGGGAGGTCTCCGGGGAGTCGTCTGGCCGGAGGAGCTTCAAAATGAGTTCGGCTCGCCGCCCTCGTCTCACGCCGCCGCATGTGTCTCGCGCCGCCGGCCGCGTCTCGCGGCTCCACGACTCCACGACGGCCCGTGCGCCTCCAAGACGGTGCAGCCGGGCGGGTGGATGGCGCGGCAGAAGCACCTTGAGGTCGCGGAGGCCGCCGCCGCCACCGGGGATCCACCGGAGCACGTCCGCGGCGACACTGGCGGACACCACCACCAGTAATGCCGCCAGCAAGTTCATCACCATGGCCGAGGTGCGCGAGCACGCGTCGCAGGACTCGGCGTGGATCGTCGTCCACGGCGACGTCTACGATTGCAGCGCGTACCTCAAGGACCACCCCGGCGGCGCTGACAGCGTCCTCATCAACGCCGGCGCCGACTGCACCGAGGAATTCGATGTCATCCACTCCGATATGGCCAAGGCGCTCCTCGCCGCCTACCGCATCGGCGAGCTCGTCGGCGCCGGTGATGGCAGCGACAGCCCGGACACCGCCGTGATCTGAAGGTCCCCGCCGCCGGCGCCCGTCGCGCTCTCCAACCCGCGCGAGAAGGTCCCCTGCCGCCTCGTCGGCAGGAAGGAGCTGTCCCGCAACGTCCGCCTGCTCCGCTTCGCGCTGCCGGCGCCGGGCCAGGTGCATCTCCGATGTGGGTCTGAACGAATCGGTGCAGGCTTGTCTTGGGGGTGATTTGCAAAAACTGGGGTTATGGTGGGATGAGTGGGGGTTAAGTGCTAAAATAACCCACCTTTGCCCATATCCTTTAAATGAGGATCATGTGGTCTTGATTGAGGTTTCCAAAATTTGCACAAGAGTGTTGGTTTTCATAGGATATGGTGCCTAGATGTTAATGTATTTTTTTTGTCGACCATGCCATGCTTGTATCGGACAGAATTCAGAATTTGTGCTCACCACTTGGATGCCATGGTTTTCAGCATGAGTGAGGTACACCAGGACACTCCCAAGGATGACCGAAGTCAGTGGCGCCGCCGCGGATATCCAGAATAGTTTGGGCCGCCTCTTGCTCTGTCAAAACAAGATTACATTAAATTTCACTACTGTACACTTGAAAGCAATGTTTTCAAATCGTATTATCGAACCTAGTCGTAAGACCACCGATAAGATGATTAGTCGCGATTAGTCGTCGACCAGCTCGATTAGTCGAGTCTAGTCCTGTATATTCTATGATCTTTACTGTACATATAGGATCTATATTCCATATAGTATGTTATTTAAAGTATATATTAATATAATGTTGATGGTCAGATACTTAGATGGTCACTAACTATGTAATTTATGAGTTTTAATTTGTGAATTAGATCAAAAGAGCACTAAACTAGAGCGAAAACAACAGCAAGATAGAGGAGATACACCGACCGTCAGAAAAAATATTGCTGCAGAATCAAAACTCCAAAGTATCCAAACACAAAAAATCAGGTTGGCAAGTTGTTGCTGCTGAAATAACAAATCACCAGCCCAAAAATTGTCCTGGCAAAAAGTTGCTGTCTACTAAAACTAGTCGTTCACATGCTAATAGGATGACTAATTGTGGTTAGTCGACTATTAGTCAGACGACTAGAGTTCTAGTCGAGGTAATCGAGTCGGTGGCCCTTATCGGTAGCGGCTGACCGATAAGGGTGATTAGTCACGACTAATTGCGGACGACTTAAAAACATTGCTTGAAAGTCCTATTTTTAATTTTGTAAGTAACTTATTAATTACGCCAAAGAAGGAACAAGACGATTGGGAAACTTGGCCGAATCAGCCAATAATACATACTACCTAATTCTAAGAACAACTTCTGATTGCCACAATATAGAGGGGTCCAATTTTCTCCAAGGTGGCTTTTCTCTGACGGTTCTTATATACACTAAAACTTGGCCGAGTCAGCCAATAATACATACTTCCTAATTCTAAGAACAACTTCTGATTGCGACAATATAGAGGGGTCCAATTTTCTCCAAGGTGGTTTTTCTCTGACGGTTCTTATATATATGAAAAAGTTGCTACACTAAAATACAGTTTGGTGGTGGACATTGGCCTTTTGCAATTATTGCTCATTCTTTTTCACAACCCATGAACATGGATCTTCGAAACTGATGCACAAGGAAGTCAAAAGCTCTTTCTAGCAAAAGCTGCTGCGTATGCCATGCAATCATGCAACGGCCTCCCTGTAGCCGCACGGACACGGGTCCTAATTCCTGCTCCCTCCCTTCTTAGGTCGCTTGATTTTTTGACGCTAAATTTGATCATTCGTCTTATTTAAAAAGTTTATATAAATATAGTTAAATTTAAGTTATTTTTGAAAAACTTATATTGATAAAGCAAATCACAACAAAATAAATAATATTTTGTACAAATTTTTAAATAAGATAAGTGGTCAAATTTATAGTAAAAAAGTCAAACGACCTATAATTTGGAACTGAGGGAGTACTAAGTTCTAAGCCTGAGTCAAACTTTGTGCCTCCTCTATCATTAGCATCTTGAACACGACACGGGGTGTTCTTGTTTTTCAGACGCAAAGGCAATCAATTAAAAGAGGTCAAATTGGATTATGCAGGCTAATCTTTTCATTTTGTTGAAAAGGATGTGCAGGATAGGGAGATGTCCGATAGAAGCCAAACTTAGACAGATTATATCGCGTCGCCGGTGCATCTGCAACGCTGCTATCCGAAAGTGCCTGATGGAGTGATGGATCGATTCCATTGTCGCCCGCCCACCAAAATCAGGTCACGAGATGGCGTCCTTATTATGTCAGTCATGTGTGCATGTGGCTCCGAGTCATGACATTTTTTTTTTCGAAAGATAGTCATGACATGACAAACTCCTCTTTGTTGCATTTGTAGCAGGCCTGTGAGAGTGAGACCACGGCTACCTGCAGTAGTAGTCACGGATTCACCAGGCTAGAGTCTCACTTGGACCGATCTTGCTATCTACTCTCTCTGAAACCACACGATTACTTGTTTCTCAATTATTGTTGTGGATGAGATATTTCTTCAAAACATTGCATATATTACCAAGCATTTTGTTTGGCTAGCTACTTTGTCCTAATAAGGTAAACCGAGTTTATAGCATCTCCAGCAAATCCGCCATTCCCCAATGGGGGAGCTTGAAAAAAAAATACACTCCAGCAGATCTCTTTTATCTTTTCTTTTTCTAATATTCTTTTATCTTTTCCCAATAATTATTAGCATAAATCATAAACATGATTATTTTACCTTCTTATTAATATATCTTAGAATTTCTAGAATGACTGGTATGAGGGAGTACTCTTTAACCACATGATTACTTGTTTCTCAATCATTGTTGTAGGCGTGATATTTGTTTCAGAAACGTTGCATAGATTACTAGCTAGCTAGCTGCTTCGTTCTAATAAGGCAAACCGACCTTATAGCATCTCCAGCAGATCCGCATTTCCCAATCCAACTGTCATATTGAGAGGTTTGAACAAAAATAGTGCTCCAACATATCCCTTTTAAACTAATAATCCATCTTAACTCTACCCAAGTACAGTAGAGGTGGAGTTGAATCTCTCCTAGTACGATAGTTGGATTGGGATGATATTATTAAAGAACTATAAAAGCAACTCCCAAATATCATCAAGCCGGCTATCTCTAGTCGCAATCTTAGTACAAAGTGAGGCAGTACGTCATGTTCAATTATGCATATAAAGTAAGAGAAAGAAAAAAAAGATTCTTTTTTTCTTTCTGAAAGACTATTAGAGCCCACTTCAATTATGTTAAAAGATTCTCCCATGAGAGGCCATTTCGAGTTATACGTCATCGCAATTTCCCACTACGATTAGTCGATTCTCTCTTGTGGTCATCATACAATGCTCGTTTCAGTATGATTGGACCAGCAGGCATTTCCCAAAGACTGTCATGCCTAACCTTTCCTACCAAGTAGTTAATGCTAGTATATCCCTCACACTACTTTAGGGGGGGAAACTAGGAGGGACTTGAACTCTTCATCTCGAGCAAGAATGGACCACGCAGTTGGGAAAAAGGTGTGTGAGGTCTGCTCCATAATAGAGAAAAATGGGAGCCATTACTCCAGCACTTACGATGAAGCGGGTGACGAGGAGGAAGAAGAGGAAGCCGCTGCCGAGCAGGACGCTCTCCCACCGCCACTGCAATCGAACAAACCGTCAGGAACACGGAAAAAATTAGTAGGCGAATCAGCATCTCGACAACGACGGGGATCAGATCAATATCGTGTCGCCGGTGACACTGATCGATGAGCTAGCCCTGCCGCAAGCGAGCAAGCGCGGTGACCGGCGGTCAGGAGTGACCCACTGACCGGGGTCATTCGATCATGTCCCTGTCTCCGCCGCAGGCCCTTCTGCAGAGACCTTGCCGGACATGCACGCCACGGCAACGCAATCCTTGCTTGCTGCAGGGCTAGAGCTAGCTCCAGAAGCTCCTGCGCCGCCGCCGTCGCCGGCAACGGCGTGTCGTGCACATAGCCACACACGCGTGGTGCGTGGTCCATCCGTGTACTGTGCGTGCTTAATTGTACAGCTGCTTAATTGTCCGGTAGCTGATTGCTTATTAATAAGCAACTAGGCGATCGATGATCGGCTAGCGGCGTGTAGTGATAAGTACCTGGTGAGTCTGGGAGAAGACGGAGTCCATGACGGAGACGACGTCGGTGGAGGTGGTGAAGTGCTCGAGGCCCAGGATGCCCTTGAGCTGCTGGAGGCACACCACCGTGGCCGCGCCGCCCATGAACCCCACGATCGTCGCGTGCGACAGGAAGTCCACGATGAAGCCCAACCTGGTGTTGTTGCAAGCCCATCACGCGATTAATTAGTCTGCAGTTGTTTGGTTTCACCTAAAAGCCTATTAGCACGCCCTAAATTTCTAGTCTTGCTGAAGAACCTACCATACCATCAGTTAATTAACTATGGGTCTGTTTAATTCATTTTGCAAAAAAAATTTGCCAAGGAATCTTGGTCATTCGAAGTACTAAATGAAGTCTATTTGCAAAACTTTTTGCATAGATGGGTTGTAAATCGCGAGACGAATCTAATGATGCTAATTAATCCATGTTTAATCAATAATTAGCGGATGGTTACTGTAGCATTGCTGTTGCAAATTATGGATTAAGTAGGCTCATTAGATTCGTCTCGCGATTTACAGCCCATCCATGCAAAAAGTTTTGTAAATAGACTTCATTTAGTACTTCAAATTAGCAAGATTCTGTTATAAAATAATGCGTTTACAGCGTTTTTGCGTTTACATGTAAAGAACTAAACATGGCCTATAGTTTACTCAGACAGAGTGATAGTGGTACTAGAATGGTTGGTTACTCTTGAAGCTGTCTCTGAACAAGCTAGCTAGCTACTTCACTTTTAATTTTTTGCCTTTTTTCCATCAATTTTTTTCTCGCCTTTTTTACCAACTGCTCTTTTTTTTTTACCAACTGCTCTTGGAGCTAAGCTTTTACTAATAATAAGCTAAAGGGATCGGAGCTAAATCTTCCTTGAGACTGAGAGGCCCATAGTCCAGTACGCCATGATATATACCTGAGGAGGCCGAGCGAGGCCTGGAAGACGCCGGCGAAGAAGGTGGCAGTCAAGGCGAGGTGCAGGTACAGAGCCGGGTTCTCCGTCGGGGACACCTCGCTGCCGAGCATGGAGCCGATGAGCAGCGACGCCACCGCCACGGTCCCCACGGCCAGGTCCCTGGAGCTCCCCATCAGCGCGTACACCAGCGGCGGCACGAAGCTCGAGTCTGCAACAGCGAAAGCAAGCAGTAGTAGCCGGTCGTCAGCCCAATGCGATGCACGAACACTAATCAAATCTATGAATGGCAGCAGCTGCGGCTTACAAAGGCCGAGGATGGGCGGCAGGTTGGCGAGCTTGGCGTAGCTGATGCCCTGCGGGATGGCGAGGCTGGCGATGGTGATGCCGGCGACGAGGTCGGCCCTGAAGGCGCCCAGCGTGTAGGCCGGCGCCCACTCGAGGAACGGGAAGAAGTAGCGCAGCGCCGCCAGCGTCCGCCGCGCCGCCCCGCGCTCCCGCACCACGGACCGGAACGGGTCGTCTGGGAAGAAGGTCTCCTTGAGGTTCGCCCGGAACGTGTCCAGAAACGGCCGCGCCGGCGGCACCGGCACCGGCACCCGCGCCCCCGCCGCCGACCCTCCGCCGTTCGCCCCCGCGCCGCCGCCGCCCATGGCTCCCGGATTCGAACTCGCGCGTGAGAGGTAGGTAGGTAGGCAGAGCCTTTCGAGCAGAGCGCGGAGCTTTCTCCTTGAGGGGAAGCAGAGCGCCGCGGAGTTCAACTGCTGGCTGTCTGCCCTTTCGGTGGCGGTGTCTCGGCGAGGCGTTCGGGGCGGGCTATATATAGGCGGGCTCAGGATTAGCTCGGGATCCAGGCGCGATGTGGTGGGTGGGCGGTGGGCCCGCCCGGCTGCCGCGTCACCCGATCGCTGGCGTGTTCGGCGATGGTGGCGGGGCCGCGGGGCCCGCTCGTCGGCGACAAGGGGAGGGGCTCTTGTACACGTGGGCGAGGCGCGCACGTGGAGCGCGGCGGAGGTGGGCGGCAGGACCTGCTCGCCGGCCGTGACACGGCGGCGCAGGGGAGCGAATCGTCTCGTCAGGTGCGGGTTGGCGCCGCTGCCCGTCGCCGGGCGGCGTCGGCACGGGGGCGGCGGCGGAGGAGGGTTCGGCTCGTGTCGCCGGCGGAAACAGTGGAGCTGCCAGCAGCTGGCCGGTCGATCGATCGGCCGCCGATTCGGCGACGAGTTCTTGGGTGAGAAACGCGCGTGCGCGAGGCGTTCCTCCGGCCGTGGCATTTCCTGATTTATGAGCAAGTAAACTGTAAAAACCGCCTAATTTAATATTATTTTAAATAAACTGTAGGTCATTATCATTTAGATGAAAGTTAACACGTGCTGGTCGGAGAGCGTGCCACGTGTTATCTTACATCTAGAGACATGAATAACCGACACGTCATCCGTCCAAAATAACATCAAATCCGGTAGTCCCGGTACGTGTTTGTCAACTGCCAGAATTAAGCACACGTACCGTTATACAATCGCATACACAGTGCCGATGAACCACAAGAGCAGTTTTACAATACCAAAATTCAATACAGATTCGATATGGGAGGGTTCAAACTAACTTCCATTACAAGTCTTGGGCTCACGAAAGCCATATTAAACAGAAACTTAAAATTTATTACATTTACATGCTCTCACGGAGCTCGACTACGATAAAGACATACTAAGATAATGATGCATTGCTCATGAACATCATCACAGTCACGACGTCCTACTCCTCCCCCCGCTTTTGGATCAACGGGGTAGAAGTGGCCGAACACCACTTACAGCTAGATTTAGAAAGCAACCTGAGTACAAAGGTACTCACAAGATTTACACAAATAGTTAAATAAGGATCATGCACAGGCTCAACAAATAAGATTTTAAGGTTAAATAATTATTGCATAGGTATAAGCTCTCTAACTTAACACCTAGCAGAATTAATTATTGTTGTCCAACCCCAGATAATTTTAGTTGGTTAAAGGCATAATATGAAATATAAATGATCATAGATGAGACATGAACCAAAGTCAACCATACCGAAACTCTCTACGAGAAATTCGACGAACCAAGAGCTTGCTCAAAACCGAGAGCGCGGCAATTCAAATTGATTAAAATCTTGTAAGGGTGTACTACTTTACCCACACGATGCGAGGACCATGCGGCTCACCCAACTGATCACGTCGGGCAAGGGGTACTCACGTCAACCGTTTCCAACCAGGCTCGACCATTGAACTTCACGCCTAGCTTACGCGGAGAGTTATTTAGATCCACCGGGAACACTCTTAAGCCTTTCTACATAGCCCCTTGGCCACGTATCTAGGACTGCGCATCAAAAGTCAAATCAAGTCAAGAAGGTAATTGGCTCATCCATACCATTATATTGGATATGTGGTAGCACAGAAAGTTGCTCAAAGCCAATGGCATTCACGGACGGTCCTTAAACGATTCAAGCGGACTATGCCCAAGTGACTTCTTCTCTCGGCCCTACCATTCCGCTCGAATCTCGATACTACCACTCCAACATTACCCCAACGAACCAGTGCAAACAAAGATTATCGGTAAGTGCGATACTCCAAGACATTCCTTCCTAGCAAGCGATATAAGTATTCTAAGTAGGGCTAAGCATCTACTCAAGTTAAGTAATTAATTGACTAACAGGTGCCAAGAACAGGGATAATAATTCAAGGAAGGTAATGCAAGAAACTAGGTACAAGAATACAATACATACGTGCTATATAACCCAACATTACCCGGTGAGATAACTAAATAACTCAGATTAAATAGAAGCAAGGAATCATGCTTAGCTGCTTGCATTGGTTAGTTTCGGGCTCGACAACGAATTGGACTCCGGGTTCAGACTCAACGGACTCGGTGGGCTCCACGGGTTCGACTTCGGACGATTCAGTCACTATAATGTATGAATGAGATGCACGAATTAGTATGATGCGGTGACATGAAATGACATGCTATGAATGAAACATGGATGAAGCACTATGTAAAGGCACATGATCGCAACGCACGCGATAGACAACAACACTAATGCATAACAATCCTAAAGTCAAGATAAGAATTAAAAGACATGGCTTACACAGCAAGCATAAATTACAAATTAAATTGGGCATGCAGGGGACATTGCAAGGAACCCAATAAATTTGTTTTCGCAGCAAAAACATTTTTCTATAATTAATCATAAATATATTAAATTTCAGCTATTCTAAACAAGATAAATCAGAAAAGGCATGCAAACTTAACTAAACAAATCCAAAAAAAATTATCATAGATAATATGAATGAATACAAAGCTAAAAAAATTCTATATTAAACCATTTTCAGACAGAGCATAAGAAAACACGCTAAGACCTTAACAAACAGCAGGGAAACATATGAACAAATTGCACCATTAGAAGTTACACTTCACAAGGAGTCTAGCAAAATTTTGTTTGGCATTTTTAGAGTAATATACAAATAACTAAGCATTTTAATCATTTTTGCAAGATAAAACTATAGATAAATCTACAGCAAAAAACATGCAAAACAATATTTTTCTAAATAGATCTAAGCGATACGAACCCAACAAAATAAGTTTCGTATTTTTTCAAGGTCTATACAATTTTCTACGCATTAAGCAAGATTACTACACAATGAAAACTCGACAAAACACTAGATCCACCCAAGGGACAGCGCACCAGCCACTGACTAGTGGGCCCAGGGTGCAGGCGGCTCCCCTGGCCAAGTCAAGGCAGGCCAGGTGGCCTTGACCAGGGGTGCGAGTGCGCCCATGGCACGGTCCGCGCGCGCGGCGCGACGTGCGCGACGCGGCTGCGCCGGCGGACAGTGGCGCGTCGAGGCGAGGCCGGAGCAGGGCGGTAGAGCGCGCGCACCACGCGGTCCCGAAGTCAGCAAGGCTCACCGGTGACAGCGCGGCCGGGGAGCAGCGATGGACGGGCGGCGCGGCGGCGTTGGGCGGCGGCGGGCGGAGTGGTGCGGCGGCAGCCCTGCACGACGAGGGAAGGGCCGGGTGAAGAGGGGAATCGAAGGAGGACGACGAGGGGAAGCTCCCCATGCGAGGAATTGGCGCGGCACTCACCGAAGGAGGCGAATAGACGGCGGCAACGGAGCTCGGGGTGGCGGTGGCAATGGTGGATTGGGGAACAAATGGGGCTAGGGTTTGAGGGGAGCATGGCCGGTCGGCTTCAAGGGCGAGGAGAGGAGTGAGAGGGCGGCACGGCACATGAGGATGGCCGGTGCGTGGCGCGAGGATGGCCGACGGCGGTGGAGACGTGCGGCGCGCCATGATTCGTGCGCGACTCGCCGAGGCAGAGCAGGGAGGAGGAGACGGTGAGGATGACAGGTGGGCCCGGGTGAGGAAAAGAAACGGTTCAAGTTTGATATTCAAAACGAAGATGTTACCAGGCTCAAAAATTCACCAAATTTTTACTAGAGATAGATAAAATCACTAAGAACATAATTCAACAAGAACCACTCAAAAATCTTTTGTAATTTGGTCGCAGAAAAAAGAACAACGAAACTACTTTTGAAATTTCCTAGAATTTTGTAGCTCCGTTCAAAGATTATAAAATCCTGCAAAAATATTTTTGAATCAACATTCGAAATCTAGTATTTAAATAAAATTTTTGGGGGCCAAGTTGCATAACAAAATTTAAACTTTCTTAACAAGCACATAATCATACATACACCAAATTGAATTCAAAACAAAGCACACGTGCACATGATGCTCCTTTATGCCTTAATGATGCTCATGATGATGTTGTTAACATGTTAATCATGTTTAAATTTTTCGAGTCGTGACATAAACCGCAGCTAGCCTAGCTACCAGCTACTTGATCCCGTGTTCTTGGAACCGTGACAGCGTGACATTCACCTAAACAACAGCGAGATCTTTGTGTGCAGCTTGTCGTGACGTCAGGTTTTCCTTCCCCTTTTTTCTTTTGCGGGTGCGTGACGTCAGGTTTTTCGTGGGCGCGAACTACTTGCATGCACGCTTATGTACGTGAGGGTGACAACAGTACATGTGCAACACTGTATTATACATCTATAAGCTAACGGCTAACAGCTGGATGTCTACATCTTCCCCTTTTTCTTATGCATGGTAGACAACAGTACGTATATACGGTATGGATTTGTGTTCGCTTTATTTAGAACTGACGGATTTACGGCACTGAGTGATCAAGCACGTTTATTTACCGGGGAGTTGAAAAGAAGTAAAGCACTAGATTGATACTAGACTATCTCCAAAAACGAGACCCAAACCTAAAAATGGGTGCGGCACAGTGTTTTTGGGTGGCAAAACACCCTCCAACAGGCGACGCAAACAAGTGACCCATTTTGGGTCCGAGCCGATGCGCGACACATGTTAGCGTGCTCCGTCCGTCCTTTTGCGTCTCCACAGAGCCGAGTCGGGCCCACTAGAAGGGGACAGCCGGAGCTGCGCGTGCGCGTTTTGCGTTGCGGCTGTTGGAGACCGGAGATTTTGCGTTGTGTGACCTCTCTTCTGCCCGCGATCCAAACACACGAATGGGTCTCGTATTTGGGTTGATCCAAACACACGAATGGGTCTCGTATTTGGGTTGGCTTGTTGGAGACAGTCTAAGGTGCAAAAATGCGCGTCGACGTCACTCTGACAGCAACCAATTTGCGTGTGGACGAGAGATTTGACCGGCGCATCAACACGTGTTCACCGTTCTGAAACTACAGGCACCCTGACTGAGTGGCTGCTTCCCCAAATTCTACCACCTCGCAGTCGCAGCTCACACGCTCTCGTCCAACGAACGATTCGCAGTAGCTTGCTCGGACTTGCGTGATCTGGCTGATGCTGATGCTGATTTGATCATCGCTAGCAAGCTACTGCTTTTGTGCAGACTGGCTAGTGGCTACAGTGAGCTAGCCGCCGGGCGCACTTGGACTCGCATGCGGATGCGGCCTTGTCTTGACCTCTCACGGATTCATCAGAGACCACGGCCTTGTTTGGCAATGCTAGTTTTCTAGCACACACACTTTCCGAAAAAAGAATCTCGCATGCATGAAACACTAAATGAAGTCAAATTGCAAAATTTTTTTAGGGATGAGTGTAACTTTTCGCGACGAATATAATGACGGTAATTAATCGATGATTTGCTACAGTGATGCTACAGTATCATCCTCTAATCGCGTGGTCAAAAGCCTCATTAGATTCTTCAGGGTCATAGCGCAGGGGTCTGAAGTTGATTTTGTAAACTGACTTTGTTTGACACTATAATTAACAGTCAAAGTTGTTTACTATTCATTGGTGCTAGAAATTTAGCACCAACAAAACAAGGCCCACACGCGCGCAATTCCCCGCGTCCATCCTGATCAGAATCATTGACCACACGCGCGCAGGCATTGCATTCTGTACTATGTGCCCACTGGGCCCAAGCTACTAAATAATTGAGGGTATGCATACACATCCGGACATCCATGTATACTAGTCGTCTATTGGACTGCTATAGCCAATACAACAGATCATGTATATGTAGACGTATATATACATGCATGTACTCCTTCGGCTGTGTAATCTTGTTTTTTTAAAGAGAGAATATACGGATGCGCTCGGGTCGGTGTGAAGCATCTAGCTTACGTATTCTGCAAGCCACATACGATCGCGATATCGATATTGCCATGTTTAGTTCCGATAAAATTTTCTACAGTATCGAACATTAAATGTAGTTAAAAAACAACTAATTCATGAAAATCTTCATTATTACAGCCTGGCAAATCTAGAAATAAAGAAATGGATTCATTTTTGAAAATACCCCGATCAGCTTCAACAGATGGAAGAACAACTTCAAGGATGAATCAAGCTCACAGAATGAAGGAATCCCTCAAAATTCCTTTCCTCTCCTGGGTCAACTTACCTGTATAGCCTTCTTGTACTCATAGCTCCCTTTTGCAATCGCTCCTCTAACTTTGTACAGCCTAACTGGTGTTTGTAAATAGCTTTTGTGTTTCTCGTGGTGACCTTCTCTTTTCTTTAATAATTTTTTTTTCTCACAGTGGGGGTCTCCCTCATTGTGTTTCCGATTAAAAAAATAACTAATTACACAGTATAATTAGTCCATTACTAGGCATTAATTGTCAAATAATAATAAATATGCTACAGTACTAATAATTCAAACTTTTCCGCAAACACAATTTGTGTGAAGGTGAGACGAGATGCCGATCCCATCATGATCGCTCCTCCCGTTACAGATCGAGAGCATATATGCAGCCAGCGCGTACACCACCGAGGAGGTCATTAGACGCGTATCAGCTTATCAGCGGGGCAAGAGATGCACCGAGCCGTTGACCTCTCGAGTAGCTAGTACGAGATGAGTGTGATGCACACGTGCCATGTTCCATGTGAGATGCATGTGTGCCGGGAACACTCACAGCACTAGTCGCTGAAGATAGAGTCTGAATGTCTGATGCATCCACCACCAAGCAGCAGGCAGCAACGTACTGACACGGCAGTATTGATTGAATTGCTACTTAACTTGGTAACTTGAAATTGTTTGACTCCTCGGGAAGCGAGATTTACATTCTTTTTGGGACTGAGGGAGTACAATTATTGTGCGTGCGGGATTCATGTATGAGGGCCAGATCAGAGTGGTGTTTTATTTGACAGAGATGTGTGAGTCTTGAGTCTGACTGGTCTTACAAGACCTGCCCAATGATCTTCCTATCTCTGTACAGATTTGGAAGTTTCCTGCCAACCCTGTCTGGCTCTCACCTTCCATTATACGCTAACTTTCGGGTCGGTACAAATATAAATCTGATAGACGGACGATCATTGTGCAGGGACGAAGATTCTTGAACTGCTCGTACAGCGACCGGAGACACGGCATCGGTTCAAGCTAGGCCGGAGGCTTCCAGAATCCTGATGGATGCTACGACGCTACAAGTGCGTCTGCTTGATCGGACATTCGCATAACAGTGCCAGTGCCGCCACAACGGCAGCCTTGCCAGAAGCAGCGGGGCACTAGTGATCCAGCTTTGCTGGGTGTGGTTAATTAGTTAGGGGTGTACAAGTGCGCGACGGCTTTGCACACGACTACCGATTGACTCCAGCAGGTCGAAACGCCGAGTCCGAATTCTTCTTCAAACCTGCAATCATTCATAGCTGGTAATCGAATTCGGTTCTAATCTCTCCTTCGTCAGAGTTCAAACTGCCGAAACCTGACAAGCCGTGCGAGCTGAACAAGTGTCCACTTTGACTTGGACCATATCAGGGAGTACCAGCTGGACGACCTGCGGTGAGCAAGCACGCCAAAACTGTGTTGTGGAACTGGAATCTGCTGCGTCTCTGACCTCAGAAAATTTAGAGTTTTCCCTGACAAGCCGAAATAGGCCATCTTTTTATGGTCCAATCTCTTCTTCATGCTCCAGATGATGTATAAAACATATTTTCCCCATCATTTTCGACCGATCCTATCTATCCACGTACGAGGCCCACAAGATATTCTCCTCCATACAAATTCGGACAAGTAGCGTTCCGGTAGCTGAGATGGATGCATCTCCTGGACGAACAGAAATGGCGCGAAAAAGTGACACATTTTTCAAGCATATCTGGATCAGAATTCCGCAGCCGTTCTTAAACAAGTGCAGGTTCGCGTCTCCACGGAGGAGTGGGAACGAGCATGTGGTGAAGTTCAGACGAATATACCGAGACAGCGATTTATGCGCAGACACGTTACGGTAGTTGTGTATATGGATATGTGATGCAGCAATCTCCGCGCCTTGGTGTTGTGGCTTTCAGGTTAACTTCAGAAAAAGTTTCGCCGGATGCGGTAGGCACGGTGCGGAGATTGGATTCTTTCAATCCCCGGCCGTGCTCCGGGTAGATGTCAGTTTCCAGGGAGAATGCGAATCGTTTGAGATGTTATCTGAGTGGCAGAAAAAAAAGAAATGCAAAGGGAGGAACAGTTCTGCCTTCCTGAACAAAAGGAAAAAAATGGAACATTTTTCACTTCGGAGATGTACTTTTGCGCGTTCAGTTGGCGTGCCATTCTGAGTTTTTCATGAAAAGTTTGTTGGGTAACTAGCGTCATATTAAAGGTTAATCATTTTCATGGATTACTAGTTGCTAGTTGCTACCACATCTTCAGTTTTATCTCTGAGAAAAATATCAGCTCGAATATGAACAATGCATGCAGTTCTGCATATCCATCTTGACCAGATACAACCTACCTCAGACAGATTGTTATGCAGATAAAATACTTTTAGTAAGGACATGTCATCTCAATATATTATCCTGATCCACAATAAAGTTGGTCCTTACTAAATAACATCCTCTGATCCTCAAGGTGCATCTGTCCCTGCAAACGAAAAGAGCCATCAACGACTAGCCAATGGAGTATTCCTTCACCTACTACAGGCTCAAATTCTACATCGGTTGGCAATGCACGACTCGAGGAGATAAAGGTTATGCCACTGCAAATTTGAGGTTATGTGGACAAAATGTCTCCTCACACGAAACCATCAATTTTACTTGAATGTTCCATAATGGAAAAGTGAAAGATAGACAGGGAAGTGTTGGAGTAGTAACTAATGAGTATAGCCTTCCCCGGATATGCTTGAACGGGCGTGGTTTTCCTTGACAGGTCAAAAATAAAGGAGCGAAAGGAACAAGAGCAGTGACAAAGATACAGGTTACTTGAAAAAGAAAAGCAGTGATATTTCTCTGAATATGATTGTTCAGAAACTCTGGACTTGAAACAATGTCAACGTTGTTATTGGCAACCTACATTGCTTGCCCATATGAAATAAATCAGATAGAGGCTAGCTCTTTTCTCCAGTCTACTTAGCAGCACTCTTCTGATAACTGAAAATATTTCCAAACATTCTTGATGTTTTTCAGCTGGAATATATACGTGCTAATAAGGATTTTAGTTCAGATACGATGTGCAGCATATCATCAGTGAAGCAACACCCACTGTCCCGATATTCAGATACGTCTTAAGGAATAAATCCCTCTTTTGGGTTGCATTATTGCAGTTGGCTGCAGATCGTGCCACTTAAAGTGGTTTCTAGCGCAGAGGACAGATTCAGTGGCCACCAGATTATTCAGAGGTCAGCCCTATAGGAGAAATGGAGAATAGACTATATCATGCAGTTGCGAAACAGGAGCTGGACACTTGACTCCGGACACAAATAAGCATCCCTGGATCGCCTGCAATTGCGTTTGTCGGCTGCATAATTGAGAGAGAAATGATGGATAATCAATTAGTGGCTACTCCTGTAGACCCATGCTTTGCGTCAGCACATTCCCTGCTCATCTGGGCCTGAGCAAGTGAGCAAACTGCAGCCTCTGCCAGAGATTTGCATCTCTTTTCTCCACCAACAGAATCTCGTCACTGTTCATCACGACGGCCATCATTCTACATCCACGTCTCCGTGCTGCGAAATTGGAGCACCTACCATGGACTGAAATTGATACGACGACGTGTGGGCACAGAACAGCTCACAAGTCATTTTCGAGATATAAGCATAAGCATTGCGATGGAACTTGTCCTTCTGAAATCAAAGCATGTTAAAATCGCACTAGCGTCGCAGCTAACATCCATCGATCTTGTTCTTTAGATATGGACTAGCAGGCAAGACTGTCACTGGCCCTATGGAAAGAGGAAACTCATGATCGAGATGTTGTCTGATGATGCAAAACAGTCAAATGCAATGCCTTTTTCTTCAAATTCAGAATGCCTTCCATTTTTGTCAGAACTAGGGAGAAGCGGTGGCAATGGGTTTCTTTCTTTGCATTTCTAGAAGCAGGGACAGATTCTCCTGCATCCACTCCAAGAGCTTGCACTGGAGCTCCTGTCACGAAAAAAAGGCTGGGGCCTCTTCCCCCGCGTCTGGTTCAGGTAGGTCCAAAGCGGTTGCTACTGACATCCACAACTACAATCAAACAGCTCACGCCACACCGTCGCTGCGTCCTCCGCCACAGCAACGCCAGGCCCTGAGCCGCACCGCGAAAACACATGGCAGCTCAGGGCCCCTGGCCACATGGACGACGCGCGGGGCGTTCTTGGCCAGCAGCGCCCCGAGGACGACGACGGCCAGGCGGGGCAAGCACGTACGTGCAGACCTGACGACGCTGGGAAACTAGAGGCGCGGATCAACATCGTACGCCGAGCGCCTCGGTGTAACACCCAGGTGTTAATCCTCTATAACTAAATTAATGACGGCCATTAGATTCAAATCCACACGACAAAATCACTAAACCAAAATTTGTTCTTGTCAGTTTACCAGTCTAACCGGTCAGAACAACCGGTCTGACCGGTCGAACCTACACGACATGTATGACCCACAAATATTATAACCACTCTATTTCTCTCTCCCTCACCAGCTCACCCTCACTCTCTCACGTCACTCTCCCTCTCCCTCCCTCACGAGCTCTCTCTCTCCCTCAAGTGCTCTTCCTCTCTCTAGAGCCCTAAACCCCAAATCTCCACCCCAACTTGAGCTCAAGGCCAAGAAGACTTCAAGATGACAAGGAACACCTTCTTCTCCACATGTTCCTCCGCGAGAAGCCTTGGATTTCAAGTTCTTCGCGCGGAGAAAAGCTCGTTCAAGGTACTTCAACTTGTGCCGGCCCGATCTATCTTTCCAGGAGGTTCTAAGTGATTTCTTTGGGTCAATCATCTCTATACGTATCTCTCAACTAGGATCTAAAAGGGTTTAGATTTTGGTGGGTTAGTTTTTTGCCGAAAAAGATTTTTGTTTTTGGGCGATTTCTGTTTTGGCTGAAAATGTACTTGTCGGAACTTCCTACACTTTTGTCGGAACTTTCTATGAATTAATTTGGGCAAACCGAGCACCCTTTATTGGAACTTACCTAAAACTTCCGGCGGTTGTCGGGACTTCCTTCGACTGGGTCGGAACTTCCTATAAACACTGTGTAGCAGTAATTGCAAAATATGTAGAAAATGACAGAAAATTCAGAAAAATACAAAACCAATTTTCTTAGCTTCGTAATTTCATGCTCTATATGATAGAACCATGAAATGTATTATTTGGCAACTTTTTATATACGATTTTAATTATGCTACATAAATACTTATATAACTTGTTAATTTCATAAATGGAGTTAGGAGTTTGCTAAAAATATAAAACTAGTTTGGTTAACTTGGTTTAGACTCGTGTAGGTTGTAGCTTTTTAATTGTTGAGTTCATCATGTGTAGGCTTAAATAAATAGTCTTAGTAATAAGGACTAGCTTCTTATTTGAAAAGTTAATACTTAAATAGGAATTATTACTAAACTAACATATTTCCCAATCAATTAAGGTTATCCTTTTAAATAATCCCTTAGAGTTGTCTAACTGTTTTAGCTTCCTATGTATCTCTTCTTTGAATTCACCTCGAGGTTGATTATAAGTAAAGAAAGAATTTGATACCTGTAGCTTGCAATGTGTAAACTTAGGTCATGGCTCGGTTAGGACCGGTCTAACCGGTTGAAGGAACCGGTCTGACCTGTAGTGTAGTCAGTATCAATATAGGACCGGTCTGACCGATCAGGGATACCGGTCTGACCGGTAGCATTAGGGCTGACAGGCGTAGTTACTTTGTAGAGCTTGTAAAATTATAATTGCGTTACTTATTTTCGTGTGCATTTAATTGGCATATCATATGCATACATGTAGAGCTCGTAG
The DNA here is from genome assembly GCF_016808335.1 of Panicum virgatum. NCBI lineage: Eukaryota > Viridiplantae > Streptophyta > Magnoliopsida > Poales > Poaceae > Panicum > Panicum virgatum. The sequence continues at coordinate 66,816,306 of NC_053144.1, read as the reverse complement.
CGAAAATGACGTCTACGAATGGACCGTGAAGCCCCGGATCGGAGAAGAAGGATTGAGAGGGAATTCGTGAAGACCCGGCCCAATGGTCGGAAGGATCCAAGGCCTTGCTAGAATTAATACTAATTTAGTGTTATCCTCAGGCAAGCCCCGGTGCATGTCCTAGTATTTTAAATTTATTACTCACTATATGTATTTATTAATTGTGCGTTATGTTTCAGGAAATTATTTGGAACCCTAGTTGCATTATCCTTGGGTTATCTCGAGTTTATACTAGTATGCATAGGTCGATAGAAATGCTATGCTTAATAGGCTCCGGTAGAAGTCGGGTGATCTCCGGTCACTCGCGAGAATAGGAAGTATTTATGTTTCAGTACTTGAGTATTAAAATTCAAATTGGAAGGTGTGGGATGGGAGACCGGATGGGGGAATGTGTAGCCCCATCTGTGTTGATTAAGGACCGTTCCGTTGTCGGCTGTGCTGATCGGGGATTGAATTGTACTAACCGCATGCCGGGAGTAGAAGGTAGTCGAAACCGGTAAGCCGAGTACTGCTTTGCTTTGAAAGTACAGGAACCCGCACCCAACTCCTAGGGTAGTCGAGTGGCCGCGGAGAAAGGGATTGCATATGTTTACTTTTAGTAGTCTCACGTAGGACTCGGCTGACTATATGTCGTTGGGCTAGTTCTTGTAGTTCGAGGCGGGGAGGGGAAATGTTAGTGCGTAGGGTTCGACGGGGCTTTTGCGTGCCGTGTTGGTTAGGTCCACCTTGTAAGGTTAAATCGAATCGATTCACCGTGTCCCGCGGTTACGAGAGTCTTGATCTCTTGGTCACATCGTAGAAAGGAAATGGAATAAATTGATATGAGATGCATTGAGGGATGCTGATATTTAATTAATGTTTTGCTTATCTTGATTGTAGTAGATTTGCAAATCATAGATGATTAGTAAATCTATTGGTATACATGGGAGCTAAAATTTGGAAAATAAGGATTCACTTCTAGCGCTTTTTCTGCAAAACCAACCACCAGCCAAAAAACTTGCATGTCGAGATATGTGGGCTAAGTATACCCACTGGCCGGGTAAGTCTTGTTGAGTATTAGTTGCTCAGAGTTTATTGTTTACTCTATTTCAGGTATAGGAGCTAACTGTGTTTCACATCGGTGGGCTCGATGTGGCGCCTTGTCTTCACGTCTCGGTAGTTCTCGACTTATTTAGTTTATTTTGTTTATTCTCTTGTAAAAATGCTCTGTAAGTTAGATTCTCTTCCGCTGCTATCTTCTCTTTTAGAAATTTTAAATTTAAAGTTGTTTTGTAAAAGTCTTAATATTATTTATTAATTTTGTAAGATTTTGTCATGCTGGTACCTTCTGCGCTCGCCTTCGTGCGATATTTCTGGTGTGTTTCGATCAGTCTGTGGATTGGAAACAGCATGTCAAGTTATATTTTATTAAAATAATGCAACTGATGCGATCAAATAATGGCGGTTACATTTAATTAAATATTTTAATTCGGCGGGTCTGTCACACTCGGCACAGACGCACAGTACGTGGCCGGTGCGCGAGTGGGAGTGGGCGCTGGCACCGTGCCACATGGGAACGACGGCAAACGACTCACCTCCTGAAAGATCATGGCAACTGTGGCAAGTTTGTTGACTTAATGATGGCCACAGGGAGGAATCAGAGTCAGAAATGGGCTCTGAGAATCTCTTTCGTCTTTCCAATGGTGGGTCCGGCAGCGACTGATCATTAATCCCACTCGGGCCTGAATTATTGCCCAAAAGGCGTAACGATCCAAGGTCGTCTTCTTCCTCTTTCACCTCCTGTCTGTTTGTTCTCACTGAAACTAAAACATCCAGAGTTTGAGGATGGCGATTGTTGACGCCTTTCAGGATGAACACACGAACGCACTCGAATGTGCAGCGCGAAGAGACAGCTCGCTGCAGCGCCTCATGCGTAGACCGGTCAGACCGGTCCTTTGGAGCGGTCAGACCGGTCGCCGCCGGCAGAACGGTGACGAAACCTACGAACGTTAGTCCGGGAAGACCCGTCGGGGCAGGCACACGTAGGGTTGTTCTAGGGTCGGCAGGCCACCTAGAACGCCCTCAATCGACGTAGAGACGACGGAGGAACAACAAATAGTAGATTGGAAAAGCTAGGGCAAGAGAAAAGTAAAAAGATAAAAGTTATATTGATTTGATCGATTGGATACCCTAATCGGCCGTGACCCTTTATATTTATAGGGTGGGGTGAACTTATCCCGCAAGAAATCCAATTACAGATCTAAATCTACAAAGAGTTCTAATTGTACTCGGATTCCAGGTACCGGTCAGACCGGTCGGTGTTGCCAGACCGGCTATATGGTCCAGACCGGTCTGTTCGACCAGTGCCAATTTTGGTCGTCAACATATGCCCCCCTATTTTTTGGTGATGCTAGCATGCCAAAAAAACAAGTCTCTGGACCAAAATTGTCGAAGGACGATGATAAATATGCATCGGCCATATTTTGTTCTAAGGGCGATAAATTTTATGGGTCATATCTTGCTTCTTTTTCAAGCTGATGATGAAACAACTTGCTTAGGCCTCCATAGCTGCTTCATGGTCGTCGGCCTTGCTGGTACAATATCCGCTTGCTGTTCCATAGACTCCTTCTTGCGCATCCGCTGCAGCCTTCTCTTTTGGGTGTGAGACAAGCCTGAAGGGCACCACCTCGGCTGTAAATACTTATTGTCTTGCTTAATGTCTTTCTCACCCTCTTTGCTGCAATCAGGTTTGCTTTTGACCAGATTATTGCTAGCAACAATCGGTCTTTAAGAGGCACCATAACTTGGATATATAAAAGAATATTGAATAAAATATGGATGCATATACATTCTACTATAATCTATAGGTGTGTAATAGTAAGGATACTATTGGAAATATGCCCTAGATGCAATCATATTTCCTTGTATTCATGGTTAATAAAGTGTACCTTGAATATTCATGAATGACAACTTGTATTGATTAATTCTTATGTGAAGTATTTGTGAAACTCTATACTTGTATGAATATTCTAAAATGTTCCTAGTCGGAGATCATGTGAGGACACACATGAATATTAGACTAGCACATGTATTAGTTGATTGACTACGTTTCACAAGTCATGGACATATGGATGTCAAACTAATAATGTGGGCTCATGTGAGACATGAGATTGAACTGACCCAACATGAGATGATGACTTCTCATTTCACAATATGTACGCTGTGTCCTAAAACCTGAGATCGTCATATGTACTCAAGATGTGAACCGACTTACTTAGGAGCCATCAAACGCTGCACTGTAACTGGGTAGTTATAAAGGTGGTTTTCGGATCTGTCAATAAGCATGCTGTGAGACATAATCGGTCAAGATGGGATTTGCCCATCTCTACAAGAGAGAGATATCTCTCGGCCCCTCGAGTGATTCGGATCAAGAAATGTATGGCCATGCTAGGGTTAAGATTTAACCAAGAATTCTGAATCATAGAATCGAGAAAGAGTGGTCGGCTTCAAGCAAGACCAAATATCGTGAGGCAAAGGGAACAGTATGTATATGATATTATGGCGGCTCGTCTGATATGATCTTTGTGTGCGTATAGGAGTTGACATGTCTTGCTATAGGCCACTGTCTACTATTGGGCCGAGTAAGAGTACTCGGGCCATGTCTACTCGCATGTGAGCCCATAGGGTCACACACTTAAGGGAAAGAAGTCTGATAAGGATGAGATCCGAATTAGACTGGGTTTAGGTGCACTAATGGGCCTTTTAGGCCCAAAAGGGGGCGCCCAAGGTGGGGCCCAAGGTAGCCCACCTAAGGGGCTATATAAACAGAAGGGGCCGTGAATAGTAGCTGCTGTGAATAGTGCCGCCCCTCCTGTGCGCCAAGCGCTAGGTCGCCTTCGCGGATCTAGCAGTCCGGATCGCGACGCTTCTTCCCGTACTTGTGGATACCTTGGAGGTGCCGCATCTGCTGCACAAGGACGAGCCGTTCGAGAGGAGGTTCACGCAACTGCACTGCCGGCTTCCATCTGCACTACACCGACGCGTTACAGAAGTTCCGCAACCGCGTGTCTAGTGGTAATCCCGTGATCTATAACTGCAGTAATCCTGATTTATGTGGTAGAAAATTTTTGTTTCTGCTACCCCATATTCCTACAGCGGTATCAAGAGCCAGTGCTGTCTCGTTATAGATTCGGATATGCGCATATGGAGAGATGCGTAGTTTCAGATCTATCTATGACCTAGTTTCGTAAACTAGCTGCGAAGGTTGTGCAACGACATACTCCTACTGGTCGGTTTTCCGCCATCGGAGTTAAGTGATGCACATAAACCCGGTCGCTGCGGTTGGAGATCAATGTGATTGGTCGAATTGAAACTTAGGGCATAAGCCAGATGCATGAGATGAATAGGGCAGTAGATTGGATCTACTGCGAATTCCGTTTTGTTGCAAAAGCATATTTTACTGTAAAATAGTCATAACTTTTGCATACGGACTCGGATTGAGGCGAATTTTATATCTATTTGTATCTACAAAAAAGTTAGAATTGGTTTAGAACAGAAATGCTATTTTCGCGATATTTAGATTTGCGAAATTCATCCCAGAAGATAGAGTTTTCGGCGATTTAAGTTCGAACGTCGGAATCCCATAACTCTGTTTTGCAGGTTTTGTGATCGGTATGACCTCTATGTGTATATGATGCATGTGTGTAATTATTTCATGACTTACGTGTCGTGATTATGACAATTCGGCCGGAGCCATATGAATTGTTGCATTTGATATAATGGCCTGCGTGCCAATCTGTGATGATACAAGTCGTGAATGTAATTTTATTTACTAGCTATTAGGTGTAATAGCAAGTTCTAGTTCTTGGAGTTTTCATCACATGAAGAATGGTGTTCATGTACATGGAGATGGATATCAACATGATGAACAAGTTTCATGAAGATGGAGATCTACATGGCGAACAAGTTCTATGGAGATGGAGATCACCATGAGAACAAGGACCATACTGATTCAAAATTATGTGCTTGCCGTTCTTGACGTTTTACTACTACGTGCGTCATAGTAGAAGTAGAATGATCCCTCACAAATTTCGAGCTACCATGCCCTACCAACTAAACTGGTTTTCCTTGACTAGACAGGCTGTATCGGATACATGCACGCATAAAGGGTTGGTGAGCTTGACAAGGTCATCTTAACGGTTAAGGGCCTTGGGGCATAAAGGTTGGGAGCGAGACATGGAGATGTCACCCAACAACAAGAGTCATATGAGATATGATTAGCAAGAGTTGCTTACCGATCTAACTCGTCTTCTAGCGGTGATTCAAAAGCTCACTAGTGAACGCGTTAGTTGTGGGTCTTGAATCACTAAGAATCAACAGAGGGATATTGATTTTAGTGGGAGTAAATTCTATTAAATTGTTTAATGTCGTTTACTCCATCATGAATACTTTTGTCTTAGTATTTTGCATTATTATTTTGTTGTAGATCATGGTCCGCAATAACACCCAATCTTTTTCATTGCGTTCGGTCCTTGAGAAGGACAAACTGAATGGGACTAACTATGCGGATTGGATCCGTAATCTGAGAATTGTTCTCAGGGCAGAGAAGAAGGAAAATATTCTAGATACCCCATTACCAAAAGAGCATGCTGATGATGCACCTGCTGAGGAAAAGATGGCTTACAGAAAGACTTGTGACAACAACCTTGAAGTAAGCTGCCTTATGCTCGCTTGCATGGAACCTGACATACAGATGCAGTTCGAGACAAACCATGAGGCACACGATATGATCATGGCGCTTCAGGACATGTTTCAAACTCAGACCAGAAATGAAAGGTTCAATGTGTCTAAGGCGCTGCAGTGGGTCCGCATGTAATCAAGATGGTTAGTTACACACAGAGGCTGGAGAAGCTGGGCTTCCCACTTGGCCAAGAGTTGGCCACTGATTTTATTCTCGTCTCTTCACCGCCAAGCTATGGGAACTTCATCTCGAACTACCACATGCACGAGGCTGAGAAGGGCTTGAATGAGCTGTGCGGCATGCTCAAGACGGCAGAGAGTGACATCAAGAAAAGCACAAGTGGTGGCCATGTGTTGGGTGTCCAGAACAAGTCTGCTTTCAAGAAGAAAGGTTCTTCTTGGAAGAAAAAGGGCAAGGCTAAGGTTGCGAACCCTAAGCCAAATCCTGCACCCAAGGCTAAACCTGGACCAGCCGCAGATAATGAGTGCTTTCATTGTCACCAGCTAGGACACTGGAAGAGGAACTGCGAGCTGTACCTAACCTCGTTGAAGAATCGTTCTTCCACTTCAGGTACGCTTGTTGTTCATATTACAGAAATATTTCTCGCTGACTCTTATGTTAATTCATGGGTATTTGATACCGGATCGGTTGCTCACATATGCAATTCGATGCAGGGACTAAGAGTAGAAGCGTTGAAAGAGGAGAAGTTGACTTTCGCGTCGCCAATAATGCAAGAGTTGCTGCTATGGCCGTCGAGACGATGCAACTTCACCTACCATCAGGATTTGTCTTGGAGCTTAATAATTGTTATTTTGTTTCTAGTTTGAGTCGAAACATTGTGTCTCCTTCATGTTTGATGAAGGGTGGTTATTCTTTTGCGAGTGAAAACAATGGTTGTGTGATCTCTAAGAATAATATGGTTGTGACTTTGGCGTCCATTAAGAATGAGCTATTTATTTTAAATCTTGATGATTCTCATGTCTGTAATATAAGTGCTAAAAGGCCTCGGCTAAATGATTTGAATCTTACCTACATGCCAGAAGAGGATATCAACACTTCATTACTTTTACTGATGACTGAAGTAGATATGGCTATGTCTACTTGATGAGGCATAAGGCTGAAACCTTTGAAAAGTTCAAGAAATTTCAGAACGAAGTTGAAAATCAGTGTGGCAAGAAGATTAAAGCCTAGCGATCTGATCGTGGGGGCGAATATCTGAGTCACAAATTTAGCGATCATTTGAAGAGTTGCGGAATTGTTCCACAACTTACGCCTCCTGGAACGCCACAAAGGAACGGGGTTTCCGAATGACGTAATCGAACTTTGTTGAACATGGTTCGATCAATGATGAGCCAATCAGACTTACCATTGTCATTTTGGGGTTACGCTCTAGAAACAGCAGCTTTCACACTGAACAGGGTGCCGTCAAAATCCGTAGACAAGACACCATATGAGATATGGACTGGCAAGACTCCCAGTTTGTCTTTTCTAAAATTTTGGGGTTGTGAAGCATTTGTCAAACGACTCCAGTCTGACAAGCTTGCAACCAAGTCGGATAAGTGCATATTCGTGGGATACCCAAAGGAGACCTTAGGGTATTACTTCTACAATCGATCTGAGGGCAAAGTGTTTGTCGCTCGGAATAGAGTTTTCCTAGAAAAAGAGTTTCTCAAAGGAGAGAAAAATAGAAGAACGGTGCAACTCGAAGAAGTTCGAGATGAGCCAATAGGACAAGACTCTACAAGTGACGCTAATGTAGCTAAACAAGTTGAGATGCCTATGGCAATAGAAGCACCTCCGCAACCACGAAGGTCAGCAAGGCTCCGCGCAACGCGGGAATTATTATTGTTAGACAATGATGAGCCTGCGACATATGCAGAGGCGATGGCAGACCCTGACTGCGAGAGATGGCAAGATGCCATGAAATCCGAAATAGAATCCATGAAGGAAAATCAAGTTTGGAACTTGATAGACCCGCCTGATGGTGTGAGAACCATAGAGTGCAAATGGATCTATAAGAAGAAGAAAGATATGGATGAAAATATTCACATCTATAAAGCTCGACTTGTCGCAAAAGGTTTTCGACAAGTTCAAGGAGTTGACTACGACGAGACTTTCTCGCTCGTAGCGATGCTTAAATCTGTTCGGATTATTCTAGCTATTGCTGCATATTTCGATTATGAAATATGGCAGATGGATGTCAAAACAGTTTTCCTCAATGGAAATCTGACCGAGGACGTGTATATGATGCAGCCCGAGGGTTTTGTCGATCCGACCAATGCTGGAAAGATATGCAAGCTTCAAAAATCCATTTATGGATTAAAGCAAGCATCTCGGAGTTGGAATATTCGTTTTGATGAAGTAGTCAAAGGGTTTGGCTTCATTAAAAACGAAGAAGAAGCTTGTGTTTACAAGAAGGAAAGTGGGAGCTCTGTTGTATTTCTAATCCTGTATGTAGATGACATACTTCTGATTGGAAATAATATTCCTATGCTTGAGTCTGTAAAGACTTCACCGAAAAATAATTTTTTTGATGAAGCATTTAGAAGAAGCAGCATACATACTGGGCATCAAGATCTATAGAGATAGATCAAAGAGGCTTATAGGATTAAGCCAAGATACTTACATTGACAAAGTGTTTTAGCGGTTCAACATGTAAGATGGAAAGAAAGGGTTCTTGCCTATGTCACATGGCATACATCTTAGCAAGACTCAGTATCCTACGACAACTGGTGAGCGAGAGCGCATGAGCAAAGTTCCATATGCCTCAGCAATTGGATCTATCATGTATGCAATGATAAGTACACGCCCAGATACTTCTTATGCTCTAAATTTTACGAGCAGGTACCAGTCAGATCCAGGTGAGAGTCACTGGACAACTGTGAAAAACATCCTCAAGTACTTGAGAAGAACTAAGGATGTGTTTCTAGTCTATGGAGGTGAGGAGGAGCTCGTTGTAACTGGTTACACTGATGCTAGCTTCCAAACCGACAAAGACGATTCAAAGTTTCAGTCCGGTTTCATGTTCAAAGTAAATGGTGGTGCGGTTAGCTGGAAGTGTTCCAAGTAAGAGACAGTGGCCGATTCTACAACAGAAGCCGAGTACATCGCAGCTTCAGAAGATGTGAAGGAAGGTGTTTGGATAAGGAAGTTCCTTATTGAGCTTGGTGTGTTCCCTAATGCCTCTAGCCCGCTGGATCTCTACTGTGACAACAGTAGAGCTATTGCGCAAGCCAAAGAGCCAAGGAATCACCAGAAGAGCAAACCTGTTATGCGGCGATTTCATCTCATTCGAGATTTCATCGATCGTGGTGAGATCAAGATATGCAAAATACACACGGACCCGAATATTTCAGATCTGTTGACAAAAACTCCTTCCACAGCCCAAACATGAAAGGCACACAAGAGCAGTGGATATTAGATACATTTTAGATTGACTCTAGTGCAAGTGGGAGACTGTTGGAAATATGCCCTAGAGCCAATCATATTTCCTTGTATTCATGGTTAATAAAATGTACCTTGAATATTCATGGATGACAACTTGTATTGATTAATGCTTATGTGAAGTATTTGTGAAGCTCTATACTTGTATGAATATTCTAAAATGTTCCTAGTCGGAGTTCATGTGAGGACACACATGAATATTAGACTAGCACATGTATTAGTTGATTGACTACGTTTCACAAGTCATGGACATGGGGATATCAAACTAATAATGTGGGCTCATGTGAGACATGAGATTGAACTGACCCAATACGAGATGATGACTTCTCATTACACAATATGTACGCTGTGTCCTAAGACCTGAGATCGTCGTATGTACTCAAGATGTGAACCGACTTACTTAGAAACCATCAAACGCTGCACCGTAACTAGATAGTTATAAAGGTGGTTTTCGGGTCTGTCAAGAAGCATGCTGTGAGACATAGTCGGTCAAGATGGGATTTGCCCCTCTCTACAAGAGAGAGATATCTCTGGGCCCCTCGAGTGATTCGGATCAAGAAATACATGGCCATGCTAGGGTTAAGAGTTAACCAAGGATTCTGAATCATAGGATCGAGAAAGAGTGGTCGGCTTCAAGCAAGACCAAATATCGTGAGGCAAAGAGAACAGCATGTATATGATATTGTGGCGGCTCGTCTGATATGATCTTTGTGTGCGTATAGGAGTTGACATGTCTTGCTAGAGGCCACTGTCTACTATTGGGCCGAGTAAGAGTACTCGGGCCATGTCTATTCGCATGTGAGCCCATAGGGTCACACACTTAAGGGAAAGAAGCTTGATAAGGATGAGATCCGAATTAAACTGGGCTTAGGTGCACTAATGGGCCTTTTAGGCCCAAAAGGGGGCGCCAAAGGTGAGGCCCAAGGCAGCCCACCTAAGGGGCTATATAAATAGAAGGGGGGCGCCTAAAAAACCCCAATTGGTGCTACAGTACCCGCGCATGAACAGTACCACACGGGTGAACAGTGCGGCTATAGTAGCCGCCGTGAATAGTGCTGCCCCTCCTGTGCGCCAAGCCCTAGGTCGCCTTCGCGGATCTAGCAGTCCGGATCGCGACGCTTCTTCCCGTACGTGTGGATAACTTGGAGGTGCCGCATCTTCTGCACAAGGACGAGCCGTTAGAGAGGAGGTTCACACAACTGCACTGCCGGCTTCCATCTGCACTACACCGACGCGATACAGAAGTTCCGCAACCGCGCGTCTAGTGGTAATCCCGTGATCTATAACTGCAATAATCCTGGTTTATGTGGTAGAAATTTTTTGTTTCTGCTACCCCATATTCCTACATATATGACCAGAACGATGGAGCAATCGGCCCACCAAATGAATATGGCGCAAAAGCATTATTACCTTGTTGAACATGAGAAGCCGATTGCTCACGATGCTCCGATGATGGATTTGTATCTTTAGCTTAATCTGGTTGCTTCTTCTGTTTCTAAGCAGCTCCTTTCTCCTCATACTTGGCCAAGATTTGCTTGAAACTCGGCCTCTCCTTTTTGTTGTTTCTGGAATTTTTTTTTAGAAATTCCAGATGGACCGGTCGGACCGGTCTCCAGACTGGTCTGAGCAGATCTGGCGTCCTTCTTCTGTTTTTGCCCCCCGAGCGCTGAATTCTTCAATGAGTCTCCAAGGACCTTCTTTGCTGGAGCTTCCTGATGAGATTTCGAAGGCTCAGACCTTTCTTCACCAATAATTATATTTTTTTCTTTTGTTGATTCGGCTTGATTTGGCCGAATTAACACTTTAGAATTACTCAATTCAAGCACATGTGTATGTGCAGGGAAAGAATTCTGATCCACCTTCATTTGTGGAACAATTATTCGGCCTTCGCTAACAGCCGATAGAATTTGCCTTCGAAGCACATTGCAATCATTAGTCGCATGAGAGAAAGTATTATGTAATTTGCAATAAGCTCGCCGCTTTAATTCTTCAAACGGCGGTATGACATGCGACATCTTGATGTACCCATTCTTATATAATTCATCAAATATCCTCTCACATTTGGATACACTAAAAGTAAATCTTTCTTACCGATCTTTATGAATCGGCTTAAGAGAACCGCAAATGCAAGGTTTATCATTAGAGGACCAAACAAATTCAGCGGTGTAAACATCTTTACCTTCATCGTCCGAACAATTGGAATCACACCCGAGCACATAAACAGGACGATTAGGTTTTTCATTGGACTTTTGAGAATCTCTAGCTTCTTTAGCTCGGCTTTCATTACCCAGAGCCTTTTGTAAGATTTGACTAACATCTAGAAATTCTTGTCCCTCTAGCTTTGCTTTATGAAAATCAAGTAAACCAGCAAAAGCTAGATTAGCTAAATCTCTATCAGAAATTGTCAAACTATAACATCGGTTTCTAGTATCTCTAAATCTTCTAATATACTCAGAAACACCTTCATGTATCTTTTGCTTAACCGATGTCAGATGTGACAATTTCAATTCAGTTTCACCACTAAAGAAATAATCATAAAATTTTTGCTCTAAATCAGCAAAAGTTGAAACTAAATTGGGTGTCAATGAAATAAACCATGTAAATGTAGCACCCGATAGAGATAAAGGAAATAACCTCAATTTGTAAATATCATTAGTGCTAGCTTCACAACATTGTATAATAAATTGACCTATATGCTCCAATGTAGTTCTACTATCATCACTAGTGAATTTAACAAATTCAGGAATTTTAAACCCTAGAGGATATGCAACATAATCGTAATTCTCAGAGTATGGCCTTTGATAAGATCGGCATTTGGCTTTAGGCTCTATACCAAAAGTTTGTCGAAATATCTTAATCACCTCCTCTTTGATACTACCTGATCCAACATCATCGGCGTTAAGCCGATTTGTGATCTGTGTACTACTAGGTTGAGCAAAGTTCGGCGGTGTGGAATGTCGCAACGAACTTACTACCCCATATGGCACATTGGCATGAGGTGATGCATTATAATTAATTCGGCTTTGCTGATTAGCCGAATTAGTCACAATAGCATTATTAGTTGGAATTGTCGAACCACGAATTGTCTTATCGGTATTAGATGTAGACGCATTATTACCGACAGACTTCATACCAAGATGTATTTCAATTCGGCTAAAACGGTCATCAAACATATCATGCATATTTTGACCAATAAATTCCAACTTATTATTCACATGAGAAGAAACAACATCATCTATAGCATTAGCTATTTCAGAATTAAGGACAGGCTGCTTGTTCTCATCAAAATTTACCTCAAATTGTGAAACATCGAAGGCGCCATCCGTAGTGACCTTCCCTTGTCGATCGATAGAGAAGTGCGAGATGTACTGGTTCATGGCTTCTTCTTCCAGCTTCTGGATATCCTTCTCCTTCTCTTCTCTGATCTTTTTCTGGATGTCATCAAGAATCTGCTGATGCTCGGCGGAAGTTGTTGAACATTCGGCCTCCGGATATTGGCAGAACCAACTTCACCAGGTTTAGGAATACCGGCCATGGCAACCGATTTATTTTTTTTCCCAGCGGATTCGCCAAAAAGTATGTTGACGCCTTTCAGGATCAACACACGAACGCACACGAACGTGCGGCGTGAAGAGGCAGCTCGCTGCAGCGCCTCCTGCGTAGACCGGTCCCTTGGAGCGGTCAGACCGGTCGCCGCCGGCAGAACGGTGACGAAGCCTACGAATGTTAGCCCGGGAAGACCCGTCGGGGCAGGCGCACGTAGGGTTGTTCTAGGGTCGGCAGGCCACCTAGAACGCCCTCAATCGACGTAGAGACGACGGAGGAACAACAAATAGTAGATTGTAAAAGCTAGGGCAAGAGAAAAGTAAAAAGATAAAAGTTGTATTGATTTGATCGATTGGATACCCTAATCGGCCGTGGCCCTTTATATTTATAGGGTGGGGTGAACTTATCCCGCAAGAAATCTAATTACAGATCTAAATCTACAAAGAGTTCTAGTTGTACTCGGATTCCAAGTAGACCGGTCTAACCGGTCGGTGTTGCCAGACCAGCTACATGGTCCAGACCGGTCAGACCGCTCTCAAGCACCGGTCAGACCAGTCTGTTCGACCAGTGCCAATTTTGATCGTCAACAGCGATGCAGTAGCACTACTGCACTGTGCCGTGGTCTGTGCTGCAGGCTGCAGCAGAATGGAGATAAGGGCACCTAATGCGGTTGACTTGGGAAGAAAAAAGAATGGGTTAGTGATCGAGTGGCTAATGCAGTAATGCCTATGGAAATCGACCTCTTTTCTGTTTCGATGTTTCAACAGAGCAACTTCAAGAGATTAGGTATAATTTCTAGCTAAAAGGCTAGGTAACAGATTAGGTAAACAAATAAAAAACTAGCCAAAGAGTTGAAGAACCAAGAGCCTAGCTATATTCCGTTCTTCATATTCTCTCCATACTTCGCTCCATTCTGTGGAACCTGAATGTCAGTGTCCCAATCCCCAATCATCATGGCCGCGCCTCTCCGTCCGCCGTCCGTGCCGCCGCCTCCGTGGCGGAGGCAGTCCCCGTCCGCGGCAGCAGCCGCGGCGGCCACCTGCTCCACCCGCGCCGGGTTGGAGCTCGCGCCCCTTGACGGTGCGGTGGGAGCCCGCGTCGTCAGCGGAGAGCAGGCTCGAGGTGCAGTGCCGGTGGGAACCGAGCGGGCAGCAGCGGCCGGCCGGAGGCGAGGCAGCGCACGGCGGGACCAGGCCGCACAGTAGGGGCGCAGCGGGAGACGGCGGAGCGAGGCCAGAAGTGGGAGCGCGAGGATCGGGCCGCGCCAGGAGACGCCGCCGCGAGGCCCGGCGACTGGAGGTGGAGACCGGCGGCGGCAAGCAAGGGACTGGTGCCGCGAGGCGCGGCGGCGCAGCAGGCGGGGACCGGCAGCGGCGGCAGGCGGGGCACGGCGGTGGCGGGCATGGCGGGGCCGGTGCGGCGCGGTCGGGACTCAGGAGGAAGGAGAGAGGATGGGGCAGAATAGCAAAGCCAGGTGGGAGGCAAAAATAGCTCACGACGGGTTGGGTATAGCTAACATGATAGCTAGGATGGACAAATGAAGAAGTTGTTGGATCCAATTTTTTCTCTTGTTTGGTCACTTTTAGCTATCCAACTTGTTTTAGAGAAGCTGTTGGAGTTGCTATGAGGAAGGACCATGTAGAGTGTCAAATTTGCATGATAGGGAGGGATCCTTTATAATAGAAAAAAAAATCCTTGCATAATTTGTTTGGTCGTGTACAAATTAAATCTCAACAGTGAATTGCTACTTAGTGGTAGGCGACGTGTCAGTCGGTAGTGAGACGCTACGTGATGATTTCGTCAATCCGGATCGGCCGGCTCAGGTTTTCAAAGGTGCTCGTAGAGATAGTTTGCATGCGTGTATTTATAGAGGTAAAAGTGTACGTGGATGTATGTTTCGAAAAAAATCAAGGATCCAGAATGTACAGAAATACTTGCGGAAAAAATACTTGCGGAAAATAGACAGAAATGAATATGGAGGTTTCTGCAGGCTGCAGCGTCTTGTTGTCTAAACGCGCTTGGAAGCCGGTCCGCTAGGCCCAAGAGTATTTCAGCAGATCATGCTTTCGGCCCAATTATGGCCACCTGGGCTCAGATTGTGCTTTGGGCCGCCCGACGGGATTAGTCTCCCCGTCCAAAGGCCCAGATCGTCGTTCACCTTGGTTAGCAGACTGCTTCCCATCGGCTCAAAAAAAAAAGCAGACGGCTTCCCGCCACCGGTCGAGACCTCCGACGACCTAGGAGATCGGCGTCAGTGTCAGCGAATCTAGCTCCACGCCCTCGGCACCCTTCCCGCCGTCGACCGAGCACCCAAGAACAAGAACGCCCACGACCTCCAGATCGGCCTCGATCGCAATGGGGCGCGGCGGGGCCCGCGCAGAGCCGGGGGACGAGGCTGCGGCGGGGGAGGACCCTGGGGAGGACCCGGAGGGGGACGAATACGGCTTCGCCGGCTTCAACGAGGAGGCGCTGCGGCCGAACCGCATGCTCCAGGGAGGGCGCAGGGTCCCGGCTGCAGAGGCGGTAAGCGATCTGGCTCCTTCTACTTGGGTGATCAAATTAAATGTCACTAGTACAGTAGTATTCTTTGCTTGTATGGAATATTAAATTACTTTTTTTTACTAATTTCTTGTGTTCTAATAACTTTTGGAATGGCCATGTTTGCTATAAACATTGCGAGCGGTAGTGGCAAAATGATATTTGCATCTTCCACAAAAAAGTTTCCTGTGTGCTTTGTTCCATGGAATAAAGCAGGGAAACCTTTCTTCAAAAAAAAAAAAGTTTCCTGTACTAGCTGTTCATCCCAATTCCCTGGAACCGGCCGGGTTGATCAATTCTAAGACTTTTTTTAAGAGTAAAATGCACCAGAGGTCCATCAACTTGTGGGAGGGTGTCACTTAGGTCCATCAACTTCGAATTGCATTTTTTTAGGTCCATAAACTTGTAATTTATATTACTTAGGCCCACAAACTGTGAAAGTCCATTTCTAGACCCATAAACTTAGAATTTGTGTCATCTAGGTCCATACTCCTCCACTTAGCCTTCATGCACTGATATCGCACGGTGCTCACACGTTGCTGGGGCTTTGCAAGAAGGGTGAAATTTGAGCTCCAATTTTGAATCAAGAGCATATGGAGAGGAGATATGATGGATGTGAGATTTATTTTGGAGGTTATTGACATATATTAGGATTTAAAGAGGAGCTTACGGACTGTCATTACTGAGATCGGAAGCTTAGATCTAGATATGACCCTGTAATATGGGTGGAAAGGAGGGGATGATGGCTTGGGAAAGATGGAGAATGTCACATAGAGACTCAACAACATGTGTACCGTGGTAGGGGATATTATGTTCTCCGTGGTGCGGGTAGCCGGATATGGTGGCGCCAGGTGTTGTGGTGAAAAATATTGTGACGACGTTAGAGTTGGGACAATCTAGAGTGGTTCTCGCCTTCTCGGTGAGCGGTTGAAAGATATACATGGACAACAAAACAACCTTTTGTGGGCGTGTCTGGCCACATGACTGGTCATGGATGAAAGTTCTGGATCTAAAAATGCACTTTTGGAGTTTATGGACCTAAGTAGTACAAATTATAAGTTTATGGACCAAAAAATGCACTTTCAAAGTCTATGGACCTATGTTTTCAAAGTTTATGGACCTAAATGACACAAATTATAAGTTGATGGACCTAAAAATGCACTTTTAGAGTTCGTGGACTTAAATAACACACCCTTACAAGTTGGTGGACCTCTGGTGAATTTTATTCTTTTTTTAAAATGGATGCACCCCTAGGAGTGATGACCCTCCTTGTCTGTCCTCGGGGGATCCAAGGATGATCCCTCCAAATATTAATTGAATTGCAATTACCGATCCTCCAATTCAGTCCATTCTTTATTAGTTGCACGCCTTTTAAGACACTTCGCCATGTGTAGGATATTCCTCCCTTTGGCCTAGCCTCAAGTATGTCTCCTACTGGAAAATATTTTGCACGAAGGACTTGAGCACACAAGGTCTCTGGAGACACTATTAACCGCCACGCTTGCCTGGCTAACATGGCCATGTTAAACACATGAATGTCTCCATAGCCCTCAGACCACTATTCCATTTTGGTCTTGTAATTTTCTCCCAACTTACCCAATGAATTTTGTTTACTTTATCTTGTCGGCTCCACCAACACCTTCCAATCATTGACAAAATTTCTTCACATAATCCCTTTGTTAGATCAAAGCATGACATGGTATAGGTCGGAATGGTCTGTGCAACTGCTTTGACCATAATTTCCTTTCCTGCTTTCGAGTGGAGTTTCTCTTGCCGCCCTTAATTCTGGCCCAGATCCTTTGCTTTGCGTATTCAAACATGCGCCTCTTTTGACTTACCAATATATACTGGTGGGCCTAGGTACTTCTCGCTCTTGGTAGTATGCCCAACGCCTAGCACTGCTGCTACTTCATCCCTCACATGTGACACTGTATTTGGACTTAACAAAGTAAAAGTTTTCTCCTTATTTATCATTTGATCGGACACATCCTCATACAGGTTCAAAATTTGCTGCAAGCAATCAGCACTAGATGTTGCTTTGATCAGCATCAGGGTATCATCTGCAAAAAAATAAATGGCTGACACTAGGGGCACCCCTGCATATATGAATTCCATTAATGCTGCCATTTTTTACAGTTTTCCCCGCATTTTTAATTAGAGCAGAGTGACCCTCTGCACATAGGATGAAGAGGTACGGAGATAGAGGGTCTCCCAGCCTAAGCCCGCGTTGTGGCCTAAACGGTTCGGTGTTCTCCCCATTTATTTTCTAAGTTACACGGACACGTCAGTTTGGTGCCGTATCGCGTATCCGATACGTATCGGATACGCCACAGATACGTATCCTGCGAGTATTCGGTTTTTTGTTTTTTGCGAATATTGGATACGTGGGCCGATACGTATCGAGCGAGCGGCGGGGCGGCAAGCCGCGAGGGGAGCAGCGGCGCGGCGTGCGGCGAGCGGGATGGCGGGGAGGCGCTAGCTGCAGCAGCTGGCTTCTTGCTTGGAGGGAGGTGGCCGGACGACGTAGGTGAAAGGAAGGAGAGGACAGCGGTTCAAGAACATGGTGGGTCCCACCAGTCATAGAGATAGAAGGAGAGGGAGCAATGTGTGCTGGGATACGGTGGGGCAAAGGGGTCTTTTCGCGTGCCCCCTCCACTCTGGCCAGCTGATCTGGTGCGCCACGTTGGACAAAATGGCAAAACATTAGCTTCGGGTAGAAGACGGTGGCAAAAAATTAGGTTCGTTTGGAAGAATGGCAAACGAGGAGGTGCCAACCGTAAGAGTGGCAAATAGTTAAATATCCCCCCGACGCCTAAGCCTCCCTCCCGTAGACCCGCACGCCCCGACGCCCAGACTTCCTCGCGCTGCAGGTCCGCCTGGTGACGCTGGCGCACCGCAACCCCGCTCGCCGCCCGCCGGCGACGAGCTTCCGCCTCTGCTCGCCGGCGACGAGCCTCCGTCCCTGCTCGCCGGCCGCCAATGACGGATCCAGGCCCCTACGACGAGGCGAACTCCCGTGAGTTAATCCCCTTCCCCCTTCTCGATCTCCTCTTGTTCTTAAGTTCGCGGCTGCGTCTTGCTTGATTTCTTTGCTCCCCACTTCGTCTTCATGTCTCCATTCTCGATCTATTCTATTTCTTTTCTCCCCACTTTGTGCACTCAAATCTGAGACATCTGTCAAGAAGAACTGATGCATACAAGACAGGAGAGACAAGGATGTGGGATGTAGGAGGGGATTCTTTTGATTCACTTGGTGGTATTGGCGTTCTTGAAGTGGCTGACCTGTCCCTTGATGAACCTGAATTGCAATCTGTGACTTTTGGTTTGGAAGCTGATGCTTCGCAGGTTGATGACAATGAAACAAATGAGGAATAGGAACCTGATGCGATCCTGAATTGCAACTTGCAAGCCTGAATGCCTTATTGCCTTTTGCTTTTATTAATTTCTATATTTGAGACTGTTGTGTTTGAAAATTTGAGGCATGCTGCTATGCTGTAATAGAACTTAAGTAGTTAAGTATTGGCACTTTATTTTTGAGAATTTGAGACCTGCTAGCTGCTGCTATGTTATGGATTTATGGTGAACTCTACTAGTATTTTACTAGTCTGCACTTGTGATTTGCGAATTTGATGTCCTGCACTTGTTTTTGCTGGTAATTGCTATTGCAAGGTAATTTACTACTTTCACAAATTTAATATGTGCCATTATTTATTTATTTAAAAAATAGTGAAATGTATCCGCGTATCGGATTTTTTAGGAAATTGCCGTATCCGCATATCTGTATCCTTCCGATACCGATACGCGTATCCGTATCCGTGCTACATAGTTTATTTTAGTCAAACCTGCTTTGTCGTTTTTACTTGAGTGTGGTTAAGTTTTGCAAGAGTATTTAACTAGCTTCGGATATTGTCCATTTTCTCAAATGTATCTTTGTGCATTGTTTGCATCTATTGTTTGATCTTAATAATTGGTTTAATTCAGCTTGGACATGAAATT
Organism: Panicum virgatum; assembly: GCF_016808335.1. Lineage (NCBI taxonomy): Eukaryota > Viridiplantae > Streptophyta > Magnoliopsida > Poales > Poaceae > Panicum > Panicum virgatum. The sequence continues at coordinate 66,797,024 of NC_053144.1, read as the reverse complement.
AAGTTTTCTTTGTTACAAAACCAAACATCTTAATAAATAGTTGGGACATTTAATGCTTCTTTCATGTCATCATTTGAATATTTTCTTCTTTTAATCAAGGTTAAAATACTTTATTCCTTCATTCATTTCAATTATAATGACCTCATATAGTTTTTTTTTTCTCGAATGCGCAGGAGAGCTGCGCATCAATATATTAAGAAGATAAAAAAGAGGAAAAGAGCCTCCCAAACAAAAAGGTTACAGGGATAGAGGGTCTGTAACACACCCTAAGAAAAACAAAACTATCTCTTACACAAACTGACTCCTACAGGACCGGACCACACACCACCTGCCCAGAGCAACTAGGAGGTAGGAGCTAGGGCAAGGAGGTAGGAAACTCCTCGAGCCCCTGCTACAGACCACTGCTGGACTTCTTCTCTAAAGGTTGTCATGACCCGGGGTAAATTAGGGGTTCCCCCATCAAACACACAATAGTTACAGTGCTTCCACACTAACCAAGATCCTAGGATAATGATGGAATTAACTCCCTTTTGAACCTGACCAGAAAACCTGCTGCTAACTCCGGCCCACCAGTCAATAAAACAGCGATCATCCAACTGTGGCGCAGTAGCTTGCAGCCCAAACTGCTGCAGGATGCAGAACCAAAATTGTCGGGTGAAAACACAAGAGACCAACAAGTGATCAATTGTTTCCCCAACCTGATCACAAAGTGGGCAATTCGGTGGGTGGTTAAGGCCCCTTTTAGCAAGTCTATCTGCTATCCAACACCGATTATGTGCCACAGTCCACATGAAGAACTTGCATTTCCCTGGAGCCCAACTTTTCCAAATTCTTTCCCATGAATCAAACTGAGTGGCTCCAATGAATAGAGCCTCATAGGCTGATTTGGTGGAGTACACCCCAGAAGTTGAGAACCTCCAAATGTGTGTGTCCTCCTCCCCTGGCTGTAGTTCAATATTGGAAAGAAGGTCCCACAGGTGAAGATATTCAATCAGAACCTGCACATTTAAAGCTCCTCTAATATCTGAAATCCATCTTCCATCAGTGATAGCATCATAGACCGTTCTTTTTCTTGCTCTTACTGCTATTGCATTGAATAAATGTGGCAGGGACTGTTTTAAGCTCTGACCAATCAACCATCTATCCGTCCAAAAACGGGTATTTTTTCCATTCCCAGTTATTGTTTCAACAGCCATTGCAAAGAATGACTGGACCTGGGGCTGGGCTTGAATGGGGAAGAAAGCCCATGCCTTTTTAGGCTCTGTTTTCTGCAACCAAAGCCACCTGAGTTTCAGTGCCGACCCTAATTTTTGGAGATCGGAGATGCCAAGGCCCCCCAAACAAATTGGTCTTGTGACCTTTGGCCAAGTAAGCAGACAATGCCCTCCTCTAGCATTTTTTCTGCCTTTCCACAGAAAACCTCTTCTTATCTTGTCAATTGCCTTTAAAACACAAGGTGGTAGCTCGAGTGCCAGGAGAATGTAAATGAGCATTGAGGTGAGCACATACTGTACCAAAATCAATCTACCAGCTTTGGTAAGCAAATCAGCCTTCCATGTTGGGAGTCTGTCTGCTATTTTTTTCAACAATGGGCTGTGCCTGTGCTTTAGTGATTTTGTACGGGGAAAGAGGAACTCCCAGATATTTGCAAGGGAATTCAGAGATTTGACATGGCAGGGATTCTTGCAAGAATGATTTGTCATCTTCCGTACATTGTATGGGAAGAACACTACTTTTCTGGAGATTAGTTGTGAGCCCAAAAGCATTACCAAAGAGCTGCAAAGTAATTTCAATATCACTGGCCGAAGGTCTCAAGAAAAGCACAACATCATCTGCATATAAGGAGATCCTATGTTGTAATGCCCTTCTGGCAAGTGGTTGTAACATCTGCTCATTTGCAGCTTTCTTTATTAAATGACAAAACACATCCATGGCTAGAATGAAAAGCATGGGTGGCAAAGGGTCCCCCTGTCTTAAACCGCGCTGATGATGTATCCTTTCTCCTGGAGATCCATTAAGTAGTACTTGAGTGGAGGATGTTCGAAGCAGCCCACTTATGATATCACAACAAATTGGTCCAAAACCCAACTGTTTCAAAACTTCCAGGAGGAAAGGCCATGAAACTGAGTCAAAAACCTTATTAATATCCAATTTGAGAAGAATACGAGCATGTTTCTGATTGTGTAGGAATTTTGTAGTATGGTGGACCAGCATGAAATTGTCTAGAATGAAGCGACCTTTGATGAAAGCGCTCTGATTAGGAGAGACCAACTGATTTAGAGAACCTGCCAGTCTGTTGGAAAGGATTTTTGTTACAAGTTTGGCAAAAGACTTCACCAAACTAATGGGCCTGAAATCCTTGACGTTAGAGGCATCCTCCTTCTTAGGCAAGAGAGTGATAAAGGCTGAGTTTAGAAGCTCAAAATTAGCAAACTTTCTGCTCCAAACAGCAGAAATTGCAGCCATAATGTCCAGCTTTATAATCTGCCAACAAACTTTATAAAATTTGCCTGTCATACCGTCGGAACCAAGAGCTTTGTCAGAAGGCAATGCTCTAATTGTTTTCCAAACTTCTTCTGAAAAATGTGCTTCAAGATCATGAAGGTGTTTTGTCAGAATGACCTCATATAATTACTAGTTCAACCAGCACAAATTATTGTCAGAATGACCTCATATAGTTACTAGTTCAACCAGCACAAATTATGGGCTTCCAAATTCCTGGACCTCTGGTGTATTGATAAGTTAATATTTTTTGTTATCAAGAATATCTTAATGATGGTGTGATATCTTTTCTATTTCAGAAACATGCTAATAGAAGGCATCGACCTCGTTCAAGGTCCATTTCTGCTATCATGGCATCGAGTAGTGAACAGAACATCAATTCTGGATCATTTTCTGGAACTGATCTATCCAAGAAAAGACTGAAGGAGAGTGTTTCTCAAACACCGGAGCTATCAGAAAGGACCATTAAAATTGTGAGTTTTAAGTTGCTAACACGATCTCTTTAACTCTTTTCAGCCATAGTACTGACTAAGATTAAGTTTTTCTACTATTCCATGATTGCTCCTTACATTTGTAGGTGTATAAAAGGAAAAGGTTGGCTGATAAAAAAGTTGGAGGCAGCAAGCTTGCAGCTACGGATGAAGAATGTATGTTTTGCCTACTAACTTCCCACATTTCCTTGCTGCATGAATCTCTAAAATTAGCTAACTTCAACAATTTCACAGCCACTGAACTGAACAACGACGATGACAAAGGCGATGGTACGGGCAAGGCGGTTCATCAAGAATACACGTGTTTGGCAGAATCATTGGCTATCGAGAATCTTCCATTCATGAAGACCTCCTCGATGTGGGAGTACCTTGAATCAATGGAAGTTTTCCGTAACATACCGCAGCGGCCAAATTTTTCTAAGTTTCAGCAGCATGTTCCAGAGCTTCGTGAAGGCATGGCATTGGGTTTGATGATCTCTTTCACCAGTCTGGCAGACAACATAAAGAGGCTGAGTATTCACGATGATGATGCACTTTTTCAAGAAAAGATGAAGGGACTTTCATCGTTGGAGGCTGATGGTTTCGATGTCAGGCGCCTGCGATCATGAGTGGAAACACTGCTGCACATAAGGAATGGCCATGCCAGATTGCCAGGCGCTGTTAAAGACTTGAAGAAGAAGATTTCTCACAAAGAAACTGTTTATAGGCACCTGGGCGCCCAAATTGTTACTCAAAATATGACTGTCCGTCAGCATGAACTGCAGGCTTATCTCTTCCGCTCCATTATGAAGTCTGCTATTTCAGAGAAGATGAACTATGCTTCAGAGATTTTAGGGTTGAAAACAGAAGCTGACCGGCTTAAGAGGTCATGTCTGTCCATGGAGGAGCACTTCAGTAGTTCTACCGCAGCACCGTGGACCGTGGTAAATCCTCCATGAACTGGGTAGCTGTCAGTTTTCCGAGTGGGCTGTGTGAGGTTTGAGCTAATTCATGCTCTAAGTAGCATTATAGGAGCCCGAATTTAGAACTCTCATGTCAGTTCTAAAGGTATATATATCCATGTGCCTGCCACTCCATTTTTGGCACACAATGATCACTGATCATTGTTTGTCTGTTAAGCCACTTTGACTCAAACTCCAGCTGCCTGCTCCTGTATGTTCTTGCGTTCAGAATATGCATTTTCCAAGCCCACCTTTTCTTGAGTGATGACGTGTTCTTCTTCTTATGCCCCAGCTATTGCATATGATCTAGATATTTAGAGCAGTTATAGGTGATGCTTTTGTATTTGTAAAATCATATTGTTTTTTATGTTTTACTTTTCTGTTCTTTTGTTACATATGCTGCTAAATACTAGATGTTAAATAGAACATATTGTAGCAATGTAGAGCTTGCAATTTAGCCACCTATTGCAGGAAACTAGCCTGCGGAGGACCTGTGCTCCCTTCTGACAATGTTTAAATTCGTTTGTATCGAGTTTGAGTTCGTATCCTTTTATGTAATATCGGACTTGTAAGAACTTGCTTGCTTCTTCTCTCTTAACTGACATAGCGGTGCTCCCGCAATCTTTTCGAAAAAAAAATAGCCACCTATCTCTAGCCAAGTCAATCTGTAGTGCATGTATGAATGCTGTTCAGAGAGTTTCTAGACTCTTTAGGGCAGAAATACCTTCTTTCAGATCTCAATGACAGAGGCATATCAACAAAATCTGAGAGAAAAGGGATTTCCCTCATATTTGGGCGTAAGAAATACATGATTTTTTAAATCTGCTGCTTACAACATTAGAGTACATATATCTCAATTTCATCGGAGTGGTGACATTTGCTACTTGTTAACAGTTTTTGGACAAGTTTGGAGATATCGATTCAATTGATGTGGCCTTCAAACGGCACATTTCTCCCCTCTGTGAGGGGCCATATTTTTCTTTCATTCAAGAATAGAATTCAAGAGTTCGGCACTGCTGATGCAGCCTGCAAGAAGAAAAAAAAAAGATTAGATGTGAAAAGTCGTAGAACAGAGAAATTGACTGATGTGGTTGCATTAATTATTTTCTATTTTTCTTGGGAGTCTACTGTTGAAGAACGGTATTGTTACAAATTGGTTGTCAAAAGAGGCAGTATGTAATAGCAGAGAATTATGTGTTTAGGCCAGTCTCAGTGGGAGTTTTATGAACACAGTTAACTAGACTGAAAACTAGATAATTGATTTCATGGTGATGAAACTCTCTTCACATCCCATAAAATTTCATCATTCTCTCTCCTTACCATGTCAGCAAAATTGATAGTACTTAATGTCACGAAATCCTCCCATTAAAACTGGCCTTAGAGAAAACCGTATGGCCTTGCCTGGGGTCACGCTTTCAGATATCATGGTAATATATAACATAGGTATCGGAATCTTATGTTTGCTTGTTGTAGGACTCCTTATTCTTCCCTCTTATTTGTTTGCAGTTTAACCGAATCAATGAGAGTTTGTATAAAATGAGTGCTTTTCATTGTGGCGCGGTCCTTAGTGGAAACAATGTTGGTAGTGCGGTTGAATTGGCAAGGAATATATGAGTGGCTTAAGGTGAGGGAAATTTACTTGTTGATTCAGTACGAGTGCACAACTGTATAGGACTGATTGTGTCTGTGTTGTGTAGCGACAGAAATAAATTGCTAAGCTTGGTTATCCTTTTTTTACTTTGGTTTCCTTGTTAATTCTCCTCCTTGTCAAGACTGGGCATAGCAGACCTTGCTGAGTGAGGGAGAGCCAAGCAAATGCAGTGAAACCCTTGCCCATCATGTCTGCCATTATGTACTGTGGCTGGCATGTTCACCGCAACACACATCATCTTGTGTTTTCTGGAGTTAACACTAATGAACTCCTGCTTCTTTCACAGCTAAACAATACTGTATATTCCACGAGGTTTGCGATCAAACCTTATTACATTGTGTGCCGTGGTATCCGTTAATACCACCCAGTACCTTGCAAAAAAAAACCTTCACAAAGTGGACCACAAAAATATACATTTTGTAATGCGACTATGTACTGTTCTGAACCAGCCACGGTCCTTTATCTCTCTCTCGGCACATTGACGAGAGTAATTGCAAACCGATCACAAGCGTCTGCTTGGAGCTCCCGAGGAGGAAGCCTGGATCATTGGAAGACCTGAAGCCACCCATCCATGGCAAGGCATGCACCATGGACGACGGCAAGAGCTCAGTACAGGCCACGTCGCACCTGGAGAAGGAACAGAGGGAACAAGCCAGGCTCTGTCAAGATTACATGGCCGACGAGAGTAATCACAATAATGATCTACACGGGCGCTACGAGAATCTTGCGATTCTGTTCTCACCTCGAAGCCGACGAGCGACCGCGTCCGGCAGTACACGGTGGCGGCGGTGAGCACGGAGCTGGTGGACCCGCACTCGCTGTCCTTGAGCGACGCGGTCGACGCGTCCAGCCTCAGGCCCGCCGACCACGGCGACGACTGGCCGCCGCCGCCGGCCACCGACGAGGACCGCTGCATCTTGGCGCCCCTCGGCGGGGTCCCCTTCCTCCGGCTCGGCTGCCGCTCCAGCGCGTCAGTGCGCTGCCGGGGCGCGCTCTGGGACCGCGCCTTGGCGCGGGACGACTCCGTGTTGGCCATGTAGCTCGGGCACGCCTCGGAGGCCGCCGACCCGCGCTGCGGGCTGCTCCGCGCCGTCGCCACCGACAACTCGTCGAAGTGGCCGCTGTACGCCCTCGGGCTCAGCTCCGTCGCCGCCGACGGCGCCGGCGAGCACCGGCCGTGGTGGTGCTCGACGAGGAGATGCCTGTCCTTGGCCGCGTCTCGCCGCGCCGGCTCGCCGATGTCAACCTCCACGATCTTGGCGTTCTCCTCGCAGGACCTGTCCATCTCCTGGGATTCCATGCTCACCGCGATTAGCCATTGCCCGGGACCAGAGTGTCTGAGTGTTGCAGGTGGCTGCTGTGAGGTAGTGTCGGAGAAACCAACTTACGTAGGACCGGCGGTGCCTCGGGTGCTGCGGCGAGTGCCGTGGCCTGGGCGGCGGCGGCGGCTGGTGGTGGCAGTGCTCCTGGAGGACGCGCATGCGCTGCGCCCGCAGCCGCAGGTGGGACTGCGCCGCGAGCAGCGCCTGCATGCACCGGAGCGTGGCGTTCGCCTGCTTCCTCACCAGCTGGCCCCGCACCAGAGCTTGCAGCTTCACGATGCCCCTCAGCGCGCACAGCGCCGTCCTCGCCTGCCACGCAAGATGGTGAGCTGAATCAATCGCTGGTCGAGTTACATACATTATCCAAATCCTGCCCGCGTGCGGTCCTGAGCTGCGGACGCGTACCAGATAGCCTCTGAAGGTGGCCTGGATCCTGACCGCCGCCGTGTCCTCGACGAGGCTCGCCGGCAGGCTCGCCCTGCGAGAGGACAGGCGCGCCACCGCCGCCGCCGCGTGCGCCGCGGCCACCGCGGCGTCGGCGGCCGCCGCGGTCGCCACCGCGACCGCCACAGCGTGCTTCTTCTGCTCGAACTCGATGTCCGTCGCCGACAGACCGAGCCCCTCGTCCGGCCCGCCGCGCCCCGCCGCCGGGGTCGTCGCGGCGGCCTTCCCTTCCTGCCCCGGGCGCCTGAAGCTCCAGCGCTTGTCCTTGGGTGGCCCCGCCACGGCCATCGCCTCGGCGCGCGGCCTGTCCTTCTTCCCGGACAGGAAGCTCTTGAGCCACCTCCCCGCCTTCCCCATCGCTCGCTCGATCCCTGCAAGTGCAGCACCACCACACGCTCGCTCGGCTAGACTGCACGCATCGAATTTCACGGCGTAATCTACGGCAAGTACCAACCGGAGCGGACGCGACGCGAGTGCGGACCACGACGCAGCGGCCGGCCAACCACCCCGCGCGGCGACGACCGGCTCAACGCTCCGGCCAACCGCGGCGAACCGATCCAACGGCCGGCCACGTGAAGCGGGTGGCCGCCGCGGCCACGAACACGGCGCGGATGGATCGTACGAGTAGCTAGCAACAGCGCCGCCGCGCGAGCTTTCGGCTGTCAGAATCTTTTTAATACGGGAGCGCAGGAGCATTATTGCAAACTGTGGGCGGGGTCCGTCCGTGCCAATCATTCGCCGATCGGTTGCCTGACAATGGCGAAACGTGAGCTGTGGGTGCCGCGATCCATGGCCATTCCCTGCCTTGCAGCCCGTCCTTTTTTTGTCCATTGTTCAGGGCTCTCATCTCTGAACATGAACTTGCTGAGACACTGGTGCTTTGCTGCGCCTGCAAGTTTGACATGCCGGAGACTGTCAGAGAGATAATCCGCAAGCTGGGCACAAGGAATGATTCCGGGATGATTGACGCGCCTGGTTTTCAGATTTGGACGCGTCAGATTCGGATTCGATGCGTTACACCCGCTGGCGCCAAGAACTCACATGCTGTGGTCGTCACTCCGGCAGAGACGCTTTGTTTTCCACTGCGCTTGCGACCCCTGTGCTGGGCTTGTGACCTGCGAATCCGCGACGTTGACAGGGCACCTGTGCGAGGTACGGCCGGGGCCGGATCCTCCCTGTTCAATTCTCCAATTCAAGCCCCAAGCCTCCTGCCTGCCTGCTTGCCTGCTGCCCCGTCATCAGTTGCAGTTCATCGATGCCTGCGTGCTTGCCGGCTGCCCCGTCATCAGTTGCAGTTCATCGATGCATCCATCCACCGATCACCTAGCTGTTGGCGCCGGTGACCATGACGTGGACGTACTGTCCCGTACCGGCGTCCCAGCTGGATGGGGAGCTGCATCATGCCGTATGGGTCGCCGGCACGTGGCTGGCCCAGTTGCACTGCTCGCTTTAATAACCGCGCGGGCGTGGAGGCTCCTTGCGCGCGCGCCTGGTCCTCCTGGCGTCGGCCGGTCGGTGCTCGGAATCTGATCCTCTGTTCATCATTTTCAGACTTCAGAGGGTGACCTTGGAGAGAAAAAAATGTTTGGGAGCAATCCCAACATTTTTTTTTGGGTAAAAATTGGGCCAAGTTTTGGGTCTATCAAAGATTCAAAGGCCATGTATGTTGGTTGTTGGGATAAAACGAGTCTGAAGTAATAGTAGTTCATCTTCATCTTCATTGCTTCATCGTAATCCAGTCCCAACCTGGTTCAGGCACACGATTTGTATGATTGTATCAGCAAGGCTGCAACAAAACTCTTGATTCTAATGAAGCCAACGTCGCAGCATTCGCGACGACTGGGTGTCAAGTCGACCACAGGATGGATAGATGAAGTCGCCTGTCCTCACGCTGGATTCATCTCACCGCATTTCTTGATGCAGAACAGCAAGCCGCACACCTCGAAGAAGACCACCTTATTCCTCAAAAAAAGAAGACCACCTCTATCGGTAACAGGATTCCGATGACTGCAAAGCGACGGCGGGCAGCATCGTCATCACTGGAATGGAAAGGGCGGCAAAATCCACCGAGAAAGAGACAGAGAGAGGCAGAGAGCTGACCTAGTCCATCCACCGCGGCGGCGGAGTAAAGAGCGCGACGCGCAGGTTGCCGCCGTAGCCGACCGCTACCACGGCGTGCCCGCGGACTCCGGAGAGCTGGCGCCCAGCGGCGGATCCACGAGGGGGGCTAGGGGCTCCCAAGAGCCTCTAATTACACGTAAAACACTGTAGCAAAAGCATCAAATCACCATTAAATTTTCACACAAATCAACATTTCTATTATTTCAGCCCCCTTGTCTCTCATCGTGCATCCGCCACTGCTGGCGCCCCTGCACCGGCACCAACGCCGGCACCACGAGCGCCGAGTCGTTGATGCACCGGGAGCACTCCGCCGAGTCGACATTTTACAGATACAACTCTATCACAACTAGTAATCGCGATCCAATTTAGAATACGATTCGTATGTAAAATCCTATTTCGAATGGCGACTATTAATCACGATCCAAATTGAAGGTATATAATGTAAAATGTCTCCTAAAAATTTATAAATGAGCCCGTGTTCAGTTTCAAAATTCAAAATTCCAAAAAAAAATTTCGGCACCCGCATGGAGACTTAAATTTAGACGAAATAAAAAACGCATTACGACTGCTGTCTGTAAATGGCGAGACGAATCTAATGAACCTAATTAGGCTGTAATCAGACGCTAAATTGCTACAGTAATGCTACAGTAAACAACATCTAATGACGAATTAATTATGCTCGTTAGATTCGTCTCGCGATTTACAGACGAGTTCTGTAATTATTTTTATGATTAGTCTATGTTTAGTACTTCAAATGTAGAAAGATGCCTTTTTAAAATTTTTACAACGCGCAACCAAACGGGGAGTCCGGCGATCCGCCGGCGCTGGCAGAAATCCGATTCAGAGCGGCAGTCAGCAGCGATTGACCTCTCTGTCTGGGCAGTCGAAAAAGGGTCCGTCCACTCCGGACATGCCTCTTAGAAGAGAATTTTAAAGGGCCCTGTTTGGGCTAGATGATGCCGCAAACCGTGGGCTGTCGTGACAATGCATGCACTATGCTGAGATAGCCAGCCCAAAACGAAACCTCAACAGAAAGCAATGGCAACACGCAAGGCTCAGAATTTTTTTCAGAGGAGAAAAATGTCTCGTGTACAAGCCGCGGAGACATCTGTATCCCCGTTATAGTTTCCCTCAGGGTAAATCCTCATTTTTTTTGGAAGGGGAGGATATATTAAACCAATGAACAGTACAACCTCAGTTTTACAAACAGGATCTTGAAGAAAAGAAAAATTATAAAAGAGTCCAACAAACTCCTGTTCATCAGAGCTCAGTGCCTCAGTCATCCCATTCAATCGCCTAGGCCTCGATCTGCCGGAGGCAAAGCCCAAATCAAACCCAGCACTTCCAAATCCTCCGCCGGCAGCCTCCGCAACATGGAAAAGCCGCAAGATCCACTACCCCAGACCTCCGTTTGAGGTGGATTTGAGACACCGAAAGACCATCGGCGAGCACATCGACGGGGAAAGAGGAAGAACGAATCCGCAACCGGCGACAAAGCCCCCGACCAGGAAAGAGAAACCCACCAGGGAGCATAGAGGATCCATCCCCAATGCGAAGAGGATGACCAAAGCAAACCTCATACCGATGTTCATGGAGCCGACACCGCAAGCAACACCGACGCCAGGAAATCGAAGAGATCTTATTCTCCATAGGCCACCGCCAGCTTCATGTACACCAGCACCAGCACTGGCCCAGAGGAACGAAAGAGACCGCCATGAAGTTACTCGTGTCGCCGTCGCCGCTGTTGCCGACGAGCCGAACCGACCACAGAGCTCTTCACCGACAAATCCTATCCTACTAACAACCTATCTAAACTAGAAGCTACTCTACGCCGGACGCCGATCCATCCGAATCCCTCCTCGCTCCGCCGCCGGGGAGGCAGCCGGAGGAGGGAATCGGCGGGATCGATGCCAGGAACGGCGTCGCCTTTCTTTTTGGCTTGCTTTACTGTAGAAGGGCACAAACTCCACGGTACTTAGGCAGTTACGCGACGCCTGGCATGTTTCCAGGACATACATGCTGTATCGTTTCACAGAGAGAGAGAGACGCACGCACGATAACCAATAAAAAAACCGTGTCCGTGTACAAGCCGTGTGAAAGAGCATGGGGCCATGGAGGCTCCTAGGCTTGCATTATTTGACATTCTTTTTTTTTGTACGAGTCGTCCTTGTCAGAGGGACACAGATTCGAGCGTCTTCTCCTTTTCTGGCAGATTATTTGTCAAGGTCCATTTTCAGGGCGTACAGGTGGCCATGGTTGGATCAGTCGAACACGGCCGCGTTGCTTCCGTGTTTGAAATTATGGTGCTCCCGGGACGCGCTTAGCGTGGAAAGGATAAGCATCGCCGTCGCCTCCCCGCGGATGGATGAACGACGAGCGATCAAATTTGATGTTAAAAAAATCAAACGACCTATAATTTAAAACGGAGGAAGTACTCTTTTGCTTCAGAAATCAACCCATATTTAAAGCTACCCGGCCCAAGGGGAAGTAGTAGTTCACGGGCGCCATTTGGAAATGCGCTTTGACTTCGCACGCATCGCAGGCCGCAGCTGAGCGAGTAGCCCATAAAAGCCCATCGCTGCCTGCCCTGCCGCCACCCAACTGCCTCCCCCACTTAAACGCAACCGCCCACCCACGGAAAAGCGACGACGACGACGAGCGCAACCGCCGCCCCGCCTCGCGTGCGCGGAGATCGAAGTGCCCGGCCATCAGACCAGCCTCGATGGCGCACGCGGCAGGGAGGCGAGGGCTCTCCCCGCGCGGGGCCGCCGCGCTCGTGGCGCTCCTCGCCGCAGCCACCGCGGCCAACGCCGGGGCGTCCGGCGCCGACGACTTCTTCTCCCCTCTCGCGCCGATCCTCGCGCCCGTCATCAGTAAGCCCACCGCTTCCCGAATCCTCTGCCGACGCCTTGGTCTCCCCTGACGACCTTGTCTGATCCCGAGCAGACTCGATCTGCAGCACGGTGGCCTGCGGGAAGGGGAACTGCACGGTGGCGCCGGGCACGCTGGGCTACCGCTGCGAGTGCGACCCGGGCTGGACGCAGCTCCACGTCGGCGACAACCTCAGGTTCCTGCCATGCGTCATCCCCAACTGTAAGTAAAGTCATTCCATCGCTGCTGCTGCTGCTTCAATCAGGATGGCAATTTATTTAAATTCAGATATGACCTCCGCTCTGCCAGTGTTCACTGCCGCGTGTTGCGTTGCGTAGTTCGGCAGGTTCACGGGTCGCGGATACCACCCGCCCGTTGCTTGCCTGTCGCGCCAGATTTGGCGCATAACTGCCTGCCAGCTCCTTTTATCTGGGACACCACTTGATCACCAACTTTACTTTATTAGGATATGTGGAATTCAGTATGGTTGTTAGGATACCATCATTGTGCTCCCTGATGGTCTGGGTGCGTACGAATATCGGAAGTGTGGTAGGCACTGATTCACTGATCAACAGCTCGGCTAAGACCATACTACAGTGTATCAAAAATTTGCTCATAACGGCTTCTGCCAGCTCAAAGGTTCTTCAGAGTGAATATCTGAATTTTAGATAGGAACACTAAATTCCAGGACATAAGACACAGCTTAAAAAAAAACCTGACGTGTGGGACTGTACTAGCACTCTTCATGCATTGTGTGCTTCCAGATATATTGCGTGGAAAGTCAAGATTACTGATGTTCTGCAAGTCTTGTAGTTTAGACAGCTTTTGAAATTGTTTATAGGCAAATATGCAGGAAAAGTCCAAATGCATATAAACTTAACTGGAACGGCTCTATGCTCGTGGCGTTTCAGTTTCATTGTCAGTCTACTATCTCCTCCACTAGAAGAGAAGATGATTTCGTGAATTCAGGGCACGTCTCAATCAGATAGATAAAGATTGTTCTTTACTAGGGATTATATAATTTCTTTAGTGTGTTTGGGTCTAGTATCGTTTTCAGAGTTGCTTTATGCATTTTACGCCATAAGAAACACTGATCAAAATTATATAATGCCTTTATTAGGTTATTCAAATCTGAATAAACTAAAATCAGTTTGTAGCTTCAAGTGGCTTCAGGAGGAATTTTCTGCTGTTACCTCTATCTTCAGTATCCTTCGAGCAACACTTGCGCTGGCAAGAACTTCATTATTATGTGCCCACATCGTATCAAATGACCAATTAAATAATATTTCCTTTCAGGTTCCATTGACAGCTCGTGTTCCAATGGTTCGTCAGCACCAGCACCAACGCCTTTGCCAGCACCTAAAAACTTCTCGCTCGACGGTAGTTGCCGCATCTCATCATTCCTGAAATATATGTGTTTTTGTTGTAAGCATGATACTTTGATGCTATATTTGTTATTCAATTAATTCTGCCTCTACCATTTCGTTCCTTTAGCATGTGAATTAGCATACTGTGGCACCGGAGGAACATGCAGGAATGGCTCTGGTTTCAGCTACCACTGTGAGTGCAAGAAGGGTTACAGCAACCTTCTCAACATGACCACGATGCCTTGCTTTCAGAAGTGTAAGATGGAATGCTCCAAGAAATCTTACTTCCGAACACAGATGCTAGCGTATCAATTCCCATGACGGCTAACTCGTGGCACCCTTGTAGGCTCCATCGGTGCAGATTGCTCAAGAATTGGGATCTCCTTCTCAAACTCTTCCAGCAACTCCCCTGCACCGCCTGGCTCGGAAAGCATTTCTAACAACGGCAATGTAGCAGCTCCTGGTACAAAGCTCTTTTCAGATGTCAATGAGGGTGTGTTTTCATGCAAAGATTCAGATAGTAACTGATCTACTGGCGTTGCCTATAACTATGCAGGATCCATTTCGCAGAGAATTCTACTGCCACTACTGTTGGTGGTCTCACTGGCCGTCGTCAGGAAATAAATATTTGACCGTCGGTGGTCTCACTGTTTTTATCCACGGGATAGGATAGAGTTGATAGCATGTTAGGGATACGCTTTTGGGATCAACTATACTGCTGCATGGTTACATTTGATAGCTTCCATTGTAGGGAATGTTAGAGGCTTCATCAGTTTCTGTCGATATGGAATAAATGTTTCTGTGAATAATGGAGAAAATTGCCTGTTTATGGGATGATTGCGGCCCCGTTCGGCTGAGCTGAAACTCGTTGGCTGGGCTGAGCTGGTGGCTGCGAGTGCGGCGTGAATCGTTGGCTGGGCTCGCTCGGTGCTAGTCAAGTTTGTCACACATGGCACTCCAACCAACTACAGCTCTGCACACAGCTTCCCCTGCCCCATGTGTCATTCTGTAAACAACGGGTGGGCTAGCAGCAGAGCAGGCATGGCGGCACACACAGCCACCTGTCCTGTCTGCCGTCAACTCTCGGCCCAGCGCTAGCCACCGAGCGAGCAAAAGCGGCTACAAAGATCCACGCCGCACGCGTAGCCACCAGCCCAGCCAGCGAGTTTCAGCTCAGCCGAACGGGCTTGCATTACTTCGCCTAGCCTGGTCCTGAACATCTCTGATCAGATACTCTTAAAGTTTTTACAATAAAACCCGAGCATTATAAGCATTTCATTCTCCAGGGACCTAGGGTTTTTTTTCTTAAAAAAAGGATCCTCGCTATGGATACTTGGAACTTCTTTCAAGATTTTTTAATCCTGATGATGTTCCTATAAGCGAATCACCAAACGGGCCATGGAAAGCTCTGTTATGGGCCAAGAAGGACTGGGCCTGCCTCGTTGGGTAAGTTTGTATGTAATCCGTACCTTGGGCCTCTACGATCGTCCGTCGTTGGGCCTCCGTTGGCTAGGAGCGTTCTTTTCAATATGTGAGTATGTGTTGATAAACAGAATTCATGAGAAGAGTTCATGGGAAAATGCTGAGTGACAAGTGGTGACCAAAAGTTAGGCAGCTAAGTTTCGCTGCCTGCAGCAGCTGTTTCATATATTGTGAGGGTGAAAAAAACACTATGAAATGGGTTGCATAAACTAGAAACTGCTAATATTTATGGCCACTCAACAAGCTGAAATCTTAGGCACAGTTCTGAATTATAGGCCGCGTAGTAAAGACTCAATGAATGCAAAAGGAGAATGGAAAATATTCACAACCCTACTGTTTCCTTTCATCCAGTATGAACTATTTTGCACAGTAAGACTGACAATGCTAACACCTGAGTAGTTGTTGTCTATCATGCCATCATTTTTTTTTTTCGAAAGACCACTATCATGCCATCATGGTTCTCCAAACAGCAGGGCATTCCAGTGCACATTGCACTCCAAGACACGCAGATCGCTCCCCTTGTTTCCCAGCTACAGAGGCTCGCCTGTATCACACTCCCCTGTTGACAAAGAAAGATGCTCGATTCTGTGTTACCAGCACTTGGTTTTGTCAGATTGTTACTGCTCCGTGTTCTTGCTCCTTGGTTCTGCGTGGAGGGAATCAGGGAAGTGGTTGGGTGCTCACAGTCACAGGAACAGCGTGAGAGCGTTGCTGTGAGAGCAAGCAACCTCACTCCCAAGAATACTGTTTAGCAAGAGAACAGGTGAAGCTTTGGCAGGTGCGCCGGCGCAAACTGCGAAGGTGCCCACGCCCTTTTTGTTTTGAGAGAAAAAACTGGGCACCGGCTATAGAACTATGATGAAGCGCTTCCAAGAACACCATTTTCAGGGGAGAATCATCTATCTGCTCTCAGCCACATAGATTTTGCTCTCCTACTTCTCAGCGCATAGCATCTTTTATTTACCTTTGTAAAAGAGCAGCAATTTTCAGTGAATTACCAAGCACGACTCTTTCTTCTTGTTATCCAGCAGCTGATGTACCCTTGCTACGAAATGAGAGTGACGCATTAGTACTTGAAGAGAGCTGTAAGCTTTTTGGTGTCGTAAGCTGTAACCCTTTTTAGGACTCTTGTACCATCTCCGGCCAGCTTCACAGTAGGCTTTTAAAAATGCTCAAGGACAAGCCTCAGTGTCAATCACTGACAGGAGTAACCATGCCCAGAAAAATTTTCTTATCCCCTTTCCGGTCGCAACCCCAAGAATTATTTAAGGCATATATTGTAGTTTTTTTTTTTACCAATTTGGCCACTGGCTAGCTCCAAACTTGAAGCATTCGTCCAAGGCGAGAGCAACGAGCAAATGTCCAAAACGAGGAGGAAAGCCACCATTTTCGCATAGCTGCAGCTGCTGGCCTCATGGTGCGTGCCTGAATGACACAAAATGCAGCCAAGCCCTGCGACGGAAGGATTATAATGGAACGATGATTGAACTAGCTTGCCCTATAGGCCTGCAGATAAGCCTAGCTCATGTAAACAAATGCTGTATTGGCATCTAAAGTTTATTTTTTTATCTCGAGCCAAGCCAGGCCTCTCTAGGGAACTTATGCTGATTTGACGTGAGTAAAGCAGCAGCAGCAGTGGCAGTAACATACGTAAATTAGTGCCACTGCCAGAGAGGAGGAAAAGACCAGCGTAGCTCACTGTTCCTTGACATTGTGTATGCACACAGGCTCGCTTCCCTTTATTTCTACTCCCTCCCTCCCTCCGTCCCACAAAAAATGTAAATCTTGCTTCTCGAGAAATTGAATAATTTCAAATTTAATTAAATTTATACAAAATAGTATTATTTTTTGTGTTACAACATAAATATCTTTAAATTAATTATATAATATATTTTTATACTATATCTATTCGGAGACACAAATATTAGTAATTATTTAAATAAATTTGGTCAAAATTAAAATAATTTGACTCCTCCAGAATCGAGATTTATATTCTTTCTTTTTGGGACGTAGAGAGTAGCTTCCTTCTCATCTTTGGGGTTGGGGTTGGTTGGGGGGGGGGGGGCTCGAGCTCCTTTCTGTGGTTTTCTGCGCTGTCATGCATCTGCTCCAAAGTTTGGGTTTTCATTCGATTGGGGAAATTTCCGTGAACAAGTTTGTGTGAGAAATTCATTTTTAAAAAGTTTGTGCGAGAAAAAAAAATGTTATGTATGAGTGCTGCCTGACTGCACGTATGCAGTCAGGAACACTGATAACAGAGGCAAGAACCTGAAGAAGAAGTGGTTTTCAGGCCTCCTCCCCAAAATCCAGAGCAACGAGATGACAGAATTTAGAACAATTTGAGTACAGGATGATCAACGTTATGTCCGGGGGACCAAGGAGTTCACGGTACAGCTGATAATCGCAGGGGAATTACTAATATCCCACGAACCGAAAGGAAGTCGAGAACAAATAAACAGCCGCAGGAAGCAAAAGGCAGGAAAGGAAGAACAAAAATGGTGACATCGGCATCGCTCTCTTTGTACACACAACAGACAACCGGTTACTTACAACGGATTACACTCGTATGCATCCAAGAACTCAGCTCAGCAATGTTGTTTCAATCACTCGCTGATAGAATCGAAGCCTCCATCCACGAGTTTTTTCTCGGGCAAATCTCCTCATCTCGTCTCCTCTTCCAACCAAGTCGCTTCTTCCTTGCTTACCG
This sequence comes from Panicum virgatum, assembly GCF_016808335.1. NCBI lineage: Eukaryota > Viridiplantae > Streptophyta > Magnoliopsida > Poales > Poaceae > Panicum > Panicum virgatum. The sequence goes on along the minus strand of NC_053144.1, from coordinate 66,779,125 downwards.
TGTTCTCTTCCTTGTCTCTGTCTCCTCCACGACCAGTAGTAGTAGTCGTCGTACTGCAACTAGCTCACATGGGCGCGGTGCAGCCACCAGCCATGGCGACGCAGCTGACGCCTTGGCGAGCTAACTAGCTAGCTTCAGTGAGTGAGCGAAGCATCGGCCTCAGCGTCAGCGTCAGCATGAGCCCGCGCGTAGGAAGAGCTTGGGGCGGTGGGTCAGGGCATGAAGAGCTTGTTGCCGCACTTGCAGCGCCAGGCCTCCGGGTAGTACTCGAGCGGGAAGCTCCGGCCGGGCTGGATGGCGACGTGCACCGGCCGGCAGGGGTGGCAGCCCCCGCACCGGCTGCGGCACGTCGGCGGCGACGACCCGGGCCCCACCAGCCCCCGCCGCGCCGCCGCCGTCCCGGGGTCCCAGGAGTACCCTTCCTCCGGCGCCACCCGACCGGCGGCTCTCCCCCTCGCCGACGTGCACGTCCCTGCAGAAGGCGAGAGAAAAGACACGCATGTGAGCTGGTAGTAACAATAATGCAAAGAACGCAGGCGAGCGGCCGTAAGAGTCGGCTGGCATGTGTGTTGTGTGAGAGTGCCGTACCGAGAGCGGAGGAGCTGAGGAGGAGCAGCAGCAGCAGCAGCACGGCGGCAGAGAGGCCCCGTCGCAGGCACCGGCCGCTGCCCGGCCCGCCCATGGACGCCGCCCGAGATAGCTCGACCAGGACCAGATCTCGCGCGCGCCGCCGCGCCGGCCTCGGAGACGGAGCGAGGCACTGTAGCTGACGAGCAAGGCGCCGGGGGAGCTGATGATGGAGAAGAGAGAGCGAGTGGCGTGTGTGCGCGAGTCAATTCGCACGCATGGACCGACCGTGCCGTGCTTGCACGCGCTGAGGGATCCAGAGGGAGAGAGAGCCCGAGGCGGGGCTGCGGTGGGGGTGGTGTCTGGGGGCGCGGCGGGCGGGCGTGATGACTGCGCTTGCTATTTGGAGCACCTAGCGCGAGCTGCTGGGCGGAGGAGCAGGAGCCAGGACGGGGTGGCGGTGGCGGTGGCGGTGGCGGTGGCGGCCTGGCGGCCTGCTGGCTGGGAAGGTCTCCTTTGGTTGTGGTGGCGCTCCGCTCGGGCGTCGCGGCGTGCGGGCAGGGCTCTTGGCGCCCCCTCGTGCGCCTTGGCCTGGGGGGCAGCAGCAATTCGGCTCGCAGACTGATGGGCGGGCGGGTCGGTGGGGTCGCGCGCGGCGCTCGGCCTAGGGATTCGTGAGGGGCCGCCGGGCGGCCCGGGGCCTGGCACGGCGTGCTGGCCGGTGGCGTTGCCGTGCCGTGTGCACCGCCTGATCGGTACGTGCGAGCTCAGACGCCCTGGCATGGCCGGGCCGGCTTTTTTCAGAACTGAAATATGAGGCCCGTCATTCTGTACATGTTGTAAGACACAGTCGGCGGTCGCAGCTAAACTTAGTACGCCGTTAAGCACAGTGATCAATGTTATAGGTCGGCTTATATGATGCCATGCACAATTTTTAACTATATATAAAGAAGAATTTTCGCAAAAAAAAAAGAGAAGGAGAGAGAAGAGAGATGATGGTATAATAAGGTTGTCGTTTTGCATTCTTTAATTTTAGAACTAGTATAGACCACCACTATTATTGACCGAGTAGTTTGTTAACATGCAAATAATAACATCACCTTTTTTCCCCACAAATAAACAGAGTTAATAAACTTGCTACGAAATAGACCTGTGCACTTTAGATCCAACCCGTCGATGGCCCAAAGCTCACCCACGGCGGCGATCGAGCTATTGAATGGGCTTGGGCAAGGCGACCAGGGTGACGAGAACAAACTAGACCTAGCCTGAGCTCGGTTTGAAAAGCATTTTTACATTTTCATCATCGAGTTAAAGTACCAACACCTGGAACTACTACGGAATTGTAGGAGTCATCTGCAGCGCGTTACGCGGATGGAGAGAAGGACATTTATAGGCTTTACCTAGATTCCTCCTAGCTGCGACAGCCATCACATCCTCAACCCTCCATGCATTCATGTCCGGCGATCCATCCCGCGTTGGGCTGTCCCGGTGGCTTTCCCCGCGATTAATAAATTGGGAACCGATTAGAGGACAAAGTACACTCACTTGGTGGCACATGCGCGGCTCTGACACCCTGCGCGCGGCTCTTGTATTCACCCGGCCGGCGGTCAGTCCACAAAGGTTACAACAAGTACTGCTCTTCACTTGTAGCCTTGCGAGTAACTTTATTTGGGGCACACTTCTGGAGGAAAACAAATTAAAGAGACGGTGTTCTTGCCAAAACTTTATTTGCGCCGTGCATGGGACGCGCGCAGAACCAAACACATGACCCATTCGCCGGCAAACCTTTTTTTTTGTGTGAATAAAAGAGGACTGAGGGCCTTGTCATTTCAATTCCCCGGAAAGTGTGCAAGAGAGTATCAGATTGATTAGTACAGTAGACACTAGACAGAGATCATCATGCAGATAATTTCCTGGTCGACAGGAACCAAATGTTGCATTCTTACTCTGCTCCCTGCATCTAGCTAACAGTGTTTTTCTCTCACATCAAATTAGCATCAGCCAGCAGCCAGCAGCTAGCCAGCAATATTTTTTTCTCACAACAAATCAACACCAGCCACAGCACACAGGTTATTTCTTCTTCTTTTTTCCGAGATAATACAGGTTATTTCTTCTCCTCTCCATTTCTGCACGCGAGGCTGCCTGCAGCCAACCTGAATCACAAAACCGAAAGGCTGCGTGCATCGATGGGCGATCTGACCTGATGAACGCAGCTAGCGGCCGGGCGTCGTCGTCCTCTGCTGACTGCCGGGGCACGCCGTCGTACGTACGTCCTCCGAGACGGGAGCCGTCAAATCAGCTGCCGTGACGCGTCCTAATAACAACCACGCCCAGACCGCAACATTTTTTGTGACCCAATCCATGCTGGCGGGCGCGCGCCTTGGAACGGCCAGGCCAGGCCAGCATGCTCGAACACGCGACGAAAGGCCCCGGACGATCACCTGTCCGGCCGGTCGGTTGCTCGTCGATCCGAGCCCGGCAACAAGTAGGCCCTGTTTGGGAGGGCTTCACCAGCGGCTTCACGAGCGGCTTCAGGTGAAACTCTCCCAAACGTTTGTTTCAGGACCGGCTTCACACGTGAAGCCGGTTCTGAAGCCGTTGGTGGCTTACACAGGCAAGGTGAAGCCATGAAATCGTGGCTTCACGCGGCTTACACATCAATCTAACAAGTGAAGCTGTTTTACCAAACATTTTCTAAAACGGCTCCAACTCCACCAGAAAAGCCGCTCCATCTGAAGAGCCAGAGCCAGAGCTATTTTTGGAAGAGCCGAAACCCTGCCAAACGGGGCCTAGCTTCCCTGGCGGCCGCAAAGGGATCGACTTGTAGCTAATCGCAGGTGTGGCGCCGGTCGACCGGCCCCCCCGAGAGCGAAAGGCGTGTAGTGGTGAGACATCACGTCTGCCGCCGCTGCCTAGCTACGAAAAAGCACGGTACAGATTTCTCTCTGGTGCGGACGTATGGTGTGTGATGTAATTCTCGGTTGTTCAAGGTTTTTTTTTTCTGTAAAACTCCAGGGATGTACTGTGCGTTACGTTTAATACATTCCTCTCTTTTTCGCAACAAAAAAATGTAAAAGGGAAAAGGCACGGTACAGTTCAGTGAATTCTCCAACCGGCACGAATTCATGCCACTTTGCAAGCTCCCATGAATGCGCATGCGTGACACATATATGACGTGATTCTTTACCAAAAAAAACAACCAAGTAAGAAATGGTATCGCATTCTTAAACTCGTGTCGACTCTTACTAGTCGAGGAAAAACGTTGGAGGAACAAATGCGACCTGGGATTATTAACCCTATCTGTATTCTGTACTACAACAACAACCTGCGAGTTTAACGGGTCCCGGCCCGGCCGGCAGTCGGTTCCCATCCGGCGGGGGCAACCGGCCGGTCGCATCGGAACAATCAAGGGCAACCATGCGTGCGTTACGAAACAGCTGCACATGCATGGATCGGTCGCCCTAGCCCTTAGCCAGGGCCGGCTCAGGCACCATGCGGCGGAGGCGACCGCCGGGGGCCCAGCACGGAAGGGGGCCCAATGTCTGAGAATCCCCAGGTAGCCAAATGTGTGCTAATTGCTGATCAGCGGATAGCGATACGTCGATACGTCGCGATGCTCCGAGCCTCTAATTGGCGATTGAGCATACGAGCGACGAGGAGGAGGAGTAAGCTCTCGCCGTCGCCAACAAGCCCTGGTCTCTACATGCCTGTCGCTCCGGCTGCCGTAGGGCAGACACTGTCCGTCTCCATCACGACTTCACAAGCTAAGCAAACTCTGCAGTCTGCACCCTTGCAGGAATCAGGATTCGATGGGCTTGGCAAGCCTGTCCGCGTGCTAGCTGTTGCAGCTGCTGCACTTTTTATTTTGTACTAGGCAATTATGCTTGTGCGTTGCTACGGACAAAATTAGTATAAATATCGGATACGTGTTGGTGCCCGTGTGTTAATTTGTAGGGATCTATATAATCGAGTCGTGGATAGAGAGAATTTGTTCGACTCACATACGGGATGGACTAAGACCAACATACCAAATTAAAATTTTAGGTGAAAATCTTACTCACTTTAGTAATAGATATAGAGTAGATTATATACATTATTTTTTAAGAATTATATATATGTCAATATTTAGCCTAAAAGCCCATAAAGTCTGGTTCGCTCGGGGGCACTCAAAATCATAGAGCCGGCGCTGCCCTTAGCCCTCGCCCGGCGCCCGTGCACGTACGAGACCCGGCCGGGACGGACGTGCACCGGAGGGCCCGGTGCCCATGCATGATGCGAGCAGTGGAGCTAGGGCTCTAGCTTAGTACAGCGGAGCAGCTAGCTAGGCTTGTGATTAGAAATAGTGACCCCTACTTGGACGTGGGAGTGGGACTAGACTGCCCCCGGGCCCCGCGCGCCTGCATGCTTGCACACGCACGCACCCACGTACTGGTGCGTGGGCCCCGCCGTGCATTGCATGGATCGAGTGGCCAGCTGGGCATCGGACGGCGCTGTTGGCGCATCGCTCGCTCGCTCTTGGTGTGGTGGACGACGGGACTCGGTGTACGTGCGGCAAGTGTGAAGTGTCCGATCCCGCCCACTCTGCCCGTCTGATCCTATCTGCATCGACCGGATCACTCCTCCGATGCATCCACCTTCCGCTGCGGCTTTCCCATGCACCCAGCCGAAACGAGACAGAGACGTCCGGTACTGCCATATGGCAGTAGCAGTAGAAGTGCGTGCGCTTGGTTAATTTTCTTGTTAGCTGTTTTGCTATCCTGTTATTGCAAGTCGAGTGCAGCCAGTGGTGGAACTAGGATTGAGTTAAACCCCGGGCCGAGTTTTAAATATAGTTGTGACAAAAACCAGACATCGACAAACTCATAGTTCAAAAGATACACGAGAACATAATGGAAGTTCAAAAGATACACGAGAACATAATGGAAAGATAGAAAACATACAACAAGTGTCATCGCGAAGTAGTATATTTATTCTTCTTCAGTAATTTTTTGGACTTCTTCAGCAATTTTTTAGGCCGAACCCCGGGCAATGCACGGGTGGCCCGGGGTGTACATCCGCCACTGGGTGCAGCTACGTGAACCCGACTTTAGTTGCTATCTGTAAAAGCTGGTTATCTTTGTCCAAAAAAAAGTGTGCGCGCTTGGTTGATGATTCTTCAAGTCAAGTCAAGCGCGGGTGACTTTTCCAAGATAATACTCATTCCGTTTCAAACTATAAGTCATTCAAAGAATCACGAAGAGTCAAATTTTTTCAAGTTTGACTATATTTATATGATAAGATAATAACATTTATGATACCAATTAAACATCATTAGATTCTTAGTACACCTATTTGATATCATAAATCTTTTTATATATTTCTCTTTATAATTTTGGTCAAATTTTGAGATGGTTTAACCCTCCAAGATTCTTGGAATGACTTGTAATTTTGAACGGAGGGAGTATCTTAATTCGGCTGGTCTGATTTCGGTTAGTTCAATACTAGGTTGCCTTCATCTGCTCGTCTTCAGTTCATCCTACTTCGACATTGTCGGTGTGTGTCTAGGTTGCCTTCCCTTTCATAAATCTTAAAGTGTGTTTGCTCCTCCATCTGGAGCATCACTTGAAGGCTGAAGCCGTCGGATTGGATCGGAGGACCTGAAGTGCTTCGTCTCCAGGAGGACCGGGCCCCGCAGCCACTCCCTCCAAAGCCAAATGCATGGATTGCGCCGTGGATCCAGGCCCGGTCGGTCCTGCGCGGCGCGTAGCGTAGCACTACTAGTATACTGCAGCAGAGGAGAGGACGGCAGCAGGACAGTGCAGTGGTGCCGCCAAAAGGAGCGATGGATATCCGTGCGGCGGGAGAGAAAACTGAAAAGGGCAAAGCCGCTGCGCGCCTGCGCCCTGCCTTCTCGTGAAAAAAAAGGGGGACCCCGCGCGCGGGGCCTCGCTGCCACACGTGCAAACCCACACGGGAGCTCTGTAAGATGTCTGACACGTGCGGGACCAGCCAACCCACGCACGCTTTGGACTTTAGCTCCATCCAGCTGCTACTGTACCAGCCAACCCACACAAAGTCATGGGATTTATTTCGACCCTTTAATTTCTTGGCCTCAGCGTTTAGCCGAACTGATACAGGCTAACTCGGTGTGCTCGAAGAGAAGATGACAGTGATGATGAGCTTGTCCAATGTTTTACTAGCTCAGTTGGCAATGTGCTGTTAATTCGTCGGTCCAGTTCGCTCGACGTCCTACACGCGCCCAGATAGATTAAATGGCCAGCACAACTGCCCGTACCTAGCAAAGTACAGTACAGTGGTACCCTAGCTAGCAACATTACGTTGGGCATGTTTGGATCGAAGGGCTAGAGTTATTTTCAGCCAAAAATAGCCTAAACTAGTCTAAAATCTCTAAACATGAGGACTAGAGTTGGCTATTTGGAAATAACTCACCTCAAAAAACTAGCCCACCCAAGAGGTGATTATTTGAGCTATTTGATGTGGGTCCCACTAGAAAATCTTTTTTTCTCCTCCCCTGTGGCCGCATCGGGCCGTATCTCCCTCCGTCGCCTCCCGCCGCCGCCTCCCTGCGTTGCCTCCCGATCCGCCGGCCTCCCGATCAGCCGGCGGTGACCCGCCCCCTCCCCTGCGTCATGTCCGCCGCCGCCCTCCCGATCCACCACCGCCGGCCGTGACTCGCCTCGTTGCCTCCCCCACGAGTGCCGCCCCCTCCCCCACGCGCCGCCGTGTCCCTCTACCGCGCTATCCCCAAGCCGGCGCCACCCTCCCGGCCCGTTGCTCCGCCGCGGAGGCCTTGACCGCGGCGCCACTCCCCCTCAACGCATCGCCGTCGTCGGCCCCTCATCCCCGACCGGATCTCCATGGACGGCTTCAACTTCTTCCCTGCGAACACGCTCCTGCTCCTCGTGCCGGCCTGGACTCGTTCGACCTCAACTCACAGGTGCCGCCGGCCGAGAATTTCCCCCATCTGCATGTGTACGGCGCATTCCTCCAGGGCCACGGGGAGGAAGGAGCTGGGCTCGACCATGGCTCCGGTTACCCTCCCCCTTGCGCACCGCGCACCTTGGGAGTGCCTCACCTCACTCCTGGGCTTGGCCGTGGCTGGGTGGCTCCGCCTGCACCGCGTGCTCGCCAACTTCAATTCGGCGCATCGTCATCGGCGGGAGGCGGTAGCGGTGGAGGCGGCGACGGCATGCCGCCATGGCCTGACCACGGTGGAGGCTCGTCGTCCGGTGCAGGCGGCCGCGGACGGGGGCGCGCGAAGGTCTCTTCGGCTGGTCGTCATCGTACGCGCTCGTCCTCGTCGAACCGTGGCCGCGCGAGCTCGCATGGTGGCGGGGGTGGCCGTGCAGCAAGGGGTGCCGGCCATCCTCAAGCTCCCAGTGGCAACTACATCAACGTCGATGAAGAAGAAGGATACGAAGAGGAGGTCGAGGACTTAGGCAGCTCCGGCGGCCCTCCGGTGAGCTATGACACTCGAGTGAATTGGAATGATCTGAATAATGGTTATTTGTTGCAATTGTGCTTAGAGCAAGTGCAAGCGGGCCATTACAATGGAAACCAAATGAATGGTGATGGGTACAAGGCTATATCCTATGGTTTTTATGCCAAAACTGGAAAGAAGCATGGCCGTGGGCAGCTAAAGAATCAAATTGGCATACTTAAGAGCACTTACTCTTTTTGGTGCTACTTACAAGCACACACTGGTTTAGGGAGGAAGCCAGATAGAACCATTGATGCTGATTCAGATTTCTGGCGTACACACACAGAGGTATATTCCATTCTTGCCCTAACTTGCCCTTCTGATCTCTTGTGCAAATTAATAATCAATGCGATATACATAGATTACTGGTGAAAATTAATAATTTGCGCTAACTGGTAGACTATGTATCTACCTGCCATGTTGTCTTTTTCAAATGAGGAAAATATACCTGGCATCTCTTGTCAAGCAGTATATGACTTTCTGATCTCTTGTTAAGTACTCCAATCAGGTGATTAAATAAATCATAGTATTAGTTCATCAGGAAGGAACAACTAGCTAGCTACTAGGTCCCTGGTCTTTAATTCTGCATTAATAACCCGGCCTTTAATTCTGCCATGTTTGATTGTTTGTATGCCTAGTACTGCTTTGATGTAACATGTTTTTCCTAAAAAGATGCACAACTCTCTGAGGTCTGAATTTCAGCTTTGATTTCACCTGTTTTAATAACACGTGCTTTGATTTCAGCTTTAATAACACGTGCCTAGTACTGCATTAATATTAGTTCATCAGGAGGGCTTATTCCAGCTTTGATTTCACCTGTTTTGACTACCTATCATCTGGGTTATATTCGGTCTAGATATACCAGCCTTTTCTCACCCAGAAAATAATGAAATAACTAGCTAGGGGAGCAACTAAGTGACAACAGGACTAGAAATCACTCATAAACTCATTTGCTGTGTGTCATGATACTTTAGGAATAATTTTGTTTCAGCATTCATGTGTATAGAAATACTTTTCAGCATTCATGCAGTCTACTTTTTTTCTAATGACTTCTTTGTTTGTTTGCCATCAGTATCTTGATGCTTCAGTTCTGTGTACACCAATTGAATCAAACTAACTTATCTGCCTATCATTTGTACAGAACAAACCTTGGCTGAAGAAGTTGAGATGGGGTCCTCCAGGAAACTTGGACTTGCTAGAACAAATGTTCAGTTCTAGTATCATTGATGGAGGTGGTGCCTTTGTGCCTGGAGATGATTATGGTGCTGCCCAAGAAGGTGCTGAGGATGCATGGCCCAAAGAAGCAGAAGAAGAGGACTTTCAGGAAACACCAAGAAGCACTAGTAGTAGCCAAAAGAGCAGTGGCAAGAGGTCTATTGAGAGTACTACCAGCACTTGTGAAAGTCCAGTCAAGAAGAGCAAAAGCCCAATGGTTCGTTATGTGAGGGACTTGTCCATTACCTTCAAGCAGGCCGTGCAAATCAACAGTCGGGAAATGAAGAAACGAGCTAGTGACAAGAAGGCTTTTTCAGTGAGGAGGTGTCAGCAATTGGCTTTTGAGTGTGGTGTTGAACAAACAAGTGAGGCTGTCTTTGCAATGGCCAAGATGTTCCAAGACCTCTTCCAAAAGGAGTTCTTTTGTGGCAACTTGACACCTGAGCTTAGGCTTAGTTACTTCAAGAAATGGTGCAGAGAACAGGGTTTGGAGTAGTTAGAATGGTACAATGAACCTATTATGCGTGTCATGTGTTGGACAACTATATATTTGTGCTGTCTGTGATGTGTTGGACCTTTTATTTGTGTTCATGTGCTGAATCTTCTAATATTATGCTAGCTATCTTACTGTTCTGATAATTCATATGACTCTGTGCGATGTTAATATTATTCTCATCTTGTATGTATGTATTTCTCCATTGGTACAAGTTCTGACTGTTTCCTATTTGTGTTTAATCAGGATGAGTCCAATGAACAAATGCATGTCGAAGAAGCTGACGGAGGAAGCACATCATCAAGCGATGATGAGGTTATCTCCTTGTGCCGCAAGAATTTTGTTGTGCAACTGGTCCCTATCTTGGGTATGTACTCGGATAACCACTTTGTCAAACTGCCACCTAGATCACTATTTGCCCCAGAAAGTGGTTTGCAATGGGTTCAGAGGACTTTAACCCGAGATAGTTCTTGCTACAAGATGTTTAGAGTTGAGAGACCATTATTTAATAGGCTGCATAATACTTCTTGGAGCACCACAGTCAGTTAGACAAGCAGAGGACCGTCTTATTAGATCTTTGGAGACAATAAGTCGGACATTTGATATAGTTCTGGCTTGTGTCCTTAGATTAGCACCTGACATAATTAAACCAAAGGATCCGAAAATTTCTGTGGTGCACCCTAACCTAGAAAATCCAGATTTTTTGCCACATTTCAACAACTGCATAGGAGCAATAGATGGGACTCATGTCAAGGTTGTGGTGCCAAAGAGCAAGAGGATTCAATACTTGAACAGGCACAATGAAACCTCACAGAATGTGCTTGCAGTTTGTGATTTCGACATGAGATTTACCTTTGTGCTGTCGGGATGGCCTGGTTCAGCACATGACATGAGAGTGTTCAAAGATGCAATGACAACACATGTTCACAAATTTCCACATCCACCACCAGGTAAACAAATGCAAATGTCTTACAACTCTTTCTGTCATTTTCATAATTGAACTATATGTCTCATTGTGTACCTGAATATCTAGGAAAGTATTATGTGGTTGATGCGGGGTACCCAAACCGCAAGGGCTACCTTTCACCATACAGATGTACGAGGTACCATGTGGAGCAATGGCAAAACGGTCCTCCGCCTCAAGGTATGAAAGAAACCTTTAATCATGCTCATTCAAGAGTTAGGAATGTCATAGAGAGGTCTTTTGGAGTATTGAAGATGAAATAGAGGATTTTATTGAAGATGGCAAAATTTCCAGAAAAAAAAGCAAACTAGAATAATTGTTGCTTGCATGACTCTTCAAAATTTCATTCGGGAGAGCAGAATTGCGGATAGGGAGTTTGCTAAATGTGATGCTGACGCAAATTACAACCCAATGCCAACACAACACGAATCGGAATGGCCGGAAGATGAACCTCTTGTTGAAGATAGTAACATGAATGATTTCTGTGATGAGTTGGCATATAATTTGTTTCATGGTTTGTAATATTATTTACATTCGGTTCATGAAGGACTTGTATGTTTGTGGGAGAAGATCACTTGTATGTTCCGCGTGAGACATGTTGATGGACAAATTTAATTTTCGTGTTTAAATAATATGTACACATGCTCGATAAATATATTTATGTGTGAATCGGATTTCATTTTTGTCATTCGTGCGTTTCACTTGATAATGGGTCTGGAATGATACATCCTGCAAAACAACACATGCTGAATGTTCACATTACGGAGACATCACTCACTTTACGTGCAGGACACACGCACAGCAGCATAGCACAGGAGAGCTGGGCAGAGCACAGAAGCAACACGGAAGGCCACAGCGTATTAAAGCAGAGTAGGATCCGGTGGAAATAGGGATTAGTTGGATCCAAATGATTGGAAAGGTACAAATAACTCAAAATAGCCCTTGGATCCAAACATATCAAGAGCTATTTCATTAGAGGGCTATTTGCTTGAACTAAATAGCTCTAGCCCAAATAGCTCTAACTCTCGAATCCAAACACGGCCATTGTTCCTATGTATCGATCAACCGCCGAACGAACTCGAAAGTGAAAATGCTCTGCTTTATTCACCACGTGCAGATGCCGAACGCATCATTCCCTGGCGAAACGCTACAGTAGCTGCGTGGCTTCTCAGCCCCGACTCCCATGGTCACGTGAGGCGAGCATGGTGTCTGTGGAAGCACCAGCCACCAGGCGCGCGCGAACCCATACCTGCCCGCCTCCTTCACTTTTGCAGCGTGTGATTTCGTCCGGGGCGCGGTGAGCTCGGTAGATCGATGGCGCATGCCATTGCCCCAAGGCCCCGTGGTCGGAGTTAGGGGTATGCCCTGTATTCCTTGACATACCCAAGATTTAAAAGAAAATACTAGTAAAAATATATAGATGCATCTCCAAGAGTTTTTCTAAAACACACTATCTTAATTATCATTTGAAGAGCCTTCTACATCAAAGTGGTTTTCTATATGTTTTCACTCTCCAACAGCTTTTATATATCTTGTGTACGCTCTAGAAAGCCATTTTCGTTATCTATCTTTAGTTAGCAAGAAATACAGAACAGGGGATGACTACATTTGGATAACCACTTAGAGAAACTGTTGTAGGGTATTTTTCCATCAAAATCTCTATTCCTAGCAATGAGAGGAAAGATATAGAGAGTCTTTTGGAGTTGCTCTTATACTGTCAAATATGGTTCATTGGCTCAATACACCAAAGCTCACAAACCAAGCCTAGAAATGCAGAAACTTACGTCCCTCATGTGATCTCAACGCTGTGGAGTACCGCTCGTGTCCTGCTATGCGAGTCGCGTCCAGTCGGTGCTCGGTGCTCGACGGGACGGTGGCTCTCCGTTCGGATGCTCCCCCACTCTGGTGATCGGCAAACGGAGACCTGACGGCCTCGCGACCTCATGTCCTCGCCCACATGGGCCATGGCTTGCGCCCTCTCCTGCTAGCGCGAGTTGCGAAGAATAGACGGTGCCTACCACCAGCCCACCTGGCACCGACGGCCAAGACAACGACGTCCAAGGCCCTCCTCTGACTGGTGGCCCTCTCGGACCACTGTTCTGTAATATTATTTAATTATTCTTGTTTAGAACTTAAATTTTGGTTACTATTATAGATTTGTTATGATCATTATAACTTATCATCCATTATATTGTGTATTTGCTTTGAAACATGGCATACCCAGCCGCAAATTCCTGGCTCCGCCACTGCAAGGCCCCCAACGCGGCAGCTTATCTGGGGAGAACGGAGGGAAAGGAGTGCACCGTGCCACCGGCACGGTCATGCGTTGGACCGGTCAACCGTGAACGGTGGTGTGGGACCGACGCCTCCGCCAATCAGACTTTCTCACGGGGCCCACCGGCCACCGGAGAGCCGCACTCCCAAATCCCGCGACTGGCAGCTGGCCACCTCCCATGCAGCCATGCTGACCGACCGTTGACAACAGCATCCAAAACCATTCGAGGCGGTAGGGCTTCGTGGACCGGGTCTATGGATATGCCTCAGGTACGGCTAGGCCCCGGCCGGTTCGGGGGCCCAGGAGCGGTCTTGACCGGGCCGAGCGTGCGGTCGCAGGGGGTCCACCACCAGCCAGGCCTGCCCCCGGGGACCTCCCACCCCAGCTGCACCCCGCGCAAGCGAGAATCGTCCCCGACACGTGGGCCCGCCATGTGCCTGGCCGGGTCGTTTCCGTCCCCTCGGCATGGGCCGCACGACTGCACGAGGGGGGCGCCGGGCGCGGCCTCCAGCTGCACCCCTGCCGCGGCGTGGGCCCACCGCTCAGCGCTCGCCAATCAGCGGACTCGGTAGACCTCTCTCCTTCCCGTGCCCCGCCCACGGGTCCCCTGTGGGGCCCACCCGTCAGAGCGCGCACGTACGCTTCCTCGCGTGCCAATCAACGTGGGCGGTCGTCGGGCCACCGGTCGGGCGCGTCGTCGGGTGGGTTCGAGTTGGAGTTGGAGTTGGAGTAGAGCCATGCGCGTCTTTCGCGGGACGTGACAAGTTCATGGCCCGATTTGGCCGGCTGGAGCTTGTGTGTCCCCTTTGCGTGTCTCGATCCATGTCTCCCCATGCATCAACTGCATCCGTACCTCTCTTAGAAAATGTGGGCCCTCTTTTGTTATCTCCGTCCGCACCGCATGCGAGAAACGGAACGGAGCCGTTCGTCTAGTTCGTCTCCCCAAATAATCATGTGGCCCCACATTAATTTCCCGCCAGTTGAATGAAATGGAGGCGGCAAAAGGCATTAGACACAGGAAAATGGCGCCAATTTCGATAGGTGGTTCCATCAGATTAGCATCTAATACGGAAGGGTAACTAGATTAGTATTATTCTCGTTTCTCTCAATCTACAAAACAATTGCATCTCAGCCAATTGTATCTCAATCTACACAACAATTACATCTCAGCCAATTCTCTCCATGCCTGACGAGATCAGTGCCGACGAGGCCAGCTGCATGGGGGCATCTCAGGCGATCCCCCCAATGGCTGACGAGCCTAACTACATGGAGTCCGATTCTCCACAGGTACCCAAATCTTGATACGACCTCTTGGTGCAGTCACATCCTCAGAAAACTTCTCTAGATAAACATTCCCTCATCTAGCACAATAAGAACAAAGTTAGAAACTGCAAGTCATAATGGATTACCATTCATAAGAACAAAGTTAGAAATGCCTATGCTCCAGACCGAACCTACTCAGGTAGAAAATTCTACGGAAGACAGGATACCTAAGGTTGGTATGAAATTCTGCACTGAAGAAGAGGCATACCAATTTTACAATGCCTATGCTCGAGACAAGGGTTTTAGTATTCGAAGGAGCAGTTCACATAATGTGAAAAACAGCACCACCATAAAGAATAGAACTTTCTGTTGTTCTCGTGAAGGTATTAAATCACTTTTTTTATTGTGCCCTTTCTTCATCATTAGGGATATAACATCAATTTGATCAATTATTTATTTATTTATCAATAGGTGTTCGGCATCCTGATAAAAGAGAAGAATCTTCCAGCTATAGTAGACCAGAGACACGATGTATGTGTCAAGCTCGCATGAAGATAAGTCTCACAGATGGATTGTACTGCATCTATGAGTTTGAGCCTGAACATAATCATATTCTTGCTACTAGCAGTCAAGTTCATCATTTAAGATCTCAAAGAAAAATAACAGAAGCACAACTCGCGAGTGTAGAAAATGCTAAAGCAGTTGGCATTTCAAATAAAGCTACCTTTGATCGCATGGCAAAAGAAGCAGGTGGAGTTGAGAATCTTGGATTTACTCGTGAAGATATGAAGAATAAATTGTATTCAAAGAGGTCACTACAGACAAACTACGGGAACACAGGAGGAGTATTGGAATATCTAGAGAAAAAAACATCAGAGGATGGAAAGTTTTTCTATTCCATTCAGGTTGATGAGGATGACTTGATAACAAATATTTTTTGGACAGATTCTAAAATGGTTGCAGACTATGAACTTTTTGGTGATGTTGTTTGCTTTGACACAACATACAGAAAATTAAATGATGGACGTCCATTTGGTTTGCTAGTTGGAGTGAATAATCACAAGAAAACAACAATTTTTGGTGTTGCACTTTTGTATGATGAAACTGCAGAGAGTTTTGTTTGGCTTTTCAACACATTTTTAACTGCTATGTCAGGGAAAAAGCCAAAAACCATATTAACCGATGAAGACGCAGCCATGGCAAAAGCAATCAAGATAGTACTACTAGAGACTCATCACAGAATTTGTGTTTGGCATATGAACCAGAATGCTTGCAAGCACCTTGCTGGAGTTGTGGAGGACTATAAGAAGTTCAATAAAGATTTTCAAAACTGTATTTATGATCAAGAGGAGGAGGATGAATTTATAAATACATGGAACAATTTGCTAGACAAGTATAAGCTACAAAACAATGAATGGCTGCAAAGATTATTTGATAAAAGGGAGAAATGGGCCTTAGCGTATGGAAGAAATACCTTTTCTGCTGATATTGTTAGCACTCAAAGAAGTGAAAGCCTGAACATTGAGTTGACGGGGTACATTAGTGTCAAATATGACATACTTACCTTTTTCGAGCACTTTGAAAGGTTGGTGGCAGATAAAAGAAATGAGGAGGTAAAATGTGATTTCAAGGCAACACAAAGTACACCTAAGTTGAAATCTGAGTTGAGAATACTAAGGCATGCAGCAAGAATTTATACTCCAGCCATATTTAAGGTATTCCAAGAGCAAGTGATGCAAACACTGAATTGTGATCTGTTCTATTGTGGTGAAAGTAATGCTGAAAAGGAGTACAAAATAAAGGTTTATGGTAGGAGGAATGAACATGTCGTGAAGTTTTCTGCATTGGAAGTTGAAGTAAAGTGTAGCTGCAAAAAGTATGAATTTGTTGGAATCTTATGCTGTCATGCGTTGAAGATACTTGATATCAACAATATCAAAAAAAAATCCTGAACATTACATACTAAATAGATGGACAGTTGATGCAAAAGTAGTTCATATAAAGAGCAATTCTGAGACACATGAAGATCCCAAAACAAAGTTATCAAAACGCAGACAGGAGTTATGCAGAATGTACATTCATTTAGCTAATCGAGCTGCAGAATCTGATGAAACATACTTAATGGCTGTGAATAATGCACAAAAATTAGCAGAAGATGAGGAGAAAAGCCTAAAAATAAGACCTGATTCAGATGTTGGTACCTCATCTCATCCCGAAGGTTCGCACCCCAGTATAGCCTGAGTAATAATTGTGTGAACACCATACATATGACACCAAACTAATTATTATATATTTTGTAGGTACAGAAGAAGAAGAACAAACTGTAAAACCAAAAGGGAGGTTAAGGAGAAGGAAATTCATGGATCTGCGAGACCTATTGGTGGTTTTGAGAAGGCAACACGGCAGAAAAAGAAGACCAAAAAAGACCCAATGGTTTCTGGTTCTGCAAAAGAGGCAAACACACAACGGAAAAAGAAAGGCAAGAATGACACAAAGGATTGTGGTCCTATAGTGGAAGTAGATAATGTAACATATGGGCAGCCACGCTACACTGACCTGGTACGAGATTTCAGTTATATTTAATTTAATACTATCAAGACTAGTCATATTTTCATTACTGATATTCGTGTTCCTTTTTCTTTGGTACAGGGGCATTGAGGGACTAGCACGTACCAAAATCAAATTCAGATGGCAGGTTACTATCCGGGCTACTATCCACATGAAAATGCTTTTGTACCTCCGCCTTTCAGTTCATTCTTTGGGACCCCTAACCATGGTCAAGATACGCAAGGAAATGTCACTCGGTCATTCAATCCAAATCCCTATAATGTGTTTGCCAATTCTAAGTGAAGTCCTATCCCATTAGGAGAACCGATGAGTCATGTGCTAAACTCTACTTGTTTTTTTTAGCTAACTGGTATATTTGATTTGATAGCATCAGACTGAATGCGGAAGATTGCATCTTTATTACTGTATCATGAAAAAATAGGGACTAGCACTAGAAAAATAAACTTGCAAAATAATGCTAGAGAGGTCATGAAAGCAACGTCACCTTCATGCTGAACAGCATCTACGAGCTGCTGCCAAATATCTTGAATCCACCATGGTGTGATGTCAGTTCGATGGACCTGAAGACGAAAGATAGAGTAGACATTCTCATAGCACAAATCGAAATCTCCAAAGTCAAATCCAGATCCCCAATCCAAAATCAAAATCGGAGCAATCAAAACCAAAATCGGAGCTTGAATCTAGGTTCCAGTAAATATAATCAACTCACTGCTATGAGCTTGAGGTCGTTCCTGCCCAAATCGAGTTTAACATATGAGATCTGAGAGGAATCGAGTTTAGCATATGAGATTTGAGAGGAGAGCAAACAAGCTTCGAGCTGAGAGGAAGAGGGGAAAGCGGAGAGAGACGGGTGGCTCAAGGCTGTGAGAGGAGAGGGGGAGATTCGAAAACGGAGGGAGACAGACCAGACGGACGGCACTGCACGGCGTGGACGGAGAGAATACGTGAGGGGGCCGGTCTTGGGAGGGGATCCAATACAACTTGGACACGTGTCTGGAGACACCGAAGGGAACACGTGAGGAGACACACAAGCTTCAGCCGATTTGGCCTGCTGGCCGCGCGTGTGTGGAAAACGCCACGCGAGCATGCAGTGACTACTAGTATATGGCTAACGTGCGCCCGCATTTTGCCGAGCGAGCGGCAGTACACGTGTAGCGTACGCGTGTCTCGCGTACTCTCACGCATCAACTCAAAGCACAGTGCATCATCAGGGAGCACAAAGTGGTTGTGGTACAGCGCACTGCTAGGCGCTGGATTTTGTCACGCTCGCGCTGCTCGCACACAGTGGGAAACCTATTTGGAACCATGCACGCCCAAAAGTATCGCTAGCTTGGCTGGTTGCCGGGGAGTTCGTCGGCGGCGTACGCACGTACGGCAAGACGCAGTGCACATCATGAGCTGCTGCCATATACGGAGTATACGACTATACTACGTGCACACACTAACTACAAAGTACAAGTACGTACGTACGTACTGGGAACAAACAGTACAACTGTACGCCAGGCGTACACACATACCGCAACTTTCGAGGTGACGCGACGGAACAAGTTTGGCCGCCGGCCCGGCACTGTGCCACTGCACGTGCGTGCTACGTACTGCTCTCTGCACGCGCCGACCCACTCGCGCAGCAAGCAAGCTACAACTCCAGCTAGCTTGTTCACTCTCACAGCTTGCTTGCTCAATGCTCGCGTGCGTGCTCTGTAGCATAGATCCGATCGGACACGCCACACCGGCGCGGCGCCGTGGTCGGTCAAGTCTCAATTCATCGGCCTGCATCGATCGATCGATCGACGACGGGTCGATCCCTGACGACCACTGTTGGAGCATTCGGCCGGTGGCGTCGTCGTCGGCTCGACACGCAGGTACTTGAATTGCCTGCTGTGCCGCCACGACTTGTGGCACCGGCGCTACTCCGATCCATGCATCTTGATGCCGCTTGCTTCAGCCAATGAGTGTGCGTGCGTGCGTGCCTCCGACGCAGCAAGCGGCGGCTATACAATTACTGACCTGCAACCACCGCGCCAGCTGCCGCCACGGCCGGTCGTGCGCCCCCTTAATTTCATCCTCCTTTGCCTGATGATGCAGGCCCGGGCGCCCAGATGGTCCACACCACCGGCCGGCGCCCGGGAAGAAGACAGGCACGTACACACGGACGCGAGGGGTCGACGCACGGGCGCTGCGTCTGCGTGTGTGCCGGCTGCTGCTGTGCAGGGTCGCCCCAACCGAATTACGAGCTTGTCGTCGATCCAGCAGTCACCGCCGACGCAAGAGCACGAGAGAGTTAAGCAACTTGGTTGCCAGCACGGTGCTGCTGCGTCCAAAGATTTCTACTGCTACGCGAACACATGCATCCATGATCCATCATCGCCAGCATAATGCCCCCGTTCTGTTGGCAGTCGTCGTCGCAGATCAACGCGCGTGGATGGGGCGGGCGTGCCCGTGTTATCCCAAGCATGCAATGTGTCCGGTCCGATCCGTGCGTAGGACAAATGGCCGGGAAAGCGCCCGTTACATCTTCCCTCACCCGTCCATTTATTTACCCTAATTTACTCGCAAGCAGCAACGATCGTGTATTCGCGTCTTGTGCCCATGGCAACGATCCGCTGCGCTGGCCTTCACTACAGGCTGCAGGCCGCGCGCGCGAGATCTTATCGGAGATCACCTTGTCAGACGCAGTGAATCGCCGGCTGTCCTCTGGGAAGCAAACCTGCATGGCGCAGGCACCGGCCGCGTGCAAGGCTCCAACCTCCAGGAGCCCCAGAGACCCGGATCTCTTCGACGACAACGGGGACTGGTCGGGCACGCGCGCCCGTTCCCGAACGGGGCGCTGGCCACTTGAGCGACGCGCGTCCGCGTGGCTTACCGTCCTCGTGCACTACTACAGAATAGGACTTTGTTCCAAATCATTTATCCCGATTACTTTTGGGCCCGGAACAAAAGGTGGCTTTTGTCCCGGGTCCAAAGGCTAGCCGGGCCAGCGGGGGACAGAGGCCTTTTGTCCCGGGTGGAGCCACCAACCCGGACAAAAAGCCCCCCTTTTGTCCCGGTTGGTGGCTCCACCCGGGACAAAAGGTCCAACCCCTTTTATCCCGGTTGGTAACACCAACTCGGACAAAAGGCCCCTCCACGTGATAGTTCAAAAGAGAGTTATTCTTTACTGAGTCACATGTACTACTTAGTTGAGTTGGCAAGGAAGCCATGCGCTAGGCAATAGGTCTTGGGTTCCAATCCCGCAGGGCGCAAATATTTTTTAGCGCGAGGGACATTTTGTCCCGGTTCTACCACCCGGGACAAAAGCCTCCAGCGCTTTTGTCCCGGCGGCCGAATCCCGGTTCCAAAACCGGGACAAATGGCCATATGGAACCGGGACATTTTGTTCCGGTTCTACCACCCGGGACAAAAGCCTCCAGCGCTTTTGTCCCGGCGGCCGAATCCCGGTTCCAAAACCGGGACAAATGGCCATATGGAACCGGGACAAATGGCTGTTTTTTTAGTAGCGGTGCAAGGGCGCGCGGCATGACTGACGGTGCGCTGCAGCCAGGGCCGTGAGGCCGGGTCAGGCGGTCAGCCCGGTCCAGCCTGTGCGGGCGAGAGGGACGCTTCGTTGCCGCCGCATTCAGCGCGCAGCTGCGGTGCCCTCCTTTGCGTTCCATTCACCGATCGGGCACGCACGCGTAGCCGGTTGCCATGGATGCCGAGGAGCCGATTCCGGAAAGAACCAAGGGCGCCTGGATTCTCGCATGCGTGCAGGACTGCAGGTGGCCTGACTTGGCAAGACGGAAAATCTCATGCAGGGTTGTCTGGGAGATTGAATGTTCTCGCCCGCCCTTTTTTTTTTTTTTGGAATGTTCTCTGCGGAAATTCAGTGGCAGCCAAGAAATTGGGGGGGGGGGTTCCTGCGCCAAAAAAGGCAACCATTTGGGGACCTCAACTTTATATGGGCCTTGTAGCATGGTATGGGGGCCTATGACGCAGGCCTCCGGAGAACCTGAAGGAGGCCCCTTTTTAAGAATGGCCCGCTAATAGCCTGCAGCACAGAAATGTTTGGGCTTTTTATCTGGCCCGCTGGACTCAAAATATGCCGCCTCGTCCTCTTTTTTTTTTATGATCA
This sequence comes from Panicum virgatum, assembly GCF_016808335.1. Classification (NCBI taxonomy): domain Eukaryota; kingdom Viridiplantae; phylum Streptophyta; class Magnoliopsida; order Poales; family Poaceae; genus Panicum; species Panicum virgatum. Next base: position 66,758,189 of record NC_053144.1, on the reverse strand, counting down.
GTCGTCCTCTTTTTTCGCAGCTGTTGCAGGCGTGCAGCACATCTAATCTAATCATCTCAAGACTCAAGTCCCCCTCAAAACAAAAATCTAATCATCTCAAGTTTACTTATAATTTTCAACAGCTCTGGATTAAAAATTTGTAGCTGATGGCAACAACATCTCTTTTTTTTCAAAAAGAAGGAAGATGGCAGCGACCGATTTTGCATTGCGCTCGCGTCGTAAGTGGACGTGTCAAGCGACCTCGTGAATCATGAGTTCATGACCGTCCGCAGAGAGGCGCAACGGACTTCATGCCGCCAGGCAACCTTCACCCGCTTTGTCTTTTCCATGGCCTGGCTGACCGTACCCTATGCAGATCTTTTTGTTCAATGTTTGAAAACTTTTTGTCTTTACGTGTTGAACGCGACAATGTTGCCAGCACATCGGCATGGTATTTTTGTGTCATCATGGTTCATGCTGCTGATTAAAATTAGACACATTTGGACCATACCCCCCCTGATGCAAGCAACAATTGCAATCATACCCTCTCAGAACAATGTGACCGAATTTGCAAACTTCGTCATTTGACATTGCCAAGACGATAGTGGCGTCTCATGCCGTAATTTCAAATCCGCGCGATGGGTAAACAACTAGGAATATTGGCGCGCTAAGGCTGCGCCAGCAAGTGCTGTGCGTATGGGTATGGCCGATCAATTTGGGGAAAGAAAAGAGGTCAATTCATAGAAGTACGATGACAGACTGCATAATGTTTGGCAAGCTCAGACGGCATAATGTTTGGCAAGCTCAGGTAGTACTGATTAATTTACATATAGCAGCTGTTCGGAAGCTATAATATACATGTCTAACACCTGCCTAAATGCATTTCCTAGGAGGGTGCGGCCTCCCTTTCATTGGATGGTCTAGTTGGGCAACGTCAGGGAGGACACTGCTGGGGTTGCTAAGGATTCCATAGTAGTTCTGATTCACTACCTACTATTTAATTTACATACGGTAGAGGTATCTGGGCCATCGCAAATTGGCAGGCACAGTAGCATGTGCTGGCGTAGTTGTGTTAGGTCCATTGTCAAAATAGGATGTCCTTCTCTACACTCTACTGCATGGCTACCCTGCATTGAAACAGTGAGTTCAAATATTGCAATTACATTGTAGGAGTTACATAGATTAATGGATTTATTGGTGTATGCAAATCACCTAGTCTTGTTCATCTGGATTGGTGAGCTCTAACCGTCTCTTGGTCTTTTTAATTTTTTGGCTGCTGTGTGAATATCACTGTAACGAATATATAGGAAGGCAGGGTGTGTTACACATTAACGAACATGAAAATTATTGAAATGTTCATTTGGAATGCACTATTAAGTAGAAATTGTAGTATAGTATATGGCAAACTGATTTAGATTGTAATGTAACATACCTTGGATCATTTTTTCCATGGCTATGAGATGCCTCATCAATCGAACATTTGTTCTTTTTTGTCTTTGGGTCAGCAAGCTGCATGGGGAAAGCCAAGTATAATCTTGTTATATTACATAATCAAAAGGAATTTGATTTTCTATGCAATATAGTAGATATGGTGTTATGAGATATACCTGAGCTTTTTCTAAGTCTTCAACTGAGGCCGGAGTTGACAACAGATTGCTTTCAGATGATTCAGGAGCCTAAAATTATATGGACATAGTCAACACATAAATACAGCAAAGGTATGATCATCAAGGCCACAAATTGTTGGTAGTACGGAATTGTACCTTTTTCCTTGCATGGATCTCAAACTTAGTATTTTCTGTACCTGATATATCTATATGAGGTAATGCCGAGCTGATGTCCTAGCATAATTTAAAAATTATTGATTAATGTCTTGGTCATTGTTTCTAATGAAAGTAGCAGGTCTTTGTATGGTATATGAATACCTTATTGCATTCAGGTGGTGTAGACCCAGAACTATTTGGTGCAGTGATGAGTGTAGATTTATCAGTAGAGTGGAGTTGCTGGCTTTCTGTTGCTGATTGATGAGAAGGTTGTCCTTCAAGTGCTGAGTAAGTGCGATTAGGTAGATAAGGTAAGTAGTAGGTCATGTTAATATACAGAACCAGTTTTATGCAAAAGGTTTAGCTTATGTAACATACCGAGATGCAAGCGGGGTGGTGTAGATGCAGGAATGTTACCCATGCCTATAATAGCATCAACTTGATAGGTGATGTTGATATGCTGTAATGACATTGAGGAAATGCTTACACGGAGCTCATATTGTTTTCCATAGATGGCAGTTATTTTTGTTGGGAGAAAAATTCCCACGCCTTCATTAGCAGCAATGAGAGTACCAACTGGAGTGTCAATTATTTCTTGTGCTATGGATCCAAAGAACACAAGTTGTATAGTTCTTTCATTTTGTTGCTCTCTTGGTGCCACAAGATCGGTGGCAATAATAGGGAGACTGTACCTACATAATGTATGCAGGCATGTTAAGTGTATGAGATTACACCAAAGAGAAACGATAATTTATATAAGGGAATATAAATCTCTGTGATAATAACAGTCGAAGAAGAGGTTGTATAGTAAGGCAACACACATTTTTCAGAATATATGTAAGAACAGTATGGTACCTAGGTCCTCCTGTTGTTCCAGAACATGAAGGTAATGAAAATTCTGAGAGGGGCTACAGTAGTGTGAGTAAATATTTGTGAGGTAAAGAAATAACAACGGAGAAGATAAAAAGAAGGATAAAAGATTAGTCATAAGCATAATTATCCTACCAGGTCAGACAACATATATGGTAAAACAGAAATTAGCAACCCAATGTTTAGTTAAAATGAAAGCGTCTATAGCAGGCAACAGTGAACAGAGGTGCACATATATTTAGGTAAGGTTTTATTAGAACAGGTGGCAGTGCGCCTGAGTGGCTTTTTAGCAACGACAGCACACAAAATGAGTCAAACTGAACCAAGATGATCCTTAAGTAAGCACACACCTGCACTCAAGAATGCAGTTGGCCGGCCTTCAGTAAACCAGCGCGCACATGATGCCTATAATGACCATGACCACTTCGTCGAGCACTACGACATATAGGATGAACAGACAAAGCACAGGATGGCCTGATGTAGAAGACGACCCGGACGCAGTTGGCAGGTCATATTTTGGCCTTCTAGAAGGCATTGAAATAGAATCCAAGACAGGTATGGAACCCACACAGGGAGAAAGATGCACTGAAAGAAAGATGTTATACTGAAGCAATTAAGCAAATCAACATTGTAGCTAAAGTCGACGCCAACAACAATAGTAACGTAAAGGCAGAATAGCATGAATAACAACCCCCCAAAAAGGTAAGTGCACAAAAACAATATTCTAGTACGAAGGGCCTGCAGTAAATTGAATTGTGAAAGCACTAACAGCAAAAACAGAGCACATCCAAATAATTTAGAAAGGACACGGCTATTGCAGGCAAAAAATGGACAGGATAATGATGAAATGGCAAAACAAAGTCTTTACAACCGAGCACATGCAACATAAAAAAACATGAGCACAGACAATGAACAAATCATACTCTAAGACTAAGAGCATAGGCAACAACAGTCACGAAATAAGCACAGGCCAGCTAATGGTACAATATAGATAGGATTGACATGCATACATCACAACTAAAAGAAAACGACAGCATTCGTTCCGTGTTTATAGAGGCTATCCACAGACGGAAGGAGCAGGCATAGTCAGAGAAGGGAAAGAAGAATCATAGCTCATAACAACCATGATAGAATAATATTGGCAGGCAATGAAGAGCCGTAAAATCTTAAATTGATAATCTCGCCTGAATGAACACCAACACGACGACCAGCATAGCAAAGAGCAGGCGAGTGAATCCTGGACACAGTTGAAGCAAAATATGAGACGACCATAGCAATATGATGCGTAGCACAAAGGCACAAAGAAGACAAAATGATCCCTACCAGGAAAGAAGGATTACGATGAAGAAAAAGGGTCCGTCAAAACTACCAACAACACTGAAAATGAAGGCAGAGTAGAAAAAGGGGGAAAAATATAAGAACCACAAAGGGGGGAAATAAACAGAAGGAATGCAACAATCAACATCACGCAGCAGAAGAGAAGCTGAGAGAATGAAGCAGGGCGGACGGGTGGAGGAAGGCCGACAGATCTTAGAACTTACCGAAGAGGAACAGGGAAAGGATAGTAGCAGGAGCTTAGCGAGGAAGGAAGAAGAAGATGGCTGCAGTGGGCGGCGCAGCCGAGGGTAATGGCGTACAGGTGGGAGCTGAGGGCCGTGACAGCATGGATAATGCCGTACAGGTGGCAGCTGAGAGCTGTGACACGGAGCCGCACAACACCGACGTGGTGTAGGAGGCACCCAGTCCCCAAGCAGGCCAAAATAATGGATGGACACGGACGACGCACGAGAAGGCCCACGAAACTCAATGGCCCAAAGGGAAATGGAGCACGCATAGAGCGGCAACGATTGGAGGTCGCACAAGCAGTAAAAAGATGAGGCACGCGTCGCGCACGCAGAAGGTAGAAATTGCGGGGGCTTCTATTCACAGCGCGCGCGAGCCGCTGCTGTGATGTCGCGGAAGGGTCTACTTAGGAGCTCCCCAACACCCCACTGCTGCACAAACCGATCGTAATCCTGATCCATCTAGAACAAATAAAAGTATTCCACTATTGCAAAAACAAATAAAAGTGTTCTACAGGAAGAAAAACAATCAGATCCATTCTATCAAAAAATAGAAAATAGTCCAAGAACAAAACAAAATGTTTCCGAACAAGATAATTTTTATTAAAAAAGAAATTATTCACGAATAAATAAAAATGTTCCATAACAATATAAAACAAATAAAAATGTTCCATAACAATATAAAACAAATAAAAATGTTCCATAAAAGATAGAGAACAAATAAAAATGTCACGTCAAAATAAATTGTTTTAGAACAAATGAAAATGTTTTAAAAATAATATTGTCTAAATATAGTCAAGAGTGGTCTAGTTTTGAAGGTTTCATCGTAAGAAACACAATGGTGCAATCAAAATTGAATTTGAATAATCAGTTTGTGAAATAGAATATTTTTTGTTTGGGTACATACTTTGCACGGTAATCGAGATATGAATGTGAAGGTTGTGAGCTGCGGCAAGGTTTCTGCGATGCGTCCGTGCCAATTCGCGCGCGCGATGAATAGAAATCACCGAAATTGCAGTGCAAGCAGCCAGGGGACACGTGGAGCAACAGAATTGGCAACGACGCTCAGGCCTCCGGAGGCCTCGGTTTGGTCGAGCGATATAGATTTACATACTAGAACTCGTAATTTGCGGTATACGATTTAAGATGACCACGACCCACCATAAGGAAATGTTTTTTTGAAGTGATTATGACAACTGTTGGAAATATCTTTTTTTCTAAAAACGTGCAAGAAATTCAGAAAAATAGATTTACGTTATTGTGATAGACTTCACAGTAAACTCGTCTGCAAGATACAACGTGTAACGAATTCTCATTTTATAAAGATGAAGACAAGACAAGCCAAGCCTAAAAGGGCTATCCATATAAACTGAAGAAATACGGGGGCAATCTACAAAAGTGCCGGTTTGCGTTCAGTCCAAGCTGCTGATAAGAAACGCAGGCCCCTTGTTTCAGATTCCAGGCTTTCAGGAGGATTCGAGAAGGCGAAGGCGAAGGCGAAGGCGAGGAGCAAGCTGTACTGCATACAGACTTCGGATATGGAGGACCAGTTCCAGGTACCGGCAATCCTCTGTTCTCTTCGACTAGTCCCTTTGGTGTTCTTGCTCCTCTCCTGAGATGGTGAGGAATTGGGGCGTCAGGAAAGACCATATCCTGCTCAGCGAATGTTTCGCCTAGGTTGTCGTTGATGTTGATTGCCCCCGGTCCAAGATTTGGGTGGGAATTGCAGAAATACGCCGGTTTTAATCGAATCCCGGATAGATGGGACTTGGAATTACTCCCAAATTATTCGAGATGGCTTCTATATAGTTCAGAACGGAAAGATTATCCGTGTGAAATTTAGATTTTATGTATCCATTTCAATTAACTGCTTCGCCGATTAGGGCTTTGAACTATGCGCCTATGCCAAAGTGGGATCATGGAACAATACTACGGTGTTCTCACCCTGTCAGAGAAACCGTGAAGCAACCCTAAACTTAAATGTATAGAAGGTGCAGTAGTACCTTAGTAAATTAAATTTGGTCGGAGTAATTAAGATTGTGACAAGTTGTAATTTGTTTACCAGACAAAGCTTTGCACTGTCATCATCATACCCACACAAGTCCTATTTCAGGTACTTTGGTAGAGTCGAGAGCCCCCTCCCTAGTTTGTTGCTGGCATACTTGATGTAGTCTTATATAATTAAAAAGTTGTACATAGGTGCTGGTTCTATCTTTTTTTTTCTTTTGGCCATCCAGTTGCTGTGGAACTATGTTTGTTGGGTCCAACTCGCACTGGGCTTGTCAAGATCGTAACCATAAATTATGGACATCAATCCTAAGAGATTAAGGTCCTCTGGCTTCACCTTGGATGAACATATGAATTCTAATCTTGAGTAATGCAAAGATATCAATAAGTTTCACTGGGACCTTTCTTTAGCCTGTGAGAAATGAGAATATAAGATGACCATTTAGGTCTTAGCATACAACGACATCTAAGTTAAACTACTAGAGTTTCGTGCCGCTGTGTGTTGCCACATAAAAGATGATGGTTAGTTTGTGTTGTCAGTTGTCGCTAGGCTGCATATCATATTTTCTTTTATAATTCATCGGTTGCTGCATTTTGAATTATGATGCATACAAAAATCCAAAAAGGTGATCCGGTGATTAAATACTGCTAGATCATAGCTCTCTCTCTCTTTTACAATTGCATAACTTTTTTGTTGGGTCCAATGCAAATTATGTTTGTGCAGATTGTACAAATAAATCACTGAGATCAATCCTAAATGCTTATTAGTGTCCCAGGGACCTACATTGGTCGAACACTGAAAATTTTAGTCTTGAGCACTGCAACAAGCATAGTTTGATATGTTCTTTTTATGTCTTTCTTAAACTTCTGAGAATGTTAGACACTATATGAGTCCTAGCGCGCTGTGTTAGGTGTTTGGTTGATTCACACTTGCACTAAGCTGGACATAGTCTCATTTGCTCATATACACAAGTCATAATTCTGCACTGGCCATGAATTATGATGCATATATTCTACATGGTGATTGGGTAATCTAAGTCATGGTTCATTTCTCTGAACGTGCTTGTGCTTTCAGATTAATGCATCCTAACTAAATGATATCATTTGAATACTAACATAGGATGGCAAGGAGGAGGTCATCCAAGCATGGTACATGGATGACAGCAAAGAGGACCAGAGGCTTCCTCATCATCGCGAGTCCAAAGAGTTCATTCCTCTAGACAAACTCTCAGGTTTGTGCAAGTCCTGCTCTAACCCTGAACTCTTATGACATGCTGATAGACTTACTAATGCTGAAATTTTACCATCTTGGACACCGACACCCAGAACTAGGAATATTAAGCTGGCGCCTAAATGCTGATGACTGGGAGAATGATGAGAACCTCAAGAAAATTCGTCAAGCCAGGGATTACTCTTACATGGTTTGCCCATAAATTTTTCTTTTGCCACTTGTTGTTTTGTTATTCAACCTTGAGTAGCAAGGTCAATACCTATTCAGACAAGTTGATGAACATTTTCCTTGTACAGGACATTTGTGATGTGTGTCCAGAGAAGTTGCCAAACTACGAGGCTAAGATAAAGAATTTCTTTGAAGAACACTTGCATACTGATGAAGAGATACGCTATTGTCTTGAGGGTAGCGGTAGGTGCCTTTATTTTCGTTTAGAGCATTTTTCTAAAACTAGTAACAATCAACAGATTTCCTTTCTATAATTCTATCTGATTTACATGTTCAACTTTTTTTCCTTATGTTCTCAAGGCTACTTCGACGTGAGGGACCAAAATGATCAGTGGATCCGTATAGCAGTGAAGAAAGGGGGCATGATTGTTTTGCCTGCAGGAATGTATCACCGCTTTACATTGGATACAGACAACTACATCAAGGTATCTTTGACTTGTTCCCTGTTCCCACTATGGGTTCTGGTCTTCTTAACTGTATAAATTGATTAGACAATGATGTTTCTTCATGAAACTGTGTACGTTATTCACTCTTGAAGTAGTCAGTTGGGTACAATTATTTTAAGTGGAAGAAAGCGCCTATGTAAGTCCAGAGGGCCAATTTTCTTGTTTATGATATGAATTCTGTGTGTTATGCAATTGCTGCAGAAATTTTTTAAAAGAATTGCTGCAAAATAAATAAATAAAAGAATTGCTGCAAATTTTTGGCATCCAGTCAGTACTCTCATTTTCCTGACCGCATCTTAAATCCTACATGTATAAGCTAGATTAAATAGTGAACATTGGTGATACATTCTCCTATGTAATTTTTCTTATTATGTTTGTGGCTTCTGCAGGCAATGCGTCTCTTTGTGGGAGAGCCTGTCTGGACGCCATACAATCGTCCCCATGACCATCTCCCTGCTAGGTACCGATCTCTGAATTCTGAAGCTTCAAAAGCATTGTTTATGTTCCATGCGCTCTTTCTCGGATTCTCGTCTGCCCTTTCATTGCTCACTTTATTCTCTTGTTCCCATTGAATTAATGGAACTTTCTCATGAATTCAGGAAGGAGTATGTCGAGAGAATCATCAACCGAGGTGGAAACCAAGCTGTTGAAGCTCGTTGAGTGTATACTAGCGTCTCTGCATGTTTGCCTGTTGCGAGGTGGAAACCAAGCTGTCGAAGTTCGTTGAGTGTATACCAGCATCTCTGCATGTTTGCTTCCAGTCTGCCTGTTGCGCTACACCCTAGAAGTACTGCTGAATAAGATCTTCTACCACAATCAGCGCATGCCACCATCATGCTCGTGTGCGAGTCAATAGTTTGCACAAAACCTAGATATTTGTAATGTGAATAATGTGGCCTTTGATGCTTGTGCACAATGATTGGCTTGAGGAGAAGGATGCTTGAATTCCTCATAGCAACTCTCCTCTCGGCCTGGCGTGGTTCAACTGCTGACTAACAGTTTTTGTCTGCACCCGGTCAAGGTCATTCTCAAAGTAGCACGACCAGATCTCCGAAATGATGTAATCACAGTACAGTCCTACTTGATCACCAAAACGTCAGTGCAGATTGATGACACACCTGGAATGATTGCATGCTAGGTCCGTACTAGTAGAAAATGTGTGCCAACAAAGGTGAACACGTTTTATGCCTGCCGTCTGGTCACTTTGCGAGCATTGGTCGGCAGCCGATCACCAGCCAAGAACACTTGTGATGCCGGTGGATTACTTATGTGTGCTACTACAAGGCCACACAAAAACCTTCAGTATTGCTCATGCCTGTCTTCTTTTTCGACAGAAAAACTAGGAGAATCAATCATATGATCAACTGATCATGATTCCTGTTCGCAGGTACGTTCTACCAAACATCTCCAGATGCATTATATTTCGTAGTAGCGACAACGGACATGAGGAGTAGGGTGATGCCGGACACCTTTCGAGAGGCCAAAAAGATCAGATCAGATCAGATCAGATCGAAGAAAAAGGAACGTCCTTTTCGCCGCGAACGCGCGGCGTATCTCGCCGGCGGATCGGCGCGGCAAGTTGCAGCCAATCACGAGCCGGGCAGCACATCCCGGAGCCCACGGGCGATCGGGAAAACCGGCCTCGAGCTGTCGCCGTCGTCGTCCTCCCTGTCGGCGGCGGTCGATTCGGGAGGCGCCTCCCCCCACTTGCGCCGGGCGCGCCAACCGCCACACCCCCGCGGCGTCCTCCAGAACCTTCCGAGCCCCGCGCTCTAGAACGTTCCATTCCCCTCCTGACCAGTCTCGTAGTACAGAGAGGTAAAGCTGCCTGGTATTTAGCGCCGCCGCCCCCCGCGGTTAGCAGGGGCTTCTCTTCCCGCGCGCGCCGCGCCACGCACCCGGCGTCGCTGCGTCACTGTAGCAGCGTCAGCGAGCGGCGACTCTTGTTGGTTCTCGGGATCGCCAGCGCTCTGGATTCGACGATCGCAGCAGCAGCGGAATTCGCCTGGGGATCGTTTGGGTTGGTTGGCGGCGGCCGGTATAGTGGCACGATGGACCCGCTGCTGCCGGGGGTGGTGACCGTGAAGGAGGAGTGGCCGCCGAGCTCGCCGCCGCCGGAGGAGGAGGTGGAGGACGTGGACGCGGCGGGGGCGCCGCGGCCGATGGAGGGGCTGCACGAGGTCGGCCCGCCGCCGTTCCTGACCAAGACGTTCGACCTGGTGGCCGACCCGGCCACCGACCAGGTCGTCTCGTGGGGGCGCACCGGCAACAGCTTCGTCGTGTGGGATCCTCATGTCTTCGCCGCCGTGCTGCTCCCGAGGTTCTTCAAGCACAACAACTTCTCCAGCTTCGTCCGCCAGCTCAACACCTATGTGAGTCTCCTGTCCTGGCTTGCCAAATCCTTGGGTTTATTCGCTTTGTTCTTGAGTGGTACTACATTTGTGTTTGTGAGCAGTGGCGGAGGCTGGAATCACCGGCAGGGGCTGCTTACTCCTCTTATTCCTCCCGCCCCCTCTTTCTTCTTCTTCTTCTCTCCCTTCTTTCCTCTTCTTCTCCCTCCTCCTCTCCTCTAATTTCCATGGAGCTCATGGGGGTAGGGGGGCCTTGAGCCCCCCTTGCCCCCACGCTAAATCCGCCCCTGTTTGTGAGCTGCTGTTTTTGCAATTCGTTTCTTAACTTGCATCGTGGAGTGCAGTAGCATGAGTGATCAATCATCGAGTGGACTGTTAAACCGTGTGATTTGTGTCAATATACAGAGTCTGAATTTCCCGAACAAGATCGCATTTCCTGGAGATGTTAAATTATCTGTTCAATTTGGAATTTAGAATGAGTCGAGCTGATGGAACCGTACTTTTCTAGTGACATTTGTGGCGAATAAAACCGAAAAAATATGCGCAAATGTTTTTGAATACTACTGTAATTCAGAAGCAGGACGATGACGGGAGATGGCTGTTAAACCTGCATCTCCATGACAAGCTTTTAAATTTCTGACACGTTCTCTGTTCAACTTGTTACTGTATAGCTAGATGGATCAAGACACCACAGGGATGAAGCAACAAGAAAGAAACTGGTTGTTTGTCCTAGCTACAAGACCCCACACTCCTCTGATCACCACCAAGCATTATGACCGTAGTACACTTCCACTGCCTGTTCTTTTTTTGTGGACTTGGACTAATCAGATTATTGTCTTGCGATGTGCAGGGTTTCAGAAAGATCGATCCAGACAGATGGGAGTTCGCGAACGAAGGTTTCCTGAGGGGCCAGCGGCAGCTCCTGCGGCTGATCAAGCGGAGGCGGCCGCCGTCCTACCTCCCCGGGCCCCAGCACCAGCAGCAGGCCGCCCTGGGCTCCTGCCTGGAGGTCGGCCAGTTCGGCGGCGGCCTGGGCGAGGAGATGGACCGGCTGAGGCGCGACAAGAGCATCCTGGTGGCGGAGGTGGTGAAGCTGCGGCAGGAGCAGCAGAGCACGCGGGCGGACATGCGGGCCATGGAGGAGCGGCTGCGGCACGCGGAGCAGAAGCAGGTGCAGATGATGGGGTTCCTGGCGCGGGCGCTGCAGAACCCGGACTTCTTCCAGCAGCTGGCCCAGCAGCAGGAGCGGCGGAGGGAGCTGGGGGGCGCCCTGTCGAGGAAGCGGCGGCGGCCCATCGGCGCCGCGCCGGTCGAGGAGGCCCCGCGCCCGCGGCAGGACGACGAGGACGAGCCGCCGCTGCTGTTCCAGGCGGGCGGCGGGTTCGAGGCGGAGCCCGGGGCCTCGGAGCTGGAGAAGCTGGCGCTCAACATCCAGGGCCTCGGGAAGCGGAGGCAGCAGGACGAGAAGCAGGCCCCGGGCGGCGGCGGCGAGACGGCGGAGCTGACGGACGACTTCTGGGAAGAGCTGCTGAGCGAAGGGATGATGGGCGGCGGGGGTGCCGGCGCCGGCGCCGCCTGAGCTGGAGACTAGGAGGCAGCGGCCGGGGCGGTACGTGGACGCGCTGGCGCAGAAGCTGAGCTCCATGAGCAATAGCGCGGCCAAGTAGGCGGCGCATCACGTAAATTCATGGTTAAAGAAAAAAAAGTAGTAACAAAAAGTTGACCATCCGATTCATCCATTTGTTGAGGTAGTGTTACTGTACATTGTGTAACTATAGGTATAGTGCCGCGTCGTAGCGATGATGGCCGGCGCCAGGCGCCAGCCGCCAGCCGCCAGCCGCCAGCGTGTTTCGGAGCCGCTGGACCTTGCTTGTAGATTTGTAGTAGCGTAGCGCGTACATGAGGCACGATTCTTACAGTGATTAATTATTAGTAGCATTCTTTTAGCTCCCGTTGCATGTGTTGGTGATCTCTGGTTTTGGATTTTTGCGTTGGTGTGCTCGTCCCCGTTCTCCGCGATCCGTCCATGTCCGTAGCTGCGAGCCTGGAACTGAAACCCGCAAATCCAATATTACGGTCGCTCGTCAGTTAGCCTTCCAACAATAGATCCCGACATGCACACGCTCCACTCTCTCCCATGTGCAGGGACCCACATCAATCCCTACCCCCTCACGCCCGGTGCTCTCTCTTCCTGTTCCGTTTCCAGTTTATCCTCTTTCTCAAATTAAAGGTGCTGCGCGTATTAGGCCACCCGCAACAGTTGCAGTAAGCAATTCTATAATAGTGGCCTTCTTTGGTTCGCATGTTAGAATCCTAGCACACGATTCTCGAAAAGAGAATCTCTTATACATGGAATAGAACATAGTGAGCTATATAAATTATCTATCCAATAGTATTATTATAACACTGCCTCCGTGGCCGGGCTCCGCCCTGCGCCACTCCTCGCCGCCGCTGCGGCCGGCTGGGCGAGCACGGGTCAAAGCACCGCCGCCGGATCTCGCTTGCGAGGCGCAGCTCCTGCGCACAGCCGCAGCGGCTAGGCTCCGCCCAGCCCTGCTCCCTCACCACCGCCGCGGCAGGCTAGTCGAGCTCGGACCCGCGCCGCTCGCTCGGCCGGTTGAGCTCCGCCCCGTCTAGCTTCTTGCGGCTGCAGACTGGCGGTCGAGCTCGGACCTGCGCCATCCTTCGCGGCGGCGGGCCGGCGGCCGAGCTCCGACCTACACGGCTCGCGAGCTCGACCTGGCACCGGCAGCGCCCCGCCTGACCGCCTCGTCAACGCCGGCCGCCCCTCCCTCGTCTCGCTCTGCCTGTTCGGTGTGGGAACCCATGTGGTGGGACCCGCTCTGCGCGAAACCGCGTGCTAGCGGCTCTCGCTACATGTAGCGACATTCTTTTTCTCTCTCCCACTTTTTCTCTGACGTGGCAGTGTTGTAGAGAGCATTAGCGACCCGTTGCGGGCGCCCTTAGGCGGAGATTGCCCGTGAGCGGAGCTCAGAGGGACAGTTAGCAGCGCCTCCAGGGGACGCGGCGGCTCCAGCGAGGGCTCCCTTTCCCTTTCGCGGCCGGCAGGTGGCTCGCGCTCTGCGCAGGCGGTAGCTCCGAGGATTGCGCGCAGCATGGCCGCACCGGCTGGGTCCCTTCCCTTTCCCCTTCCTCTTGACGCGGGGAGGTGGCTCGGGCTCTGCCCGCCGCTCGTTGCTGCTGCAGAGAAGCAGATCCGGTGTTCTCGCACTCTCCGCGAGTGGGGGAAGCCATCGGAGGGGAGGACGTTGAGGAGGGTGATGGGAATCGCTGGCCGACGAGCTCCCCGCGGTGTATATAAATTTTTACTTTTTTTATTTTCCTTTTTTTCTTTTGCTTTTTTCTGTAGGAAGTTATGCATATAACTTATATGTATAACTTAGTTCTCAAGGAATTTATATACACAAATTGTATGTGATAGATTTTTTCGAAATGATACAACTTTATTGAAAAAATTATACGAGAAATTTATATACACAAATTGTATGTGATAGCTTTTTTTAGAAATGATACAACTTTTTTGAAAAAAAATTAAACATATATGTTAGTTTATACAAATTAATGTATATAAGTTGTAGACACGGTCGAGGATCACAGGATGGAAATGTGTGGGGACGCGTGGAACGGGGCGCTGGGCTGCGGGCACCGACAGCTTGTCGTTTAGCTGTAAGAAATTGGACGTCAGTTTCCCTCCTAACGAGCGCTCGTTAGCAAAACCTGAAAGAATCAATTCCCTGAATGCCATTGAAATTTTCGTCAATCCCTTGAATGCCACTGAATGGCATTGAAGGGATTTTTTTGTGTCTATGACATGTGGGGTCAATGGCATTCAAGGGATTGGCGAAAATTTTAATGGCATAGAGGGAATTGGCTCAACCTGAACCCCCCCCCCCCCGGCGGCGAGCGGCACGGCACAAGAGGAACAAGGGATCGCTGCGTGGAGCGACCAGCGACGCCGCCGGGTGGAGTCGGTGTCGCCCCCACCGGCAAAAGAGCCAGCCATTCGCGGGGTGCCGCGGAAAATCTATTTATCGCATATGCGATTTTCTACCGAAACATCGTAGAAAAGGACGCCGGCGCTACTGTTCATCTTCTCCGTTGAGGTAAGCGGCGGCCAGAGCTTGGGGAGGGGGAGGGGGAGGGGGTGGTCGGGGAAGGGAGGGGTGGTAGGTGGGGGGAGCGGCCGCCGGCGAGGTCGCCGGCGGCCGGGGTGGTGGAGGGCGGCGGCGGAGCTTTAGGGTTCCGGGTTACCTGGGTTACGGGAGCTCCATGGTCGCCGGCGATAGAAGAGAAGGGGGTCGGGGCGGTGGAGGATGGGCGGCGGCGACGGTTCGGCCAGCGGAGGACGAGGCGGCGCAGTAGCGCCAGCGGCCGGGCGGGGTAGGGCCCCCGGTGGGCGGCGGGCGGCGGCGGGGTCGAGAAGAAGCCGGCGGCGCGGTGGCAACGAGCTTGGTTAGGGTTGGCGGCGGTGGAGGGCGGCGGCGGAGGTGCCGAAGCCAGGGGAGGCGTGGGATGGCGGGGGAGCGGCGGCGGAAGTCTTCTGCGATGTGTTTCTCGTCCCTCGCATATGCGGGGAATAGAATCCCTCGGGTGCCGTGCCTGTGCCACCGCGGGGCCGAGCCACCTGCGGAAGCCGCCGCCGCCGACGCCGCAGGAGGAGAGGGCCCGCTGCTGGCCGCGCCGCGCGTGCTCTTTTTTTTCTGAGAAAGGATTGGATTCCATTAACACAGAAACTTTACATCCAGCCCTTTAAACCGGTTACCCCTGAAGAATATAAAAGTATATTAGAAGTACACATAAATCCACTACAGGAGCATCCAGTATCCGTCGCCACTACCGACCATCGTTGCCGCAGAATGACTCTTTTCCATCTCCCGCAATGAAGAAAGAGAAAATTCCCTATACAGCATTTAAAAAATTTGCTCTTCCCTCTATAACACCCAAACTCAAAATCTTCCCTATGAGTGCACCACCAAAATTTTTATTTCCTGTCTAGCACTGCCGTGAGTAAGGACACCTAACGGTGTTAACTGCAAGGGAATAAGACATTTTTGCCCCTGTTTGGGTTCCATCATATCTATTACATAGTTGTTATGTTAAGAGTCATTTTTTGAGATTTGTTTTGTTTGAAACGCAGATTGGTTTGGCGCAAAATTTTTTGGGTATGTGCTTGTATTTTTCTCTCATTTAACGCACTATATTATATTTTCCACAGACTATAAAGCTTCATTTTTTTACTATAAAGCTTTATTTTTTGCACAGCTAACCTAACAACATCTCCGCAACATATCCATGCATACAGGATTGCAACATGCCAGTGAGCCAAATAAATTTTAGAGAAGATCCAAATTCACATTCACACATAACCACAGCCATCTAGGATCTCATTACAGAAAATAGAATTTGCATACAAATTCACATTGCAGCCTGCCCAAGATCCTGCCCGTGCTCCGAAGGTCCTTGCAGCTTGCTTGCCCAGGCCGCATGCGCCAGCGGCCTAGCGCCGGCCAAGGCCTTGCCGCCCGCAGCCGTGGACTGCCTAGGGGGCTCCGCGCTCGCGGCCTCGTGCCGCCCATGGGGCTCAGTGCCGGCTGCCTCGCACTGCCCACGGGCCACCGCGCCCGCGGCCGAGCGGCGCCCAAGGCCCTCTACGCGCGCAGCCTAGCACCACCCAGAGGCCTCTGTGCCTGCGGCCGAGCAGCACCCGTGGGGCTCCGCGCCCGCGGCCGAGCGGCGCCCAGGGCCCTCCGCGCGCGAGGCCTCGCGCCGCCCACGGGGCTCCGCATGAGCGGCCGAGCGCCGCCCAGGGGGGTCCGTGCCCACGCCGAGCCTCCCCCAGGGACCTCACCGGCCTCGCCACCGGTGCCCGAGCAGCCCCCAGAGCTCGCCATTCCCTCGATCTAGGTTTGAGAAATGAGTGAGGGACAGAAGATTCACGGCCACGGGAAATTGCTAGAAGATGTGGAGAGAAGACTCACGGTAAATGAGTGAGGGAGAGAAGACTCACAGTAAATTCACACGGGAGGAGGAGAGGTAAGTGATATTTTGGTCTTTTCATGCTGGATCCACATCCAAACTCACAGTAGAAGCTAACGGAATGGATGGAAGTGCTAGATAGAGAACGAAAATTTCAGTGGTGCACTCATAGGGAAGATTTTGAGTTTGGGTGATATAAAGGAAGAGTAAGTTTTTTCGATGCTATATAGGGAATTTTCTCATGAAGAAAAACACAAAATGAAGCTCATGGCCGGAACCCAAATCGACGAACAAGTCTTCAATGCCCTTTAGTATCACACCAAAAGCATGTTGTTTGTTCGTTGAACACCTCGGGCGGTCCTTGCATTCACCGGGCTCGAACACCGATTGCCTCACTGGCCAATTCCAATCAACAAGCAGCACGCCTGCTAGGGGAACAAAAGAACACCAACCTAGAGCTAGCAGGTGGAGAACTAACCTCCCAAAGTGGCCATCAAAACCACTTTGGAGGGACAAAACAAACCTCTGGTCTCCAACAGTCATATTGTCGTTGGATGCAAGGCCAACGACGAAGTAAAGCTCACAGAGGATCTGAGCACTAACACAAAAGAAATCATCATGTAAGACATCGTCAGTGTCGAACCCCCGCATAAGACTCCCTCAACCATCGCCAAACTTGAATCACCAACAACAATGACACCAAAAGAACCAGCACAATATTCCGACAAAAGACCAAAGCAGGAAAAAATTCAACCCTAGCATCGATAACCTAACGGATGTGGGTAGAAGCAACCCTTTAGGCATCGCTGACGAATCCGAATACACCATCCGACCATCGCCTTCCTCCTCCGCAGCAGCACCATGAGGAGGAACCCTAATCCTCATAAGTCAGAAGGCAAGTACTCACTGTTATGTAGCATCTCACGAGCAGCCGCCGATTGATCAAGCCCTCGCCGCCCCACCCCGCACCTCCGTCACCCTAGCGAGGCCGTCGGAGAGGCGCAGCAGATCGGAGTTTCGCCGTGGAGTCGCCGCAAGTTACTGTGCAATAGGGGAGACTTTTACCTGTATACCCTTATGTTAAGTGCTCTTGACCTCCATATCCCTATTTTTTTCAGTCGCACATGTATGTCCTACCGCCAACTTATCTTTACCCCTGTACCCTTTTGGACGGAATGAGCACTAACGGTGGCTAATAGAGGTGGAAAAAGACGGTTGTACCCTTCTCTCCATGGGTGGGCGATGGCGACAACAGTTGGAGCTAGAGGAGTGGCGAGATGGTCGTGGCGGCGAACTATTCGATGATGGTGGCGTCCCCCGTGAGGAGATTGAGCGGTAGGGTCGCCGCGATGGCCGCGCGGCGACGACAGCGAGGATGAGGAAGGAGGCGCGCTCAAAGAGGAGGAACTAGGTAGACGGCGTACGAAGAGCGATCTGCAGCGCGGTGGCATGGTGGACGGCAAGGAGCTTGACGGCGAGCGTGGAGGGCCCCGAGATGCGGCGATGGTCGAAGCGGAGCTTGGCGCGCTTCTCCTCCCATCTGCTCCGTTGCTTCTTCCACCACCCACGCCGAGGTTCCTCGCCCGTGCACATAACTCTCACTCACTGGCAGAGCTTCATTGTGGCCAAGGAGGGCCATGCCCCCGCCAATGAAATCCGCACTGCATGAACAGTAAAATGGTTACTGTTCATTAATTTTTAGAGTATATTGCCATGGTTAGCCCCCCTGGTTAGCTCCTCAAGCTCCGCCACTGCTCTCACTCACCTCCCCCTGGCCTGATCGCCATGGCTTTGCTCCCGGACCCATCCGCGTTCGCGCTCTCGGTCGTTGTCGGCTGCACCCACGTTCTGGGCTCGGTCCTCGGCTTCCTCGACCGAGCCGCCGCCGCGTGCCGCGCCCCGTCTTGGCCGCCCTGCTCGCGCTCCCCGTCGTTGCGGCCTACCTCGCCGTCGTCATCCTCGCGTTCGCCGTCCGCGTCGCCGCCGGCGTCATGTGTGGAGCCAACGCCGCCGTGGCGCAGCGTGCCGCGGCGGCGGCCCTCGGGTGGCTCGCTGATCTCGCCGTCCCAGCGCTTCTCTTCGGCGCCGCCCTCGCCTTCGCCTGCGCGGCGGCGGCCCAGAGCACGACTGCGACGCGGATGGCGGGGGCGCGCCGCCGGGCCAGATCACGGCAGCGGCGAGGAGGGTAGGGGCGTGCGCGGCCGGCCCGGAGGTCTGTTTTTTTTAACTTGAGAACATGATTAAAGAGGTACCCAGGGGCAATAGAGTCATTTCCATTGTTGAGTCCCACCTGGCAGGGCTTTGTTCCCGTTATCTTCTAACGGCACATGGACGGAAGGGTATAAGGGTAAAAATAAGTTGGCGGTAGGACATACAGGTGCGACTGAAAAAATAGAGATATAAAAGTCAAGAGCACTTTAACCTAAAATAAAAGTATACATGTAAAAGTCTCGCAATACGGAAAGAAGACTCGGGACTCGTGGGGCTCAAAGAGTCACGTACTGCGCGTGCTCTGCTTGGCGCGTCAGCCTCGCACTACTGTCTCGGCCCAGCACGGCGCGGCTCCGGAGCGGAAAACTCCAACGCATGTAAAGGCCCAGTTACACGGCACCGGACAAGGACCGCAAGCTTCTTTCATGGCCCAATCCGTGCGGTTTTTTCTTTTTTATATTTAAAAAAAATTAAAATTTCAAAAATATATGTCGGTTTTGGAAAATTTCAAAAATATACCCCGGTCGCCCTATGGGGGGGCGACAGGGCTCAAATGTAATTTTTTTTTCTTCAAATTTGCAACGAAGTCCCTGGAAAAAAAAAGAGGGGGGCCTGTCGCCCGTTGGGGGGGGCGACAGGCCCCTGTCGCCCACCCCAGGGGGCGACAGGCCCCTGTCGCCCACCCCAGGGGCGACAGGCCCCTGTCGCCCGTTGGGGGGGGGGGGCGACAGGGTCCTGTGTGGCCGACAAAGCCTATTGAATTTCATAAAATTCCTCCAGCATCCGAAGATTTATTGTGATATATTTGCAGAAGGATTTGGAAATCGAGTTCGAATTATCATGAAATTTACGGAAGGTGTCGGATGTCAATTTTGGTGGGCGATGCGGCCTCTAAAGGATGACACTAGAGAAACTACTTTTCATGTGATTTCGAACTATAAACTTTTTTGTCAGCGCGGATGTCTGGTAGATGCAGATTTCACAAACCTATAATGATTAGAAACTAAAAACGAGATCTCGAAGCAATTCGGACGATTTCGATTATCATTTATTTGTACTTATTAGTTACTTCTACCAATAGAGCTTAGAAGTTCGAAGTAATAATTTTTTGGTTGATTTTATCCTTAACCATTTCTTTTTTTTTTGACACGAGGAACTCAACATGAATCCACTAATTGCTGCTGCTTCCGTTATTGCTTAAACCCTGGCCACCATTCGCCGCCATTCCCTTTGTCATTTGAGACTAAAAATTCAGAAAAAAAGAGAGGGGTGACGAGAAGTAATAATGTGAACCACCAAATTTTACATCATAATATAACGATAATGAAACACACATCGGTTGCAAACTACGGTAAACAGATTCCGGACTAACCTAACATGCCTTAGGTAATTTAAAAAAAAAACAGAATAAACACAATGATGCAGCATGTCACTAGCACTAGGGTAGTCCTAGTAGCCGTACCCCCACGTAGCAAACTGTGTTGAGCCTTCTCCGCAGTATCCACCCATTGCAGGTGGTGCAGGCGGTGGTGCCGGAGGCGCATGGCCCTTCTTCTTGTGACAAGGGCAGTTGCAGTAAGGAATAGTGCATGGTTCATCCTGTGAACCGGCTGCATTGCTGGTATCATCAACTTCGTCGTCTTTGTTAGCCTCGCTCACTTCCTCATAATGGTTCACCTTACATTCCAGATCAAAGATCTTTATCTGGAGGTACTCGATGAACTCCTGAACAGAATCAATTGGTGCAGGATCTACCCACCTAGTAAAACCACAGTTTTCTGGAGCATCGGAAGACTGCAAAACAAATTCCAGGTAAGGTGTCTCCTTGAAGATAAAGAAATGAAACAACCAAGTATTACCCATGCGTGTGGACATTTAAAGAAACGCCGACCGCCATCCATCCCGTCGGTGCACATCTGCACTAAGCAGTCCTCACCATGTCTGCATTTTGGCCACGGTTCTCTACGGTTATCGTATTGTCGAAGAGGAGTTTCATTGGTAAATTCACTCTTGTGCTGTGGCGGAAACTCAAACACTGGTTCCGGAAAGGAATCAGGTCCAAGAGGCCCCTCCCATATTATGGGGTCTCCCTTTCTTCCCCCTTTTCCTTTCCCAAAACCATAGTAATTCTTCCCGCTAGACCCACCTCCAGACATTGGGTATACAATAAGCTTTGGTGTTTGAGTGGTGCTGGGAGTTCACAAACTGGTGAGTATTTATAGGCGCACAAAGGTCTGATAACCAGAGTGTGGAGTGTAAATGAACATGAAAAGCCTATAGTATTCGCACGCTCCACAACGCTCACTCGTACCACTTTAAACACGGACACGACCTCTCGTTGCTCTTGATTTGTACCCTCGCACGCTCAACACCGCTCACTCCTCCCACTTTAAACAACGACACGGCGTCTCACTGCTCATGACTTCAGCACTTGCACGCTCTACAGCGCTCACTCGTGATTATTGCACTGCCCCGACATATCCCATCGCCCGGAACACTGCAGGGCACCGGCCTAATCGTCATAATTTCACTACTCGATGCATCTCTGTGCATGCAGACTCACAGCACTGCATTACTGCCGCTCGGTCGATCGCGCCTAGATGCCGCCTTCCCCACTACAAGCTACAGACCTTCGCTGTAGAATGACAGGTCCGTCGTCCTCGCCAGAGAGAATGCTTTGAAGGTGAGCTGGTGTGGTTGCCGTGTTGTCACATCTTTTTGAAATGTTGGAAGAGCACTGCTATTAGGTTGTCGTCTTTTGTCACGTATGTCTAGGCAAACAATGCGACATTTGGGAAACCTGTGATCGCCGTGCTGAGCTTTTTAGCAGCAGACCCTGATGTATTTCTTAGTTCTTAATTCTTATCGTTATATTAATGTGTGTTTTTTAGTATTCTAGTGACATGAAAAGCTCCGAAAATATTAAGGAAAAGTTCAAAGATTTCATAGACTCCCGGCTACAACTGCAAATTAATGGTAAAGGCTACAACACACAGAGTTAAGCTCTTAACTTAAAACATAAACAACTAATTGCAGTGGCATGTGCACGCGACAAGATAATTTCTTGTTGCATCTAAACCTACCATGCCTTATGGAATGTAAAATGCCAGGATTACATGGTACTACTCTACTGAGTGCACCTAGGATATTTGCCCTTCCTAATTGCTTCGGGCCCGGCTTCCTTCCCACGGCGTGCCCTCTCTCGCTTTCTATCCCTGTCAGCTTCACGTTCGGCCGCCGCCTTACGATCCACCTCCTCCATCCTCTTGCGGATCTCTTCTTGCTCTTTGTTGCGCTTCTCCTCTTGCTGCTCCTCGTGCTTCATTCGGCGCCAACGTTCTGCAGCCCATCTTGCTTTTTGTTCCACAATGTCCTTTGCCTGCTGCGACTGCACGGTGTCGAACCACTGCATAAAATCACAAAGAGGCGGAGGAGACTTTGTCCAACACAAGTTAGAATCATAATTCAATGTTAGGTCATATAGAAAAATAGCGTATGTTATCCTGCTACCTTGGTCCGGTCTTTGCCATATCGCTTAGGTGGATCATATTCGTAGTTCTCACACATAAAGAACCTCATGCCGTAGTCATCTCCTAAAACCTCAGATTGCATGAACTTGCATAACGAACCGCAGAAGCACATTGGCACATTAATTCCTTTGGGTACGGTGGCTTTACACTTGCTCCACGAAATGTAGGTTGATCCTGACGAAGACATTGGCGCTATAGTGTGGTGCGCCAAATAACAAACCATAATTTAAGCAATGCACATATCGTATACCAAATCGATGCGTGAAAATATAGGTACTGTTATAATTCTATTGTCTTATACTGCAATATCAATAAGGTACTATCATAATTCTATTCTAATGTATAATTATTTTATTTGAAAAAGTCTGTAATAGTACTCAAATTGTAATACTAAACCAGTGTTCTAAAGCACCAAATCTAATTCAGCTAATCTGCTAATTAAATTAAATTGTTATACAATATCAACGAATTTATACGAAAGTTACCGGTAGATCACAAGTGCGGAATTCGGCAGAGCTTCGCCGCTTCCCTTCTTCTCACCCCTCTCTTTTTTCTGGATTTTTTTGGATTTTTTGAGGTCAAATGAGAGGAGGGAATGAGGGGAGGGAATGAGGGGGCCTTATATGGGAGGCTGACCCGGTCGCCCGTGGGGGGGGGGGGGGGGGGGGCGCAGGCCCCCCTGTCGCCCGCAGGAGGGGCGACCGGCCCCCCTGGCGGGCCCACTGGCCTGTCGCCCCTGGGGTGGGCGACAGGGGCCTGTCGCCCCCCAACGGGCGACAGGCCCCCCTCTTTTTTTTTCTCCAGGGACTTCGTTGCAAATTTGAAGAAAAAAAAAATTACATTTGAGCCCTGTCGCCCCCCCATAGGGCGACCGGGGTATATTTTTGAAATTTTCCAAAACCGACATATATTTTTGAAATTTTAATTTTTTTTAAATATAAAAAAGAAAAAACCGCCCAATCCGTGGTGGACGGACAAGACATGCCACCAGAATGGAACTAGTAGATCGCGTGCGTGATGCTGATATCGACCCAGAATCTTCTGTTTGAGGCACTATCAGAAAGGGCCGAATTCTTATAATCTCATCTCAAAAACAAAAAGGAAAAAAGAAAAAGAAAAAAAAGATAGAGATAGCGCCAGAGTGTCTGCTCGCTAGCTCCTAGATGCATATGGCTAATGACACCCTATCTAGCTCGTGATGTGATCGACAAATGCCATTTTTACCCACCTTGTTGCATAGGTCGGATCTAATTAAGTACAGATGCTTGTGTGGATAGTAAAAGAGCAAATATTATTATCACATCAATAATTGTCGCGTTGGCTTTGCATATATGCATCTCGATCGACGGGTAGGATGCTCGCAGCCGATGGAGAGAGCGACACGTGTACCTCGGGCACACGCGAGTTCCACGCCTAATAAAGAGCTGCGTGCTAAACAGAATCATCTCCAATCCAATCCAGATTTAGGTGTGGAGATGCATGCTTGAAAGGGCCTCCATCGATCCTCAAGTGCAGTGCAGTGCAGGATTCTATTGTCTTTTCGAGAGCCCGGTCCCACCCTAGCTTACTTTGCATTGGTTAATCAAAAGGAACTAACCTTTAATCTGGCATGCCAAATTATACTTTCCTTGCATCTCGGGACTGATAGATAATTATTCATGCTCATGCTTGTCATCATGTTTGAGCAGTAGTGGGAGCTCTTGCTACTGTGCTTTGCCATGCCTGGTCCTTTGACTTGGGTGGCAGATGACTGTAACATATAGTAGTAGCTGCATATTACTATATGGCAGCAGTGACTTGTAATAGTAGATAGCTGTAGCAGTAGGAGGTAGGGGCTACAATGTACTATAGAGTCATGCCTTGTAAATTCTCACCTTGACCAAGAGTGTCTATAAAAAAGGAGAGCAGTTGTAGCTCACAAGATTGAAGCAGCTCCACTTCGTGTGCTCTTCCCGAGTCCTCCTTCCTCTCATCTTCTTCCTCCACATGCAAGTAAGAGGGTGTTGTGTGTGTGAGAGAGTGCCAACAAGTGGTATCAGAGCTTGAGTGTTCGAGCTTGGTGGCCATGGCTTCCCTGGATCGTGAGCATGGGCGCGGGCGTTCTCAGGAGCGTGGCCGTGGGCGCCAGACGACGTACGTCGTGAAGAAGACGGTGCGGGACGTCGGCGGCGCGCAGTACCCCATGCTCACTCGCATGAACTACGCCGAGTGGGTGGTGCTGATGAAGGTGATGCTCAAGGCGAGGCGCCTGTGGCGGCGGTGACCGTGGGCACCGCTGACGAAGAAGATGACTAGTCGGCCATGGAGGTCATTCTCAAGTCGGTGCCGACCGAGTACGTCGTCCCGCTCGGCACCAAGGACTCCGCCAAGGAGGCGTGGGAGAGCCTGGAGACGATGCGGGTCGGCGGCGACCACGTGCGCAGGGCAAAGGTGTAGCAGCTCCGGCGGGAGTACGAGGCTATCGCGTTCCGCGATGGCGAGGCCATCGTGGACTTCGCGTTGTGGCTGACATCTCTGGTGAGCCAGCTAGCGCAGGTCGGCGTCGACATCGGCGAAGAGGAAGCAGTGGCGAAGTATCTTCGTGTCGTGCCGCCGCGATTCGCGCAGATTGCGCTATCGATCGAGACGCTGCTCGACATGAGCACGCTCTCGATCGAGGAAGTCACCGGGCGGCTCAAGGCGGTCGACGACCGCGCGGAGGCCCCCGCCCGCACGACCGCCGGCGGCCAGCTACTGCTCACGGAGGAGCAGTAGGCAGCGCGCCTGCCAGAGAGGAAGCAGGGGGAGGGCTCCTCTGTTTCGCGCAGCGGCGGCGAAGGCAGTGCGCGCGGCAGGCGGCGCGGCAAGCCACGGTGGAAGGCGGAGGGCGCCGGCAAGGACGGCGGAGATCGTGCCACCGACAAGGATCGTTGCCGCAATTGCGGCAAGATCGGGCACTGGGCCCGCGACTGCAAGGAGCCGCGGCGCCAGAAGCGGGCGCACCTCGCCCAGGATGACGAGGAAGAGCCTGCGCTGCTCATGGCGCAGGTCTGCGCCATCAACACCGAGGCAGAGGACCGCGTCGGGCGCGTCGAGCTCGATGAGCTACGCGCGCGGGTCAACCTCGGGCGAGCAGAGGAGGAGGTAGAGGAGCAGTGGTACCTCGACACCAGCGCGAGCAACCACATGACCGGAAACCGCGCGGCCTTCTCCGAGCTCGACACCGGAGTCGTCGGCACCGTGAAGTTCGGGGACATCTCCGGCATCGACATCCAGGGGCGCGGCACGGTCGTGTTCCAGTGCAAGAATGGCGAGCACAAGGCGCTGACGAATGTGTACTACATCCCCAAGCTCCGGAGCAACATCGTCAGCATTGGCTAGCTCGACGAGCGAGGCTGCCAGGTGCTGATCGACGGCGGCGTGCTCCGTATCAGGAACCGCGAGCGGAAGCTGCTCGCCAAGGTTGAGCGCGGCAGGAATCGCCTCTACACCTTGGCGCTGCGCATTGCGCGCCCGGTGTGCTTGGCGGCAAGGTGCGACGATGCGGCGTGGCGCTGGCACGCGCGCTTCGATGCTCTGGCCAGGATGGCGCAGCAAGGCATGGTGCGAGGGCTGCCACTGATCGAGCATGCCGGCGAGCTGTTTGACAGCTACCTTGCCGGGAAGCAGAGGAGGCTGCCGTTCCCCAAGAAGGCGAGCTACCGCGCTGGCGACACCCTCGAGCTCGTCCATGGCAACCTCTGCGGGCCAATCACGCCGGCAACGCACGGCGGGCGGCGCTACTTCCTGCTCCTGGTGGACGATTGCAGCCGCTTCATGTGGCTGCACCTCCTGTCGAGCAAGGATGAGGCGCTGGCGGCGATCAAGGAGTTCCAGGCGCAGGTGGAGACGGAGACGGGGAAGAAGCAACGCGTGCTGCGGACGGATCGCGGCGGCGAGTTCACCTCGATCGAGTTCGGCCTCTACTGCGTGGGACAGGGCGTTGAATGCCACCTCACGGTGCCGTACTCGCCGCAGCAGAACGTCGTCATGGAGAGGAGGAATCAGACAGTGGTAGGCATGGCTAGGAGCATGCTGAAGGCCCAGAAGATGCCGGCGGCGTTCTGGGGCGAGGCGGTGAGAACGGCGGTGTTCATCCTGAACCGCGCGCCCACCAAGAGCCTGAAGGGCACGATGCCATTCGAGGCTTGGCATGGGAGGAAGCCGGACGTGTCCTTTCTCAGGACATTCGGCTGCGTCGGGCACGTGAAGAAGATGATGCCCAACCTCGCCAAGCTGGAAGACAGGAGCACTCCCATGGTGTTCCTAGGGTACGAGCGCGGGAGCAAGGCTTATCGGCTCTACGACCCGGCCAGCAGCAAGGTGGTCGTGTCCCGCGACGTCGTCTTCGACGAGGCGGCGTGCTGGGGCTGGGAGTCTGGCGATGGGGAAGCGACGCCAGGCGGACTGAGCAGCTCTTTCACCATCGAGTACATGGTGTACTCCGGTGCGGGGGAGCTAGCTCACGACGAAGGGAAAGCAACACCCTCGAGCGAGTCGCAGGGGACACCCTCGAGTGCGACACAGGGGCACCCTCGAGCGAGTCGCAGGGGGCACCCTCGAGAGCGGCACAAGTGACACCCTCAAGCGAGGCGGAAGGGACAGCCTCGAGCGAAGCGGAAGGGACACCCTCGAGCAAGGCGCAGGGGGCACCCACTAGCGAGGCACAAGGGGCACCCTCGAGCGAGGCGCAGGGGACACCCTTGATCGCGGGGCAGGGGACTCCGATCTCCGCCGCAACGAGCACCGTTTCGTCGATTCGCTTCGTCACGCCTCTGCCGAGCGGCTCCCTGAACATCGACGCCGATTACTCTGGCAAGCCACTTCGATTCCATCTGGTGGATGACATCGTTGGCATAGGGAGTCCGCCCGGGCAGGCGGCCCATGTGTTGGACGACCTCGAGCTGTATCTGGGCAACGCAGAGGAGCCACCAAACTTCGCCGCAGCAGAACAGGAGGCTCGTTGGCGGGCGGCGATGCTGGAGGAGATGGCGGCGGTAGAGGAGAACCGCACGTGGGAGCTAGTGGATCCGCCGGCCTGTTGCCGGCTCATTGGACTCAAGTGGGTGTTCAAGGTGAAGCGGAACGAGCGCGGCGAGGTGTGCGGAACAAGACGCGGCTCGTCGCCAAGGGATTCATGCAGCGCGAGGGCATCGACTTCGAGGAAGTCTTTGCGCCGGTGGCGCGCATGGAGTCCGCGCGCTTGCTGCTGGCACTGGCGGCGGTGAGGTGCTGGAAGGTCCATCACCTGGACGTGAAATCGGCATTCCTCAATGGAGAGCTCGCCGAGGAGGTGTACGTGCATCAACCGCCGGGATTTGTCATCGCCGGCGAGGAGCACAGGGTGCTCCGCCTGCGCAAGGCCCTGTACGAGCTGCATCAGGCACCGCGCGCGTGGAACATCAAGCTTGACGCCAGCCTCGCGTCGCTCGGCTTCACCAAGTGCGCCACCGAGCACGCCCTCTACACACGGCGGTCGAAGGGAGGCCTGGTGATCGTCGACGTGTACGT
The DNA here is from genome assembly GCF_016808335.1 of Panicum virgatum. Classification (NCBI taxonomy): domain Eukaryota; kingdom Viridiplantae; phylum Streptophyta; class Magnoliopsida; order Poales; family Poaceae; genus Panicum; species Panicum virgatum. Next base: position 66,730,485 of record NC_053144.1, on the reverse strand, counting down.
TGACGACCTCATCATCACCGGAGCTGAGCAGCGGGATATCGACGCGTTCAAGGAGAAGATGAAGTCAATGTTCCGCATGTTAGACATCGGTCTGCTCACCTACTACCTCGGCATTGAGGTGGAGCAGACCGGGAATGCCATCACACTTCGCCAGAGCGCCTACGCGAGGAAGCTGCTGGTGCGGAGCGGATTGGGCCAGTGCAGGGCGTGCCAGATGCCCATGGAGGAGAAGGTGAAGCTGTCAAAGGACAGCACTGCCCCCTTGATGGACGCCACAAGCTACCGGAGCATCGTCGGCGCACTGCGTTACCTCACGCACACGCGGCCGGACATTGGGTTCGCCGTGGGGTACGTGAGCCGGTTCATGGCGGAGCCGCGGGAGGATCACCTCGCCGCGGTCAAGCATCTGCTCCGCTATGTTGCAGGGACGCGCGACTACGGGCTCGTCTACCCAAGGAGGAGCAGAGGAGAGCTGGAGCTGATTGGGTTCAGCGACAGCGACATGGCGGGCGACGTTGATGGACGAAGGAGCACGACTGGTGTGCTCTTCTTCCTTGGAGCGTGCCCGATCTCCTGGCAATCGATGAAACAGAAGGTCGTCGCACTGAGCACTTGCGAGGCAGAGTACATTGCGGCGGTGATGGCATGTTGCCAGGGAGTTTGGCTGGGGCGGCTGCTGGCAGAGCTCACCAGAGAAGAAGCTCGGGCACCCGTCCTGATGGTGGACAACCAGTCCGCCATCGCCTTAGCAAAGAACCCCGTCCACCAAGACCGAAGCAAGCACATCGACACCAAGTATCACTTCATCCGTGATTGCGTCGATAGTGGACAGATCAGGCTTCAGTATGTCGAGACAGCTCGACAGCTCGGGGACATCCTCACCAAACCACTTGGGCGCATTCGACTCACAGAGTTGAGGACCAAGATTGGAGTTGAGGAGATCAAGCAAGACCAGTGCAATTAGGGGAAGAATTGATAGATAATTACACATGCTCATGCTTGTCATCATGTTTGAGCAGTAGTGGGAGCTCCTGCTACTGTGCTTTTGCCATGCCTGGTCCTTTGACTTGGGCGGCAGATGCCTGTAGCATATAGTAGTAGCTGCATATTACTATATGGCAGCAATGACTTGTAATAGTAGATAGTTGTAGCAGTAGGAGGTAGGGGCTGCAATGTACTATAGAGCCATGCCTTGTAAATTCTCACCTTGACCAAGAGTGTCTATAAAAAAGGAGAGCAGCAGCAGCTCACAAGATTGAAGCAGCCCCACTTCGTGTGCTCTTCCTGAGTTCTTCTTCTTCCTCTCATCTTCTTCCTCCACATGCAAATAAGAGGGTGTTGTGTGTGTGAGAGAGTGCCAACAGGGACCACGTGTTGCACTCATCTTTCCCCTCGCCTTTGCATTATTCTTCGTCCCAGCGCATCAGCTTTCGGAGTAGTACAAACAAACAAAAACTAACAAAAGATTAGCACGAAAGGGACTCCATAAAAAGCTCTAGATAATCTCCCCCCAGCAGCCCCACGCCATCAACAACACGCCACTGCCTGCTCTCTCTCTCTCTCTCTCTCTCTCTCTCTCTCTCTCTCTCTCTCTCTCTCTCTCTCTCTCTCTCTCTCTCTCTCTACTAATAAGCATGGCAGACAGGTGAGGGAGGGATTCGGTGAGGTGTATGTGCTTCGCTCAGTTTAGTTAGTCTGTGCAGCACAAGAAGATGAAGCTGCCAGCATGATCTGAAAGCCGACGCGTTCGTCCTGATCGTGTCTGGAGAGGGACTGCACGGGAAACAGCAGGCGACCAGATCATCTAGCAGTTTCATTCTCTTGTGGCGGCACACACACCTTCCACATACTTGTGATGAAACCCTAGAGCGAGGCTGGAAGGCAACGTAGCTGTTCTTCTTCCACGGCGAGATATACAACAGCGACGGTAAGGCCAAGCCAAGGATCATGTAAGTTCTGCACCACTTCACACGCAGCTTTTTAATTTATTTGCTCCTGATGGAACGGCCGGCGCGGGTAGGGTTTTCTGTTTTCAGGCGAGGAAGCCTTGCATCTGCAGATAGATGACGGTCGATCTCGATGCATATGTTACTTGCTCTTCCTGCGTTATTAATTATATTATTGTTGGTTGTTGATTTCGTTTCTGCAAGAGAGTTTGTTTGTCTACACAATCCTATATTTTTGTTATTTTCTGCCAAGTTAATAATAACTGCTCAAGTTTCTTCTAATAAGGCATTTGGATCCAGGATGCCATGTCTCATCATCATTTAGACAGACACACAAGAATAACTGTAGATCAGATCAGCTTATAGGATCAATGTAACACCCGGTGTTAATTTTCTGTGCTAATCATGTGTTTAGTCGCTAATCGAGGCTAATCACCGTCATTAGCACTAATTGAGTTCGCATAGTAACTTTCGACTTAGCTACGTTCGATCTCGTTTTTCTCCCTAATCCGAGCTCCAAATCAACTTTCACCCAAAAGCAAAGTTGTAGATCTTTTCTTTCTCTACAACTTCTATTTTGGCCAAATTTCATGTTCTCATATGAAAAATTGAGTTTTGGATGGTCAGAGTTGAGTCAAAAATCGGTCAAAAGGATCACTGTTGATTCCCTGTTCGTCACTGTGCTCGGCGCCCATACCGCGACCGACCGCCGGCGACTCCACGCGTCGCGCGCGCCGGCGATCCTCGCCCTCCGCGCTGCATCGCCCTTATCCGCTCGCGAGCCTGGATGCTTCTTGCCTCCGTCCCCTTCTTCTTCCTCGAGTTCAAGTTGAGCAGAGCGAGCAGCGACCGCCGCCGGCGTTGCTCCGGCCACCCCTCGCCGTCCCGCTCGATTCCTCGCATCCCGACCTCCCTAGCCTCGCCCTGAAAAATCCCCACCTCTCCCCGAGCTCAGCCGTGCCGTTTCCCGGCCGGAATCGAGCCGCCATCGCCGGCCACCATTGCCGCTCACCGGAGCTCCGCCCGCGCTCATCGATCTCCTATCTCCGGTCCACCTCCGCTCGATTCAAGTGCCCAGTAAGCCCTCCCCACGCCCTACTCTTCCTCCCAGTCCCTTTCCCCGCTCGAATCCCCCACTGCTGCCGCCGGGAACACGCCGCGCCGCCGTGGGCGCTCTGCGCCGCCGCGCGCGCATGCCGCGGGCCGCCTTACGCAGGGCCCGCAAGCCGCTGTCGTGCGCCCCGAGGCCGCCGGGCTCCCCTGGCCGCGGGGATGCTCCGCCCGCCGCCGGCTGGCCTCGCCGCCGGCGGGGAACGCAGCGCCGCCGGCGGGGAACGCAGCGCCGCCGGCGGGGAACGCAGCGCCGCCGCCCCTGCCCCGCGTGCGCCGCCGCCCTGCCCCCCGCGCGCCCCAGTGCTCTGCCCCGCGCGCGCCCCCGCATCTCCGCTCCGCCCTGGCCGCGGGCCAGCGGCGCCGCGCCGTCGGCCGGCCCCCGCCGGCGAGGCACGCCGCCGCCGTGGGATGGCCTGGCCGCGCGCCGGCCGTGGCGTGGGCCAAAAACAGGGGAGGGGGGCTGGGCTCCCTTGCATGTGGGGCCTAGTTGTCAGCCCCCTCTTTTAGTTTTTGTTTTTCAATTTCGTTTGTTTATTTCGGCTGAAAACTTCAAAAATGTGTAGAAAAAAAGAAAAATGCGAAAAATGCAAACTAAATTCTGTTAGGTTTCTAAAATCAAGATCTTTAGAAGAAAAATACTCAGGCATGTGAAATGTTACTTTTGCCCCTGCTAAAAATTTGGTTTGTGCTTAATCTAGTTTATTTAATACTAGTTGTTCTATTGCTCTAAAAATTATGAAAAATTTGCAGTGGCTTAATCCTTGCATGTGTAGTCCACTGAAAAATTTTCAGGTGCATGGCCTATGTGCATATTTGTGGATATATTGTTGTTCAGTTTATTTTACTATGGCAAAAATAAATGTCTTGTTTTTGCAATAAAAGTTTATAAATTTTGCTTGCATGTGATATCAATGCATTTTCATGCTAGTAAAATTTTGTTGATTTATTCATGTCAGCAAGTTGAGTTCCTGCACGTATTTCGCTCCTAGCCGCAGTTTTCCTTTTTGCGCTGCCAAATAATCTTTCTTTCGGTGTTATCATTGCATCACGAATACTTGTGTCTTTTCATTGCACCATTTTAATTATTGCATGGCATCCTTTTTCATACGTGTAGATGTCACGAGCGAAGCCGTCTACGAGTTGGTCGCTGAGCCGCCACAAGCAGGAGAACCGCAAGCCGAAGCAGCCATCGAGCCAGATTTAGAAGTCGCTAACCCCGCTGACTGGCAAGGCAAACCCCGGAGCATGACCCTTATTTTAATTACTCCATGTTATATTTAAAGTATTTTGCATTTACGTTCAATGAATTGATTGGAACCATAGATGCATAATCTTGGATACCCAGTGTCTTTACTAGTTCAGTTATCGGTAGCACTGCTATGCTTAAGTAAACTCGGTAGAAGACGGGTGATTTCCTGTCACCCGCGAGATATAAGGTTGCTACTTCAGGCAGTTATATGAGAAATAATGCTATGAGAATGGAAATGGAGACCGGGCGGAGAGAAAAGTTGGACATGACCATGGAATAAAGGAAAGTTGAGTCTCCGCCTGTGTCGATTGAGGACCGTACCATTGCTGGCCGTGCTGTCCAAGTTTGAACAGTACTAACCACATGCCGGAAGTAGGAGGTAGTCGAAACCGGTAAGCTCAGTACCATATGTGCACCGGTAGGCGGATTTGATAGTCTTCACCAGTGGAGCTAGTATACAAACTCATGGCTGGCCCTTCGTTGGTATCGATGGGGCTAGCAGTCCCGGGTCGCAGGGCAGTTCGGCTGTTCGGTGTGCATATGTGAAGGGTTGCCACGTAGGGTCCGACGGGGCCTATATGTGACGTGTGTGTTAGGTCCACCTTGCAAGGTTAAATCGGATCGATTCGCCGTGACTCGCGGTTATGAGAACCTTGGTCACTTCGTCGCATCGTAGTAAAGAAGTGGAATGAGACTGGAATGGAAGAATGGAGTTGTATGTTACTAAAGATTAATGTGATGAATCATGTATGCTCTAGAGAACTAGGCAAACCTAAGTTATAGCGGTCAACTCAATTGGCGCTAAAATATTAAAAGTAAGGATTCAATATTAGCAGCTTTTCAGCAAAATAACTCCAGAGCCAAACAGCTTTGCATGTCTAGATAATGGACTAAGTATACCCATGGACGAATAAGTCTTGCTGAGTATTAGAATACTCAGGCTTGTTGTAATATATTTTTAGCAGGATGCGTTCCGGAGGACTTCGAGGAGATCTGCGCCTCGTGGATCGGTCAACCACTTCCTCCGGGTTGGTCGGTCGAGTGGGTCCCGTCTTCTTCGCGAAGTTCGGGCAGGTGAGCCTCACATCAGTGGGCAAGATGTGAAGCTCGTCTTCTGTCGTCGATGTTATCTATCGTATTGTATTTTTGGAAACTTGTTTTAAACTCTAAATTACTTTCCGCTGCGTTTGAACTCTGAGGTTTGAATTGTAAAACTGGCTTGTAAACACTTACTGTAGATTAAGTTGGTACTTCTGTTATAAGCTCGGTTTCTAAATGGCTTGAACGCTTTTATTGCCGGTAATCACCTGTGCTCGTCTTTTGGCGAGAGTTCCTGTGTAATCGATCCTGGTTGCAGCAGGCGGTCTGAGTGTACTGGTTGAGTGCAGTAATTCTGGTTTGAGGTTAAGTGTCCATTATTGCACTTGATTGGTATTATTTGGACTGTTCTGTGACAATCAAGCTATGACCAATTATGACAAAAAAACAATAGTAATATATTGCCAAATAAATATGCGATGTATGCAAAATCAAATGAACAAAATTTAGATCTGATTCTGATTCAAAATGAAACATAACGCTAATTTTCAGAGAAACTATATATGATTCATCACAAAAAATAGAGTTTCTGATCAAGTTTCAACAGTTGCATTTGATTAATCTGTAGTACGATGTTACAGGTCACTCATTGCTCAGTTAACTCTTCTGATAAACCATATGTTACAGGTCACTCACTGCTTAATTAACTCATTTGATATACCATCATTCAGAAGCTCCTCTTATGTCAAGTCAATATTTGACACTACATGATGCTAGATACAGTATCACAGAGCACGGAGACCTGTCAGTAGTACTTGATGTTTCATCTGAAAAGAACACGTGCATTTACCAGAAGTATGAATCAACATAACAGTCTCCGGGATATTATTGTCCTACATAAATTTCCAACGAGTTCTAGTACACAGCTAAGAGTACAGGCGTGCTGCTAAGTTTTACAGATCTGCATTCTACTTAACATTTGTCAAATTGTTCACCATACACACATGCCTATATCAAGCCTCAACTATGTGTCTCTGTGTTCAATACTTCAACTTATGCATGAATCAGCATGTATTATTTTTAAGAAATCTACTGCCCATTTTCTCTTCTAAATCATCTTGCGATATATACACTTCCCGGTCTGCGACTGAATGTCTGAATGTTCTTATCTGCATATCAGACTGCATCAGGAATTCAGTACACATGGTGTCTGAAGTTTATGCAAATAATTAAGCGCCATGCACTTTCTCAGCAGCTTCTCTAGTTAGGAATGGTGCTAATCAACCTTTGAGCGTGAGACATCTTGTTTCGAAATAGTCAGTTGACCTCATCAAACCGAGACGTCGCTGCGCTGCTACTTGCAGCTAGCACTTCTGTTACAATTCCACCGAACAAACCTTTCGGTGCTTTACGCTGCATTGCAACAAGTACACAAAGACAAATAAGAGGACTTTGCAAGCATAACCGCGGCGAAGTGGACTTCCAACAATTTGCATGAAACGGCTGACCATGGAATAGATGCACGGCACCATCCTGCGGCAGGCGGCAAATTGCCTGTCTATTCACACAGTAGGAAATAAAAGACAGGCAAAAGCCAAGAATGGTTAAAGATGTTCTTCTATTCACATTATCACATACCAGGGTAAACAATTAATGGACTGTCTGATTTCTGCATGAAGAACATATAGATACGACTTTAATTATGGCAAGTTGTTGTCTAAAGCCAGAGATAAAGCCTCATTACAAGCAAGTGCTTCCATTACTATAAATCAAACACTATTGCGCTTGCAGCAATAAACAAGCCATTACTATCCAGCCCCTTGACAGGGCACCCGTGAGTCCTCATCGGAGCACCTACTAGGTGTCGTCGCTGCCGACCGTCGTTGCCGCAGTCTGGTCCTACTCCACCTCCCGCAGTGAAGAAAGGAAAACCAGAATGAAGCAAACGGCTGATGCCCAGTTCGACGAAGAAACTTCAAATTTCAAATTTGCCTCGCTGTTTGATCGCAACAGATTGTCTAGAGGTCATTAGAAATTTGGAGTTTATGCATGCCCGTATAGTGCCATTTTAAATGAAATTCTTTTCAAGAAAAATCTTGTCGGCGAGGTTCTTTTCAAGCACGAAAGTCGAAATTGTAATAGAGAAGCCCATAGTTTAGATAAGGGTGTGTGTTCTTTTTCCCCTGGGAGATATATTTGGTTCGTCATCCGTCCACTGGAGTTCCTACATGTACCTATGAACATCTTTGTACATGAATAAATGTTCATGTTTTCTTCCTAAAAAACTAATTATGGCAAGTAAGTCTGCATGGCTACGAGCAATTGCACTGTCTCCAGCGACAGGAGCAGCGCTAGAATCGCGAGGAAAGGTCCAAATCCGAAAAGCTCATGTGTTATCTTGAACCTTGATCCTTATTACATTCCTACTAGGAATATGAATACTACTCCAGCAGCGAAGCAAGGCATATTCATCTCGATAACATTTCCTACAAAATAGTACACTCCATGCACCGGATAAGATCCCCACCCTCCGAGCATGTATAATGTCTGCATTATTAGGTTTTGATTCCTTGATCTCTCTAGACATAAAAAGGACGTAAACTTTACCGATATCGTAACTGCACTACCAGCCTCTGCACTAGTGGCGAATTCCCTTGGTACGTTTTCACAGTACGGGGACGCACTGGTGGTAACCTCGCTTAGTCTACACCAAAACGGTGTCTCGGCGAACGTATAAAACCCCGTGTCCCGGCATGGAGGGCGTATTCCTTTGGGTACCCTGTCAATGTGTGATGTAGCCCAGTTCTTTCTGCTGGGCGGCACCGCGGCAGGGCGGGAGGCAGGAGTTCTTGTACGGAAGGTGAATTAACTTTGCTCATGCAGTTGAAGCCCCAAGGCTGGAACAGCGCTCCGGTCACTGGTCAGAGAAATACCTCAGGCAACCAGCCCTGAGGTTCCTTTTCGCGGAATTGCAAAGGAAAGGATTAGGCGTGTCTCTCTCTCATTCTTGGGCAATAAATTCTGTTATTTCAAACGAAGACAGCAATAAATTATCTCTAATTTGCTAGTAGCTCATAACTCCAATATGAACTAAGCGTATAGCCCGCACATTTGCGCGGCTAGTATTGAAAATTCAAAAATTTGCATGTCGTTGTATCCTTACTTAAAAGTTATACTATTTTTTTATCATACATCATCCTGTTCATTATCGTAAATTATGTCTTATTGTTGATTAAAACAATTCAACTATGATCTACCTATAACAACAATTTGATTTGTTAAGCTTTAATAATATTATGCAGATAATTATTCTTATTTGTCGGTACCCTGCAACTGGGGTACCCACTCCTACTGTGCCAAGACTCGCGTAGTTATCCGTAACTACGCCCTAAGGAGCTGAGCAGCCGGACCCCTGGGGTCCGACTCCATCTCACCGGACCAACGGTCCCGGACCCGCTTCCCGCTCGGGGACGGGTCTGGTGTCACCACGTGTCCCAGAGGTGGAAATGCTCAGCACCTGTGGCCACGGACCCGGACCCCCGCAGGTGGGTCCAGGACCTCCACGAGCCATCCGGACTCCTGCAGATGGGTCCGAGACCTCCACGTGCCTATCCGGACTCCCGTGAGCTCTCGGCTCAGCTAGCTGCTCGGGAGGGGTTCGGAGCCGCCACGTGTCACGCAGACGCGGGCGCGGGCGCAAGCCTTCCGCTGGAAGCTCCCTCACCCACCCGCATTAAGTGCGAGTGGTCGAGGCAGGCTCTGCTGCCTCTAGGCACGGGGCAGCTTTTCTCAGTCCACACTGTGGATCGCCAGTTACCGAGGCGGCTCGTCAGTTACTAAGACAAGCATTAAAGACTCAGTGCCGTGCGCATGGGCGACGAGTCATGATGACCAGCTACTGACTGGAGCAACAGTGCACGCTGCTACAGTGGACTGAGTCAGTAGTTCGGCGCTTCATCATGACCTCGACGTGCGGCTGCAGAGGCTAGACTCTACTCTGACAGGACAGCTCAAGACCATCCCTGGTCAGAAGCTACGCACAGAAGCCGATGACAAGATCCCCGGATCTGAGGCATTGAAGGCCAAAATGTAGTTTATAATACATCGCCGGGTCCACATGTCGGGGCCCCGCTCAGTGTACGTGCTCCCATTGGATATATAAAAGGGAGAGCACGCCCTCCTTCTAGGGGGGAGATCTCAGACACACTCAGTCTGGCTCTCCGGACACACAAGCTCTAAAAACCTCTCTCACTCTCGTGGGAAGGCAATACAACACACAGTGGACGTAGGGTATTACGCTCCGGCGGCCCGAACCACTCTAAATCTTGCTGTGTTCATCGTGTTCTTGAGTGAGATCCATCTGGGACTAGCTAACCCCAGAGTACACACCCTCTGGGCTAGGGCGGGTGCCTTCCGCCACCCGGCCGTGGTTTGCAGCACCACGACATTTGGCGCGCCAGGTAGGGGGTTTAGCTGGTCGCAGTTCATCTCTTCTTCGTCCCCATGGTTCGTGTGGACGACGTAGAGATGACGGAGGGTGTGGCGTCCTCCACGCTACACGCCCCTCGCCTTCCTGCGCCAGGGGCAACCGTGCCCGTGGAGCAGCCACCGTCGGCGGCGGCGCGCGCTGCTCGCCGGCAAGAGTCAGGGCGCCCATCAAGGGCCCCCTCACAAGCTGCGAGCGGCGGAGAGACAAATCCTAGCTCGCAGCATACCTCACTCATGTGAGGAAGCCCGCTCCGGCGGAAAGCCGACTCCGGTCGCACCAAGCCCGCTCCGGCGGAAAGCCGACTCCGGTCGCATCCCCGACTCTACATCTCTGTAAATCCTACCCTTAGAGGCCCAGCAGGGAATAAAGCCTTTTCCTTTGTAACTAGGTAGTACTTCCATGTGCTCCAGTCCGGTGAGCCTCCCCCGTGGAGGGGTCCGGACCTCTGCGAACCAGGTCCAGGGAAGCGTATTCACCCTCTGGGGAGGTCCGGAGCCGTGTAGCCGCTTAGCCTGGTTCTGTACCCTAAGCCTGCATGCTCTACCTCCCTAGGGCGGGTACCGTAGTACCTAAGACTGGGGGCCCGGAGGTCCGGACAGCTCCGGCCTCATAAACCCGTGTTCTGGCTTACATCGCACATCTCATGTACATCTAGTTATAAAGGAAAAGTTTATTCTCAGTTCGCCTCTAAGGATGTTACATTCCAATTTCAATCTACGCTTTCTGTTTACGATAACCCCCACGTGGCTTCTTACTCTTGTGCGGTGATTGTGGTCCGAATTGAGTTGGCTAGTTAGTGACTTAGCTCGAGACCCCTCATGGAAGAGAGGGGTTCGGACCCCTGGGAACCTGCAGGTTCTGGGAAGCGCACTCATTCTCCGGGGAGGTCCGGAGCCGTGTAGCCGCTTAGCCTGGTTCCGTACCCTAAGCCTGCACGCACCACCTCCTGTGAATGAGTGCCGTAGTACCTAGGACTGGGAACCTGGAGGTCCGGACTTTCTCTTAACCTAAAGGCCGGCCCCTTGAGCTCCGTTCACTTAACCTAGCTGTCTATCTCAAAGGATTACAGCCAACAGGATTTGGGACCCGTGGGCATGCTACTAAGCATCTACCTTGAGTTATGTGCAGGTCCAAACGTGATGATGCAGTAGGTGACCCAAAGGATGGACGACGCAGGACAAGACCCTTGCGGCGCGCACCGCTGGGCGCCAGAAGCAGCCAAGTTGCTCACAGTAGTGGCCCCACCTGCGGGTTCGTTGCCTTTCCTGAGGCGGGCCCGGGGGCCTCTGTCGGTACCCTGCAACTGGGGTACCCACTATTACTGTGCCAAGACTCGCGTAGTTATCCGTAACTACGCCCTAAGGAGCTGAGCAGCCGGACCCCTGGGGTCCGACTCCATCTCACCGGACCAACGGTCCCGGACCCGCTTCCCGCTCGGGGACGGGTCCGGTGTCACCACGTGTCCCAGAGGTGGAAATGCTCAGCACCTGTGGCCGCGGACCCGGACCCCCGCAGGTGGGTCCAGGACCTCCACGAGCCATCCGGACTCCTGCAGATGGGTCCGAGACCTCCACGTGCCTATCCGGACTCCCGTGAGCTCTCGGCTCAGCTAGCTGCTCGGGAGGGGTTCGGAGCCGCCACGTGTCACGCAGACGCGGGCGCGGGCGCAAGCCTTCCGCTGGAAGCTCCCTCACCCACCCGCATTAAGTGCGAGTGGTCGAGGCAGGCTCTGCTGCCTCTAGGCACGGGGCAGCTTTTGTCAGTCCACACTGTGGATCGCCAGTTACCGAGGCGGCTCGTCAGTTACCAAGACAAGCATTAAAGACTCAGCGCCGTGCGCATGGGCGACGAGTCATGATGACCAGCTACTGACTGGAGCAACAGTGCACGCTGCTACAGTGGACTGAGTCAGTAGTTCGGCGCTTCATCATGACCTCGACGCGCGGCTGCAGAGGCTAGACTCTACTCTGACAGGACAGCTCAAGACCATCCCTGGTCAGAAGCTACGCACAGAAGCCGATGACAAGATCCCCGGATCTGAGGCATTGAAGGCCAAAATGTAGTTTATAATACATCGCCGGGTCCACATGTCGGGGCCCCGCTCAGTGTACGTGCTCCCATTGGACATATAAAAGGGAGAGCACGCCCTCCTTCTAGGGGGGAGATCTCAGACACACTCAGTCTGGCTCTCCGGACACACAAGCTCTAAAAACCTCTCTCACTCTCGTGGGAAGGCAATACAACACACAGTGGACGTAGGGTATTACGCTCCGGCGGCCCGAACCACTCTAAATCTTGCTGTGTTCATCGTGTTCTTGAGTGAGATCCATCTGGGACTAGCTAACCCCCGAGTACACACTCTCTGGGCTAGGGCGGGTGCCTTCCGCCACCCGGCCGTGGTTTGCAGCACCACGACATTATTTTTGTTTTATTTTGATTGATTGTTGTTAGCTTTAGTTTTTATTAATAGTATATATTTGTAACTAATACATATTTTCTCCGATTAATATGAGAATTTTTATGCCTTGAGAGCGAACGTGGAGGCTCCGTTTGTTGGCCAAATAATAAGATAATAGATGTTACGCGTGATGGTACAGGAGAACTGCTTCACGTGGAACCTTGCACCTGGGATGAATTCTTCAGCAGATGCGGGCGATAACTGAAGCTTGCTGAAGCTATAGGTCTGAAAGTGTAAATCCATCAATAGTGTTCACTGCTTTGACCAAACCTCGCTGAAATCCGTTGAAATATGTTTGATTAATTGACTTTCATGTTCACATTGTCTTTAAAGGCTGAGGTTTAGTTTGACAAGAGTTTTTTTTTTATGCTCCTGACTTTATTTTCTGGAAACTCATTCATATCAGTAGTCTTTAATGCCACCTAGATCAATTCGTCATATGTTTAATTCTTGGCTTTCTAATCAATCTAAAAAGATTAGGAATTTCATCTGGGTGGGGGTTGCTGTTGTTTGTTGGGCGATTTGGAGATGTCGCAATGATATTATTTTTAATAAAATCAAAGTTACCTCGATTTTGCAGGTCATCTTCAGGGGAACATATTGGTTTCGTTTCTGGGCTCAGCTACAGCATGAGGAACACGCCAAGGACGCTTTCTCCAGCGTGAGCAGACTTCTTGAGACAGTTGCTCTTGATTTAGTTAAAGGAGGGTGGAAGCATGTCTATCGCTTCCAATAGTTCTGTGTCTTTCTAGAGACTGGTATGCCCTTTTCAGTTTTTTGCAAACTTTGTTTCTTTGGCTGTGTATGCCTCGCATAGAGGCCGGATTGATTTCCTTTATCTAAAATATCAGTAGTCTGCTGCTGCAACTTCATCATGGTATCCATGTTTGCCAAGCATCTTCAACAAAAAGAATAATATCTGGCTTCTTCATTATTCCAATTTTTTTTATGAGTTGAACTGAAAGTACCATTATCCAACTATGCACAACCTCCAAACAGAGCAGCTAATATTTCTTTTCTTTTGTTATTGAATTCCTGCACATCATGCAATGTGTTCAATGTGAACATCCATGTGCTGATGGCATCTCTGAGTAGTTGTAGTGTCCTCAACCTTTCGATCAACATTGTAGAGTTCGCCACCATATCAACTTGTTGATTACAGAATTTTGTTAATCGGTTCATGTCACACTTAGTGGAGACAAGGGAGCTAAACCGGACAGGGCATCTAATGAATCTGTAGATTTGATCACCCGCGTCAGAAGATTCAGTATGAGTCGTTTACTTCTTCCTTATCTGACGACACACAGTGTCAATTGCGATGTAAAACCGTTAGAAATTGCAATAATATAATGTTCTTGGTCTCTGCCTCTGCCTCTGCCTCTCTGTGTCCTTCCTCCCTGCTTCCTATTCCACTAAGATGGTTCATTAGTCCAAATGTGAAATTAGTTTGCAATTAGTAGGTCCTAAGTAGCTAGGTGATCGACTGCTAATAAAGTAAGCTCTGGAGATCTTCTGGATCTTATTTTTAAGCAGAAGAGCTGACCTAGTCTGTCTGTCAAAGTACAGCAGAATGTCCCAATTCAGGGCTTCCTACTTGCCAACCATTTTCTGAAGTGTGCGATGCCATGCTATTCAAAAGAAAGTACTACGTTTCTATATTTTGTGCGCCACGCCATGGATATGGCGGCACTACCCATGCTTATAGTAGTTCAGAGAACAAGGAAATTAATGATTGGCTGGATGAACACAAACCAAGGATCACGTTGAACGATTCATCGATCTTAAGATCCGCGGAGAAGCGACACAGGAAACAATGTTCATGCATATGCTGGCGATGGCGCCTACACGATTAGCCTGTTAGAATGCATTGCATTGCATGACAGGATCTCGTATCAGATTTTGATGATCTCTGATCGAGTTCTAGGAGTTCTTGCAGAGAAACATATATCTTCTTGGGAGAAAATGGAAACGATAGAATAATAAGAGACAAATAAAAGAATGATTTCTTTGCCCTGAAAAGATTGGTGGCAATCATTCCTACAGTGGTGGTAGAAATGGGCCAGTACAATGTAAGCAGTCATTCTACCTTTCATTCACCTCTCCTTATATATATAGGGGAGAGGGACCCTCAGCGTGAGCTCTCACTACTACTACACCTTTTCACCTTTTCATTTTTCAACCCCCTCTCCATGCTTACACTGTCACTGTAGGGCATGCAAGAGTAGTGGTAAAAAGACGTTGCCCGCAGCAGCAGCTTGCCTACACCTTCGCCTAGCTCTCCTCTCATATCATCCATCTACTCAGAGAGAGACAGCAGGGAGTGAGTGTGTGATACGGATGACGATGTGCTCCGTCCTTTCTTCCTAGGAGAAGTTGCATCATCATCATCAGCCGCTTCCGTTGCTAGATATATAGCTATCTCTTGCAAAAATCTATCGTTGGTTCGTCTTGGCTTGTTGCGCCGGTCGCCATGCAGCAAGCTGCTGCCGACGCTGGTGGTAATAGTAATAGTAGTAGCAGCCCTAGTCGTCGTCGGCGTCAGGATGAGCGGGAGAGCTCGGCGGGCGGGTGCTGCTTGGTGCGTGGCCCCATCATCGTCGGCGCGGGTCCGTCCGGCCTCGCCGTGGCGGCGACGCTGCGCCGGCACGCGGTGCCCTTCACGGTGCTGGAGCGCTCCGACGGCATCGCCGACCTGTGGACGAACCGCACCTACGACCGCCTCCGCCTGCACCTCCCAAAGGCCTTCTGCGAGCTCCCGCACGTCGGCTTCCCGGCCGACTTCCCCGCGTACCCGACCAAGCACGACTTCCTCCGCTACCTCCGCTCCTACGCCGCGCGCTTCGCCGTGTCGCCGCTGTTCGGGCGCACGGTGACGCGCGCGCGCTTCAACGCCGCCGCGTCGCTCTGGCGGGTGACGGCGGTCGTCTCGGCGGCGGACGGCGGCCGGGCGACCGAGGAGTACGCGTCGCCGTGGCTGGTGGTGGCCAGCGGCGAGAACGCGGAGGTGGTGGAGCCCAGGGTGAAGGGGAGGGAGAGGTTCGCCGGGGAGGTGCTGCACTCGAGCGCGTACAGGAGCGGCGAGAGGTTCAAGGGCAGGAGGGTGCTGGTCGTCGGCTGCGGCAACTCCGGGATGGAGATGTGCTTGGATCTCTGCGAGCATGGTGCAATGCCCTTCATGTCCGTCAGGAGCGGGGTGAGCTAGCTAGCCCTTTTCCTAGTAGCTAGTATGTATCTTATTCGGCAGTAATATACATAGTACATGCATGTCGGAATGTACGAAGCAGGTGCACGTCCTCCCAAGGGAGATGTTTGGGACGTCGACGTTCGGCGTCGCCATGAAACTGCTCAAGTGGCTGCCCATCAAGCTGGTGGATAGGTTCCTGCTCCTGCTGGCGAAGATGGTCCTGGGGGACACGGAGACGCACGGGCTGCGGCGACCCAAGCTGGGCCCGCTGGAGATCAAGAACATCACCGGCAAGAGCCCTGTTCTGGACGTGGGAGCATGGTCGCTCATCAAATCTGGAAACATCAAGGTAAGATGGAGTGGCTGCTGGGATGCACGCATGTCCCCTTCCTTTTCCTTTCGTATGTCATGCCAACGCTAGCTTTCGCTTTTATTTGGGGTCTCTTCTCTACAACATTCCATCGTTCCCCTTTGTTGGTGCTCAAATTTTACAGTTTTATCTCTTCAAGGTTTTTTTTCAACCCTTTTGCCCCTTGGGCCTGCCTCGGCCTGGTGCATCAGGCGCCTGTACTTGGGGGGTCGTCGCAGATACGTAGCTGTCATCTTGCTCACAGTTGCTGAGGCGTATGTATCGTGCATGAAAACAAAATAACTGCCAGCTGAACCAAAAACAGCATCTTCATGGACCAGTCCCCAATGCGCTGCATCATCATTCCATTCATCTAGCAACTTTGTGCAATGGTCTCACTTATAAGTAATACTAACTTGCTATTGTCTTGCAATTAGCTTATGATGGATGATAGCAGCGTTCGTGCGTGTCTTGTAGTAGTAGTAGTAGTGCGCGCATTCCATTTGACCTGAAACTAACCAATCTGTCCATATATACATCTGTCTGCATGTGCACTTCTGATCTGACGCCTTGTGTGCTACCCCTGCAACCAACGGGATGCAGATCGTGGCAGAGGTGGAGTCATTCACTGGCGGCAGCGGGGTGCGGTTCGTGGACGGCAGCGAGATGGCCTTGGACGCCGTCATCTTCGCCACCGGCTACAGAAGCAACGTCCCATCCTGGCTTAAGGTGTGCTTACTGCTCATTAACAAATGCAAACGACACCACCCCGGGCGCTAACTGGCTGTTGCTGATCGATACGTACGTGTGCGTGGCGCAACAGGACGGCGACCTGTTCACGGAGGACGGCAAGCCAAGGGCAGCTCATCGTCAGGAGCCGAGCAGCAACTGGAGGGGTCCCAACGGGCTGTACTGCGTGGGATTCTCCGGCCGGGGCCTGCTCGGCGCTGGCGCCGACGCGCTGAGGGCCGCCGCCGACATCGCCGGGAGGTGGCAGGCGGCCGGAGGAGCCAGCAGCAAGACCTCCTCCTCCTCGGTGTAGTACTAGTCCGTCATCCACAGGCCGCGCATGCATATGGTGCTAGTGTTGCGCCGGCTGCCTTGTTAGCTTAGCTTGTACATCCGATCCTGGCGACGACGATCGAGCAATGCAAGCTGCCGCTGCGGCCGGCTATGTGTATTGTAGCAGAGCAGGAGGGAGACTGGTGATGACTGGGCGAGGAGCAGCAGGCAGGCAGGTGCCCGGCCTCTGGTGGTGCTAGCTGCCGCCGCGTGCTGAAACAGCAGCAGCAGGCAGGCTGCGCGCTCTCCGATCCTGTAGTAGTCCTGGTGCTGCCCAGATATTACCACAGGTGGTGGGGAGGACGGAGGAGGAGGAAGAGGCCGCCGGCGGGTGACCGGCCGGCGGCCTGCAGCCCGTGCGTGGTGTAGCGTGTGCAGCAGGGGGCCGGGGACCGTGACAAAAATTTTGCATAGGACGCCGTTTGTCTCATGTACCCGTGCATGCACATAGGGATGAAATAGTGCAGGCGTCTTTTTTTGTCCAGGGATGCAGTGCAGGCCGTCGTGGTGTCGTCTGCATTACGTCCCTCCCTAAATTCCAACACCGCTCTCTGCTAGTTCGATTCGTTTGCCCCCACTCCATTGTTCCTCTCTCACACTGGTCCAGTGTGCTGCGATGTCATTTCTTCCAGAAATACCACTTCTTCACAAAGGCCAAGGCGTTTGCACAAACACATCATCTTGCCATTACTTATTGAACCAGGGCCAATGTCTAGGAATCGGATTTAATAACTCTCCAAATTATGCATTACCATTATATGGAGAAACCCTAGATAGTAAAGTGTTACATTACTACACTAGGTACTTCTAAACGTTAAGTCACTGCATTTCGTAAAAAATTCTACTACTATCTACTGATGTTTTTTTTTTTAAAAAAAAAGAGTGAAAGCACATGCTGGCCCACGTATAAGAGGCTGATGACTAGTATCGATAACCAGTTTCAGATCAAGGCGAGACTGAAGACGATGCAGCATTATATTGTTTCGCCACATGTGTGTTGACCAAGGAAAAAAATATCGACCGGTAAATCCGGTTTACCGGAAAATTTACCGTTACCGGTAGTGTCCGAGAAATGGATTTCGGTGATATTTCGCATTTACCGTTTTCAAATTTGAAAATTTCAAAAAAAATTATATAAAATAGGGTAAAAATCTGATAAAAAACTAGACATTTTTATGAGCATTTTGGACTAATATTTTTTGTTGAAATGTAACCTCATATGTTGTGTAAAAAAAAAAGAAAATGAGCTTTTACTGTTGAACCACTCACCTTATCCATTCGCACGCCCCGAGCAGCCGTCCACCCTCCCCATTTCTCCTCCTCCAGTCCTCCCACACCCGAGCTGCTCCCTCCTTGGCTCCCGGCGATTTCCGACCGGATCCCACCGGTTTCCGCGCTCGTGGAGGCGGTTTCCGACCGGCAAGAAGAGGTTTCCGGGCGGGCGCGGGCGCCGGTGCCGCTGCCGGCCGCTCCCGTCATTTCCCGAGCGGAAATCGGGATGTTTCGGCCGGATTTCGTCGCCGGTCGCGCGTAGCTTCCGCTTGCTCCGGGTTTTGCGGTTTTCGGAAGTTCCGGCCGGTAAATCTTTGATTCCGACCGGTTTTTCTCCCTACCGACCGGATCCGGCTGCTGTGGGTAAGGTTTTTTTTTGTTTGAATTTTTTTATGGTAGCAAGTAGTGTAATATAAGTATTAGTAGAAGTATACAATGTTTTTATGGATTAGAAAACGAGAATGTGCATGTATTTGTTATTCATGTTTTGTTATGTATGTGTATGAGTACAAATGTGAAAATTAATATGCATGTGTTATGACAAATTGAGAATGTGCATGTTTTTTTGGTATGTGAATATGCATGTGCATGTGTATGAATGTTGCACCGTTGCAGGTAAATGGTTGACCCTGTTTGGGAGCATGGAGAAAAAAGGGGATCGGGTTTCAAGTGCAAGTATTGTGGCACATCAAAGAGCGGTGGAGGGGCAACACGGTTCAAGGACCACTTGGCACATAGAGGTCATGATGTTATTGATTGCCCTTCGGTTCCCCCCGCGGTGAAGAACTTTTTCATTAGTGAGTTGGACAAGATAAAGGCGAAGAAGTATGAAAGACAGCAAGATAGACGTAGGAGAGATGCTGCAGCTCGAAGTACTCAATATGTTGACTTTGAAGGTGAGGAAGAAGAAGAAGAAGAGCAGGATGATGAGTTGCAGCAAGCTTTGAGACATTCACGGGAAGAGTATGAGTTTAGGCAAAGGGCTGGTCCAAGGTATGAGAGGGGTGGTGGTTCTGGATCAGGCCAGGCACGGGATCCAGGTGGTGGCTCTAGACCAATTGGGAGGATGTTTTCTAGGAGTCGGTCACATATCCCCGAGCGGGCAAGGGACTATAACCTTGCTACTGCTTCCGGACCGAGGCAGCAGAGGATTGATACGGGGCCTTGGACGTCTAAGGGGAGGACTGCGAGAGAGTTGCTGGGTAGGGCGTGGTCAAAGGCTTGCCACTCCGTTGGTATTCCTGGACGGAAGGTAGATGACCCTTACTTTAGGGCGGCCATCATAGAGACACAGAAACAAGGTAAATAATCATTTATTATTGCATGCCAATTTGTATTGTACATCCCGGATCATATGTGATTATTGCATGCAGGTACTGGGGTCACGATCCCAACTGGGAGGGACATTGATGGAAAATATCTTTCAGAGAACGTGGAGGAGATAAAGAAGGAGATCAACAAGTGGAAGCAAGAGTTCCCTGAGTATGGTGCCACTATCATATGTGATTCATGGACCGGTATTTCTCGCAATAGCGTAATCAACTTCTTGGTATATTGCAATGGAATGATGTACTTCTGGAAGTCTATTGATGTAACTGGAAAAATACAAGATCATCATCTCATACTTAAGGTAATCATTTGTATTTTTCTAATGGATCATGACATTTGTAAGAATTTGTAGTTTTCTAATGGATTTTAACAACTTGCAGGAGATAACAATTGTTCTGAACGATATAGGGCCAGAAGATGTGATTCAGATAGTCACTGATAATGGCAGCAACTTTAAGAAGGCTTGCAAGCTGTTGGCAGAGGAGTACCCTCACATTGTGTGGCAGCCATGCCTTGCCCACACGATCAACCTCATTCTTAAAGATATTGGAAAGTGGGATGATCACAAGGCCATGATTCAGAGTGCCCAATATATTTGTCAATGGTTATACAATTCTAATAGTGTGCACTCCATGTTTAAGAGTGCCACTGGTGGGGAGCTAGTTAAATGGAATGCAACAAGATTTGGCACTAACTATATGTTGATGATTGGGCCAGAGAGAATATTGGTGACACCCACCTAGGGAAAAGAAAGACCAAAATTCCTCCAAATCAGTCTAAACGAAAAAAACAAAGAAAGGGTGACGTTGAGGAGGAAAGCATTGGCACTGACGATACCACACCAGAGCCTAGTGATGATGGACATGGTGGTAGTGGTGGTGATGATGATGACGACGACGACGATGACGATGATGGTGATGGCAATGAGGGTGGTGATGACAATGACGATGATGATGGGGATGATCGTGGTGGTGCTTCTACTAGTGGTGCTCCAACTGGTGCTATGAGATTTACGGGAGAGACTGCCTTCACCCATGCCACACAAGATCAAGATCATGGAGCACCTAGCTCTCAACGTCGCACAAGAAGCAATACTCGTCCATTAGGCCCGTACGACGGTGAGGATGATGGTAGCTCTACCTCTGTCAGTTCCACCTACAGCTACCCGTCGGCACCCTCCTTTGTGTGGCCACCACAACCACATCCGATGGCTGTCCCTCCGCGTCCTCTATATGGATATCCCCATATGTACTATCAAGGATATCTCCCATATGGAAATCCTCACATGTACTATCAGGAATATCCCCCAGAGCAAGATCCCTCCGAATGAGTACCTAAGTATGTAGGTAACACATCTTATTTTCTCACTTGCATTCATTTCTTTTACATCTTCTCACCCATTTTATTTATTCCTTTTTATAGGATTCGACGTTACAATGGGAGTCATCAACAATTTCCGGTCGGTCGTAAGGTTTTCCTATGGGAAAACACCGAAATAAAAATTTTAGAGTATATTATGTGTTAACTATTTGAGACTTGTATTATTTGAACCTATATTTTATTTGAACCTATAAATTGTGTTAACAAGTTGAACCTATATTTTATTGCATTTGGATTGTGGTTTGTATTGATATACATATGTTTTACGTCAATTCTATTAATATTTGCTTTGTAAGAAAATATTACACTTCTCTTAACACAATTTGTTGTTTTCTACCGTGGTCAACATTTTTCGGTAATTATGCAGCCTATTCCACCGAAATTACAACGGAAACCGGTCGAAAAATACGAAATTCGGTGGTTTCAAATTTGAATTGGTTTACCGACCGGTAAATCCGGTAAACCGCCGGTTTTCGGTAATTTTCCGTTACCGGTGCGGTCCGGTAAATGACTTACCGCCGGTAAGTTTTTCCTTGGTGTTGACAGAGTTTTGTGAACCCAGGCGTACTACACACACACACTGACCTGACCATGGCACTATACAGGTTCATATACACATGTACACTGTAGACTACTCAGGTCGACCTGTTCCGGTAGACTGTATGAGTAACTGCTAACGGACAGGGCAGCCTACTGTACCATGATACGTCACCTTGTCAAACATGTACGCCGAGCAGCACCATCTCCTGAATTTTCCCGGAGACCCGGACCCTCTCTTCTGCAAATCTAGAGTCATTTTTAAATCGCTTCGCACATGGCACATCCCTTATATTTGTGGCATTTTTAACTGGACATAGCTAGAGAGCTGATGGATACAAGCAACTGGTCTCTGCGTGTCGTCGTCTGATCTGAGCTGAGGTATAGCTGCTGCACTCTTTTGTTCCATGCATCTACGAAGTCGACGTATGACACTTTTCATCGGCAGGCCAGCCACATGCACATACACACGCGGTCGATCAGAGATCGAGCTGAAGGTGTGGCTAGCTAGCAAACAACGCTCCAATTCCAATTCCATGGATCGATAGATCCGCCTCGCTGAGTGGTGCTTGCTTGTCTCCTTGCTCTCCTCGGAGGTTTTTTCGGCTGCCACACCTGACAAGCCCCCTTTAATTTGTCCTCTTCTTCCTCCTCTCCATCGTCTACTCTTCTCTTTGATCGATCAGGCACCAGCAGCCCAGCACCATCAGGGGCCTCACCTGCTGCAGCACCATCAGGGGTGTGACATAACCGCCAAATTAAAACTCTAATTAAGCGTAATGACCGTCATTTGAACACATCGGGCACATTAGCTTAACGGCTTAATTTGGCGATCCTTTCTCAACCCACGCCCCGATCGAAACAACACCGGTAGTCCCACGCGAAGGTGGGCGCAGATGGTACAAGCATGACATATTACTTGAAAATATAAACTCAATAAAAACGAAACGATAATTTTTACAAACCGAGTTCAAATATATGCAATTAATTTACAAAACTTTACAATAGATGGTCTGAAGTTCGAAATCAAAAGATGCTACATCTATTCTAACTATCACCAGTTCTGATCCTTCTCGACCGGTCGGACTGGTTCACCCAACCGGTCGGCACCATACTGCCGCCTCCACCGGTCAGACCGGTCCCACGGGCCGGTCAGACCGGTCTGCGCAAAACAGAGAGGCTGAACACTCTGCCCTCGAGTGTACAACCCAACAATCCCCTAACCTAAGGGTCTCGCTCCACCACCTCCCACCCCTTTGCATTCCGGCGGATGAACTTGACACAGCAGGGGCAGAAGTCGACGTCCGGATGGCCTGAAATAATTGTGGCAACAAACCCTGAGTATACTAATACTCAGCAAGGCTTACCCGACCAGTGGGTATAACTTAGCCCACATACCTAGACATGCACGGCATTTGTCTGGTAGTTATTTTTGTAGAAAGAGCGACTAAAGTAATTCCTTACTTTCATTATTTTAGCTTCAGGTTCTATATAAATTAACTCTCATTTAATATTTGCATAGACTCACTATAGCAATCATGGTGAGGCAAGCAAAATTAATTCAATGGTCCCAATATTTTATATGCTATACATAATTCACATTCTAACATTTTGCTATGATGCAGCAAAGAGATTAAGGCCCTCATGACCGCGAGACACGGCGAATCGATCCGATTTAACCTTGCAAGGTGGACCTAACCAACACGGCACGCATTTGCCCCGTCGGACTATATATGCCAACCATTCCCCTCCCTGCCTCGAACTACAAAACCGCCCCACCTGCATATAGTCAGACGAGCCCTACGAGAGACCACCAAAAGTAAACATATACATCCCGATTCTCCGCGGACACTCGACTCGCCCTAAGGGGTGGGTAGAAGTTCTGTACTTTCGAAACAAGGCAGTATTCGGCTTACCGGTTTCGACTACCTCCTACTCCCGGCATGCGGTTAGTACAATTCAATCCCCGATCAGCACTGCCGACAACGACCGGTCCTTAATCGACTCAGACGGGGCTAAGTCACCCAGGAACCCTGTCCTGCGGCCATACCTATACATCATCCCCGCCCGGTCTCACATCTCCATATCCATTTCAATACTCAAGTACTGTAACATAAGTAGACATAACCTATGTCTCGCGAGTAACTGGAAATTACTCGACTTCTATATATTCTATCTCTCGCGAGTGACAAGAAGTCACTCGACTTCTACCGCGAACTATTAAGCATAGCATTACTATCGTCCTATCATACTAGTATAAACTCAAGGAAACCTAGAGATCATGCAACTAGGGTTTCAACCAATATCTATACGTAATGCACAAGTAATATATATATATATATATATAGATGTCATAATTTAAATTAATAGGTTGTGCTCCGGGGCTTGCCTTGCGTATGCTGCTCAGCACTAGGGTGAGTTGGGCCTTGGGCCGACTCCCCGCGAATCTCCTCCTGCGGGGCTTGCCCCCGCGGCTCCTGTGGCTCCGCAACCACCTCGTATACGACCTCCTCCGCCGCGGCTGCTACACGTATGCATATGACATGAGAATGTATGCAATTACGATATGCAACAACAATCTTTGAAATGCCTAAATAGAAACACTACAAATTTACCCTAAATTTACCCAATTCTACATCCAACAGTTCTAATAAAACCCGGAATATCCGGATTCATATCCGGAGTATCTGGACTCCGAAGTCCGGAGTTTCCGGGCCTATACCCGGAGTTTCCCCCGGAGGGTCCCAAACCCGGAGTATCCGGGCTTATACCCGGAGTTTCGCCCGGAGTGTTCAAAAACCCGGAGTATCCGGGCTTATACCCGGAGTCTCCGGGCTTGATAGCATTTTCGCCCCAAAAACTGAAATCTTGATTTTTGGCAAACCCACCCCACCAAATTTGAAACCCTCTTGAATCCTAGTTGAAGGATGCATATAGAGACGATTGATCAAAGGAAATCACCTAGAACATCCTAAAACAACCAAATCAACGAGCCCTAGCTTCTAGTACCTTGAGCTAGTTCCTCTTGCAAGAAAACTCGAAAACGATGTCGCCCCAAGGTGGAATACTTGTAGAAGATGATCCCCCACGCCGAGTGAAGCTCTCTTGGCCTTGGAATCAAGTTGAAATGAAAGATTTCAGAATCTAGAGCTTAGGGGAGAGGGAGAGCTCGTGAGGGAGGTGAGGGAGAGAGAGGTAACGGGAGAGAGTGAGAGTAAGGAAGAGAGGGAGAGTGATATTTTCTATTTAAATGATTGTGGGGTTCAGATGACCAAATTATGGAAAAAGAAAATCCACGCCCGGAGTATCCAGCCCAATGGCCGGAGTATCCGGGTGTTACAAGGGGGCTCACCCTGCTGCAAAATCACGTAAACACACACACTTGCTCGATATCGATAAGGATAGTTTTAGCTAGATTAATTCTCTCAGTTCGGCTTATCTGCTTTTGGATTATTTTGACTTATTCCAATATATTCTCTCTCGCAAAACACTACTGAATCAGCCATAAGTAGCCCCTTTTGGATTAATTAGCATTGTTAGATTCGTCTCGCGATTTACAACCCATCTATACAAAAAGTTTTGTAAATAGACTTCATTTAGTACTTCAAATTAGTAAGATTCCAACGCAAAATTTTTACATGTAAAGAACTAAACACTGCTACAATGGCCATTTGCATTCTGCATTTGAGAGTTGAGACGAGGCCAGGGTTAACCTTACCGGTGGGAACCGGTCCGGTTTGACCGGTTACCGGTCAAACCGGTCCGGACCGGTTCCGGTTTCGGCCGGTACCCAACCGGCCAAAATTCAAAATTTAAATTTAAATTTAAAAAATGAAAAATTCCCAAAAAATTTCTAAAAATACTTCAAGTTGCGATGAATCTAATGGTATCAAATTTTCTCAAAAATTCGTTCATTTAGTATAATTTGTGGGGATTTAAAGTTAAATCAAAAAAGAAAAAGAAAAAATGGGCCGGCCCATTAATGCCCACCAGTCAAACCGGTCAAACCGGCCGGTAAACCGGTCAAACCGGGCGGTAAACCGGTCAAACCGGCCGGTAAACCGGTTGCACGGGAGTTTTTGAATTTGGATTCGAATTCAAACCGGTAAAACCGGCCGGTAAACCGATCAAACCGACCGGTAAACCGGTGGAAACCGGTTGCACGAGAGCTTTTGAATTTATTTGAATTTGAATTTGAATTCAACCGGTTCCAACCGGTAACCGGTCAAACCGGTCCGGTAAACCGGAACCGGAGCCCGGCGGTTACCGGTTACCGGTCGGGAAATAAAACCCTGGACGAGGCTGCGTGCATTAGTGTGCAGTATCTGCACTGTATCAGGGGTATCAGAGACAAAAAGAGGTCGGTTTAACGATTGCGGAGCTAGCCGGGTGGGTCCACATGCTCTCCAGCGCAGCTCAAAGCAGGAAGGCTCAGGACTACGCTACATGACGAAGCTCGCGTCACTACTATTCCACAGCTACGACTGGCCTCTCCGGCAGTGCAGTCCTGCGCGCGCTACATTCTGTAGCTGCAAAGCTAGGGCCCATCGTTCTTGTGCGTACTCTCTAGACTTTCAAGAGAGCTAGTGTTTTTTTTTTACTTTACTAGTCTATTAACCCGTGCTCCCGCACGTGCTAGTTAGAGATATCTAATAATCATCTATTTCACACTCTATTTAACTAATTAAATATTTTAATCTAGTACTGCAAAGATACATATTTATCATTATGTAATTATAATAAATGTGATAGGTTTAGCTACTAATATTTTTTTCTCACTTCACATTACACCTCCATATATGCTTGAACACTTTGTTTGAGCTATGTGAACAATATAAAAATTGGTATTCTTATCTCTTCTCTTATACATAAATATATGGTGACAAACATATTATGGTTAGTATGTTTATATAAATAATAACATAAATAATATATAGTACTTTATAATTTTGTATTGATGTGCTTTAATATTTTATTATAATAATATAATTTTGATTCAGATTTGGAGTTTATTTTAACTTTTTATTATGTTATCATTGGATAATATATCTAAAAATTTAGGAGGTTATTTGATATTATTTTATAATGGCATATGTGGTAATTTACATGAAGATTAGGGGGTTACTTTAGATTAGTTTTTTATAATGGCAGAGGTGTGTAATTTAGATACATGTTTAGGGGGTTACTTTAATCTATATTTTATAATGGCAAATGTGAGTAATTTATTAAAAAAGATAACAAATCCAATGGCTATTATGATTAGAGTTGTCGAATTGATGGCCGAATGTTTCTGATTTTTGTGAGAGTTTGTAAGATTTTGCCACCTAAGATTCTAGGTGGCTTTACCTGGAGGCTTTAAAAGGAGCCTACAATTAGTAATAGTAAGATTATACTATGGTCTTGTTTAGATACATAAAGTTTTGGGTGTAAAGTATTGTAGTACTTTCGTTTGTATTTGGTAATTATTGTCTCGTCATGGATTAATTAGACTCAAAAGATTCGTTTTGCAAATTATAGTTAAACTGTATAATTAGTTATTTTATTTAACTATATTTAATACTTCATGCATGCGTAGAAAGATTCGATATGACAGGAAATTTTGTAAAGTTTTGGAATTTTGAACGCAACTAAACAAGGCCTTGATGGTTATCAGTTCTGAATATAACTCCAGCTCCTGCGAACTTGCTGTTGGTCCACCAAATGGCTTGGACTTGGGGCACCGCTCTCAGATCCGGCTGCTGGCTGAGTCGCTGTAGCCCTGTGTGTGTCAGGGGCAGCAGAGAAGTTGAGAGATTTTTTTTTGGCAGAAAAAAATGATGAGAGAAGTTGAGAGTTGTGGAGGACTACTGAAGCTAAGGTTCACGTGAACGATAGCATGCATCGGAGCTAGGTTACTCAGAGCATGCATACGGCGCAGTGTACAGGCCATTGACGGAGCTAGATCACTGAGGCCACTGCATACGGAGTGCAGGCCAGTGACGCGTGAGATGACCTCAGGACGGAATGTGAGCATGTGCCTACATGGATCTTTCTTGGAACACATGAACAATCCCTTTTGCATGCAATGGCCCAGCTCACAGCTTTGCTTTAAGCTTATGGAGATGTAGTAGGTCAGTGTTTGGTTGACCGTGATTTTTTGACCACTAATTAGAGATAATAAATGAAGTCTAATTATAAAACAACCTCTACAACCATGATACTGTAGCAGTTGCTGTAGCTAATGGAGTCTTTGACCATACGATTAGAGGATGATTAGAGGAAGGTACTGTAACATTACTGTTGCAAATCATAGATTAATTATGCTCATTAGATTCAGCTTGCAAAGTTACGTTTATTTGTAAAAAGATTTTACAAATAAACTTCGTTTATTATTCTATGCATACATTCGTCTTTTTTAAAAAAGAAAAAATCTACTTAACCCCCTGAACTATCAGTGGTAGTCTACTTCACCCCCAACTTTAAAACCGTCTAATTTACCCCGCAAACTATACAAAACCGGTCAAATAACCCCCTCCCGCTGTTGCTACAGTAACACGATTTTATTTTTTTATTTTTTATTTATTTCCACTAAATCTTTGAAAAATCATAGTAAATTACAGAAAAATCATAAAATGAAAAATCTAATTTTGTTGGACTCTACATGAGTAGATCTACACAGTGAGCATATAATATAGTATAGTTTTGTACAAAATTTTTTATGTAGCTTTAGATATATATTTTTCTATAATTAATTGGAATAATTCATATGTGCAGCTTCTATGGTCCAATTGGGGTGAAATTTTTATGGTAAGAAAATTATTGTATGCTTGAATTGTAATAAAAATTTCATACTCATTGGACAATGTATAATCTAGTTATAGATTTATTTAGTTTTATGCTCGTTAAATCTATGCTCCAAATCTATTAAATCTATGCTCCAAATCTATTAAATCTATAACTAATTTATAATTGATCCAATGAGTATGAAATTTTTACTACAATTCAAGCATACAATAATTTTTATATCCATACATTCGTTTTTTGAAAAAAAAAAATCGAGAGGGCAATCCATGAGACACATGCAGAGAGAGAAAGAGAGAGATGCTGGCCGGGCCACTGAGTGAGGCGTCTGCGTCGGTCCCCAGCTGCGATGAGAGCTGAGCTAGCTAGGTTGGCCAGTCGAAACCGACGGATGATCCTGATCCAGCAGAATCTTTAATGTGCATGGCGCCAAGCACCGATGGATGGATTCGATGCAGCTGACGATCCATCCATCGATCGCCGTCACCGCGCCGCTGCCCGTTTGCATGCATGCGATGCGTGGTGGATGGCCCCAAATTTGGCCACGCCGCGGGTGGCTACAAATGTCCAGGCCACCCGGCCCGCCGGCCGCGCAGAGCCGCCTCGCAGCGCACGCCACCTTCCGGCCGCCCTCCGATCGTCGCCGCCTCCTTCCCAGTCTCCCAGGCCCCTGCGCCGTGCCCGACGACGACACCATGTGCACGTACGCGCGCCCGGCGGGCGAGGAGGAGGAGGCACACGTACACGCACGGCGCCAGCCGGTACGTGTGTGTGCATGCCTAGCCTAGGACAGCGCGCGAGGTGCGTGCATTGCATGCTGTGCCCATGCATGCGACGTTGCTCCCCATGGCATTGGCAGCAGGCATGCATGCGGAGGAGATGCCCCCACCCGACGAGGCCGCCGCGCCGGCCGGGCCGCCGCTCAGAGCTCCGACGCATAATGGCCTCATCATCAGGGTGGCCGGCCCCCGCGCGCGCGCCCCTGCTCACATCACATGAGCGCCCGAGTACGGATCGATGCGCGCGTTACGTTCGTGCAGTGATGCGCTAGGGGCTTCGTGTGCGTGCACGTACGTATACAGGCTTCTTACGTAAATAAGTTCTACGATTTGCACGCTGTCGTGCGCGGAATACGTACGTGAATACGTCTATGATGCTGATGCACGTACGTACGGCGAAAAGATTCTACGCGCAAATTGACCGCCCGGAGTTATTAGTTCCTCGGCACAAGCTAGCTACTCTGGATCCAAAGATAGGCGGCCGAAAGGTGTGCAAATTGGTGTTTTTTAGGTACAAATAAAATAAGATTTCATTTAGAGAACCAAGTAATATAAAATTTCAAACTCAGAAGTGTTGGAGGTACTTCATCAACCACCAATTTGCACTCCCTCTAGTCGGCGGTTCAAGTATAGCAGCAGTAGTATAGTACGGGTGACAGATCGGCGCTCCAAGACTCGATGTAGTAGCAGTAGTAAGTTGTGTTCCATGCAACTGGCCTGGCGTCCTGCGTGCAGTGGTGCGGCGGCCCACGGGCGTACTCCCTCCCGCAGCTCCGCGGACCTGTCCGCGCCTCTGCGCGTGTGCCCCGCCGTCTCTCGCGTCGCCACTGCTGATCGTGTCAGACGGCCGCCAAAACCAATCTGCTGCGACAGAGGTCCAACCGACAGCCAAACGGCGAGGATTCTGAATATTACGGGCTCGTTTGGCAGCTTGTTTCCCCGCCGGGTTCCCGGCCATTTCCCCGTGGAGGCAGGCCGCATGGAAAGTTTTCACGGGCCACTCAACCGGCGCGTTTGGAAGCCTGCCTAACGAGGATCTCCAGCCCGATCGAGCCGGTTTTCCACGTGGAAATAAGCCCGACCTCCGGACACCGGGCATCGTTCCCCGCATCGACTCGACTCCTCCGCTCCCCATCACCACCGCTGCACTCACCTCCTCCTCCGCCGTCGCACGCCGCCTTGGTCGCGCTCTCCTCCTCCTTCCCCGTCGCCACTGCGCGTACGTGCTCTCCTCCGCCCCCTCCCACCCACCGCGGTGGCGCTCTCCTTCTCCGCCGCCACCGCTGGTCGCCTCGCTGTACTCGTCTCCATCGCCACCACATCAGGTGAGTCGATCCGATCTACGCGCCACATCTGCTCCGTGCCCCCGCTAGTATCTCCTCGTACCTTTTCTTGTAGATCGCGGGGAAGA
The DNA here is from genome assembly GCF_016808335.1 of Panicum virgatum. Taxonomy (NCBI): domain Eukaryota; kingdom Viridiplantae; phylum Streptophyta; class Magnoliopsida; order Poales; family Poaceae; genus Panicum; species Panicum virgatum. Next base: position 66,700,109 of record NC_053144.1, on the reverse strand, counting down.
AGAGCTACAGCCACGAATAGACGACAATCTGAGGCAGTTGGTCGTAGGAGTGTGAGGATCTTATCTTATCACTTCAGCGGCATGTCGTCAAGATCTACTAGGTGGGCTTGTTGTTCCTGCAGTTCTTTAATGAAATACTAATCTACATTGATATTTATTGGAAATAAAATAGCTAGTTTCAGAGCAAGTGTAGCACGCTTCTGCATATTTGATCTGATGCATGCTAGGATGTGATGTGATCCATGTGTAGCAAGTTGGACTAATCTTGTTCAAGACTGAATATGCACTTTCTGTAACCATGAAACTGAGCCATGTAAACTTGTCTGATCATGTCTGACTGAAAAAGCAAGTAGAGTTAGTATAGATACCATCGAATGGATGAAGTTTTGTTTTGGTCTTGCACCTGAATTTCTAATACTTTTGTAATCATGTAAACTAAGCGAAATGTCAATTTTTGTGTTACTTGCAGAGTGCTCAGTGGAAGCAATGAATGGTATAAAACTGAAGCAATCAGGTCTGCATTTCTTATTCTGTGAAGCCTAGAGACAGTAATTGAGGAAGACATTATACTTGTTTGGTCTAAGAAAAAAATGTGTTTGATGCTAGATTAATCACAAGGGTTGGGGGGGGGGGTTGTGGTGAAAACTAATCAGAAAAACATAAAACCACTGGTTGCCAATTGCCATAAATACTCGAGTCAAAAATATTGTAGTGTTGAAATTTTGTTCCCCACAAATAACTATACCCAATAGTGGTGAATTAATGTAGCACTATTAGCCTATCCATTTGTGGCACCTTTTGTTGTCAAAAAACATTTGATTTTGTTAGAAATTATTGTGTCAATTCTTCTTCTCACTATTTTATTATAACAGTGGTAAGTAAATCATCACAATTGATATGTGAAAAGTGACACCTTTATCATCACAATTTATTAAACTAATGATCGAAGCAGATCTCTTTGATGCCAATTTTCTTGCATTGATATTGGAGTGCTACTTGGTGGTGTCCACTGTCCACATAGATCTGAATTGTAATTCCACATATTATGTGTTTGATGGAGGCTGCAAAGCACCAGAATGTATGCGTGCAATAAGGTCACCCATTTGTTGATCAAGTTCTCTCCACTCTGTGTTTGACGCAAGGAAATAAGCTCATCACTCAAGAAACTAAGCTCATCGCGTTGGGCTTGCTGCTCTTGTTGCAATTGTGCATTTGTTTCGACCACTGTGGAGACTTGGCCTTCCAAAACTTGTGCACGTTGCTCAGCAGCCCCGGCACATTGCTCAGCAGCATCTGCACGTGCTCGAGCTGCAGCTTCGCGTTATTCTGAAGCCTCAATTAGCACTAGCTGCTAGTATTATTTTTTTCTAGTAGCATCAAACATGTGGTTGTCATGCAAAAGGTATTGAACATATGAGGTCTAAATTATATGTTGAATCTAAGCTGTACTGTAGGAGACTAGGAGTATTTTTCGAATTTCTTAAAGTGAATTGTAACAACTGATGACCTTTTAAGTTTGATTTTAAGTAGAATCATATTGTGTGTGTGGTATGAAAAATGCAGATATCTTTTAACATCTAAATTTTTGAATCCGAGTTAACATGTCGCTATTTTTTGTGTTACTTGCAGTGTGTTTGGTGGGAACCAATGCATGATCTCAGAGAAGTGAAGTTTTACATATTTGTGATGAATCAACATGGCAGTTGACGGTTAATGGCGCTACAAGTCCTTTTGATTCTTTGCAGTTGTGTTATTTATATGCATGCAAGTACCTGATATGGTTGGATGATACAAATCTGTTAAATGCATTATGCCTTGATAGCCGTTTATCTTTGTTTTTTTAATTTATGGGTGTACGGCAAACCACATGTTCTACATTCTGTAACCGTGGTAGACGTTGCCAGAGAAGATACGCAAGTTACCTAATTTTTTCATTTTTTCCAATTTATTTGATCATTTTCTTTGTATCTAGGTATTTCTACCATTTGTCTTCCAAATGGTTACCGGGAATGAATCCCAAGCAGGGATTTCTCCCCATGGAATTGAGGGGGTTCTCACCTGCCACGAAAATCCCCCTCGGGGGTTCCTATCCCTGGGTTTTATGCCTCTTGCTGCCAAACTAGGCCTACAGTGGATCGTTTCAACACCGTTTCAATATTCCGTTAAAAAAACACCGTTTCAATATTAGAACATATTATTCTTATTTTTTCTTTCTATGTCAGAGAGAAAGAAGGCCAGAAAAGTACATGTATTTTCTTTATACACTTAACTAGGCGTACAGCCCGCGCAAATGCGCGGCTAGTATTGAAAATTCAAAAATTTGTATATCGTTGTATTCTTACTTAAAGATTATTGTTGATTAAAATAATTCAACTATGATCTAACTATAATAACAATTTGATTTGTTGAACTTTAATAATATTATGCAGATAATTATTCTTATTTTCATTTTATTTTGATTGATTATTGTTAGCTTTAGTTTTTATTAATTAATAGTATATATTTGTAACTGATACATAGCTAAATAGTATTTTATATTTAATTTTTCATAATGGCATTGGTGGGTGATTTTTAATTACGCACAGGGGTATTTTAGGCTAATTTTTATCGTAATGGCAGTGGTGGGTAATTTTTTTTTCTATTTTTCTCCGATTAACGTGGAAATTTTAGGCCTTGAGAGCGAACGTGGAGGCTCCGTTTGTTGGCCAAATAATAAGATAATAGATGCTTTGTAGCGTATTTTTTATAATTCTTAACACCAGGAAACTAGATTTTATCTTCACTCCACACCCATTTTTTTTTCCATTTTCTATGGTCCCGCATCGTTCACAGGCACCCATACAAAATGGACCCTAAATTAGGTACCTTTGCGAATTGCCATGCCTAGCGTACCCTCCAAATCCAACTTTTTCATGCCTAAGCAGTTGCGAAAATGCCCAGCTCGTGCCCATCACTCCCGCCTACCCAATTCAAACTTAGATAAAATTCCTTGTTATACCTCTTTTTTTTCGAACAATATCGGGGGATCCCCACCTACTATTAACTTAATCGGTTTAGGTTACAAAAATACTCCCGGCATTCTAGGAGGGAGGTACATGAGAGGGTTTAGAAGAAGTAACGGGGGAGTTACATGGGAGAAGCAGAGGCACAGTGATTGAGCCACGCTTTCCATTGTTGGACAGATGGTGAGACTTTCCTGTATCTACTCATCCAAGCATCCATATCTCTGTCGACACGAGTGAGCACATCAAGTGGGCCTGAGTCGTTTTGGTCGAAAACCACGGCGTTCCTGCATTTCCATAGATGCCAAAGGATCAGGAGGACGATATCAAGGCGGACGGCATCGGGAAGGGGGACGTTGACACCAATGTCCCATGGACGTCGCACGATAGCATCCGGCACCGAGATGCCAAGGCGAGCCCAAACCCCACGCGCCCTGTGGCATCTGGAGAAGATATGAGCGTCCGTCTCCAGCACACCCGGACAGTGAGCGCACCAAGATTCATCCAAGGAACGTATATTCCTGTGGTGGAGGTAAGAGCGAGTGTTAAGGCGCCCCCGGCTCAGTAGCCAGGCAAAAAACTTGATTTTTGTGGGGAGTCTGGTTGTCCAGAGCAGCGTCACGTCAGAAGGAAGAGCCTCCCCGTGCATGGAACGGTAGGCGCCGCGTGAGCTGAAGGGCTCCTGATTAGACGAGTGAAGGAAGCGTGAGTCAGGGTAACCAGCAAGTTGGACTTGTTCCAGGCAGCTCAGGAGGATGGTTGCCTCGCTGCTAGCAGCGTTCGTCAGCCTGGGCCGCAGGTGCGTTTGGAAGCCGGTGTCCAAAGTACCACGGACAGTGAGATCATGGAGTAGGACGTGCGAGTACAAGGCGGGGAATGCCTCTTGAAGCGGGGCATTAAAGAGCCATCGATCGTGCCAGAAGGATGTGTCCGCGCCATCGCCGACGCGCACCCGTGTTAGGTGCTGATAGCGTTGCACTTCACTCGAGATAAGCTTCCCAAGGTAGGAGTCACTAGACAATCCCCGGCCAAGATCCGAATGAGAGATGAACCATTATTTCCAGGGAAGCGGTTCAGGATCGTGAAGCTTGTGGACGAATTTAAGAAGAAGGCAGTGGTTCATTTCCTCAAGGCTTTTCACACCAAGGCCGCCTAGCTCTCTGGGCTGGCACACATCCTCCCACGCTACCAGGCAGCTAGAGCCATGGCAATGTTCTTCACCGGTCCAGAGAAAGGCGCGTCGCTTGGCGTCCAAAAGCTCCCTGACGTTCCTTGGCAGCAGAATGGAGGACATGTAGTAAATCGGCAAGTTGCCGAGCACTGAGTTCACCAGAACAATACGGCCGCCAGTGCTCAGGTGACGTGCCTTCCAACAAGCAAGGTACCGGTCAAAGGAGTCCAGGAGGGGCTGGTAGTCGGCAAACCTGAGTTTGTGGGGGGGGGCAGAGGGAGTCCAAGGTAGGTTTGCAGGAAGGAGGAGACGGAGCAACCCAGGGTCTCAGCCATCTCTGATGCGACGGCATCGTCGACGTTCATTTGGACGAAAGTGGATTTGTGAAAGTTGATTGTCAAGCCAGTGGCAGCGGAGAAATCATCGAGAATGCATTTAAGGGTCACCATAGACGCGACATCGCCTTTCGAAAGAATCAGAGTGTCGTCGGCGTACTGGAGGACAGGGCACGGTAGGGTCGGATCAATTGGGTGTTGGAGATCGCCACGGGCAGCAGCACGGCGGATGAGATGCTGCAGAACATCCGCAACAATGATAAAGAGGTACGGGGATAGAGGATCGCCCTGACGGAGCCCGCGCCGACAGTTGATCCAGCGCCCAGGAACCCCGTTCAGCATGACAGCGGTTTTGCCAGTGGTTAGGACCTGGGAAACCCAGCTTCTCCAGCGATCATCGAAACCCCGGGCACCCAAAATCAGATCAAGGCTCTCCCACTCAACGGAATCGAAGGCTTTCTTGAAATCGAGTTTGAGCACAGCAGTTCTGGTTCTGCGCTTGTGGCAACAGCTCAAAAGGTCAGCGGCATACACAAAATTTTCCGCAATACTCCTCCCATGAATGAACCCAGTTTGGTCGGCGTCAATGATAAGGGGAATCATCGGTTTGAGCCGGTTGACCATCACTTTGGTGAAGAGCTTCTTGGGACAGTTCTGAAGAGAGATGGGACGGAAAGCGTCCCCAGTGCGCGCACCGGTCTTTTTAGGGAGTAATACAAGTAAGGCACGATTGAGCGCGTCGAGGTCAAGGCGCATACTGTGAAAGTCATCGAATAGTAGGAGAATGTCCTCTCGGAGCAGTGACCAGAAATGTTTGTAAATGGAGGGGCCGAAGCCATCCGGACCAGGGCTCGCGTGCATGTCCATTGCGAAGAGGGCGGTGGTGATCTCGCTTGCAGAAAAGGGGGCAGAGAGGTCACAGGAGGCAAGATCAAGGGAGGGGTAAAGATCAGCAAGAGCGAAGTTCCAGGAGGTGCCCCTAGAATGTCCCAGCAAATCCAAGTAGAAGTTGTGAAGGATAGTGTGCTTGGCGCTATGCGTTGTGGCCACAATCCCGTCCCCCTCTAGGACAGCGATGTTGTTGCGCTGGCATCTGCCGGACGCCGCGGCGTGGAAGAAGCGCGAGTTCTCATCCCACTCCACGGCAACATGAGTGTGGAAGCACTGGCGCCAGCGCGCAAGTTTCTCCGCGTGAATGTCATGCAGGCCTTGAGTCGCCAAGCAGCGTAGGTTTTGCTCGTTGGGGTGTAGCATGCGGTGTTCCTCAAGGAGATCAATGGCGTTGATCAGGATACACGTGTTGTGCGCCCGTTGATCAATCGGGACGAGGTGCTTTGCCCAGGAACGGCAGGCTCCACGACAGTGCTTAAGTTTTTGCATGAAAGCCTTGCTTCTGCCTCCGTTCGCGGGTGTCATCAGCACACCCCGGATCATCGAGCTGAAGTTGTGATTCAGGAGCCAGGAGTTCTCAAAGCGGAAGCAAGTGCTACGTGGGATTTTTGTGCTGGTAGTGAGGAAGAGTGGAACATGATCAGAGCAAAAGCGAGTCAAGGTGGAGAGGAGAGTGTTGGGAAAGATATCATCCCATTCCATGTTGACAAAGCATCTGTCCAACCGCACGAGAGTGGGCTCCTCATGCTTATTACTCCAGGTGTAAGCTATGTCCGACAGCGGGATCTCGATGAGACAAAGCGAGTTGCTGAGGTCGTTGAAACCATTTGCTTCCGCAGCGTTGAAGTGGTCATTGTTCTTGTCCACCGGAGTGCGAGTGAGGTTGAAGTCGCCCATAACGATCCATGGTCCACGAATGTTAGCGGCAACGGCAGCAAGTTCAGAGAAGAAGCTCTGCTTATCTTCGTGGCGGGCAGGGGCATAAATGTTGGTAAAAGTGAATTCGGTCGTGTCTTGGGCAAGGCGGAAGCAGGTGGTGAGCATGTACTGTTCGCTAGCCGAGGTGGTCATTGTGCAGAGGTTGTCATCCCAGGCGGTCAGAATTCTGCCGGACGCCCCAATGGAGTCACACGTAACACAGTTGCTAAGCCGGCTAGGGAGGAAGGAGGTCGGCCGGAGTGCCGACAGAGACTGGAGCTTGGTTTCCTGGAGCGCAGCGATGACCGACCGTGCCGAGATAAGCTCCGCCAGTACATCGTCGTGATGGGCAGCCTGTCCAAGTCCGCGAACATTCCACGAGCAAAAGGAGAGATTCCTATTCATGGAACACAGAACGCACCAAGTAAAGGATGTGCAGGCAGGGCGCACAGCGGCACCGCGAAACCGAGCAGGGAACACAACATGAGCAGGGAACACAACAAGAAGCACGAAACATGACAGGGTTCACAGCGCAAACATGAGGCAAACAAGTTACATCGGCCTCCATCAAGCCGTGACCCCAACCACACAGAACGAATCACCGAGCGCTCACGACCTAGCGCCGGGAGGCCGAGCAAAGCATCAGGCCAAGGACTCACACGCTCAACCACAAGAGGAGGAGCAGCCCAGGCATGGAGAACAGGATCATGCCGGGCGGCGGTGCGCCCCGTAGCAGGGCAGGCATAACACGGGTTATTGTCATCGCCGGACATCAGGCCACCTCGACCACCTCCTCGTCGGCGTCAGAGAGAACGGGGAGGCCGCAGGCCTGGCCGAGGCAACGCAGCTTGGCGGAGGAGATCCTGTGTGGTGGGGGACGCTCGAGCATCCCTGATTGCACGAGCGCCTCCCGCATGCGTGCCGAGGCACGAGTGAGATCCAGCTGAGCAGCCTTGACGCGCGTCGCCTTGGAAGTGGCGTCGGCGTAGTACGGGTCCTCCTTGGCGGCGAGGCGGAGACTGTGACGGCGCGTCCGGGTGGCGGAGTCCTGAGCTTGCTTGCGCTGAGCACGGCGGTAGTGGACACTGACCTCGTGTTCTTCCTCCGCCAACAGGTCTCCCAGGGAAGGAACAGCAGACGGCGACCCACGGGTCACGCCTTCCTCAGCCGGGCGCGCTCGAGTCGGCCTCGGCGAAGGCAGCACCGGCAGCGGAAGATCGCGGATCACAACCTGCGGTACAACAGCAAGCGACAGGGCGCGCACCAAAGCACAGGCAGCGCCCGAAACAAAGGACCATAAGGGGACAGAGGGGTACAGGGGACACCCGAGGGCGCGGCAAGTCGCGTGGGCCAGCCCAGCTGGCGACCCGGAGCCACGAAACTGACGCGGCCTATCCTTTTGGGAGGAGCGCAGGCCGGGGGCGGCCCAGGCGGGGAACGCCCAGACGTGTTCCCGCCCGGCGAGGCGCTGTGCGCGCCGTCGTCGTCCCCCCAGTCGGAGAAGTCCGCCTCAGCAAGGAGAGGCGCACCGTCTGGGTGCGCCCAGAAGCGCACAACACGCACCTTGGCGATCCCAGCAAGGGAGCCGCCCAGGTTGCGCACCACCATGGAGGGCTTCATCTCACGCTCGTCGTCGAGGAGTACCAGCACGCGAACAACAGAGTAGTCAGCGATGTCCGCCCCGGTGGCCACTTCAGTCGAGCGGTCGGCCACCACCTTCAGGCACTCCTTGTCGATGCAGCAGACGTGCCCATAGGCCTGGAACACACGCGTGATGCGCTCCCTGGTCCAGTGCTGGGGGGGGGGGATAATTTGCTGCCGCGAGCACTGCGAGACGGCGGTAGCGGCAGACGAAGTGGAAATCCGCCTCCTCGTGGTGCACCAGGCGGAGTAGATGGGCCCGCAGCGCAGAGTCTCCTCCCGGAAGAAGGGTGGTAGAAGATCACCATCATGGCCCCGTGGGCGGAGGGAGCCAGCCTGACGGGAGGATCGCCGCCACGCTGCTCCAGAGCGTAGTGGATGAAGAACCCTGGGTCAGGACGCTCAGGCTCGATGAAGGCGTAGGCATGGCGGCGACATGGCTCCATGTCCACTGGGCGCATGTGGACCTCAACAAAGTCATCTCGGATGGTGAAGTTATCGCCAGCGGATGGAGCAGTAGGAGCGACGGGGAAAGGGGTGGCGGCACGCCAAGCACGGGGGCGGTGGAGGTGAATGGAGGTGGGGGCAGAAGAAAAGGCGACACCGGCAAAGCGGGTGGTTGGAACGTGGCGTCATTCCCCGGGATCACCATCGACGCGGGGGGGTGTGAGAGGGTGATGTGGTGGAGGAGAAGGCGCCCAGGCTCTGCGCCCGGTCATCGATCGTCGGCGATCGCCCGAGCGCCGAACGCCCAGGCAGGAGTACATCGGGACGTGGTTGCGCTCGGGGGTGGGGCGGCGAGTCGGAGCCGTCGCTGTCCGGAAGCGCCGCCCTTTGAGCGACCCACGCCCAGAGCGTGGCCGGGCCGGCCATCGAGCACGCCGCGCTGCGGTGGCCGTAGCGGAGGCACTGGCGACACCGAACGGGGTCGCGGCATCTGTCGACTTGGTGGTCCATGGCTAGACACCGGAAGAACTAGTTGTGGAAGGTGGGTAGGGACTTGGCACGACGAAGACGGTTGCCATTGGCAGTTTTTATAGGCGCAGGAGCGGAGGAAAGCAGAGCCAGGAGGTATGGCCGCGCCGTTCCAGGATGGGACTCCCGAGAGGAGTACCCGGCGAGCGGCATGGCGGCAGTAGCCTCGGTGTGACCTCCGTTCGGCGCGCGGGAAGGCGGACATCCGCCTGGCACGCGAGGTGACTGCCCACCCCTGGAGATTGAGGGCGGAGCAGTGCCGCAGACAGTTCGCGGAGAGGGAGAGTCAAGCGCAATTGAGTTCACCCCGATTTCCAGGAGATACGGAGCAGTGCCGCAGACAGTTCGCGGAGAGGGAGAGTCAGGCGCATCAATGGCAGCGAGCGACTTCTCTGACAAGGGGGTGGCAGTGGAGTGAATGCCCGGGAGAGCCCCGGCCACCTTAGTGGGCTCGAGTTGTGGGCTGCGTGCGGCCAGCCCAAACGTAGCGGAGGCCACCCCGGCCACCCCCGCGCGCCCCCCAGATTTTGAATCTGATTCATGACGTCACACCTGGCCTGCTCAGTGCGAGCAGCTCCGACGGCCATGGCGGAGGCAAGCGAGGGGAAGAGGAGAAGGGAGAGCCATCCCACTACGCAGCGCCCGCACGAGATGATGTAGGCAGCCATATTCCTATTCCCAGCGCGAGCAGAGAACAGATTTGGAGCGAGACAGAGCACATGAAACCGGATTCCGGGCCGGGAGAAGCAGAAGTTCAGGTCGTTAGCAACCTGAAGCCTGGAGAGGGAGTTGAGCCCGGGCTCCGGACGGATCCAGAAGGTGCCCTCAGGGTTACCATCGCGAGTAACAGTAGGAACCGCCAGTTGGTGAAAGTGGAGCAGGGCGAAATCAGAGAAGCACACACCTGGCAGAGAGGAACCGAGTCGGCGACGTCTCCCGTCCACGCGAAGGGGAGCACCCCCCGGGGGGCGCAGGCCGGGGGACGCCGAGGAGCCCAGGTCGGGCGCAACACGTGGTTGGGGAGCACCGGCCGCATGGCGGTTGGTGCCTCCCGGGCGCCGAGGGGGCCATCGCGGACGGCTGGGCAGTGGGATGGTGGCTCCGAGGGGGGTGAAGCGGGGGGGGGGGGGAATGGAGATGGGGAGCGGGAGGAGAGGGGGGCGAGAGGAGCTCAGGCGGGGGAAAAAGGCGGAGGAGTGCCGTGGTCGCCGGCGTCCAGGGGGGTCGCCGGCGTTGCCCGCAAGAGTGCCAGGGGCGCTCCCAGGGAGGCACATCCTATTCTCTTATACCTCTTTTTTCATGAATAATGCGATAAAAATTGATGCTAAAAGCTAAAAATGGCCCCGTCGGCGAGGGGTTGGACGAGCTGGCAATGATTTGTCGATCAAAATAGTTGGGACGAGAGGAGGCGTGGGGAATGTGAAAAGAGAATAGGTGTGAGAGAACTTTGCGTGAAAGGCCAAAATTCACTTAAAGTGGTAGGTAGAAGGGGCATGCGTGGGGTGGGTGGGGATGGAGAGGGGGGAGGTTTACTCAATCAAAAACTACGAGCGGGTAGGCCGTAGGGGCGGGATTCAAAAAGAAATTTGCGTGTGAAAAATATTGAGAGAAAGCGAGCGCGGGAGAAATTGGCGCCTAAAGCTAAAAATATCTTTTCATATATTTGGAGGGTAGCAATAATTGTAGATCAAAACAATGGGTGGTGATTGGCATGCAAGTTTTGGAAAGGAAATGGCACTGGAGAAATAAAAAGAGAGAGAAAAGGAATAGGTGACTTTTACCAGGTTTGAGGTGGGGGTAATGATCATCTACGGAAACGAAGGAAGACAGGTTTGCACGCTGAATCTTCGAAAAGAGAGTTGGTGTAGGAGAAATTGTGAGAAGCGAAAATGGCTTTCATCCTTGGGTGCCAAGGGCACGCGGGATAAAATATTGCTCGATAAAAAATGACAAGCGGGTTGTGGCGGGGAAACGGCTAGCGGGCTGGCTTAGAAAACCCCAAGCGAGAGAGAATAGGTGTAGAAGAAATTTGAGCGAAAAGGCAAAAACTAATTTTGGCAGTTGGGGCGCGGGCTAATGATTAGTTTATTAAAACAATGGGCGGGCGAGGTAGCACCCGGAATCTTGAAATACATTGAAGCGTTGTGGGATGAAAGTTGACGCTAAATGCTAAAAATGATCGTCATCAGTTTGGGTGCATGAGTTGTCAATCAAAACAGTAGGGGTGAGGGGAGGCGTGTGGAACATGAAAAGAGAATAGGCGCAGGAGAAATTTGCATGAAAAATTCACTTAAATCAGTAGGTATTTGGGCGCTTGCGAAGTGGGTGGGACGGTGGGGAGGTGGTGGTGGCGCGGGGGGGGGGGGGTTACTCGATCAAAAAACTACAGGAGGGTGGCATGTGGGGCGGGATTCAAAAAGAAAATTGCGCGGGAAAAATATTGAGAGAGAGTGTGTGTAGGCGCAGGAGAAATTAGCGCCAAAAATCTAAAAAAAAATCTTTTTATAGTTTTGGAGGGTGGCAATAATCGTACATCAAACAGTGGGTGGTGGTTGGCGCCCAGGCTTTGGAAAGGAAATGGCACGAGAAAAATTAAAGAAATAAATAAAAATAATAGGTGTGCAAGAAATCTACACGCAAAGTCCAAAATGATTTTTAGCGGGTTTGTTGTGGGGATAGTGATCATCAATGAAATCCAAAGGATGACAGGTTGGCATGCTGAATCCTCAAAACAAATAGTGTGGGAAAACTACAAAAGAAAAATGAGAGTTGGTGTGGGAGAAATTGTGAGAAGCGAAAATGGCTTTCGCCGTTGGCGTTGGGTGCCAAGGGCGCGCGCGGTAAACGATTGCTCAATTAGAAACGACAAGCGGGCTGCGTGGGGAAACGGAAAGCGGGCTGGCAGAAGGAAACGGCAAGAGAAAGAGAATAAGCGCAGAAGAAATTTGAGTAGAAAGGCCAAATTAATTTTGGTGGTTCCAGCGCGGGCTAATGATTAGTTTATTAAAAACAATGGGCGCGCAAGTTGGCACGCGGGTTGATGCAGTGAAAAATAGAAAACAAATAACAGATGCGTGAAAAAACCACAAAAACATCCCCCAAAAAACCCCCAAAAATGAAACGGTGTGTGCAATCCCGAAGCAAATACCAGAAAAAATACCTCAAAAAAAGATTTGTTAAATCTGGTCGGAGATTGACCGCTCTCAAACGGCCCAGCCCAGTAAACCATTTTCACGCCCGGGCAGCCGCGAAAACGTGGAGCGCGCGCTCCATCCCTCCCGCGCGCCCGCCGCCCAGCGGTTTCAAACTCGAGGCCAAAAAATTTCCAGTGCTCCTCGCGTTTAAAGCCCTCTGCCCCCGCACTGAACAGGAGACATTTTCGCGACCCCACAGCAAGCCCTCTCGGCCGGCCTCACCCTCGCTGCGCACCACCGAGTTCGACCGCTCGCTCCAGGCTAGGGTTTCCGGCGGCGATGGCGGGCAAGGGAGGTAAGGGTCTCCTGGCGGCGAAGACGACGGCGGCCAAGAGCACCGACAAAGACAAGGACAAGGACAAGAAGAAGGCTCCCGTCTCCCGCTCCTCCCGCGCCGGGCTCCAGGTGCTGTTCCCCTCCCCCAACCCCCGCCCGCGGCTAGCTTCCTTCTTCGCGTTGTCGTTTTGGGTTCAGATCTGTGGTTTCTTCCTTCGAATTTCAGCTGCACAGCTGCGAATTTGGCCAGGGTATACTAAAATTTGCTTGGTGTGTGCAGTTCCCGGTGGGCCGCATCCACCGCCAGCTCAAGTCCCGCGCCTCCGCGCACGGCCGCGTCGGCGCCACCGCCGCCGTGTACTCCGCCGCCATCCTGGAGTACCTCACCGCCGAGGTCCTGGAGCTGGCCGGCAACGCCAGCAAGGACCTCAAGGTGAAGCGCATCACCCCCCGCCACCTCCAGCTCGCCATCCGCGGGGACGAGGAGCTCGACACCCTGATCAAGGGCACCATCGCCGGCGGGGGCGTCATCCCGCACATCCACAAGTCGCTCATCAACAAGACCGCCAAGGAGTGAGGGGGGCCGGTCGACCGCCCGCCCGCCCGCGTGTGGATCTGTGTTCTTGCCGGTCCCTGAGCCTGACGATGCAGTCCATGCGGTTTACCGTCAGTTATCGTGTCGTGGTAATTTAAGTGCCTCTGTGGTCAGAGTGGTGGTAAACTAATACTGTTTGCCGGTGCGTTTAATTAAGTAATGTTTGGGACAGGTTCTCTGCTTCCTGCTTGTTGAACTCTCTTCAATCTGTATGCCTAAGTACCTGAAGTTATAAACCAGTTATATGGTTAAGTATAAGCTATTCAGTCTTATCTTGTGTATGGCCTGTTACTGGTGTCTCTGATAATGTGCAAACTTGAGCACATGCTACTTTTCTAGTAGAGTAGAAAGAATGGGGGAAAAGTGATTTACTTGTGTGGCTTACACAAAGGATGCACGATCCCTTTGCGGACTCCAGACTTGAGAGCATCCACTTGGAAATTTTTGTTGTGGCGGTAACAAACAACTCAGGTAGCATAGCACAGGACAAGCATGCAGATCTCAAGTGCTCCCAACCTGGCAATCTGCCATGGACTGCCCGCGGTGTGTGAATTCGTTGCAAGGCTAGCCCAGCACTGTTGAGGGCGCTACGGCCTCCTTAGCAGCCCAACAACGTTGGCAACGGGCCCAAAGAAACATCGGTTTTGCCGAATTCGAGAGTCTCGGCCCAAGCCCACTGTCTTTCCATGTGCCTGTGAGCCTGTCTGTGGGCTGGACCATCATCAGTTCCTGTGGTGTTGGTGTATGGCACGATGCCTAACGAAATAGAACACGAAAAAAAAAACTCCACTCTATCTCTTGAAGGCTTGGCTACGCACGCATTCCTCGTCGCAGATCGGGGCCTGTTTCAGTGTTTCTATGCACGATTCATCAGTCGCATCGGCACCTCTCGAGGGGAAAGCCGAAAGATTGAAGAGGCCTCCTACAATGGAGGGAGGGGTGGCGACAGCTTCTTGTGCGCCGATTCTTCCAAAAACAGTGCCCGCGTTTTGTGTTTGGACCCGAGCGTGGGGGAATTTCTCATCAGTGCTGCCCTGCTCCACCAGCACTCGCACTCCCCCAACTCTCGATGCCCCAGCGCCTCTAGGGGACAAGGGCCACCATACAAAAACGTCCCTCTCCCAGACGACACAAACGCTCTGCGCTTGCTCTCCGAAAACAGTTGCGGGAAATCGATCGGTTCCTCCTAGTCCTAGGTGCTCGAGCTGTCGGCCACTTCAGGATCGTCGGGTTACCAGATCAAGCTCCAGCTTCGCTCCGTCTTCAACAGAAACACAACACGTTCTCGGATCCTTCCTTACGGTATAGCAAGAAGCTGTCGAAACGCAGGCGCCATTTCGGCGCACCTCGACGAGCAAAGACGTCGCCGTCGCCCAGAAAACCAGGCGATCCGCGGCCTAATAGCAAGAGCAGGCTGATGGGAGGTTACGCCTAACCGCTCGCCCGCCGGGCATGAAACCCCGGGGCCGGGGGACCATGCGTCCGCGTGCACGCAAGCAGGGCACGCACCTACATGCCCACCTGCCCCCCGGGGGCGCCCGACCAGGGAGCGCTTCCTATCCTTCCTCGCCGCGGGGTGGTGGTGGGGTGTCCGCCGGGACAAGGCGAGCATGCCCTGCGCCGCGGCACGAGGGCCCGGCGACGGTTGCGCGCGGCGGTAGGGCCCCGGGTGGCGATGACGCGGACGGCAGCCACGCCTCGCGGCAGGGCCATGATTCCGCCCCCCCGATCAAATGATCACGAGCGGCCACGGCTGCGGCTGCTGCTTGCTCGGGCACTCGAGTTCCTCGCCCGGGGTGCCGGGCCGGCCGGGGCCCCGCGCGCGTGGCGCGCATCGCTCTGCCGTTGTTGTTGCCACGACGGCGTCTCCCGGCTGCGGTTCCTGCCTGCCGGCCGATCGAATCGGCAGTGGTGATGATGGCGCGACCCGGGTTCCGTTTCGAGGAGCAGGGCGACCAAGGGGAGCAAGCAGGGAAAGACCATGAGTGGGTGGGAGTGACGACCCGATCGAGCGCATGGGAATCATGGAGGACCGGCTCCGTTACCGCCCATGGGGCCGGCGGAAACAAAGAAAAAGGAGTTGGTTCGCTTGCCACCCTTTTCCGCGCGGGCGTACGCTGTACGTGAGCTCCGGCACGCACAAACCGTGAGCGGACGTTGCTGCCATGGACGCCGCGCCGCGCCTGGCCTGGCCTGGCCTGCTCCCCCTTTTCCCTTGGTTTTTGTGGCGGCCTCCTTGTCATGCCGTGACGATCATTGCACATGCCCGTGCAATTTGGCTGCGACCACTCCGTCTCACTCCGTGCTGTGCCAACCAGATCGACCTGCTCATGATCAAGAGTTCAAGGTAGCACTGAATGCGCGATGTGGCCGCGTAACCCCGACCGTGGCCTTGCTTGATCGGCGTATAAAGGCCGGTATGACCCGTTGTTATCGTCTTGGCAACGAAAAGGTGTGCTCGGCCTACTCGGATGTGGTCCTTCACAGGCAAGATTTGCAGCCGTGTCGTGTGTGTGTCTCTGCAAAGCTGTAGCCTGTAGCGTTCAGCTGTACTAATGGCACCGGCGCATTTGACTACTTCGAGTACGTTTTTTTTTTTATTTTCTTGTTTGAAAGAGACATTGGACGGCTACTTCTACTTGATCAACAGTTCAACGCGAAGAAAAACGCAAGCACGGAATTTATTTTATATGGCTGCCGTCGCTCTCTCGCTATGATTGGGCTACTGAAATTGCAAATGCTCTTTAGTTTTTTGTTAAAAAAAATGCAATTGCTCAGCAGGTGCAGACTGCGGAGTAGAGACTGGCCACGAATCGGTCAGCCAGCCATGTCTCCGCCATACCACCGGGCTAAACTCCGACGAGCGCGCAGGGACAAATTCCCCGATCAGGAGCAGGGCTGCTGCATCGACGCGGGCACCGGTAGGGCCGGCGCGCAGGCTTCGTGGGGGGGTGGATGCCGATCACCTGACGACGGATCACAGATGGATGGCGGCGCAGAGAGAGAGAGAGGGTCAGAGAGAGGATACAACCGTGGCAATCTGCCACGCCGGGAGAGGAGATAGGTTTATCCCGGCGTCGGTCGTCAGGCCAGGCATGGACGAGGAGAAGGGGACGCTGCATTCTCACCTCTTGTGCTGCGCCTGCGCCACCAGCTAGCCCTCCCTCCCGATCGTCTTTCTCGCCGTTCGATGCCGGGAATATCAGGGGAATGTTCCGGCCGACGTGCTGAAACCGCCGCGGGCCGACGTGCTGAAGCACGCGGCGACTGACGACGGACCAGCGCGTGCGCAGCGACCGACGGGACGGCTCTCGGTGGCGTTGTCTGTGAGGAATGTTGAGTCTTTCTTCTGTTTGTGATGAGTGAATTGTCAATCGTGCGGTGTGATTGTGTACTTGGTCTTTAGTGCTGTGGCCGATGGACCGTGCGGTGGACAGCGGTGAAAGGCAACCGGGACCGGAGCTCGGACCGGGCGGCAGCTGTGGCGTCCACTCCTGGATCGAGGGCGCAAGCGCCGACGGAAGACGGGTTTCTTGGTTTGCACCACAAAACTAAGTTGGCGGACGGCGGTTGAAGACGCCAAGTCGTGGAGGCACGGGCGTCGGTCTCGGGACTGCCGGAGGAACGGGCGTCGACGGTGTCGAGGACCTCGCTGCGGGCGAGGTGGTGACGGGCGTCGGGCGGCGTCTAGGGCCGTCAGAAGGCCGAGGTGGGAACGGCGTCCAGGGCCGCGGCGTGGAGGCGGGAATCTTCCTGCGCGTGGAGTTTTGACGGTTTTCTCAAAACCGGCCACATACCCGGGTTTCGCGGACCCTCCAAAACCGTGGACCGGATCTTCATCCCCACGGCGGCATCGCGGAGAAGACTTCGACTCGAAGAAAGAACCTTGGGCGTCGGATGAGTCATTGTATCTTTTTCCGGTTTTGCCCCTACGGGCTTTCTAGTGTCTAGTTAAGTCTAGGGGTAATTTAGTCTTTTAGTTCTAGAGTTAGTGGGCTTAAATATCTCTCATCCACTCTCTCCTCTCCCTCTCTCCTTTTTTTGCCTGGCGCCCAGAGTGCAGCCGCCTCCTTCTCCCGTGCGTTTCCTCCCCCTTTCTCTATTCTTCCTCCCTCTCTTCTCTAGGGTATGATTAGAACCATGGATTATTGAGACCTTGTATTGAATTTTATTGGGAAAGGAGGCCCTATCCTCCTTGTGCCATCCGGGGTTTCGATCTTGTGTCAAATTCATGGGTCGTTTTCCTCTTGTGTGATGACTTTCGTTTTTGGTTTGACGAGTTTTGGTGCACGAGATTTTGATGGCTTTCCGAGCTCTTTGTGATGGATCCGAATCACTTTTATTAGTGCAAGATCACTAGGATTCACAAGCTCCCTCGAATCGACATTCTTGTTTTTTTGAGAAAGCCCCGTTCTTGCTCGAGATATCCACGATTCCTCCCATCTCATGGAGTGATTTGTCAATTCCTTTCGTGGACATGTTCACAAGGTCTTTGTGATCGTGCCTATAAATTTTCAGCTCCTTTGGACTTGATTTGATCATCCAATCGTCAAGTTTTTCCAAAGATCACGGGCTGAAAAACTTATTCTTCTCGGGCAGGATTTCTCGTTATCACCGGTCGAACCGACGCTTGCGTTCTTTTACGTCGGATCAACCGGTGAATGGATTAATCACGTGTTAGGGTTTTAGGGTTTTCGTCTGGTTGCATCGGTGCATTCTCTCTCTTGTGCATCGGATTAACCGGTGATACTGAGCCAGTGCTTCTCTGATTGCTGTTTGACTCGTTTAACTGACGAGTTCATTTTGCTCCTCACCGGTTTAACCGGTGAGCGGTTCTGTGCCGTGATTGTTTTGCATGTCGGTTAAACCGGCGAGGTGCCCTATGTGCCCGTCAGTTTAACCGGTGCTCACAGGTCTGTTTGAGCTGTCTCTGGATAACTGCACCGGCGGTTAAGTTTGAGTTACGTTGAATTACGTCGGTTCAACTGGTGTTCATATACCGAGCTATTTTCTGCTGTCTCGTTGCCGTTTTTTCTCTGATCTATTCTCATTTGTTCCTAGGGATTTGCTTTGGTGTTTAGCTCGTTCGTAGCTTCATCAAGCATCCTTTAGAAGAGAGGGCTTGGGTTTGAGATCGGGATCTTGGCCGAACTTCTGTTTGCAAGAATTTTTAATAGGCTCCCATTCACCCTCCTCTGATCGCTTTTTGGTCCCTCAGTCTGACGAACAGTGCGGTTGGAATAAACCAGCCACCAGGGAATATCTGCAACACCTGATCGAGTTTTTCACTATCCTGCCTGAAAGTCACAAAGCAATTGCACCTGTCAGTCACCTCCTCGCCTACATTTTACTTGCGCAAGCAGGAGTAAGCTCGATGGTTTCAGGTAGCATGTCCATGTAATCGTGGATCCTTTGCGGTAGAGAGTCTCGTAATACATGCGCTCCATGTGACCAATCCCTTGGCTTCACTGCAAAACCTGCGTTGAACTGCACGACGGGTCCAAGCAAAAGATTCAGGATCCAGGGTCCCCCGTCTAAGCGCGAGTCTTGAGTGGGCAACGGGCCAAGCCAATGCAATGCGTGGATGCCACACCAGTTCCCCCACGGCTCACGCGTCGCTTGTGCAGTTGCGCCCGTCCCCGTTCTGCAGATGGATAAGATCAAGGACAAGACCCAAACCGGCAACCGGGCACACCAATTCCTTGTGCGCGCCGCGAGACGTTGCCCGCCGTACAGCCTGCCCCGCCCACCCGGCGCGCCCGTATCGCTGCGCGAACCGTGGCAAGCGACCGCCGGGCCACAAGCTTCCGCCGTGGGTTGGGCGTGGGGGAGGGAGGCCTCGGCCGGCGCAGGTCGCGTGCAGGGCCGATGGTGACGCCACTTGTGTTGCGCCGCCGGACGTGAAATGCGGCAACCGGACGGGCCGGCGGCCACCGGAAACTTGGACGCCAAGCGCTGCTCCCCGCTCTTCCATTCCACGATCCGGTGGGTGGGTGGGTGCTTGGGATTAGCCGCGGCAAGATCATAGCAAGCGATCACTGAATGGAACAGTTCCTTCCCTGCAAGTTGAATCGGCGAACTCGCCAGGGTTTTCCATTCCTGCAAGCGGGGCGAGCCCATCAGAGCTCTCCAGATCGATGCGACTTCGGTATAATTTAGCAATTGGACGTTTCGTTAGCAATTATACATGCTAGTAAATCCTTCCTCCAGCTCAAACCCCAGCTAGTAAATAGCGTGCAGCTAACAAGTGAGGTCTGAAAGCTCACTGCCCTGCTTGTCAGTAACAGCGGAGTGTTGTACCTGACGGCCAGTAATTCGGCATTTCGAAAAAAGCGAGCGATACGAAAATAAAATAAAATAAAATAAAAGGAAACATCTAGTCTAGCTATAATGTGCATTTCTTCATCTCTAACTGGAGCAATAATTGGAGCACAAATGCCTTCAGAAATCAGAACCCGTCGTCATCGCCCGCAGGAAATGCGGGTAGCAAAGGAAAGCTTTTTCACCACTTCCCCTATAGCCTGCAAAAGATCTGCAGCAGCACATGAGGTGAGATGGACGGACGCCTCCGTTTTCTCCTGTCACCTGCTAAATGCCAGAACCACTCGTGATATGTTCCAATATTAGCAGCTTTGCCACTGAGCCCGTCACACCGCGGCACTACAGGCCAAGAAAGGGCAAGGGAGTCATTTCCGACCGGAGCCCACACGGCGTCGGACACGTAGGCTAACGTTCAGCACACAGTACGCCACGTCATCGCCCTCGCCTCCTTTAAAACCCGGTCCCCTCCCACTCTCTCTCGGTATTCTCCCGAAGAGATCAACCCGAACAGAAGAATAAATCGCCGGCGACGGCTATGCCTGCGGCGATCCCCAGAGATCAAGACCAACGCCTCCAGTGACGCTCGCCGCGGCCGCCTGGTTTGATCCGCTGGGGCGCTGACATGAGGGCCGCGCAGATCGATCCGTCCCCCGCGGCGCCGCCCAAGTCGCGGCTCAAGCGGCTCTTCGAGCGCCCGGTGCTGCGGGTCTCGCCGGCGGAGCGCCTCCCGTCCGCGCCCGCCGGCGGGGAGAAGGATGAGCTACCGGAGCCCAGCTCGCTGTGCCTGGACGGCATGGTGCGGAGCTTCCTCGAGGACGGCGGCGGCGAGCGGGGAGCGGCCGCGCGGTGCTGCAACTGCTTCCACGCCGGCGACGCCTCCGACGACGAGGACGGCCCCACCGCGGCGGACGCCGCGGCTGCTGACATCGCGGAGACCATCAAGGTAGCGCAGTAGCGATGGCTGCTTCTGAATTGCTGGCGTCCACCTGGTTGGCTCGGCGGCGAACTCATACCATTTCTGAACCGCGCGTGCAGGGCCTCGTCCACTGCGCCAGCGTCCGGGAGCGCAACCTCCTCGCGGACGTCTCCACCCTGGTCGAGCGCCACCGCGCGTCGGGCGCGCGCAAGCGCGACCTCCTCCGCCTGCTTGCCGAGTCCCTCCGCGCCGCGGGGCACGACGCCGCGGTCTGCCTCTCCCGCTGGGACAAGTCCTCCTCCCACCCCGCCGGCGAGCACGCGTACCTGGACGTCCTCCTCCCCGCGGGCTCGGAGCGCGCCGAGCGCGAGCGCGTGCTGGTGGACGTGGACTTCCGGTCCGCGTTCGAGGTGGCGCGGCCCACCAAGGCATACCGCGCCGTGCTGCAGCGGCTGCCGTCGGTGTTCGTCGGTCGGGAGGACCGCCTGCGCCTCCTCGTGGCGGCCGCCGCCGACGCGGCGCGCGCCAGCCTGAAGAAGCGCGGCCTCCACCTGCCGCCGTGGCGCAAGCCCGAGTACATGCGCGCCAAGTGGATCTCCCCCTACGATCGCGAGACCCCACCTCCTCCCCCGCCGCAGCAGCCTGAGCCCCCCACCGGTGAGCTCGCCGTCGACGGCGATTGAGGTGGGTCCGGCGCGTAACTGAGGTCGTTTTTTGAATTTGTTTTTTTCCTCTTATTTTTGTGGAATTTGCAGTGTGGTCCTCTTACAGGGACTGGACGCAAATGTTCTGCTTTGTTTTTTCCCCTTCCTTTTATTCTTTCTTCCCTTTTTACCCTTTTGACGGGGTTTGATTTCCCCCCGCGGCGTAGATGATGATGATGGCGTAGATGTAGTAGTAGTAGTTGGCAATTATGGAGGAGAAAGGGGACCAAAAAAAAATCTGTAGCTTTAGTTTCAAGTTCGAAGAGATAAAAAAGAAAAGGAGATTCCGGACAGAGACCCGTCTGATTCTTTTGGTTTCGTCGTTGCTCCGAGCAGCAGAACCTGACAATGGAGCAACGGCCGTAAATCCATGATTTGTTGTGTTCCTTGCATGATTTCTTTGATTCCACGCTTCAAAATTTTGCAGAAGACGCCGCCGGAGAACTGCACTGACAAGGCTCTCCACTCCCATGGTTTGTAGTAGTTTCGAGCAGGGGAGAACGTTACTTTTCTTGCTCCAGGTGAAATCACAGGGAAGTACTCCACATAACCATCCGAAAATCATGAGTTGGGCGCACATCCATTAAGGATCTGCTGACGTAGTGCCGAATTCAGACATCGAAATTGCGGTAGCTTGCGGAGCTTGTTTTGGATTTGTTTAAGCTTGGGTTTCCTGTACTGTGCAAGCTAATCTCAGGTGGGATACTTGGGAAGAGAAGAGAGGCGAGGATCCGGAGAACAAGAGGATAGGGTTTGCAGGAGTATATATCTGCCTCGATCGGCGCGCTGTCCTCGTTCTCGTTCTTTATTTTTCTGTCCCGGCGCGTAAAGAAATGCCGTAATACGAATCTGGATCGTAAGCGCCTGCGCAGATCATTAGATCTGTCTTCAGCGGCTCTGGATTTTCTGCGATCCGTGCTGCGTGCCGTTATACGGCGTCCCCATGGTTTTGCTTCACAATTTTGCTTGGGGACGGAACAAACATTTTGCTCTCTCTGCTCTAGTGCAAAACTGCAAATACATGACCTATTCGTGAGATGAAATGCGAGGCATGGCGCCATCTCCACGAGTTCACCTTTGCGAGGCTCGACACCGTGCTCGGCTTTGGTGATGGAGACACGACACTCCGTGCTCCGCGCCGGCGCGATCAAAAGGGGTCGCCGGGTCGCGCTCGCCCGCGCCCGGAACCCTATCACAGAAGCAGGCAGGCACGCTCTCGTGCATCCCAGGAAGCGCTCGCCGGCCTGGCAGCGTTTCCGCCCATGTCGCGACGCCATCCCCCCGCTGCTGCTCCCCCGCGCGGGGCCGGGCGATGATGGATTGCATCCGCCCCACCCCACTCATGCATGCCGCGCGCGCGCCGTCTCCTCGCTGCTGCCCGGCCGCACTCAACTGCTCCCCGCCCTGCTCCGGAGCGCGACGTGAACAGTAGCACGCGCCCGGCGCGGTCGCCTGGGGTACGAGCGGGCTCACGCGCGCCCGTGCCCGTTCGAGCCGTGCCTCGCCTCCTGTCGCGTGGGCGGTTGGGGCGGGACCCCGGGCAGGCAGGAGGAGGAGTACGGGTCCGAGGCGAGCGTGACGGCACCCCACCCCGCGGTCCTGCGCGCACCGCCGCGGCATGAGTGCGTCCCCCCCCCCCCCCCCCCCCCTCCCGTGCCGCGCGCATTCACACTCGTGTCGTAACTACTGTAGTTTTTGAAACCGCAGGGCGGGCGCCCACACTCACTGCCGTGGCAGCTCAAACACCCATCCAGAACTTTCACGATGGCGAGCCGGCTCGAGACTGGCCCGGCCGGCAGGGAAGGGGAGCCTGGCCAGAGCTTTATCGGCGGCTCCTCCCCCCAAGCTGCCTGCCCATCGCGCCCAATGATTGTACCCCTTGCTTGCCCTTTTCGCGTCTCCGGCATGCAAAAGCTTGGACGGACGACGACTCTCCTAGTCTGCCTTTTCCTCCCCCCGCTGCCTTTTTTGTGTTGTCACGGGCAGAAAAGAGGCCGGCATTTCTTGGTGTGGTGCCGCGGCACCAGCGCGTCAGCGACCAGTCCAGGAGCCAGGGGGGACCTTGCCTCCACCGATCATATGATCCTATCTCACGAGCGCTTCTTAATGGCAATGCCACCCCCATTGATCACTTGGCTAGCTCCTCCCAGTGTCTTCACCCTTCGCCGTGCTAGGAGGAAGCTTGATTTGGTTCGGCCACTGAGGGGGGCACCTGCCAGCCACCACCCCTACCCCCAGACCCAGAGAGATGGTACACTACACGGACGGCGCACCAGACCCGACACCGGCCGATCGCCGCCTCGCGCCATGCCCATCCCTCCTGCATGCCTATCCCAACTCCCAAGTGGTGGTGCATGCATCTGTCGCCGCAATGGACGCCGGCCGGCCCCAGGCCCAGTAAATGCTCGTGCCCCCTCCCGGCCGGCCCCGTCCAGACCTGGTCACCCCCGCCGCGCCGCACGGGCAGAACGGCCGTGCGAGAACCGGCCGGCAGACGGGGCGCCTCGCCGTGAAAGGCCGGCAGATTCGCGGGTGGGTAGACGAGCGCGATACACGACACGATGACGCGGGGAAAGGGCGCAGCTAGCTACGGCGTCGGCGAGGAGAGGGCGATGTGATTGATGTACGTGGCGCCAGCCGCCTCCTCCGGATCCGACCTGCCGGACACATCACGGGTCGGCCGTCGTCCATCCGACGACGACGGGGGCGGCGACGCCGAGCCTCGCCGCCCGATCGTAGCTCGATACTGTAGCGGACTAGCAGTGCTGTTCTGCCAAGTCGATGTGGATGCAACCCCAAAGGGTGTGAGTAATTGTGATCGGTGACGGGCAACCCCAAGTCGATGTGGATGCAACCCCAAGGTTGTGGCCTGTGCCCGGCCCGTGGGCGCGAGCGATGGGTACCTGCAGCCTGCAGAAGCTCAACAGTACGGGCACTCGTACAGTGCAGCGGGTTCCACGTTCATAAGTTCGGCACACCCCCACAGCTGATGCATGCACGAAGCAAAGGGACTTTGGAGGTGGCCCGGTCTCCTAGCATAAGGCGATGCTATTGCTCGTACGGTCGTGCCAATCCGTTCGTACTAGCGCCGGTCCGGTCCGGGGCGAGGGGAAAAGAGGCCGGCGGTGACCGGCCGGAGGACCCCCGGATCATCATGGGCGCCCCAGGCTCGCCGCCACAGAGGATCAGCTGCTTCCATGGTTATTCTCTCAACTGCAACTCCCTCCAACTTCCAATTTCTTTTTCAGAGAGCGTCATCCAATTGGCGGATTTTTATATCCATCGCTTCGACGCAGACCCGCCAGCTTTTGGTTGAGCTGATGCTTGACAGCATCATCCTGTGCATGAAACGGGGGCAGCTTTTATATCCGAATTTTTTTAGTACCCTTTCGAGACGCATGATTGGAGTATATCTGTACTCTCCACATATATAAAAGAAAAAGGGTGCATTAGCGTGATGAATGCCTGCATCACTGTAATTTCGTGTTTTTCACCCATGGTCTGTCATGGACTCTGTTGGTTACCCTGGTGTTGTTTCTTATCGGGCTGTGAAAATTCGAAAGGATTTAGTGCCGCGGCACGGTACGGTGCCATTAGCCATTAGGACCAGTACTGTATGCGTACACGCAGAGACTGCACTCGGTATTTAGTCCCAATCAATACACAAGCTGCCAGGGTTGTCCGTGTTGTGTTATGATGAGCAGCACAGTTGTTTATTAGGGTCACTACTCAGCAAGTCAGAATGGCAAGCAAGCTAGCCTTTGCCTCCTGCGCTGGATCCGCACTAGTCGATCGAGCTCAATCGACATGTACGAAGCTGTCATGACGCGGTCACATGCCTCATCAGGGCTGTACTGTACGTGCTGCTGATTACTCCTGCTAATGGGGCGGGGCATGATGGGTTTTTTGGGTGGGTTTTAATACGGGTACTATTGGATGGGTGGAAACGGGTGACACTATGAAATGGGTTGGGGCGGGTTGGGTTGACGACATAGACGGGTTGGGACGGGTTGGGGCGCTATGGTAGTAGATCGGCACGTAAGTCGCATATCATCTTCCATCGTAATTTCGGGTTGGGGCGGGTTGGGGCATTGGGCCGACGGGATGGGGCGGGGCGGGTGGTAGTTAGGGCTCTTGAAATATGGGTAGGGGCGGATTTAGGGTGGATTCAACCCCATTAGCAGACCTACTGCTGATCCGTGATCACTACTGGTCTACTACTAAATGCATGCTTACCATTTCCAGGAACGCATTTGACACGGTAAAATAGATAGTATGCTGCTGTTGGGACCATCCAAATCCAAATGGGAATGGGATTAGAGGGAGGAGACGGGGAATAAACTTGTCGGATCTAGCGAGCGAGCCACATGAGCAAAGGAAGCCTGCCTCGGGAGCTTTGCCCCCGATTAAACCACCAACCGAAGACTAAACCACCCACGATTCCTGGTTCGGCAGCACATAAACAAAGTGATGTTACGCACTAGCACACTGCGCGCAGCGAAAAAAAGGACATCCCGCGCTACGGCTATTCGCTCATCCACAAAAAGAATGCAACTCACTCGTACTAGATCTATTTGGAGACATAAATGTTAGTGTTTTTCTATAAATTTAGTAAAATTTAGGATTATTTAATTTCTCAGAAATCGATAGTTGCAATTTTTTTAGGACGGAGTGAGTACTGGTAGATAAGAAGGAATAGTTCCTGAGCACGCTGTCCTAATAATTTAGGGGGTGCCGATCCAGTGGCACACCCCAGTTGTTCTCCGATCAGCTGCCAATTTGGCTCATTAAAAAGGAAGAGAACCCAAGCGAGACCGATGGGGGCGCGGAGCTGAGATGAGCTTGCGTTGCGTAGGACACACAAAACTGGCGCAACGGCTGCCTCGAGACTTGCAACTACTACGTCATCATCACACATGCGTGTGCCTGCCTAGCTGACTTAGGAGTTAGGAGGAGCAGCCTAGTTGACCCCAGCGTCTGCACACTAACCCGGTGCCTAGCACTCTAATGCGGGTCCTAATCATATCCTAATCGGCCTAAACGTTGCGCCTGCGGCAGAAAAGACAAATCTACGGTGGGATTAGGATTTAGGGTGGGGGCACATTACGGTGGAGCTTGGCTGGACTTGGGGGAAGAAAAGAAAGCATTTTAATTTGATGTGGGGGAATCTTCAATCTTGCCTGCCTCGTCTCATCTCCGTGGTCCAGGACCATGCATGGGTGTCTGCGGCAGAAAGGTTGACGAGGTCCTTTCCCTTAATTCCCGCTGCGTTTTGGATCTCATCTACAGGCAGGCTCCCTTCCCCTTCCTTCCCAGATCATCCGGATGAGATCTACTGCACTGCGCCTGCACCCAGCTCGGAGCAGGAACGAGAGGGGACCGCACGCTCCGGCCGAGCTCATGCTTTCAGCAAGCTCCGTTGCGTGTGGCTCGAGACGACGGGGATCGTGCCAAGCTTTGCTTTGCTTCCTTTTCGCTTTCTCTGCTGTGGGAGGGGGGAAAAAGAAAATGGTACCCAAAAGAAAAAAGGACCATCATGGCCACCGACAAGCTTGCGATCGAGTTTCGCTGCGAGGGACCGTGTCACGGATCCTTGGCAACTAGAGTATAGCTCGACTGATCCTAGTAGTCGGAGGGCAGGGAACTAGCCGTTGGATTTGCGTGGTGCCGTGCACATTTGGTGATTTGGAGCTCTCTTCCTTCTTAACTTCTTAATGGCACGATGGACTAGAAGTCAAGAACAACCCAATGTGCTTGCTCTGTCGTAGGGTTGAAAATGGTCGGGATCAGTCGGAAAAGATCTTAATCATTTTTATTCAGGGTTGAAAACAGAATCGAGAGAGGAGGATAAAAAACAAAATCGATTATTTAGAATATCAAAAACGAAATAATCTGATCTAAAGTATATTGATAACAGTCGGGAACCGATACTTAAAATAGGAATAACATATCACATAACGACTTCAAATGTTCCGACTCGACACAATGGTTACAACCAATACATAATGTAGAGGCAAATAGTATCATAGACCAAAGATAAGTAAATAACCGACACCGTAATAAAGTTCACATCACAACATCACAGTACCCTGCTCATGCACTGATCAAATTAATTATAAACAAAAACATCCAAGTAATTCGCTGATCAAACATGAACACATGTACACATGCACTGATGAAACACGAACATATATGCACCGATCAAATTCATTATTTCACTGATCAAGATAACGCAAATCCATCCACAAAGTCGACAAGTAGTCCTCACTCCTCAATGCCTCATGCAGTTATTATGTACAGAAAGAACATGATGAAGGGCTCTGTTCCTAGTTCCTCCTCAACGGGATCTGCGTGGAGGCCAGTGAAGGCCCAACGAGGAACGGCGCCTGCCTGCCTTGCCGGCGTGGGGAGTGCCTCGGCCTCCCGTAGCGCCACTGCACCACGCGCTCGGAGGGCAAGCCGAAGAGGGCCACTAGGCCGCCGACTGGCTGGCGTGGCGTAGTGCTCCGGCCTCCCGCGGTGCCGCTGCGGCACGCGCTCAGGCGGTCGGGCCCCTGCGTGCCGCGGCGACCGAGGCAAGGGAAGGGAGCGCTGCGAGCGCTGGAGCAAGGACGCTGGGGAAGCGGATGGCTGGCGGTCTCGTAGGCTGGGTTCGCCGCCGCCCAGGTTGGATTGGGGAGCAGCCCGGCGGATAGGGTTGGGTTGGGGCGAGTGGGTGCCGGCCGTCGGGAGCGGAGTGATGGCGCGTGGGGTGGGGTGGGCCGGGGCGCGGGCGGACTGGGCTTTAGTTGTTGGGCCGAATACGATGTCGTGATCCACATAATACGGGAATACCGATGGAAACCGGAAATCCTATATATCTTCCACAAGATTTTTTCTTCCCCACCTTCCAATATTTTCCACAAGATTTTTTCTTCCCCACCTTCCAATATTTTCCACAAAATTTTTTCTTCCCCATCTTTCAGTATTTGAGATTCGTGCAAACCATCTCAATTGTTGGATCTCTTCAATTCTAACCTTCTTCCTCCTGCTGCCCCTTTCCCACCATGCGTCGTCGCCGTCGCCGCCCCTGAGCCCGCTGCGCCGCCGTGCCGCCTGCCGCGACTGCACATCCGCTGCCGCCCGCCTGCCCGCCGCTGCTGCGCGCCGCCGTTGCCAGCGGAATTACCGGTTCAGCCCATGGTAGCACTAAGGAGGCCCTTCCGCATTGCTCTTCTCGCATTGACTTGAGCCGCGGGCCCGAAAGAACACGAGGGGGTTGGCCAGTGCTCTCTGCACGGCGCCTGCTGCTTTGCTGCTCTTGCGTGCTGCTGCGGCACTGTTGCTGCTGTCGCGCTCTGCCGCTGCGCGCCGTGCCGCGTCCGGGCACGCCGACGCCGAGAAGAAACACCCTCGCCCGAGAAGAAATCTTCAAGATTTTATATCTCTAATTTCAACATTTTGTCTTCACAGTTTCAACATTTTGAAAGCTAAATGTTGAACGTATTTAACAAAATATTGAGTTAACTTAACTAAAATGTTGAACATATTTGCAGCAAATAATTGGGCCAAAGTGAGCTTTAAAGATGGATGTCTTATCTATCTTCCATAAGATAGATAGGAGCCCCCGACGGAAACATACACTACTACAGAAACGCTAATTTGTCCCGGTTGGGAAACCCTTGTTGTCCCGGTTTCCCAACCGGGAACGCCAGGCCGGGACAAAAGGGGGTCCTTTTGTCCCGGGTCTGGCAACTGGGATAAAAGGTGCTGCCAGCGCCACGTGGCTGGCGCACCCTTAGGTCTTTTTTTTTTTCCGGTTTTCCTTTTCTCAATTCTTTTTCTATTTCAATTATACTTTTGCATTTCAATTAAACTTATGTGTTGGAATTCAGTGTGTATGATCTCCACTAATATATATATAGTTACTTATATAATATTTGTCCTAGATAGTTTTCATATATAAATTAATTCACTTATATATATATGTATACACATATCTATACATGTGAATTCCTTTACATATGAAAATGTCTAGGACCAATATTATATAAATATATATATACACATATATATTATTGGAGTGCTTATATATATAATACATACATACTCATAAATAGAAATTTAATACATACACACATATATATTTACATAGGTATATTCGTTCTTAATTATATATATACGCGTATATTATCATATTTGCTGCGATTGTCAATATTAGATAGTCCATCATAGTAGAATTCGCCTTTTGGATCGAGGACTTGCTCAACAATAAATCCGGACAATTGTTTTTGAATCGCCATAATCTTTTCCTCCGGTATGAGTTTATCGCGCATCTCCTTGACTTATGGAAAAAAGGGGATAATTAATTTCGACTAATTAAAATACGAGTTCAAATATTAACAAGTTTTTTACTTACTTCCTCCTCCCAATCTGTACAGGCCCTTGGAGGACCTACCAGACCATGGATGTTCTCGCATATATAGTATGCGCATAAATTAGTGCCTTGTTTCTGCCTCATACACTTTAAGAGAGAAGAAATTATCAGGTATTTACATGAATATGTGATAAAACTAATGAATCGTGCAACGAATCATCCAAGTGCGTACCGCAAAATCTGTCTTGATCTTCAATTCCTTGTCAAATTTGCCTGAATGATTTTTAGCGAATTGTTTCCAAATCCTGTGTATGATTAGAACAATTATAGTCAAGTAACAAAGTGATTCAAATTATAGGTCATCGACAGAGTAGTGGTAGAATTACTTTTTCATCATGTTAAGAAGATTTTTGTATTGTTCTGGATTTCTCCTCAATGAGTCCATAACCATGAGTAGGCTCTTCTCGGGAATTATGACAATTAGGACCCAGTGTTCACTGCAAGATTATACGGAGGCAGTTCTTGGTAGTTAAGGTTTAAACAATTAGATTGCAGAATAGAAAGAGTTAGACAAAAGGAATCACTCACGCAAAGTTGTAAGGAAACAATATCATTTGCTTGTTGTGATGAACGCTTATGTACTTGAACAAGTTTTGGTATAGCTCATCGGAAGTGTCGCGTAGAATCCTCCAATTACAAGTAATTGGGTCGATGAAGCCGAGGTGAGAGTATCCCTTTCTCCTGCAAGTTTGTATCTCCATTCTATATGATACCGAATAAATCAAGGGATCAGTATGTTGAGATCATGCAAAACAATACGTAAGGAGAGTAAAATACTTACAGAACCCACAAGCCGGTCATAGAGATGTCGAGGTCCTCCTGATGGAATAGTTGGTAAATTTCTTCCCAGTTTATCCATATAATGGCCTCCCCCTTAAGAAATCATCATCTTTAATCTTTGCGCCCTGCATGAAGATGCAATCGGCCATCGCACGCATGTAGTGCTGATGCATATTATACATTTGCGTTGGAAGCACGGACACTACTTCGGGGGGTACAAGAGTTTTGCCCAGCTCATACGTCCATTTGACGACCACATCGGCCTTTGGAATATCTTCTCCCCCTGCAATCTGAGCCGGCGTCAGGTTTGATTCTTTCAAAAATGTAACAAAGTCTTGTTGTTGCGTTGTCTGTCCCACTACGAGAGGCTCTATTGATTGTTTCTTTTGGGCTCCGAGCTGTGGAACGTCGGACGACGACG
Organism: Panicum virgatum; assembly: GCF_016808335.1. Taxonomy (NCBI): domain Eukaryota; kingdom Viridiplantae; phylum Streptophyta; class Magnoliopsida; order Poales; family Poaceae; genus Panicum; species Panicum virgatum. The sequence continues at coordinate 66,669,553 of NC_053144.1, read as the reverse complement.
ACTTTGATTGTCTCTTCTTTTTCTCAGTAGTTTTGATAATTGTGTGTTCGTAGTCTGAAGGGGGATATCTCAGAATGAATTTTCTCTTATTTGCTTTGCACATTCCCTTAAAAAATTTCAAATCTATCGTATTTTTCACTTTCTCGGGCTCCGGCTTTGGCTTCGGCTTGAAGTGCTCTTTAACTCTTTCTTGAGTTATCCGATCGCATTCTTCAAGGCTCATGTCCCAGGGTTTAATAGGAGCCTCCTTGGTTTTCTTCTCCTTTTTCTTCTTATTTGGAGACTCCTTATCCGGTGCAGCTACCTTCTTTGCCGGCGGCTGTTTCTGCTTCTTTGCCGGCGGCGGAAGGGGTGACCATGGAGGCGACAGTGACGCTTGAGTGTTCATCGGCGCATGAGATGATGGTGATGGAGAATGTGCCGGTGAACCTTGCCGAGACAGTGCTGCCCTTGGGGAGTTTTGCGGAGATGCCGGCCTTGGAGAGGCATGCTGAGATGCCGGTCTTGGTGTTTGATCATCTAACTTTAGGACAATGTAGCGCTTATCCCATAGGATGTAGCCATGAATGGCTTCTGCTAGTGTCCTCTCCCCATCGCCTCCAGGAATATCAAGCTCGAGTGTCTCCCAACCCTAGCACACCTGCTCCACGCCAACTCTTGTGTACCCTGGCGGAATTTGCTACTCGTGGTACACGTCGCCTGGTTGGGTTGGCATGGCGGTACCGTACGCAACAGTGAACATTAAGTTCTTAATGGCAGGCAGCAGGTCACAAGGTGTCCGCTGGGTGATCTCATCCACTGGAAATCGATGCGGGGCCGTCGCTTCAACTGCGGCCTGGATCCCCGTTGGCTCGACGACGGCGACGTCTGTGAAAGCGCAGCTGCTTTTCCGCTGAGACAGATGATCGGCTGCAACATTAGGCTCTGGAGGCACCGTTTGCGCTTGCTGTTGCTGGCTCATTGCTATGGCCACTTGGCGCTGAACCTCTTCCTCCAGTCTTTGATCGTGTGACATGAGCCGTTCCTCTAGCCTTCGCAAGTGCTGCCGCTCATCATTCTTTCTTCTCTGCCGGCTTCTATATGATTCAATGTAATCCCTGAACCCATACTTCCACGGAACCACGCCTTTGCCTCTTGTGCGACCCGGATGCTTTGGATTCCCAAGGGCGTAAGTTAGCTCGTCCCTCTCTCTATCCGGCTGGAATGTTCCCTCGGCCGCTGCTTGTATGGCCTCCTGTAGTCTCTGGGCTGCTCGTTGGATGTTTGGCCCGTAGATGTAGTCACCAGTCAATGGGTCCAAGCTTCCCCCGTGACCATAAAACCAGGTCCTTGACCTTTCAGGCTAGTTCATGGTCGCAGGTTGGATGCCTCTGTCAAAGCAGATCCTGCTCCATCTCCTCCCATTTGGGTATTGCAAGCTTGTAGCCTCTTTGGCATAGAGTGTGATGGTACACTTTCTTCGAAGCGTTGTCTTTGGCCTTCTGCACCTTTTGAAGCCCAAGCTCTGAAGACTTGTATTCCACAAATGCATCAAAGTGACCCCTGAGCTTTTCGAGCTCGCCGGTAAATACGGGTGTGGTCCCGGTCTTGATATATTTCTTCGTCAAAATTTTCTTGAATGATTGCAGCTGTTCGGCCATCTTACTCAGGGTCCAGCTCTTGCATATCTCTTCGGATTCAGCTGGAACCGTGAAGTTTTTCTTAAGCTCCCGCCAGCACCATTTTTTTCTCTTTCGGGTACCACATCCGTTCCTCGCTTGGATTAGAAGCTTTCCAGAGCCTGAAGCTGAACGGGATGTGGTCCCTGATAATACATCCGGATTGTCTTATGAATTTTTTGGCGGCAACTTCTGGAGCGATCGGTTCGCCATCTGTACCAACTTCCGTTATAATGAACCGCCCTTTTAGTTTTTTTGTTGGGCCTCGCTTCGTCTTTTTCTGCTGCGACGATGATCCAGACGGCTATAAAAAAAAACATTCATAGTATTCATATAGATTCAGACGAAAATATGATTGTCACTACAAATAAGTATAGTTGTGATATGTACATTAGCACTTTGTTCAGCAGCAGCGTCATCCTGAATAGATGGTGGCTCAATTCCATCACCGGATTTATTCAAATATATGTCGGTATTGCTGCCATCATCAGCTTGTTCAGGGACATCTCCTTGACCTTTGCCAATCATATTCAACAGGAACTGTTCGTCTTCCGCGTCTGTGCGTCGCGGGTCCATCGTAACTAAAATATGAATACAAATAAAACACTTAAAAAATTCTCTAAATAATTCACATCAATATTGACTAAGTAATTCCAAGTATGTCACTAAGTAATTCAATAAAATATTCACTAAGTAATTCCCCTATTATGACTATACCGAATAGATCTAGTCACAAGGATTCCAAAAAAATCCTTATTTGCCCCGATCGAGAAGGAGACTATGTTTGGATCGGACTTCGTTTAGCTGGACATTTCTTTGGATCGTCGTACGTTTAGATAGACGAGTATTGGATGGGACGACAACGTTTACATGGACGAGGATTGGATCGGCGTACGTTTAGATGGACGATGATGAAATCGGCGTACGTTTAGATGGACGAGGATCAAATCGGCGTACGTTTAGCTGGACGAGGATTGGATCGGCGTATGTACACACATATACATACATATATACATACACACATATACATACACATTCATATATTTACAAATTAAATATAATTTCACTATACATTAACTCAATAAACCAATTAACACCTAATTTACATCAAATTAAATACCCTAATTTACCATTTACAAATTAACACATTAAACAAATTTCATATCCTCAAATTTGTAAATTAACACATTAAACACATTAAACAATTTAACACCTAATTTACATCAAATTATGGTTTTTAATTTGCACAAAATTCACTAAAATTTGGTCATAAATCACTAAAATTTGATCCTAATTCACAAAAAATGTAGGGTTTGCAGGCGGGGTGGTGGCGGCCCACAGCCGGCATGCTCACGTACGACGGCGAGGTCGCGGCGGCGCACAGGCGCGGCGACGGCTGGGCTCGGCGGCGGTGCACGGGCGAGGCGGAGGTCGGGGACGATGAGGCCGCGCAATGCGTTGATCCTCTCGGCGCGGCGCTCGGGGAGGCGGTCCTCTGGGCGGGGAAGTCCTCCGGGCGGCGCTCGGGGAGGATGACGGCGGCGCACTGGGCGGGGAAGTCCTCCGGGCGGCGCTCAGGGAGGACGACGGCGGCGCACTGGGAGGGGACGTCCTCCGGGCGGTGGTCGGGGCCACGACGCGGTGGCGGTCTCGGGGTCTTGGCGGGGCACCGTGGGGTCGCGGGGCGGTGGCGCGGAGCTCTCGGTCGGGGCGGCGCGGAGCTCGGGACGACGGCGGCGAGGAGGATCGACGGCGCAGAAGTGGCTAATTGTTGGAAAAGGGGGCGAGGGGAAGAAATATATGGGGGGGCCTTTTGTCCCGGTTGGAACCACGACCCGGGACAAAAGGACCTTTTGTCTCGGGTGGTGGCTTCAACCGGGACAAAAAGGCCATCCCTTTTGTACCGGGTGAATCCACCACCCGGGACAAAATGACCTTTTGTCCCGGGTCGTGGATCCACCTGGGACAAAAGGTATTTTTGGGCGGGCCGGGAAAATTCCCAGCCCGCGGCCCATCTTTAGTCCCGGTTGGATCTACCACCCGGGACAAAAAGGGCTCGTTTTCCCTCATTCCCGCCAAATCTTATGTTTGTTTTTATTTTTTTTTACTTCTCTTTTAAAATAGGCTTTCATTTGTTAATTCAGTTAATAAATTTTGATTCCAAAAATTATGGAACAAAATTTTTTATCTCTATATAAACTTGATACACGCAATAAAAATAATTAATTTTCGTTCAAGTGATTGTGTCAATGAAATATCTAACTTTTTTGAAATCATATTTGTTATTTTGACCATGCAAAAAAATATTAGGTGAACAAATTTTTTCAAACTGTTGCTTTTCGACAGAAAGTGGATTCTATCACGATATTAACGTTTAAAAAGTGAATTTTACATAAAATTAAGTAATTTCATGATATTAATGTGTAGTGTGTGAGTTTGAGAGATAGTGTGTGTTAGTGAGATTGTGTGTGTTAGTGAGAGAGTATAGTGTGTTAATGGGAATGTAATTTCATGAAATAAATAAAATTAGTTCTGTAATCCATTATTGAATGAAAATTATAATTAAGTCTGGTAATTAAGTGAAAAATATAAAAAATAATATATATAACACATAAAGTATAATTGTACAGTACATATATAATAAAAGTATTCGAATTGCAATTATGTTTTTATACAATAATATAAAATGATTCAAGTACATGAAGGATTAGCGGTAACAGACTTTCTCTTCACAAATGTCCCTTGATTATGATCACGGCGCAAGTATGGAGCATCATCATTGGCTAGCAGGATGCATGGATTAGCATTTACTTCGAAAGGTGGAATGGCAACAAAATTATTATATTCTGCTGACAAGTCTGTCTTGTCCTCCACTCCAACGATGTTTCTCTTTCCTGATAGAACTACATGTCACTTAGGCTCATCCTTTTCCTTGTTTATCCCCTTCTTTGGCTTGCTGGACATGTCCTTAATGTAGAAAACCTGAGCGACATCCTAGGCTAGGACAAATGGCTCGTCTCTATACCCAAGATTGTTGAGATCAACTATTGTAATCTCATACTCATCTTTTGTTACCCCTACTCCAGATAGCTTAACCCATTGGCAACGAAATAGAGGCACCTTAAAATTGGGACCGTAATCCAGCTCCCATATCTCTTCAATGTAGCCGTAATTTGTGTCCTTTTTCCATTATTGTCCGTGGCGTCCATACAAACACCGCTGTTTTGGTTGGTACTCTTTTTATCTTGGGCTATCCATACCACATGACCTTCGCAGGAACTCTCTTCCGCGGAGGCTCCCCCTCGACATCTCCAGGATCATCTTTTCTAATCTTGTAACGCAATGCACTGCATACGGGATATGCATCCAAATTCTCGTACTCGCCTCGGTAGAGGATGCAGTCGTTGGGGCATGCATGTATCTTTTGCACTTCCAATACTAAATTGCAAACAACTTGTTTGGCTTCATACGTTGTGGTAGGCAATTCGTTGTCCTTACGAAGCATTTTTTTTAACATGTTTGAGTAATTCACCAAATCCCTTGTCGGATACACCATTTGTCGCATTCCATTGCAGCAACTCCAAGGTGGTGCCAATTTTCTTCAATCCATTTTGACAATATGGGTACAACAACTTATGATGGTTTTCTAACAACTTCTGGAACTTCAACCTCTCCGTTTCACTCTCACGGTCTGCCTGCACATTGTGCAATGACTGCCCCAGATCGTCGCTGGGATCATTTTCTGCTACATCTACTTCGGGCTCTTCCATGGGAATATCGTCATCGAATGCACTGATTCCAGCATTCTCGGGAAAGTGGTCGTCAAAATCTTCTTCTTCATTATCTTCCATGGTAACCCCCTATTCTCCGTGCTTCGTCCAACAAACATACTTCTCCATGAAACCATTTGCGAAAATGTGGCTGTGGTGGATTCTTGAAGATGAGTAATCCTTGTTATTATTGCAATGCACACACGGGCAGCACATAAAACCATTCTGCTTGTTTGCCTCAGCCACAGACAAAAAATAATGCAGGCCATCAATGAATTCTTTCGAACGTCGGTCAGCATTGTACATCCATTGCCGGTCCATCTGTATTTTAAATAAATCGATTTGAATTCTTTACACGTATCAAATAAATAAAATATATTAAACCTAAATTAAACTAAATGTAACATAACATGAATAATTAAAAGATCTGCAATATCCATCATACATCTTGATTAATTAAAATGAGTACTTAATCCATTACAGAACTTAACAAAGGAGTAATATACATGAAACTTAAAAATTCGGACAACAACACATAGGTTTTCAACCGTCATTGCATTGTAACGCATAATGCTCTAACGGATTTTTTGCTGGCGCAGAAGAAGATGGCGGAGCTGAAACCTCCGAGTTTGGTGGTGACGAATCGTAACGCCGCAATAAATCCTCAAGATCAAACGGAGGTTCCTCGCCCCTTGCCATGCATTCTCTATATTCTTTTTCCAAATAACGGAGCGCTGCCCTATGAAAAGCACTAGGTTTTTTTTTGGACCGATGACCTACTCGAGTTGTGCCCTTCTCTCCAGAAGGACAACGATCACCCCCACCGGCGCCACTCCTTCCAGCTGCTGAAGCCATATTTTACTGAAAATACCTTTATTTTCCACAAAATTATAAATTCTTACCATTACAATGTAAATATTATTTACTATTACAATTACAATGATCAGATTAATAACTCTTGAAAATATCAATGAAATCATATAAAAAAGACGAAATGTGTCATTAATTGAAAGAAATCTCTAATTAATTGAAAGAAATCTATATAACTTCTAATTACTTTGACACCCTTCAGTTCCAGGAGTACACTCTTTTCAATATCCAGAAACCCTCTAGAAGAAAAAAAACCTTTATTTCTGAAAATGTATATGTTAGTAACCTCATCCCTGCGGTGATGACACTGCCTTTCGGGGGGACACGGTGCGGTACAAGGATGTCACCAATCGGCCAGTCGCAGCACCAACATTTACGATTAATAGGCACAGCACTTGGCACAGACAGCGTGCTCGTTGATATGCTCTCAGTACAACAACGGCCATGCTGACTGCGTCAAATGCTGTCTTCTTATCAATCGGAAGTGCTGGTGATGCGACCAAACGATTCGCGATGTCCTTATAGCGCATCGTGTATCCCCGAAAGGTAGTGCCATCACCGTTGGATGGAGGTTAACGACGTATACTTGTTTCGAAATAAATATTTTTTAGCTTCTAGATGGTTTCAATGTGAGCCTCAATAAATACATCACTAGAGTGTCAAAATAATCCATTCATGATACAAAAAATTCTAATATACTCATTTCATTAATTCATTCATGAATACAAAAATCAACTATCCACAATATGGTCATATATACAAGTACGTCACATGAAGTGTCTACACTCATTCTAAAAATTTCTACTATCCACATACTCATCTAAATCTAAAAGAAAATCACACCAACATATGCAGTCTAAATGTCCAAAAAATAAGCTAGCTACACATTTTCTCTATTTCTAAAGCATGAAATGAGCTATACAAGACAAGGAAGAAGAGAAAAACAAGCCCCAAACCTTTAGCGCCGATGGATGGACGGGAAATCAAAGATCTTCACAAATGTGGTGAAGAAATAAGTAAGAACTCCTCTCTCCCGAGCCAAGAAAGAACAGCAAGAACAAGTGAGCTGAATGGCTCGGGCGGGGGGAGAGGGAAGGGGATAAGGGGGCCAAGTAGTTTTGTCCCGGTTGGAGACACTAACCGGGACAAAAGAGGGGGTTTTTTATCCCGATTGGTGGCTCCAACCGGGACAAAAGGCTGCGCGGGTCTTTTGTCCCTGTTGGAACCACCAACCGGGATAAAAGGCCCCCTTTTGTCCCGGTTGGTGTCTCCAACCGGGACAAAATGCCCCTGTCCCCCGCTGGCCCGGCTAGCCGTTGGACCCGGGACAAACGCCACCTATTGTCCCGGGCCCAAAGGCTGCCAGAACAAATGACCTGGAACAAAGGCCTGTTCTGTAGTAGTGATACCAGATCAAATAAATCGGTCGGAAAATGGCTCAACCCATTCCGGTACCGTTTTCACCTTTTTATGCTTTTCCCCCGAATCCACTTTTTTTCTGAAAATACGTATTTAATCAGTTTAAATGGTACTCGGCGTTGGTCGGTACGAATTTTTTTCCCGTTCCTAATTTCATCCCTACTCTAACGGATCCCTCCTGGTTGAGGCGTTTGTTGCATTTTCATCGAGCTCCCCGTTGAAACTGGCCTTGACTGGCTTACCAAAGAGGTATGAGTGCGCCATATTTGGCGCACCCCTGCATGTTGCACATTCGAGTGCTCGATATTTATTAGCTTGGCACGTTTTTGCGTCAGCGGATAAAGTGCTCGAGAGAGAGGCTACAATATACAAGGCAACAAGCACATTTCCATTATGGTTTTTGCGATCACCAGAATTTAAACTCTGGTGGGTAGCGTCCCACTGGACCGTTCTACCATTGGACTACAAGCCAATTCGCTCCCGTTGCCGTCCTTTAGTCATCGTCATAAAGACAATGTCCATTAACAGGTGAGTTTCCAACAATGGCCCGGGAGAATAGTCAATTACAATGTCACCAATGATAACTTTTCCACCATCCTCGCGTGAAGGGATTGCCTTTCGGCATTGAGCTAGGATTTTCACACAATCCTCGTCGGTCAGAAAATGCAGCACAAGCTGTATTCATGTAAACATTGTAAGATAGTTATGCAATGATATTTAACAGAGTGAGTATTCTAGAGCTTAATTGCAAGTCATTTACATCAAGCTGAGAAAATGAAAATATCAAGTTATCATTTAGGTGTTAAAGTGGCACCGGTTCACATTTCTAATTTTTAAATAACATTGTCTAATTAAGTTAGTTCATGAAATTTTGATTCGCAGCAGAACACATGCATGACAGAGTCTAGAAATTGTTACCATTAGCACCACAGTTTGAGCCGGCGGGATGAAGTTGAAAATGTCACCTGCAACATAGCTTACGATACCATCATCTGCCTGCTGCTTGGTGCCAATCATCTTGGGATCGACCAGCACCGTGCAGTTTATGTGCGGGAAGTCCTTGACAAGGGCCCTGGCAAATGCATCATTACCAGAGGCGCCGCAGCAGTAGGTCACTGATTGAATCCCCTTGAATAAGTCACTGAACTCCCGCAACGGAATTGGAATCCCAAAGTTGTCGTGCACTTCCAATGCTTCGTTTGCCATCTTGTGGAAATCTGCGTCGACGCTCTCCATACTCTCGTGGAACAAGGTTGCTCCATGCAGCTCCTCGAATGGCGGTGCCACCACATCCTTCTTGAAACAGTCGGCCAGACCCATCGCCGCATCGATGTAGCGTGATGAGGTGGCCGTGAGCACGAAAGACCTGTGGTTGACGTGGAGCTCGTCAGGGATGCCGTCCACCAAGAGGTAGGACAGCGGGTTGATGCAGTATGCCCCCCTCCTCCGTGCTCTTGTCGTCGACATTGAGCACGCCCGAGGCTGCCATGAGCCGGAGCAGGCGGCGAAGGAACGGCAGCTTAGCGGCTGGGAGAGAGAGCGCAGAGATCAGGTCAGAGGGTGTGGCAGCCCCGCCAAGGCGGTGGATCGCCGTGGGGATGCCAAGCTCCACGGCACACCTTAGTGCCATTGATGTCAGGTAGTATAGGCTGTGGCGCCACAGGTCAGCCTGCGCCTGCAGCAGCTCCGCGTCAGTGGGGACTACAGCTTGAGCTTGAGCCGCCATTTGCTCTGCTCTATGCGACAATTCTGGAATTTTCTTTTGCTTGGCTTGCTATTAGATACATCGAGCGCTAATCCTTGCGGGGACTTATATAGAGTGAGTGAGTGAGTCAGTGTGTGTGTCTTGGGTGGGTTAACAACTACAGTATTTGTCAGGATGCTATTTCAGGAGTTAGCTGTCTCATTCCGATCAGCTCGTGGGACACATGCATATGGTGCGGCTGATGCATGGAAAATGGCCGTGCCATTTTGACTACTATACTATGCAAACTTCAATCTGCAAACTTGAAACCATGAAATGAAATCCTTGGATGTTCGACATGGTCTTTTATTCACCATATATAAATGACCCGATGCCAGCCAGCCCATTAGAATACTAGGCCCATCAAGTCCGTAATTTGTCCACCTATTGTATGTATAAGCACGTGGACTTCTTTTGTATAGCCCTCTCCGTGCGTGTCTGCCCAGACAGCCCATAGCCTCCATAACAAAATAACCCATAGGCCTATTCCTCGCAGCGGACCAATTCCCTTTTCGGAACCGTAGTTTTGCATTTAAGCCCAATATGGTTACATACTAATTGTATTAGACCTGTCGAAATACTACTACCTGTCGAAGTAATTGGGAGTATTTTTCATCTTTTATGAAGTGGGTGTCAAACCAAGCATTTGTCCCCATTAATTACAAAAGCTGTTTAATCATCATGACCGAGGAGCAAAAGCTGTTTCCAAGAAACAAACATACACCTAGAGGTGGTAATAGACCATAGCCCTAGTGGCCTCTTTACCGCACAACAAGACTTTTAAATTTTTTAGCTTAAAATTCCATAAAATTAGAGCTCGATTTTTTTAAAATCCGACCCTTAGATTTTCTAATTTAAAATGTTGGACCCTTTACCACCCCTACATACACCCAAACCTCCTGGCACTTCGAAGAGGCCCTGCCCATCCTTTGATGCTGATGCTGATGCCGCTACAGCTACAGCAGTGGCATCGCCCCCGACTCCGAGGGATCATGGGGGCTGGCTATTTTACGGTCAACCGTACGAAAGGAGTCCGTACGGTCGATTTTCCGACAGCAACTCTTTTCCATTTTTAGTAATTTTTTTGTCGTTTTCCGATTTTAGAAATTTTTTCTAAGAGAAATTTTTTGACGAGAAAAAGTTAGAAACAAAAATTTGAGAGGCAAAAATTGAGAAATTTTGAAAAGAAAAATTTTACATTCAGAACAAAAAATTTTTGCATCCGAAAACAAAAAATGCTTATAGAATAAAAAAATTGCATCAAAAGAAAAAAAAAGTTTGGTTAAAAATTTTGGTCGGTAAATTTTTTTTGATATATCAAAAAAAAACTACCACCCCCGCCGACGCCGCCGGCCCGCGGCACCGCCTCCCGTCGGCGGCCCGCCGCGCCGCTCATCCCCGCTGCACAACCCAGGGAGGCGGATCCGAGCGGCGGCGGGCGAGCGCGCGGTGGCCCAGCGAGACGGATCTCGCGGCGGCGCCGGCGGGGGAGCCCGCGGCGGCCCAGGGAGGCGGTCCATCGACGGCGGCGGGGGAGGCGCGGCGGCTTCAGGGAGGGGAAGGAGCCGGCTCAACGAGGGAAGGGAAGCGCGGCTTGAGGGAGGAAGGGGAGGCGGCGGCGGCGCGCCGATCCCGATCCCGCCTGGATCCATCGAGAGGAAAAGGGCGCCGCCGGTCGGATCTGTCAAGAGGAAAGGGAAGGAAATGGTGAGGGGGAATGGGGAAGGGGAAGGAGGCGGAAGGCTGCGGGGGACAGGAAGGGAATGGAAATCGACCGTGAGTTGCTGAGTTTACGGTCAACTGTAAACTCAGCATTGGGGGGATCATGTCCAGCTCATCAGAGGCGGCCAGGAAGGCAGGAACTTGCAGGCGCCATGGGGGACGTCAGGTACAAGGGCTAATATTTTTTTTTGGGGGGGGGGTCCCCACCTATTTTCATTGATCGGAACACACAATATAGTGTATATGGTCAGCCTCGGCATATCGAGGATAGATTACATGGGTCACTCCAGGAGGAGTGAGAGGGAAAAGCTAACATGAGATAGAACAATTAGTTGGCAACGGACGCCAAGCGCCACACAAGCGAAATGGAATTATGGATCGGACAATGAGTGGATCGCTCGGTTTCCCATCACATCGAATTTTGTAATACATGCATGAAGTATTAAATATAGCTAAATAAAATAACTAATTACACAGTTTGTCTATAATTTGCGAGATGAATCTTTTGAGCCTAAATAATTCATGACGGGACAATAATTACTAAATACAAACGAAAGTGCTACAATATTTTACACCCAAAATTTTATACATCTAAACAAGGCCGAACTTCGACGAACTCTTCGATGCTTCATCATCTTCGAAGAACCTTCGGGTTGATGCTTCGTCATCTTCACTGAAGCTTCGTCACTCCTTCGTGTCACGCCACCTTCGGGAGGAGGCGATCCCCAACAGTAGCCCCTCGCGGGCGAGGTCCGACTCCGGCCGGCCGAACCCTCGAAAAAACAAAGATCGGTCAAGACATTTGTGCAAAAGCGTCTCCCCCGAAGGTCGGAGGTGGGCGAGACCCGAAGGTGTGTTGTTTACACGTGTCGCGATCTGATTTGCCGTCGTTCTGACTTCTCGATTTTACCGTTGTATGAACAGTGCGAAGTTACCCCCCTATAAAAGGGGGCGGGGAGGACAGGTCGCTTTCACGCTCTTATTCCTTACGAACTTTCGCTCGCTTGTCGAATTTTGACATGCGGCGCTTTCTGATTCGTCCCAGTCTTCGGGTTGTGAAAGCGACCTGTTCCGTCCCATTCTTCGCGGCGGTTGTGGAAAGGGAAGGATTGTTCTGCTAAGTCTTTGTGAGCTTTCGCTTCGACTTTTTGCTTGGATCTTCGAGGTTTGTTCATTTCGATTCTGAACATTTGGTTTGTTTAGGGATGGCTCAGTTGAAGGTTACTGCAAGGCCAATTGGATCCGAGGACATCGAGCCTTTGGAAGAGGAGAGAAGGCAGTTGTCTGAGGGAGAGGAGGATTTGGTCAGTCGTGGGCGACCCGGGAGTTGGTCGAGAGTTATGTGAAGAAAGGGTATTTTGGCCCCGGAGTTTGCCGTGCCCCTGGTGATGAGATTACACCGGACCCTCGCGATGGAGAGTGTGTTGTGCTCCGGGACTTCTTTTCTGCCGGTCTGCGTTTTCCGCTGGACCCCATTTTTCCGAAGATTCTGGCCCGGTTTGGTCTTCGGGTGCACCATCTTACCCCCAACGCCATCATGCAGCTGTCGAAGTTCTTCTGGGCGGTCAAAACCTTCGATGGGCCGGTTAGCGTGGATGCTTTCTGTAGACTCTACGAGATGCATCCACAGACATAGAAGGTTTCTTTTGGCGAAGATCCACAAGTATATTCTGCTCAGAATGGGTGCTGTTCGTTCCCCCCAAGGAGGACCAACAAGACCCAAGGGATCGACAGAATAGAGCTATCTTATTGCCAGAAGAACAAATGGGAAGATGATTGGGAGCAGTACTGGTTTTATGCCAACATTAGTTTTCCTAGTGTTGATTCTTCGGGAGGAGTCTCCTATCCCATGCCTCGAAGGTTGCGGAGTTCAAACATACTACCAAGGCAGACTTCCGGAGGACAGCAGCCAGCTATAAGGAGTGCTGCTCCGCGTTTGTTTCTGCGGCGCGTGTCGTGAGCGGTCGGGATCTGATTGAAGAATACCTGGCCGCGAAGGTCTGGCCGTTGATGAGGGATTGGTTACCAGGGGCTTTTTTCGAAGGTTCAAGTTGATGGCTTGAAAGATAAGCTTCCTTTCCCAGATTTTGGCTTGCGGAAACCCGAAGGTGTTTCTGACGATATGATCGTCGAAGAGATCTAGCAGGAGGCAGTTGCTTTTGCTGGTCCTTTTTTGTCGAAGGAGCGTGACTCATTTGAGGCTATTTGCTCCGAGAAGGTTAGAGTGAACCGGAGTTTTCTGAAGATGGGCGTTTCGTATGGCCCCCGCGAGGCTCCTCGTGAGAGGAAAAGGGGGGCAAATACTTCTGCGCCCTTTGCGAGGTTATCCGAAGGTCCGACCGCCAAGAAGGCTAAGAAGGCTGAGCCCGTTGTTTCTCAGTCTGCCAGGGCTCCGAAGGTAGTTGCTGAGAAACCTTCGGGCACTTCCAGGATCAGGCCTGCGGCGAAAGATTCAAGGGGGAAAGGTATCTTTCCTTGCGGTTACTCTTTTCATATTGCTAGGGAGGATTTGGGTAGCGATGCTTTTATGCGGGAGCTTCGCGCTACGGAGAGTAGCGTTCACTGGCGCTCGCGCACTGGTGAAAGGGTTCACCTTTATCTTGATCAATTTGGTTCGTTCCGTGCAGAGCCAGATACTGTAGGTGCTGTCTTGACGGTAGTGCAAAGAGGGGGGGGGGTAAATCTTCCCTTCGCGTTGTGAATCTTCTGGACGAGGAAAGTGACGATGAGGCACCTTCGGTTCTCGCAAAGGTTCAGCCTAAGAGAGTTGTGGAGCACCCCCCCCGGCTCTTGCTTGAAGAGAAGTTATCCCCAGAGAAGGATGATGACAGGGATGGGGGGAAGGATATTCCCACTGGAGGATCCCAGGGTGCTGACAGGAAGAATGATCTCATGGAGGCCCCGAAGGATTCAATTGCTTTTCAGGCTGGCGAAGACGACAAGGCCCAAGGGACCGTGGGGGCTGATGTCCACTTGGTTGAAGCGAAAGATCGTTTTCTGAACTAGGTACCTTCTCGATCTCTGGGTGCCTTGCTTTCCAAGGGCCTGACATTGACCCTTATCTTCGGTTCCCCCTTCAAGTAGATGTTGCAAGCGTGATGAAGGAGCTCGGGGATTTGCTGGAGCTGGAACCTTCGGAGGATGAGGCTGCTGGGGTCGCGTCGAGGGACCAGCCAGCTCTCCTCGGGGATGTTGAGAATTTTGATGCTGAGGGTATGGCGCTCTGGCCTTGTCTTCTTTTAGGTCTTGTATTTTGTGTAGGTTTGTCATGTGTTTTGGCTTGTGTAGGTTTTATGAAGGGTTTGGGAGTTTACGGGACCGGAAGTCTTGGCCGAATCACTGCATCATTGTGCGTGAAGGTTTGTGACGAGTGTTGTTAATTTTTCTATGAATGGCACTGTTGGTTTTAAACCTTGTTTTCTTTTCAGGCTTTGCTTGCCAGCCATGCGGTTGTGGGTAGTGCGAGGAAGGATGAGCATAATTTTCTTGCTCACTCTGCTGAAAAGGCTCGCCTGTTGGAGTAGATTAGCACTTTGGAGAAGGAGAACAAGGCTTTGGAGAACCTTCGCGGTTCTCTGACATCGGAGAATGGACTCCTGAAGGGGAGAGTGTCCGAACAGGAAGAGACCATTTCAAATATGCAGGAGAAAATGAGTCTAGATGAAAGTGTTCTAGAGAACCTTCGTGGTGTGGTAGAGAGAGATGCCCGAAGGTTGTTAACCTTCAAACGGAGGTTCGCCAACTCAAAGCCGATGTTGAGAGAAAAAATGTCAAGATCTCAGAGCTTGAGAAGGAGGTTGAGGAGGACCGCGTGATGTGGGAATCCGCCTCGCAAGACATCTTGAACAAGAGTGCGGCCATCCGCGAAGAATACAACAAGGCTTTGGCGTCTTTCGGTGCTGAGCCCTCGCCTTTCCCGGAGGACTCCGAAGGTGGCGTGTCAAGGCTGCTCGATTGGCTGTTGGGTGAGTTTGAGGACTTGGGTCGGATTTTGGCCAGCGTGTCGGACAACACTGCGGTGATGACTTGTGAGAGTGTCATGGCTGTTTTGGCTCGCGAAGGTTGCCGAGAGCTGGAAACAATTGGCGTGCGGGACTATGCCTTTCCAGATTATGCAGAGCTTGAGGAAGAGATTACGAAGGTTCAGCCTGTTAAAAAGGCTTTCCTTCGTAAATTTTGGAAGCTTTCTGGTCGGCAAGTGGTTCAGGAAGCTGCGCGACGGAAACTAGAGGAGGTTTGTTTTTCCTTTTACACTCTGCGTTCCCTTGTTGAACAAACTTGATTATGATATTGACTGTTTTTTATCCTTCTTCGCAGGTAAGGCGTGCTCGCGAAGCCGCGAAGGATGTTGTGGAGGAAGGTGCGCATCTTGAGGATATCGCGGGAGGGTCCGTGGCTGGCGGAAGCTCCGGGGCTCTAACCGAGAGTGATGCTTCTCAGGTTTAGAGCCGCGACAACTTTGGTTAGGGGTTTTTGTGTGGTGGGGAGAGATCCAGACTTGTATAGCTACTCACTCGTTGTTTCTTGATTAGGCAATCGTGCCTGCCAACCATGCTCTTTACGCTCGACCACTGCGTATCCATGGCGGAGGTGTTATCGTGAGCGGGACGGATTGGGAACGTTTTAGTTTTGCTAATCCAGGTGCTAGTGTCGCTGAATTCTTGAGGTGGTTTGATGGTAGCCTCGTTTAGTACTTGGATTCGTGGATGCCTGACTTTGTATTTTATCTGATTCATCCTTTGAGATGGCTTTAGCTTATATGTGTTCCATCCTTCGTGGTGGCTTTTGTTCTGGAACTGTTCCATCCTTCGAGATGGCTTTAGTTTATATGTGTTCCATCCTTCGTGGTGGCTCTTGTTCTGGAACTGTTCCATCCTTCGAGATGGCTTTTGTAGATCTCCGGAGGGATAAGAGCTTTTTATTTCAAAAGCATCTCCCCCCTCCCAAGCTCTTGTTTCTGTGGGGTTTCATTGTTTTGAAGTGACGAAGTCTTTGGGAGGAAGGCTGCAATATTGTGCGGGAGCGTCTCCCCCCTCCCTTGCAGTCTTGCTCTAAAGACTTCGGTAGTTTGTACTTCATTTTTGCCGAAGGCTTCTTGGCTTGTTTATTATGCACTTTGATTTTTAGCCGAAGGTTTCTTGGCTTCGACTCGTGTTTCGAGTCGACAGCCCCTTGGCTTTCTTGGTGTATAGCATAAACTTTAGTTTTTGGCCGAAGGATTCTTTGCTTCGACTCGTGTTTCGAGTCGACAGCCCCTTGGCTTTCTTAGTGTAAAGCATACACTTCAGTTTTTGGCCAAAGGTTTCTTGGCTTCGACTCGTGTTTCGAGTCGACAACCCCTTGGCATTTTTTGTAGCGTACACTTTAATTTGTAGCCGAAGGTTTCTTGGCTTTGACTCGTGTTTCGAGTCGACTGCCCCTTGGCTTTCTTAGTGTAAAGCATACACTTTAGTTTTTGGCCGAAGGTTCTTTGGCTTCGACTCGTGTTTCGAGTCGACAGCCCCTTGGCATTTTTTGTGTATAGAATACACTTTAAGATAAGTATGTACAGCTTGTTACGGTTACGAGTTGTACTGACTTAATTATTTTCAGCCTTGGTGCAAATGCGAAGGTCGATGTTTGGGACCCTGTGGTTGCTTCGACATGAGACATTTTTCTGAAGGGAATTGTTCATATAATTTGGGAAATTTACATAGGAACCGCCTCATTAAAAACCTCACCTCCGAATTGGAGTTCCCTTCTGTGAGGAAAAGAGTACGGTCCTAGACTCAAATGAAAGGAAAAATGATGCGAAGGTATGAGCTTGCTTTCTTGTCACTCATCCTTTTACAACTTTTACCCTAGACATGATACTTTTTGAGACTGTCAGCATTCCAGGAATGTTGCAGCTCGTTTCCTTTGATGTCCGCCAAGTGGTAAGATCCTGGCCTGTTGGAGTATAACACAATGTATGGTCCATCCCACTTGGATTGAAGCTTGCCGATGGTTTCTGCGTTTGGCTTTCTTCTTAGAACCCAGTCTCCTTCGGCAATTTCTCTGTTGGCTACTTTTTTTTGTTTCACCACTTCCTTGTTTCTTCTTGGTATGCTTCTAGATTTCCCAAAGCTTGCAAGATGTCGAGTTCTGTGAGATCTGCTTCTATCGAAGGTTCGATGTTGTTTAGAACTCTGGCACTTTTGTGTTTGAGTTCTTCTGGGCTCATAGCTTCGGCTCCATGCAGCAATCTGAATGGGGTAAATTTTGTTGCTCTGCATTCAGTTATGTTATGGGACCAGATGACCTTCGGCAGTTCGTCTACCCATTTTCCTTTTTTCAGACCGAACAGGCATTTTTTGATGGCGTTAAAAATTATGCCGTTCGCTCTTTCCACGGCACCATTGGACTGAGGGTGATACACTGATGCAAACATGACCTTTGTTCCTACCGAGTGGCAGAATTCTCTGAACAGTTGAGAATCGAATTGCTTCCCGTTATCAACGGTTAGTTCTTTTGGCACTCCGAACCTGCAGATTATGTTTTGCCAGAAGAATTTTCTAACTACTTCGGAAGTGATGTTCACTAGTGGTTTTGCCTCTATCCATTTTGTGAAGTACTCCATTGCAACCACATCATATTTGTAGTTGCCTTGAGCTGTTGGTAGTGGACCGACCAAGTCCATGCCCCATCTTTGGAGTGGCCACGCCGGAGGTATGAGTTGTATTGGTTGTGAAGGTCTGTTTGATTTGGGTGCCATCATTTGGCACCCTTCGCAAGTTTTGACTATTTTCTCAGCATCTTTCAATGCAGATGGCCAAAAGAATCCTTTTCTGAAGGCTTTGGCGACCAGAGGTCTTATGCTAATGTGAGATCCGCAAATTCCGGAATGTATTTCCTTCAGTAGTTCCTGACCTTCGGCCATCGTTATGCACTTGAGCCAGGGGGCGACCACTCCAGACTTGTATAGTTCACCTTCATACAAGGTGTAGCTTCTTGCCCTTTGGAACATTCTTTTTCCTTCCTTTTCATCCAAAGGCTCGAAGTGTCCCCGAAGGTATGCCATGATTGGTGATCGCCAATCTTCGCTTGCTATGACGTTGACTTGTTTCGCTTTTTCTTGTTTTGTGGAAGGTTTTCTGATTTTCTCATAAAAAACATCCGGAGGTAGTGGTTCTTTGCGAGCAGCAGCTTTTGCTATCTTGTCAGCTTGTTTGTTCTGGCTCCTTGGTATGTGAATGGCGGTGAAGCCTTTGAAATATTTCTCCATAGCTCTTACTGCATCCAAGTACATTTTCATTTCTGGCTTCTTCGCTTCTGACTCTTTTTCCACATGGTCGGTGATGACCTTTGAATCTGATTTGATGACAAAGTTTGGATGACCCAAGGCCTTCATTTTCCTGAGGCCTAGCAGCAATGCTTCGTACTCTGTGGTGTTGTTTGTGCAGGGGTCTGGATCACTGAATTCTAGGCACGCGACGTATCTTAGCTTCGTACCCAAAGGTGACTGAATGATTGCCGCGACGCCAACTCCTTCGTTACACCATGCACCATCACAATGTACTGTCCAAGGTTCAATTAGTGCTTCTATATCGAAGGTTGGCGAGGTCCAATCCACCACGAAGTCTGCCAGGACCTGGGATTTAATGGTTGTTCTTTTCTCGAAGTCAATGTAGTGCTCCGAAAGTTCTGAAGCCCATGTCCTTATTCTTGCCGAAGCTTCTCTGTTATGAAAGAGGTCATGCAGTGGTTGGTCAGTAATTGCTACTATTTTATGACCTTCGAAGTAGTGTCTCAATTTTCTTGATGCCATGACAACAGCATAGGCAATTTTCTCTAGCTCAGAATAGAATAACTTTGAACCGGAGAGTGCCTCTGAAGCGAAGTATATAAGCAGTTGTTTTTGCCGACCTTCGATTGTTCTTTCCACCACCAGGGCTGCACTAACGGCTGTTTGTGAAGCAGACGTATATAGCAGAAGAGTTTCCTGGGGACTGGGTGAGGTCATCTTGGTCAAGTTTTCTAAGTAGTCCTTTAGTTCTCTGAATGCTTTCTTCTGTTCTTCTCCCCACTCAAACTTACTGGAGCTTCGGAGAGTTTTGAAGAATGAAGAGCTTCGGTCTGCTGATCGAGGGATGAATCTGTTCAGCGCTGCTATTCTGCCTGTCAGTTTCTGCACATCTCTTACAGATTGTGGCTCTTCCATATTTTGAAGTGCTATGACTTTGTCTGGGTTTGCCTCTATGCCTTTTGTTGAAACAAGGCATCTGAGGACTTTGCCTTTGTCTATTCCAAAGACGCATTTTTTAGGATTCAAACTTAGGTTTGCCTTCCGAAGGTTCGCGAAGGTTTCGGCCAGATCTGCCACATGTTTTTTTCTTTCTGCACTAGTGACCACTATGTCGTCAACATAGGTCAACACATTTTTTCTGAGTTGAGGGCCCAGAACTTTTGAGGACATTCGTGAGAATGACTGTCCAACGTTTTTCAAACCTTCGGGCATCCTGACGAAACAGTATGTTCCGAAAGGGGTTGTGAAACTGGTTTTTTCTTCGTCTTCTCTTTTCATCCAAATTTGATGGTATCCAGAGAAGCAGTCTAAGAGTGACATCAGTTGATTGTTTGATGCATCATCGACAACTTTGTCGATCCTTGGTAAGGGGAAGTCGTCCTTCGGACAGACTTTGTTTAGATTAGTGAAATCTATGCACATTCTCCATTTACCATTTTTCTTTTTTACTGGCACAGTGTTGGCCAGCCAAGTGGGATACTTTACTTCTCTTATGACCTTCGCATCAAGAAGCCTTTGGACTTCTGCTTTAACTACTGTGACTTTGTCGTCAGACATCTTGCGAAGCTTATGCCTTTTGGGCTTTATCTTTGGGTCAATGTCCAGTTTGTGTTCTATGATGTCTCGGCTGACGCCACGAAGGTCATTTGCTGACCAAGCGAAGACATCCTTGTTTTTGTTTAGGAACTCCAAGAGTTCGCGCTCTTCTTCTGGCTCGAGGGCCGCGCTGATTGTTACTTGCCGGTCCGGCAAAAACTTGTCAAGTGGTACTTTTTTTTACTTTGCACTCTTGTTGGAATGTTTCTTCTTTGTCCCTTTTTTGCTCTTTTAGTGGCGGGGGTTTTTTGTCAGCTTCGACCAAATGGACGTTTCTTTGTCCGGGAGCGACACCCCGCTCGATATCTCTGGCCAATTATTGGTTGCCTCGGACTGTGATTACTCCTTTGTTTGCAGGCATTTTCATGCACAGATACAGCTGATGGACGATTGCCTCAAATTTGTTGATGAGGCCACGGCCAAAGATTGCATTGTATGTGTAATT
Source organism: Panicum virgatum (assembly GCF_016808335.1). NCBI lineage: Eukaryota > Viridiplantae > Streptophyta > Magnoliopsida > Poales > Poaceae > Panicum > Panicum virgatum. The sequence goes on along the minus strand of NC_053144.1, from coordinate 66,649,065 downwards.
CCTTTCCACAACATCGAAGGTGATGGATTCGGTCTTTCGGTTTGAGAGATCTCCGAAGGATACCGGAAGGGTTATCTTTCCAAGGGCGTTCACTCATTTGCCCCCGAAGCCAATGAGTGGGATGTCCGCTGGCTGCAGAAGGTTGCGGTCAATGTTCATGCAGTCGAAGGTACTTGAAAAGATGATGTCTGCGGAGCTTCCCGTGTCAACCATAATTTCAGACAGCCCAGAATTTTTCAAATTTTCACAATTTTAACTTTGAATTGGGAACATTGCTCAAATAAAATTCCAAAAATCACAAAATTAGCATGAACACCATCTAAAGACTCATATGAGTGAGTAAGAACGAGAAATCAAAAATAAATCGATTAAAATCAAGAAAACTCATGAATAGCCCATAAATGCCTCAAAAATTCAGAATTTTGAACCAAGGAGTGCTCAAAAGAACCAAATGTCATAAGAACTCGTTTTCAAGCCACATTTGAGAAGTAAATGACATTTAACTCATTTTTCAATTTGCAAATAGATTGTTCATCCAAAAGCAGGGTTTAACACAAATAAGTTAGCAAGCCAACAAATATTTCCAATGAATTTCTCACAACTAGAAAAAGATACTTGTATGTTGTAGCACTTGGACTTCATTGTTTTGATTTGGCATTGGGTTGTATATATGCAAAGAAAATTTCAATTCCTTGATTCAATCATAAGATCAACAATATGAATTTTATTTGAATCAAGCCTCCAATGCCTTTGGTAGCTACACACATTCATCCACGTTTTGATGGTACCCAAACTAGGTTGGGTCCTCTCAAGTTAGGAGCAACATACTTTGGCAAAGCCTTAGTATGAATAGTGGGATGTTTTGTAATAGCAACAAATGAGGTACCATTACCATCCTTTCTAAGCATAATATTTGCATCAATTGAAATAGGCTTAGAATTATTACCTAAGGGACATGAATAAGCCATGTGTCCTCTTTCCCGGCATAAGTAGCATCTTCTCTTTTCTTGAGCCTTTTCTTCCTTACTCATTTGATGCTTCTCATTGCCTTGCTTCTCATTGTTTGCTTGAGCCTTCTTCTCAAGCTTGTTTGGGCAACCCGAAGCTAGGTGACCCAATATTGCACAACTATAGCACTTGATGTGAGTATGTGGATTCTTCTCTTGAATTTTGTTATTGCTCAACATCTTGGCATCTTGAATATGAGTTGGATGCCTTGCTCTTGTTTTGCCACCCCTTCTTGTTCTCTTTTTCATCATCTTCAAGTCATCAACTTGATCATCATGGTTGCTCTTGACTTGAGGTTGGGGTGCCTTCTCTTGCTCAACTTGTGGCTTTGATTGAGGTTCTTGTTGCTTCACCAATTGCTTGGTTGGGCACATTGAGGTGAGGTGACCCCAAGTGCGGCACTTGAAGCATTTGATATATTTAAGCTTCTCTTCTTCCTTCTTTAACTTGAGCTTTTCTTTGTTGGGGCAACCAATTGCAAGATGTCCCATCTCATGGCATTGAAAGCACATGAAATGAGATAGCTTCATTTCTTCTTGCTTCTTCATCTTCCTATTATATTTATTCTTGCCCCATTTCTTGCCTTTGGCTTTGATCTTGTTGGAACCAATGCCACTCATGTCACCGAAGCTTCTTTGATTTTTGATTATGCTTTCAAGGGTGACTTTTGATTTTGTCCATCTCTCTATCTTGTTGCTCAAATACTTCACTTGACTTTGGAGCTCTTTTTTTTCTTCTACAAGGTTAGTCTCATATTGCATAGTAGAAGAAGAACAAGCATCTATATGTGAAGTACATGGCATAGACAATAAATCATCACATGAGGTGGATACATGTTTCTTTCCTACATCACAAGGGTTAGCAACATTTTGCAATTGATCTTTTAACCCATGTGATGAGCTCTCACTAGTTTTAATTCCTTTACTAGAAAATTTGTTAGTGAGTAAAGCATGGTCTAGTACTAAATTCTCATGAGCAACACTAAGCTCCTCATGAGTCAATTTTAGCTCCTCATGTGAACAACTCATGACATAAAGTAGATGCTTTTGTTGTTCACATGTGTCTTTGAGAAAAGAGTTTTCTTTTTCAAATTTGATTGTTTTGGCTAACACTTCCTCAAATAATTTGGTCAATCTAGCATATCTACTCAAGAGCTCATCATATGAATTAAGATCAATCACATTACAATTTGATACCTTTGTGTCACCTTGTGACATGAAGCAATGTGGAGATGGAGATGAGCTTGACATAGCAATATCATCCGTACATGAGCCAACTTGATTATCAAGTATGCTTGGAGTAGAATCATAATTTGCAACACTTGAATCATCATCAATCATGTCAAGTGAACTTGTTGTAGATTGATTATCATCGTCATCACTTGACCATGAGGTGGAGCAATCTTCCACAACCACTATGTCATGGATGTGCTCATCATCCTCATGCACTTCCTCCTTGGTCTTATAATCATCATGATCATCGGAGCCCGCCCCATATTTCTCATTTAGATAACTCCAAATCTCATGGGCGGTTTCCTTGTCCATGATCTCACCAAGAATGCAATTATGCAAAGATCTAAACAAGATGTTAGTAGCTTGGATGTCTAGATCTAGGCATTTCTCTTGTGTTGGAGTTAGATTTCCTTCATCTAACACATGAGAAAAACCTACATCCACCATCCACCACATTTGAGGGCAAATAAATTTAAAATTGCATATCATCCAATTTTTCCACCGTGCAAAGTGTGTGCCATCAAAAATATGTGGACACTCAACATCTAGCCCATAAGTCGCCATCCTCTCGGGTCGGTAAGGACCACAAATGAGAGACCTCGGCTCTGATATCACTTGTAGGGTCGAGATGGCGGACTAGAGGGGGGTGAATAGTCCTTTCTAAAATTAATTACGTCGGCTAACCGAAACTTATGCGGAATTGAAACTATTCGCTTAGCCAAGACTTCACCCCTCTAACTATGACTCTAAGGCACCTCCAAAAAGGATCCTACACAAAGCAAATGGAGTGCCAAGCTAGTAAGAGCTCTCCTAACAATTCTAATGCCAAGTCACACAAGCCTAAGCACTAGTACTTCACAAACCGGGGGAGCTCCTAAACAATTCTAATGAGCAAAAGCACAAAGCCAAACCTAAGCTCACTAGATGCTCAAGGACAAGGATACACAAGCCAAATCCAAGTGCTCAACTTGCTTAGCTACACAATCTAAGCAAGAGCAACTAATTAAGCTACACAAGCTAACTAGTTACACTAGGATCTCTACTTCTAGCTACACAAGCAAGAAGTTGATTAGCAAGCTACACAAGCTAACTAATCACTAGAGAGCAACTACACAAGCACAAGATATAGAAGAATGTAAATACAATGCTTGTGATTTGGAGAATGCAAACCACCGAGAAGAGTAGACAAAGTTGACACGGTGATTTTTATCCCGAGGTTCACTTGGTTGCCACCAAGCTAATCCTCGTTGAGACAAGCTCCAAGGTTGCTGCCGATCCTCTTGCTAGTGGTGACTCTCAAGTCACACTCTCCCACGTGGAGTGCTCACACCGAGCACTAGCACATGATCCGGCCGGACCACTTGTTGCTCTTCACGTCTCGCTCGACTAGAGTTGCTCTTCGCGGCTCCCGCGGGGTGAGCACAATACCCTTCACAAACTCTTCTCCGGAGCACCGCACAAACTTCTTGCGGGCTTCAACGGAGTCTCTTGCCACCAAGCCGTCTAGGAGGTGGCAACCTCCAAGAGTAACAAGCACACCGGCTTGCAACACGATCACCTAGTGCCACTCGATGCAATCTCTCAAAGCAATCGCACTAGAATCGCTCTCTCACTCGATCGGATGATTACTATCAAGTTAGAGTGAGTAGAGGGCTCTCAAGCACTCTCACACATGGATACCAAGTCCCCAAGGTGCTCTATCCTACCAAATGGCCGGCCACACCCTCTATTGATAGAGGGAGGCCCCAAACTAGCCGTTACACTCAAATCCTGTGAAAACTGAGTTTTCGCGGACTGTCCGCCTCACAAAAACCGGACCGTCCGCCATTTAAAACCAACGGCTAGAACTGCAATGATTATGTGTCAGAGTCGACCGTTAGAGCCCCGGGCGGACTGTCCGCACCCCTGGGGCGGACTGTCCGCGGTTCAAAACTTCGAACTAACCGATTTGCAAACGTCTCTGACTAAATCTGGAAGTTACCGGCGGACTGTCCGCTCCCCAGGGGCGGACTGTCCGCAGTTCAAAAGGTGAGCACACACAGAACCCGCAGAGTTTCTGTCCCAGAAAAATCAGTAGGAGGCGGACTGTCCGCCCCAAGGACCGGACGGTCCGCAGTTTTTTTTGGACACCCAAGACAGAACTGCCAAGTTTCTGCGCCCGTTTCAGCTTTTAAAGGCGGACCGTCCGCCCCCATGGACCGGACGGTCCGCAGGTCATTTTGGACCACCCACAGAGCCAAAAACGGTTCTGTTTGAACTCAACCGAGATAACGGCGGACCGTCCGCCCCTCAAGGGTGGACCGTCCGCAGGTCTAGGGAGGACCGTCCGCAGGTCTATTTCCAGCAGAAATGTACCTCGGTAAAACGGCCATAACTCTTAGCTCCGATGTCCAAATTAGGTGATCTTGGACTCTATGGAAAGCTAATTCAGAGGGCTACATAACCCAACTGAATTCTTGATCCAAAACACAATGGATCAAAGCAGTATTCCACTCCAAGAGACAACCTAATTTCCGGAGAAAACCAAAAGACCTTTCTTGCTTCCCAAAGTTGATCAACATCAACTCCAACTCTTTCTCCTTTGCAAATGTGCCAACACCACCACGTGAACAACACCAAGTGCATGTGTGTTAGCATTTCACAATCATTTTCAAAGGATTTTCACTTGATCTCACCATGCCACTCGATCCTAGCAACATCGCAATGTTAGATCGCTCAAGTGGCACTAGATGACCGATATGCAAACAAGTTTGCCCCTCTTGATAGTACGGCCATCTATCCTAAATCCAGTCATGCACTTCTCTACACAACCTTTGACCGGTGAAATGAAATGTCCTACAAGTCATACCTTTGCCTTGCGCATTCCATTTCATCTTCCCAAATGTTGATGCCACACAAGCACCAAACTCCATCAAGCCTTTTGATCATCATCATGAGTCAACACTTGGCTTGATCTTCTTTGAATGTTATGATCCACTCCATATCATCACATGACCTCTTTGGTCCATCGATCTTGACCTTGCTCGCTCTTCACCGTTGCCTCGGTCCATCGGCGCCAAATCTTGCCCAAGCTTCACCGCCTCGCGGTCCCTCGCTTGAAAGCCTTGACTTGCCCTTCTCCATTGCAACCGGTCCATCAAGCCAAGCCTTGTCTTGATCTTCTCCACTTTGGTCACATAACTCCATGTCATGTCTCATATGCAGTGAGCTCCCCGATCACACTATATGAGCATAGCATATTAGCATCAACCCTTAGCCATTTCTCCTCCATGGCACATGTTGCTCATACTAGTGTCTTTGTGTGGACTAATCTCCTGTGTATCTCAACATAAACACTTATTAGTCCACCTAAGTTGTCACTCAATTACCAAAACCAAACACGGGCCTTTCACCTGCCCCTTTGATGATGTTCTTTGGAGTTGTTGTTGTCATGTTCCTTCGGGGGTTGTGCGGGTGGTGGGATTATGTAAGGATCGAATTTTTCTGGTTGATCCATATCTTGCGAAGGTTCAACAGGGAGTATGTACTGATTCTGCTGGTTGGTGTTTGTTTGATTGTTTTGTTGCCAGCTCAACTGTTGCCTCATTAACTTTCTTTGTTCGACCCTTCGCTTGTGGTCTGCTTCGGACTTTGCGTATTTCACTACCTCCGCATACAATTCTGACAGACTTCTTGGTGGCGCTCTGTCGAGGTGGGATGCCAATTGGCTTGGGAGGAGACCTTCGATGAATTTTGCTATTGCGTCTTTCTCAGAGAAGTTTGGAGTTTGCGCTTTTTTCTGCACAAATCTCCGAAGGTATTCGGGTAGTGGCTCTCTGTCCATCTGTATGCAGCTGAATTGTTGCAAGGTGTTGATGGATAATTTTTTGAAGACTTGAAAGTCTTGCTTGAGTTTTTCCTTGAGCTGTATCCAACTTTGAATTGAGAGGGGTTGAATGTAGAAGTACCAATTTGCGACTGGACCTTGGCATGCCATGACAAAGGATTTTGCCATGATGGGATCATCTCCGCCAGCTGAGGCGATTGTAGCTTCGTAAGTCATTATGAATTGTGCGTGGTCGACTGATCCATCATATTTTGGGAGTTGAACTGGCTTGTAGCCGTATGGCCAGGATGTTCGCTGCAAGGCAATTGACAACGGTGATGTTGGGTCGAATGGAGGGCTTGGTTGGAAATGTTGATCTTGATATGTTTGAGTTGTTAGGTGAAGTTGTTGACCTTCGTGATGTCTGGAATGTTCAGCAACTTCGTGGGTGTTTGAGGGTTCTTGTGGTTGCCCAACTTCTTCCTGCATTTTCTGGACTTTTGCTTGCATTTCTGCAACTCTGCATTTTGCTTCAGCTAGCCTCTGAGCTTGCTCGGCTGCTCTCTTTTTGGTCGCCAGTTGACTGGCCAGATGAGCTTTCTTCATTTCTAGTGCGCGAAGCTGAAGGTTGAGCTCATGATGCGCGTTTTGTTCGAGCTGGTCATCTTCGAGCTGGGAGAGGTTGTTTAGTGTTTCAGTTTTGGTTGTTGTTGTTGTTGTTGCTGCTGCTTTTTTGCCTGTTGCCGCGACCTTTTTTGCCTGAATAGCACGTTCTGCTTGGACACACTTTTCTTTCTCAGCCAGCTGGGCGGGAGTTGGTTCAATTGGAGGAGATTGTCCGATGGGGACTTCGTGAAGGTTTGAACCTTCGGCGTTAGGAACGCCCTGGTTGGTGGTTTTTTTTCTTTGTGGAGCCATCGTAAGGTGATTTTCGAGCTAAGAACACGAGTGGGCGCGTCTGTTGGGATCTTTGGACCGATCACCAGACAGAGTGAATACTCTTCGAACGAAGGTTAGAACACTAGAGCACGAATTGCATAATAGAAATTGCACTACAGCCATTACAAAATGTTCCAACCCGTACAACGTTGGGTGGGAGGGGGTATTTATACCCCCAACCTTATTACATCTTTCCAGAAATGCCCCTGCGGTCCCCACGAATGTCAAAAGGTTACAACAGGGGTATTTGGTAATTTCCCTAGGTTGGACAGTCCGACTTGGATACTCCTACCCGGATCATGTGTTTTTTGCCCCTTGGGAACCTTCGGTAGCGGTCCTTGACAAGCTTCGTGTGGCGCCGCCTTCATCGCTGGCCATTCTTGAGTCGCCCGCCGCACCCAAAGGTTCTTGTCATAACCTTCGAGAGTGTGGACCTCCGGGTTCTGTGATGTTCGACGACCTTTAGCAACGACCTTCGACAAGCTTCGAGGGACTTCACCTTCATCATTTTTTCGCCTCCGCGCTTCCCGAAGCATCCCGGCGACTCAGGATTCCATCTTCTGGCGCCGAACTTCGACGAACTCTTCGCTGCTTCATCATCTTAAGAACCTTCGGGTTGATGCTTCGTCATCTTCGCTGAAGCTTCGGCACTCCTTCGTGTCACGCCACCTTCGGGAGGAGGCGATCCCCAACACGGGTGCGGTTTCGATCCTAGTAAGCTAATCGTGGTCCTGTACAGGAGCTTTAATCAATTCTGGATTACTGTTCTTCATTGAAGGATGACTCGCTTCTTATCGCACTAACAAATGATACTTCGATTAGGAATCCGCGTACCATGCATGCATGTTGAATTCGGGCACCCCGTTCATATCTTGACATTAATGTCTTCTTCATTCTAGAGGGGATTGTACGTTATAGGCAAAATGCGCAGCTAACCTTAACTAGTGCCTTGCCTTGCCCTGTCCTGTCATTATTTCATAGCATGTCCTTAATTCGTTACTAACAAGTAGTAAGATGGTTGCATAAAAAAACTATTAAGACGGAAATGAAGCATCTTTAAACTGAAACCTCTTTAATTTGCAGCAAGAACACAAATTTGTATTTGTATTCCTATCCATATATATGGATCGATATTCCCCAACCCTACCGAATTTAAAGTCAATCAACAGCAAAATGCTAGTAGTTAGTGCGTGGACAGCTGCAAGTATGTATACCATGTCAAAATCAGAGCAATAAGTTTGTAGTCATAGTTATTCTGAATCAATAATATCGGCTGGAGACGACGGTGCCACCGATCTATCAGTGCCATGCTCTAGGATAAAAGTCTATTATGAAAGTTACAGTATGCAAGAGAGAACAATTAATGCTTCTAATTCCACATGGATTAATAAAAAAAAAGGGAAAACGTAAGGCTTTGTTTTGACAAACCCCAGCTACCTGTACCGCATCAAATCTATAGTTTGCTGGCTAAAATATAAGTGGATTAAATCTCAATCGTCTAAATTTCGGGAGGGGGGGGGGTTAAAAAAACGAATTCTAGTAGCTAGTTAAGAATAATACCTAGCTCTAACAAAGTAGGAAATGAAGTAGCATCCATATATATATATAAGCTATCGTACCTGGTCCTTACCGAAAAAAACAAAAAACAAAACAAAACAGAAACTGTTTCGTTCGTTCAAAAAAAAAACAGGAACTGTTTTTCCCTCTTAGAAATAAGGCATGCCCCGCTAGCCATTTTCAGAACTCTGCGCAGGAGAGCTGCACAGAATGAGAATAGTAGTACTGTATTTCTATATATGAAAGCGCCGACCCTCCGCGCCCTCTCAGGCAGCCATGTCGGCTAAAAAAATTTCGCCCGTCCGATCGTGATCCGATGGTTACGGATGAAAGGAAATCTTCCTATTTCAGAGTACTAAATAAAATCTATTTACAAAATTTTTTGTATGGATGGATTACAAATCACGAGACGAAACTAATGAGCATACTTACTTCATGATCAACTCATAATTAGTGAACGGTTATTGTAGTATCACTGTATGACTACGGATGAAAGGGAATCTTGCTATTTCTGAGTACAAAATAAAATCTATTTACAAAACCTTTTACAGGCCGGGTTGTAAATCACGAGACGAACCTAATAAGCATACTTAAATCATGATTAACTCATAATTAGTGATCGGTTACTGTAGTACCACTGTATGGCTACGGATGAAAGAGAATTTTGATATTTCGGAGTACTAAATAAAATCTATTTACAGACTTTTTGCACGGATGGGTTGTAAATTTCTATATATGAAAGCGCCGACCCTCCGCGCCCTCTCAGGCAGCCACGTCGGCTAAAAAAATTTCGCCCGTCCGATCGTGATCCGATGGTTACGGATGAAAGGAAATCTTCCTATTTCAGAGTACTAAATAAAATCTATTTACAAAACTTTTTGTATGGATGGATTACAAATCACGAGACGAAACTAATGAGCATACTTACTTCATGATCAACTCATAATTAGTGAACGGTTATTGTAGTATCACTGTATGACTACGGATGAAAGGGAATCTTGCTATTTCGGAGTACAAAATAAAATCTATTTACAAAACCTTTTACAGGCCGGGTTGTAAATCACGAGACGAACCTAATAAGCATACTTAAATCATGATTAACTCATAATTAGTGATCGGTTACTGTAGTACCACTGTATGGCTACGGATGAAAGAGAATTTTGATATTTCGGAGTACTAAATAAAATCTATTTACAGACTTTTTGCACGGATGGGTTGTAAATCACGAGACGGGTTGTAAATCACGAGACGAATCATTAGTGAACGATTACTGTAGTACCATTGTATGGCTACGGATGAAAGGAAATCTTACTATTTCGGAGTACTAAATAAAATTTATTTACAAAACCTTTGGTATGGATGGGTTGCAAATCACGAGACGAAACTAATGAGCATACTTACTTCATGATCAACTCATAATTAGTGAACGGTTATTGTAGTATCACTGTATGGCTACGGATGAAAGAGAATCTTGCTATTTCGGAGTACAAAATAAAATCTATTTACAAAACCTTTTACAGGCCGGGTTGTAAATCACGAGACGAACCTAATAAGCATACTTAATTCATGATTAACTCATAATTAGTGATCAGTTACTTTAGTACCACTGTATGGCTACGGATGAAAGAGAATTTTGATATTTCGGAGTACTAAATAAAATCAATTTACAAACTTTTTGCACGGATGGGTTGCAAATCACAAGACGGGTTGTAAATCACGAGACGAATCTAATGAGAATACTTAATTCATGGTTAACTAATAATTAGTAAACGATTACTGTAGTACCATTGTATGGCTACGGATGAAAGGAAATCTTGCTATTTCGGAGTACTAAATAAAATCTATTTACAAAACCTTTTACACGGATGGGTTGTAAATCACGAGACAAACCTAATGAGCATACTTAATTCATGATTAACTCATAATTAGTGAGCGGTTACTGTAGTACCACTGTATGACTACGGATGAAAGGGAATTTTGCTATTTGGGAGTACTAAATAAAATCTATTTACAAAACCTTTTGCACGAATGGGTTGTAAATCACAAGACGAATCTAATGAGCATACTTAATTCATAATTAACTCATAATTAGTGAACAGTTACTGTAGTATCACTGTTGCAGATCATAGATTAAGTAGCTCATTAGATTCGTCTCGCGATTTACAACCTATCCGTGTAAAAAGTTTTGTAAATAGATTTTATTTAGTATTCCATGCCTGTGCTCAAATATTCGATGTGACGTTTTTGGGATAAAATTTTTGAATCTAATCACGGCCCTAATTTCTATATGTGAATGCCCCGAAGGTCGGCGCAACGGCAGACTGGCCACGCCAGTAAAAAAAGATTCCTACTATTCGATCCTAAATTGGCAGGGCATGTGATTGGCCGTGCCATCGTTATCTTTGAGGCCTTGAGACACGAATGGTCCACGCGTCAGCTATCCATTCGGTCACTACAAAATATCTGAATCTAGAACTCTCGACTGGTAATTTTGGTGGCCTCCGAATGGGTGTGTGCTCTACTGCAATGACGACAGTGAAGCTAGGCTGGAGAGCCACGCGGCGAGTTTGGGCGGGCCGCCGGGCACGCCCTCGATGGGTGCGGCGAGTTCATGCCGTCACCGGCGGGCGACCCGGCCTCACTCCGGTACGCTGCGGTGCCGCAGGTCAGGCGTGATAGCCGCGCATTGCATGGTGAGGAGATGCCCCAGGACCGCTCCCGGCCGCCTTCGACGGCGAGATTGAGACGTCGGATTTCAGCTACTATTTTTTTGCATACTTTGCTTTAAAAATAAATATCATATTTCTATCTATGTATATCCATTTGTCTATACATCTACTACAAATCTCTATATAAACTTATATTGCTTTAAAAATAAATATCTTATATGAAAGCGCCGACCCTCCGCGCCCTCTCAGGCAGCCACGTCGGCTAAAAAAATTTCGCCCGTCCGATCGTGATCCGATGGTTACGGATGAAAGGAAATCTTCCTATTTCAGAGTACTAAATAAAATCTATTTACAAAACTTTTTGTATGGATGTATTACAAATCACGAGACGAAACTAATGAGCATACTTACTTCATGATCAACTCATAATTAGTGAACGGTTATTGTAGTATCACTGTATGACTACGGATGAAAGGGAATCTTGCTATTTCGGAGTACAAAATAAAATCTATTTACAAAACCTTTTACAGGCCGGGTTGTAAATCACGGGACGAACCTAATAAGCATACTTAAATCATGATTAACTCATAATTAGTGATCGGTTACTGTAGTACCACTGTATGGCTACGGATGAAAGAGAATTTTGATATTTCGGAGTACTAAATAAAATCTATTTACAAACTTTTTGCACGGATGGGTTGTAAATCACGAGACGGGTTGTAAATCACGAGACGAATCATTAGTGAACGATTACTGTAGTACCATTGTATGGCTACAGATGAAAGGAAATCTTACTATTTCGGAGTACTAAATAAAATTTATTTACAAAACCTTTGGTATGGATGGGTTGCAAATCACGAGACGAAACTAATGAGCATACTTACTTCATGATCAACTCATAATTAGTGAACGGTTATTGTAGTATCACTGTATGGCTACAGATGAAAGGGAATCTTGCTATTTCGGAGTACAAAATAAAATCTATTTACAAAACCTTTTACAGGCCGGGTTGTAAATCACGAGACGAACCTAATAAGCATACTTAATTCATGATTAACTCATAATTAGTGATCAGTTACTTTAGTACCACTGTATGGCTACGGATGAAAGAGAATTTTGATATTTCGGAGTACTAAATAAAATCAATTTACAAACTTTTTGCACGGATGGGTTGCAAATCACGAGACGGGTTGTAAATCACGAGACGAATCTAATGAGAATACTTAATTCATGGTTAACTAATAATTAGTAAACGATTACTGTAGTACCATTGTATGGCTACGGATGAAAGGAAATCTTGCTATTTCGGAGTACTAAATAAAATCTATTTACAAAACCTTTTACACGGATGGGTTGTAAATCACGAGACAAACCTAATGAGCATATTTAATTCATGATTAACTCATAATTAGTGAGCGGTTACTGTAGTACCACTGTATGACTACGGATGAAAGGGAATCTTGCTATTTGGGAGTACTAAATAAAATCTATTTACAAAACCTTTTGCACGAATGGGTTGTAAATCACAAGACGAATCTAATGAGCATACTTAATTCATAATTAACTCATAATTAGTGAACAGTTACTGTAGTATCACTGTTGCAGATCATAGATTAAGTAGCTCATTAGATTCGTCTCGCGATTTACAACCTATCCGTGTAAAAAGTTTTGTAAATAGATTTTATTTAGTATTCCATGCCTGTGCTCAAATATTCGATGTGACGTTTTTGGGATAAAATTTTTGAATCTAATCACAGCCCTAATTTCTATATGTGAATGCCCCGAAGGTCGGCGCAACGGCAGACTGGCCACGCCAGTAAAAAAAGATTCCTACTATTCGATCCTAAATTGGCAGGGCATGTGATTGGCCGTGCCATCGTTATCTTTGAGGCCTTGAGACACGAATGGTCCACGCGTCAGCTATCCATTCGGTCACTACAAAATATCTGAATCTAGAACTCTCGACCGGTAATTTTGGGGGCCTCCGAATGGGTGTGTGCTCTACTGCAATGACGGCAGTGAAGCTAGGCTGGAGAGCCACGCGGCGAGTTTGGGCGGGCCGCCGGGCACGCCCTCGATGGGTGCGGCGAGTTCATGCCGTCACCGGCGGGCGACCCGGCCTCGCTCCGGTACGCTGCGGTGCCGCAGGTCGGGCGTGATAGCCGCGCATTGCATGGTGAGGAAATGCCCCAGGACCGCTCCCGGCCGCCTTCGACGGCGAGATTGAGACGTCGGATTTCAGCTACTATTTTTTTGCATACTTTGCTTTAAAAATAAATATCATATTTCTATCTATGTATATCCATTTGTCTATACATCTACTACAAATCTCTATATAAACTTATATTGTCAAACGAAAACAAATAAATAAATTACGCGCGCCAAGGCGCGCGCCAAGGCACTAGTAATATAAGATATAGGACAACTGGACGTCTGGACAAGATGGCAATGGTTTCCTAGGTGTAGTTAATGAAAATCCAATCAGGACAACAAGAATTAAAGGCGGTGTCACATTAACAGCAGTGCCCAGCTGAGGATCTGAAGACCGAGGGCATCGACGATCAGCCCGTCAACTCGCATGTTCTTCTGAACTGACAGATCCTCGTTTAATTGCACTACCTCAGATGCTGCCAAATTATCACCATACTACGAGACCTGAAACAAGCAATGTCCTTTTGTGTTATTATTATTTTTTCTAACCAAAAAAGTCAGCAATATCTACCGGTGAAAGCCTGTGCGACTTGTCCCGAGCTCCGAAGTCCGAAACCGTATTTCAGTTCCCTATAAGGGGTCTAGAACTACGAACTCGTGGGGCAGTATGCTCAACGCTGTTACCTCTAATTACAATTTTTTTCAGTATTTTCAGGCCAAACAATTCGTCACGCACAGGCCGTTTTCAGAGCGCAGGGCCATGAGAGCCCATACCGTTCAGTAGTGGCGAAGCCGCGTATCCGCCATCCACACGGTCGGTGCCCCGGGCGGCGGCGGCATGGCACCGCGCTGACGATCATTTTCTCCAGTGAGCTCGCCGTTGGCCATGCCGTGCATGCACCGGAAACGGTCAACGCGCGACGGATCGATCGGCTGGCCGGGCGGCGCCTCCGCGTGCGGCCGGACTGACACTCCGCGTGCAAACGCCCCAGCGTTCCAGACACCGAACATGCCCCGTACGACATATCCGTGTGGGTACCAGGACAGTGGCCGTCTGCGTGCAGGGACCTGCCGCTGCCAGTGCCAGGGGGGAGGCTGAGCTCCCAAGCTATCCGGGACGGGCCGGGGGGCCATGGACCGGCCGGCCGGTCCGACCACGCCGCGCGTCGTGCGGCGGCGCGCGGCCCTCCCTCCCGGCATTTAACGATCGGAGTACTCCTACTCTAGCATGGGTCTGACGGGGGGCGCGCGTAATTTCTGCCATGATCGCAGGAGGTAGCTGCCGGTTTGCATTTATGTTCGTGCGAGGTTCGTGCACCTGCCGGCGTTCAAGTCCGGCGTGGCGGGTTCGCTCGTCGATGGGTCGCGTGCAGGCCGATCGAGTGGCCGATGGAGCAGATCGAGGAGATGAGCGGCTGATCGAGCATGCTAGAATCTCATTTGAGCATCAATGATGGGTTCTGAAAAGGATGGCCGGTGTAGGTGTAGCAGAATTCGATCGCCGTCAACGCTCTTTAACTGAGTGATGTCGTCGCCATACTCCCATACTCATCTGCAGATTTGAGAGATTAGCTAGATTACTACGGCGATCTTGCGTACACGGCTGTATGTTGATAATCTCAGGATGGCCGGCGGGGATCTTCCGACGGTCGACGGTGAGGACGACAAGTCTGCAGCACGACATGCATGCACTCCTGCACTTGACTCTTGGAACGCAGGACACGGCGATGCAGAAAAAGGTTCAGGTTTCTTGCTACTAGATCCATGCACGCTCTCTGAGTATCTATAACGCGAAGGAACTTGCGGATCTCGTCGGGTGTACGAGCGGGCGAGCAAGAATGTGAGAGGGCATGTATATACTCCACTCCAAATAAAGTTGTGAAGTGACCATCCTGCCCGACGATTCAGGCAGCAAATCCAAGTATTATATTGGATATGAGGCTTGGAGCTAGACGTGCTGCCTGCTCTAGGCCGGCCGGGTTGGAACCAAAGAATTAATAAGTTTTGTAAAAGTCTATCAAGATTCAGAAAGGCAAGAGCCAAGAGGCCGCGTACGTCGTGCAATACCGCATCCATGAAAATATGCTGGGCTGCCACAACGGATATGATCATTTCAACACCGTTAATTGCACGTTAAATCTGCTGTCGTCTTCAATCCTGCCTATAGCATTGAAGAATCCCGTTAGACGCGCTTTCGCCAGAGTAGAGGGCGGTCTGGCCGGAGTAGAATGTCCCGATGCCTAGCATCCAAATAACACAGGGGGCTACTCTAGTCTATAGCATCCAAATAATGCTGCCTAGACCGCTTTTGCTAGAGTGGAGGGCGGTTCGGCCGGGTAGAGGGCTCCGGTGCCTAGCGTCCAAATGACGCAGGGGCTATTAGTTTATGGCCCCCGATTCAATGCTACCCAGCTATAGCAAGTTTTAGGAGGATGACACTAGAAAAAGGAAAATATAGTTTACACCATCAAAATATCACAAAAGTTCTATTTTCAGCCTTCAACCACAAAATCGGATGCATTCAACTATCGAAACTGGACAAGTTTGTCCCTTATGTTGTTTTCAAATGTTGTTTTATATATTTTTCTAGACATGAAAAACTAATTGGATCTCAAGATCAAGAAAATTTTATTTTAAATTAGAAAAATATGAAACAGTTGCCAAAAAATTTTCTAAAAATATTAGGAATTTGGAGAAATCAAATCCAAATAGCTGAGAGTGCGAATAGATAGGTTAATTTTTTTAAAAAAAAAATGGTACTTGTTCTATATTTATTTGACTTAAATTACTTATAAAATTTCAGTTTAAATTTGAATATTTTAAATTTTCACAAAATGAAAAATCAACTTTGAAACCACCCTAAGTGCTAAATTTGCTGGATTTCGACAATTGGATGGTTTCCGTTATCCGACTTTGCAGTTGAAGGTTGAAAATTGAAGTTTTTTCATAGTTTGAGGGTGTAAACTGAACTTTTCAACAAAAATACTTCCACACGATCCATCGAGCCCACACATAAGCAAGGTATACTGAAATAAAAGATAAAAGACTTAAAGGCCAAAGGTACACTTTCCATTGGGCGGCATGCATGCAGGACGTGGTAGTGCATATAGCTAGACAGGTTACCTGGCCCTCACAAGCATGTATGCAACATGCATATGGTACCAGCAGCCAGTGTACCACGCTTGCCAGGGCTGTGCCGGCATAAATCGGACCCTGTACGAAAATTTAAAGTGGGGCCTACTAGACAGGCCAAATATTACTATCAAGTGCAGGGTTCTGATCAAGTATCTGATTATTAGAGGACACTTGCGATTCTTTTACAATAAACCTATCCATAGCTCCTTTTTGAGATTGAGTTAAATCATCTAGTCTTTGTTTGTTTTTACGTTTTTGGCTGCCGGAATCATATTTTCTAGACCGATTTGCAGAAGTCATGACTTCAATCGATCGTTCTAACACAAAAGATTAAAGGACAAAATTATAATTAATCTATTAAGATTTAAAGGATACAAGTACATGTAGATCAATACAGTTGGCGATTGGAAATTAAAAAGAAAACTATTTACCTTCTCCTTCAGCTCTGATCGCCTGACGCCTGTGGGCTGTGGATTGCGGCTCCGCCGCTCCGGCTCTGGTGCTCTGCCTACCGCGGCCCCGGTGGCGTCGGCGGCGGTGTTTGCAGGTAGGTTGCGGCGCGACCTGGTCCTGCGGATTGCCGACTTGTCATCTCCGTCTGCTTGGCCGGAGTCTCGGTCGGCGTCTCCGTCTCATCTGTCGAGCGAAACTGGAATCGCCAAAGTCGGAGCCTCGGAGGGCACTGGACAGGCGGCCACCGGCCGGCCGGACTTTTTTTTTATTTTGGGCTGCACGTCGATTGTGTTTGGGCTGGCCGGACCTTTCTTTTTTTGGGCTGGACGTCATTTGCGTTTGGGCTGCGCAAGTAGGACCAAAGCAGGTCAGAAGCTCAGAACAAATTACCTCAACTCATAACTAGTTAATGGGCCATTTCAGATAAAATTGGGGGCCCTGTGCGGGCGCACGGGCCGCACGCCCCATGGGCCCGGGCCTGACGCTTGCTTGGCAAATACCACCACTCCTAAAATCAACAAAGCCGGCCGGCCAGATTCAGAGCCAGCTGCCAACGTCGACTCGCGACGGATCGATATGATTGATGATCAAACCGCCGCCGCCCTCCAGGGTCAACGAACCCGGCCTACTGTGAAGCCCTCGAACGATTTCAGTAACTCATCATCTAGCAGTGCACCAACGATCAACCGCCACGAGCGCAGCGTAACGCCCTCACCCGCCCGTCAGACCCCGTCGCAGAGGTGCTCAGGTCCGGCCGGGCCGCCCGCCGGTTCGCGGCCACCTCTAGTATCTCCTCCTACTCCACTCGGGGTGCAGAAATGAAGCCGTCCATGCGGCCAGGGACATGCGCATGCCATGGGGGCGCCCATTAACCGCCAACAGCTCGCTAGCTTCGCTCCATTACTCGCCCCGGCCCTACCGCCCGGCCTCGCGTCTTCCCTCTTCCGTCTTCCCGGCCCGCGCGTCGCGCGCGTATAAATCCGCCCCTGCGGCACCGCGACCCTCCCGCACCTCGCTCTCTCGCTTGCGCTTGCGCTCGCACTAGCAAGCTTGCCGTCGGTCAGCTTGCTGCTCCTTCCGCGATCGCCAGCTTAATTTGATCTCGTCTTCTTGGCAGTGGCCTTTCTCGAGAACCACTCACTGCACGACGCTTCTGACGAGCTAGTAGCTTAGCACTCTCATTTATTTGATTTCCATGGCGAGCCACCACCGGTCCGCCGCCATGGGCAGGGCGGAGCTGTCCCGGACGGTGAGGCAGGCCACGCTGAACCACGCGCGCCTGCTGTACCACCGCCTGCCGCACATCCTCGCCGTCACGCTCCTCGTCGCCGCGGCCCAGCTCGTGCCGTCCTCCTCCTCGTCGTCGCTCGCGGGGGCGGCGGCGCTCCGCGACTGGGCGCGCGCCCACGCGGGGCTCGCCGCCGCGGCGTGCGCGGGGGTGGCCGCCGCGGCGTGCGCGTACGCCGCGTCCCGCCCCCGCCCCGTCTACCTCGTCGACCTGTCCGGGTACAAGCCGGGCCCCGCGCACGAGGCCACCCGCGCCCAGTCCATCC
Organism: Panicum virgatum; assembly: GCF_016808335.1. NCBI lineage: Eukaryota > Viridiplantae > Streptophyta > Magnoliopsida > Poales > Poaceae > Panicum > Panicum virgatum. The sequence goes on along the minus strand of NC_053144.1, from coordinate 66,630,563 downwards.
GCCACTTCGCGGTGGCCGGGCGGTTCACGGACGAGAGCATCGCGTTCCAGACCCGGATGCTGGAGCGCGCCGGGGTGGGCGAGGCCACGCACTTCCCGGCGTCGCTGCTCACCGTCCCCGTCGACATGTCCCTCCGCGCCGCCAGGGAGGAGTCCGAGGCCGTCGTCTTCGGCGCCGTCGACGACCTGCTCGCCAGGACCGGCGCGCGCGCCCGGGACATCGGCGTCGTCATCGTCAACTCCAGCCTCTTTAGCCCCACGCCGTCCTTCACGGCGCTCGTCGTCAACCGCTACGGCCTGCGCCACGACGTCGTCACGCACAACCTCAGCGGCATGGGCTGCAGCGCCGGCATCATCGCCATTGATCTCGCCAAGCACCTGCTCCAGGTACCTAAGCTACTGCGCGCCGACCGCGTGCTTCGATCTATCCTTCACCCGGCCCTTCTCTCTTTCAATTCTTCCGTGCTGCGAGAGCTAGCTACATCCCGTGCGCGCATGTTCTTCTTCTTTATTTCTGGTGCAATGCAACTAACACACACTGAGACACTGAGCGCGTACACACGCATGAGAGCAGCTACCTAGCTAGGCCGCCAATGATCCTGCGTGTCGCTTGTCGATCTCCGAAACAGCATGATGGGAATAAATGGGCGGAATGTCATTGGACACAAGCACTTGACATACTTGTCATCATCATTAAGATGAACACCATGCATGACGGCATCACAATAGTCTCAGGTTGGTAGGATTACGTACAGCCACCATTTCGAGTAAATCCATGAAAGAAACATCTGTCACTTCATAGTGATCAGAGATGCTCTCTCAACTGAAGGTCGATCGTGACAGTCGCAGCAAGTCAGTGTATTAAAAAGCATCATTGTGACTGACTGTTTGCATTTAGGGCTGTAGGAGTGACTGCTAGCAAGATCCAAATCCTAGTCTCGCTCAGATCATAAGGCAGCATAGTATCAAGATACTTCCTCAAAAAAAAAGTATCAAACAAAGGGGAAAAAATCTCAAATATTCTACAGTATTTGGTCCCAATCGCAGACACTTTGTACATGCATGATAAAGCGAAATTTATTCATTAACTTTGTATGATCGGTGGGGGTGTTTAAGGTAGATGTGGCATTCATAGGCTCATGGCCTTACCAGTTACCACGCCGAGGAGGCGAGGACCATATAGGCCTGTCCCGAACCGTCCCCGGCCATATCAATTCGAACATCACTGACATGTCGGGCATAAAAAACAAGCCAATCATCCAGAGGGGGTGGATCGATCTGCCACTTGCCAAAACACCCCATCCAGCAGCTAGGACCATGCTTAATGCTCCATGGATCAAGCCATCAAGGGCATGTGCTCCCACGAGGAGCACAGGCCGTCCGATTGGGGACGGACGGCCAGGATCGGCTGGGCAGCAGGGCCTGAGACTGAGAACCCACACACAGGCCCAGTCTAGTCCACCGTGGACCAACAGAAACAAGCTCCGTCCACTTACCTGGGTGCAGAGCTGTAACGGGCAAGTAGTCCATGGACCAGCCGCCGAAGCCACCTGATCGACGGGGACTTGAGATATCAAGGCCCGGTCTGTCCTTCTGGCTGTTGCATTGGGATGGACCTCAGCTAGCCAGGCCAGCCATGCAGAATTTGCTGCAACATTTCACCGTTTTCCGGAGCTTGCCGGTAGCAGTAGCGACTTCTTACCACGAGTTCATTCGGTTCAGAACGAAAAACCTCTTATTTTGAGCACGGTTAAAACACACAATCCACAGTCTGTTTAACCTTGTCTCTGAAAGGACTCATCACAATCACTAAAGCAGCCAGTATAACACTGATCTTGGGACAAACATCATCTTACCATCTCCAATATCACCCCCGGCCAGAAGCCCAGAACAGCTGACACGACCCAATTGCCATCCCTCCACCGGGCCCTGCCCAGTGATCCTGATCCAGTGTAACTAGTACTAGCTCCCAGGCATAGTAACTGTGGTTGGGTGGCAGTTAGTTTAGGGTTGGCTCACTGCGATGCGTCGTGTCCTCTGCGCCTGCTTAATGCCTGATACACCAGACGATCGCAGCTGCAAGCCTGCAACTGCAGCTCTGCTCTGCGACCAAAAGTCCAGAAGCTGCAAAAAATTATTCGTTGCCCAGGCCGCCCCCCAACGGCCGTCCTCGACGGTAATAACAACTGAAAGAACAGCTTCACGCTACTCAGCTGTGACGATCTTCAATGCACAGCGCACCTCGCTTGCAGCTCCAGAGATCAAGCAAGTACTTATAATGTAATCCACCATGGTTTGATTGGTTGGGTTGGGTCACGTTGCTTGCTGCCAACTGCAATTCTGCAAATGAAACGAAACGAAGCGGACGGACGTGATTGAAGACTGATGATGGAGTCGCTTTGCCTCTGTGCTGCAGGTGCACCCGGACACGTACGCGCTGGTGGTGAGCACGGAGAACATCACCCTGAACGCGTACCTGGGCAACCACCGGCCGATGCTGGTGACCAACACGCTGTTCCGGATGGGCGGCGCGGCGGTGCTCCTGTCGAACCGCCGCGCCGACCGCCGGCGCGCCAAGTACCAGCTGGTCCACACGGTGCGCACGCACCGCGGCGCCAGCGGGCGGAGCTACGGGTGCGTGACGCAGGAGGAAGACGGCGAGGGCAACGTCGGCGTGTCCCTCTCCAAGGAGCTCATGTCCGTGGCCGGCGAGGCGCTGCGCACCAACATCACGACGCTGGGCCCGCTGGTGCTCCCGCTGTCGGAGCAGCTCCGGTTCCTGGGCGCCGTGCTGCTCCGCCGCGCGCTCCGCGCCGACGTCAAGCCCTACGTGCCGGACTTCAAGCTGGCGCTGGAGCACTTCTGCATCCACGCTGGCGGGCGCGGCGTGCTGGACGAGCTGGAGCGCAGCCTCGGCCTGAGTGCCTGGCACATGGAGCCGTCGCGGATGACGCTCCACCGCTTCGGCAACACCTCCAGCAGCTCGCTCTGGTACGAGCTCGCCTACTGCGAGGCCAAGGGCCGGATCAGGAAGGGCGACCGCGTCTGGCAGATCGCCTTCGGGTCGGGATTCAAGTGCAACAGCGCCGTCTGGAAGGCGCTCAGGACGGTCGACGACGCGGGGGAGACCAACCCATGGGCCGCCGAGGTCGACCGCCTCCCGGTGCACGTGCCCAAGGTGACGCCCATCGTGCTCGACGACGACGACCAGGCGCCCCGCAACAAGGAAGACGACGGAGGACACGGTAGTAGTGCCTAGCTGCTAGTAGCCACTAAGTCTGCTATTCGCTAGTATTTGGCTGTGCGTGCTACATACTCGCCTATATCTTGCGTGGTCTGGCGCCCGGCGGGCTTATTGGCGGCCCGCCCTCCCTGTATACAGGCATTTCTTCTTATAGTAAGTACTACTACGACTAGTGTGTAAATCTTCGTATGGATGGATGGTGAACTCGAGAGCATTGTATCGTGTTACTCCCTCCATCCAACTATCCAAGGCCCATTACAAAATCTAAAAATTATAAGGCCTATTTCCGTTTTTTGTCGAAGGGGCGCGCCGAGCGACGCTTCGTTTGATCGCTAGCACAGTTACTCCCTCCCATGCGCGCCTTGGCTTCCGTTCCTCAAGGATCTGATGCTCCGACCCTTGCCATATACCCCCATGTGTATCTATCGTTCCCACACATCTTTCCCACCAATCCTTGTTCCTTTGCTGCTCACCATTGCTGAGCCCGCCCTTGCTGTTCCGCGCGACGGCGACGAGGAGCGGCGCCAGCCTTGGCGAGGACAAGACCAAGGGCATGGAGGAGGCCATCAGCGAGCAGCTAGTGTTTGTGCAAGATTCCGATGAAGTTGAGGAATCCATATGCATGGACGATCCCAGCAGCGAGCAGGAGATGGCCGTTCAAGATTCAGATGAAGTTCAGTTTGTTACGTACTCAGGTTGTTACAGGCGCATGATTTAGGAGATGTTTAGCGCTGTTTTTCGGCGACGCCGTGTGCAGCGGATCCGTGGAGAGTACCGGTTAATGACGTTTTGTGATTCACGAGGACTAGACTAAATGCCAAGTTTGCTGTGTTACCAAAAAATAGGCCTTTGATAGTTGGATGGAGGGAGTATAATATTGGGTGGGGTGGAGATCAGATAATGGAAGGGAAGGAATTTCCCTAAAAAAAGATCATGGAAGAGAATTTTTTTACATCTTCGTGCAAGCGAATGCTACAGAGAACATCGTCTTTAGTGGCCATATGACCTAATGACTAGCTGTAGTATACATGAATACATCGCCGGAACGTGGGGGAGCTGCGTGCCTGGTGATGGTGGCATGCTCGCCGCCGTTCGTCCGCCCGCTCTTCACCCCCTCGTGCCGCCTGCCGCGTCCTAGCTTTTTTTTTTTGTGGAAGGTACGAAATATATCACAATTCAAAATGTTTACATCCTAGCTGTTAAGCCAAAAGTAGGCTTCTACTGGGTTGCTACTGTGGGCCTACTAGTTCTCAGCCCAGCTAGACACGGCTGTTTTGTCTTGCCTTTTACAATTGAGAGCCCACGAGCAACATTTGCGCCTTCTCACTCTCCAGCAATGGTGGGCCGGCCGGGGCATCCCAGCAGGACTCCTTTGCACGATCCGCGTTTTTCGCTCCCTCTGCATCTGCGCCGGCTGCCCACTGTGCCGGCCCACCATCATATTTTGATTGAAAAGGCAGCTCTTATGCAGTCATCTTGAACCTGGCACGAAGATTTTACACCTCCTTATGCCTTTTGAGTTCAATTAGTAACTGCCTCTTATCTTGACCAAACCTCCTTTTAATTTACCTTCTGTTGGGCTGATTCAATAGTATTATGTGAGAGAATAAATCGAAATAATTGAAATGAATCGAAAGGAGACAAGCTAAAATCTACATTTTGCATTTAAGGCAGATGATTCAGGACTGGTTTAGATGCAAACTTCAAAATTTCAAAACTATCACATCAAATATGTGCGGCATATGTAAAGTATTAAATCTAAAGAAAATAAAAAAGTAATTGTATAGTTTGCTTGTAAATTACGAGACGAATCTAATGAATCTAACCTAGTTATTAAAACGACGTTTAAAACGTCGTGTCACGAGAAAACGTTCTTGTGAAATCGACGTTTAAACGTTAAAACGATAAAACGTCCATCGTTTCGTTAAAATCTACCCTCTATTCGTTTCGTCGTTTTATCGTTTTAATAACCCTAGAATCTAATTAGACCATAATTAGATAATAAATTATTACAATAAAACTACAGAAAATATGTGCTACTGATGAATTAACTAGTCTTAATAAATTCGTCTCGTAGTTTCTCATCTATAATTAATTTTGTGATTAATCTATATTTAATACATTAAATGTGAAAAAATTTCAAAAATTTTACACGAAGCAGCTAAACAAGCACCTTGAGATTGGAAGGAGTGGGTTTAGAACTGTTGATGATTTTGCGCCTTTGGTACAGAGACCTCGGATTGTGATAGGGAGTCAATGGAATATCATACACCTTACCGTGTTGCCGCCTGTTGTCCTTGCAGTAGGCCTTGTTTAGATATATAAAGTTTTAGGTGTCAAGCACTATAGCACTTTTTATTTGTATTTAATAATTATTGTCCCGCTATGGATTAATTAGGCTCAAAAGATTCGTCTTGCAAATTATAGATAAACTGTGTAATTAGTTATTTTGTTTAACTACATTTAATACTTCATGCATATGTCGAAAGATTCGATGTGATAGAGAATTTTGTAAAATTTTAAAATTTTGAAGAACTAAACAATGCCGTAGTCTTGTGGTATGTGTATAAAAACCTGTCTACGTTTCCTGTCCTCTCAATAAAAAAAGAAATGCACCATGCTTCCATACCCATATCCTTCGACCTGTCCTTTTTTTTAAAAAATAAAAAAATCCTTTGTGTATTCTCCAATACTATCGCATCTTTGGCCTGGCAATTTTTTACTCCGTTCGCTTCATCTTCACTGTATTTAAACAGCATTTCTTTCACACACAAAATCAGCATCAACTAGCACCAGTCAATCAATAATATTTTTCTCTTATAAAAAATCAGCACCAACCAGCCGAATACAGTTTCTGCTGCACCCATGTAATGCCCAGCATACGTTTCTCTGACGCTCCCTGGTGTACGCTGCCGAAAGCAGCGGGGATGCTGAGATCAAAACCGCATCATTACCACTCTCAGCTCACCAGCCCACTCTGCATTTCTGCTCGCCTACTCTTGCTCTGCCACTGCGGCTCCTCTCGCCCACGTCAACCGAGCTGGGAGCTCCTTTGCTTCTCCACGTCATCCCCACCCCCACGCCCCATCTCAAGTCGCTGACAAGACCCCCCGCCGCGCCGCATCCATCTCTGCGACTCCTCCGCATCCGTGTCACTCATCCCCCTCCCCTTCCCTTCTCACCGGCGGCAGCCTGGTGCCCTGGTTCTCGTCGATCCGGACGGCGAGCACCTCTCCGCGCCCTGCCGCCCGGGGCCAGTGGCAGTTCCTTTACTACCCTCGGGCTCCGGGCTCCGGGCTCCGGGCCCCATCGGTTTCTGGTCTGGGGGGCACAAGTGTAAAACGCAAGCAAGGTCGCCGGCTGCCGAGCCGGCGGCTGGAAGTTACCCTCCTGCCCTCGCCCCTGCGGGGCACCGCTCGTGGCGCCAGGCGGAGCGCCGCGCCGTCTTCCGCGGGGTTAGGAGTGTAATATCACCGGGCCGCGCTCGCGCGGGAAATCCGGAGGGGGGCGTGGTGGTACTACTTGTGTATCACCCAGCTCTGCTTCGTTTCAGCGCTGCTGTGCTCTGCCCCTGCCCTGCCCCCTCCCTTTTCCCCCTCACCCGCGGGGCCTTGGGGCCGTGGGGGGTTAGGGTTTCGTGCTCGCCTCGCCTAGCTTCGGGGGCGCCGTCGCTGTCCGCTCAGATGCCGTGCAGCCTGCTGCTGGGACGCGCCTCTCGTCTAAGCTAGCGCGTCGTCGTCGTCGTCGTCTGGGATCGATCTGAGCGCTGCCCTGTCGCCCCGCGCTTCGATCAAGTCCGGCGCCTCGTGATCTCCGGCCCGCTCGGCTCGATCGCGCTCCCCGGATGCGATTTGAAGGTAGGTCCATCGTTCCTCGTTCGTTCTAGCGCGTTTGTGATGTCCTCGTAATCGAATGCTTGTGATGCTACTTTTTTTTTTTTGCCCCTTTTTCATGGCCGTGTCTATGGTGCCGTGTAGGAATGTAGGTGCTCTGGATTTGGGGAGGTTTGCGTTGCTTCCCATTGGAATGTGTCGTCGTTGTATCTGTGTGAAAGCATAGGTTGGTTGGGCGGCTTTGTAGTGTGGGTACTTCTGTAAGCATTCATTTGGATTTTTTGCGAAGTTACTATAGAACTCTGTAGAAACCAGGCGCCCTTGGATTTTGATGCTAAAATCGAGTTTTCTGATTTATGGGTAATATGGTTGGGGGACTGCTAGTTTTGTTGAATTGTGCTTGCCATTGTAGTTCATATTCTGCTGTTACTGCATAATTAGCTGGCTTGTAGTCGTGCCTCCATGGCCTGACACCCTGTTGGATTCTGTCCTTCGAGTGTGTACATTCCGTCCATTAATATTTGCTTGGCCCAAGGATCTCTGAATGGTTTGGTGGATGCTGAAATGTCCACATCTTTGAATTGTAAGAGCTACGCTGATTGTTTATCAAAATCAAATCACGGCACATTGCAGCTAAAGCATAGTAACCAGTGAGTTGACTGGGTATGTTGAGTGGCCGCTTTTACTCTGGATCAGTTTTTTTCTAGATGTCCAATCTATACCAGGTGGCTCTGGAAAACTTGTGAGGGAGTGTCCACTTTCAAATGTCTTGAGCTTACCTACGTTCACCTTTTGGTGGGCCTACTTTTAAGCCAACCTAACTAGTTCACATCAGAACTGATGTGATGGTAGTCATGAAACTTAGATAACTCCAGCATGAAACTTAAAAGAACTCCATTCTGTAGGCATTTCTGTCAAATTATAGTGGGTCTGTCTAGATCACACTCAGTGTTGCTTGGCAGCCTCTGATTTTTCTAGACAGATTTGAATTCAGTTGTCTACCTCTTACCTGTATAATAAACATGCTTTCAACAAATATTGATTCCTAAAACAGCTTTGCTACTGTCACTGAAGTTAAATGAGACAATTGCTATGCACGTACCTGGGATTAGTCATGCAGTTCAACATCGAGTATTCATATATAGCTGGTTGAAAAGCTCTTGAGAGCAGCCTGTTCCTAACTTTCGCATCCAGAACACTGCTGGTTTGTGGTTGTGCATTTCATTGCTTATTTGTGATCATGATTTGCACCCTTTGTAGGTTGTTACATTGATAATCATGCAGTTTTCCGACGCGGCATCCTGGACCGTTTCCAGTGCCCCTCTTGGATTTCTGAAGTTATCTAAAAATATATTATTAGCCGCTTCTTTTAGGCATCTGACAACAGTTTTTTAGCTTCATTCTCACGAACTGATACTCCAGCATTTGATGTGCTTATTTGGTGCTCATGGTATCTTGGTCTTGATCGGTTTGCATCACTACACGACTACACCTGTTAAAAGGTAGTGTTTGAGCAAGCTACCGCTTAAAAGGTAGTGCTGGACATGTCTCAATCATTTCAAAACAAAATAACAATACTTCACAAATTTTGAAATGTAAAGAAAGATAAACTTTAGTTTGTCTGTAGCATGCCTGTAATCTTCTTGTTGGGGGGGGGGGTGTGTGGGTGGGTGGGTGTTTTCTGTACTCGGATTGGATCTCGACTGGACTCGTTGTACTCTTTTTTCTGTCTTAATGAACTGACACAGCTCTCCTGCGTCATTTGAGAAAAAGAAATAAAGAAAGATAAACTCTGAATTCTCACCCAATGCTTATTTTTCTCCCTTTTGAGGCTGCTAGACTAGTCAGCTTATGGTCTATATTCAAGCAATATAACCGATCCGCCTATCAAAATATTTAGATGAAATTCTCTTTCATTGTGTTTGTGCTGACCATTTTATGCTAAATTGAGAGTAAAGTCAACTACCAGTACATAATATTGCATCCAAGTAATATTGTGTGACGAGTGCTCTTATCAATGCGTAATTAGTTTGAGGAAAGGGTTCAAAAGTTAAATGATTAAGAATTCCATAGATGGTCTACGTCCTAAAATGAATTGTGATTTGGCAGCCTCACATGGTTCATGGTAGTCCGTGGTGTAGGTGAGATATTGATTAGTCCAAGTACCAGGACATTGATTGCTATTTAAGTTCTCTGTTGAAATGAGCAGAGTGAAATTAGTAGCGAGCCAGTATGTTCTCCTGGGACCCATTTAAGAATTTTGCAACACATCAACAGTAGAAGAATTTATTTGGGCTTGTGTGTGTAGTTAATTATTTGGGCTCCACTCTGTGGAATAAGCTAAAGTTTGTGCATCATTAGTGACTTGTGACAGTAAGTTGTTTGCCCACATAGATCCTATATATGTTGCATAAGTTGTAATGGGTTCAATTCAGTCTTTCACCCAAACACTTGGTCTTGGTCAGTTATAAGACATTGGGTCTTGTTTTTGCAGGGCAAAGCCATGGAGATTGCTGGTCATGTTAGGGAAAGGAAGCACGAGCTCATGGAAGGATTCCTCGGTTCAACGTTCCTGATCCTTGTACATACTGCTCTCCTCATGGGCTTGGAGAAGATAACCTGAGGACCTCCTACCTCAGACCAAGTCCCAGCGCAGCAGCCCCATCGCAAGAGGGGTTGTTTCGTCTGCACGTGCCCATCAACAACTCCTGAAACTATTCTCCACACTAACACTGATGAACTCATCCGGGTGGTTCTCCATCAAGTTGAGCTCTAGTGATAGCTAACTATATATAGTACGTATTCCCACCCTCAGTTTCCCCCAATTTCTTCAAGCTTGATAGCGCGCTTTATTTTGTTCTGCTCGGCCTCTAAGGTGAGCTACTGCCCCAAGTTTATGCTTGTGTGCTCCAGATGACTGGAAGCGTTGTGCCTTGTGTCTTTGGTGGGAATGTATTTGTAGGGTAGGCCAATTTGTAGGCTGGAGACCGGTGGACTCGATGCTTATTAAATCTGTGATTTAACGTAATCCTAAAACACTGTGTCACTTGTTCAATACGGTCATGGTGGAATGGCATTTTTTTATATATAATTTGAGAGGCTGATGAGGTGGGTGATGTCAAGGTGATAACATTGTGGCACGGTCCTATTCCGGTGACGGCGCCACTCATGAAGTGCCGGACCGTGCTGCGGTGTCAACAGTGCAGCGTGTCGATAATGCTCTGGGCAAACGAAACAAATTGGCAGCGTGCTGACAATACTCGGAGCAAGCAGAAACAAGCTCGAGATCGCGATATTTTTTGGCCTGATCTCGATGTAGCGGGCCATGTTACTTTCTGTTTCGAACGCCCCCAAAAGCCAAAAGCCAGCGCGACATCGCGAGCGACCCGAGCGTGATGCACGCACGGTGGTGCACCGCCGGGATCAGAGTTGGGTGGGTTCGGAGAGCCCCCGGCCGGCAGCCACACCCCATGTCCGCCGCCTCATCCTCGGCCCTCACATCACCGCTGCGTTCGTTAGTCAAAACTCAAAAGCGCCTCTTGGTTCCCCGCCTCGGGTCCCTCGTCGCTCCTTCGAGCACGGCCTCGACAACCTGTCCAAGCCGAGAGCCGATACTCCCGAGACAAGCGCGCGCCGAGCGAGCGAGAGGGAAGGCGTCGAGGCGATGATGAGGTCGCAGCTCCACGCGGCCGCGTCGCCGCCGCCCTCCCTCCGGCGAGCTCTCCCCTCCGTCACGCCCCGCGCCCTCAGGTACGCCGCCGCCCACCGCTTGGCCTGCTCCGATCCGCTCTCTTCGTTTCTGTTCTGCGGAGCAACGGCGGAGAGTGAACGCATAGCCCCCCCGCTCTCCGCTTCCAGGTTCCACGCCTTCCCGGGGCGCTTCCGCGTTCATCGCCACGGCCGCGGGGTCGGAGCCCGCCGCGCTGGCGATCCGCCCGGCAACACAGGTTCGGTGAATCGGCTGCTCTGTCACGGTCTGGCTTGTCATTTTGCCCCGCCTGCTCCTTGTTGTTTACAAGCTTCGTTTGTCTTGTCTTGCTTCATCAGGAGTCGGAGTGCTCACCTCCGAGAGCGGGGCCGATGATAACGACATTACTGTCAAGAATGCAGGAACGCCGAACACCTCAACGGCCACAGCAAGTTCCTTGCGATTTCCCAGTCAGGTGATTTTTCATAATGGTTGTTCTCTCCTGTCTCGAGCCAACTAATATATGGTAATGCATGTGCTTGCTCCAATCCTGCAAGTTTTGTATATTGCGATGCTAGTGGCTGCCATGTGATCTGCAGGAATCTGATACATAAAACTGAATAGACAAGGCACATGACACATGATTAAGATGTATGTTTGTTTTCTATTGTAATTTTTCTCAACTTGACTTTTTTTTTTTGCCTCATAGCATATGGTCATGGACAGTGAACATACTATTCTTCTGGCTCTCCCCTGCATTGAGGGGAATATGGAACATTGAATTTAAAATTCTGCACAAACATTACTTCTACCGAACTGATTACCAAATAAACATAGCCCATCAATACCTTTTTTCTAGCGATGGTTTAATCATGCTTGACCCTTGGATGCATTCCTACTGGAGATGTATGGTAGTACTTCAGGTTGGATATTTTGCTTAGTGTTGCTGTGTCAAAGCCTCAAAGGTAACATTACTAAGGGTATTAAGAAGACACAATATATCATATGCAAGACCCTCTGTTTAGTTATAGTACTTTGCAATAAATTGTCTATTTAATTCACATTATGTTTGCTTCATTTTTTCCCAGGGAAACAGTAACATGGCTGCCGTTATAAGCATGGCAATCTGCTTTCTACACAAAATTGTTTCTAGCCGGATGCAGTTGATGAATTTGCTTCCGTGGATGTCAAGTGGCATTACAACTTTGCCATTTGCTTGCATATCTGATCCTATCAGAAAACCCATACCTCTTAAGCTAGATGTGACTTTTCCACCGTTGCCTGATGTCAGATGGAGTATTTCACGATTATACTATCTGTTCAATTCTCAGCTTGAACGGAACATTGTCTTGTAAGTGTTACTCTGTCTGTGATGTAGATAACTTGGTAGTATTTGTATGCCATCATTTCATGCTTCTTTTGTCACTGAGCTTTTACTCTCTTTTTTTCAAAGGCATAATTACGCATAATAACCGAAATTCTTGATAAAGGTTTATTAAATTCACATTTCATCTTGATTACCTTTGCAGGTCTATTGTTACTTTACTCATCACGTGCTTTTCATTTGTCATTGTTGGAGGATTACTGTTTCATAAGTTCAGGTCTGTTAGTTATTTTTGAAAAATGCATTTATTCCTTATTCTCTGTTTTTGGAGGATATTCTATATCCTTGGTGGTTGATTCTGATGTAAAAAATGATGAAGTATCTTGGTTTCTAATTCAGGAAGAAAGAACAGTCCCTGGAGGACTGCTTTTGGGAAGCCTGGGCTTGTCTATGTTCATCATCTACCCATCTAAAGGTAAGCAGGGACTAGGGAGACTACTGCCAGTTTCTGTGAGGCTTAAGGACTGATGTGTTTTCCTAGCTGTTTTTGTACCTAACAGATTGACTTCTTTAGATTCTTTTCCTATAATGATCCTTTTCTATTCTGTTGTTTTGCCTGTTTGCACAGCAAAAGACACGTATTGAGCGTGTCATTGGATTCTTTCTTGCTATCTGGGGTATATTATTCTATTCCCGTTTACTAAGCGCAATGACAGAGCAATTTAGAGTGAGTGGTTTCAAAATTATCTGAAACTGATGTGAAAAAACTTCTGTGTTGATGCGGTTTCTAACACATATGCCTGGTTGTCCACAGACCCATATGCATAAAGTGAGGGAAGGGGCACAATTGCAGGTCATTGAGGATGATCATATCATCATCTGTGGAGTCAATAGCCATCTGATTTCCATATTGAACCAATTGGATAAGTTCCACGAATCAGCAATTCGCTTAGGTGTAGCTACAGCAAGGTAACTGAAGGATGACATATCATTTCGATTACTGTGGATCCATCCTTTTGCTGTCGAGGATTGGTAAGATCTATCTATACTATCTAATGCAGCTGATTGTTTTCTTATGAACAATGTCAAGGAAGCAGAGAATCCTTCTTCTCTCGGATCTTCCAAGGAAGCAAGTTGAAAAGATTGCAGATGGCATGGCCAAAGATTTGAACCATATTGATGTAATCACCAAGAGGTAAAGGGATTACTCATCACGGTGTTGTTTCTCTGAAGGAGTGACAACTTTATATAATCTGTCTACCTTTATCCCAGTTTCACTTTTGTGAAGAACACAAGCAGATACCATGAGCACAAATATTTTCGTTGATTTGTGAATACTGAAAACATTTTGTGGCTATGCTAAACCTGCAGCTGTAGCCTTAGCATGCCAAAATCATTTGAGAGGGCAGCAGCACACAGAGCAAAGTCTATAATCATCTTGCCAGCAAAGAATGAACGGTACGCATGTATCATGAACCTTCGACTTTGAGCATGTTTCTCGATGAATAGCTGTAGGGAATTTCCCACAGGCTCAGGCTAGCATTACATGACGTTTCCAGTACTGAACCATTTGAGAGAGGACCAGAGGGGTAGCTTGACTTATATCTCATAACATTCCTTTGTAGTATTAGTGCATCAAGAGTTTGCAGACAAATAGCAAGTGCTGTAACGGCAGGTCATCTGGCTCTCTCAGGGAGGGGCAGAGCCAACCTACATTTATGCTGTCAGCTCTTGTCAAATATGATGGCAATTTCTAGATCCATTTGATTGAACATTTGAAGGGCGTTGGGATATTTGTTCTTCTTAAATTGAATATTTGAATGAATGTATTGGAACAAACAGCTAGTTTATAATTGTGGGAAAATATAACAAGACAAGCTCTTTACATTTTGCAAACATTAGTGTTTTTTTTTTGCGACTACTTTAGCACCACTTGTTCAAGTTTGCATTATGTTTAACTGTGCTGTTAGCTGTTTTTGCAAATTTATTTTTCTATCTAACCTTCTGAACTTCCTCAGGTATGAAGTGGACACAGATGCATTTGTCTCTTTATTGGCTCTGCAACCTATTACACAAATCGCATCTATCCCTATCATTGTTGAGGTATATGCAAGTTCACAATCTATACTATGCGTGTATAAACATTTAGACCTTTTTGCTTATATCTTGTATTAATGTAGGCTTCTAACTCCACCACCTGCGAACTTCTGAAATCAATCAGTGGCTTAAATGTGCAACCTGTGGAGATGGTTGCTTCTAAATTGTTTGTGCAATGCTCTAGGCAAAAGGGCCTTCTCAAAATCTACAAGCACTTGCTTAACCAGCACAGTAATGCTCTTATCTTACTGACATGTATTTGTGAATAACAACTTACGTGAGCTATACTTTGCATCTGGGAGCAAATCTGTGTTACCCAGGTCTTTCATGCTTCACTTTTTTTTTTTGCCATTCATCTTTCATCTGATGGTTTAGCCACTTTAGCACAATTTCTACTGCAACTGCAATCGCCTGAAAATCATCATACTCATACATAGCGGTCTAATTTATTTCACCATGTTTTAATATCACAATATCTGGCTAGAATTTTTTTAGAACACTTTGTTTGGCATGTTTTGGTACAGCCACATGCCAAACATGACTTGGTTTATTATTCTTCAGAACTTCTGAAATCATTATTTATCTTAGGGAATATCAATATATCATACCATAGTATACTTCCGATGTGTGCAAATTGTTCTCATACTGCCATGTTTCTGTAATTTTATCATTCTACACCCTCTTTTAATACAAAGATGCGCAGCTCTCCTGCGTGTTCGAGAAAAAAAAATCATTCTATACATTTCTGCTTTGTTGGCTCAGTTTACATTACTTTAGCAGTGTCCTGATGAGTTTTGGGCTCTAGATATAGATGGATTTTCCCCCCTCAAATAAGATGTTGAGGGAATTTACCCTGTTTGGATTTTTCACTTTTGTTGTTTTGTCCTGCAGAAAATGTTTTCAATCTTTTCAGCCTGACTGAACTAGGGGGCATGAAGTACATGGATGTCAGACGTAAAATCCATGATGTAATGTTCTTTCCAATATACTGATTCACCTCTGCTGTCTTCTGCACTTCTTTTTGCTATGACATTTCCCCTTCATGTTCATGGTCAGGCAGTTGTTTGTGGTATCTTCCGGTCTGGAAAAATTTATTTTCACCCAAGCGATGATGAAGTGCTGAAAGAAACAGACAAAGTATGTATCTTTCTGGATACTGGTTATTATATTGAAGCCAGATAGTAGAGAATTATTTCCCTTGACATAGTGTTACATGAGAACAGTGTGATTGTTGAAAGCTTCAAGCCTCCACTAGTTATCCTGAATCATTCATGAAAATGAGCTATGAAATACTATTATAGGCAGCAGCTGGCTCCACTGCTACTGCCTAACCAAGGGGATGGATGGTGGCCAGCAGCCTTAGGGCAGACTGTAACGTCCCGCCTCCCCGAGGCCGGGCCCGCTTACATCTGGCTGCTTTCTAGGACATAGACTGTCCTCACAGACCAACACCAGTCTTTTCTGCACACTTTGTCCTCACTCGTGCGCACCCGGGAAGAACTTCCCGGTCGGTCACCCATCCCCAAATTTCTCCGGGCCAAGCACGCTTAACCTCGGAGTTCTTTGGAGACCGGCTTCCGGAAAAGAAGTTGCAACTTATTGGTATGAGTATCCTATTAATCCTATTAAGCCCTGGGCCGGGGTGTCACATGCTCACCCCCTTAAGAGACCGACGTCCTTGTCGGTCAATCCCAAGCCAGGAACGTCCTCTCTTGGCCACGTCCCGTACGTCCAGTGCCAGCAGCCCATGTGCCACGTCCGTGCGTCCAGTGCCAACGGTCCCTGTGCCACGTCCGTGCGACCAGTGCCAACGGCGCATCCCAGATGCCCGTGCACTGACCCGCCACGCGCCCGTGCACATGCCGGTGGCATCTGCGCCCCCACGTGCCCGTGCTCATGCCTCCGCACTTACGCCCGTACGTGCCCGTGAAACCGCGAGAGTTGGCTCTGATACCATTCTGTAACGTCCCGCCTCCCCGAGGCTGGGCCCGCTTACATCTGGCTGTTTTCTAGGACATAGACTGTCCTCACAGACCAACACCAGTCTTTTCTGCACACTTTGTCCTCACTCGTGCGCACCCGGGAAGAACTTCCCGGTCGGTCACCCATCCCCAAATTTCTCCGGGCCAAGCACGCTTAACCTCGGAGTTCTTTGGAGACCGGCTTCCAGAAAAAAAGTTGCAACTTGTTGGTATGAGTATCCTATTAATCCTATTAAGCCCTGGGCCGGGGTGTCACACAGACATCTCCTCTCCCCAAAGCAGCAACACAAACTTGGAACCAAGCTGTCTTTACTTATTGTAAGTTAGGATGGATGGGATCACATCTCTATGATTCCATCTATAGTTTACTTCTATAGTCTATACAAAGAGAGGGGATGCATCGTTGTTCATTAAGCAAGTAAAGGGAAGCCTTTGAGGTCTCCAGCACCTAACAGAGACATTCCACTTTTTTTTCTGATGAGTGAATACTTTTTCCCTTGCACAAATAAAGTATGTGTAAACTCATTCCACGCTAGTAATTCTCATTGCTCCCTTGCCATATAGTGTCTCATTCTGTGTTAATAGAATTATCTGTAAACTATGAATATGCTTTAAGTATCATTGCAGACTTTTTATTAATTGAAACTTTTCCCAGGAACCATTTTTGCGGAACGAAAATTAAACTTGTCTCACTGTTACATAAAGAAAGTGGGGTGGATGCTGTAGAAATTTCAGGATCAGTCATGAGTAGATGCATGGCACTTTATATTTAGTTTTTGACTTGATGCACTCTTGCTTTCGTTTTTTTTCTTTCTTTTGCCTTCATAGTTGCTTCTTATTGCTCCTGTTCGTCGGAGGAGAAGACCTCAATATACATTGTTAAGTGGACCAAAAGAAACACAAACATCAAGTCATTACTCAGAATCAAGAGAGGATCAAGGATCTAGTATGGCTTCTACCACGGAGAAGGAAACACGGCTAAAGAGCATTGTAAAGCGCCCTTCGAAATCGCTGTCTAAGGTAAAGTCTGATCTAATAATGCATCTATAGGAATTTACTCCTTTCTAAGTTATTGGGCCCATCTTTGGTGAATTGTATGCAGAGCGGTGATTATATGCTGGGGCCAAAGGAAAGCGTGCTTATTGTTGGTTGGCGTCCTAAAGTTACTGAGATGATACGGGAGTATGATAGTTACCTTGGACCTGGTAGTACAGTGGTATGTAGGCAGAGACCAACTGCGACAACAATAAAAACATTTGCGCTACTCTCACACTTCAATCATGGCAAAAGAAACCGATCATATGCTGATACCTAGGGTAAAATTTAGACGATCTAATTTAATTAAATGTGCAGGAAATCTTGTCAGAAACCCCTGTTAAAGAGAGGAGCAGTATTATCAACCCCCTTTTGCAGAGCCAGCTTAAAAATGTTAAAGTTTCTCATCGGGTATTTTTCGGTCTATACCTTTGTTAGTGTGCTTAGACAGACATAAAATGTTACTATTTGAAATTTATCTGAAACATACTAATGCAGGTGGGGTGTCCTTTGAACTATGATACTCTGAAGGACACGATAATTAACATCCGGAAATCTGCCAAGTCTGATAAAAAAGTTCCACTTTCAATTGTTGTGATATCTGACAGAGACTGGCTCATTGGGGGTACCAATAAAAGAACTATGATATTTCTCGGTTCGTTGTTGTTAGATCATTATTATAATTGATGCTTTATCTGTGACTCTGTGGTTTCAGCAGATGCTACACAGGCTGATAAACAGTTGGCATATACCCTTCTTCTTGCTGAAAACATTTGCGAGAAACATGGCATTATGGTCAGCTCTTCTCACTGATAATTAATTAGTAATGTTTGAAATGCAATAAGTGAACCTGCATATTTTCTTCAAATTATCTATTACAGAGACTCAAATTTGAACCCAGAGTGAACAAATCATTATTCAATGAGATATGGGTTCTATGATGGTATATTTTATTCTTTGTTCTCCCTTTGACAATGGGACTAAAATTGGATCCTGATATGGTCCAACTAGTCACTCCACATCGTTTTTTCTTGTAAATGTTCCTAAGCTAAGATCCTAAAAAGATACATATAATATTTGTTTGATTTATCTGATTTGTAACCTGAAATACCTTTTAGGTTGAGAACTTTGTCTCAGAAATTGTTGACACAGGATTGGGAAAACAAGTAAGAATTTTCTAATATACTAATTACTCAAGTCGTGAAAATTATTTAAATTTGGCAAAAAGTTTTTGACTTCTCCATTTTATACAGATATCTAAAATAAGACCCTCACTTTCATTTATTGGAGCAGAGGAAGTAATGAGCCGTGTGACAGCACAAGGTTGGTTGTCCTGTTGTTTCATTTTTAAAAAATTCTTTATCTCATGAGAGCAATGGAATGTAGTTGCGGAAACTAGCGAGCTGAATGAAGTGTGGAAGGACGTTCTGAATGCTGAAGGTGATGAGATCTATATTAAGGTAATATGACCATAATTTGTCCCCAGTACATTCTAGGCTACTTTTGGTCTTTGAAGCATGTACCCTGTTGCATTTATTTCATTTTAGGAAATTAGCCTGTACATGAAGGAAGGAGAGAAAATATCCTTCTCGGAGCTTTCTGAAAGGGCAGTTTTACGTCGTGAAGTTGCGATTGGTTACGTCAAGGATGGCAAGCAGGTAATTTTCCCGTGTTATTTGTTAGCTTTATGTGGAAATGATGTTCTAAGTACATTAGGTATTGTTCAAATCATTTTTGTTTGTTCAGATGCCATTGAGGTTCTATTGACCTGATGTGCTTTGACATGGGGTTCTTTTGTCCTTTCAAATATCAACAACTACAATTCATTAGGTGCTAATAATGATCCAGTTCATTTATTTTATCTCCATGGCAGCATATAAATCCTACCAACAAGTTGGAGCCACTGTCTCTTGAAATGACTGATTCACTCATTGTGATATCGGAGTTTGAAGGTGAACAGCCAATTATGATGGACAGGGATACGTCCAGATAGTACTTTCAGCTTGTTTTTTTTTTCGAGAATATGCAGGAGGGCTGCATATCTTTCCATTAAGAAGATATGAAAGTTTCTTACAACGACTCAGGTCTTGTGGAGAACCACGCTAGACTCTCTTACACTGATATACTGGAAATGTAACAGTCAAAGCGAACCAGAAAAAGGCTATGCTAAATCTGTCTGGAGAATGCCAAGGTGCTTAGCACCCGCACTGATTTATATTTCTTTTCTGTCCGTACAAAGGTAAAGCAAAATATAGCCACAGACTATTTTTTTTTTCGTTCCCTAGCTGTAGAACTTCTTTGGTGCAAATATTTTATTCTGCAGTTCAACTGCAGATTTTTTTTTTATTTGTAAACATAGTGGATAAAAGAGTCAACTTGTATGATGTAGAAAGGGTGTACCCAGTGCCGTAGGCTTCCCGCACTGTGCGGGGTCTGGAGATCAACTTGTATGATGTAGATGTCTGAAAAAAGAAAATTGATTATGTGCCTTGTTTCCTTATGATCAATGCATACAATGTCTCGTTTTTTTTAAACTCGAGTTAGACAAAATTAGCTGGGTGTGGCCTTGCTATTTCCTGTGGGAGATAAGTTCTCCTTAAGCATCTGATTTGACACAGGAAAAGTTTATTTTACCTTTAGCTACCTTCAACAAACCTTTCTAGAGATTCAGCTTTATGAGATCTTTCTTTGCCAGAGCAACTAAGAGGTCAGTTAAAGATTCTTGTTCCCTTGCTTGTACATATTTTTACGGGTTATTTAGATATATGTCATTACAACTTTTGCCATGTGGAAAACTGCCATTACAATTCGTGAAATACGACATCTGCCATTACAACTATTGGGTTAGCTGAAACTTGCCATTTTGTATGCTATCCGCGACTTGTGGCCCACTTGCAGGCGAGTACACACATATGTATTTCCGTAGTGACCTATTTGCCCCTAGAACAAAGGGATAAGACTCACCCGCGGCTGACTCTTGCGCTGGGGCCTTCACCTGCCGAACCACCACTCCTCCCTAGTCGCACCTCCCCGGCGGGACCACGCCGCCGGACCTCCCCGGCGAGCCCGTGCCGCCGCTCCTCCCCCGCAGGCCTGCGCCGCCGCACCCCTGCTCCACGGTCACCCCCATTGTCGGGATGAGGCCATGGATGAACCCGGCAGCAGCATCATGGCCACCCCCATTGTCGGGATGAGGCCATGGATGAACCCGGCAGCAGCATCAGGGTCGAGCTCGACTGCGAGTGGGAGGCTGCCTCTCGGTGAGTGCCCCAGTTGCCGCGTGAGTTTGATTCGCATTCGAAGCAAGCAGCCTTAGACCTACAATGAGATTTTCGTCAAGTGCCCTAACAACATCAGGGTGAGTGCGGTTCATTTGGCTTGTGGCTTTTGTGCTTGTGCTTTTGCTCTCAAATTATTGTGGTTCATGTCACCAAATGAATGCAGGAAGACCCAACAACTTGTGGCTACATCAGATCCGAGAGGCAGTATGAGATGGACCTGCACAAGAAATGCAATAAAGATGAAGCAGACCTGAAGCAACAAGTTGGGGAAATGAAGCAGGAAGTTGGGGAGATGAAGCAGCAGCTATCTCAAATGAAGGCAGAGATTCAGTTTGCTCTTGGTCAGATTTGGGAGATGAAGAAGCACAAATCAGTTGACATGAATGCTATTGTAATGGCTTTAGCAGTAGGTTTAGTACTTGGCATCCTTGTGACTGTAATGCTGAAGTGAATTGTACCCCCAAATGATGTAATCATGTGACTGTAATGACTATGTATGACTATGAATGGACCCATGAATGAATGGTAATTGTCAAGCTGAGACATCATCATTTTTTTTGCCACTGTCCTACTGAGACATCATTATCCAATTATTGTGCGAAACACATGGTTAACAAACAGGCATACATATAGCTGACAGAAACATGGTTCGAACATGACATACATATAGCTGACAGAAACATGGTTCCAAACTGACAGAAATATGGTTCATAAACAGAGTAAATAGGACCAAACTGACATAGATGTTCAGCAGACATCCTATGTAGACATGGTTCATATACTAAGTAGCACCAAACTGACAGCAGAACATGGCTGTGCTCTAGAATCCTAGCAAATCTTTAAGGCTTCTCACAACAGTTGGTGGAGGTGCACTCTCTGCCGTCATCTTCTTCTTCTTCACTGGGGTCTTCTTCTTCTTAGGAGACTTCTTCTTCTTAGCAACCTTCTGTTTCTTTTGTTGGGATGGGCCAGCATCGTCTTCACCAAATTCTCTCATCCTGTCATACAGTAAACTTCATCATTAATTGATTGACTAAAAATGCAAGATAGTAAAGATAGTTGGGGTTACCTCTTGTCTGATGGTCCTTCTCCTTCTCCTGGCTCTGCTAATTTGCAAGTCTTTGTGAAGTGGCCATAGCCTTTGCTTCTCTTACATCTCACCTTTTTTTGTGGCATTTTTCTCAAAGCTACCTCTTATCCACTGTACTCTTGGCCTTCCAGCTGCTCTTTTGTGTAAAGGTGGGAAGACTCTGAAGTCAAGATCCACAGCAGGCCAATTAGATTTATCTGGCATTGGTTCAATTCTTCCTGCATAAACAGCCCTGAATTTGGCAACTGAATAGAATTCATGGACAAAGTCAGACATCTTAAGTCCTCTGTTGGATAGTATCCATGCCAAGCCATGCTCGCATGGTTTCCCAGTTATTTGCCACTCTCTGTAGGAGCATGTTCTGTTCACCAAGTTGACAGTGTGCCTTTTGATGTTGTTCCATTGGTCAATTAAAGTGACTTCAGCAAACTCATCATCGCTGACTGACACTTTCACAACTCTCAGATTGTGGCTAATTGCTTGGAGATCTTTCATGACACCAGGCAAAATTATTTCAGTCATTTCCCTTCCAATTTTCCTTCTCAGGTACCTCTTCTCCATTATCAGTTCTCTTATAGCATCAACTAACTCATGAACAAGTAGTCCCTTGAGATGCCTGATCTGGCTGTTGAAACTTTTAGAAACATTATTGGTCAAGTAATCACATTTGCTGTCCTCTGAAAAGCCACATCTATACCAGATCCTACCATGCCATTGCTGCAGAAATTCTATGGCATCAGGAGTTGCTTCATGTATCTTTGCCATGTGCCACTTAAACATTCCCTCTGTGTAGTTTCTTGCAGCTGGGTACAAGTGTTCAGTGAACACATCTCATGTGTAGTACTTCATGAAGTTAGCATAAAGATGCCTCATACACTCTCTGTACTCAGCCTCTGGAAATAAAGCACCAGCTGTTGTTTCAAGTCCTTTACATGCATCTGTCATGATGACCATTCCTTTAGGACACCCTACTGCTCCATGTAACTGTTTCATGAACCACTTCTAGTTATCTTCAGTCTCAGAGTCAAAAATAGCATATGCCACATGATATAACCAATTATGCCCATCTATACCAGTAGCAGCAGCCAACTGACCAATATAAGTTCCATTCAAGATAGATGCATCAATTCCTAAAAAGGGTCTGCATCCCTCTAGCCAACCATCTATACAAGGCTTCAATGCAACAAAAATCCTCTTGAACCTCTTGGCCTTCCCTTTACCAGAACATTCTATCTCTACAATTGACCCAGGGGAACATAGCTCTACTTGGGCCTTCCAATTGTACGACAATCCAAAACTGTCCTCATATTTACCATGAATATTCTCTAAGGCTACCTTCATACCTGACCAAGCCTTTGAGTACCTCAGCTTAATCCCATAATCTTCTTCTAATTTCTCCTTGGCTTCCTTGGGACCCTTCTTAGGATATTTCTTCAGGCAATCAGCCAACCTGTCAGCACACCAGCCTTGTGATGCCATCTTGCCAACCCTCAGCTTGGTAGTTGCACAGGTGTGATTTGCAGGAAGCACTTTAATCTGCAAAAGCCAATAGCTATATTGTTAATGCATGAAAACAACAGAAAATATGACAATGCATGAAAAACATCAGAAATTATTGCAGCTACAATGAATTACCTCTATTGTCCTCTCACCATATACCTTTGAAGCATGAATACGCCATGGGCATCCCTCTGCAGCACAATGGGCAATGAATGTGGTACGGTCTGTTTTCAGCCCAGTGAACTCAAAGCCTTCCTTCACAGCGTAATGTCTTATAGCTTTTTTGAATGCTATAATGTCAGGAAACTTAGAGCCTCTCTCAATTTTTGAATTTTCAGGATCATGAATTACAATAACCTCTTGGGGATTTGCATCATTCACCTGTGCCTCAAGAGGAATTCCTCCTTCAGCAGCAAGATTATCAGAACTGTGATCATTAATCTCAGGTGGGTGTGCATTCTCATGTGGTTGTGTATGTGGTTGTGTATGTGGCTGTGCATGTGCTTCTGTCTTATATATGTGTTTATCATCCACACCGACGTACTCTTCCTCATTGTCAAATATGTCAGGCTCACGATCAGGCTCAGAAGCATCTGTGTCCATATCTGCAGGCCCTTTAGAATCTGCTTCCTTGGATGCAGACACTCCCCCACCTTGGGTGACTCTAGGTTCATTGTGATTCACAGGTGCATATTGTGTATGAATGTCATGCATATCCAAACTAACGTCATCTGGTGGCACCACACAAAGAGAACCTAGTGTATCATACTCGTGTTCAGCAACAACATCTTTGTCAAAGATTGATACAATCACCTAGCATATCATCTCAGACTTGTACATTTCAAACAAATCAGTCATTTGCCTTTCATCAACAAGTCTGACATCCTCGCCACATTTTTTGTCAACAAACCAAACAGTGGGAACCTGATTTGGTCCCCATTTTAGCTCCTTACTTAAACTCTCCAGCAACAACTCAAGAGAAAAAGACCCTATTTCCACATCCCACTTAATCACCGTCCCCTTTGAGTACGATTTCCTACCCAAAGAGTCCGTTGTGGGAAAACCTTCCACCTTAATCTCTAGCGAGAAGAAGTCAAGCCTAAGAAACAAATCAAGTCAAACATCCTGCTCAAAATCGATCCTACCGAACACAGTCATGCCGCAAATCCAAATCGATCCTACCGAACATAGTCATGCCGCAAATCCAAATCTATCCTACCGAACACGGTCAAGCCGCCATTCTCCCCAAATCTATCCTACCAAACACAGTCAAGCCGCCATTCTCCCCAACACTATCCTGCCGAACACAGTCATGCCGCCAACCCCCTACAAATCGATCGAATCGATCCTACCGCGAAATCAGAAATGAGAAGGATTTGGCATCGTACCTGTTCTTGCCACCTTCCATCGTGTTCTGCGGCGCGGGCTTGCGGGGGAGGTGCGGCGGCGCGGGCCCGCCGGGGAGGTGCGCCGGCGTGGACCCGCCAGGGAGGGGCGGCGGCGGCGGCGCAGGCGCGGAGGTGCGGCCGGGGAGGAGCGGCGGTCCGGCAGGTGAAGGCCCCAGCGCAAGAGTCAGCCGCGGGGGAGCGAGTCTTATCCCTTTGTTCCAGGGGCAAATAAGTCAATACGAAAATACATATGCGTGTACTCGCCTGCAAGTGGGCCATAGGTCGCGGATGGCGTACAAAATGGCAAGTTTCAGCTAACCCAAGAGTTGTAATGGTAAATTTCGTATTTCACGAATTGTAATGGCAGTTCTCCACGTGGCGAAAGTTGTAATGACATATATCTAAATAACCCTATTTTTACCTGTAGGCTGTACCTGACTTGCACCCCCACATATTACATATATACGTGCAGGGCATAATACGAGGGGTGAGAAAACGGTGGCCGCTGCAAATAGGGAGGACGGGAGAGTGGCGAGACTTCAGGTCTGGCAACTCCTCTGAACCACGAATTAGCACAGGGTTGCATATGGAAACTGCATCATTTGTATGCTAGAGGAAATCCAGTCTTGTGACCCAGAGGCTTATAATCCCAAAGCTGCCTACATTGGTCCTCGCCATTCACTGAAGTGCTCCCCAGTCTTCAGGCAGCTGGTGTGTCAACAGATTGTTGCAGCAAAGCAAGCACAGCCTTGAATCTATGGTCTAACGATTACTGGTTAGACTGACACCGGTGGCCAGCAGAAATCAATTCAGCCTGCTCTTTGCTGGGACAGTTATTATGACATAGGAGGAATTTTTTTGATGCTTCTGTTTGATTGATGCTTCATTGTCCAGCTCTTACTGGGCGAAGTTTGGTGCAGGATATCTGGATGAGGAGTATGAAACCCTGCAGCGGGGAAGGCCCTGGGAGTGGAGCTTGATCACCATTGACATGCACATGCTCCTAATGGAGAACCAGATTCCTTCCACTGCTATCAGGATCTTTACAGAGCATGACAATGCTGCTGAATCTCACAGCGCAAGAGTATGTTCAAGAAGTATCTCCTAGCTGGAACGCACAACTTTGCTTCAAAAAAAAAAAGAGAAAAGGAAACTAAAAGATAAAGGTTCACCTCAAGGTGCCCGGTTCGCTGCAGGGGTCAGCCCGCGCGTGTGCGCCGCCTCTACTGGTTCCTCTTCCTCCTTCCCGATCCGAAGCCTGCGACAGATTGTAGTGGCGTTCCATCCAGTACAGGATAGGTTCGGTTTCCTGGACACCGTTTCAGCCATAAGGCAGTTCCTCAGTTGGAGATCAGTTTCAGCCATAGGGCAATTCCTCAGCTGGAGATCAGTGACATGAGCATTCATCCATCTGAGGTCTGCACAATCAGAACTTGAGACGGTTGAAACAGGATGTGTGTGTGGGGGAGGGAGGGTAGCCCGATGGGCTTAGATGCCAACCTCCACAAAAGGAGGACCGGTGTTTGAATCCTAAATAATACACCTCGCCGGGAGTGGGAGCGTTACTGGTCAGACGGATGACTCTCCTCTTAGAGTTCCAATGAACTTGGGTGTTAATCCGGACTCTAGCCTCCTAAAACAGGACGACGCCAGAGAAGATGTATGGATGCTGCTCAGGGTTTGCTTTGTGCGCCAACTGTTCACCATTGGCGTGGTTTCGTACGAAAGATCTAGCATCCGCCTCAAAAATTCGTTTACGTAAACAATCCTTTAGAGAGAGAAAATACGTCTTCGCTGTTGTTTAACGGGACTCGATGGTTCCAAGTTGTACGCCTTCAGACGGGAGGAAGGCGCACCCTCTCCACACACCGGACGAATCTTCTATCTGGCTTCCAAGTTGAAGCTAAAATCTCTAAATAAAAAGAAAATCAAATAATGCAAATTGCATGAAAGTAAATGTGGTGTAGCATTTTATCCAACCAATGTACAAATTCATTATGACAGTAAACTTCATACACATGTGAGACGACCAACGATCTAGGCCGATCCTTAGACCTATGATTTGGTGTGGGACAGACGAAGGGATTTTTTTTAACCACATCTTGAAATTCAATCCTATGAGAATTCAAACCCAGGACCTGAGGAGAGTTATCAGAGCCTCCTAACTAACTCAACTAGGGACCCCTTGGCATAGAACACAGCCACTTAAGTATCATAGGGACATAATCATGTGATAGATATCATCATGATTATACAACAAAACGAACAGAGTAAAGCTGAGAAATAATGTTGTGTTCGATGTAATTCTCATAGATTTCCCCTAGCTAGAATTGCTATTTCTGAAAAGATGCATCTTTTGTTAATGGCTTCAATATAGGAATGAATGGGCCCCTTAAAGGAAAGAGTAATCTTCTATCTGGCCTCCTCTCTCCGCTTCCTCCCCTCCCCAGACTCTAGGAAGCGGCGGCGCCGCCGCTGCGGTGAGGTCGGCCAGAGCGAGAGCCGCAGGCCACCGCCAGCCATGGCGGCGCACGCGACCATCCCCTTCTCCTGCTCCTCCACGCTCCAAACCCTATCCCGCTCCCTCTCCGCGCGCGGGGTCCTCCACCTCCGCGGGGGCTTCCTCCGCCTCCCCTCCCTCGCCGCCCTCCCGAGGCTCGCCCGGGATCCCCGCCCCTGCCGCTGCCACGTATCTGCGTCTGCCGCGGCGTCCCCGAACGGCGCCTCCGCCGAGGGGGAGTACGACTACGACCTCTTCACCATCGGCGCCGGGAGCGGCGGCGTGCGCGCGTCGCGCTTCGCCTCCACGCTCTACGGCGCGCGCGTCGCCATCTGCGAGATGCCCTTCGCCACCGTCGCCTCGGATGAGCACGGCGGCCTCGGCGGCACGTAAGAGGACGCTCCTGCTGTCTCCATTTTTTTTTGCTTGGTTTGATCATGCTAGTGCGACAAAAATTGCTTCGGTTTTGCATCTGCCGTCCCCACAGTTGAGCTGAACTTCTCATGGAATGATTCTCACTGGAGGGTGATTGCCTAGTAAATTGCTCGCCAATTAGAATTATTCCACGAGAAGTTGGGCTGAATTACGGAACAATTCCGTTGCATTAAATTGTTAGTGCTCTTTGGTGATGAATGTTTCTGTTGGTGTTGGGACCACACTACTGCAGTACTATGTGCATTAGTAGTACTTTTTGACAAAGTATTTGGACTAAGAAGATTTAATGTTACCACACATCACAATGGCATGCTATTTTTCACGAGTCTAAGGCATTGTTGATTGAGATTTTTTTTCATGCGATTGTGATGGTGTTACACGAGTGGTTGAACTACATGATCTTCACATGTACAATTTCTTGTTATTCCGACCTTTGTCCAGCAGCAAATATTGTCATATGAAACTCTGATAAAATGCTTGAAGTTTTGCTGTTTCGACTTCAGTTTTAGTGGAGGAATTTGATTGGCTGTACAAACAATGTATCAGCTGCGGACACTGTTGTCTTACCTGTACCACTGTGATGTAGCCTGTTTCAGCATTGCTCCACCATTTGTCATTTACTCATTTATAAGAACTGAGACTGCATTTGGTGACCCCTTCTATTAAATGTCTACAGCATGCCTTTTCTGTCTAAGATGTCTATTCTTGGTTGGTTGTTAACCATTTTGCATAACACATTTTTCTATAAATATCTTGTGGTTTGTATATTCTGTGTCTGACAATGATTTCTGTTCCATGTATATTCATGAATTCAGTTCTATGTTTAGCCTTGAAATATGTTTTACTTGTTGAATTTTGATTGATATCATAACACCTTTTCTTCTTGCATTACAGATGTGTGCTTCGTGGATGTGTTCCAAAGAAATTGTTGGTGTATGGATCTAAGTATTCACATGAGTTCGAAGAGTCTCATGGCTTCGGATGGACATATGAGACTGATCCAAAGCATGACTGGAGCACTCTCATAGCCAACAAAAATACAGAGCTGCAGCGCCTAGTTGGTATTTACAAGAATATCTTAAACAATGCAGGAGTCACACTAATTGAAGGCCGTGGAAAGGTTGGGTGATGTTTGTGTATCAGGTTATATTTTGGATATGACTGTTTTCTGAAATGAATACTGTATATGAAGGTGTATCTGCTTATCTATTGTTTTTCTTAGCGCAGATAGTTGATCCTCATACTGTTAGCGTGAATGGTAAGCTCTACACAGCTAAGAACATACTAATTGGTGTTGGTGGCCGTCCATCGATGCCAGATATCCCCGGAATAGAGTATGCTATAGATTCGGATGCTGCACTGGATTTGCCCTCAAAACCTGAGAAAATTGCAATAGTGGGGGGTGGGTATATTGCTTTGGAGTTTGCTGGCATTTTCAATGGCTTAAAAAGTGACGTCCATGTGTTTATCCGGCAGAAGAAAGTTTTAAGAGGGTTTGACGAGGAGGTGAGCATATATTTAGAAGATCAAATATAGCATTGATAACAAATCAAATGTTTTGCTTATGTCCTTATTTTTCCCCCTTTTTTCCGGATGCACAGGTCAGAGATTTCATTGCTGAACAGATGTCTTTAAGGGGCATCACATTTCATACTGAACAGACGCCTCTTGCTGTAACTAAATCAAATGATGATCTGTTATCTCTGAAGACCAATAAAGAAACTATTGGTGGGTTCTCACATGTAATGTTTGCAACAGGTCGCAGACCGAATACAAAGGTTAAGAGCACTTGCAGTTTGTGAGATCTTATAGATATATTTATTGATGCATTCATTCCAATTCCTAACACACTTGCTATCCTTTTAGAACCTTGGACTAGAAGAGGTGGGGGTCGAAATGGATAAGAATGGTGCAATTGTGGTAGGTGAAACAATAAATAGTGTTGAGGTTATGTGATTTTGTTTCACTATGTAATCTTTGGAGCTTTTGCAACAATTTTGTGCTAGGTTGATGAGTATTCTCGTACCTCAGTCGATTCAATTTGGGCTGTGGGAGACGTTACCAATAGGATCAACCTGACCCCAGTTGCACTGATGGAGGGAGGGGCATTTGCGAAAACTTGCTTTGGTAATGAACCTACCAAACCAGATTACAGGTATAGACATTTATCATGTTTCATCAGCATAACCTTTGAACACCACATATTTGAGGGAACGGGTTCTTTTGTTATAGCATGAAGGCTACTGAATCATTTGACCCTGAATGAGCCCATCTGGTGCACTTGAATTGAGAATTATCATGGGCACAATATCCTTTTTATCGTCTGCCACCATGCTGACATTCATGTTGTGATCTTTCTGTGTCCTATATTTGAGCATGCCAAGAGTGCCATTTTGCATCCTTGTGCCCTGATCCATTATGAGTAGATTTTTTGGAGTATTCAGGGTCTCTCATAATGTTTGCCCTGCTGATTGCTCATTTTACTTATGCATCCAGCCACACATACTCTGAGCTCGCTACTGCATGAACCACAATTGGTCTCCCTGTTTTGTGAATATTAATCGAGTACTATTTCATTGTGGATTACAATTTTTGACAGAGTTGTACCTTCTGCTGTGTTCTCCCAACCGCCGCTTGGACAAGTAGGTCTTACTGAGGAGCAGGTGATTATACATGTCAATATGGCATGCATCTAAGTATTATAAGGAATTTAATATACAAAGGAAGCTAATAGATGCATATTTTGTAGGCTATTGAAGAGTATGGAGATGTTGATGTCTTCGTTGCCAACTTCAGACCTCTCAAAGCCACTCTCTCTGGACTACCTGATCGTGTATTAATGAAGATTATTGTTTGTGCTACAACAAACAAAGTTGTAGGAGTGCACATGTGTGGTGATGATGCACCTGAGATAATTCAGGTCTGCATGAGTTGATGCATCTTTGCTTGCCATTTCTGTTTCGTTCTCAACTTGGTTCCTGAATGTACACGTTTTATGACAGGGAATTGCAATTGCTGTTAAGGCTGGCTTGACAAAGCAAGATTTTGATGGCACTATTGGCATTCACCCAACATCTGCAGAGGAATTTGTCACAATGAGGAATGCAACTAGAAAAATTCGGAGAAGTTCTGCAGATCAGGTCCACAATGCCATCCTGAAACAAAATTGTACCTTGGCATACTGGCATATTTACTGGGAAAATATATGTTTTGAGAATAATTTGCTTTCAACTGGAATTGTTGTTGCTTTTTGTATTTTATATGTTTGATTACACCTTTTGCCCTTGCAATTTCAGGTAGAATCTAAAGATGAGATTGCAACTAAGCAGTAGATATCATTTTACGTAGGAGGTAAGCTCCCCATATAGTTCTTTTAGATTGTTATTGGAAGCTAACTTCTTTGCTTATCTCAGAGCAGTGGCACTGTTGTCTTAAACTTATTTCTGTTAACAACAGTTTGACACCTCAATTGATGAATTTTATTTGGGTGTTAGGGATTTTGAGTTTTCAGGGTTTATTTTTCAGGCTAGTTAGAGTCTGGACTCTGGATATTAGTAAACCCCTCCTAAATGCCAACCTGAATGAAACGTGGTTATTGTCAATCTATTTCTTTGAATTGAGTGATTGACATAAATTTATAATTTGTATCTCCCTGTTTTTCATTTGAAGAAATACTGCTGTTGTTATTTTTTCTTTGCCGGCACTGTCTTTAAATTTCATTTATTTTGCAGGCATTGTGGGAGGAGTATTCCTGTTGCAGGACAAAAGCGGAATGTAATTTTGGAAATACACGAGTGAGTAGCAGTATGGCTGGCAGTTTCTGAGGAATCCATGTTAGCAAACCAGCGAAGGTGTATCATAGAAATGACTTTTCCCTGTCAGCTTGAGCCATTACCCTATGTCTTCTGTTACTTGAAATAAAATGCGGCAGAAGTTTGTCGTGCAGTCTGGAAATTTTGTAATAAGTATGGAATGCTGCTTCATGAGCATTCGGTTATATTTGTTAGGCACTTACCAATTTTAGGATGTTAGCTGATGATCATAATATTTATAAATGTTTCTTGTACAGAAAAAAAAATATGATTCTGGTGGGGGTCCGGCCCTTTATCTTGCTATCGTGCTCACATTATAGCTTCCTTTATCATTATTAGGCCCAAGTTGTAATATTTGAATTTTACACGATTTTTGTCGTGGATTTCCGGTGTTATATATAATGGGCTTAAGTGAGAACCAAGTGTGTCTGTATATCGTTCCCAAAAAAAAAACAGTATGTATGTATACAGTATGCACGTGGTACGCCTGTATCGAAATTAGGTGTATACTAGAAATGCCCGCGGCAACGCCGCGTAGGCCATGTTGCTTACAACCTTGATGTTACATTAAGTAAAATAGTATTGCTCAGCGAAAGCTGGGAACTTAAACTTTGTTCCCCAAAAGGTTGGTATCTTATAACTTGTCATTTCATCACCTAATTCTATGGTGGCTACAAATGTTCTGGGTTGTCGAGTTTTTCCGACCAAAGGATGTATCCCAAAAGCAAAAGCATTATCAGTTAGCCAAAGTTGTATCCAAAATTACAAGTAGAAGCATGATCCATATTGGGATGTCGTGTGCAACAAAATATCCTTCTGTTTGGTTTCCTTGCTGCTGGCTATGCAGTCCTAGCACAAATAGGAAAAATATAAGTAGATAGTAGTTAAATCCAAATTAAATGTTTATGGATAAAGGTCAATTATGTTAGACTGGCTTACCTTTGATCATTCATTAGTTTTTAGCTTTTTCCTCTCCTGTTGCTCAGGGTTGTCCAACTGCAAAAGCTTGAACAGATTACCATGTAAAGAAAAATGAACTGAACGCTTAACTGTGCTTCTGATGCATAGACCGTAGGTTTGTGATCATTACAAGCAGAGAGCGACAAAATATCATCAAACAGATAGAACTAAGAGTTTGCCAGGGTCAATGATCCTGTAATGTAGTAGGTAGCTCCGTGCAAGGAAGAAATGAGACTGTAACTATTTACCAAGTAGCCAGATAAAGAAAATGGCTCTTCTTTTCAGTTTGGACCTATTAAATTCAACAGCAGAAAACAGAGTAAACATTTTTCTTTGTAGTTGGCAGTTCTTTTCAGTTTTTGGATTTTGAGGAGGGGAAATAGGATATGTGTATGAAAAAGTAATAGTATACTTACCCAGACTGCTGGTCTACGTCCATATCATGTATATCTATGAACTGAGGAGTGTATGATAATGATGGCTGTAACAAGTTCATAGTACAAATATGTGTAATGAAACATGTAGAAAATGAAAAAAATTTGTTTGGCTGACCTGCTCGATCTTTCTCTTTGATGGTAATGTTACCAGTGGTGGCAGATCATCATTAGACACATTGTGCATGAGGTTTGGTAATGTTGCTTGTTTTCCATGCCTTTCTTTGATCATGACGACCTCAAAAGAAGGCTCTATGTTTTTGACACTTCGTTTGAATATCACTGTGATATCTCAGGTGGAATGGAGCTTGGATCATATTGTTTCCTTAGGGTCTCTGCACTTTTGCCAATAAGCTCCACCCCTTTTTTCTCAAAAAACATGAACTGAAGGTTATAGGTGTCGTCTGCTCCTATGAAACAAACTTTGTACCTAAATGATGTAGAAATATAGTTAAGGAAAAATTTAGAAATCAATAATTAAATATTTGTTGCAGGTTGGTTGTGTAGGAATTTTCTTACTTCCAATCATATTGTTTGCATGAGCAGCCATCTATCTTTGTGCACTCATATCCATCATCACATGGGACCATTCTGGAGTTGCAAACTCTGCAAGCTCTATAGCACCATTGCTCTTTTTCTGCTGTAGATATCAGTGTGACTGTACACTGGAATCTCTTGTTCTAAACATGTATAGAGACAGGAATATAATGAGCCATGGTTAACATAAAGAGAGACTTAGTAGCTGTTATTAATATGTAACAAGGATTACCTTGTCAGCCAAAGGATCGATCTGTTTGAGGTCAAAGAGAGTTTTTTCTTCAACACCTTGCTCCATGTAGTCTTCGCTTAGGAGTTCTAGTTTTTTAATTGGTGTCACCTGAGATGGCAGTCTGTTTGCAAGTTATAATAAACGAAAGATGAGTAAATAGTGTTAAGATATGTGTTTCAATTTAAATATAGAATTTAAATAATACCCTCTCTGAAATGTTCTCATTGCTGGAATATCATTTTCATTTATATACCACCGACATGCCGAAGTTCCACTGAGAAATTTATAGTCTTCTCGATATATTTTCATGAGTGTACCCACAAATATTGCTATGACGTGATGATTCTGACCAATATCAGCATCAAATTCAAGAGCCCTTTGTCCAGAGAGTGATAAATCTACTGTGTTTCCCCTGCAAGTAGTTAAAAAAAACAAGCATGGAGATTGTATGTGAAAATATGTATGTGAGATGGAAAATGTATATTTTTTTAAGTCAGAGAAGTACTTTTCATCTTGAAGTGTTATCAGCCTACGCATCATAAGGTCTCCAGATGTGTTACGTGCTACAGCTGCATTTGAAATGGCAGTGATTTTTCCAATGACATCTACATTCCAAAAAAACTAATAAGTTATGATAGCCTAGTATATTTAATGAACATGTGCGGATTAAGTGTAAGGCAAATATAAATATGAGTAAACAATTTTTTTTACCTAGGAAACGGTCTGTCCTCCTTGCATATTGTGGTAGCATTTCGATTGGGGTCAATGAAAATACATACTTTGGGAAAGTTGTATCATTGCTATTTCCTTCGAAGATCTGTGTTCTCATGATCAGTTTTAATATGTAAGGGGTATCCACAACTCTAAATCCAGGTTTAGCCCTTTCAACACATGCATTGCATATATAGAGAATCTTTCCTTC
The DNA here is from genome assembly GCF_016808335.1 of Panicum virgatum. NCBI lineage: Eukaryota > Viridiplantae > Streptophyta > Magnoliopsida > Poales > Poaceae > Panicum > Panicum virgatum. Next base: position 66,596,270 of record NC_053144.1, on the reverse strand, counting down.
TTGTAAATATTGCTTCAACTTGTCCAGCACTTGTGGAGGTACCTCACAGTACACTGCATAACCCTGCAATTTCAATTTCAAAGATTTAAAATTATGTAAACATAGTTTTGTAGGAAAAAAATGCTTTGAAAGAGTATCTCTATAAAAATTGCTGGCAAAGGAGTATGTACTGATACCATTTGATCAATGACCACCATGTCAAAATGGATCAGAGGATTGTTCTCACTTTTACCCCTATATTCCCAAGTCCTTGACACCCTGACATGAACATTGTACAGAGTGTTCACGGGATGCAGCTCTGATAATGGAGTTATTTTGCCCTGCAACTCATTTATTGCACATTGTTATTATTTCTTTAATTTGGACAGTAGCATAAATAGAGATGTAGGTGGATAGATTACCTGCATTGCTAATTATTTGACAATGCAAGGAAACCAGCAGTGAGTAAAAAAAGGAATAAGTTAATTGAAGCGTAATTGTAAATGTAAAGAAATGTAATAGAAAAAAAGTAAGTGGAAGCAAATATTTTTATGTTTCAGTCCATGTTCAATACTTCTTTATACACTATATTTATAGTTTTGTTTCCACATGTTCCATCTTCATTTTCTATCAATAATTTTAGCCCTTGTCTATCTTTCACTCAAGATACTGCAACATATAGCTGGCCGTGAGTGAATACTGGTTTTCTTAGGTACACTCCTACATTTGATAGTGTTTGTCCTTGGCTTTTGTTTATTGTCATAGAGTAGCAAACTTTAATTGGAAATTGTCGACGACATAGAACAAATGGCTAGCGACAGCCTTGTGTGGTTAGATTTATTCTAGGTATGTAGACTTTTTCTCCAATATGTGTTTCTGTTATAATTATCGCCTCTACAATGTTTTGCCCAAGATTTGTTACTATTAATCTTGTTCCATTGCACAATCCTATGCTTTGGTTTAGATTCCGTAGGAGCATAACTGGGACCCCTACTTTTAATTTTAGCTTATGTGTTGGAAAATTGTTTGCAGTTAGGCTGTTTAAATATTCAATAGGATATAATATATCAGCATCATTACAAGTATCTATGCATTTGGATATTAAGTCTGCACTGTAATATTCAACTTCATTTCCAGGTACTAAATTAAGCATGTACTCATTTACTTCGTCCACTATTTCATTTGTTGTTACTAATATTGCTCTATTTTTGAGGTATTCGGGATCGTTGTAGTTTGATTTGAAATCAGGGAATGTTGAGTTTACAAGAGCCTCTATCTTATTGTCTGCTTGTTTTATCAATAAATCATCCGGGATTTGAACTGTGATGCAATCTAAAAGATCGTCTGTGTCAGATGTGGTGTTATTTTCGGTGTTTCCATTTCCTATACTTAGTATCCATTGATTGAAATTGTTTAATTCTTTGTAGTCTGTTGTGTTTGCATCAAGTTTTTTAAGTCGCATGTTTTCATGTAAGTAAATCTTTTTTTGCATATTTCCATAGATATGATCGAAATATTGAGGCATTGATTATTTGTGCTCTTGTAGCATTCTCGATTACTGGTAATATTTATTTAGGGTCTCCTCCTAGTACTACAACCTTTCCTCCAAATGGTACATTTTGCAATTTTGATTTTTTTTTCCAGAATTTATATCTCTAAGTGATCTATCAAGAGCCTCAAAGCATTGCTTATGTGTCATTAGTGCTTCATCCCAAATGATGAGATCTGTGTTCAGAATGAGGTCTGCTAATTTTGTTCCTCTTTTGATGTCACAGATTGAAAGTTCGTCTACATCAATAGGAATCCGAAATCTTCAATGTGCAGTTCGTCCATTTGGAAGTAGCAAAGATGCAACTCCTGATGAAGCAACTGTAAGTACAATCTTTCTTTGCGCTCTTAAATATGCTATTATAGTGTTCCATAGGAATGTTTTCCCTGTGCCACCATGACCAGTCACGAAAAATATATTTGGTTCCTTATTAAGAACATAATTTATTATTGAATGAAATACGTTTCTTTGGTCATTATTTAGCTGATGGTAAAGTTCATTTGATTCTATTTCTAACTTGCTGCAATCATAGCTAAGTTCTTCCTGAATCAACTGGTTGTTTACATCAAGTTCGTACTGTGTTGACTTATGTGGGAGGTTATAATTGTACATGTAAATTCCATTCTTTAAAAATATTTCTTCAAGCTCTTGAAGTAGCATGTCTTGTATTTCCGTATCCGTTGGAGTATATATAATTGGGTGATATTTATTAATGAGGTAACGTTGAATGTCATCAGTCATTATCCTCCAAGTTTCATTATAGAATTTTCGCTCGTCTTGTAAGTTGCAGAATAATAGCATGGTGAAAAATAGGTATCGCAGTTGTGCTGCAATTGCCCAATTCGCAGCCTCAGTAAATGTATTATACCATTCTTTGTCATCTGTGAGTAGTCCACGTGCTGCACACGCTTCCTTAAATGTTTGATAGACTCTTCCATTATATGTTCTGATATCTTTGTAGCTTTGTGCTCCTTTGACTATCATAAGCAGCATCCGTAGATAGAAGCGTTCCCCTTCTATTGGATTTACATTGAATAGTCTACCAATCTTAAAATTTCTTCGTCTTTTTATCCATTTTCTATTTTGATCATCTCATTTCCATTCTTGTGGAAATTCGCAATAAGTTAGTTTCCTTGTGTCTTCATATAGCTTATTAGCTTCAAACCACTCTGTTAATTTTGTTTTTTGGAACTTTGGATCTTTAGCAACTATTTTCAGCTTTGTTTCTTTATGCAATGGCACCATGTTTTGTAATGGTAAATGCACAGGTAGTCTTTCTACTGGTGGCCAATGGTAATGTATGTCATATTCTAATAATCTCCAAAGGGCATCTTGTTCACATATGTATCGACAATCTAGGTATTCTTTAATTTCATCAATATCTTTATCTTGTTCATTTGAAGATTCGTTGTCTCCTGTTCTTATGCGTTGAAACATGACTGATGCTTGGTCAGGTCCTTTGTTAACATATTTGCAAAGATATTTCAACAATTTACTTTTGTTTACATATTCTACATTTATATGTGCTTGGAACTTTTTAAGTACCTGTATATTATATGGAACTACCCATCTATTATCTAAGTTATAATTTTCTCTTCGGATATACATATTGTTATTTCGTCTTCGATATAGAGTGAATCCATTATCTGTGAATGTGGTCTCCTCCGTAAATTCCTTTGGATAAAACTTTGAACATTTCCCTTTTTTCATGCAAGAACATTTCTCATTTTTGTCACCGCATGGCCCATGCATCATATGTTCAGATACAAGGACATAACCTAAAGGACCGTCTTCTGGATTAGGAATCTCTGCTGATATCCATGAGTCTATCACTTCAGCATTGATGACCATATTTTTTATCTATCCATAATATGATGTGAACATGTGGCAATCCTCTTTTTTGGAATTCAATCGAATATAAGATAGCTAATGTTGGACCAAATAGTTGGCCAGACCAAATGTCTTGAATTAGTTCTTGTAGTTTCATATGGAATATTCGTACTATAATATCTGGTCTATCACTGGGTTGCTCACCATTTCTCTAGGTATTAACTATTTCTTGCCATTTTGGATTACGTGTAAATGTTATGAAAAGATCAGGAGGTCCGTATACACGACAGATAGCGATGCTGTCATGGTAATTTTGTATAGCATACTGTTTACAACCTGTATGGCTTGATGGTAGTAATGTCTTTTTACCAACTTGATTACTTTCGGTTAATCCTTTTTCTATGGCATCAAAGACTCCTTGTAAGTATTCAACTCTTAATTTGTCCTGATTTCTAGCAATATATGCCAATCTATCTTCATCCTCCATTGCTCTAGCGTCCACTATGGCTTGTTTGGACAGTCTACCATAGCATAAAAATGGATTTGGTTGATTCGGTCTGTAGTGCATGTGGTACTTATAATATTCATGCATTGTAATAGTATTTCTTTTTTTTTTGTTATTTTCATCCTCATGATATGGTATCCCAAGTTGGAATCCTCTTTCACCGTAGGGGAAAAGTAGTGGATATTGTAGAGCCATATATGCTGGATGGAAAATAGTTATATGTTGGAGGCCTTTATTTCTAGTACTAACGATAATATCTCTCTTGTATTTTTCTAAATTTAGCTCACCAACTATTAGCATTGCTAAATCTTTGGTGTGTGGCATCTCATATTGTATTGGATCTCCTTTTTCGGCACCTAATATATGTATGCTTATATCTGTACCATTATGTTCTTCTAGTAAGTCACGAGCATGGCGAAATATTTTAACCAATGGGTTACATTTGTCAAGCATGTTTTTAAGCTCATGTACGATATGTGGATCTATATCTGTTTCCTGAGGGTCTTCTTTGTGTAACGCTTTTATTCTATTTTCAATTTCATTTTTTGTATCGAAAATATATAGTTCGGCATATTGTGGTGCTTGACCTTGTTTTGGAATTAATGATCCTATACGGTGATGTATTTGGCCATTAATACAGAATATATATGGTCCTTCTCCTTTGTTAATGTCTTTTACTATATTTGCTCCCATTGAGGTGAATGCAAAAAGGCTATTGTATTGCCTTATTCTTTGCAAGAAATGCTTTGATTCTGTGCTATTTCTATCATTAATTAACCGTGACAGAAATTCGGGAGGCTCTTTATATGGTGGCATCTTTATTTTTCCATTTTTACAACAATTTGTGTATGTAACTTGTTTGCGAAGCCGGCTCTCTGTTTGGTTGCGCTCATTGTACCAGAATATAGCTCCACAATATTTACACTGGTAATTCGGTTCGCCTAAATATGATCGTTTATCATATGACTCTTTTAAGTGTTGAATATATTCTTGGGTATATGATACCATACCTTGATTAGTATTAATTTGCGAGCGTATTTTCTTGGAATTGCCTTTCTCTTCATTTGGATCATTGTTTTGTTTCCTTTTTTTTGTTTGGAGTGCTGATACTTTTTCTATCCTACTCTTTTTACAATGTTGTTGAATGTCTATAGGAATAATTGGTTGGTCGTTCCTCTTTATACGAACCATATACTCTCTGTCTATATGCACAGATATGTATGTATGTATATATATAGTTTGCGTGTATATATGTATAGATATATGTATGCATGGGAAAGATATGTAGTTTTTTAATATTAACTTTTTGACCAAGAAAAAAAGTACGATAAGTTAGTAACTCAGGGCAAAAAAGGGAAACTACACACTTTGTATCATGAAAAAAAGATTATATAGCATAAATACTAATGTTAATATCAGTTATGGTAATATGTATGTCTAAAAATTTTTGTGTAGCTGGTATTTCGTACCTTTTTTTTTGTCACTTGTGGGCTTTACTTATCTTGGATCAGTTCTTGTTGCTAATTCCTGAAAATTCATGGTAAGATTTTGTTAGAATAAGTAGTATTCAAATTCAAATAATGGAAAACGACATATTTGTGCACACATTGTTATGGAATTAAGATATACTAATTATATGTTTGTGCAGACGTTGTTATGTAATTAAGATATATTAATTGTATGTATGTAGGTTCTGTGCATGTAAATCCAAAAAATATCCTAGTTACAAATAAATTGAAGAATCAAATTTGATGGGTATAATATAAAATAAAATACTGATGCTAAATTAGCCCCTCAAGTGCTATTAAGTTATAACTCCTGAAGGCATTGTCCAGAAAGCAACTTTCCTTGGAGGCATTTCCTCGAGCGCTTTGTGGACGGCTGGGTTCCTGGGTGTCATCCATTTAGATAAGGCACGGAAGGGAGCTGTTTAGTGGGCTAGCACGTGGGGAGGAGGATCGTGGGGAGTTGTTTATTGGCCCCCGTGCTGGAGGAAGCGTGCAGCATGCGCGCGCTCGACCGTCGAGGATGTTGCGCGCGGCGGCCGGCAGTGGCTTGCGTGCTGCGGAGCTCGCGCCCATGGCGGTGGCCCTCAACGGCGCAGCTCGGACGCGGAGGAGCTCGCGGCCGCCTGTGCCAGTGGCCGTTCGTGACGGAGTGAGGAGTGCGTGCCGGGCGGCGCAATGCGAGCAGGCACGTGTGTGTGGTCGGCGGCCGGAGTGAGGGCGCTGTAGGGGAGGGAGATAGGAAAGGGAGAAGAAGATCACGTACCTTCCGTTTGACAGGAGATTGCTTTTGAGATCTGATTGCAACGGACGCTGGGACGGAAAGTCGGGAAGAAATAGCAGCAGGTAAAGGAAGAGAGAAAGGAGCACGGTACAAACGCTTCGTCTTCCTCGATTTCGCGAGACGTCTCGAAAGAATTAGAACCGGCCGATACGTATGGGGTGCGTTAAAGGGCTCGATGACGTCCTTTTTTGATCCGACGGCCGGGGAAAAGTAAGATGACGTGGCCCAACAAAATGTTAGCTTTTGTTGCAAAAATCGTTTTTAGAGAAGAGATGTGCATGGGTTTGAACGTTGAATGTCCCATCCTTCCGTTGCTTGTGGAGCGTGTCAAATCGAACTGGTCGTAGTCTGGTAGCTCGGGTAGGGAGTCGTGCATATACAATGGACTTCCCCTCGGACTGTGCTACTGTTTCGTATCACACGGTGTTTGGCTCGGTTTGATCAATTCGGTCTTGTGTTGGCGCGTGCATACATGCGTAACCTTGTGTGTATGTTTCAATCAACACGGAACATACGCCAAAATGATCGAGCAGGTACGTTGGACTTTGTACTGTTCCAAGCACAGGACGGTGCTTGTGTGTACTTGCTTCATTCTCATGACCTAGTATCACGGTCACACTTGGACATCTGAGGAGTGGCAGCTAGCTGGGGGGCGACTGAATAATCAATCATCCGTTGTGTCTAAATTAGATCCCTTCAACTGTGTGTCACTAGTTCAAAGAAACGCCATGAATTTATCGATTCAAAATTTTAGTTTTTTTTTGTTCAAAGCGTGTAGTATATATAGTCAGGAAAAGACAGGTCCGCACAGGCACAGCTGCTCCGTCAAGTAAGCACATACATACCCTGCTAGTTTCGTTACGGAGACCGGCCGGAAGCCTTTACTCATTCCGAGAACGAACTGACTGGACTTTTTTTTTATTACATCTCATTCCTGTACAGTTAAAACATGGGTGCATGTCATCATGAGAGCACATGTGCGGCGCGCGTGATTAAACGTGCATGGGTTTGAACGTTGAAAACCGTCTTGGTTGCCCACAGACCCTACCGCGTGCATCATGTCAACCTAGAATCAGTCGCCGTCACATAGCTGATAGCTGCGCAGGGTCTTGTGCGACTGTGATGTCGCGGCCGGAACAATCAGTCAGCGCGGACGCAGCATATCAGAGATGGACTTTCCGCGCCACACGCTGCTTTTGGCTTGGGGTTTGATATCGCTCTGGCTCTGTGTGCTTGAGGCGTGTATGTATGTATGTATGCATGTATGTACAGGTTCCATAAAAATGCACACTTAAACGTCAAATCGTAAAAGATAAAATTCACTTTACTACACGCGCCTTCGTCACGGTCATTTCTCCGAGGTGTTACAGGTGGCAAGCTAGCAGGACTGCAAGAGGAGTCGGCGGCAGCTGAATGCATTAGCCATTCTCTCTTCGTTTCTGAATTAGATTATTCCTACAGAGTAAAGCCATGTATATAGTCTAAGCTAGTTCAAAGGATTGGCATTAATCTATTGATTCAAGATCTACATTTTTTTTTTGTTCAAAGCATGTAGTCATCACGCAGACGCATGCCCACTTACGGTATGCAAACCTAATCAAGCCTTGTTTTTTTTAAGCCGTACGTTTTTGAAGGGGCAACAGGAAGCCATACTGCATAATAGCGAGAAAGAACTAACTGAACTAGCTCTGCATAGAACTATATTCTCTATTCGTACGCGGTTTCAACGCTTGATGGGTCCAATTGAATTTCAATTCGCAAGGTTGAAAACGAGCCGTCGATGATCGATCAAAGCTATCTAGGCATGTACACTGTTTGAATTCTCGTGTTTTCTTGTTCGGCCGATTTCGATTTGGTCGGTCGGTCGAATACAGTGAGATCGAGCAGTCGCCGCGGACTCATTGCATTGGTCCGTTCCTGATCAGGTAGCAGTGTGCTCGCTCCTGTTTATAGTTATAGTTTGGTCGAATTCAAGGACGGTATAGTTTTTTTTTTCCGTTCAACACCCAGGCAGAAATGCGAATGAAAAGTTGAAAACATTGCGGTTGAAACAACAGTGTCCTGGCTCCTGACTTCTAGTCACCAATTATATTGGACGATTGGCATGCAAACGAATAGAGTGACGAGCTAGTAGTGTATGACAATGACACACTTGACCAGTTGATCTCAGCAGTTGTACTTCTATCCTCTTTATTTTGCACGTCGCTATAGATAGCGTCGTTTGCGGTCGTGGACCCTTCACTTCATATATTTGGCTTACTTCTCCCCCATCAATGACTCTTTACATATATATGTGAGGTTTTCTATGTTTTTCTTTTAAATTTTTAACCTCTCATCTTGAATTATGGTTCTATTATTTTCCTTTTTAATATATAATTATTACATTTTACTTAGATCAAAAGATCATTTACTTGTAACTTTAAACCTTTATTATACACATATATGGTTCAATAAAGATGAAAAAAAATGCTTGACGATGGGCACAAATTAAAGTGTTATTCTTTCTGTAGAACAACATGGATTCATTTATTATATCTGTAAATCAATGGATACAACTTCAGGCGCAGTTCTCGCACTTGTTAAATTCTGAACCCAAGATTACACTGAGTGCATTTACGCACAGAACTAGCTAACCCCTTAATTCGGTGTCTGGACAACTAGCTAGCTAATGAGTACAAAAATCGAACGGATTGGATAATTTCTTACGCATGTACACGCTAATCGACCGAAATCAGCATCTTCTCTAATCAATAAAACCGCAGACAGCCTGCTAACTCATCAGCAGAGCTGCTAGCTAGCTAGTTCATGCCTGGTGGCTTAGGAGACACAACGCCGTTGGGGTTGCCTCCGGGCGGCGGGCCGCTGGAGTTGCCCTTGTTTAGCACCTGCATGATCAGCCCTAGCCACCCGCCGCCTCCTCCTGTTACCGCCGCTACTTCCAGCAATGGCCTCGCCGCGACGATCACGTTGCAGAATTGCATCAGCACGACGGCGAGAAGCACCGCCTTCGCCATCATCGCCGCCGCCGAGGACGCCATATCAGACTGCCTATATAAACACGTAAAGGTCTTGGCTGGCTGGCTGCAAGCAATAATGCTTGGTTATTTTCTGATTTGGACAAGCGGATCGAAGAAATGATGCTTCGGACGACGAGCGAGCTCTGGTTGTCCGTTTATGAGATGCCTCGATCGAGATGGTTGTTCGAAGAGAGATAGGATGAGTTCCTTTTATAGTTTGGTTACCCAGGTTTATAACCGCCAAAAGGTAGTACTACAACACAACGGACTGGAGGTCATCAGTCATTTCTTACCTTTTACCTTGTACTTTTAGTAAAGCCTTGACACTCTCTCCCGATTTATTATTAGACGCGGTTTTCGTCAGAGCTCGGTTCTGTTGAATTTCAATTCGCATGGTTTTTGCACCTATACATACGTCTTTCTTGCCGGTTTGCGAGCAAGTGCTTGCCATTCTTTTGCGACGAGATTAGTGAATTGGACTGGTCTAGTGCGTCGTCCTTCTGTTTGTTGGACGGGCCAACTACTGGTCCGGGGGATGCATGCACATTGTTTGAATTAATTCTCGTGTTTTCATGTTCGGCAGATTCCAAATTCGGTCGAATTCAGCCGTGACTCATTGGTCCGTCGTCCGCTCCTGACGACCAAGCCGTACGTGCTCGCTAGTCGTGCTTCGATGCATCCTGTTCTGACTTGGTTCTGCCGTTACCGACCTGCAATGGCAACTACTTCACTTCCGCGAAGGTGGCTGCTCTCGATCTGCCTTCCAATTCGTTGTCTACAAGGCAAGGCCTGGCCGGAAAGTTCATCAGTCGAGCAAGCCGTCGACGAGTACACGCCAGGCAAAACTGAGAATGAAGGACCTAGGGATGCAAGCGGCAGCCCGCAAAACCCACATATAAACTTAATTAAGTGGGTTGCCGCAATAACCCGCGAAAATTTAATCTATATGTGGATTCACGGACTAACCCACTTGCATCCTAGAAGGACCGGTCAACTGCAACGACGACGTTGTTGAAATCACAGTGGTCTCAATTCCTGACTACTACTGTAAGTCTCTATAAGACAGTTGACGGACCAGGTTGTAATATCTCAGAACCATCCGGACATATTATTTCTTCCTTCCTCTTTTTTGTTCCTGTGGCATTTCACAAGAAAGCCATAATGATCCTAAGAAACTAATAATCAACTGACTGACTAATTGTGCAGACAAGACAACTATGAGCGACCGAAACTGGCGTCCAGGGGGGGTGAATGGAAGCCGATCAAAATTTCTTCGAAATTCGAATTGTCGGCCTATGTCACAAAATCACCGAAGCCCTCCAACCTAGGTCAGCGAGAATAGCTATGGACCAGCTATCTCGAAGCAGAAGACCCAGGTCGCAGCGCGGAAGCAAAGCGAGTCGAAACGCAGAACTGGACTGCAGAGACCGGTCAGACCGGTTGCACAGACCGGTTAGACCGGTCGGGCTGGGAATTCAAACTGCAGACCAGTCAGACCGGTTGCACAGACCGGTCAGACCGGTCTCTCCCAGACAGCCCGCCAACAAAACTTCAAATGTCAAATCTCGAGCAAACGAAGTCCAAATCCAACGAAACTTGGAGGAAAGCTTCGCATCTACCCCATGAACATATTCCCAAAAGATCTTTCCCAAAAGATTAACAGATCGTGAGTAATTAAGGGAAGATCAAAGAGAATTGGGGTTTTCTCAAGAACCCAAAAATCTCAATCCGTGAGAACTCGCGATTCCTGCAGGTTTGGCACTAGGCTAGATGCATAGGAATCGTCATAGAGTCCGGCAAAACATGAATCCAAGGGCTCGATTCCTCTAAACATAAATCATCCAAAAGAGAGAAATCAAGCCAAAAACGCAAGAGAGGAAGGGGAGAACGAATACTCAGCACACATAGATGATCTCAACAAGATTTCATTCATGAATTTCAGAGGAATTCACCTATACAAAGTTAGAGCCATCTGCCCATCATCCACCCTCTAGATTGGAGAGATTAGCTATAATCTAACCCTCTTTTGCGTTGGAGTTCTTGGCCCTAACCTAGAACAGGGGCAGGGAGAAGGAAAAACCCAGAGAAAACAAAGGACTCAAGAGACTCAACCAGCCACGGGCTGGTGGGGGTATTTATACCCGGCTGCTGCGGCCAGACCGGTCAGACCGGTCCAGGGGACCGGTCAGACCGGTCGGGTCAGCAGCACCCTGCTGTACAGCTTCGATCGACGGCGGAGCTTCTTTCTTCGACTCGAAGTCTTTGCTGCGATGCCGCCACGTCGACGAAGATCCGGTCCGCGGTTTTGGAGGGTCCGCGAAACCCGGGTAGGTGGCCGGTTTTGAGAAAACCGCCAAAACCTCACGCGCGGGAAGATTCCCGCCTCCACGCCGTGGCCCTAGACGCCGTTCCTGCCTCGGCCTTCTGACGGCCCTAGACGCCGCCCGACGCCCGTCACCTCCTCGCTCGTAGCAAGGCCCTAGACGCCGTCAATGCCTGTCGCCTCCGTTAGTCCCGAGACCGACGCCCGTGCCTCCACGACTTGGCATCTTCAACCGCCGTCCGCCTCCTTGGTTTTGTGGCGCAAACCAAGAAACCCGCCTTCCGTCGCCGCTTGCGCCCTCGATCCAGGAGTGGATGCCACAGCTGCCGCCCGGTCCGAGCTCCGGTCCCGGCTGCCCTTCACCGCCGTCCACCGCACGGTCCATCGGCCACAACACCTCCACGGCAGCTCCCCGCCGACACTCGACGCCGGTGTACCTGCAATCCAAAGACCAAGCGCACGATCACACTGCACGGTTGGCAATTCACTCATCACAGGCAGGGTAGAGTACTCACATTCCTCAATCTCCCCCTTGATGAGTGCATTGGCAACACACCACAAACAAACCAGGAGAAGTGAAACCAGAGAAGAACAAAGAAACACGAAAGAGAAGAACTCAAACAAGTGACGAAAAGCTCAGAAAGGCAAGAACAGTCACTTACTCAAGCAAAGATCGATCCCCCTAAGACAAGGGCAAAGACTCGACGCAATCGATCAAAAGCCAAAACATGACTCCTCAAAGACAGAGGTAACGCTCGATGCAGTCATGCAAGAAGCAGAGGGAAAACGAGGAAACCAGGAGCCAAAAACAAAGCAGAAACTCCCCAAGCAAAGCTTTTCCCTCTCACAAGTGCAACTCTCCCAAAATGATGCACTCTCAAAGCCCTGTGCACAACAAGTTTTTCAAAAATCAAACAAGTCTCCCCCTTATTCGACCAGTTCTCCCAAAATTCTCCCCCTTGTCGGCACATGCACACATCAAGCCTAAAAAGACTTAAAGCTCCCCCTGAAGCTGAAACTCCCCCTGAACAGATGCTATGCCATGAATGCAATGCAGGAGGTATAAGTGAAAGCATTCAGGGATACAATGATATGAGCAACATCTAGTCACAAGCACGTGTGCATCCATAAACAAGACCTGCATCTAGCTCAGCAGGGTATATCAAATCAGTCTAGAGCTAGGCAAGTTTAGTTTAGGAGAAATAAAAGCATCACCCATGATCTAACACTAACACGTAGGGAAAGGAAAGCAGGGCTACTCATACTCATACAGGTGAGCCAAACCAGCCAAAGCATGTTGCACACATTCATTTTTCAACCAAATTTATATCAAGCAATTCTTAATGCCAGGGGTTGAAAGCTTGTCATGCTTTACTTAGCAACAAGGCCAAGCCTATGCCAAAAGACAATTAGAAGCTTAAAGCACTCGTTTCAGTCATGCACAGCCTTGCCCGGGTTCTCACAAGTGCAAAGTGAGCCGTCCCGAAAGCTCGATCAGTGCGACAAGCAATCCCACCTGGATCTTTTCAATCCATATCAAGAACAGTTCAAGCAAATTTATCAGATTTAGATCATTTCAAGTATGAATTGCTGAACGAAAAGCCACACTAGCATGAATAAGATAGCAAAGCATATCAACACGCCCTAACATGCTAGTAGCCAAAACAGGGTGATCATGTTTTCAGTTTTTCAAATCAAAATAGCTTAACTCAGATGATGTCATATACACAGTGGAGCAAGCTATACATGATCAAATTTATCAACTCACACTAGCAGGTACTAGAAGATCATAGCAGTGTATACAAGAATGCTAGTTCAAGTGAGACAATGCAAAATACAAACATGTACAATGCATATGCACAATGCAACTACCAAACCTAGAAAACAAAAAGAAGAACAAATAAGACCTACAAAGCTAACCAAAGAAAAGTCAGCGATCAAAAGGGGTAACAAACCCCAAGCTCCCCTCGCAAGCGAGCAAAGGTGTCCTGCTCTAGCTGTTTGGTGAGGATATCTGCGGTTTGCCTCTCTGAAGGGACATGGATCAGGTCTATGTGTCCTCTCTCATGGTTGTCTCGCAGGAAATGGAATCGGATGTCTATGTGCTTGGTTTTGGAGTGTAGGACAGGGTTCTTTGCAATGCTAATGGCTGACATGTTGTCTACAAAGATGGGAACCCTACCGAAACTCAAGCCATAATCCTGCAAGGTTTGTTTCATCCAAAGTATCTGGGAGCAGCAGCTAGCAGCAGCAACATACTCAGCTTCTGTGGAAGAAAGAGCTACGCTAGTTTGCTTGCGAGAGGACCAAGACACCAAAGATGTACCGAGAAATTGACAAGTGCCGGATGTTGACTTGCGATCCAACCGGCACCCACCGAAATTGGCATCAGAAAAGCCCACCAAAACCAGAGAAGAATCCGCAGAATACCAAAGACCAAATTCAGGGGTGAATTTCAGATACCTGAAGATGCGTTTCACCACCTGCTTGTGGGAGGTGCGCGGCGAAGCCTGATACCGCGCGCAGAGGCAGACGCCGAACTGGATGTCCAGTCGCGTCGCCGTCAGGTACAGGAGAGAGCCGATCATGCTCCTGTACTCCTTCTGGTCCACCGCCTCGCCGTCCAAGTCCTCATCAAGCGCCGTAGATGTGCAGATCGGAGTCGGCTGAGGAGACAAGTCACTCATGTCGAACTTCCGCAGCAAGTCTCTAGTGTACTTGGCTTGATGGACAAAAGTGCCCTGAGGAATTTGCTTGATCTGCAGCCCGAGGAAGAACTGCAGCTCACCCATCATGCTCATCTCGAACTCCCTGGACATCTGCTCAGAAAACTTGGAGACAAGAGCGTGAGAAGAGCCACCAAAGATAATATCATCCACGTATATCTGAACTAATAGAAAATCAGTGCCAGATCGCTTGAGGAACAAAGTTTTATCAACACATCCCATTTTAAAGCCCTGAGCCAGCAAAAAGGTTTTCAATCTATCATACCAAGCTCTAGGTGCCTGTTTCAAACTGTAAAGAGCTTTCTGAAGTTTATAAACACGGTTTGGAAAATTGGGATTTTCGAAACCAGGGGTTGCTTCACATAAACTTCTTCTTCGATAAAACCATTCAAGAAGGCAGATTTAACATCCATTTGGAAAACCTTAAAACCCTTGGAAGCAGCAAATGCAAGAAAGATTCGAATAGCTTCCAAACGAACAACAGGGGCAAAAGTTTCCTCAAAATCAATACCCTCTTTTTGGCAAAACCCCTGGGCAACAAGACGAGCCTTGTTTCCAACAACCAACCCATCCTCACCCTGCTTGTTTTTGAAACCCCACTTCGTTCCGATGGGATTACAAGCAGGTGGAGGCTCGACTAAAACCCAAACTTGGTTTCTTTCAAAATTTTCAAGTTCCTCATGCATGACATTGACCCAATTAGAATCAGAAAGAGCGTGTCCAATATCTTTGGGCTCAAAAGAGGCAACAAACGCTGAATGAGCAAAGCCAGCGATACTTGTTATCTTGGACCTGGTGACTCGCTCGTTGAGATCACCTAGCATCTGTTGAGGTGGATGGCGGCGCTGAATGTGTCGCGGTGCTTCCCGTGTCGAAGTCGTCTCCTCCTCAACCAAAGCTGGTGTCTCCTCAGGTGCAGCTGGTGAAGCCTGAGTCACCTCCTCGAACAGCCCCCGTGAAGTAGATGTAGTCGGATCGGGGCCGTCATCATCGTCTGAGCTCGTGGCGGAAGCAACTGGGTCCACAGCACGCGTGGTAGCCTCAGCCTCGCCCTCCGCAGCTTCTTCCTCCTCATCTTCAAAGATGGAGGTGCCGAGCTCATTATCTCCTGCAACTTCAAAGACAGAAGAATTGCACGGTGCAGTCTCGTCGAAAGTGACTTCACAAGTCTCTCTGACGATGTTAGTATCAATAATCAGCACACGGTACGCTCTAGAGTGAGAAGCATAACCGAGAAAAACACCGTCAGACGAGCGAGACTCAAACTTATCAAGATTTCCATCTTTCAGCACAAAGCACCGGCAACCGAAAACTCTGAGATGGTCAACACGGGGCTGGCGTCCAAACCGCAACTCATAGGAAGTCCTGTGCATTAAAGCATGCAAGAAAATGCGGTTGGACACGTAACAAGCGGTGTTAACTGCCTCAGCCCAGTATTTGCAAGGAGTCCTATGATCATCGAGCATCGTCCTCGCCATCTCAACCAGCGTCCGATTCTTCCGCTCTACAACTCCATTCTGCTGTGGAGTGTAGGGAGAAGAATACTGGTGTTCAAGCCCTTGATCACTGCAAAAGGCGTCAAAACGAGCGTTTTTGAATTCTGTGCCATTATCACTGCGAATCGCTCTCATGGCCTGGGGTAGCTCGTTTTTCAACCTCAAGATCAAGTCTCGAACAAACTCGAAAGCCTCATCCTTGGTTCTCATGAAAAAGACACAAGAATAACGAGAAAAATTGTCCACGATCACAAGAACGTACCACTTCCCACCAACAGACATCACCCTAGAAGGACCAACTGTGTCCATGTGTAGCATCTCTCCAGGGTGAGCGGTCATCACCTGATTAACAGGTGGATGTGAAGTAGCAATCATCTTACCGTGATGACACGGATGGCAAACAAGGTCCTTTTCAAACTTCAATTTGGGCAATCCTCGGATCAGGCCAAGTGAGCTCAGTCTCGACAACAAGTCAAAGCTCAAATGTCCAAGTCTCCTATGCCACTTTCACAGATCAAAAGAAGGACCTGCCATCAAGCAATGAGAAGGGCCAAAAGGAGTTCCAGAGAAGTCAACCAAGAACCGATCGTGAGGTGTAATCCGACAAACCAAATCTCCTCTGGAATCCAAAACACGCGAGCAATCCTACTTGAAGCGAACTTCAAACCCCTCATCAAGAAGTTGCGAAACAGAGAGTAAATTAAAGCCAAGATTCGAAACCAAAGCAACTTCTCTCAGGGTAAAGCGATCAGAAACTCGAACAGCGCCAAGTCCACGTACCTTTCCTCTTCCATTATCCCCGAACACAATGTACTCCTTTGAGCACATCGGTGTGAGGCTAGAGAACCATTTGTCATTTCCGGTCATGTGGCACGAACAACCGGAGTCCATGATCCACCTGTTCTCCAAGCCTCCGACCTGCACATCAATAGTGAGACAAAGGGTGAGCAAATGTCTCAACACTGGGGTTAGCAAAGTGAGAAGCAAACCAGTGTCGAGCCAATTGCTCTACAGAAGGGTTAGCAAAACCAGACAAAGCGTATCCCCTGTCCCGTCTACCGCGTGACTGACGAACACCACCGCGAGGAAAGCGTGGAGCCTCAAAACCTCCTCCAAAGCCTCGGTCCCGTGGTCCATAGCCGTACTGAAAATGACCAGGAGCACGACCGCCAAAGCGACCACCCGCTAGAGCACGGTAACCACCACCGTCTCCCTGACCTCCACCTACACGGCGCACCCTAGCATCTCACCTATCACCATGCCGAGAAGGACCATGCACCCGAGCAGAGTACATGTCCGCGTTCCGTCTCTCCTGCTCTCTCCTCACAGCCCACTTCCTCCTGAAGCAAAACTCCTCCAGGTGACCTTCCCTGTCACAGAACTCGCAGTGGTACCTCACCTCACGCTTGGGAGGTGGAGGCCTAGCCTGCGGACGGGGAGGAGCAGCCCTCTTCTTCTGGGCAATCTAGGCTGTGGCAGCAGGGAGCGTGTCGAGGGGATTCCTCAGCTCATTGGGCTTTGGAACCCATACCTGCTTCTGTGGAGGTGCTTTTTGTGGTTCTTTCAGCACACCATCCACGGGGTCAACAAGCGAAGGCTGCGTGCTCGTGCTAGCAGTGTTCCCAGCAGCCTTGCCAATCTTACCATACAACCTGTCAAAGTCTGACTTCGTGTATGTGTAATCAACCCCAAACCCATCACCACGCTTGAACTGCTTAATCATCATGCCTAACTGCGACTCACTGCTAGAAACCCAACTCAGAATCGCCCTAAGATAGGTATTCTCATTCTCTAAGTTGGCTTTCTCTACCGCAAGACTATCTAAATTAGTAATCAAACCAGGGCAAATAGAACAGTCAATAGGTGGGCTAGACTCTACGACCTTAGTCTTTCCAAAAGACTTGATCAAAGCGTTCTTCTCCTCTAGCTCCAACCTAAGCGTGGGACAAAGCTTACAAGCGCCAAGCAAAGCAGGCCTAGATCTAAGCTCCTCTAGTTCACAAACAACAGTAGCAAACTTGGACTGCAAAGAAGCTAGATCAGACTTGAAGATAGGACACTCATCGCATTCAAGCACATCACTAACAATGGGAGTGTCCTTGACAAGTTCAAGCTCATGCTTGGCCTTGGCTAGCTCGTGAGACACGTCAGAAAGCGAAGTCTTAGCAACATCTAAGTTCGCGACGTTCTCATCATGCTTGGCACGGAGAGCAACAAGATCATTCATGTGAGATATGCAGCCAGCGCACTCATCCTCACTAGATTTCTCCCTAGCACAAGCCAGCTCAGCCCTAAGCTTTCTACGCTCTCTAGCTGCTTCTTTAAGCAGCCTCTTCTGGTTGTCGAGAGCGGCGTACAACTCACTAACCTCTGTATCTAACAGGTCGATCATGGAGTTTACCTCTGAATCGCTCTCGGATCCAGGAGAAGAGCCAGAGTGCGTCGGTGTAGCATGTCCACCCGAAGACGCACGAGCACCATCGGCTTCGCCCGCCATGGTGCAGAAGCTCTTGCGCCGACCGGCCGCCAAGCAAAGGCCGATGAAGCCGGTGGCTTCCTTGTCCCGCTTTTTCTTCTTCTTGTCGTCATCGTCGGAGGTCGGTGAAGAAGAGCGGTCGGTGTCGGAGCTCTTGTTGAGGTCGCTGAGCTGTGCCAGGAAGGCCTTCTCCCGCTTCTTGGCCTTTTACTGGAAGCGCTTCTTGAGTGACTCTTTGTCGAAGCGTCCTCCCCGGTCACGACTGCGGTGCTTGTGGCACCGACGCTCCTTGTTGGAGCCTCCCTCGTCGCGGTCGCGGTGTCGGTAGTTGTCGAAGGAGTTGTTCTGGCCACCGCCGGACTTCTTGGGGCAATCGACGATGAAGTGGTTCAGATTGCCGCAGTTGTAGCACCCGGGGTTCTTCTTCCTCTGCCTGTTATGGTAGACGCGCTGGAACTTGCTGATGAGGAGGCACAAGTCGTCGTCGCCCAGCGTCTCTAGCTGCTCATCTGAAACAGAAGGCAAAGAGGCAAGAGAAAAGCCAAGAGCAGAGTTAGCGTTAGAGCTCGATCCACCTGGGCCAGTCACAAGAGCGACGCTCTTGGAAGGAGGGGCACCATTGAGCTTGGCTCGTGTCTGGTTATCCACTTCCGTGGCCTTGAGCTTGCTGAAAAGCTCATTCACGGTCAGAGTCTCATAGCCTGCAGACTCAATGATCGTGTTCACCTTGAGATCCCACACAGAGCGGTCAAGTGCGCAGAGCAACTTGAGAGCCTTCTCGTGCTCTGTGTACTCAAGGGCACCAGCATATCTGTTCGCATTGACCTTGTTCACAATCGACTAAAAACGACTGAACATCAGGTCAATGCTCTCACCCGGCTCCTGTGTGAAGTTCTCGTACTCACGCCGGTGAGTCTCGAACAGTCTGGCCTTCACCTGAGGTGTACCCTCGTGGTAGTTCTCAAGGCACGTCCAAATCTTGTGGGCTTCCTGAAAACCCTGGACACATGAGAACTCCGCACGAGAAACGCTAGCGAACAAGGCATTGACGGCCTTGGCGTTAGCCTCGTGCTGGGTCACCTGGAGAGGCGTGGTTCGAACAGCCAGCACTTCGTAAAGCTGGTTCGTGGTAATTTCTCAGACCTCGGCTCCCATGCTCTGCAAGAAGGCTCTCATGCAAACCTTCCAGTAGGCATAGTCCTCGCCGGAAAATACCGGGATCTTACCAAGACTCACCATGGTCGTCAAGTGGTTTTCAAACCGATTAAGGTACTGAAAACCTCAACCGAGCTCTGATACCAATTGAGGGACCGAAATTGGCGACCAGAGGGGGGGGGTGAATGGGAGCCGATCAAAATTTCTTCGAAATTCGAATCGTCGGCCTATGTCTCAAAATCACCGCAAGCCCTCCAACCTAGGTCAGCGAGAATAGCTATGGACCAGCTATCTCGAAACAGAAGACCCAGGTCGCAGCGCGGAAGCAAAACGAGTCGAAACGCAGAACTGGACTGCAGAGACCGGTCAGACCAGTTGCACAGACCGGTCGGGCTGGGAATTCAAACTGCAAACCGGTCAGATCGGTTGCACAGACCGGTCAGACCGGTCTCTCCCAGACAGCCCGCCAACAAAGCTCCAAATGTCAAATCTCGAGCAAACGAAGTCCAAATCTAACGAAACTTGGAGGAAAGCTTCGCATCTACCCCATGAACATATTCCCAAAAGATCTTTCCCAAAAGATTAACAGATCGTGAGTAATTAAGGGAAGATCAAAGAGAATTGGGGTTTTCTCAAGAACCCAAAAATCTCAATCCGTGAGAACTCGCGATTCCTGCAGGTTTGGCACTAGGCTAGATGCATAGGAATCGTCACAGAGTCTGGCAAAACACGAATCCAAGGGCTCGATTCCTCTAAACACAAATCATCCAAAAGAGAGAAATCAAGCCAAAAACGCAAGAGAGGAAGGGGAGAACGAATACTCAGCACACATAGATGATCTCAACAAGATTTCATTCATGAATTTCAGAGGAATTCACCTATACAAAGTTAGAGCCATCCGCCCATCATCCACCCTCTAGATTGGAGAGATTAGCTATAATCTAACCCTCTTTTGCGTTGGAGTTCTTGGCCCTAACCTAGAACAGGGGCAGGGAGAAGGAAAAACCCAGAGAAAACAAAGGACTCAAGAGACTCAACCAGCCACGGGCTGGTGGGGGTATTTATACCCAGCTGCTGCGGCCAAATCGGTCAGACGGTCCAGGGGACCGGTCAGACCGGTCGGGTCAGCAGCACCCTGCTGTACATCTTCGATCGACGGCGGAGCTTCTTTCTTCGACTCGAAGTCTTTGCTGCGATGCCGCCACGTCGACGAAGATCCGGTCCGCGGTTTTGGAGGGTCCACGAAACCCGGGTAGGTGGCCGGTTTTGAGAAAACCGCAAAAACCTCACACGCGGGAAGATTCCCGCCTCCACGCCGTGGCCCTAGACGCCGTTCCCGCCTCGGCCTTCTGACGGCCCTAGACGCCGCCCGACGCCCGTCAGCTCCTCGCCCGCAGCAAGGCCCTAGACGTCGTCAACGCCCGTCGCCTCCGTCAGTCCCGAGACCGACGCCCGTGCCTCCACGACTTGGCGTCTTCAACCGCCGTCCGCCTCCTTGGTTTTGTGGCGCAAACCAAGAAACCCGCCTTCCGTCGCCGCTTGCGCCCTCGATCCAGGAGTGGACGCCACAGCTGCCGCCCGGTCCGAGCTCCGGTCCCGGCTGCCCTTCACCGCCGTCCACCGCACGATTCATCGGCCACAGCACCTCCACGGCAGCTCCCCGCCGACACTCGACGCCCGTGTACCTGCAATCCAAAGACCAAGCGCACGATCACACCACACGGTTGACAATTCACTCATCACAGGCAGGGTAGAGTACTCACATTCCTCAAACTAATAACTAACTAACTAATTAACTCTCTCTCTATATATATGTGTGTGTGTGTGTGTGTGTGTAAGCAATCATATTTATAAATTTTATAGACCAGTATAATAGCACTCAGCTGCTATATGCATGTTAACAAGAATACCGGAATAAATTCATCATAAGGTAGTACATGAATGATTCGGAGGAAACTCTGAAAAATAGGTGATGATGGTAATAACCTATTAGCCGCTGTTCGCTCGTCTAATGCCGTGGCCAGTGGCCCCATGCATGCATGTAGCGGTAGGTCGATAGGTCCCTCGCCCATACTAACATTGACCTTTCCTTTGTTGATCGAGTCCAAGCAAATGTTGTTATTATTATTAATTAGTAATAAGGTCAAAGCGTCAAACTGTTACGGCACCATACTGCTGGACTATTAGATCAACATGTGCTACTTGCGACAAAGAAATTGCTGTTGTGTATATTCAAATAAAAAGCAGCTGAATTTGGTCTCGATCCGACGAAAGGTATTCCTTTTTACTACTTCAGTCTAGCTACCTTTTAATAGTCTGAATGATTGACAACGTTTTATTTGTTTTCCCCCCTATTTTCAATTATCTATATTGTGCTAATAAAAAATGCTTAAACGATGAACACGGTGATTTCTTTTTTCCTTCTGTCGACCAGGGGCGTTTATTATATTTGTAGAGAGAAACCAAAGGGTAAATAATTAATAAACTAGTTACACGAAAGAATTGAACTTTTGTCGGAGAAGCAGAGGATCCATGTTTTTTTTTGCACGGAATGTATTAATCTAATCTCATCAACTACTAGCTATAGCTAGACAGATGCCGCCGTGGACACGTTAAACATCATCGTCTACGCCTACGAATGAACAAGACCGCGCGGGCACAGGCATGCATCTATGCAGTTGGTGGATGGAGCTCCCGCCGTCTGGCCGCCCAGCTAGTTTATTTATCGGCCGCCGCCGGGAGATTGGTTGCAGCAGGGGTTGCCGCCGCCGGGCCCGCTGGGGCCGCCCTTGTCTAGCACCTGCATGATCATCCCCAGCCACTCGCCGTCGCCTCCCGCCGCCGCCGCCGCCGCGTCCAGCAGCGGCCTCGCCGCGAGGATCGCATTGCAGCACTGCATCAGCACGACGGCCAGGAGCACCGCCTTGGCCATGGACGCCGACGACATTTCAGATGATCAGGATCCTTATACGTCAGTACCCGGGCCGGGGTTGCTACAAGCTAGAGAGACACTTGCTTGGCTTTTGTTGGCTACTTGTCCAAGCAGACGACGGTGATGCGCTGCGTCGATTGATGAGTTGGTTGTTGGAAGGAGAGACAGGATGGGCTCCTTTTATAGCTTCGTTAACGCAAAGTTTCAGAGCTGCCAGATTAGTATGACGACGGACCGGGTCTATATTCTTCGGCTTGCATTGGTCCTGGGTGATCGATCAAGAAACGCATGCAGCAAGCACGTACACGGCCCGCTTAGCTACGCGGTGTTCAGCGCGGTCGCGGTCCATTTCATTTTCAATTCACGAGTTTGAAAACCCATGCATCGATCAAAGCCAGGTGCCACAGGGTACCAATACGCTTTTGTAGCAGTATCCGTTATTGTTACGCAAAAAAAAAGTTAGTACTTGGCTAACAACCTGAGTAAAAAAATGGTCAATAAATCTTATTTTTAATATATCAAAATATTATAAATAATACAAAAATAGTCCACTGCAACATGCATGTGCAGACAATTCTCTTTTTTAAAAATGTTTAGAAATGTATATACAATATCAGTTTGGTGATACAAGTACACATAGGGGTAAAATGGTCTTTTCGCATGACTTTTAACGGCGTTAGTGCTCAAAACTGACGGAAGTGCCAAATAATGGAAGGAACAAAGTTAATTAAGGTGTCATACAGGGAACTTCCAAAAAAAGAATGAAGGAAGAGGCAAGTTTAATAGGATCATATATGGAATTTTCTCGTGTTCGTTGGTCAAGCCGGAGAACAACGTACGGCAGGGTAACTCTTGAATCTAAGAAAAAGTTGGTATGACAGGTATGTATAGATCACTCCCGGCACATACAGAAATAGGATATATAGAGCCTATATAGTAAATATTACAAAAGAAAGATATGATATCATCGATCGTGCCTTAGCGAGCTATAGCACACAACAGTTTGTATAGATAGGCCATTCTTATCTTAGAGGCCAGAGGGTAGATTAACCTCCTGCCACCCCTAGAAACGTGACATGAGGACCGAGATTTAAATCCCAGTCAGTTTGTCCTGCACTCTACCAGAGGCGCGACCCGCGGGATTCGAAATTTGATTGCTAGCCTTTCACACGCGTGGGCTGACCAACCGAGCTGAGCCCCACTCCCCAATAGGCCATTTTTTATAGAAAAAAAAGTTCAGTTTACACCCTTAAACTATCATAAAAGTTCGATTTTATACTTTCAACTATAAAATCGAATAACAAAGGCTATCTAACTGTTGAAACCAAGAAAATTTGGCCCTAGGTGGGTTTGAAGGTGATTTTTTATTTTGTGAGAATTAAAAATATTCAAATTTAAACTAAAAGTTTCAAACGTAATTCATTTAATTCAAAAAAATATGAAATAGGCATCAAAAGTTTTCCAAAAATGTAATCTATCTATTGCCATGATATTTTCTAGTTATTCAGATCTATTTTTTATTTTCATAATATTTAGTTGCTCATAGTTATGTCTACTATTTTTGAATAACTAAGACAAATAGAGCAATAATAAAAAAATTGGTACCGGTTTCATATTGTTCGGATATAAAATAAATTAGTTTTGATTTTTTAAAATCTGATTAGATTTTTTATTTTATTAAAAAATACAAAACCACCTTGGAAACCACCTAAGGGTTAAATTTGCCCAGTTTGGACAGTTTTGTGTCCTATGTTATCCGATTTTGTAGTTAAAAGTTGAAAATCGGACTTCTGCGATAGTTTGAGGGTGTAATTCGAACATTTCCCTTTCTTTCTTATATACATAGACTTCACTCTATGCAGAGTTCTTCGGAGATTGAGTATTTATCAGCCGGGCAAAATTAACCAAGAAAACCCTCGAATTAGTCATGTAATAATTGGTTTCAAGTGCTTTTTAGTGCACTCTTAGGGTTACAAGTACATTTTAGTGCACTTTCCAACTAATCATCTAATGATTAATTGATTTGAGACAATCGAAAAGTAAACCCTCGATGTTCTGCAATGTTTGTCCACAGCACTATCATCCACACTGAACAAGGAAGCACTAGTTCCAACTTCCAAATAATATAAAAGGCAGTGTAAAATTGCTCTTATTAAGTAATGTGGTACGACCTCTTCTCTTCTTCGATCGAGAGTGTGAAATATTGCAATATTTATGCTATAGATACCTTCAATGGCTTGGAAAAAATATTATGGATAAATATAGTGGAATGGAAAAAGTATGTACATTTGATCCAGGGCTCTTCTCTATTATATTTGTTGAAAGAATGAATACAACCTCAAGTTAATAAAGTAAAAAAAAAATACACGAACTATGTCAGAGAGATTCCATGCATTTTTTTCAAGGAATCAATCCATTAACTACAAATCTGTCAGAGATCGAAGGAATGAACAGTATTCGACCTCTACGCATGTACATGCATGTTAATCAACGAAACCGCAAGCGGCGGACAGGCAGTTGGCCGTGCCGCCGGCCGGCTGGCCGTCGTCGGGCACTCCGGCTAGCCTATGGACCTTGCTTGCCGCCGGGGTTGCCACCGCTCGGCGGGCGGCTGGGCCCGCCCTTGTCGAGCACCTGCATGATCAGCCCCAGCCAGCTGCCGTCTCCCCCTGCCACCGCCGCTGCTTCCGACAACGGCCTCGCCGCGAGGATCACATTGCAGCATTGCATCAGCACGACGGCGAGCAGCACCGCCTTCACCATGGCCGCCGTCGCCGACGGCATACCAGCTCCTTTAATTTTTTTTTTGACGTGCGACCGATTCGGATCTTCTAGCACACACAGGTGTGATTGCAGAGCTCGTTTCAAAAAACAAAAAAAAAAGGTGTGATTGCAGAGCTGATCGTTGGAGCTGGTGCGTGCGCTGGAGTTGGTTGGAGTCCGTCGATGGGGATGGGAGGATTGCTTTGGAGAGATTGGAATGGTTGTGGGAAGAGAGACAAGGTGGTGGCCTTTTATAGTTTGGCGGCGCCGCAGCAGGTTCAAGTTCAAGGGGACCGGGTCTATTCTTGGCCTTGGACTTTTAAGATTTTTGATTTCGCCCCAGCAGGCGATCAACAGCGCAAGCACGTACGCGCTGACCCGATAGCTACGCGGTTTTCAGCGCTCGGTCCAGTTCAAGTTCAATCCGTAAGTTTGAAATTTCCATGGATCAAAGCCAGGGTGCCATACTAGGTACGTTACGATGTAACGTACGTGCCTACGTTTTCGTACAGTGAGTCGTTGCACATTAGTATTTAATTTGCACCTACATACATGTATCTTTAATTAATTTGCTGATCGATTTGCGAATATATAACAAAGTTAATAATCTTCCCTATTTTTTCGCGGGAAGTAGGCGAGTTATGTATATATATAGAGAGGGAAAAAAAATTCAAAGCATGTGCATTATTGTTTTGAGATTCAAAAGCATGTGCATTAGTGGTCTGCGCGCGCTAGGTAAGGCCTATTTGTTGTTGGACCGACCGATAGTAGGAGGTCCATGAACACATATACAACATACACATTGTTTGAATTCTCGTGTTTGAGGTGTTCCGTCCGATTTCAACAACTTGGTCGGATTTGTTTGGCGGCTGGATTCAGTATAGTCTGGTCGAATTCAATTAGTCGCGGCGGACAAAGTGATCAGTTCCTGATCAGCTACCTCGCGCTGCATGCTTTTCTGACCTGGTTATGCGCGTGGTTTCCCAGCAATGTAACCGGCCTTTTGCTTCCGAGAAAGTGGCGCCCCTTTCAAGTCGTCTACGTACAGTATATACACAGCCCTCCGGCCAAGTTCATCAGTCCAGGTCGAGCCGTCCAGTGCTACTACTACTACGCCAGGGCTCAAAGTCTTTTTTGAATTGAAAAAAAGAAACAGGGTAGTAGGTACAGCAGAGAAAAAAAAGTTGGGGTAAAATTTTCTTACTTGTCACGTTATTTGTGGTTTCGATTTTCCTGGAGGATTTTTTTTGTTTGGCATGGAAACATTTCTCGTATATAGTTGTGCTAAATAAGTCTCCAGCAACAAAGGCATGTTTTTAATTGTCTTTCGCGTGTTGCTTTCAACAACGACTGCGTGACTATCCTCTCGCATCTCCAACGCTTACTTTTCCAATCAGTTACTCTATGGCAAAAGCTAAGAGTAGACAATTTTCGTATAAAGTTGCTAATAATATAAATACGATTTTTACATATATCTAGACACCTAGTGGAAGAGACATCTTGGAGTTGACATTCCAGGTCGCTATCCGTTTCTTTTAGAACGGTGATGGCTACTTATTGTAGTATTATGGCCATTATTGTTCCAGCTATGTTCACGTCGGACGAGATATATGTTTGTTTTTCAATTGTTGATCGAGTCCAGCTACAGGAGTTAAACAAAGACTATAGTAACGATACTACTAAACATAAAACATGCATATACTTGTGCTCGGCCAAAACTAGCAAGGCAACTGTTGATGAAGGCCCAACCTAAGCTTGTACCAATAATTTTATTTTTCCTAAAAAATATACTTATTAATCGTCGAAAATGGCGTACGTGGCCCAGCCCAAAAATACTAGGAGGAGGTATGCTATCTTTCTCAATAGTTTTGTATGAATGGCCAAAAGATTTAGTGCCTTCTACTATTTTTCTCAAGTGGCCAGCAGCTTTCCTAATATAATTTGCATATTTTCTAATAATTTTATAAAAATCTCAAAGTAATTTTCCGATTAACTCGCCCCCACAGTTATGTAGCCAGCTATCCAATTATAACAAAAACCGTTGCCACATGTCAAAAGTTTGTCGAAAAATAATGTTATAAGGAAACTATGAATAGTGGTAGTTTTCATGCATGCAAGCCTAATAGAATTGGTCGATTGGAACAAAAGGAGTGCATAACTTGATGTCGCAAAGATTTGATTGAAGGCTTATACTGAATCAGATAGAATGAATAATAATATATACCTTGAAAAAAATAAAATAATACAACCACATGTGCCAGGTACGCTTTTGTACCGCATGGAACCTGTTGAAGACCGTAAAAAGGTGCTCTTTCCTCTATTACATCCAAATCAATACTCGATCGCAAATGACGCATAGTAATCACTGTCTAGTCATCTGTACAATTTAGTTCTATACAAGGCTCATGTCAGAGACTAATTATTCTACGAACTGTAATTAGAGTTACCAAAGAATCCCTATTTATATGGAACTAATAATAAGCCTTTACAAAGTGTGAATAAACTCTTTTTTTTAAAAAAACATCGGGTGTGAACAAACTGAATTGACCAAGCTGCAGGCCGGAGTAAGCAGCAGCCACCAGCCAGGCACACCCCACGCGGGGCACGATTAGCAACCTCCGCCGGGGTGGGAACCTTGCCAGCCGCTGTTGTTTCCGCTGCCGGGCCCCGAGCATCCTCCCTTGTCTAAGACCTGCACGATGAGCGCCCCAGCGCCGGAGTACCACCGTCCGCCGCCGCCGTCCAGCAGCGGCCTCGCCGCGAGAACGACGACGACATTGCAGCATTGCATCAACAGCACGGCCACCACAACCGCCCTCACCATCATCGTCGTCGTCATCATCGTCAGTGCAATCTACACCTCAAAAGGCAGGTCTTTATATATTTAACCTCCTCGCTCGTGTTGTTGCTGACAAGCAGCAGGTGAGTATGTTAACAGCTAGCTAATAGCTCGATCAGCTACGTGCCACGTCGCTCGAACCTTGTGCTCAGCCTTGAACTCTGGTTTGTTGAGAGGGAGCGAGACGAGAGTTGATGCATGGTGAGTTCCTTTTTATAGTTTAACGGCACGCGATGGTGATCAACGGCGACGAAAAGGTAAAACGGAGGACCAGGCCAGGTCGGTTCCTCACCTCGTACTTTTAGGCTTTTGGTGACCGATTCATTCTGTTATTAATTAATTGTCAGGTCAAAGCAACCCTAGTGCCAGTACTTGCTTGCCGTGCGTACGGCGTAGCCAAGTAGACAGTTTTTTTTTTTTTGAAAGAAACCAAGTAGACAGTTTTCCATCGCGCGCGCCGGGTCCATTTCAACACACAGTAGCTAGTTTCCGATGGGGTCGCCTGTCGCCGCGGTGGACGGCGATTGGTATTAGCTAGGATTCACGACCGGCTGCTGCGTGCTCTGACCAAATTATATTGCTTCTGCTCAGGCGGGCGTTTACGTGCAACTTGCTGCCAATGCTCCGGGAAAATAAATTAAACGCCCCTGGTACGGCGTGGCGCCGAACTTTCACCGGTCTTGTTCCTTCGGCGGCGACAGGGTTGGCCGGCGCGGCGCTCCGGCCGGAACTCAGTACGGCAGGCAAAAGTTGTGCGCGCTCGCCGGCCGGCGTGGCCGCGCGCGGCTGGCGGAGATTCAGTAAACGTACGATCAGCCGCAGCGGGCATCAGAGTTCAGACTACTCGGCAGTCGCAGCTAGCGAGCGACCGGCACACCGCACACGGTTCGGTGCCCGGCCGGTTCCAATTTGGTTAACGATCGAGTCCCCCCGCGGACTCATTGATCTGTTCCTCATCTCCTCGATCAGCCGTCCTGCCGGGGTTCATCACTTGCTCCCTCTCCGTGTACCGTGCAGTTCTCACTGACCGGGTTCATCGGCATTGCTTGGGTCCCGTGATGAACAAGTCTCTATCGGACTCAGCTAGTAACTGGGTACTACTACCTACTTCTGTTTGGAATGGATTGGTCGGGTCGTATCAAGCAACGAGAGACTGCATGGTCACTCGTCAAAGTTCACAATTAAGCTTAAGCCGCTGTCGTTCTGCCCGCCGTAGTTCGCAGATCGCAACAACACATAGCTTCCCAGAAACTGTCGCGGCGCCGGCGACTTTTCAGCAAAAGTTACTAGCTCCAGCCGATCCGATATGCGGGCTGTTACCGGGCCTTGTACTAGGCTTGATAAGGCCCACCGATGGACCATGTGATGGGCCTCCGAATTCAACCGGCCCACCTTGTCCAGAAAAATAAACAACCGGTCCAGTTTTTTTGTATTTGGACTACAGAAGAGTTATGGCAGTTCATTGTTTGACAATTTGTTCGCATAGTTTTTCCTCGAAAAAATTGTGCGCGTATCGTTCCTCTCGACAAATAGTTCAACTTGTGCTTTTTTTCAGCTGTAATTGTGCTTTTGACCTTGTCGCTTTCAACAATTTGTAGGTAGGCATCCTTGCGTTTGTAGCTAACTCCTGGGGCTGCAATCTTTAGTTTGGCAATGTAAAACACCGACCAATATACTTGCCACCATGGAATATAAATGAGATGGAGATTCTCTCCCCCTCCGGTTGCCCCTAAAAATACAATTTGTAGGTAGACCATCGAAGATCCACGGCATCCTGCAGAGCGTGCGGGAGGAAGCTGGGCAAGGCGGTAGCAAGCAATGACTCTCATGTCATCGTGAGGGAGACCAATGAGGCCGTGTTTCGATCCAAAAAAATTATCCTAAAACTCGGCACATCGAATACTTAGTCACATGCATGGAGTATTAAATACAATATATTTACAAAAAAATTTACACAGATGAATCTAATGAGCTCATTCTCTTTCAAAAAATTTACGCCAAAGGAACTAAGCACGGCCTAAGCGGAATACAGCTAGATTTCGTTGCTTACAGCTTCTAGACGTGCAACGTGTCATGTTGACATCAGCATAGCGTCATCCGAGGGGGTCGGGTTTGATGATGATCGTGCTGACATCAGCGTTGACAGAAGAAGATTAGAAACAGAAAAATGAATGATTATCTGTAAAGAAAATTACATCATACATACATACATACATACATACATACAATCTGCATTTCCTCAATCGTTTACATGTACAATAAGAAAATAATAATCAAGTATATACACTGAGAGTTACAAGTTGGCCTAACAATAAGCTAGCCAAGAGGCTGATAATGATCTAGCGTGACATCTTCCAAAGAATAAAGCGCGAAATTAATAAAGGAAGCATATATGTATATACACCCCCTATGGCGGCGTGGCGGAGTCGTTGTTGGCGATCCCGGGCCCTACGGGAGTGGTACTAGCACTGTGATGGTTGACATCCTCCCAGCCCGACGGGTTGCCTTGCCCCGGCACCGGCAGGCTCATCTTCATCTGGTTCTGGTGCGCGGCGACCTGATGCTGCGCCCCGCCGGCGGCGGCCTCCCCGGCCGATGAGCTGACAGTGACACCCACGGCGGCCGATGCCGCGTCATCACGCAACGACGGCCTCGCCGCGTGGATCACGCCGCAGCACTGCATCAGCAGCACGGCCACCACGGCGACCCTCACCGCCGCCGCCATAGGATCGGAGTAGATGGATCAATCAGATGTGGCCCCTGCTCTGATCTATATGTTGCAAGCTAAGTGATGTATGTTATTGCAAGCAGATCGAGATATATCGGGCGTGGCTTGCTTGCTATTGCTAGCTAGTGGATCGATGATCGGAGCATGCATGCGTCCGTGAAGAATGCTCTCGATCGTTGGATTATCCTGGAACGAATTTGTTTGTCGATCTTGAGTTGGTGGGGATGGGAGCTACACTAGCAGGGCGTGACATCCTATTTATACCGGTTTCTCTATCTGCATGCATGATCTCAACTGCCGAAGCTGGCTGGCTGGCTTCGCGTACGGTACGTGTGCATGCCCGACGCGGTTCTCTTTCTCTGGGCGCGGCCCGATAATAATATTGTTGTCTATCTAGTTGTTGGATTGGATTGGATCGATCCTAAAGATTAGATTTCCTTTTTCAAAGCCTCGATATGCATGGTATGAAGGCTACTCCTACTCGATCAGCAGGAGATGGAGACCATCGAGCGAGGCCTGTCGCCAGCTAATTAATAATAGGCAGTTGTTCGATCTCGCCGCGGTTTAGCCGGCCGACAGCCCGACACTCACTCGGTTCGTTAGTGGGTTGGTGAGAGGAGCTAGCATCTCCGCTCCAGCTCCGCTCCGACCGAACAACGGTTACGAGTAACAAACAAACAAACAATACACATACACTGGGTGGATCAGTGGGGCCGACGAGACCACGTGCGGCACGAGGTTACAAAAGTTGGGTGTGACCGTCACGTACGAGACGGGCCGCAGGATGGCGCTGGGCTGCAACCGCAAATTGTAGCCCGACGCGGTTTTTCCTTTTTCGATCGCAAGGATTATTTGAAGTCGATATCATATATAGTTGGTTTGTTTATTTGGGTTTTGCTCAGTCATTAGCTATTTATGTATGAACACGATTATATATATTGTTTAGATCGATTCCCCGACCACCAAAAGGAACTGACCTCTAGCTTCTTTCCCCTCAGCCACTACTGGGAGCATCTCTGACTCAGTGGTTACGGCCTGGTGGACTGCCGTGAGCGAAAGCGGCGGCGGATCGGGGTCCACGCGTTCGGGGGTGCCGACGCCGGTGGGCAGCTGCCAGCTGGGCCGCGCGCGTGCCAGGACCAGGACTAGCGATGCTGCCGTCAGATTGGGCCATCTCCGCACCTGCAGATTATTTTCCTTTATTGAGAGTCTAGCTAAGGGTGCCATGAGCACATGCTCCATCCGTCCTATAATATAAGTATTTTTAGATTCGATCAAAATTAAACTTATTCAAATATAAAACGGATCACATGCATACGTGTAACTGACGAACAGTCGGCACTGATCTTCAGCCAATTGCATGCATGGAAACGATTCTTCAGATACTAAACTAGCTATATACTAGAACTCTCGGCGGCGCCGCGCCATCTTATTGGGGCCAGTGTTAAGTAATTGCAGGAGAGTGTTTTATTGAAGAGATAATTGTCAGTCGCCACTTATAGACATTGGCAGCAGATTTAGAAAAATAGAATCAAGACAAGTTGTGATGCTAGTAAGGTTGATGATTGGAGGTTTGTACTTGATACATAGTTCACAGACGACGTCTTAGTGTCATCATACATTCATATATTTCATAATGCCTCTTGACGCCACTGCTCATTGAACAGCATTCAACAAAAAATCAGTATGTGGTCCATAACTGCAGGAAGGCACCAACTGGATGAGGCCAATATCTCTGAATTCCAGCATCGTGCACCTGCTTGCCCTTCTCTGACGCTTGATTTATTAATGCCAAAGATACAATAACTTAGAAGTGTGGAGCTGAATAAATAGAATGTCGGATCTTTTTTATACCATTCAGCTGGTACTATACCTGTATTTATCTTGGCATTAAACAAGGTTGAATGCCTCTCAAATTGTTTCAAGCACTGTGATGACTTGGGACGTTGAGAACAGCACAGTTCACCGCTAAGGTAGCATATGCATAAAATTGGTGAACCTATGGATTATGATCTAAGTTACGCTCTGCAAATTAATCAGTAAGGACCCTCCTCTCTATCACTGACATTTTCTGAGCCAGATGGAGATTCTGATGTCATAGGCAATGGTATCAAGACATAATTACTTAGTTCTTGATTTTTGTGTTACCTGCTCAGGTGCATGCTTGCTAACATGGATACATTTTGACATCACTTTTGATATATGGTAGCGATGTTGCCGTTCTTTTGTTAGCACGATTGAATAGGAGGACCTATATAAACCTATTGAACAAGCAAACGCTCTGCAAATTATGCTAAAGTTTTTTTTTCTAGAAATAATGTCAGCTATTTGCAGGCGCCAAATGTCTGAACCAAGCAAACAAAACCCAGCTATCAGTCTTTTAGTATCGATTCAAGTTATTTGCAACAGTCTACTATCAGCTTGTGACAAAATAAATATACATATTTGGTTCCCACTAATACATTAATTCTATAACAGTTCTGAACTTCGCTAAACGTCAATCAACCCCTCCTAAAGCAGGGAATCTGGTACGCAATACTCAGACGAAGGAATGACTCAGAAGTAATGCAAACCTAAAGTAGCAGAAAAACAGAAAATACCATTGCAGTACAATTGTAACAAGGAGAGAAATAGTGGCTTATCTCACCTTGTCATGCAACACTAAGATTGTGGATTGAGCGAGCTCCATGGTGTCACTGGCCTCTATTATAATCCCTTTTGATGAAGAACCTGACTCAGTGGTGGAAGTAGCCCATAGAAAGACAAAGCAGGAGATTCCATGTAACAATCATATGCACTTTATTGATCATCTTGGTTCGAGAAAAGCAAGGGCCACAAAATTTTCAATAGAGGTTTAAAAAAAATTCAATACTCACTTAATTTACATCATGCAAGTGACTTAATTCATTATGGAGTCTGTAATTATGGAGTGAGTATCATCTGTAAGGTGGTAGTCAGATGTCGTCTTTAATTTGCAGGGTGCCCAAAACTCACAAGGCTTACGCTAGCTTTGCCCATTTGCTTGTTGCTACACAGTGGCCTTTCACATGCTTTTGTTATGTGTGCTTTTTTATAGGCATTTTGTCGAGCACATGGTGTACATTTTCTGTTTCACCATGACAGGAAATATGAGCAGAGGAGGGACGTTCTTCTTGTAGAGGTAGTTGCAGCTGTGACCCAAAGAAGAGGATGCTGAGGAAGGACTAACCATGGGGACAGAGGCCGGTGAGAAGGGGGTTGCTTGATTTGCTGTTGCGGTGGCGGCGGCTGGTTTGGTCGAGTTCGTGGTGAAAGTGATCGGGTGCTCTAGCCTAAAGAGGGGGAGAGGGTGAATTAGGCACTCTAAAAACTTTAACATATGGCTCTAACTAGTTTACACAAAACTTAAACTAAAACAAGCTATCTAGATGTGCAACTATGGTTCACCTTAGTGTAAAACCCTTATCCCAAAAGAGTTTAGCAACCTATTGCCAATCTTATCAAGATACTACTCTATGAAAGTAAAGACACACAAGTTGCAATAAGAAATGCGGAAGCTTAAAGAGAGGGATGAGAGGAAGCGAACCCTCGACACGAGGATTTATCCCGTGGTTTGGATTGCCACAAAGGCGCCCCTACGTCCACGTTGTTGAAGCACTCACGAAGAGTATCGCTTCCCGGCAATCAAGTCTCTTCCGTGAACACAATCACGGTCGCCTTGATCCCGATCTTCACTAAGGGAGATTGCCCACGAAGGAGGGATCTCCGTCGCCCGCACAATGTCGTCGACGCCACTCCACACCAAGCCGGGGGGTCGTTGACGTGCCGGCGAGCCACCAATTGCTCCAAGGGGCTGGCGCACCGTAATACAAGTGTGATTCACTCTAGAACCAGCCACAAGGATCTCAATCTTGCTTGTTCGCTCACTCAAGAGCTAATCTAGCACTCACACTTTACAAATCTAGTGCTAAAACCTAAGGATATGATCAATAAGCTCTTGTATGACTTGGAGGTGTTCTTGGGTGTGTGTATGACTTCTAGCAACTCCAGCAAACTTCAAATGGCTGGGGGAGCTCATATATATATATATATATATATATATATATATATATATATATATATATATATATATATATATATATATATATATATATATATATATATATATATATATATATATATGCCTCCAAGTCGAACTAGCCGTTTGTAGCCGTTAGCAGGTTTTCTGCGTGGGCATCGGAACTTCCGGTGCTTCTGCATCGGTTCTTCCGATCACTCACAAGCTGAAACTAGCCGTTGGCTTCTCTAACGCTTCTGCAGCTGAGTTGGCAACCACCGGTTTAACCGATGACTTAGTGTCGGTTCAACCGGTGCCTCTTGATCTCCATGTAGCCGTTGCCCATACTGGTGTCATTGCACCGACGCCTTGCTCCGACACTCCACCGGTTCAACCGGTGCTGAAAGCGTGGCTCCCTCGCGCTTGACATCATCTCTGGAACATAGTACATTGATTGCACCGATGCTTCTCTTGACACCGTCGGTTCAACCGGTGCTTCATTCTTTCTTCACTTGATCTCCAAATGCGCTCATTTTTGCACCAAAGCCAGGCCATCGGATCTTCCGGCAACCATCAGATGCACCGATGCTATAGGCATCGTTTCTTCCGGTGCTACTGGCTTCAGTAGAACTCGTCCAATTCAGCGTTTCTTTGAGTTCTTTCTTCGTGTTTTGCTTTGTATGGCCTTTTTACTTCATCCCCGGGATCTAGAAATGTCCACTCAACAAAACCATTAGTCCCATTGATTGTGTTGTCATACGATCACCAAAATCACTTGAAATGGCATAAATGGTGCCATGTTCGTTACAATCTCCCCCTTTTTGGTGATTGATGACAACACAATCAAAGCAAGCATAAAATGTGCAAGAATTGACAAATTTAACCACTTACACTCGCTTGGATGTTTACCACCATCCAATGATGGTTTGGCCTCCCCCTAAAACCATGGTCCCCCTTTTGTTCCTCCCCCTATTTGCTACTCTTCTCTCATATGTTGACTTGATCCAGTCGGCATTTTCCCCTTTGGAATATACTTTTCCTTCTTGGGAACATTTCTCCCCCTTTGTTGGAAACATGTCTTGCTTTGATCCACATTTCTCCCCCTTTGGAATCAAATCACCTAAAAGGTTTTGCACCTAAAAGGTCTTGCAAAACAATATAGCTCAAGAGAAGATTAGTAGCCTAGGGAGTTAGTTTCATGACTTATGATCCAATTGTATGATATCCATGAAGATACCAATTGAAAAATTTACTACGGTGGATCACAAAATCACGAAACTAGCATGACATGAGCTAATCTTTCCATAAGTATGTGCACAAAATAATAATGTGAAAATCAAATGCACAACTAGATGTTATAACTAGAAAGCTTAGATCATATCATGCACGGAGGTAGCTCTAAAAAAGATAAGAATTTGACAATTATACCAATTGAATGAGTTTAGAACCTTGCATACCTCCAGGGGAGATTTTGTTTACCTTGCATGTACCAATTGAAAGTGACTTGCAATCAATTGAAAGTCTTTAAAGGAAAGACACTTGGTACACCAAGGTTAAGCAAATGTATGAGCACATAGCCTATGAACTTAGATATGAGCATTTAAGTTCAATAGAGCATGGCTCAATATGCATGAAGCACAATTTATCTAATCACTCTTATAGAGTTGTTTGTTCACATTGATTGTGAATAACATTCTCTTAGAGTGTTCACAAAAGATAAATTTGCAAATATGTTAGTCTCAAAATCACAAGCCATAGGATGAACTCCCCCTAAATGTGTGCATTTAGTGTTTGAATCACCAAGCAAATGTATGCACATTGATTTTGACACAATTGAAAAGTTTACCCTAAAGCTATACATGTACCATGAAGGATAACTTTGTGTAGCTTTCTACACACTTATCAAACCATGTAGGTTGCTCATGGGTTAGAATCACGACACAAGCAACCCACCATATATAACACTAGGAGATGCAATATGCACGCAACCTACCAAAAGCAATGGAGCTAAATGATGCTTTAATTTAAATCTAGCTACCATTACCTTAATATGGGGGACTTGGGCAACAAATGACCAAGTATTGAGTTTAGATTCTTTGGCTTGAACCTTCACTTCAACTTGTAAGCTAAACCTCAAAATCCCCCGAAGCTATTTTTGGGTTTTAAGTCTCCTTTGGAACCCACACCATTTGAGACCCCTTCATATTGATGATGATGTCTTTGGGCACCCAAATGGAGTGGTTCCAACTCCTTTCCTTCTTCCCAACATTGTGAGCAACCACCTTGCCATTGGTCTTCTTTTTGATCACATAGGAGGTGCTATTGCTTTTGTTCCTCCGATTGGGCTTGGTGTAGATGAGAGAACTCTTGATTGTGAGCTTCTTTTTGTTCTTCTTATCCGGAAGCTTCTTTCTTGGTTGAGGACACTTGTTGGACTTGTGGCCTTCTTTGTAGCACTTTGAGCAAGTCACGGTGGACCCTTTCTCAAGCTTCTTCACCATGTCTTCATGGTTATCTTGAGAAGGTTGGACATTACTCTCTATGCCTTTGCCCTTCAATCTATACAAGTCCTTCATGAGCCTTTCCACTTCTTGCTTGAGCTCATCATTCTCTTTGGCAATGAGATCATCACATGATTCTACAACAACATTCTCATTGTATTTCTCATTGCAAGGGTTAGAGCAAGATTCATCAATTAAGTCAATGCAAGAAGTTGAAGCATCTATCCTAGAGATTGGAATTGCATAAGGGATAGTTTGCTTCATTTCCAAAGAGTCATTTGTATCATTAATGCTCTCAAATTTTAATTTGAGCTCTTCATGCTCCTTGCTAAGAAAATTGAATTTGCACATCAAATCTTCAAAATTTGTAGCAAGAGAAGCATTTAGATCATTGAGAGCATTAAGGTTTTTAATTTCTTTTTATTGCTTCTTAATGACTTTTTGGTGCTCATGAACAAGGTCAAGAAGTTCATCAATTGAAGGAGAGTCGGAGTCATCATCACTTACATCGCTATCCATACCTTTGGTTATAAAGCAAGTGTTGGATGATGATCCCATGCGGGTGGCGAATTTCTTGTTTGATTCATCACTTGAACTTGCACTTGATTCTTCACCACCGCTTACCCATTTACCAAATACGGCATATAATTCATGCTTGGGCTTCTTCTCCTTCTTTTGCTTGTTCTTCTTGAACTTATTCTCAACTTTCATGAGTTGATGGTGAGGCCCATCTTTGAGGAAGACCATATACCCCATTGAGTTGATTTCCTTCAAGAATTTGTTCATCTTCTTTACTTGCTTGTAGAGGTTGGGGTGCATTAGCTCTTTATCATCACTTGAGGAGCTTCTTGCATCCTCTTCTTCCTCATCACTTGAGCTATCTTTGATGGCCATATTTTTCAACTTTTTGAGTTGCTTGCATGCAAGTGCACTATGTGTTGGTGAAGAAGATGGCGTTTTTGTCTTGATGTCGTTGCGTAGCTCATGGGCGATCACCTTGTTGAGGACTTGATTTGCTGTCATTGTGTCGAGCTCTTTCTCATATAGAATTGTGGTCACCAAATCATAGTCCGGCCTTCGGAGTGAGTGAAGGATCTTGCGAATGAGTTCCAAATCTTCAATTTGCTTCACATCTAAGGAATTAATCTCATTCACAAGAGTGTTCAAATATGAGTACATAGATTCGGCATTCTCATCATCAAGTTGTTTAAAACTATTAAGCTTATCAATGAGAACATGATATCTTTCGTTGGCAACATCCTCCGTGACCTCATGGTTCTCAATGATAGTCTTCCATAGCGTTTTAGCATTTTCACAAGAATAAACCCGATTGAACACATTGTCACTAAGAGAAGACAAGATTATGCATTTAGCGGTAACATCATATTGCTTCTCTTGTTGACCATTATTTTTTACACCTTCACTCACAACTCTTCAAACATTTAGCCCCGTCGCTTGGTGATGGGCTTGCATCAAAACCTTCCATCGTTGGAAGCCCGTGCCGTCAAACCATGGAGCGGGTCTAAAAGAATCCATCCTTTCCCCCCTAAGAGCTAACTCACTAGGCGGTGAAGCCTACCGATCTAATGAGCCGGTAAACACAAATTTACCGATGGAATTGGCTTCCTTTGTGAGAGAAGTGAGTTCCGGCTCTGATACCAATTGAAAGCGATCGGGTGCTCTAGCCTAAGAGGGGGAGGGGATGAATTAGGCACTCTAAAAACCTTAACCTATGGCTCCAACTAGTTTGCACAAAACTTAAACTAAACGAAGCTATCTAGATGTGCAACTATGGTTCATCTTAGTGTAAAACCCTCATCCCAAAAGAGTTTAGCAACATATTGCCAAAACATGTGCGGGCAGCCTGGCAGCGGCGGGCGGCGCGGCGGCGCTCCGGGCACGCGGTCCACGTGCGTGGACCGGCTCGGCGGGGCGTGCAGCGGCGCCACGGCAAGCGGTGCGGTCGTGCAGTGGCAAGCCCATGTGCGGGCGGGCGCGCGCGCGTGGCGACATCGCGGCTCGGTGGTCATGCGCGTTCGGGCGGCGGCATCGCGGCTCGGCGTGGCGAGCCCGTGCCTGCGCGTGCGTGAGCATGGCCTAGAGTGGTCTGGCGCAGTGCGGTGCGCGGCCAGGGAGGTTGTGCAGGGCGAGCGGGGGAGGGAGCCGGGCCTGGCGGTGCTCGGGAGCAGAGAGAGAGGGAAGAAAGGAAGGAGATGGAGGGAAAAGAGAAAGAGAGAAAAAGAAAAGGGAGAAAAGAAAAGGAAAAAGAATTGGAGAAAAGAGAAAGAAAATGGAAAAAGAAATGAAGAAAAAGAAAATGGGGAAAAGGGAAAAGAGGGAAAGGAAAAGGAGGGGGGGCGGTGAACGCCAGCGGCGACCGCGGCCGCGGTCGGCCACGCGCGGAGTGCGGGCCACGGGAGATGGGGCACGCGGCCAGAAGGGGAGGGAGGAAAAAGGAGAGCGGGAAAAAGAGGGGGGGCGAGATTCGCGGCGGCCGGTTGCGACGCGTCGCGTTGGATGGGAAAAGATGGGACGAGAATTGAATTCGGGTGACGGGTTGTTCAGGAGAAATTCTGGGACCAGGGTTCAGGGTTTAAGGGGGGAGTCGAGCTCAACGACGAAAAACGGTTTTAGCGCACGATTTAATTTAGTGAGTTTTCGGGATGTTACAAGTGCTCGACGGCCTTGGTGTCGGCTCTGGTGTTCTTCCATCAAAGGGAAAATCGACCCCAAATCCCGGTCGCTTTAGGTGGATTGGTGCCGGAGCGCTGTGTTTCCTTGGCCGCCGCAAGCGCATCTCAGATCAGGCAAGGCGCTGCCCAGGTACTTCCGGAATCATTGAATTTCTTTCTTGTTGCAGGCGGCAGATACCAAGATTTGTTCTTTTGAGTTGAGGATCCCTTTTCTCGCTTCAGGATCAGGGGGGTTGAAATGACGAGCTATCTACGGCGGTTTGTGTATCTGGTGGTGGATGGCAAGAGGCCCCGCACTTTGGACCTGCACCGCATCGACATGGCGCGCTTCTTCACTCAGAGATCGCCACTGATTGGGGCCGCTGTGGACGCTCGGCTGCCTCGCCCCCAGATGACCTTCTATGCCCCCTCGTCGGAGGACCGCAGTGGCAGATTGCAGTTCCTTCTTCTACATTGCAACAAGGTGCTCGCCACGGACCAGATGAGCCAGGCTAGCATATACGACGCCGGCCTGAACGCCTTGCGCACCGCGCCCACTCTTAGCAGACCCTAGTACAGCCCCATCTCCGTCACCGTCGGGCAAAGACTCTACGTCCTCGACTCATCCCGCAGAGTGGTTGGTGCCGGTGACAAGGAGCATTGCTTCGAGGCACTCGTCTACGGACCCGACGGCGGAGGGTACGATGACTGGCGCTACAGCTATCTCCCTTCTCCACCCTACCGCCCTGGCGACATCGACGCCTATGCTGTGGTCGGTGGCTCCGACGTGTGGGTGTCCTCGGAGGACGAGGGCACCTACTCGTTCGACACCGTGCGCGGCACATGGTCCAAGCAGGGAGATTGGCCATTGTAGTTCCGTGGCCTTGCCGAGTACGTTCCCGAGTACAAGCTCTGGTTTGGCCTCTCCTCCAGTGAGAGCAGCAACCTTTTCTGCACCTTCAACCTCGCCGCCGCCGCCAGGCGGCTCTCGCCTCCTATCCCACGTAATGTCTGGGAAGATCTCTGCCCGCCCAAGGGATGGCTCCAGGTTACATCCTCACTCGTGCACTTGGGCTCCGGCAGGTTTTGCATCGCCAGATTTTTCTGTGACGAGCCCGGTGATGCTGATGATGATCCCTGGAAGATGTTTGCTATTCTTATAGCCGTGGAGGTACGTCCGCGAGGGAAGTCAGGCAAAGGACTTCAAATGGTCAGGCACATATCCGAATGTTACAGCCTTCCTGACAATAACCTCAACCAGTGGGTGCTTTGATAATGTTCTGACTACTGGCAAGTTTGGATCTGGCCGCGGTTCAAGCTAGGAGGGACATGTCACTTTTGATTGATCAGATGGTGAACCTGGACAGCATGCCATCTGTGGCCTCCGTCCAGATTCTCCTTGGCGACCAACATAGTGCTACTCTTCTCTGCACTGGCATCCAAGGTGCTCCACAATAAGCAATCTGCTTGTTGGTTTCCCTTGCAATCGGGTCAAACGTAACCTTGCACCTACTCTGTTCACTAGTTTTTGCTCGTCTAAAAAATTGTGGATCCCATCAGCACATGGATGTTCACATTGAACATATCGAACTCACTGCAGTAAAAGGATATTGTTGTTCTTTGGGTCAAATGTAACCTTGCACCTACTTTGTTCAC
This sequence comes from Panicum virgatum, assembly GCF_016808335.1. Taxonomy (NCBI): domain Eukaryota; kingdom Viridiplantae; phylum Streptophyta; class Magnoliopsida; order Poales; family Poaceae; genus Panicum; species Panicum virgatum. The sequence goes on along the minus strand of NC_053144.1, from coordinate 66,554,798 downwards.
TAGTTTTTGCTCTTCTAAAAAATTGTGGATTCAATCAGTACATGGATGTTCACTTGCATGATGTGCTCGAATTCAGTAACAGAAGGGGCTGCTGGCATCTGCTCCATCTTATCAGTGAAACATTAGCTGTTCTGTTTGAAGGCTGTGCATAGTTGGGTAATGGTACTTTCAGTTCAACTCATAAAGAAAAAATTGGAACGATAAAGATGTCACTTATGTTATAGTTTTTTTATGGAGATGCTTGGCAAGCATGGATACCATGAAGTTGTAGCATCAGACTTTTGATATGATGACTTGCTAGATAAAAGAAAGTCAAGAAAATTCTTTGTTAAACTAAACCACCCATTCAAGACAAACATTGTCTTTAAGGGATCACATGCGACGAGCGGGTATGCATGCTGATGATTCACAAGCTTGTATTGTGCAGCCCATGATAATAAAAGGCCTGGTCGAAGCAGGTGCTGGCATGGTCAAGGCGTGAGGCGTGATCAGAGATTATCTGTAGAGAATCTAAGAGTCCGATTATTTTGAAAACTATCTTGTAAATATAGTACATTAGCTATTTTTCTTCTCGTCAAGGTTTTTTTTTGGATTCGTGAGTAATGTAGTTTTCCTTACTTTACCTTAGGATATAAATAGTAGACCACAATTTATCTTTTCGGCTTCACGCTATTACTTTTACCTTACCAGTAGGAGTAACGTAGATTCTCAAAGAGTTATTCAGCAAGTTGTACTGCATCGCTTCGATCTTCAGTTCCCCGTGATCTTCATCAAAATAGGTGTTCTAGGCTTTAAACACCGGGCGCATTGCTGTGTTTTCGTCTAGACTCTAATTACCAGTGCATCACTGTAGCTTTTTCTAGTTTGCTTAACAACTATCGATTATTATCATATCTCGTAAGGCAACATTATTGGATCTCTTGGTAGATGTGGTGGAATCAACATCGTTGGATCTCTTGGTAGATGTGGTGGAATCAAATTTATTCTGCCATGATTAAGCTTGCATTGGCTGATATTACTTTAATCTATCATCTGTCTAATCTACTTTAATTAGCTTTTGTTCTGTTGAAATAGATGATAGATTATTTAATGGTTTGTTGCATCTTAATCTTGGTTACCTCTCAAGTATTGTTGGGATCAAGTTCTATTTGTGGATAGATCTAATGGTTTGTGAAGTTTAGATTAACTTCTTGCTGACAGAGTTTGTAGATTATACCTCCTACACGCATCATTGTAGTTTCATCTAGACATACTGATAGTAACATTAGTTTAAGCTTCATCAATTTATAGCCCTAGTCACAGTGGTGCAAGAGTTCAATGATGCTCCATTTTCTATCGGCTTTCCAGCAAATAGCTTTCATGCTTTATTATCATCAATTATGTATATTCACTTGGATAGCCGATGGATAGCCGATGAGCTATATCAGGATGCTAGAATTGACCTTATGATCGATAACTTATTTATCATGCTTTATTTTGCTACATCATTATCGATACCGGTTCCAAGATCGCATCGGCCTGATCGGCTAATTGCCTTTGACTTCAAAAGGATTATCTTCACCTTGTCGGTTGAATGCTCAAACTAACTGGCACGCTCGCACATACCATGCTCAGTGATCCAAATTCTATATGTCAGAGTAAAGCAGATCTCCTAGATCCTCGTGTTGGTCAACAAAGGGTCTATCATCATCAAGATTTTGCAATAGGAGCAAAACAGATCTCCTAGGTCCTTGTGTTAGTCAGCACAGGGTCCACCATCATCAGGATTTTGCGTCAACAAATAACATAAATAATAGATAGAAATAATATATAGTGGGCATCTGCTTACAACCGAAGTGCAATCCAAAAACCTAGATAGATCCTCCACCCGCAACCATGATGAACTACAACTGGAAGAGAGTGAGAAAACCAGCAGGAATCTCAGCACGCACCCAGATTGAAAAACAATCCACCCATTTTCTTCACAATCCAAGAAGGATCCTTAAAGTGTTAGAAATCTAGGCAAATTCATATTTAATTTATTCCATAAATATGACGCAACCAAGAAATGCATGAACATGATATCATATATGTGCTTATCAAAGGAATACATCATCAAAGTCTTCATGAACATAAGACTAGTGCTAACCAACAAAGTATGACATGTGGAATTTCTCAAATAAAGCATGTCGATTATACTGTTTACGCTAATCACAAAGATTGCAACTTTGAGAACAAGATTAGCATACCCAGCGGCAGAGCCGGAAGCACCAGAAAGCGACATGGTGCTTTATTGATGTAGTCGTCCCGCTCGATGCAGTGCAGAAATGTCGCAGTGAAGACCACGCTCGTTTGCCTAGTGCCAACACCACTCCAGGAAGAAGACAGAGTTGTTGGCCGTCGCCGAGAACAGGAGCAGAGTCGCGGACGCCATCGCCGAGAACAACAGGAGCAGAGTGGCGAGTAGTCGTGTCGCCACCGACACTCCCCAAAAACGTGATTGCTCGTCCTCACCCGAGCACGTGAACCCAGCGGGCGGAGACGTTCCGGAGGCCTACTCTTCCATCTCATGTGCGCGCAGGAGACGGAACGGGAAGCTCAGAGTGCTGCTGGATTTGTGGTTGCAAGAGAGATGAACTGAAAGAGCCCCTTGCGGGTTATATCAACGATGCGCGGCAGGAGATGGAAGGCCACGAGTCTCAGCGGCACAGGAAAAGATGGGGAGACAGAAACTCCAGTAACTTCCAATTCAAGTCAAATGAGTGACGAAAGTGGAGCCATGCCCGCCCGATTGCTCACCGCCTGCCATGCCACGTCCACGTCCACAGGCACAGGCCGGGCCGGGCGGCGGCGGCGGCGCGCGCGTGTGGTAGCCGGCTATTCTTTTCTCAACTTCTCAAATTAACCAGTCCAAGACCAATCATTTAAGTTGATTCAACCTTCAGTAAATATTCCGTACGGTACTAAACCATTTATTGGACCATAGAGTTTATTTGATTTATTAAATATTAATGGGCCAAGCCCATTATATCTAACAATCCCCACCAAACTCTAGGGTACAAAGCAAGAAATTTCTCATAACCACAATCCTTTTATATACCTGTATTTCGATGGAGACTGTTAAGTTGAACATCCATCTATAATAATAGCTACACTCAGCCACAACTGATCAATGGACAAAGCCTTGAATTGATAGTTTTGTGTGAGATGAGTTTCGCTAGAATCATTAACTGATACTAGGCTGCAAAGAGCATTCCCTCTGTTTGAAGCTTATAAGTCATACTTTCTGACCTTTTCATGAGTATCTAGAGATTACCCACATCTCATAGATTATGACTAGCAATTGAACTCATATAGGTGTGTTCCTTTTAGGATGTCCTGTAGGACAACATCCCTACTTTTCCAAGCCACTCGGATCACATTAAGAATTTAATCAACCTCCATTACTATTATTGAGACTTTGCCATGCCGTTCTCAAGTCAAAACGTGCATGTGGCCCAAGAGGCCCAGTTCAGCCCAAAGCTGGAGAGGACTACTCTCCTTCTGGCACCCGCTCATGACCTAGCCGCCGCTCATCCCTACCCCCAATTCCTTGGCTCGAGTGCTCGACGGCCTTGGTGTCGGCTCTGGTGTTCTTCCATCAAAGGGAAAATCGACCCCAAATCCCGATCGTTTTAGGTGGATTGGTGCCGGATCGTTGTGTTTCCTTGGCCGCTGCAAGCGCATCTCAGATCAGGCGAGAAGCTGCCGTATTGTCCAGGTACTTCTGGAATCGGTGAATTTCTTTCTTGTTGCAGGCGGCAGATACCAAGATTTGTTCTTTTGAGTTTAGCATCCCTTTTCTCGCTTCAGGATCAGGAAGGGGTTGAAATGACGAGCTATCTACGGCAGTTTATGTATCTGGTGGTGGATGGCAAGAGGCCCCGCATTTTGGACCTGCACTGCATCGACATGTCGCGCTTCTTCACTCAGAGATCGCCGCTGATTGGGGAGGCTGTGGACGCTCGGCTGCCTTGCTCCAAGATGACCTTCTGTGCCCCCTCGTCGGAGCACTGCAGTGGCACCATGCACTTCACCCTCCTTGGCCGCGATAAGGTGCTCGCCACGGACCAGACAGGCCGCGCCTCCATCTACGACGCCGGTTTGCACGCCTTGTGCACGACGCCCGCCCTCAGCAAACCGAAGCACCGCCCTCTGCACGTCGCTATTGGGGACAGACTCTACGTCCTCGACTCGACTCAAAATGATGTTGTCAGTGAGAGTGAGCCCTCCTTTGAGGTTATTGCCTACGAGAGCGTCCGCGCTCCAGACGGCTTCCAGTACAATGACTGGCATTGCCACTCTCTTCCAATGCCGCCCTGCCGCCCCACCAACATCAGCTCCTATGCTGTGGTTGGCAACTCGGACATTTGGGTGTCCGCGGATGATGAGGGCACCTATTCATTTGACACATCAGGCGGGGCTTGGGTCAAGAAGGGAGACTGGACCCTGCCCTTCCGGGGCCTTGCACACTACGTCTCTGAGTACAAGCTCTGGTTTGGCCTCTCCAGCAAGAACAACATTTTCAGCGCCTTCGACCTCACCAGGCAGCAGTCGCCTCCTGTCCTCCTCAATGTCTTGGAAGACATTGGACCACAGAAGAAATGGCTCCCAATTACATCCTTTCTAGTGCACCTGGGCAGCACCAGATTTTGCATTGCCAGATTGTTCTGCATAGATGACGATGATCGCAAGAAGAAGCTTGCTGTTTTCACTGTCGTGGAGGTAGAGCCTCTTTGCGAGACTAGCAAGGGACTTCGGATGGTAAAATGCAAATCTCTATGTTACAAACTACGCGACAACATCCTCAACCATTTCGTGTTTTAATAATGTTCTTGACTTGATTTCACTTACAAAATCCAGTCTCTGTGTAATGCAACGCAATGTAATAGAAGTCAAGTCAAGTATGTACTTTGTTCGATTAATGATATGGTCCATGTTGAATTCCATATCTTTAGAAAAAAGTAAATGCGTCGGTTCTAGAGCATTTCAACAGGATCTGCTCAATAAGGTGGCCAGTGTTATTCTGTTGGAAAAGTTGTACCCGTGGATGCATTAGTCACCTCGCACCCTGCTTCTCTGCAACCTTTGGACATAGTCCTGGCTCCTCAGCCTGCTTCCTTGATCAAGCTGGTGTAGCTGTGTACGTTTTATTCAGGTATGCCATCAACTCATATATATATCTGTCAATCTGTGCCTTGATGAAGCTGGTGGTGCTTTTCAGGTATATATGTGCTTTCCATTCTGTACAATCCCTGTGGAACAAGAGCAGATTCTCTGATTGGTATATGTAGCCATGAATCCTTACTCTAGCACCTATTATTTTTCTTTGAATGTCACCGTTGATGTTCGTTATGTACTTGTCCATAAAGGTGCGTCTAGTAAAGTCCATTTTCATTTTTTATTATTACTCAATCCTTTCCCTGTTGACTCGGCACTATACAACAAACACAATTGACAAGGTCATCCGATCTCCAACTTGTGATTGTGTCCTTGCCTAGTTTTAGAATTTGCCAGCCGAAAGCTAGATATGTGTACTGGTAATTAGCCCAAAACATGAATATTGGACCCTCGACAGTGCTTTCTGATAGTTTTGTTATCTCAGGAACTTGGCTGGTTAGATTTTGCAGAAAATAAGAGCATTACTGATTCTCCACAAGGTAGTATATTTTCTGTTGTTTTCTTAGTCCTCCTTTACACAACTTGTGTGAGGGGAAAGATCTTTCTGCATGTCATGACAACTAAGCTTCCTTTCAAAAAAAATTCTATACTTGAGTCTTAGTAGAATGTGTACAAGGATGCGACGACGTTTGTCCGGACATGTGATGGCAATACCACTGACTTGCCTATTAACATAGGCCTACACCAGGGGTCAGCATTGAGCCCTTATTTATTTACTTTAGTGATGGATGAGGTCACAAGGGATATACAAGGTGAGATCCCTTGGTGTATGCTCTTTGCTGATGATGTGGTGCTAGTTGACGAGAGTAGGGCAGGGGTTAATAGAAAGTTAGAGCTGTGGAGACGCACGTTAGAGTCAAAAGGGTTTAGACTTAGTAGGACCAAGACCGAGTATATGATGTGCGATTTCAGCGCGACTAGGCATGATGGGGGAGACGTTAGTCTAGATGGCCAAGTGGTGGTCCAGAAGGATACTCTTCGGTATTTAGGATTGGTGCTACAAAAGGATGGAGACATTGATGAAGATGTTAGGCATAGAATTTCAGCTGGCTGGTTGAAATGGCGGCAAGCTTCTGGCATCCTTTGTGACAAGAGGGTGCCACAAAAGCTAAAAGGAAAATTCTATAGGATAGCAATTCGTCCGGCGATGTTATACGGTGCTGAATGTTGGCCTACAAAAAGAATGAGAGATCACTCAAAAAAACTATATTAATCTTGTAGCCTCACACTACAAACTTACACAATGTGACACACTATATTGTCACAACCTAGAACAATTTACTTGATCTTCACAACCAAGCACTACCACACACTAGCTTGATCTTCACAATCAAGCACTATATGCTCTATCACTCATGTTTTATGACACCCACACATACTCAACACATGAGGGGTACATGTCCTTTTATAGGACTTACAAACCGTCATACAAACCTACAGCTCATTGCTAGCTAAGTACTAGCTGGTTCACTATTTTTTCCAGCTCATGATCAAAACCAACTTTGCCTTTCCTTTGCTTCCATGCATTCACTGCATGTTCTTGATCCTTGCAGTAGTAAACCTCAAGTTAATTACCTCTAGATACAGCTATGCTCTAGCTAACACTAGAAACTACTAGCTGTCAATTTCATTTTGACTTTGACAACTTATGCCCATAGATGCATGTAGATGCATCTACACATTTCTTATGACAAGATTATTTCCAACATTCACCCCCCTAATCTTGTCATATCAATTCTTCGATGCGGATCACCCACATCTCATCCTAGCAGCCTCACACCACTATCACTCCATCATGGCTTCATGCCACAATCTTCTCTTAGCAGTTTCGCACCACTCTCTTCGTCACGACTTCACGTTGTTATCTTCTCCTTGCAGCATCGCGCCGCCATCACCAACTGGTTGCATCTCGCCATCAACATGTTGTAGCAGTATCACACCGCCCTTACCTTTTATCAGCATCACGCCGTTGTTGGATTCAGCAACCTCGCATTGCCGTCACTTTGTATCGGTATCACACCGTCCTTCTTGGCTTCGCACCAACGTAGCAGCATCACACTGTCTTCGTCATCACTATCGGCTTCACACCATCTCCAAGCGGCCTCACGCCACCGTCTTCTCGACACAGCTTCATCCCTTTCTTGATGTTGGCATCGCACCAACACAACAACCACACCAACGATGTCGCTGTTTTCGCACCGACTCTTCACAGCAACGGCTTTGCACCGCTATGGCCAGCATCACGCGGACTCCTCCAAGCAGCTGCTCACACACCGCCATTGCCAGCTTCACACCGACATCCTACTTGCAGCAACATCACGCCACTGGTGCCACAGTGGCATCTCACTATGACCTCAGCGGCAGAACACCGCTAGCCTCGTCGTCGTTGCCGTCACCACCGTCGAGTTGCCCAACACAATGGCTTTGCTCGATGACGTCTCGTCGCGCGGCATCGTCTTCATCAACCTGGCTCTGATACCAAATGTTGGACAGAATTGCACTGTCACGCTAATTTGTCGGAATCAAATCACTCAATTCCTTCCTTACTCTCTTAACTATCTTGAACACACACAAGAAGAACGAGAGATCACTCAAAAAAACTATATTAATCTTGTAGCCTCACACTACAAACTTACACAATGTGACACACTAGATTATCACAACCTAGAACAATTTACTTGATTTTCACAACCAAGCACTACCACACACTAGCTTGATCTTCACAATCAAGCACTATATTCTCTATCACTCATGTTTTATGACACCCACACATACTCAGCACATGAGGGGTACATGTCCTTTTATAGGACTTACAAACCGTCATACAAATCTACAGCTCATTGCTAGCTAAGTACTAGCTGGTTCACTGTTTTTTCCAGCTCATGATCAAAACCAACTTTGCCTTTCATTTGCTTCCATGCATTCACTGCATGTTCTTGATCCTTGCAGTAGTAAACCTCAAGTTGATTACCTTTAGATACAGCTATGCTCTAGCTAACACTAGAAACTACTAGCTGTCAATTTCATTTTGACTTTGACAACTTATGCCCATAGATGCATGTAGATGCATCTACACATTTCTTATGACAAGATTATTTCCAACATAGATTACCTTCTGCACTTGTGGTCTTAAATTCTTGTAAATCGTAAACAAATGGCACTTTCCTTCAGGCATGAACATGACTAAACTGGCCTCTGCTCCTGTTCAGTTAAATATGTTGCGCACTTGTTGAAATGGAATAACATAAATTAGTAGTTTACTATGCTGGATTGGCACTTTGCTGGATCAATGGCATGTTGTTGGAATTGCCTTTTTTCTGGTCAGTTAGACAAATAGTTCAGATAAGCCAGGAGGTAAAGACAGTGAATGTGAGAAGAGAAGTAATGTAGATGATGAAGCTATGTCGGTGTTGCATATTCAGCTTTCCTTGATTTTTTTTCCATATTCATGTTTATTTGTTTGACAGGCTGAATCTCTAACAAATGTTGAAAACCCAATTGAGGCTGGGCAAGTGATGCTAAAGAGGGGGATCTGCACAAAGCAGGTTGTCATCAAAATGGGTTCCAAGGTATTGATCATGATAACTAAGAATGCTGCTTCCTTTGCACCTTGTTGCAAGGTAGTCACTGTACTAATAAATGGCATTTCATTTGTGAAGTTTGCTGAAAGTAATCAAAGTTACTTTCTGATTTATCGCACTGTTAATTCTCACTATGCTCTCTGTTTTCATTAGATTATGTTGCGGGTTCGGTTGGATGCGAAGATAGATTTACTGTGCTCTTGGGTTCCTCCATGACTTGCTGGCTATGAACACATTAACACTGCAAATTCTGTTGGTGGTGCCATTGCCACCGGCTGTGGGGCAGGTAGAAATGTTGCTCACCAGGATGAAGTACTACAGCACTTGAGTGAAGCCGATCTCAACGAAGAAGACACCGCAAGGAGTAAGCTGATTGAAGGAAAGCTCTTTCTGTCCTGAGGTCGCAATTCTATCTAGGACTTCAGTCGATGGTTTCTGTGATGTCACTCCTGTTTGTGATGTGGTTCCCGTTAGAGTAAAGCACTGCCCAGGCTTGAATACTACAACTCAATAGTAGATGGTTGTATAAATTCATTCTGTTGTCAGGTGATCACTGATGCCTCCAGGTAAAGCTATTTGTTGTGAAGAATGTGGGTTTGTGAAGCTTGTTTGCTGTACAGCTGCATCCTCACATGGTATGATGTTGCCTTCTGAAGTTTGTTCTAACCTAAACGTGATTGGATGCAATGTCTCATTAGCTCATCGGTTCTTCTAATGATTGGGAATATCCTGGCACTTCTATCATTCTTAAGGCTCTCTGCTATTAGTGTGCTGACAAACTGAACTTGGTTTTATTGACAATCAATTTGTTCATCATAATTAAGTAAACACAAATCACTAGTTTACTGAGCTGATCAATAGTGTGTTAAGTACTTTCTTAAAGTTTGTATAAGGACTCAGAATAAAATGGCCCTTTGCTGAATAATTCAGATGAGGTGGCCGATGAAGACACTGGCTGTGGGAAAAATTAGGTGCTGTTTGGTTTGCTTCTATTTTCCTGTGTGTGATCTGATAAACAACGACGTGTCTAGCGCCCCGACGTCCGATCGGAAATTTTTCATTAGACGCTCCGTCGCAACAATAAGAATACACACTTGCAATATAAAAAAATAATATTTGCAACATCAAAAGCACACACCGAACACATCAAACATAACATGATGTGAAGAGTAAAACTCGTATTGAAACATCATAGTGTCGTTTCATGTAACATCTATTCAAATTCATGAAACATTAAATTCATGCAGGTGCAACATACGCAACCAAGACAATCAACAATTGCAATATTTAAAAAAATTACTGGAACACCATAGGGCCTCGCTGGCCCCGATCACCCGCCAGCCTCTTGTGCCACCGCGCCGGAGCTCTCCAGGGCTCGCAGCCGCCCTCATGCGCCGCCGCCTATGCGGGCTCGCCACCGCCGGCCTCGCGCGCCGCCGCCCGGAGCTCCTGCGGCCATCCGCCATCTGCGTGGGGCTCGCCGCCAACCTCTCACGTACCGCCGCCTGGAGGCCGCCCGTGTGAGCCTCCTCAAGGGGCTGCGCATAAGAGGCTGGGGGAGCCTTACCGCGGCGAGCTTGGAGGGAGCTATACAGCGGCAAGGCACCATGGCCTCTAGCTCTGGTGTTGTGCTTCGAATGGATGAGAGAGAAGAGTGGTGAAGCATGGCGAGGATGCGATCACATTTACCGTTAGATTATCCAACAAAAACAAAGAGTGCAAACACCCATCCCACATCTGATACAGGTATAATCTGATTACGCTACCACTCACTGAACCAAACACTACCTAGGATGTAATGCAGAATTGCAGATGATGAAGTTGAATCAGACACCGAAAATGCCTTGCCGCGCATGTCTCTCTCTCTCCTCGGGACATTTTTTTTACGATGCTGAACCTTGCTGACCCGCGAGCATTTTCCTCTTGCCTTGTTTATCCGGCGAGCTTGAACGGTTCTCATGTGAACATTTTGAATTCTTTTGTTCTTTTTTCCGGCTCCTTGTTATCTTCAGCAGTCATTATCTTTCTTTAACCACAGTGTTAATCTTTCCCTGAACGGCAAGTTACTTGGGAAGAAATTAGATGTTTCCCATCAGGCGATAAACAAATTCTACACCCATGCTCGCTAGTGTCACTGTCACCAGTAAAATAAATTACCACCCATAAACCTTGCCGTTGTTTACACAACCTGTCTAAAGATTCCACAGTTGAGTCGAGTAAACAAGAAGTCGAGAAGCCTACAAAACTAAGTGAGCTAATAGTAAAACTCCTTGGAAGACATCAGCTTTCTGCCTTCTTACTCTTCTTTCTTCTATCCTGCTCCCACTCTCTTCTCTTTCCTGCCTCGTCTCCGGGATTTGCCCTACCAACAAACAAGAAATTCAGTGCAGGAAAGAATTACACTAGTATCATTTAACAGACAGACTGGAGAAAATGGAACTCATGCATGACCCAGCACCTAAAATCCAGAATTGCACGAGTATCATTTAACAAACAAGAAAATCAGTGGAGAAAATGGAACTCATGCATGACCCAGCACCTAAAATCCAGAATTGCACGAGTATCATTTAATAAACAAGAAAATCAGTGCAGAAAATGAATGAAACCCAAACAGCCCTAAGAGAATTCTTCAGCAGTCCACTGGTTCATACCTAAGTAACACATGCTACCTATGATCATGTCTTAGAGAAGAAGGATACATGATGGTAGAGTCAATGAAAATATTTTCAGTGATATTTTTAATACTAAGTTGACATGAAAGAATATAAATTTGATATAGGTAAAGTGCCATCATATATTCTCTTTAGTTATGACCGCTACCATCTAGAATATCATGGTCGAATGAATTTGGTAAAGTAGATGAGAGGGTGTGCTAACTCACTAATCCAGAAAAGAATTTCAAGTTTCTGAGGTTCATGGATGAATGAAGATTCTAAGAGAAGGTCTAGCAGGAAGTGATCAGATACAAAATTCTGGAAATAAGCACACAAACAACAATAAACTTAATATCAGCCATGAGATTCAAATGTTATTTGCATCTTATGACAATAATTAGCAATTTTTACAAGTGGTATAAACTTACCATGCTAAGTGCATATATCCTAACTTCTACCTCCTTCCAAGGAACTCATTGGCTTGAAAAATCCCATCCACAAAGGTAGAGCTGCATATCAGACAACATACAGGCAGAACACATAGTTTTGAGCAGCTGAATGTGCAGAAGAAAAAAAATCAAATTAATGTCGAAATGATGTCAGTTATCAGTAATAAGAGCTGTACTTCATGCCCATGACATAAGAGAGGAGGCGGTGCGATCTTGGCGGCGCTTGATGAGCAGGAGGAGAAGGAGGAGGAGGAGAAGGAGGAGGAGGAGGAGGAGAAGGAGGAGAAGGAGAAGAAGGAGAAGAAGAAGGAGGAGGAGGAGGAGGAGGAGGAGGAGAAGAAGAGAGGCAGAGGAGGAAGAAGACAAGCAAGAGAGAGAAGAGGAAGAGGAGGAGCGGCGGCGGTGGCGGCGGAGGAGAAGCCGGAGCAGGAGGACGAAGAGGGGGGGAGAGAGAGAAGACAGTAGTATGGACTATGGAGGGAATAGAATAAAAAAGTACCGTATACCAGACATGATACATGTATTGCAGCACCAAAACAATGAATAAAGAGGAAGATGGGTGATATGACGTGCCGCGAGATCTGTGGTGTCGATTGTGTCCGCTGAGCGGACGTCCACCAAAAAACCGCTTTGCTGACAAGTCACTCTTGGTGACTCCAAAAAAGAGTAGTGAGAGTGACAGTTTTTTTAGGATGTTTGATAACTAACTTACCAAGAAGCCAAAGAATTAAGCTGACCAATTCGGCAACAATTAAAGAACAAGAGACATCAATTAAAGGAAAAACACCTGCTGAGAGGAGATTTTTTTTTGAGGATCAACGGGAGGGGAGAGGATGCCCCACCTGAATTTCATTCCACGATGGCCCCTAACGACCCGTGTGATAAACAAAGATTTTGTCCCAATACATTGGTCGGTGTTACATTGCCAAACTAAAGAGTACACTTCCGGGAGAATTGCCGAAACCTAAAAAGACAAAGGTCAAGCCCAATCTAACCTGGAGGTTTTAGCTGATACAAGAGGCGGTTCTTAAGAATTTCTTCTCTGATGCCAGTTAGTCTACGTGTAAGAGAGGAAACGCACTGGAGAATGGTGATGCAGAAACATCCCTAAGGTATTATACTACCAGGCTGCATTATTTAGGAGCAACCTTGGGAGTACAGCAGCAGTAAGCATAGGACCATAAGATCAGACTAGAACATGTTTGTTCACAAGTTTTACGTCTATTAGTTTTACGTTTGTTCTGATGCCTGCAGAAAAGGGATGCTTGGTTTGTTGCGGAAGAGTAGTTGGATTTGATGGTTGTTTTTTCAAGGATGGCTTACAATATCTTATCAGGAGGAGAATTAAACTGGCTTTTGTAACCAGTCACTGAGTGTAAGGTAAACAAGCTTCAAAAAAAGGTTCTGTCTGAAGCCTAGCGCAGGTCTGTATTCAACTGTTTTTGGGGAAAACTAGCTAAGAAGACACCACAGGGAGCCAAGGATATGATCGGCACTGATCCTCAACACTGGAATACAGATTGCTTCATACCGTGATTCTGTAGACAAAATGTGTGAATCTTTCAACAACTCATGGTCATGAAAGTCTTTCAACAACCCTATTCGGCTGTTCAGATTCTTGCCTGTGATTTCCATGTTGGAGGCCATCAGATGCAAGATGACGAGTATAATTAAGAGAATAGAATCAAGTCTGAAGGGTGGAAATAAAGGAAACAGTAGCAGCACCGCCCAAATTAAACCGGCTTAAGTGCGCTAACCATCATCTTAATACTTAATCAAGTTATTGTGCACTTAAAACGGTGTAATCTGAGAGGCTGTTGGGTAAATCCCGATTAAGCTACTATACTCCAGGATCACAATTGCACTAGCAGACCCGCACGAAGACGAGCACATGTGATACCAGCATACAGAAATCTTCAAATTAATTTACAACACAGGTTTTACATAAAAGCTTTAAGTACAAACGACAGAGTTTCAAACACAGCGGAAGTTTAAGACCGAGTTCGAAATACAATACGATAACCACGACGACGATACAAGGTGAGCTCCACATCCTGCCCACCGATGTGATGCCAACCTGCACGATCTTCACAGGGAAGACGGGGCCCACTCGACGGTCCAACCCGGAGAAAGCGGCTGTCCAATCCAGGACGCACAGACCTCCTCGAAATCAGCGGGGACACAACCTGCTCAGAAGGGTTACAACAACAACCCTGAGTATACTAATACTCAGCAAGGCTTACCCGACTTTGGGTATACTTAGCCCATTACCTAGACATGTAAAGCTTTTTGGCTCTGGATCTCTTTTGCTGAAAGGCTGCTAGAAGTGAATCCTTACTTTCAATATTTTAGCTCCATTTATTACAGCGAATATTTACTAAATTCGCCTAAATATCTAGAGCACACATGGTGGATCAGATTATCCTTCAGTAACTCACAAACCAACCTTTTCCCTTCTGCTCTCATTCCACTTTCTTACTACGATGTGACAGAGAGATCAAGGTTCTCTTATCCGAGAGAGACGGCGAATCAATCCGATTTAACCTTGCAAGGTGGACCTAACTCACACGACACGTGAAAACCCCGTCGGGCCACACACGTCAACTGTTCCCTTCGTCACCCCGACGTCTGAATCACGCCTGCCAAAACCCGGGTGAAGGGTCCCTCACGGCGAACTCCCGGAGAACCCGGAGGCGACATACATTCCAACACCCGCCATCATTCCACTCCCAGAATAGCAGGTCGCGGTTCAAAGTATCGTTGCAATTCAGGTAATTAGCTTACCGGTTTCGACTACCTCCTACTCCCGGCATGTGGTTAGTACTGTTCAAGCCTCGATCAATGTGCCAACAACGGTACGGTTCTCAACCGATACAGACGGAGACTTACTTTCCATTCATACCAAATCCTTACTTCAACTTGTCTCCGTCCGGTCTCCACTTTTCTTTCTTTTCGGGTTTATACTCGAGAACTTTAACAAGTAGCACAGCCCTATCTCTCGCGAGTGACCGGATATCACTCGACTGCTATCACATTCCTATTTAGCAAAGCATTTCTAACGCCACCTACACGCTAGTAGAAACTCACAGGTACCTATAGAAATATGCAAACTAGGGTTTCATACAATTCCTATAGACGTAAATGCACAAATACATAGATAAACATGGAATACTAAAAGTAAAGGTTATGCTCCGGGGCTTGCCTTGCAGGTCAGCGGGGTTAGCGGCTTCTTCGGGGGCGTGCTCAACGGCTTCCTCCTGCTACTCTTCTGCTTGCGGCTCCTAGATCGGCTCAGCAATCAGCTCGTAGACGGCTTCGTTCGTGGCGTCTAACGTATGAAAAAGATGCCATGCAAAAGTTAGAATGGTGCATGAAATGATACCAGTATTCATGATGTAATGATAACACCACCAGAAAAGATTACTTCGCAGCGAAAAAGGAAAACGGCGGCTAGGAGCGAAACACGTGCAAGAACTTAACTTGTAGACATGAATAAAGCCACAAAATTTTATTAGCATGGAAATACATTGATAACACATGCAAGAAAAAAATTTATTAACTTTTATTGCAAAAAGAAAGCATTTATTTTGCCCTAGCAAAATAAATTAAACAATAATAGATCCACCAACATGCACATAGGCCATACACCTGAAAAATTTTCAGTGGACTACACATACCAAGAGTAATCTACTGAATAAATTTCATAATTTTTAGAGTAGCGGAACAACTGGTACAAAATAAATTAGCTCAAGCACAAACCAATTTTTTTAGCAGGGGCAAAAGTGACATTTCACATGCTTGAGTATTTTTCCTCTAAAGATATTATCTTTAGAAACCCAACAAAATTTAGTTTGCATTTTTCTCATTTTTCTATGATTTTCTAAGCATTTATGAAATATCAGCTGAAATAAACAATTTTGGAACATAAAACAAAAACAAAAGGGGGGCTGACAGCCGGGCCCCACATGCCAGTGGGAGCCCAGCTCCCAGTGCCCTCCCCTGCTCCCGCGCGCCCACGCGCCATGGCCGTGGCCGGCGCGGCGGCCAGGCCAGGCGGCGGCGGCGGCACCCTCGCCGGCGGTGCCCGGCCGGCGGCGCGGCGCGGCAAGGCCGCGGCTAGGGTGGGCCAGCGGAGCAGGGCGCGTGCGGGGCGGCGCAGGGGCGCACGCAGGGCGGCCTGCGGCGGCGCCATGGCAAGGGCGAGGCGGCGCGCGGCGTTCCCCGCCGGCGGGGGCCAGCCAGCGGCGCGGCGGCGCGGTCCCACGACCAGGGCGGGCAGGCGGTGGCAGGGCACTCGCCAGCGCTGCGGGGCCCCGCGCGGGGGTGGCCAGCGGCTGCGCGCGCGGTGGCGCAGAGCACCCATGGCGGCGCGGCGGCGGCCCGGCGACGGCGGAGCGGGGTTTGAACGGGAAGAAGGCCAGGGAGGAAGAGTGGGCCACGGGGAAACTCACCACGTCACCCAGTCAAGCGGAGAAGGGCCGGAGGTGGTTCGTCGACGGGAGGGGGCGGAGCTCGGCGGGAACGGCGATGGCGGCCGGCGACCTGGAGCTTGATTTCGGCCGGCGTAGGGCACGGCCGAGCTCGGGGATGGATGGAAGAGGTCCGGGGCGAGGCTGCGCGGCTCTGGGTGCGCGGAATCGAAGCGGGGACGACGGGGATGGCCGGCGTAGCGAACGGCGGCAGCCCAGCTCGTGCTCTGCGCGACGCGAGCGCGAGGAAGGAGAAGAAGGGAAGGGAAGGGATGAGAAGCTTCCAGTGCTCGCGCGAGGATAAGGGTGGCGCTCAGAAGCCGAGGTCGGGGCGCGATCGCCGACGCGTGGACGAGCTCGCCGGCGTCCAGGCGCTGGTATGGGCGTCGGGCGCGCACAGTGTCGAACAGGAGAAGCACAGTGTTCATTTTGACCATTTTTTATTCGCCTTTGACTGTCCAAAACTCAAATTTTTCAACTTGAAATTTGGTCAAAATAGAAGTTGTAGAGGAAGAGAAGATCTACAACTTTGCTTTTGGGCGAAAGTTGATTTGAGGCTTAGATCGGTGAGAAAAGCGAGATCGAAAACGGCTAAGTAGATGTTTACTATGCGAATGCGATTAGCGCTAACGACGAACTTGAGTCCACGATTAGCGAGTTAACTCGTGATTAGCGAGCACAATTAACACAGGGGTGTTACAGAAACATATGCCCATAAATTTTCAGGAAGCTAAAGCTGAACACAAGAAGATATAGGCAGTGGCGCAGTGCTAGGTACTCAGGAAGATAAAGAAGGAATTGAGGTCATGGAGGTACACTGTAAATTTGAAAGATAGGGCATGGTCATAGGTACAGGCAGTTGTCGGACCATCATACGAGTGATCAATGCAATTTACAAGTCATCAAAAAGAATTCAACGATTTCATTGTGCAGTGCTATCAATTTAAGCAGCCAAGAAGATATATGAGCATTGCTTGCAGTTGCAGCCGGCCTGTGGGTAGGGGAGGAAAGCAAGCCTAGATATGTGTTGAATGTTTAATCCCAGACCTGATGTTACTACAGCCATTGCACGAAGGATACATCAGACATGTATCGCATTCTCTGTCAGCTTCTTCATCAGTTCAGGTATCTCCCACCTCTTTATGGACACAATCTTCTAGCCTTCTAGAAGCTCAGCTTCCCTGCTCCCGGCCTGGTAGTCGAGTGCCATGGCGGACACCAGCATGCTCGTCACCTCGGTCGTTTGCTCCCGTCTGTCCGGTTTGGCCGTCACGGCCATCACCCATCAGTGTACCCACGGGAGTATGCTTGGGCCACGAAATGTGGGCTCAGCAACTCCTTTCGTGCCAACACATTATTTTTTTGGTCATCTTTTTACCTGCAAAAGTTGGCAACCGAAGCATTTTTTTCTGCAATGTCGAACCTACAATGCCACTATATATATATATGAGAGAGAGTTTCTGCACTAGCACACAGGTTGCAATAGGAGATGCAGAGAATAATACTGTAGATATGATCAGCCTGTTACTTAGCACACAGAATTCTTCAGTTTCTCTGCACTAGCACACAGGCTGCAATAGGAGTTGCAAAGAATAATATTGTAGATATAATCAGTCTGTTACTCAGCACACATCATTCTTCAGTTTCTGCAAATATAATCACAAAAACAGTTTTCATGGTTCCTCTGTAACTGTAATTCTTCAGTCTTAATGCGAATTGGATGCCCTTACGGACGAAAACACAGAGAAGAACCACGAAAAACGAAAAATAAAGAACTCTTAACAAGCACTATCAACTGCTGACGGTGAGAGGTGTCCCATGCATCACCCAAATTTGCTGATGATTGCAGTCCTTTCAGTTCATGTTCACAGTGCAAGAGCTCCTGTAACTCACACAACAAATTTGGATACTCGTAATACAGTTCAACTTCTATATCATGACTGAAGTGGTCGTAGGGGTGAGACCTTATGTTGCGGTTGAGAATCATTTGATGGTAGTTGTCGTCCCCATATGTACGACCAACTAGCCACCTGTCAATCACTTTATTTCCACACGCCTTTCTCAGATATGTGGTATCACCAGAAAGTCCCCTCAAAATGTTTATCCTCTTCCTCACGCTGATGCGGTTCATGATATGGTGAAAGAACATTAGAAAAACATCCCTCCTGTACAAAATGGATCTCAAAATTAGACAACGATTCGAGTAACCTATGTTAACATGGAATATTCAGAGAAGTCACCAAACTATACAATTAAAACACACAGACAATTAGACAACATACCTGTTTGACATGGGGAGCAAAGCGCAATGGTTTGCCGCCATGAATTCATCTCTGTTTGTTAGTAAATCTTTCTCTAAGTAATCTAGAAATCCAACAAAATCATCCGGCAAATCAGATAAAGATTTGTCTCCACCCCACATGCGAATAATCTCCTTAATGACTTCTGATAACATCTTGTAATCTTTTTAATTTTGTCCAGTGAAAAGTCCTTGTCGGTGAAACTTATATTCCTAAGTTGTGCTTTTCCAGTGCCCGAACATATCCAAATATGTGATGAACTGAGAGAACCATCTAAGATCTTTCCGATAGAATGCTGGCTCTTCATGATATGGACAAGGCATCGGCATATCTTCTTCATTTCATCTGATACTTGCCAATACCATGAGTTTCGTCTTCCTCTGACTGTAGTTTGGACAAGCAGTGCATGTGTCTTTACGAAACTACTGGAATCACAAAATCCCAAAGAAGAATTCTCATCGAACACCACAGGTTCTGCAAGTGGACTCTCCTCATCCTTAACATCCGATTCAACTGGACTCTCCTCGTCCTTAACATCCGACTCAACCGAACCGTCCCCAGCCGTTGAGCTCGATGACATCTTCCTTCTGATGTTGAGGGACCATGGCAGCGAGGAGTTCTGCTTCATCCGAACAGCAGCTGCTCCAACCAGTGTCAGCCTCGTGTCGATTCTTGCAAGGGAGCAGGGGCGGATGATTGCCATGTCGCCGGGCTGTGCACCCGCCATCGGCGCCGGTGAACATGCAAGGATATCGCCGGCGGATGGTGCTGACGCGGCGGCGAGAGTCGCCTTCGAGACGATGTCGGCATCGGCCGCCACTAGCGTGAGGGAGCCCGGGACGCTCCCGGAGGTCACCCGCGTGGCGAGGATGTCGGCGTCAGCCGCCATTCGCGTGATGGAGCCCGGGACGTTCCCGGAGGTCATCCGCGTGGCGAGGATGTCGGCGTCAGCAGCCACTCGCGTGAGGGAGCCCCGGACGCTCCCGTAGGTCATCCGCGTGGCGAGGATGTCGGCGTCAGCCGCCCCTTGCGCGAGGAAGCCCAGGACGCGCGCGGCAAAGATGTCGGTGGCCGCCGCCGCGCGCGCGCGCGAGGAGGCGTTCCTGGAACGAGCCCGAGCCCGCGCCGGTCGCCAGCGTGGCTGAGCGCGCGGCGGCGGATGGTGGCGCGAGCCCGGCGGCGGGTGGCGCTACGCCTCGGGCGAGCGTGAAGCCTCTGCGCGTCGTTGAACTCCAAAAGACGCCGGCGGCGGATGGTGGCGTGAGGTCGAAGCCAGGGCACGTCGCTGGGCTCCAGATGACGCCGGCGGCGGATGGTGGCGTGAGGCCGGCTGCAGGTGGGGCTAGGACTCCGGCGAGCGTGACGCCATGGCGCGTCGCTGAGCTCCGGACGACGCTGGTGGCGGATGACGGCGCGAGCTCACAGCCGAGCTGGGTGAACGAGCTCGTCGCCGAGCGTGGCGCCACGGCGGCCGCGATGGCCGGTAAGCCTCCCGTCGTCGGAAGCAGATGCCGCCCCATTTTGCGGAGCAAGCGGGACAGCGCCATGCCAGTCCAGTCCCGATCGAATTCCGGTAGGGTTTGGTTCTGGCTCTTGCGATTGGGAAGGGAATGGAATCGATTCGATCGGTTGGGGTTGGGGGTTTTGTTGTTTTGTCGTCTACTAGGAGCTCTCGTGGAAGAGGGGTTTCGTGCGCAGCGAGGGGCAGAAGGCGAGGGGGGCGATTATTCGTACCAGCCTACCGCACAAGGGATTTGTTAAGCTCACGCCAATTAGTAATTTGGAGCGTTGGAAGGCTCGTTTGTTTCATTTGCGAGAGGCCGAGAGCGCTGAAGAAAGCAAGCGCCCGTTTCAAATTGTAGCTTCTTTTTCACCTTGGACCTACTCCTTCCTGCGGCTATGGGTAGCATTAAAATAAGAAATCCATCCAACATAAAAATTATACTTCTTCCGTTTCAAATTGTAGCTTGTTTTAGCAAATTTAGATCTATATTTTTTTTATGGATCTAGATACAATATATATCTTTGCTTTCTATAAAAGTAGGGTTGAACCTTTTTCAAAAAAAAAAAGATACAATATATATCTAGATTTTTCAAAATAATCTATATTTTGAAACAGAGGGAAGGGAGTAGAATGAATTAATGAATGGAAATATTTGACTATTTGATAAATCTTCATAGAAAGTAGCAAAAAGAATCTTGGCTGGTGAACTACCAAAAGCCATTTTCTGCATTCTAGTGGTCAGCTCCTGTTACAACACTCCGAACATTTGCCACCGGTGACCATCTTTAGTAAAATTGTTCAACATTTATAAATGTTCGAAACATAATAAATGGTTCAATCTATATTATAAATTTGAAACAATTAAAACTCTTTCTCACTAAGATTAGACCCACCGTACTTCTCACGGAGGTCCCACTTGTCAGATATACAGGTTTGACGAAAGGGGGTAGTGACCCATTTTTTTATAGAAGGAAAATGATTCCACCAAAATGCTAATACTTTTTATACCAGCAATTTTCTATACCCAACTCTTCTACCCGTTTATTATTTTCCTTTAGCACACACTTGACTTTTCTTTCCACATGCATTCATCCATAATTTGCATCTTTATTTGTTTTGGAAGGATAATAATTGACATCATTGTTTTATGGAAGGAAAATAAAGACGTATACTATTTTTGAAAGAAAAATAAATGGCATAGTTGCTTGATGAAAGAAAAATTAACACGTGCCTGTGACATCTCCACTAGTACATCTCAAATAGTGGAAACAATCTTAAATTTTATTTCTTAAAACATTTATGTAAGTTTGGAACACTATAAATTGATTGAGAACATTTCAAAATGTTCCAAAGACTCTAGGAGGATAATTTAACTTTCTAGTTCAGAACGATGTGTTCATAAAAGTTGCAATTGTTCCTCTCTCTCTCTCTCTCTGTGTGTGTGTGTGTAACATTATCGAATATGTATAAATGGGGAATTTGAATCTCTTCCATACGAAAATTCTAACCAATGAATTTCCGAATAGCCATGTTCTGAAGAATTGAAGAGAAGGCAAAATAAAAAAGCAGAAGACGTGTGTTGAATATGGGCCGTCCTCCCTAAGGGGCTTTGGAAGTAAAATGGAATGACAACACAACACTTCGAAGGATTCTGTGACACATCGCCGCTCGCCGCGCAGACATGCGCGCGATGAATAAAATCTACCGAAGGCGAGTACCTTTTTCGTGTCCTCCCTAACGCCCCTTCATTAGATGCAAAATCCCGATCGATTTGATCCTTTTAGTCCATTACGGTTTTAAATGGTGGATGAATTTACAAATTGACTTATATCTCTTTTTAATCCTATTAGGCTGTTGGAGTAGTACTAAATATATAAAATATTTTCCTTTAAAAAAATCACGTACTTCCTTCTAAATTATAGATCGTTTTGATTTTTCTACATACGTAGCATTTTCATTGCATCTAGAAAGGGCCAAAATGACCTATAGTTTGAAACGGGGGAATAAGTAGTTTCTTTCAGGGTGTTCTTTAGTTGCAGCATTACTCCTCTGCCCTTTTTATACGACTGATTCAGTACCATGGTTAGGTATTTCTTATGCAAATATGAATTTTTATAATTTGTAGGTAGCATATCTTGAAGAATTATGTGCACCTTTTGAAAAATTCTTGGTGTTTCAATTCATAACCAATGACAATGTTGTCCAAGATCGTGCAGTTATATTTGAACATATTTACACAGGTAAATTTGTTCTGTATATAATTTTGTGTCTGAACAAATTATATAACTTTTGATTTAGCTTACCCATTTGTGATATGGATCTCATGTGATACGATAAGCAAGTTTCAAGTTTTAAATATGCATTTTTAAAGTTTGAGAGCTTGCATAACACCCTGAGTCAAGTTTGAGGACTGACGGTGTATTTGTACTCTTTCAATATTGTGATAGTAACATGAGGCTATAGACCAATTTGAGGGCCAAAGGACTCGAATCATTCTCATTTGGTATAAATCTAGGTGAATGAGTAATAATTGTTTCAAATTAAACATGTACTCTCAACTTTCATGAGCCTGCATAGCAGGAGATGTGCTTATTTGGGTGTCAATTATGGTGTGTTACTGATATTTCAGTTCACGATGTTGTAGTATTTTGCAGTTTTGAAAACGAAATAAGGCAGACCAAACATTGATCATAATTTGCATTTATATGCTAAACTATTTGTCCTGTAAATTATTATTGTACCAAAAAATATCACCAACTCATGAAATGAAAATGAGGTTCTACCTCGTGTCGGAAAAAAAAACGAAATGCAGCTAATTCTCTGCAGTTCGTCCTTTGCCGGCATTATATTAAACTTTCTGAGGGCATTATATTAATTGACGAGGAGGAGAACAGGCGCCAGTGCCACCAAGTTCACCGATCAGGCCGAGACGACCGACGAGGCCCGATAGAAACAGCGACGCTGCCATTGCTTGCTTACATCAGCGGCTGTAATCCGCCGCCGTCCCTCTTCAATAATGTTATTCTTGCAGCATTGCACATTCTTGCATCAACATTCAACACCATGCATGATGCCGCCATGGCCGCCGGCGTCATTGCCAAATCGATCTGTGTGTTATAGGCTTGCTAGTTGCCTATATTGGCTATATATACTTGCTACGAACTAGCATTTGGATGGTTGAACTGTATGTGCTAGCAAGATTTTGATTGGATTATTACTTATTAGTAGCTATATACACGTAGCCAGGACTTCGTCGATCAATAGCTTGCTGTATCATACACACGTCGGAGCTAGAAGAAGCTAGATTTGATTGTTAATTACTATGTGCCGCAATCCGCATATAGCTTTCTTGCATGTGTTTAGTACGGCAGGCAGATCGTACGGACTAACGTACAGGCGTAGAACTAACTGAAAGGAATTATTGAACCTTTTTTTTATAGATCCTAGTCCAGCAGTTAGGATCGGACCTAAGTTACGTGCCTACGGTAGAGTTCCACACGTAGAAAAAATGTAAAATAAAGATCAAGTAAAAAATAAGTTTAGCCCAGCTAAAGTTTAGCTGCTAAATTTTACCACATGCATGACTGTTTAAATCAATGGCTAAAGTTTAGCTAAATAAGGGTGCCTTGAAGTGGCTAGCTGGTTGGTTTGTCGTAGGGAAACCGGAAACATGCACGGTGCCTTTTCCTAGCCAGGTCTGATCAACCCTTGAAAAAGGTAGCCACGGAACCAGGTCCGTTCTTCTCCTGTCACTACTAGAAACCGATTTTTTTCTTGTGCATGTCAAATTTTCCTGAGTGTTTTTTCTGTCGGTTTCCGATAAAAAATAATTTTTCTATCAGTATTCTTAATTTTTCTATTGGTTTTCCACCCACAGAGAAAATATGGTTTCCAGTTGTGTGTTAGTGTGTTACTGTTTTCTGAAACTTGCTGATCGAACTTTGGATCACGCATGGTTTCCAGTTGCGTGTGGAACTGAACGATCACACCACGCAGCGCGGTCCGTTTTGAATTCAATTTCCGAACCTCTGCTTGAAGTCCATGCGAACTCCGTAACGGAAGTATATGAATGAAGTGCCTAGTAAGAGAGACCATATATGAACATGCATAGCTCCCCGGTCGGACAGTGAAACATCATATCACTACATACGAGTCGATCAGCCGATGATTGTCCGCAGAAATGGTTCAGTGCAAGTGATCTTATCATTACCTTCTTGCTTGCATTGGGTTCGTGAATTCTTAGTAGTCGACGGTTGGGGAGACTATATCACCTGTGCTATACAAATCCCACATCTATCACTTGAAGGAGTGTGCGCCTGTTGTTGGGTTGTTTTAGCTAGGTCTAATACTTTTTTTTTCTCGAATCAGCCTACTAGGCATAGGTGCTTTGATGACGCTAGCAGCTCTCGCACATGTATGTGACAACGACGTGCATGCCTACTGCAACATGGCGGCAGGCTCGCTCCGCAGTAATTGATTTGTGCTTTTTTCCTCCAATGATTTTCTTCTTATATTTCTTTGCTTACATCTTTTTCACGTTGTTTTGTTATTTTTTTCTCCTGCTCTGTTTTTCATCTTCTATATTTTCCGTACAATTTTTGTTTTCCTATTCATTATTAAGTTTCTTGTAGTTTTCTTATGTTTTTGTTTTTATTTATCTATCCCGGCTAGTTGCTTTGCTTTCTCCATCTTTTTTTTTCATTTAACTTTTCCTTCCGTTATTTTTTCTCTTTTCTCATTGACGTGTCTTCTTTCTTTCTTTCTTTCTCTTTCTTGTTTCATTGTAACAGTTCTTTTCTATTTTTTTCTTTCTTTTCTTCGTATAGCAGGTTATTTTGTATCTTATTTTATTTCATAATTTTGTAAAATATGTTCTAGATGTATAAATTTCTTGCTTCTCATCTTCTATTTTCTCTTTTTTTATAATATAGATTTTTTTGATTTATAACACTTGATTTTTTTCTCTTTTTTATTTAACCTTTTTATTTCATTTGCTTTTCCCTCGTTCCCATCTAATAATTTTTCATTTAATTATTTTACTTCTTAATCCATTCTTGTTTACATAATCACTCATGACAACAACTATACTAATAATTGATATGTTTTCTCTAATATGATTTCCCATTATTTCCTTTCTAATGTTTTTATTTTATTCTTCAATTTCTTATTCGACACTTTTTATTTATTCTTTACATACCTATCCTCTTTTTATAGTTTTTATATTCTTCTACTACTCCTTATTGTTCAATTTATCTATTAATATTTTTTGTAGATAGTAATATTTTATCTTATATTCATAATATAATTGTTCTAGTTGTATAATTTATTTGTTCGCTTTGTAGATTATTAACCCATTTATTTGTGATATTTATTTTCTACTATTTAGTATATACAATCAAATATTTACGATGTTTGATGTTTTGTTCACTATACATTACTATTTGTTAATTATGTTTAATTTTTTATTTTATAAAAGTAATTATTTATTTGTGTTGTTAAAATATTTGTTCGAGTAGCTGAAATTAATTATTTAGTATTAAAAATGCAAATGTAGACCAGTGTGGTATTTTTTGAAGATCTTGTTATAGGAAAGATAATGGCATGATCCAAATTTAATCTGAATTATTGGTATAATAGTTATAGTTTTTTTTTAATTTTATATTTGCTTGCATGTAGGTGAAGTCATGGTACCTGTCCTCTCCTACATGCGAGTACATAATTGCTCTCCTCTTTTCTCTTCAGTATATATGCATGGGCGCTATATTGGCGGGTTGGCCAATCTGGTGATGATGGTGGAGGGTGTCGTAATATTAATTTAGCTTGCTAGGTCTAATACTTAATTTTGACCCACGTGTGAGCGCTCAATTCTTCATGATGAATTGATGATGGACTACATCCGTGCATGGTCGATGTCTGCTTACTTTTTTATTTTATTTTTTGATGATTGTATAGGCAGCTGGGCCGCGAGGGGTTAGCAGGATCGGCGCATGCGCGCGATTGGCCATTGTGCTTTTCAGCTTTTTCCTAAGTAGGCCCAATTTGACGATATATGACCCTCACGAGTTAGCCTAGTTTTTTTTGTTTTTGTTTTTGTTTTTGTTGGAACTCACCATCCTTTATTGATCGTTCAAATGAACTGTGGTACAAACACCTTCAGGAGGTGATAACAACCACACTTGTCTTCCTAACTCACAATTAACACAACTTCTAGCTAAACAATGAGCATCTACATTAGACACTCGACCTTAGTCTCGGTAGCATTTCAGATTCTATGTTCGATTTCTCATGAGAGCGAATACTTTATGATTTAACGGCGTTGTGCATTCAACGGTAAGCAACATTCCTATCGATAGCGAGATGTCTATAGTGACTTCGTCAATCTCAAATATTTGCCGGTTCAGTCTTCGAAAATGCTTGTAAGGATAGACTTTGCGTACATGTTCATAGAGATATGAATGTGTATGCATTGTGAAGGTCTGAATTATACTATGTAATCTTAAAAACCGAAAATCACGATTTCGATACTTTAGCCCTCTTTATCCTTATGCTTTTTTGTAGGGCCTTACTCCCTCCGTCCCAAAATACTAGTCATCCTAGAAATTTTAAGATAAATTAACAAGAAGATAAAATGACTATGTTTGCCCCTATATTATATCCATATTTGGCACTAATTGATTCTTGCATACACATGCGCTTTCTAAATAGAGTAGGGTGACTTATTTTTTTGGGACAAATTTTAAATCCCAAAATGACTAGTATTTTGGGGCGGAGGGAGTAGGTACTTAGACGTTCCAGCCAACTAGTGTGTCAGAATAGAGTCCAAAATTGGCATGCACCTCCTCTCAGACCCTAGACTCTTCCAAATTCTAGTTTACTGTTTTTTCTGCGTCTCAACGGCATTTGAAAACATTCTAAGTGGCCTGACTGACCTTAGAACAATCCTAGCTTCACAAGCTTCGACGGAGTTCCTCCCAAGCTCGTTGTTCTAGGTCTTAGCGAAGCCCTGCTTGAACCGGTCAGATCGGTCGGCGGCACCGGTCAGACCAGCCTGCCCAGGGTTTCATCGGCATTGGTCGTTTCGACGATCGTTCGTGCGTTCTAGCACATCCGAGTGTGTTTGGCGCGATTTTGTGTCAATACACTTTTTGGCGACTACTGTGATAGATTAATCTAGTTTTCAAAAACCGATCCAGTCTAAGTCTCCAAGAAATCGGGCCGACCGGTTAGACCGGCTGCGCCTAGAATCTGAGTAGATTTAGATTTAAAGATAAGATTTCTTTTGTAAATCAACTTATATATATATAGACCGATTGAGATTATTCCTAATCGAATCAAATACAATCACATTACTTTTTTACCTCTTAAACCGTAGCCAAAACATAGAGAGAGAAATATTTTCTTGATAGGTTTTCTCTCTGCTCTATTCGGTGTCGGGTCCAACACACCAAACCACTGACACGCTTTTTGTTTGGCAGAGCAAAATCGATTTTAACAGCTGTCCTATGGCCGTCCGCAGTGGCTAGTTATTTCGTTAACTATTATGACATGGACAGAAAAAAAAGTAGGAGAGAGTAATTATTAGCGACGAACAAATAATCTATTTATTTCAAGTATTCTAAAAATTTGAGAAAGGAGCATGTGGATCCACTTTTTTGGGTTAAACAGACACTACATGCGGACGCAGGGATAATGCATAGTACGCACGTTCTCGAGGCTTAATTAATCCATAGTCGTCCAATTAGAAACACACACACGAAACATCATTAATTAATCATCAATAGTCGTCCGTGGCACAAGTCCTCTCGAAGGGCCACCATTCATCTCTCTCTTCGCCTCAAAGCTCACTGCTCACCCCCCATCCGGCCATCCTCTTCCAATTTTGCGGGTTCCCTCCCTCCCCTCGCTGAGGCCTCTGGCGGCCGCCGCGTGCCCGCGTCGTTCGTTCCAGCCCACCATCCACTCCGCCCACCTCGGGCGCGGCCCCCTCCCAAATCTCCTCCCCCCATGGCGCTCCAAACCCTAAACCCTCACCGGCACCCGGCCGCCGCCTCCCCGACCCCGGCGCCCGTCCCGCGCCGCGGCCACGCGCCGCAGCCCATCCTCCACCTCTCGCCCCGCCGCCGCCTCGCGGGCTGCGCCGCCCGCCCACGCGCCGTCGCGGCCGCTGTCTCGGGGGCCGTCAACGAGGCGCGGAGGCGGGGGCGGCCGCCGCACGGGGCCGGGGAGGGCGGGAAGGAGGCGGACCTCGCCACGCTCGGGAACCTCTGCGTCGACGTCGTGCTCAGCGTGCCCCAGCTCCCGCCGGCGCCGTGGGAGGAGCGGAAGGCATACATGGAGCGCCTCGCGGCCTCGCCGCCCGATCAGGTCGGACATCTTGGATCAAATCGTTGTTGTTGTTGTTGTTGTTGTGACAAAAACTAGGGCTCTCGAGCAATTCGTTGCTTGGATTTGACGTTAGATACAGACATGATGTGAAGAAGTAGAAATGTATGAGCACTAGCTTTCGATTATATATATATATATTTTTTAATTCGGCTACAGATTCCCTTTGTCGACTGGGAAGTCTTACATTATTTTCACTTTATGTTGTTATATTCTTTAGCTGTATTTAGCATTAGATTGAGTGGTGGAGAATAATTGGGAACTTTCAGTGACAACTAGAAGTTGATGGCTCAATATGGATAAGCTTGTAATCAATGTCTATGTTTGTGAGCTTGATTGTGGTTTCGGGGAATGGAACTGGAAAAACGTTGTAGCTATATTTTTGGTTGCTAGTTTCTGGTGAGATTTATCTGCTTGTGAGAAACGCAGACAACTGGGTCTGATGTTTATTATTCTATCATATAAGAACACTATGACCGATTTGTGTCTAATGCTCCCTGAACCACATGATGCAATACCCAGTTGTCATATGTTCTTAACATTTTGTATTCTTTAACTTGAACAGAAATTCTGGGAGGCTGGTGGGAACTGCAACTTAGCCTTTGCTGCAGCTAGGCTTGGGCTTCGCTGTTCCACGCTGGGGCATGTAGGAGAGGAAATGTATGGGAAATTCGTTCTTGATGTGCTTCAGGCGGAGGGTATCAGTGTTGTTGGGATGCTTGAAAATACTGATGCTACTGCATGCCGTCAGGCCTATGAGACACTTCTATGTTGGGTTCTTGTAGACCCATTTCAGAAACATGGTTTCTGCAGGTTAGAGCTAACAGTTTTCATACCCTGTGTTTCTTTTTGGAAGGAGTCTTGATATTTTTATTATGCTATTATTAGGGTCCATGTTAGCTAATCTAACTTTTTCATTGGTTTCTTTGCAATGTGCTTGGTCATTTATCAGTGTTGCTTTCTTTGCAATATCAGCCGTGCAGACTTCAGTGAAGAGCCAGCTTTCAGTTGGATATGTAAGCTCCCGGCAGATATCAGGACAGCAATTAATCACTCCAAAATACTGTTTTGCAATGGCTATGCTTTCGATGAATTCTTTCCTGATGTGATCGCATCCTCTATTAACTGCGCAATTGATGCGGGAACAGCAGTGTTTTTTGATCCTGGTCCCCGTGGAAAATCTCTCTTAAATGGGACCCTGGATGAGCAGAGAGCACTTGAGCATGCTCTGAGGCTCAGTGATGTTCTCCTTTTGACATCAGATGAGGTTAGCTGACGTACATGCAACTGTAGTTTCCAATTACTACTTGAGTACATTATGCAAATTCTCATTATAGTGGGATGATGAAAATTGATCATTTATCCAGCCTAATATTCTTGTATCACATTTCTTTACCTGACTGGATTCTCTACGAAAGGTTCATTGAGCTATAAATGATTTACATTTTGTGGTTTTTCTGTTTGTTTCTGTTGTGGTTGGTAAAACCTGAATATTTGTCTCTGGCTTTTTCCTTTTCCTTTATCTTAAAAAGAATGGTTAAATAAAGATATTGCAAATTCTGTCTTTCTAAAAGATTTAGTATACCACAAAACATTGCTATGCTTTTTTTAAAAAAAAAAGTTTGCATAGTGTGTCCCTTTTTGGAACGCAGCTAAGTTGCATATTCTGTTTTTACTTATTTCTTTTTTCTCATATTTGTTTGACAGGCTGAATCTCTAACGAATGTCAAAAACCCAATAGAGGCTGGGCAAGAGTTGCTAAAGAGGGGGATCCGCACAAAGCAGGTTGTCATCAAAATGGGTTCCAAGGGATCAATCATGATCACTAAGAATGTTGTTTCCTGTGCACCATCTTTCAAGGTACTCACTGTACTGATATGTGGCCTTCATTTCTGAAGTTTGACAAAAGTAACCAAAGTTACATTCTGATTTATCATACTGTTAATTCTCACTATGCTCCCTGTTTTCATTAGATTAATGTTGTGGACACGGTTGGATGCGGAGATAGCTTTACTGCTGCTATAGCTTTCGGGTTCCTCCATGACTTGCCAGCGGTTAACACACTGACACTAGCAAATGCAGTTGGTGCTGCCACCGCCACTGGCTGTGGGGCAGGTAGGAATGTTGCTCACCTGGATAAAGTACTACAGCTCTTGAGAGAATCCAATCTCAATGAAGACACAGCATGGAGTGAGCTGATTGAAGCAAGCTCTCGATGTCCTGAGCATAGTCACAAAGTTCCTGGGTCGACCGGGTCGAGGAACGGGGTCGAGGGTCGAGGGTCGTCACTTTATAAAATTGTGGTACGAAGAGGGTATACATCTATGGAACGATAAATTATTATGTGGAACGCGACCCTGATTCATCGGGGTCGATATCTTCGGGTCGATAAAGACAAAAACTATATATGTGCTACTAATGAAGAAACTAATCTGCACAAGCATATAAGAAACGTATAAAAGAGTACATTTAGACCATGCTACACGTACTCAGCTCATTGTCTAACAAAAACCACACCAATCCACTGTCCTTAACCTCCTTATCCCAACTAAATCTGCTAGTAATGGGGCTGCGACCCCTTTCAAACCGGGACACGATCCAACCTTGAATGGGACACTGACCCTCTTCGACCCCGACCCTCGAATCGGAACGGTGTTCCCGGGTCGAGGGACGAGGCATCGACCCCGAATCCTGTGACTATGGTCCTGAGGTCACAGTTCTGTCTAGGACAGCAGTCAATGGTTTCAGCAAGCACCTTGTGCATGTTCCTGTTTGTGATGTAGTTTCTGACCTTCTGCCTATGTTTGAAGCTGTGTCAGAGCGAAGCACTGTCCAGGCTTGAATCCATGCTGAATAGTAGATGGCTGTATTCATTTTGTCATTCATATAGGTTATTCCTTTACCCCCACCATCACTCTGTTTTCAGGTGATCACTGATAGTTGGAGGGTCCAGGTAAAGCTATTTGTTGAGAAGAATGTGGTTTCTGGTTTGTGAAGCTATTGTTAGCTCTACAGCTGGTGCCATCGTTGGAATGGTGGTAACATCTGAAGTTTTGTTCTAACCTGAGCGCGATTTGGTATTCTGAGTGTCTCCCTGGTTCATGAGTTATTTTCTTCTGATTTTTGTGATACCCTGATAGTTCTGTCACTTCTGAGGCTCTGTTTTGCTAGTGTACTGGCACCAAACTTGGTTTTCGTGAGAGTTTTAATCTTCACCTCAAGATCGATGCTGCACCTGATACTGCAGAAGTTTATATTAGAAATGAATCTCCGATTGAGTGGTACTCCAGTGACAGGTGCTGACTTAGTTTTATCATGATTGTGTTCTTTTCTTTACGAGTGTATTTGGTTTTCCATGTAGTACACAACCTCCAGTAAGACTTGCTTGATTACTTCTTATATGACATAGCAGTGCTCCTGCTTTTCTTTTTAAAAAAAGAAATGCATCTCCTATTGAGAAATTTTTTTTTGCGTGTTTAGAGATGAAGGCAATTACCCCAGATAATCTCCACTCTGGTTCGACTTTCTTTGTTAAACTGGAGCGCAGGGGCAGCTGCTAGTTACACGGTGCTGGATGCAGTCCTGTTGTTTTTGTTCACTCACGGCAGATTTCTCATGATAGTTTCGCGAAAGAAAAACATGTTTTGAGCTTTTCATTGCCTAAAAGAAAACTGATTAGCAATCGTCAATAAGATTGCTACAGCATCTTGTTGCCTGTCATTTTGTCATGCGCTAAACCCTTCTATGCTGATCAGGCACAGTTTTCACATTCTGGCATCATGGAATGGCGAACTTCAGAAATTCAGAACGTGATGTTTGTGCATTGTGGATGTGGGCGTGCAGCAGGACATGCGTCCCAAGTGTCGGGGCGAACTCATTTGTCATGATCAACAGCTGGTTTACTAACTGAACTGATCTCAATAAGGCCTCGTAATTTTAATTACACTGACAAACTAGCTCCTAACAAGTAACAACCACCACCACCACCACCAGACGACAATGTACAAGACATATCTAAAGCCGCCAGAGACTGCTGGCAACAGCAAAATTTGAAGTCACATTCAGCAAGTTCAGGAGGTGCGCATGATCTGTGTTGCCAAGCAAAATCACATCCAGAAGATCGTCAGCTGCTGCCATTTGCCAGACCTTTGAGCTGGAAAATTTTTCAACAATGAAGTTTGCCATATGGTGCACTAACAGTAGCAGCTCAGCGGCAGAAACTGAAAGAAGAGGTTAACTGTATCAAAATGCTTAGATTGGAAACGTAATTCAATAAAATGATGAGAGTTACAACTGCGTATTGGGAAAAAAAAACAGAAGCAAATAACCAAAGGTTGGGTATACGATGATACAGCAGTTAGCGACTAAAAGATACACCTACATGACAATCTGGTGAAGATATATCCTTTGTAAGATCAATGATTCTGAAGTACTACTTTAATCTAAAGCATTCAAAATAATTGTTCACTACTAACAGATAAACTACAAACGATTACCTTCGATCAAGCTCATAGCACTGTCATGTCTCTTTGTTCAGCCATGATTCTTCGCAGCTCCCTCAAATGGCTAGTAATCTCCTGGATATATTGCACTCCATCACTGCTGCAATTAAGAGAACTTAGTATTTGCTTGAGAAAATTCTGATCGGCTTCAAGTGCCTTGAATCTAGTATTGAGGAGAGAAATGTCATGTTTAACGCTTGTCAGAGAACAATTTTTTGCAACATCTAATTGGGAACATGAAGGAGAACTTGTTTGGTTCTCAACATATTGATTTTCATCGTTTTGTCGAGAAGAAACTGATAAACTAATCACGTGCCCTTGAGGCATTTGAGAAGTCCCTATCTCTAAGTTTTGTAGATACTGGCCGCTGCTCACTAGGTTATCTGTCAATGGCCCATTCTGCAGAGTATCGTTTGTGCCACCCAAATCAAGTCTATTTATGGAAGACATGCCGAGTGTTTCCTCCAATCTGTGTAAAGAATCCAAAATCTTTGCCTTCTCATCTTCAAAATCAAACATGGTATGCCTCATGAAATCTGAGCCATCTAGGACTCCAAATGCTAAAGCTCCATCAGTAGCACTGAAATTTCCAACATCAAAAGGCTCATCATGAAGCCTGCTCCGATAACCCTCAAGTTCAGCTTCCAGGTCAAGTAATTCTTTTTCCCTTTCTGTAAGCAAGTCGTTTAACTTTTCAATTGCTTCCTGGTCATGATCAGCCTGCTCTTCCATCATCCGGAGATACTGCAGTGCTTCCATGTGCATTCCTGCCTTTTCCTCTTGCAACCTGTTGATCATAGCCATTGCTTCGCTTGCTGCCACCGCTGAAGCACTTCGTTCTGCCTCGAGCTCCTTATAAAGCATACTCATTTTTTTCCTGTTAACCTCAGCCTGCTGCTTCAAGCGTTCAATAGAACTTTCACCTTCATCTTCACTAGTGGCATTCACATCAAATGGCTCCAGATTTGAGTTGTTCCTCTCAAGAAATGGGGCCACACCAGTAGCATCACATTGCTTGTACTCATCAATCTGCGCGCTGATTCTGGGGCTTGTAGTCATCTCATTGAAAGGGACATCAAGGCCTCGCGCAGACAATTGGGACAGAAATGTCTTCACCTCTTGATTTGTTTTTGAATTGGTATCTCTAGCAGAGATTATTTCAGATAAACGAGGAGATTTAAGGTAGCCTCTACTGCCAGAAGCATTCTTGATGCTGTTGTTGCGGTTGACATGAGTGTCTGCACTTGAGCTTGTTCCAGCATTTGCAGAAGCGGTAAAATCATTCATAACTTCCTCATCAGGGCTTCCTGGAACACCCTCAAAAGAATCGCCGACTTCCTCGATACCAACAAGAAAAGCTACAATACAAATTTAACATGCTCAGAAATAGTTCAGGTTAGATAAAGGTGATAACGTTTTGGATAACGTACGTACTTTTCTCTTTTGCATGCTCTGCGCAAACTTGTTCAGGTGTAGCCTTCGGTTGCATGTCGATATTGTTATCACTTGAATTTGCATTGATTTGGCTCCAGTTGATTTCATCCAAACCATGCCCAATAGCATGATCCAAAGATTTTGCAACCTTGGTGCCACTAGAATGACTGTCAGTATCTCTTGCAGTATTCAGTGGTTGCTTGGGCTTCGTCATAACAGTATTATCAGAACTAAGCACTGACAAGCTGTTGGCACTGGAGATCATCGGTTGCAGCTGCACATCATGACTTGAGATGCCAACTGTTACTCCTCTAGCTTCATGAGATATTGCATGGCCAACATCATCATCACTATCTGAGATGTGAATCTCAGATTCAGAATCATGGCCAACCTTTAGTTTTCTGTAACCTTCAAAAGCCAAGTGATCAGAGTCGTCATCTGAAGAATGCCCAACACTTGCCATGGCTATGCTTCTTACTTTGTTCATATCATCACCTGGAAACCTGCTATTTTCATCCTCAGATAGCCTGTGTGAATTCCGTGCCTTCTTGAACCATACTGAACAACAAGAACACAGCTGCTTGTGCCTAGATCTTGATCGAGACTTCACCTTCTCCTTAACATTCAAGTTTGTCAGGTTACTAGGCTTGCCATCCGAGGTAGTGCAAGAAAGCAGGCACTTATCGCACATGTCATCAGAACATGCAAGCTTGTTGTGACTCTGGCAATATGATAAACGTGAGATTTCCAGCCTGTGTGCAGCACAAACCAGTTCTTCAGAGAACCAGGCCTTACCAAGTAGAAACCGATCCAATCTCGAGCAGAGCATACATGGTGATCGGAGCCTGCACATGCGTGCGAACCTTGTGGCCATGTATGACAGCACGGCGGTTGCAACAAGCATTATGATCAGGCAACACTCACTGATGGCATGGCGAAGCAAGGGCCAGAATTGCCGCGAAAAGTTTCGCGGCCTTACACGAGCTTGTGCAGCCATGGGAAGCTCAACGCACCCCCAATTCGCATGTAGGTTGCTCCAAAATATTATCTTTCCTATGAAGTTCCCATCAGTGAGGCACAAGGATACTAAAATCACACCACATTGTTGATGAGGAACGGGCAGTGTTAGAATCTTGGTCACCCATGCCAATCTGTGGTTCCAAAATATGAAAGCTTCCCCAGACAAATTTCACCAATGCAGCAAGAGGCTGCAAATATCCTCACAAACTTCACGAATGCAGAAGAAGCTGCAATTAGCAGGTTGCTTTGAGTCGCGTGCCAATGCTCCCACAAAATAGATCACGAGAACCCAATATTTCCACGAATGGATCACAAGATCCTCTCTTTCCTGCAAAATAGTTTCATAAATGTAGCATTTAGGGTTTCACATTGGCACCAGATTGTTCAGATTCGAAGGGGAATGCATTTCGGAACATACCAGCTATGCAGATCTTCGATCAAGAAGCTGCGTTTCCCTAAATCACCGATTTGGTAAGGCAAAAAACGAAATCGATACAGTGGAATCAACCAAAAGGTTCAGAAGTGTGGGGGGAAATCCCGAGAAATTGGGGGGGAAATGTTTCTGGTTGCAAAGCGGAGGCAAAATGGCTCCCCCTCTCTCGGTGCAGGATTCCGGAGGAGAGAGAGGGAACAGATGCCCGCCGTCTCCTCCCTGAACCCCGCATTTCTCTCTCTAGCCTTTGCATGTGATGTGAGGTTGAGAGATTTAAGCATGGCCTCCCGTTACAATAGGGGAAGAAGACCACCCAAGCCTGAAGAAAGAAAGCAAAAGAATATGCATTGGAAATCAGATCATAACAGAGACTTATATGTTCCTTCAAACCACCATTTGCTCAAAACATTGGACTATATCGATAGCATGGTGATGCTTTTTCGAAACGAAGTAACGATTGGCAGTCCTACTGTGAGAATGAGAGATGCATCACTAGATCTTCTTTTATCGTTTTATTATGAAAAAACCAATGAAACTCCAATGTGCATCTAGCTGAGTTGGCTAAGCTTATTCCGGACCTGCCTGTTTGTAAAGCAAAAATTTCACGGGAGCATTTTTTTCCAAGGATATTCACAAAAGCTAAGCTTGCTCTAACCATGGCATAATAATATATTTTCATATGTGGTCTTAGAAAATAAATGATGCATGCATTTCAATTATGAAAGCAAAAGGTATGGTGCAGCCTTGGGAGCTCAGTGCTCAGTTCATACAAGGTCCTAGAGGTGGTCAGCAGAATCTAGCTAGCTTGCCATTTGGTCCAACGCCGCGCCCATACAGAATCTAGCTAACATGTTGTTGGCTTCTTCGTTCCTCCACAACCTTCCAGCAAAATTCCTGCCTACACAAATCAAGAATTCTCCCATGAGTCCCTGTCATACAAAGCGTGGCATTGCGATTCCCTCATTCACACGGCCATCTTCTTGTGCAGAAATCCAAAAAAAAGGAAAGAAATAAAATGCAAGTAAATTACTAGATGAACGGCACGGTAAGGGTTAGCAATACCATGAGTCCCATCGCTTCTCTTTTCACCTCATCCCTACCTGTTTGCTCTGTCTTTCACAGCCCCACGAGAAGAAAAGCTCTCTTTGCTGCAGGCAAGTTTCTTAAACGCTAAGCTTGGAATCAAAACAACTGGCCGGGCAGGCAAGGCCATGCGATGCAACCCGGCCAGCGCGTCGACGCAGTACGTGCATGCAAAGCAAAAGAAATCCTTTGCTTGGGAATAAAATCATGTACCTGCATGTCTGCATCGTCGCAGCAGGCCTTGGTTCTCAGAGAAAGAAAGGCCAGCCTTTTTTTCTTCAGACGACTCTATGCGCGACTCTTAATCTGAATTGCTTCTGCAACAACAACACAATTACACGACCATGTCTTAGAGGAGCTCTAGATTGCTTTGTCATCGTCTCACTGTCCATATGGCGGCTAAATAATGTTTATCAGGATTCAGGAAGTAGAGCTAGCTAGTCATGAACTCATCATAGCTCATGCTGAGATGCATGCATGGCTATATATAAACGTTCCGAGAGGTGAGCAGGTTTGACTTGAACTAGAAAATCGTGATAAAATTGCTAATTTAGGATGTAAATTTCGATCTGTACTGTTCTTCATGCAAGATGTATACAAGTGGTGTGAAAGCGACGGCAGAGAAAGAAGCATCTTGTATATCAATCTGCCATAAGGCTGTGGAAAGTACGCACCAACCTTGCTCGGGCGATAACAAGCTTCCCTGCCTGCTTCTCTCTCCTATCTTAATCGTGCATATAAGTCTATGAACTCTCTCTCTCTCTCCACAAACAAATAAACACACTACTCCTGAATCTACATGAACGAACAAGCTTGCTCTCGCCGACCTCTCTCACATATGCATGGCAGTTGAGGGGAATGTTGTCTGGTCGGAGACCTAACACCGCGGATCCATGGAGCATCGCAGCATGCATGCCGTGGATGGTTTCGGACCAGGCTTCATCCCCCCCAACTCAACTCTTCTCCCTTCTCCGAATCACGGAGTACGACGATGATCTTGTCAAGGACGATCGACTCAGCTCCCTACCAACAGATCGATCATCCCATGGACTGAACAGTCCACTACCTCCACAATTCCTCAGTAAGACAGTAAGCGTTTCCTTGATCCTGTCCTATATAGAATTATCTCAGCTTGTTAGATACCGTCAGACTGTCGTCACTGAATTCACTGGTCTGCCGTTTGGCCTCTAATTTGCTCAGGCCCGTATCCGGGCACGTGCGACCGCACA
Source organism: Panicum virgatum (assembly GCF_016808335.1). Lineage (NCBI taxonomy): Eukaryota > Viridiplantae > Streptophyta > Magnoliopsida > Poales > Poaceae > Panicum > Panicum virgatum. The sequence continues at coordinate 66,516,559 of NC_053144.1, read as the reverse complement.
GGGCCCCCGAATTCGAAGGCCCTCAAAATATTAGGTATACATCAGATATAGTCATGTAAAGACTTTAATTTAGTTGATTGTTTGATCCAATTTGTGGCAAAATATGGCCCAAATTGCTCCTAAAAGATAAATCGTCGTAGACATATCACTTGTCACTTCCTTTTACATGGGTGCTGCTCGGGGTCACATGCGTGATCTCGAGTGGACCTGTCACAGCATCCCAACCTCTCCAAGATTCCGTCTTTTGGACTTAAAATCGGCATAATAAACCAGACCCCTCAATGCTTTGTTGCTAGAACAAACTTTTTTTTCAGAAATTTTTTTTGTTGCTCAAACAATAAAAATTGTTCTAGCAACAAAAAAATTGTTTCGGAACAAAAAAACAGTTGTTGGGCCTTCTGTGATGATTTAACTGGCAGTCACACGTGTGACTTGTAACATTTGTGCTTTCACATAGCACATCGTGCTTGCCAGCTGCTATCGCTTGGTATTCATGATCCTGCACTAGGGCACTAGGGCCTAGTCCATTGTTTCGCACAGGCCCCCGAATTTGCTGGTACGGCTCTGAATTCGCTAGTTCATACTTGTTCCAAGTTTGACGATTTTCCAAAGACAACTATTTTTTCCGTTCTCTTTCTATTACCGCATTGGATTTTCAGGTTTTCAGAATTTATAATTGTCTAGGCCTAATGCCTGAAGTTTCTTTTTCCTTTCCTTTTCCATTTTGTCCTCTGGAGAGAGAGAGCATAATACCCAACATATGGCACACCTAATTACATAGAAACTGAAGTAACAAGATCGCTGGTGTACTTCAATACAGTATATATATTTCTTGGTGAGAGCTTTATATTAATAGGTGGGCGTCGGCAATGATGGTTGAAAAGTTTAGCTGGGTTGGTGTCGTCCTCGTTACGAATCTTGCCGATCATGGAAAGATCGCTTCCAAGATTTTTCATGTGTGGCAACTGAAGCATCTCTGCAAAGCCATGCCCGTTGCCGACACCATTTGGTGCGGCGGGGGAACCCAAGCACCTACTCATGCAAAAGCCCATCATTTTTGTTCCATTTACCTTAACGGGATTAGATTCCGGATCCAAATAAAAAACCTACTTAACATAAGATTCAGAAGGCAACGTATCAGGTACAAATCAACTTTTTCGTGCAAACTATGAAAACTTCAATCTATATCATTGGATCAACATCCAAGAGACATGTGGAATTGGGTAATTTTACAATATGAACCTGCCATTAGATTGAGTAATCACACTTTTGCAAATTTCCTCTCCCAACCCTCTGTTAGAAATCTAGGCAATTTTCGGTATATTTTAATTCCAAAATTAAATGTATAAACTAGCAATATTTCTATGACTTTAAGGAGTAAAATAAAACATGTGAACATGTTTATACTTATCACACATATAAGCATAAACAATATAAATAACCAAAGTTTCAGGGAGTACCCTAAAGCGGGGCCGTTGCCGGAGGCATTGGCTGCGCTGTTACCAACTGGAGTAGACATCTACTCGGTTGGCCTCAGTCGAAGTAGTCGAACTAAATCGGTGCAGGAAGAAGTTCGCAGTGCAGTCCCACGAACGGTCACCAAGATGTAGTCGACGTAGTCGTTCGTCCACCAGAATGTAGTCGACGTAGTCGTTCGGCTCGTCCACCAGGAAGTAGTCGTACAATCGGGTAAAGCCTTAGTATTTTTGAGCAGTCACACTAAAGCGTTACCCAAAAACCTGATTGCCCGCCTATCCCGTGCAGGATCTCAAGGCGAGCAAGGTTTCGGAGGCCTGCTCACGCTAATTCTGTGCGCGCAGAAATTAGCGTTGGGGAACTCAGTTGTTGCAACTGGAGAGGGAGAAGAGAGGAGCCGAGTTGCCTCAGTGCTCTGGTGCAGGATGGATGAGGGGAATGGCACTCCTTATATAGTGACTCAGGTGCTCAGGATCGTTGAACCTGGACACCATCAGAGTCATTTAGGTGATGCGGTTATGGCCATTAATTACAGATTTAATTGCACGTTTAATCGCACGATTAATTGCTGTCAACGGCAAAATAGCCATAACATCGCACCGCGCCACGCCGCACCGCACCGCACCGCCCCGCACCGTCCGGCCGGCCGGCCGCGCCGCGCCGCGCCGCGCCTCGGCCTCGGCCTCGGCCACGGCCACGGCCACGGCCACGGCCACGGCCCGGCCCGGCCCGGCCCGGCTCGGCGAGGCAAGCGAGCGCGCGCGCGCGTGTGGTTCACCGTCCTCCTCTTACCGGCTTCACAAGTGGTGTACAAGAAGTCCACCTTTTAAGTCGGTTGAGATCCTCCTCAATTCCCGGTACGGAATTAAACATTGATTCCCTAGCATTAATAGTGGGCTTTAAATTCTTTTAATGCTTTAGAATAAATGGGCCAAGCCCATTACTCCAACAATCCCCACCAAGAAATTCAAGCCACACTAGAAATACCCTCATTCTCTCATTGATATACCAGTATTCGACAGAGACTGTTAAGTTGAACTTCCATCTAGGACAAAGGCTACACTTATTCACAACTGTGCAATGGACTATGCCTTGAATTGCCAGTTTTGTGCAAACAAGTTTGACCAGAGCCCTACACTGGTACTAGGCTGCAAAAGCATCCCCGCGGTTTGGAGCTTATAAGTCATACTCCAGGCCCTTCATGAGTTTCTAGAGAATACCCAATTCTCATAGACCATGACCAGTGGTCAAACTCATATAGGTGTGTTCCTTTCAGATGTTCTGTAGGACAACATCTTTGTTTCAAGAAAACAACTCATTTGTTTAAAAGAAACCACCTGGCACACATTAAGGTATAGACCAACCTGCCATACAGATTAGAAGAGAAATGCACCTTATACACGGAATGAGCCCTTTTCGCAAAGGTTCTCTTCTCACAGTCAGACTTTAGTTTGTTTCACCATCCTAATTCACGGGATCTCCGATCACATAGGACATGTTTCCACTATAGAATGACTCACGTGGGTCTCAAGCCCAATTCCATAGATGCATTGTCTATCACATTTCGTGAAAGACCCTTTGTAAACTGATCTGCCAGATTTTTAGCCGTCTGAACATAGTCCAGGGCTATAACTCCGGAGTTTCTCAATTTTCTGATAGATTTCAACCGCCTTTTCACATGTCTAGATGACTTAATGTTATCCTTTGAACTATTCACCTTGACAATTACCGTTTGATTGTCACAGTTCATTAGGATTGCCGGTAACGGTTTTTCAACTATCGCAAGTCCATAAGGAGCTCACGAAGCCACTCAGCCTCAACAGTGGCGGTATCTAATGCTGTGAGTTCTGCTTCCATAGTTGACCTCGTTAAGATGGTCTGCTTGCAAGACTTCCAGGAAACAGCTCCACCACCAAGTGTAAACACATATCCACTTGTGGCCTTTATCTCATCAGCATCAGAAATCCAATTTGAATCACTATACCCTTCTAGTACCCTTGGGTACCCGGTGTAGTGAATTCCATAGTTCATTGTCCCCTTCAGATAGCGCATTACTCTTTCAAGACCCTTCCAATGATCATCTCCCGGGTTTGAAACAAACCGGCTCAGTTTGCTTACAGCAAACGAGATGTCAGGTCTTGTAGCGCTCGCTAAATACATTAATGAACCAATGATCTGAGAATATCTCAGCTGATCTCGCATTATCCTTTTGTTCTTTCTAAGAATTAAACTGGCATCATATGGTGTTGAGACAGGTTTATAGTCACTATAACCAAAGCGACTTAACACCTTCTCCACATAGTGAGACTGTGTAAGAATCACCCCACCATTGATCTCTTTTACCAGCTTTATATTAAGGATAACATCAGCTTCTCCCAGATCCTTCATCTCAAAATTTTGAGATAAAAACTCTTTGACTTCCCTTAATCACATTAAGGCTAGTGCCAAAGATCAGTATGTCATCCACATACAAGCACAAAATCACTCCTTCAGCCCCACCATAGCGATAGTACACACATCTGTCAGCTTCGTTCACAACAAAGCCGGCAGAGGTCAAAGTTCTATCAAACTTTTCATGCGCCACTGCTTAGGCGCTTGCTTGAGACCATATAAAGATTTTAACAACTTACAAACCATTCCTTCTTGACCCTTTGATACAAACCCATCCGGCTGATCCATATAGATCTCCTCTTCTAACTCTCCATTGAGGAAAGCCGTCTTAACGTCCATCTGATGAACGAGGAAGACCATAAGAGGCTGCCAAGGAAAGTAACACTCGAATTGTGGTCAATCGGGCAACTGGTGAATAAGTATCAAAGAAATCTTCTCCTTCTTTTTGTGTATAACCCTTGGCCACAAAGCCTAGCCTTGTACTTTTCAATAGTACCATCTGCCTAAGCTTTTTTCTTGAACACCCACTTGCATCCAACCGGTTTACATCCATAAGGACGTTCAACGACCTCCCAGGTTCCATTAGACATAATAGAATTCATCTCACTCCTTACTGCTTCCTTCCATAGTCAGCATCAGGAGATGAATATGCCTCTTCAATGGTTCTGGGTGTATCATCTATGAGGTATACAATGAAATCATCACCAAAAGACTTTACAGTCCTTTGTCTCTTGCTCTTTCTCGGAGCATCATTGTTATCCTCCTCAGGATTTTCTACAAGTGTATGTTCATTGTGTTCTATCGGCTCAGCAGAGCCATCATCCTTGATGAACTCTTGCCTAGATGAACTTGTTTCATCTCTCATGGGAAAAATGTTTTCAAAAAATATAGCATCTCTGGACTCCATTATAGTACCAACATGCATGTCAGGTACTCCAGATTTCACTATTAAAAATCTATATCCAACGCTGTGAATAGCATAACCTAGAAAGATACAATCCACAGTTTTAGGTCCAAGCTTACGTTTCTTGGTTATTGGCACACTCACTTTTGCCAAACAACCCCATGTACGTAAGTATGACAGTGTTGGCCTTTTCTTCTCCCATTCCTCGAAAGGAGTTATCTCTTTATTCTTTGTAGGAACACGGTTTAGGACATGACATGCAGTCAATATAGCCTCACCCCACCATTCCTTGGAAAGTCCCGCTGTATCTAACATGGCGTTAACCAAATCCGTTAGAGTGCGGTTCTTTCTTTCGGCAACCCCATTTGACTGAGGTGAATAGGGAGGCGTCCTCTCATGAATAATACCATGTTCCTCGCAGAATAAAGTAAATAAATTTGAGAAATACTCGCCACCACGATCTGACCTAACTCTTTTGATATTTCTCTCAAGTTGGTTTTCTACTTCAGCTTTATAGATTTTAAAGTAGTGTAAAGCTTCATCTTTTGACTTCAACAAATAGATGTAACAAAATCTAGTACTATCATCAATCAAAGTCATGAAATATTTTTTACCACCTTTTGTCAACACTCCATTCATTTCGCACAAATCGGAATGAATTAATTCTAAGGGTGCCAAGCTCCTTGCCTCCGCGGTCTTATGAGGCTTACGAGTTTGTTTTGATTCAACACATACATGACACTTAGAATTTTTGACAAAAGTGAACTTTGGAATTAAGCTCAAATTAGCTAAGCGCATCATACAAACAAAATTAACGTGACAAAGCCTCGAATGCCAAACATTTGTTTCATCAACGTTAATAACATTGTATGCAATTTTATTACAAACATCTGACAAAGAAAGACGGAACAAACCTCCGCTTTCATAACCTTTTCCAACAAAAGTACCAAACTTAGACAAGATACATTTATTGGACTCAAAGACTAATTTGAAACCATCTCTACACAGTAGAGAGCCGCTGACTAAATTCTTCTTGATGGTGGGGACATGCTGCACGTTCTTCAGCTGCACGGTCTTCCCCGAAGTAAACTTCAGATTTACCGTACCAACACCAAGAACACGCGCATGTGATCCGTTCCCCATCAGCAAGGAGGAAGTCCCGCCGGTCTGGTAAGAAGAGAACAAAGAAGCATCAGCACAAACATGAATATTAGCACCAGTGTCAACCCACCACTCGGGTGAACCAAAGACTGAAAGAACAGTAGGTAATAAATTACCGTACTCCGAAGTTCCTCCAGGCTCGCTAATAACCATGTTGGCGGAGTCGTTGCCTTTGCGGTTCGGACACTTTGCAGCAAAGTGATCCGTACTAGCACACACATAGCAAGCTCCCGTCTTCTTCTTCTTCTTAAAAGTGGTTGTCTTCTTAGTCTTTGGTTGGTTCTGCGGTGGCTTTTTCTTGTTCTTATGGGAGTTGTTCTTCTGAACAAGATTGGCACTTGAAGCACCAACAACTCCTTTCCCACGTATGTCCTTTGCTTTCGCCTTCTCCTCAACATCAAGAGTCCCTATGAGTCCATCTATTGTGAACTCCTGTCTCTTATGTTTTAGAGAAGTAGCAAAGTCCCTCCAAGAAGGTGGCAGCTTAGAGATTATACCTCCAGCCACAAACTTATTGGGTAACACACATGAGGACTCTTTGCTGCAATTTTTGAGATCTTTTGCCAGAGTATGTATTTCATGAGCCTGTTCCACTACAGAACGGTCTTCGACCATCCTGTACTCAAGGAACTGCTCCATGATATACAACTCACTCCCGGCGTCAGATACTCCATATTGAGCCTCAAGAGCATCCCACAAAGCTTTGCCAGTTGGCAGCCGGATATAAGAATCCACCAGGTTATCACCGAGAACACTAATGATCAAGCCTCGAAAGAGGATATCAGCCTCATCGAACGCACTCCCTTCCTCTGGAGAGAATTGTTCAGGCTTACCCTCTTTCACATGGATCACTCTCGATAGTGTTAACCACAGTATAAGCCGCTCTTGCCAACGTTTGTAATTTGAACCATCAAAAGGTGATGGTTTGATTGATGCAGCAAAGCTAGATACCGAAAGCCTATTAACGCAATCAGGTTTTTGGATTGTTAGAAATCTAGGCAATTTTCGGTATATTTTAATTCCAAAATTAAATGTATAAACTAGCAATATTTCTATGACTTTAAGGAGTAAAATAAAACATGTGAACATGTTTATACTTATCACACATATAAGCATAAACAATATAAATAACCAAAGTTTCAGGGAGTACCCTAAAGCGGGGCCGTTGCCGGAGGCATTGGCTGCGCTGTTACCAACTGGAGTAGACATCTACTCGGTTGGCCTCAGTCGAAGTAGTCGAACTAAATCGGTGCAGGAAGAAGTTCGCAGTGCAGTCCCACGAACGGTCACCAAGATGTAGTCGACGTAGTCGTTCGGCCACCAGAATGTAGTCGACGTAGTCGTTCGGCTCGTCCACCAGGAAGTAGTCGTACAATCGGGTAAAGCCTTAGTATTTTTGAGCAGTCACGCTAAAGCGTTACCCAAAAATCTGATTGCCCGCCTATCCCGTGCAGGATCTCAAGGCGAGCAAGGTTTCGGAGGCCTGCTCACGCTAATTCTGTGCGTGCAGAAATTAGCGTTGGGGAACTCAGTTGTTGCAACTGGAGAGGGAGAAGAGAGGAGCCGAGTTGCCTCAGTGCTCTGGTGCAGGATGGATGAGGGGAATGGCACTCCTTATATAGTGACTCAGGTGCTCAGGATCGTTGAACCTGGACACCATCAGAGTCATTTAGGTGATGCGGTTATGGCCATTAATTACAGATTTAATTGCACGTTTAATCGCACGATTAATTGTTGTCAACGGCAAAATAGCCACCGCACCGCGCCGCACCGTCCGGCCGGCCGCGCCTCGGCCTCGGCCACGGCCCGGCCCGGCCCGGCCCGGCTCGGCGAGGCGAGCGAGCGCGCGCGCGTGTGGTTCACCGTCCTCCTCTTACCGGCTTCACAAGTGGTGTACAAGAAGTCCATCTTTTAAGTCGGTTGAGATCCTCCTCAATTCCCGGTACGGAATTAAACATTGATTCCCTAGCATTAATAGTGGGCTTTAAATTCTTTTAATGCTTTAGAATAAATGGGCCAAGCCCATTACTCCAACACCCTCTCCCCCCTCCCGCACCCCTCACCATGTATGTTGATCTGATGACCCAGATTGAAGTTTTCATAGTTTGCATAGAGATATTGGTTTGCACCTGATAGTTCTCTCACCATCATGTGTGCAACTTAACAATCTATCAGAAAAGAGCGTTCTTCCAATGTTTGAAAAAACCACCAATGCAAATTTATAACATGAATCTGGTACATACGGCACCATATTTGGCACCAAATTTGAACAACCGTAATTATATGTTTGTCGTAAAGAAACCCTTTGCAAAAAGAAATTAGTAGCGCTGGCGCTGCAAGCTTAGTACCTCACGCTTTGCTAGCTCAAGATGCATTTGAAATTCCTAAGAATTAACCACATGAATTTTTGCGGAAAATAGACATTATGTCCAACTTCACGTGTTCCTTTCCTTCAAAAGCTTCAAGTCATAAATTCCTGTGGTATTTTTTATGCATTGCATCTAGACAGTTCTTTTGGTATGCATTTAATACCTCAATCATCAACTTCTTGCATTCTAAATTCCCACTGAATTGCAAGTGTCAGGGCATTCCAATACTGCATTTCTCCTAGTCATGCGTGTCAAAGAGCTCCTAACCATCTGTGACGCACAGCAGCTCGTACTAGTACTAGCTAAATGTAGCGTGTAGCGATGGAACAGTCACACACGATTGCGACTTGACAAGAACAGTGGGTATGATGGTAACAGTGCAAGGAAAAAGTGATACCTCGATCCTGTTTTTCCGCTGAACTTTTGACTAGAGAAAATCTCAAACTCCAGTGGACGATAAAATTCCGGAGGAGCTTTACAAGGACGTCCCATCTCACCACATGTACTTTTCGAAGGTACCATCATTCGATCATCGCACAAAGCACTAGGGGGCTGTGACATTTTTCAACGTCAATTTCAAGTTTGATCGAGCTACTCCCTCCGTTTTATTTAAATATCATATTAGATTTTGTCGGCGTCCCGATCCGGGGTCTGGATCCCAACTAGTAAATGCTGTGTGTTTTCTCGTCCCAGATGATGATGCAAGAGACAACACAGTAACGCACGGTTTTATCCTGGTTCCGGCCGCGGGGTCGTACGTCCAGCAAAGGGGGTGTGCGAGGGCACTGTATTATCTTGCACTCGGAGTGCTTGTAGTAGGGGTACAAGCGAGGCGAGATAGTGAGGGAAGCTCCCAGGTCTCTGCTAGAAGAGAAATCGGGTGTGTCGATGATCGTGAATGCTGGTGATCGCGGTAGCTGAGGTTCAGAAGCGTCTCCAACGTCCCCTTTAAAGAAAGCCCGCCTCCTTTTATAGTCACAAGGAGGGGCGGCATACATGAGCAGGGGTGTGGAAGTCATCATTTTCCCCCCGAATCGCGGGGTACAGTGACCTAATACTGTAGGAAGTACACTGCGGGGCATGGCGTCAGGCGTGGCAGTCGTCCTGGATATCGTCCTTGGTCTTGCGAAGATCGCGCCGGCGTCCTGCCAGACCCTGCAGGCGGCGTGGTCGTCGCTGGTGTATGGTCTTCTATATACGGCGCGATGGCGTTCTGTGGGCCCTGTAGGCTAGGGTCCTGCATGCACCTGCGGTAGCGGGGCACGCGGCAGTCCCGGACCCCCTGGTCGGAGTGCGGGCGTGCACACTAGGAGGTCCGGGAGACACGTGGAGGCCCTAGTCCCCTCGAGGGGGGAGGTCCGGGACTCCATCCGTGTGTGCTGAGCGCCCCTCTCTGGAGGGGCACGTGACGTCGCCGGACCCCTTCCCGAGCAGGAGGTGGGTCCGGATGGTCGGGGTAGGCAGAATAGTAATGGGAACAGTGCCGGACGTGTCCCGTCCCATGTCGCAGGTCCCATAGTGCTGCCACAGCACTCAGGATGGCGGAGCAGTGACTGAAGTCGGCGGATGGGACTCCGGTCACATCCACTGTGGGAATGGCGGCCCGACGCCGCCTGTCCTGGGAGCCGTGGAGGAGTGGCTGGCCTTTAATGGCTTCGTACGACGGGCGGTTGAGCGGCGGGGCCGTTTGTCCCTTATGCCGAGGGGTGGCCTCGAGCGAGGCAGAGGTGAGTCGCATGCTCGAGGGTAGGTTCGCAACCCTCGAGCGAGGCGGAGGTGCGTTGCTTGCTCGAGGGTAGTTCTGCTACCCTCGAGCGAGGCGGAGATGCGGGGCGAAGTCGAGGGTCTCGATAGGAGCCCTCGAGCGAGGCGGAGATCGTCCCGCGGGCCCGAGAGGGGTGCGAATGGGCCGCATGCTGGGCTTCGTTGAGTCCTTTCCTTTCTTTCAGATTGGGAGGAAGCCGTGGGCCTTCGTGGGCCCAGTTGCCTTAACATGTGTTTGCGTTTTAAAGTGATCTTAGTACCCCGATTAGGGTGTCCCTAATTGTGGTGCCCGACAGTAGCCCCCGAGGCTTTGGTCGAGTCAAAGGATTCGGCCAAAGGGTGATTCGGCGATTTCCCCCTTGACGTGATCAATCAATGCCGCGCACCAGCCAGACGCGCCTGAGCGCCAGCCCGGCGGATGTGACAACACGCCGGTTGGGGTAGTGCGCCCGCGGGAGGAGTATTTCGAGGCGCGCGCCTCTTTGTTTGTTTGTTTCAAGGACAAGATGTGTCCGCGCACTGAGGGGGACCAGGGCGACGATGGTGTGACACCTCAGGTGTCAGCACATTTAAATACAATCAATGTACCTTAGTTAAAGTTAAAAGAAACATTTGAGAAATTAATTCAAAAAGAAAGGATCAAATAAAAGACAAGTCATACAAAAGAAATTAAAGGAAAGAGAAAAAGGAGTGGAAAGCTACTCAAAATTTATTCAAAAAAAAAAAAAATGTGCACAAAATTTTAGTTGGCTCATGAGAGGTGTTTCAATTGACATGTGCTCAATTGAACTTCAGCCAAAATCAATTCAAAAACTGAATAAAACTAAAGTCCTTTTGTGCAAATATGCAAATGCACCAATAGTTCGAAATGTGAGTTTCAAATGAAAATTTGCATAACACGAAAGTTGTAGATCTTGAAAAGTTATGCAAAAGTGGTATTCAACACTTTTCCATTTGAGCCCTCCAAATAGGAGATAATTTTTGATTACCGAGAGGTCCCTGGAATTTCAGAAATCACAAAAATGCCCTTATCTCCATCTCTCTCTCACCCGGCCTGCTCTGTTCGCGCCGCCCGCCGTACGCCGCCGGTGGACTTCGTCCACCGCGCGCCCGCGGCCAAATGGACCCGGGGAAGCCTCTCCGCGCCACCTGGCCCGCCCCTTGGCACCTTCCCACGCCCACACGCGTCCCAGGCCGCTTCCCGAGCCGCCACGACACCCCCGCCATGCGCCGCGCCGCTGCCGCTCCGCCCGCTCGCCGTCGTGCGCCCCTGACCCAAATCGACCGCCCCCAGTCGCTCCATTCCTCACCCAGGAGCTCGTTGGCCTATAAAGACCCACAGAACCCCACAGACGCGCCCCTTCTCCCCTTCTTCCTCCTCCCGCCGCTCCGCCATGGCCGCCGAGATCCAGCTCGCGCGGACCGGCTAGCCCAGCCCCACATTGCCCCCTCCGACCACCGCAATAGCTTTGCCACCTCCTAGATACGCTCCCCGCGCGCGGAATCGAACCCAGACCCCCTCCCGACGCCATTCCCTTCTTGCGCCGCCGCCGGCGAGCTCAGGCTCACCGCGGACCGGCCATCTCCGGGGAAGACCGAGCCCGACAGCTACCCCAGAAGCATCCACGAGCTCACGCGGTGCTCGTGCGCGCCTTGTTCCCCTACCCCGAGCCCTCCTTCACCTCCAGCGCCGGCGAACCGAACAACCAACCCGCCATCAACGCCGACGAGCTCGAACCTGTGCTCCAAACGCTCGAACGTCGACCAGGGTAGGTGTTCCTCGATCCATTCTCCCCCACGCGCCTCCCCGTGGCAGCCCCGGTAAGCCCTGCACCGCAGAACACCACCGGCAAGATGCCACGGCGGAGAAGGCCGGCGAAGGACCCGGTTGTAATTTGTTTTTTTTCGTTTAAGGGCGTTTCTGCAAGTTTCCCAGGGTATACCAGTGAACTCCTAAAATGCGAAACAAATCACAGAAAAATCGGAAAAATGAAAACTCAACTGATCTGGAATCCTTGTAACAAAATCTACAAATTTTGTAACATTCACATTTGCAGAAACTCAACCGAATTTAATCTAGGGAAAAGATTAAGAAAACCACCTTAGGCATGTTCATGAAGTTCTGCTCATCAAATGACCTTGATTTTTGGATATGTTATAACTAATGGGATGCTAAGATCACAGTAAAAAGATGACCCCAAACCAAAACAGTTATCAGGTTAGAACAATCAAGATTCTCTAATCTGTTGTTAGCACTCTCGATTTAATTCTGGAAAATATGTACATGAACTTGCTCCGAAAATTTTACTACAGCCTTGTGCCACTGAATCCCTGCAAATCTCTAAATTTCAAATTTATTAGAGTTCTTTTGCTATATACCATGATTTATGCTTGTTTAATCAACTTAATTCCTTATATATAGTTCTTATGCTCAGAAAAATCCATGTTTATTTCTGGAGTCTCTTTTTAGCTCTGTGTTCCGGTCTAAGAATTTTGAGCTGCTTTTGCTGAGTTTTACCTTGGCGAATAATCATGCTTAGCATCTTAGGGCTAGATTTACTATTTTTGTTCTGAGTAATATACAATGTTGCTGATCCTTATTTTTGGGCATGATCTTGCTTAGAGTATGTTCTACCCGTGATGAAAAGTTCAGATGCAATGCTGGTCAGATGCATCTTGAGAAATTTATGCAAACTCATGTTAAGTTAACTGAATAACTAATTTAGTATGGTGAGTTAAATCTTGAAAAATTTTCTGAAGTATGTTTATCTCATGAATAGTCTCTGGTAAAAATTTTAGAACCAAATCCTCAGTAAAACTTTCTGTAGAATTAATCTTTGTAAATGGCCTGCTGTTTTTAATCATTTTATCACCTCTGCTGTATAAGTGTATAAAATCTGGAAAAATTTCAGTGCTGAGTTTATGCTTTGAAGTTCCTTCCATAAAATTTGTAGCACCAGAACCCATGTGGAACATTCTGTACAAAAAGATGAAACAACTAGAGTAATCCATTTGCATGAATAGTTATAGTTTTTGCTTTATGGTTAAATGCTGAAATCTATACCATAAGTACTTATTTTGAATCTGAGTTACTTTAGTGTTCATCACTAGCTCTTTAGTAGTTGTGTTGTTAAGGAATAATGAAAGCATGTTATGTGTTGAAATTAAAAATGAAAACCCAAACCCCCACTCATTCATGAATAACCGTAGTTATGTTTGCTACTCTATAAACGATTGCCCATGCAATGAAATGTGAAGTCATCACTAAATTAACTTTCGTGGACTACAACTTTATCGTGAAGGAAAGAAATTGTTATCCATGAATAACTCATAATCTTGCATTGCATATAGAAACGGTTAATCTCGCGGACGGTGACTACGAATTGGTGCCCGCGGACTCTCGTGCGGAGCAGGAGGTTAATCTGAATTGTGCTAACTTGTCTCAAGACCTGGGCCAAGCCCCAGAAGCTTTTCTGCCTGACAGTGCCCAAGAAGGCAAGCCCCGGAGCATAATCCCACTATTTTTTTGAATTATTATTCAGCTATCTAGTTATTAATGTATTGTAATATTTTGTTTTCTGCATTTAAGTTTTCTAGGCGTTGATCGAAAACCTTAGATGCATGATCCCTAGGAACCTATGTTTGATACCGGATCTTTTTATCGACTAGCTGCCATGCTAAATAGGTACGGTAGAAGTCGAGTGGTTTCCTGCCTCTCGCGAGCAAATAGGAATTGTACTGACTTTAATTCCTGTTGAAATGTAAGGACAACGGGCGGGGTTGTGTAGTTGTGATACCCCGCTGGTATAGTCAAAAATGGCTAAGGTCGCGGTGTGTGGCTCATTTCGTTAAGCGTTTGAAAGTACTAGCCACATACCGAGGAATATGGTAATCGGTAAGCTTAAGTACCTGATTGGACCGGCGAGTGGAACGATCTTGCACCCTTCTGGTAGAAGTAGGGTTTATTTTTATGTCGCGACGTACGGGTGCAGAGTGGTCGGACTCTGTAGTCGGGGAGGGTGCCCCGGATCCACGGACTGGAAAGAAAGGGGAAAAGTAGCGTGGGCGGGAGCGAAGTCGATCCCCATGCGTGTGGTCTAGGTTCCCCTGGCCAGGTTGAAATTCGATTCGGAATCGTCCGCCTCTCACGGCATGAGATTGCTTAATGATTTCGGTCACATAGAGTAACAAGTGGAACATGATGATGATAATACTGCTGGTTGATTAAATGATTGCTCTACCATGTTTGTGTAGAGTCGGATGCAAACTTAGAATGGTTAATCTAACTAGAAGATGGCTAAATAAAATCTGAAAATAAGGATCAACATTTAGTGGCATTTTTGGCAAGCAAACCCCCACAACCAAAAAGCCTTGCATGTCTAGTTATCGGACTATGTTATATCCGGAGACGGGTCAGTCTTGCTGAGTATTAGTATACTCAGCCTTGCTTGTGGCACTGTTTTCAGGTACTAATTTTGAAGATCTGTTTGCAAGTCTGACTTGGCCTTGTACTCTGCCTCCGGGTTGGTCTGTTGAGTGGGATGGCCCTTCAGCTGGTGCTGACCACCCTCCCGCCGAGTGACGCATCCATACGGGCTTTATCGATGCGTCACATTATCTCGCTAGTTATCTTTGCTGCTTCCGCTGGGCATGAATCTTAAATAATTGAGTAGTTGGAACTCCGCAGTACTTTGCTACTCTGAACATGGTTTGTAATAAAATTTTCTTTCCGCTGCAATCACTCTGAGATGTATGAAATGGTTTGTGTTGTAATCTCTGGGCTCACCTTCGTGTGGGTGTTGTCTGCTGATCCTGGAATAGCGTGGCTTTTATCGAGGCTTCACTCGAGGAACTACCGGTGAGTGCCAAATTGGGTCGGAGTTGCTTAGCAACAAAGATCAGTGCACCCGGGCCCAGTAGTTTTGGGTGGTTCCGCCACAGCTGGCATCAGAGCTCGCAGACAGCCTACCAGAGATGGCAACCTCGGTTTTCAAAACAACAATTTAAAACTTGACTTCAAAACTACTAAAGTTTTTGAAAGAGTTTAGGATCTCCAAGGACAAGTCTAGAACGTAAAGCCCTATGGGATCTTATGGGTATAATCAGGTGGCTTATTTTGTATGGCTAACTTCCAGCACATTACTTTTCAGTATTTAAATTCTGTAATCTAAATTCTGCAACTACATCATCGCCACGAAGGTATGCTTACTCAGTCAGCTGAGGGAGTCTGACCTTCCCGTCGGTGATGCGAGCCGAACGCTGGAGCTCAAGCAGTGGCCTACTTGAGCTGCTGCCCATATATCAATTTCGGTTGAATATATGGGGAGTAAGGGTTCAAAATTGGAATTCAATTCCCCGTCAAAGACGGTACTCAGTCAATACGTTGTTTCGATAACGTATGCTTAACGTTGTCCATACGGCGGTAATGGTATGGATGCCGATTCTATAGTGATCGGTAATGTATGGGGACGCTTTCGTGAGTGCTGGCACGAAAGGTTCATTTTATACACTGTCAATCTTCTGCAGGTACGCTAACTCGAGATCGAATTATAGGCTATCTAGCTATATCGAGTAGCTATATAGTGAGAGACGTATTATGTATGCCACCAAAATCATTTGCGTAAGACCAAGATTACTTGGCGATTTTTCTTTGGTGAGGACGTATAGGTTCTGCATTCATTCTCAAAAAGATTAGCAAATAAATCTCTGGAGAAATCGCAAGCAAATCAGCAAAAATACTATCCTACGGAGCATCCAGAAAGTCTGTAACCTGGTTTCCATGAATTTTAACCTTCTGTTAAGTCACTCAAATCGACTTGGGGTAGTAAGACTAAATGATGTTTCCTAAGTTATCAAGCTGCTGTAAAAATTTGAAAATTTTTGAAGCCTTCTAGCATGGCCTTTGTATTTTTGGATCAACCCTGTGTAAAACTGTTAACTCTGAACAGTCTATACAACTGAAATTTTTCGACCTTTATAAGTTGTTCAAACTAAAAATCGTTCAACATGAAAGTTGTATACAACTAAGGGATGAACTTACCATAAAAATATGAAAAATTTTTGACGTCTGGGGTGAGAGTTATAGTCAAAATACACCCTCTCTGGACACTCAGTTTTCCTGGTTGACATCACTCTGAATACCTGAGCATATCACCCCCATGGAATCCGAATTGAGCTTAGTGATGACTAGGTGAATTGTTCCTTAATATCAGAGGGATCTTGTGTAAATTTTTGAGGATTTTTGAAGCAAGTTCTCTACAGTTTTGGCCATTTCTTTCACTGTTCCAGAGTTAGTAGTTCTTGTTACCATCAGCTGATCTATCGGTCTTTTGTTGGGACAGATGGAAGAGCTGCTGGTCGTTGACGCGCAGGGGCACGTGCACTCCGCCTGCCTGCACTGGGACGGGTTTCCCCGCCGTCTTTGGGAGCTTTTGAGTGCAGCCGGTTACCTCCAGCCACCGGTTTACGATGGCCACGAGTTTGTGGAGGACGGAGTTCGTCGCTGCAATGTGACGATGGTGATCCCGCAGCACCCGCTCAACGGGTGGGAGCCGATCGTGACTCAGATGGTCGGTCACTATCTGCTGGACACCTGGGAGCTTACCGCCATGAGGGCGATGACCACCTTTTGCTCTTCGCACCCTCTGGAGGTGGTTCTGACCGCGTTCGGGTTGTTCCCTGCACCTGACCCGGCCGACCCGCTTTGGCTCGACCGGATGGCACACGTGGACGTGGTCGCTACCCTTGACCCGGTCGGGGCACTTCGGACGACAGCGATGTGCTTGGACGGCCTCTACAGGCTTCACACTTACCAGAGTTACGCCGTCGCTCAGTTGGTGGACCACGCTCAGGCCTTGCACCTGGCAGTCCAGCTGAGAGATGGGCAGCTTCAGGAGGCTAGTACCGAGCTCGAGAGCAGGGCTACTCTTATCGCCCAACTCCACGGCCAGGTTCACGAGCTTCAGGACACTGTGTCGGATCGTGACGCTACGATCAACTTCCTGGAGGACCAGTTTCACGACCTGCAACTTGAGGTGGACGAGGCTCAGGGGCAGCTCCACGCGATACAGCACGCGCAGGATGCCCTTCACGCACCTCCCGACGAGATGCAGGTGGACGAGGAGGACGAGCCCCAGGAGATCGAGGGCTTTTCAGAGATGGACTTCGAGGACCAGGCGCCGCAGCCCGCACCGGTTGAGGTTCACACTCCCGCGGCGAGTGAGGCATCGGTCAACATGTAGACCGAGGCGCTGTTTCTTAGCTTTTGTAGACTCCTCTTAGTGTGGCCTACTTTTGGATCATGGCTACTAGGCTAACTTAGAGTTGAGTAACCCCCTTAGTACTGATGTTAGGAGTGACCAAGTAGAAATGAGAAAACGATGGATGTAATGAACCCCTAATGCTACTAGTGTTAATTATCAGTGATCTGCAAAAAGCTGAAGGCAGCAGCTAGTTCGAATTTTTATCCTCTTTTCCTTTCTGATTTAGCTCTTGAGTTGAATACCAAAGTTGTTCCAAATTTCATCAGGAACCTGCTCGCAAAATTTCAGCCCAAACGGATTGGTATTGCAGGAGATAATCGCAAATTACAGAAGCTCTGTTTTCTGTGAAGCAGAAAAACCAGAGGAGGAGTAATTGAATTTTTTCGACTAACCTACTTTGGAAATCTGACTTTGTGATGACTACCAAAGTTGTAGATCATGAAATTTCCTATCTCTTGTAAAAATTTCAAGTCCATATCATGTACCGAACTCCAGTTATGAGCGTTTTCGTATCGCTGGTTTTGCTGCATAACCTGATTAAGCAATTTCCAGTATTTCCATGTCATTTTGAGTTGTATATTCCATTTGAAATGATGATAATGATGAGCCTAATGCAAAAGTACTCACATTTCAGATGGTTGGATCAACTCGAGGCACCCCTAGTGGTTTTGGAGCCGGAGGGAATGGCGATCCACCTCCACCTCCTCCACCAGTGGGTATTGCTGAGGTTCTTGCCGCCCAGACGGAAATTCTGCGGCAGCTGGTTCAAGCTCAGCAGCAACCGCGGGGTGGGCATCATGCTCATCACGCACAAGAGGCGAGCTACCAAGATTTCCTCAGTACTCAGCCTCCGCTGTTCAATAAAGCGGATGAGCCTCTGGACGCTGACGCTTGGATTCGCACGATCGAGTCCAAGTTTTCTCTATTGACTACTCCTTGTTCCGAGGCGAACAAGACTCGCTACGCCGCGCAGCAACTTCGCGGATCAGCCCGTATGTGGTGGGATCATTACCACGGGATGCTACCGGCTGATCATGTGGTGAATTGGAATGAGTTCAAATTGGCTTTTCGAGCTCACCATATTCCAGCTGGACTTCTTGACCGTAAGCTCAACGAGTTCTTGGCCTTGACTCAGGGCACTCGTACCGTGGTGCAGTATGCCCAAGTATTCCATCAATTGTGTCAATATGCTGGACACCACGCGGATACCGACGCTAAGAAGCGTGAACGCTTCCGTCGAGGCCTTAGCACCAAGTTACAAGAAAGGCTAAATCTTGTCCGGGCAGACTCCTTCAATGAATTGGTGAATATGGCTATATCTCAGGAAGATCTCATTTCTGCACACCGCGCTGAAAAGAAGCGCAAGGCACCTGCTGGACCCTCGAGTGCCTCTGCACCGAGGTATCGTATTGTGCAAAATAGCCCACCCGCACTCTCTCAGAAGGCCCCTCAGCCAGGGCGTTGGGTTATTCGACCTCCCCAACAGCAGCAGCAGACTCGATTCGGGTTTCCTCAGCAAGCTCGATTTGCACCTCCGCAGCAGCAGAACGGCCCTAGGCCGCATACACTGCCAACCGCTCGCCCTGATAATAATAACCGCTGTTTCAAATGCGGGAGTCCTGATCACTTTGCCAAGATGTGCCCCCAGGCGGGACAATCTCAAGGGCAGGCTCCTCGCAGAAATGATCAGAACAAGGGCAAGAGGCAAACCATTCAAGTCAGGCAGGGCCGACTTAACTTCACCAACCTTGCTGAACTACCCGAGGGAGCACCAATCATGTCGGGTACATTCTCTATAAACCATCAGCCCGCAGTTATCTTATTCGATTCTGGTGCATCTCATAGCTTCATTAGTTCTAAATTCGGGGCAAGTGTTGGGTTAGATTTTTGCCACACGAAAGGATCATTCATGATATCTACTCCGGGTGGTAAAGTCGCATCAAACCAAATCGTTCGTAACGCGCCACTAAGTCTGAGTAGTAAAACTGTCCCTACCACTTTAATATTGCTGCCACTAGAAGGTATGGACATTATTTTGGGAATGGATTGGATGAAAAGACATGGGGTAATGTTAGATATCTCTTCCCGAGCCGTTGAAATAAATTCTCCAACTCATGGTCATTCGGTTATATATTTACCACATCAACAATGTCACAACTCTTGTGCCTATGCCATGAAAGATATTCGCCTCGAAGATATTCCGGTAGTCCGTGAGTATGTAGATGTTTTTCCGGACGATTTACCTGGTATGCCGCCAGACCGGGATATCGAATTTGTCATTGAACTTCAGCCTGGTACCGCACCTATTTCAAAAAGGCCGTACCGAATGCCGCCTAAAGAATTAGCTGAACTAAAAATCCAGCTACAAGAACTTTTGGACAAGGGTTTTATTCGCCCAAGTGCTTCACCTTGGGGTTGCCCAGCATTGTTCGTAAAGAAGAAGGATGAAAGTCTGAGGTTGTGTGTTGACTACCGGCCTCTCAATGCGGTGACCATCAAAAATAAATATCCACTTCCCCGCATTGATGTACTGTTTGATCAATTGGCTGGAGCAAAGATTTTCTCCAAGATTGATCTTCGTTCGGGTTATCATCAAATTAAAATCCGGCCTTGCGATATTCCCAAGACCGCCTTCTCAACCCGATATGGTCTTTATGAATATTTGGTTATGTCTTTCGGTCTCACCAATGCTCCGGCTTATTTTATGTATCTCATGAACTCGGTATTTATGCCGGAACTTGACAAGTTTGTCGTGGTCTTTATTGACGACATTCTGATCTATTCCAAAGATGAAGCAGAACATGAGCAACATCTGCGCATTGTTCTTCAACGTCTCAGAGATCATAAGCTGTACGCAAAATTCTCCAAGTGTGAATTCTGGCTGGACACAGTCAAATTTCTGGGTCACACTATATCCAGTGAAGGCATTTCAGTTGATCCCAGCAAAGTACAAGAAGTGATGGACTGGAAGCCTCCTACTTCAGTTCATCAGATCCGCAGTTTTCTCGGCTTGGCGGGGTATTACCGCAGATTTATTCCGGACTTCTCCAGAATTGCTAAGCCCATGACAGAACTACTAAGAAAAGATGTCAAGTTTAAATGGAACACAAAGTGTGATGAAGCATTCCATACATTGAGAGCACATCTAACCACTGCACCAGTCTTGGCTCAACCTGACAACAATAAACCATACGATGTTTATTGTGATGCTTCAGGCACTGGTCTTGGTTATGTTCTAATGCAAGACAATCGGGTGATAGCTTATGCTTCCCGAGCTCTTCGGCCACACGAGCTAAATTATCCCACTCATGATCTGGAACTAGCCGCCGTTATTCATGCTCTCAAGCTTTGGAGACATTATCTTATGGGCACCCATTGCAATATCTATACCGACCATAAGAGTCTCAAATACATTTTCACTCAAAGTGAGCTGAATATGAGGCAACGCAGATGGCTGGAATTAATCAAAGATTATGATCTGGAGGTTCATTATCACCCGGGCAAGGCTAATGTGGTAGCCGATGCGCTCAGTCGCAAGGTTCACTGCAATTGCCTTGCAATGGAGTCATATAATGACACATTGTGTGCTGAAATGCAAAGGCTGAAATTAGAAATTATTCCTCAGGGCTCTTTGAATCATATTTCGGTGGAACCGACACTCTATGACCAGGTCATCATGGCACAATTACACGACAAAAGTGTTGGTATCATCAAGCAGCAAGTGGTAGCAGGTGAAAATAAATATAAGTGTTTCCGAGTGGACCATAAAGGAATTTTGTGGTTCGAGGATCGCCTAGTCGTTCCCAAGAATCCTGATCTGCGGAAACAAATCCTAGACGAAGCACATCTCTCTAAATTTTCTATTCATCCGGGTAGCACCAAGATGTACCAAGATCTCAGACAAAATTTTTGGTGGACTCGCATGAAGAGAGAGATTGCCAAATATGTCGCAGAATGTGACACCTGTCAGAGAGTGAAGGCTAGTCACTTGAAAGTTGCTGGAACTCTCCAACCTCTACCAATTCCATCCTGGAAATGGGAAGATATCAGCATGGATTTCATTGTGGGCTTACCAAATACTTCTCAGCACCATGATTCCATTTGGGTCATTGTTGATAGGCTCACAAAGACTGCTCATTTTATTCCAGTGCATACTGAATATAGAGCCAAGAAATATGCTGAGATCTATATGGATCGGATTATCTGCCTACACGGTATACCCAAAACAATTGTATCGGATCGTGGTCCTCAGTTTGTGGCAAGGTTTTGGGAGCAACTCCAAGAAGCTCTCGGAACTAAATTAATTCGAAGCTCAGCTTACCATCCACAGACTGACGGACAGACCGAAAGGGTTAATCAAATTCTTGAAGATATGCTTCGAGCATGTGTCATTCATTATGACAAGAACTGGGACAAATGTTTATCCTTGGCGGAGTTTTCTTATAACAACAGCTATCAGGCCAGTCTGAAGATGGCACCCTTCGAGGCCTTGTATGGTCGACGGTGTCGAACTCCTTTGAGTTGGTCTCAGACTGGGGAACGCCAAATATTTGGACCCGAATTAGTGGTCGAGGCTGAGGAGAAAGTCAAAATAGTACAAGCTAATCTCCGAGCAGCTCAGTCCCGGCAAAAGAGTTATTTCGATAAAAGAAGGGATCCTTTGAAATTCATGGTTGGTAACCACGTCTATTTACGAGTGTCTCCAACTCGAGGCGTTCAACGTTTCGGAGTTAGGGGTAAGCTCGCACCTCGCTATGTCGGGCCATATGAAATCATTGAAGAATGTGGACCCGTGGCTTATCGTTTGCGACTTCCTTCACGACTTGCCGCCATCCATAATGTTTTCCACATATCCCAACTCAAGAAATGTGTTCGAGTTCCTACGGAAATCATTGATCAACAGGAAATTTTAGTGGAGCCCGATCTCTCATATACTGAATATCCACTCAGAATTCTGGATCAAAAAGAGAGAGGTACTCGTCGAAAGGTGGTAAAAATGTATAAAATTCAGTGGTCTCATCACACTGAAGAAGAAGCCACTTGGGAGACGGAGGATTATCTTAATCGACACTATCCGGGTTTCCTTAGCTCTACCTCAGGTATATCATTTTCCCCACCTCAAATTCAATCATCCAATCTCGGGACGAGATTCCTTTTAAGGGGGGTAGGTTGTGACACCTCAGGTGTCAGCACATTTAAATACAATCAATGTACCTTAGTTAAAGTTAAAAGAAACATTTGAGAAATTAATTCAAAAAGAAAGGATCAAATAAAAGACAAGTCATACAAAAGAAATTAAAGGAAAGAGAAAAAGGAGTGGAAAGCTACTCAAAATTTATTCAAAAAAAAAATGTGCACAAAATTTTAGTTGGCTCATGAGAGGTGTTTCAATTGACATGTGCTCAATTGAACTTCAGCCAAAATCAATTCAAAAACTGAATAAAACTAAAGTCCTTTTGTGCAAATATGCAAATGCACCAATAGTTCGAAATGTGAGTTTCAAATGAAAATTTGCATAACACGAAAGTTGTAGATCTTGAAAAGTTATGCAAAAGTGGTATTCAACACTTTTCCATTTGAGCCCTCCAAATAGGAGATAATTTTTGATTACCGAGAGGTCCCTGGAATTTCAGAAATCACAAAAATGCCCTTATCTCCATCTCTCTCTCACCCGGCCTGCTCTGTTCGCGCCGCCCGCCGTACGCCGCCGGTGGACTTCGTCCACCGCGCGCCCGCGGCCAAATGGACCCGGGGAAGCCTCTCCGCGCCACCTGGCCCGCCCCTTGGCACCTTCCCACGCCCACACGCGTCCCAGGCCGCTTCCCGAGCCGCCACGACACCCCCGCCATGCGCCGCGCCGCTGCCGCTCCGCCCGCTCGCCGTCGTGCGCCCCTGACCCAAATCGACCGCCCCCAGTCGCTCCATTCCTCACCCAGGAGCTCGTTGGCCTATAAAGACCCACAGAACCCCACAGACGCGCCCCTTCTCCCCTTCTTCCTCCTCCCGCCGCTCCGCCATGGCCGCCGAGATCCAGCTCGCGCGGACCGGCTAGCCCAGCCCCACATTGCCCCCTCCGACCACCGCAATAGCTTCGCCACCTCCTAGATACGCTCCCCGCGCGCGGAATCGAACCCAGACCCCCTCCCGACGCCATTCCCTTCTTGCGCCGCCGCCGGCGAGCTCAGGCTCACCGCGGACCGGCCATCTCCGGGGAAGACCGAGCCCGACAGCTACCCCAGAAGCATCCACGAGCTCACGCGGTGCTCGTGCGCGCCTTGTTCCCCTACCCCGAGCCCTCCTTCACCTCCAGCGCCGGCGAACCGAACAACCAACCCGCCATCAACGCCGACGAGCTCGAACCTGTGCTCCAAACGCTCGAACGTCGACCAGGGTAGGTGTTCCTCGATCCATTCTCCCCCACGCGCCTCCCCGTGGCAGCCCCGGTAAGCCCTGCACCGCAGAACACCACCGGCAAGATGCCACGGCGGAGAAGGCCGGCGAAGGACCCGGTTGTAATTTGTTTTTTTTCGTTTAAGGGCGTTTCTGCAAGTTTCCCAGGGTATACCAGTGAACTCCTAAAATGCGAAACAAATCACAGAAAAATCGGAAAAATGCAAACTCAACTGATCTGGAATCCTTGTAACAAAATCTACAAATTTTGTAACATTCACATTTGCAGAAACTCAACCGAATTTAATCTAGGGAAAAGATTAAGAAAACCACCTTAGGCATGTTCATGAAGTTCTGCTCATCAAATGACCTTGATTTTTGGATATGTTATAACTAATGGGATGCTAAGATCACAGTAAAAAGATGACCCCAAACCAAAACAGTTATCAGGTTAGAACAATCAAGATTCTCTAATCTGTTGTTAGCACTCTCGATTTAATTCTGGAAAATATGTACATGAACTTGCTCCGAAAATTTTACTACAGCCTTGTGCCACTGAATCCCTGCAAATCTCTAAATTTCAAATTTATTAGAGTTCTTTTGCTATATACCATGATTTATGCTTGTTTAATCAACTTAATTCCTTATATATAGTTCTTATGCTCAGAAAAATCCATGTTTATTTCTGGAGTCTCTTTTTAGCTCTGTGTTCCGGTCTAAGAATTTTGAGCTGCTTTTGCTGAGTTTTACCTTGGCGAATAATCATGCTTAGCATCTTAGGGCTAGATTTACTATTTTTGTTCTGAGTAATATACAATGTTGCTGATCCTTATTTTTGGGCATGATCTTGCTTAGAGTATGTTCTACCCGTGATGAAAAGTTCAGATGCAATGCTGGTCAGATGCATCTTGAGAAATTTATGCAAACTCATGTTAAGTTAACTGAATAACTAATTTAGTATGGTGAGTTAAATCTTGAAAAATTTTCTGAAGTATGTTTATCTCATGAATAGTCTCTGGTAAAAATTTTAGAACCAAATCCTCAGTAAAACTTTCTGTAGAATTAATCTTTGTAAATGGCCTGCTGTTTTTAATCATTTTATCACCTCTGCTGTATAAGTGTATAAAATCTGGAAAAATTTCAGTGCTGAGTTTATGCTTTGAAGTTCCTTCCATAAAATTTGTAGCACCAGAACCCATGTGGAACATTCTGTACAAAAAGATGAAACAACTAGAGTAATCCATTTGCATGAATAGTTATAGTTTTTGCTTTATGGTTAAATGCTGAAATCTATACCATAAGTACTTATTTTGAATCTGAGTTACTTTAGTGTTCATCACTAGCTCTTTAGTAGTTGTGTTGTTAAGGAATAATGAAAGCATGTTATGTGTTGAAATTAAAAATGAAAACCCAAACCCCCACTCATTCATGAATAACCGTAGTTATGTTTGCTACTCTATAAACGATTGCCCATGCAATGAAATGTGAAGTCATCACTAAATTAACTTTCGTGGACTACAACTTTATCGTGAAGGAAAGAAATTGTTATCCATGAATAACTCATAATCTTGCATTGCATATAGAAACGGTTAATCTCGCGGACGGTGACTACGAATTGGTGCCCGCGGACTCTCGTGCGGAGCAGGAGGTTAATCTGAATTGTGCTAACTTGTCTCAAGACCTGGGCCAAGCCCCAGAAGCTTTTCTGCCTGACAGTGCCCAAGAAGGCAAGCCCCGGAGCATAATCCCACTATTTTTTTGAATTATTATTCAGCTATCTAGTTATTAATGTATTGTAATATTTTGTTTTCTGCATTTAAGTTTTCTAGGCGTTGATCGAAAACCTTAGATGCATGATCCCTAGGAACCTATGTTTGATACCGGATCTTTTTATCGACTAGCTGCCATGCTAAATAGGTACGGTAGAAGTCGAGTGGTTTCCTGCCTCTCGCGAGCAAATAGGAATTGTACTGACTTTAATTCCTGTTGAAATGTAAGGACAACGGGCGGGGTTGTGTAGTTGTGATACCCCGCTGGTATAGTCAAAAATGGCTAAGGTCGCGGTGTGTGGCTCATTTCGTTAAGCGTTTGAAAGTACTAGCCACATACCGAGGAATATGGTAATCGGTAAGCTTAAGTACCTGATTGGACCGGCGAGTGGAACGATCTTGCACCCTTCTGGTAGAAGTAGGGTTTATTTTTATGTCGCGACGTACGGGTGCAGAGTGGTCGGACTCTGTAGTCGGGGAGGGTGCCCCGGATCCACGGACTGGAAAGAAAGGGGAAAAGTAGCGTGGGCGGGAGCGAAGTCGATCCCCATGCGTGTGGTCTAGGTTCCCCTGGCCAGGTTGAAATTCGATTCGGAATCGTCCGCCTCTCACGGCATGAGATTGCTTAATGATTTCGGTCACATAGAGTAACAAGTGGAACATGATGATGATAATACTGCTGGTTGATTAAATGATTGCTCTACCATGTTTGTGTAGAGTCGGATGCAAACTTAGAATGGTTAATCTAACTAGAAGATGGCTAAATAAAATCTGAAAATAAGGATCAACATTTAGTGGCATTTTTGGCAAGCAAACCCCCACAACCAAAAAGCCTTGCATGTCTAGTTATCGGACTATGTTATATCCGGAGACGGGTCAGTCTTGCTGAGTATTAGTATACTCAGCCTTGCTTGTGGCACTGTTTTCAGGTACTAATTTTGAAGATCTGTTTGCAAGTCTGACTTGGCCTTGTACTCTGCCTCCGGGTTGGTCTGTTGAGTGGGATGGCCCTTCAGCTGGTGCTGACCACCCTCCCGCCGAGTGACGCATCCATACGGGCTTTATCGATGCGTCACATTATCTCGCTAGTTATCTTTGCTGCTTCCGCTGGGCATGAATCTTAAATAATTGAGTAGTTGGAACTCCGCAGTACTTTGCTACTCTGAACATGGTTTGTAATAAAATTTTCTTTCCGCTGCAATCACTCTGAGATGTATGAAATGGTTTGTGTTGTAATCTCTGGGCTCACCTTCGTGTGGGTGTTGTCTGCTGATCCTGGAATAGCGTGGCTTTTATCGAGGCTTCACTCGAGGAACTACCGGTGAGTGCCAAATTGGGTCGGAGTTGCTTAGCAACAAAGATCAGTGCACCCGGGCCCAGTAGTTTTGGGTGGTTCCGCCACAGATGGCGCCCGCTACTTGGCAGCTGGTGCTTTCATCGCGCTGTCCCGAGCGTAGGGCCTTGGCCCCGGCTTTCCTGGTTGCTTTGCGGCGCGCCGTTCGAGGGTAGTCGGCCTGAGCCGATGCTGCACCGCTTAGCGTCCAGGAGCCCGGCTCCGCTTTATTTCGTTCAGTCGCGTCTCGGCGCGGTGACCGAAGGCATCTTTCTTTCGTGGAGGGTCGCGTCGTCACGGGCAGTCCAAGCCCTTGCCCTTTGACAGGCCTGAAGCTTGGAGCCCGACGCAGCTATAAATAGGGGTCGTGGGGTTCCCTTTCCTCTCCAACCTCCCTGCTCTTTCTTCTAGCATTGCCCAAATTTTGTAATGTTTTACTTTGCCTCTCGTATCCGGCCCCCAGATGGGGTGGCATGGCTTTTTAGGCTTTGGCGCTAGAAGAATGCTTGCGAGCGGCGGGGAAAGACCGGAGAGGGCATGCGCACCATCCCTCAGCTTAAGTGGGATCCGCAGAAGAGCATTGGGCCCATGGGGTCCTGCTCCTGCGATGTCCCCTAGCCTGAAAGGGGGTGGAGACGCCTGTCCATGGCGTTAGTGCCAAGTTTGGTGGCTGTTCTTTGCATAGTCCCCCCCGGCAACAAGGTTGCTCTCGGGGAGACGGTACGGAGGGTGCTGTCCGCCAGCTCGACCCCCCGCATAGTCTTCGGTGGAGGAGATGCTAGAAGAAAGCTTGCGAGGAGAGCATCCCGCTGGACCTGTGAGGTCTGGGGGCTGTTCCTCGCATCCCTAGCAGCCTGGCCGTCGTGTCAGCCAGGGGCTCGGTGCCTTTCTTCGTCGCTCGCTCCTCCCCAAGACAAGGAAAATTGCCACGTAGGTGGCAATGTGTTTGTATCTTTCGACGGCTTCGCGCCGGTAACCCTTTGTAATCTTTATTTGCATTGAGCAATAAAGTCCCCTTTTTCTCTTACGGGGAGGATGATCGAGGGTATAGGGATGTACAGAGGGTTACAACCCTCGAATATGTGTGAAGTCTCCTTCGCGGGGGCGCGTCAGCGCACCCGCGGGTGTAGCCCCCAAGGCCTTGGAGGAGAGTTTGTGCTCGTCCAAGGGCTATAAACGTTGTCCCACTGGGTTGCCTACCGGGGTGGTCGTCCAGCGTCTTTTTCAGCCGGCATCGGCACTCTTTCAGCCGGCCTCGGCATTCTCAGTGCTGGTACAGCGACCCGTCATTCAGCTTATCCATCAGGAGAGCGCACATTAATAGCGGAGGGTTTGGTTAGACACGTGGAGCTTCACAATCAACGGTCGTCAACTTATTCGAGGGTGCGGTCTAAACCGTGGTGTGCGAGGAGCCCCCGAACCTAGGCCTATGTGAAGGTGTTCAGGGGAACCCTCGTCTTAGATTACAACCCTCATCGCCCTTCCGCAGGGAGGAGGAGTGAAGCGCACCATGCTACCCATGCCCGGGCCGCGAGCCATGGCTGCTTCTGTGAGCTGTTAGCGGGTAGTTCAAGCGGACGTCCGTGCCCCATTCGATAAGGGTCAGCTCATGGTCCATGGACACGTCACGTGAAGCGCTCGCGAGGGTTCGCTAGGCGGGACTCGGACCCATTCGATAGGGTCCGAGGGCTCGATGCTCTCCCTCGATGGGATTCCCCTGCTAGGCACCCTCGACTGGCCTTGAACACTGCGTAGGATGCCTCGAACTCTGTGTTCGAGGGTAGCTTGTACGGCACATCCCTGCAGTCCCTGACTCTGGCGATCTAGGGCGCCTGTCGAACCCTCGACGGGCCAGGCTTCGAACCCCTGATTAGTGAGGCCTCGGAATGCGATTCCATCGAGGGTAGAGAGCCCCGGGGAGGAATATTTCGTCATGATTCGAGAACGGTGCGGAGTCGCGAGTGGGCGACGTGGCCCGATTCGTGCGGTGCGGTGTGGGTGCGCCTTTTCAGGCGGCAGCCTTGGGCAGACGAGGCAGCGTGGGCGACGGCTGACGGATGGGATAGTGCAACAGTCGCGCCGTGCCCGCCGGTTACCGTGTCGTAGTTATTGTTGTGTGCGCGCGTGGGACTCCACGGTCGTGGGGCCCAGCCGTCAGCGATAGCAAAATCTACCGCATTCAATGCGGTAGATTCGGGCTGTGGCGACGGACCCGCCCGTCGCGGTGGATAAAAATGAAGTAAAGGGGGTGTTTGGGCTCACCTGGCCATTTGCCTTCGCCTCACTTTGCCTTCTCCGCCTCCCCTGCATCCTGAGCCCGCAGCCAAGAGCGAAAGAAGGAAGAGGAAGGAGATAGAGAGAAACAGAGCATACCTTAGCCATCCCGAAACCTTCATTCCCGCGCACCCCCTCGATTCGAAGAGATGTCTGACGTCCAGGAGTCTTTGCCGTGGGGCAAGTCCTCCGCCACCGTGGCGGTTCTAGAGCAGTTGGTTGCCGACCGGCTGCTGCCGCGGAACTTCGACTCGGGGGCGTCGGCATGGATTTCCCCGCATCCGGACGAGACCGAGCCAAAGCCCCCGCAAGGCTATGTCATGAGCTTCGTGCGCCTTCACGAGCGAGGCTTTGGCGTCCCCGTCTGCAGGTTTATGCGGGTGCTGTGCGATTATTATGGAGCGGAGCTGCACAACTTCAGCCCCAACTCCATCTCGCAGGCGGCGGTCTTCATCGCCGTCTACGAGGGATACCTGGGGATAGAAGTGCACTGGGATCTCTGGATCCACCTGTTCCGCGGTGAACTCTTCATCAAGAGTGTGCGGGGCCAACCGAGGCGGTTCGCGCGAGCTGGTGGCCTGACATTCCACGTGCGTCACTCCCGGAAGAATTTATACATCCCGAGCAAGATGACGACGAACAACGCCGGGTGGAGCCGAGGGTGGTTCTACCTTCAGAACTACCGTGGTGCGCTCCCGGCGTTCACCAACAGAGTTCTCCGGGAGCGTCCGCCGAAGTGGGACTAGGGGGTGTCGCCCCTAGCACAACAAGACAAGCTCGAAGTCCTCACCGACGCGCTGGCACATCTGGCGTGGAAGGGGTTGACGGCAGCGGCCGTCATCGCAAACTTCCACCGGCAGAGGGTGATCCCTCTCATGGAAAGGGCCCTGCCGATCTTCTAGCTCACCCCGGGAGCCAGGCTGAAGGCTCGAGGACGTCGTACAAGCTGCTTTCCTGCACCACCGCCGCCCGGAGGGCGAAGTATGCGGTGGCGGAGTTCCCCCACAGTCCCGATGATCTTTGGAGAATCAAGATGCGCCCCGAGGCGGGGTACATTTCTCTAGTAAGTTTTGATTCTGGATCCGCTGTGTCTTGTGTAGCCCCTTCTTCTCACTCCAACTCGGGCATGCTTTGCAGGGGTTGAGGTGCGGCATCTCGAAGCCCCCATTCCCGGAAGAACGCCAAATCAACCGCCTCCACGCGGAGAAGATGAAAAGGCGGAAGGACGCGGCGGAGGCAAAGGTCGAGAGGAAGAGGAAGCGGAAGGCGAGGCACGACAAGGCATGCAAGATTGCACGCTCGGAGGGGAAGCTGCGGCCTGCCGCGACCTGCCACGCCTGAGTCCACAGACGACGAGGAGGAGGAGGAGGCCTCGGATGCCGAGGACCACGCTCTGGGGGGCGACGGGACGGCAGCGGGTGCGAGCCCCCCGCCGACCTACCAGTGGGAGGATGACGAAGGGGCGCCGGCGGCGCCGGAAGAGACAAGGGTCGTGGCAGAGTCATCGTCACGTCCCTCCCTCGAGGGTGCAGAGCGGGAGTCATCCCCTCCGGTAGCCGGTGAGGAGACGCCCGCGTCCCAGGTGCTAATCCGTGGCGACGTGGCTGCGGCGGGCGCGGAGTCATCCGTGCTGGCAGCCTCGAGTCACCAGGCCGACATGAGAGGGGCACCCTCGGGACAGTCTTCGAGGGGCGGCACGGTGCCGCGGGTTCGAAGAAGCGCCACGAGGAAGAGGAGCATGAGTGCTCGATCCGGGTAAGTAAACTTTGGGTTTTGTTTCTGTTGTGTGTTTGATCGATTTTTTGATCCCATTTTCCTCAACCTCTGTTCCTCGATTTCCAGCCCCGGGGCCGTCGCCAAGGATGCGGTGAGCGTGCCCCAGCTAAGGCCCTCAAGACCGGGGCACACAGCACACTGCACACAGCGCCGCAGCCCCTGCCTGCCGTGGACCTCGTGGCGGCGGCCGCGAAGTTACGGGAGGCCATGGCTCGAGAGGCCCAGGTGACCCAGCAAGCTCGGGCACAGGGGCAGGCGGGCGACGCCGGCCGGAGCGGTGCTGAAGCAGCTGCTCAGGCTGACGACGCCAAGGAGACCGGCTGGGGCGGTGCGGACGGCGCCGCCCAGGCATTCATTGAAGTTGAGGCCGGCGGGGGCAGCGCGGCTAGCGCCGCCCGCCCGGTTACAGAAGGAGAAGCTGGTGGGGGGCGCAGGAGCGCCCCGCTGACCATGTGGAGGAGGAAGCCCTCATCCTCGAGCCCCTGAGGGCTGAGGTTGAGGGCGTCGCAGAGGAAGAGACGGCGCAAGGGGTGCCGGGGGTGGAAGGAGCCCCCGTCTCGGAGCCCACCGAGGCCCGGGACGAGGGTATTGTCGCGGTGGTGCCGGCGCCAACGGAGCAAGGGAGCGTGGTGGTGGTGGTGGAGCTGCCGGACAGCAGCGAGGAATATGGGGACTCGATGGACATCGACCCCGCTGCTGTGGCAAGCGCCGCCGCGCACATAGCCGAATTCGCATCGGCCGGCGCAGATGTGCTCGAGGTGGGGACATCCGAGGGGACTCATCACGTGGCAATTGTCCCATCAGGGCCCCCCTCGGAGTTTCTCCGCAAGGAGTAAGAGGAGGAGGAGGCCTGGAACGCGCAGCTCAACGTCGGTCACGAGATCTTGCAAGCCCTCGACCGCACTTTCCAGCTCCATCAGAATATGGATCACCAGGTCAGCCAGGTAAATACTTCCCCCCGAAAGTTGCTCGGATTCGGTTTGACTTTAACGTGTCTTTACCCACGCCTTTCCTCTTGCAGCAGCTGAGGGAAATCTCGCGCGAGAAGAGCGCCGAGATGACCCGAATGTACTCCCAGATGAGCCAGCTTGGGCACCACAACGCCGAGCTAATGCTCAAGAATATCGAAGCCAATACCAAAATGGCGGATCTTTGAGCCCGTCATCAGGCGCTGGAGGAAGATCTGGCGCGGGCTACCGGTGAGCGGGATGCCCAGAGGGCCGCAGTGGAGCAGAAGGCTCGGGAGGCCGAAGCGTAGGCTGCCGAGCTGCAACGCCTCCGGATAGCGCTCGAGGAGAAGGCATGGGAAGCCGAGGCGCAGAGCGTCGAGCAACGGCGCCTCAGGACATCGCTCAAGCAGCAGGAGACCGAGCTCCTCCACAAGGAGGTGACCGTGGTCGCGCTCACCGGGACCCTCTGGGAAAAGGGCGAGGCCCTCGAGGAGAAGGAGGTGGCCCTCCAGAATGTGGGGACCGCCCTCAAGGAGAAGGAAAACTCCTTGTCCTCGCTCGAAGAGGCCGCCCGAGTCCAGAGGGAAGAAGCGCAGAAAATTATCATGGGTGAGTACCTTCGAGTTTTCGTTGGTTTGTTTCTTTTCGTAGCTTACATTGATTTCCTTTGCTCAGAGCTGAGACAGAAGGTGGCGGACGAGTCCGCAGCGAAGGAAGCGGTACACACAGCACTCATGGTGGCGCAGGCGGAGTTTGCCGAGCTGGAGCAAATCGCCGTGAGCGTGTGCCAAGAGCTCGAGGGGGAGGGTGCCGTCTCGGGCAGTTCGGTGATCAGCCGCCTGCGCGCGCTAGGCGGTCGGATTGCCAAGCATGCCATGAGCACCTTCCGCCCCGGTGTCCTGCGGGCCCTCGCCGTGGCCTCGACACACTACCTCATGGATCTCCAGAGGGTGTCGTCGGGGTACGTCGTTCCCGATGATGCTGATGCGAACGCCGCGTCGGCCATCATGGATGAAGCCGACGCAGCCGCGGAGGAGTTCGCCACAATCCTCGCCGAGAAGCTCGAAGCAGACATCCCTCCCATCGCCGAATTTGACGCCACTGAAGACCCGCAAGGGGGGATGGAAGCTTGTAGGAAATCTGGGCCTCGAAGCCCATGTAATAGATTAGCATTCGTTGTAATCACACTTTGTAATCGTATCTTATGAATATAAGAAATTCATTTTCGTTAAAACGACTGTGTGGCCGATTGAGGCCTTGTGTGATCGAGCCTTCGTTTTCTTTACTTTATTTCCGTGTTCTCGTATGTGACTTAGATAAACTTCTGCGTGGAAATTCTCGTCCATAAGTAACGTAGGCGTGGGGTGGTGAGGGGGGTGCCGTATCCCGGAGGCGTAGGCGGCCCCACGACTCGGCCGGCCCCGTACCGTAGTCGCTTACGCCTCGCGTCCGTTTTTTTCCAAGGATACGAGAAGCTTAGGGGCGAGACGGAAATATTTTGGAAAAACATTGGTGATTTTTTGGGGATGTTCGGGGGTGCCCCCGTAGTAGCCCCCGAGGGAGGCTTGGCTTTGCCGAGGGTAAAGCCAGGCGTACCTCAGTGTCCGTGCGCATCCGAGCCTTCGAGGGTCCGGAAGGTTCCCAAAAATAAACAAGTAAAGCGTACTTCTTTATTATTTCGGGAAATCTAAGATGCGAATACAAACGATGTACAAATAGCTTAGAGTTCTAGGGATAGAAGCGACGTAGCTGTTGTATGTTCCAAGCGTTGGTGAAGATTTCTCCTTTGTCGTTCGCCAATTTGTACGGGCCGGGTTTGAGCACCTCGGCGACGATGTACGGGCCCTCCCATGGCGGTGAGAGCTTGGGGCGGCCCCTGCTGTCCTGTCGAAGCCTCAGCACCAAGTCCCCTTCGTTGAGGTCTCGGCACCGGACCCTCTGCGCTTGATACCTTCGTAGGGACTGTTGGTAGCGCGCGGGGTGTAGGAGTGTAACGTCTCAAGCCTCGTCCACTTGATCCAGCGAGTCTTCACGAGCTCGCTGGTTTTGTTGCTCTTTGTATGCCTTGAGCCTTGGCGACTCATACTCCAGGTCAGTGGGGAGTATGGCCTCGGCGCCATAGACGAGGAAGAACGGGGTAAAGCCAGTGGCTCTGCTTGGGGTCGTCCTCAGGCTCCAAATGACCGAGGGTAGCTCCGAGAGCCATCTTCGGCCAAATTTGTTCAGCTTGTTGAAGATTCTCGGCTTCAGTCCTTGGAGGATCATGCCATTGGCACGTTCCACTTACCCGTTCATCTGTGGGTGCGCCACAGCCGACCAGTCCACACGTATGTGGAAATCATCGCAGAACGTTAAGAACTTCTTGCCTGTGAACTGCGTGCCGTTGTCGGTGATGATCGAGTTCGGGACCCCGAACCTGAAGGCGATGTCGGTGAAGAATAGGACCGCTTTCTCGGACTTGATCTTACCGATGGGTCGAGCCTCGATCCATTTGGAGAATTTGTCGACTGCCACCAGCAAGTGTGTGAAGCCCCCGGGCGCCTTCTGCAGCGGACCGACGAGGTCCAGTCCCCACACAGCAAAAGGCCATGTGATGGGGATTGTTTGTAGAGCATGGGCCGGGAGGTGTGTTTTTCGAACATAGAACTGGCAACCCTCGCAGGTCCGCACGATGTCGGTGGCATCGGCGACCGCGGTGGGCCAATAGAAACCTTGCCGAAACGCGTTACCCACAAGGGTGCGCGGCGCGGCGTGATGGCCGCAGATGCCGGCATGGATGTCGCGGATCAGCTCCTTGCCCTCGGGGACGGGGATGCATCGCTGCATGACACCCGAGGGACTATGTTTGTATAGCTCGTTGTCGATTAGAACGAAGGACTTGGCCCACCTAGCGAGGTGCCGCGCCTGAGTACGGTTCGAAGGCAGGACCCCTCGAATCATCCAGTTGTAACACCCGGTTTATAAAAGAACATAAACCGAGCAATCATATACGTGCCAGGATCAAGTCACACGTATATACAACAGAATGAACAGTATATCATAGCACATATCACGTAAAAAGACATAATAAAGCGAATACGAATGTTATTTATTACAATAATGACAAAATGTCTGATACAGCGGAAACGAAGTACAATATATGATAAAAGCTCTCCGAAGCTGAAGCAGGGCGCCACAGGGACGTCGACTGGGAGACGAAGCACCTAGAAGTCCTCGTAGTCCTGGTAGCGCTGGACGAACTCCCTCGTGTCGGCAGGGACTGAGCAGCAGTAGCGTAGCCAAGAGGAAAAAGTAGAGAAGAGGCCAGAGTGAGTACACAACTTGTACTCAACAAGTATAACACAAACTATGAGGCTCTAGGCTGGCTGACTCAACTGCATTAGCTTTTAAGTGTTGGCAAAATTTTATTAAAACTATTTACTACGAGTTGATGAATTACCATTAACCCAGTTACATAGTAATTAATCAGAATTAATTATACTACTACTGAGAACCATACCAAAACCAAGCCACCAAGGTAAACCCCGAGAAGCACCTCCCTCGTCGGAAGGAGATAACTTCACTAATCAAAAGGAGGATCTGGGCCGCTCATAACCGTGAGCACGGCTAGTATACCAGTTTTACACTCTGCAGAGGTTGCACATCTTTACCCACAAGTCGTGAGCTACGCCAGTTGTTCATCACACTTCCTTAGGTGAGATGGCCAGCGACTCACTACGAGGCCTTTAAAAAGAATCTCGTTGGTAAGGCGTAACCGCGAGAGTTAGGTCGGCGACGATGGGGCCCACCTCCAGGGGTACAAGCACGTAGCACAGACCAAGCCGGAGGAGCAGGGACCATTGAAGCTTGCTACTCTTGCCCCGCAGGTAAGTTACTCCAAACCAAAAAGATCTAATTATTACGCCAAGTCTATCCCATTCTAGCCTTGTGGTAGCGCTGTTGTCCCAGGTTGTCGCTCTATGAACCGGTCCTTATGGAGAGTGGCCAACCAAGCACTAAGCACCGTGCTGGCCCCCTAAACCATGTTTCTACAAAAACAACTTTTAACGAGACGTGAGCCACTCAAGCCACACAGAGTGCCACTCTCAGAATTAAGTTCAAGTAAACCATTAATCAAATTAATTAAAAAGGACCAGAGTGTGTTATAGCGCAGCAACCTAGCACAACTAACCAAAATGCAACCCAAAGGTATATATAAAGGATATAAAGTGGCTAGGAAATCCTTAAAGGCATACAGTATTAAAATGCAGTATGAAAATGTATTTAAAAGTGATGGGTTGTTCATGTTATACTTGCCTTCCTCGTACTGCTCCTGCTACTGCTCAAAATGAACTGAAGACGGATGCTGCTCCGGGTACTGATACTGGGGCTCCTCAGATGGATCAACGTCTACTCACGAACACATGGCCAAAACAATGCACAAAAATAAGCAGACAAGCAAACTCTAACAAAAGCTAAAGAACAGTACATCAATACAATAAAACAGCAAGAAAAACTAAGTCTAAACCCTTCTACTCGTTACAACGATCGCGTGGATATAAAGAACGCTAAAAACGGAGCTAAAACGCATAATCTAGGCTAAAAAACAAGTTCTAGGGGCCTATTTGCGAGAAAAACTAAGTTCCAGGGGGTTTTCTGCAAAAACTGAGGGCTAAAACGTAATTAAACCTTAGTTCTAGGGTCTAACTCGCAAAATTACCAAGCTAGGACGGCGGGTTCTATTTTTAAGAAGGTCAGGGGGTTATTTGCTAAAAACTGGGCTAAACTGTAAATATTTTTGAACTAACCGGGACGGCGGGTTGATTCAAGGAAAACCCGGGGGTTCTTTAGCAAAAGGTACCGGCCGAACCGGTATCTTTGGATCGGGATCGTTAGATCTCGATCTGGCGGCTCGAACTAGTTGGGCCCTAGATCTAATCTAGGCCGTATGCTGCAGATCGAACGGCTGGGGTGCTTTGCGGGCGGCGGCGGCGGCGGAACACCGCCGGCGTGTGGTTCCGCGGCGGCGAGCTCGCCGGAGACGCCCAAACCGGCGCTCCGAGGGTCAATCCGACCCGGGCTTGGGTCGGGGAGCATGCCCGCGGTATGCGCAAGGCGCTGGTGGCGAGGGGGAGGCTGTTCGGGGCTCGGACGGGGCTCGTGGCGGAGCGAGGCGGCGCTAGCTCGCCGGCGAGCGGCGTTGTGCGGGCGGGGACGCGCTACGGCCTACACTAGCAGGTCTAAAGGGAATAGCGGGCTGAAGAGACCCTCACCGAGCCTTGATTCGGGCTGGAACGGCGCGCAAGGCTCGACGGCGGCGAGTCCGGCGGCGAAGCTCGGCGGGGCGCGATGAGAGGTTGCTGGAGTGGAGCTCCGGCCTTCTAATTCCCCTTGATTCGACTCCGGCGGTCCTGTGGAAAGGATACGGGGGTCAGGGGGTGCAGGAACGCCAACGGCGGCGAGGAATTGAGAGGGCGGAGGTGTTTACCGGCGGCGGTTATTGGGTGAAATCCCGGCGCTGGGGAGGCTGTGCTCGACCTATAGAGGCTTGGCGAGGTCCAGGATGATGAGGCGGAGCTTCTGCGGTGCTTGCCAGGGCCTGGGAGGCGGCGGGTCAGCGTATCCACGGCGGCGCGTTGAGCTCTGCGCGGCGGAGTTGTGTGGCGCGGCGAGTTAGGGTTGGTGGCGGTGGCTTCAGGGTGAAGATGAGATGCAGGAGAGGCCGGGGATCCCATTTATAGGGCGGCTGAGGCCTAGGCGTGCGTGCCCAGGGTGCCGACGCGGCGCGGGGATCACGGCGGTGACTGGGCCGGCCGTTGCGCGAGGTAGTAGGAGGATCCGACAGGCGGGCCCGGGGCGCAGTGAGAGAGAAGCGGGCGCTGGTTGACGCGGCGTGGAACGGAGCAAGGAGACGCTGACGGGGTGGGGCCAAGGTGTCGGCGCAAAGGAGTGAGCACGCGGACGCTGGCGCGTGGGCCGCTGGGCATGCCGCTGAGGCCGACTCGTGGGCCTGGGATGGGGGAACGCTGCGCGCCGTTGCGGCTGCCAGGTGGGGACGGCGAGTTGGGCTGTTGCGGAGCAGGCCGGGCTGGGCTGAGGTTTTGGGCTGGGGAAAAGGGAAGGGAAGGAGGCCGGGTTGGGCCGCTCGAGGAAAAAGGAAACTGGGCTCTGCTGGGCTGCTGGGTTGGATTCACTTCTTCTTTTTCTTCCTCTAATTCCTATTTCTATTTCCAACTCAAACTCAAGCCAAATGAATTCAAATTTGAATTTGAATTCACTCTAGCACTCAAACAAATAAAGCAATGCTCCAGCATGATCCAACAACGAAATTTAACCTAAGATAAAATTTTAATTATTTAAGGAACAAAAAATTGGATTAAATGCAAGACTAGCACAAAAATCCTTAGAAAAATTAAATAAACCAATTAAATTTATTATTAAATACTGAAATTTGAATTAGGGTGTTACAAATCCTACCCCCTTACAGGAATCTCGTCCCGAGATTCTGGGCTGGCTAGCAAAGAGGATCAGGATAGGTCTTCATCAACTCTTCTTCTTTCTTCTGGCAAGTCTTCCGGAAAGACATCCGGGAATTCAGACACCACGCGAATATCACCCGTGGGTCTAGCCTCTATCTGATGAAGAAAACCAGAAGGCTCTGTAGCACTGACTGTCACCTCTTGGCCATCAGATGCTGACAAGTGAACTGTCCGCTGAGCATAATCAATACGGACTCCCCATTTGGTAAGGGTCTCCATGCTCAAAATCACATCTATCCCCAAGGAATCAATGACGATCAAACCAGTGCGGAATTCTGCCCCCCTTATGACAATACTAACTCTGGAGCATATAGAGCATGTGTGTATCTGGCCCCCAGGTGAGGTAACTACCATAGCTGTCCTCATACAAGAAACTGGTATACGATGCTGCTCGGCAAATGACTTGGAAATGAAAGAATGAGTAGCACCGGTATCGAAAAGCACCGTAGCTGGATAAGAGTTGACCATGAATGTACCAATAACCACGTTAGAAGCCTCGGCTGCTGACTCGGCCGTCACGTGGTTCACCTTCCCCTGTCGTGGCGCCCTGGGTTGGGCTGGGCGCCCCTGCTGTCCTGCCTGCCGTGGAGCCTGAGGTGCTGGACAACTTTTAGCATAATGACCTTTCTGCCCGCATTTGTAGCACATGCGGTGGCGGTGAATGGCGCTACTTCGTTGACCTCCCTGTGAACTTACCTTCACATCTTGCATTATTTCTGCTGCTTGCTCTTTGGACTCCTTGCGACCGCGTGGCTGGATCACATTCATAGTGATAGTCAACCCATCAACATAATCATAGAGTGCTTGGTTCCTGACCTGTGTATCTCTAGAGCACTCGGGATCATTTCTCTTCTGGATAGTCTGTAGCTCATCGACCGATGGACCGTCGAGGAAAAGGGAATCCTCTGTCAGCTGCTCTTGATGAGACCTCTTTCTCTTCGTACCGGAGAACAACCTCTGGTTCCTCCTAATTGTAGCTTCATCTTCAGTCGCACGAGCTTGACGACAAGGAACGCCATAGAATTGACAACACGGGCAAGCTTTCTCACCATCACCCATTGCACTGACTCCAAGGTCTTTTTGTTCTGCCGACATCTGAGCTGGGTAAAGAGGAAAACACAGATTTGTAAGGTCAAGGAAAAGAGAAAAACTCCACTATTTAAGGTTCTATCTCATTTAGACAACATTGCGCAGACATCACTGCGGCTAACTCCAGATAAATGTCACATAAATCCGGGAAAAAGGAACTAAAGCATAATTCTTCTGTTTCATCAGAGAGATTCTCAACTTCTCTTGTACTATGTGTAGGACGGGGTGTCACATCCCTACCCCCTTACAGAAACCGACGTCCTCGTCGGTGGAGCTCTGGATATCACCTCCTCTTCACACTACACTTCTTTCTCAACAAGCAAGACAGGAGCCCAAGGCAGGATAAGGCAGAGGGGATAGAGTGGATGGTTTTACCCCCAACGGTCTAACTCGTTTTATTATTTAATTAACTTTACATAATACTGATTTTCATTAAACAAATTTAACTACTAAACTATGCAATCAACCAAAAACCCAAATCAAACATGTAGCATAATAACAAGCAGACAATTTTCACGACTTAGCCGAGTTTA
This sequence comes from Panicum virgatum, assembly GCF_016808335.1. Lineage (NCBI taxonomy): Eukaryota > Viridiplantae > Streptophyta > Magnoliopsida > Poales > Poaceae > Panicum > Panicum virgatum. Next base: position 66,476,600 of record NC_053144.1, on the reverse strand, counting down.
GCATACGACTCGACTAACACAACGCGTCGCAGAACGTGCTATCGTATTATTATGAAAGGGTCACCTAGCTAGTACTCATGGTGGTCGGATGACTGATTCAGGCCAAAATCTACGAAAACTATTCTTCAGAGAGAAATCAAGGCAAGACGGGTGAAAAGTCAAAGAAGTCAAGGGGTATAATAGTAAAATAGTTTCAGCAGACAAGGATTGGAGAGAAGAAGTCCTAAAACTCGACCAGTTCTATCTAGGCTTCGTCCTACAGTCGATACGGCTTTGATACCACTCTGTAACACCCGGTTTATAAAAGAACATAAACCGAGCAATCATATACGTGCCAGGATCAAGTCACACGTATATACAACAGAATGAACAGTATATCATAGCACATATCACGTAAAAAGACATAATAAAGCGAATACGAATGTTATTTATTACAATAATGACAAAATGTCTGATACAGCGGAAACGAAGTACAATATACGATAAAAGCTCTCCGAAGCTGAAGCAGGGCGCCACAGGGACGTCGACTGGGAGACGAAGCACCTAGAAGTCCTCGTAGTCCTGGTAGCGCTGGACGAACTCCCTCGTGTCGGCAGGGACTGAGCAGCAGTAGCGTAGCCAAGAGGAAAAAGTAGAGAAGAGGCCAGAGTGAGTACACAACTTGTACTCAACAAGTATAACACAAACTATGAGGCTCTAGGCTGGCTGACTCAACTGCATTAGCTTTTAAGTGTTGGCAAAATTTTATTAAAACTATTTACTACGAGTTGATGAATTACCATTAACCCAGTTACATAGTAATTAATCAGAATTAATTATACTACTACTGAGAACCATACCAAAACCAAGCCACCAAGGTAAACCCCGAGAAGCACCTCCCTCGTCGGAAGGAGATAACTTCACTAATCAAAAGGAGGATCTGGGCCGCTCATAACCGTGAGCACGGCTAGTATACCAGTTTTACACTCTGCAGAGGTTGCACATCTTTACCCACAAGTCGTGAGCTACGCCAGTTGTTCATCACACTTCCTTAGGTGAGATGGCCAGCGACTCACTACGAGGCCTTTAAAAAGAATCTCGTTGGTAAGGCGTAACCGCGAGAGTTAGGTCGGCGACGATGGGGCCCACCTCCAGGGGTACAAGCACGTAGCACAGACCAAGCCGGAGGAGCAGGGACCATTGAAGCTTGCTACTCTTGCCCCGCAGGTAAGTTACTCCAAACCAAAAAGATCTAATTATTACGCCAAGTCTATCCCATTCTAGCCTTGTGGTAGCGCTGTTGTCCCAGGTTGTCGCTCTATGAACCGGTCCTTATGGAGAGTGGCCAACCAAGCACTAAGCACCGTGCTGGCCCCCTAAACCATGTTTCTACAAAAACAACTTTTAACGAGACGTGAGCCACTCAAGCCACACAGAGTGCCACTCTCAGAATTAAGTTCAAGTAAACCATTAATCAAATTAATTAAAAAGGACCAGAGTGTGTTATAGCGCAGCAACCTAGCACAACTAACCAAAATGCAACCCAAAGGTATATATAAAGGATATAAAGTGGCTAGGAAATCCTTAAAGGCATACAGTATTAAAATGCAGTATGAAAATGTATTTAAAAGTGATGGGTTGTTCATGTTATACTTGCCTTCCTCGTACTGCTCCTGCTACTGCTCAAAATGAACTGAAGACGGATGCTGCTCCGGGTACTGATACTGGGGCTCCTCAGATGGATCAACGTCTACTCACGAACACATGGCCAAAACAATGCACAAAAATAAGCAGACAAGCAAACTCTAACAAAAGCTAAAGAACAGTACATCAATACAATAAAACAGCAAGAAAAACTAAGTCTAAACCCTTCTACTCGTTACAACGATCGCGTGGATATAAAGAACGCTAAAAACGGAGCTAAAACGCATAATCTAGGCTAAAAAACAAGTTCTAGGGGCCTATTTGCGAGAAAAACTAAGTTCCAGGGGGTTTTCTGCAAAAACTGAGGGCTAAAACGTAATTAAACCTTAGTTCTAGGGTCTAACTCGCAAAATTACCAAGCTAGGACGGCGGGTTCTATTTTTAAGAAGGTCAGGGGGTTATTTGCTAAAAACTGGGCTAAACTGTAAATATTTTTGAACTAACCGGGACGGCGGGTTGATTCAAGGAAAACCCGGGGGTTCTTTAGCAAAAGGTACCGGCCGAACCGGTATCTTTGGATCGGGATCGTTAGATCTCGATCTGGCGGCTCGAACTAGTTGGGCTCTAGATCTAATCTAGGCCGTATGCTGCAGATCGAACGGCTGGGGTGCTTTGCGGGCGGCGGCGGCGGCGGAACACCGCCGGCGTGTGGTTCCGCGGCGGCGAGCTCGCCGGAGACGCCCAAACCGGCGCTCCGAGGGTCAATCCGACCCGGGCTTGGGTCGGGGAGCATGCCCGCGGTATGCGCAAGGCGCTGGTGGCGAGGGGGAGGCTGTTCGGGGCTCGGACGGGGCTCGTGGCGGAGCGAGGCGGCGCTAGCTCGCCGGCGAGCGGCGTTGTGCGGGCGGGGACGCGCTACGGCCTACACTAGCAGGTCTAAAGGGAATAGCGGGCTGAAGAGACCCTCACCGAGCCTTGATTCGGGCTGGAACGGCGCGCAAGGCTCGACGGCGGCGAGTCCGGCGGCGAAGCTCGGCGGGGCGCGATGAGAGGTTGCTGGAGTGGAGCTCCGGCCTTCTAATTCCCCTTGATTCGACTCCGGCGGTCCTGTGGAAAGGATACGGGGGTCAGGGGGTGCAGGAACGCCAACGGCGGCGAGGAATTGAGAGGGCGGAGGTGTTTACCGGCGGCGGTTATTGGGTGAAATCCCGACGCTGGGGAGGCTGTGCTCGACCTATAGAGGCTTGGCGAGGTCCAGGATGATGAGGCGGAGCTTCTGCGGTGCTTGCCAGGGCCTGGGAGGCGGCGGGTCAGCGTATCCACGGCGGCGCGTTGAGCTCTGCGCGGCGGAGTTGTGTGGCGCGGCGAGTTAGGGTTGGTGGCGGTGGCTTCAGGGTGAAGATGAGATGCAGGAGAGGCCGGGGATCCCATTTATAGGGCGGCTGAGGCCTAGGCGTGCGTGCCCAGGGTGCCGACGCGGCGCGGGGATCACGGCGGTGACTGGGCCGGCCGTTGCGCGAGGTAGTAGGAGGATCCGACAGGCGGGCCCGGGGCGCAGTGAGAGAGAAGCGGGCGCTGGTTGACGCGGCGTGGAACGGAGCAAGGAGACGCTGACGGGGTGGGGCCAAGGTGTCGGCGCAAAGGAGTGAGCACGCGGACGCTGGCGCGTGGGCCGCTGGGCATGCCGCTGAGGCCGACTCGTGGGCCTGGGATGGGGGAACGCTGCACGCCGTTGCGGCTGCCAGGTGGGGACGGCGAGTTGGGCTGTTGCGGAGCAGGCCGGGCTGGGCTGAGGTTTTGGGCTGGGGAAAAGGGAAGGGAAGGAGGCCGGGTTGGGCCGCTCGAGGAAAAAGGAAACTGGGCTCTGCTGGGCTGCTGGGTTGGATTCACTTCTTCTTTTTCTTCCTCTAATTCCTATTTCTATTTCCAACTCAAACTCAAGCCAAATGAATTCAAATTTGAATTTGAATTCACTCTAGCACTCAAACAAATAAAGCAATGCTCCAGCATGATCCAACAACGAAATTTAACCTAAGATAAAATTTTAATTATTTAAGGAACAAAAAATTGGATTAAATGCAAGACTAGCACAAAAATCCTTAGAAAAATTAAATAAACCAATTAAATTTATTATTAAATACTGAAATTTGAATTAGGGTGTTACAAATCCTACCCCCTTACAGGAATCTCGTCCCGAGATTCTGGGCTGGCTAGCAAAGAGGATCAGGATAGGTCTTCATCAACTCTTCTTCTTTCTTCTGGCAAGTCTTCCGGAAAGACATCCGGGAATTCAGACACCACGCGAATATCACCCGTGGGTCTAGCCTCTATCTGATGAAGAAAACCAGAAGGCTCTGTAGCACTGACTGTCACCTCTTGGCCATCAGATGCTGACAAGTGAACTGTCCGCTGAGCATAATCAATACGGACTCCCCATTTGGTAAGGGTCTCCATGCTCAAAATCACATCTATCCCCAAGGAATCAATGACGATCAAACCAGTGCGGAATTCTGCCCCCCTTATGACAATACTAACTCTGGAGCATATAGAGCATGTGTGTATCTGGCCCCCAGGTGAGGTAACTACCATAGCTGTCCTCATACAAGAAACTGGTATACGATGCTGCTCGGCAAATGACTTGGAAATGAAAGAATGAGTAGCACCGGTATCGAAAAGCACCGTAGCTGGATAAGAGTTGACCATGAATGTACCAATAACCACGTTAGAAGCCTCGGCTGCTGACTCGGCCGTCACATGGTTCACCTTCCCCTGTCGTGGCGCCCTGGGTTGGGCTGGGCGCCCCTGCTGTCCTGCCTGCCGTGGAGCCTGAGGTGCTGGACAACTTTTAGCATAATGACCTTTCTGCCCGCATTTGTAGCACATGCGGTGGCGGTGAATGGCGCTACTTCGTTGACCTCCCTGTGAACTTACCTTCACATCTTGCATTATTTCTGCTGCTTGCTCTTTGGACTCCTTGCGACCGCGTGGCTGGATCACATTCATAGTGATAGTCAACCCATCAACATAATCATAGAGTGCTTGGTTCCTGACCTGTGTATCTCTAGAGCACTCGGGATCATTTCTCTTCTGGATGACGAGTTGAGAGTCACCACGCACGTCGAAGCGTTTAACCCCGAGCTCGATGGCGATGCGGAGGCCACTGAGTAGGGCCTCGTATTCTGCCATATTATTAGACGCAGGGAAATGCAAACATATCATGTACCGCATGTGTTCTCCGAGTGGTGAGATGAAGAGGAGGCCGGCACCGGCGCCGGTCTTCATCACTGACCCGTCAAAGTACATAGTCCAGCATTCGGCCTGGATTTGCGGTGGGGGTAGCTGAATGTCCATCCATTCAGCCACGAAGTCAGCCAAGATTTGGGACTTGATCATTTTGCGGGGGGGCGTAGGTGAGAGTCTCTCCCATCAGCTCCACAGACCATTTGGCAATTCTACCCTTGGCTTCCCGGTTGCGGGCTATCTCTCCCAAAGGAAAAGACGAGACCACGGTGACGGGATGGGCCTCGAAGTAGTGGCGCAGCTTGCATCGAGCCAGAACCACTGCGTAGAGCAGCTTCTGGATCTGCGGATAGCGTGTCTTAGTTTCAGACAACACTTCGCTGATGTAGTACACCGGCCGTTGGACGGGCAGAGCATGGCCCTCCTCTTGTCTTTCGACCACGATCACCGCGCTGACCACTTGGGTCGTCGCAGCAACCTACAGATAGAGGAGCTCGCCGTCCGTGGGTGGTGTGAGAATGGGAGCGTGAGTAAGCGATGCCTTCAGCCTTTCAAGGGCTTCTTGGGCTTCGGGGGTCCATGTGAAACGCTCGGTTTTCCTCAAGAGTCGATACAGGGGTAAGCCTTTCTCGCCGAGACGCGAGATGAATCGGCTAAGAGATGCTAGGCATCCCATAACCCTCTGTACCCCCTTTAGATCTCGGATCGGTCCCATCCGAGTGATGGCCGAGACTTTGTCAGGGTTGGGTTCGATGCCCCGCTGGGAGACAATGAAACCCAAGAGCATGCCTCGAGGCACCCCGAACACGCATTTCTTGGGGTTGAGTTTTACCCCTTTGGCCCATAGGCAATCGAATGCGATCCTGAGATTGGCAACCAGGTCGTCCGCCTTCCTGGTTTTTACAACGATATCGACGACATATGCCTCTACGTTCCGCCCGAGATGACCTCCGAAAACATGGAGCATACACCGCTGGTATGTGGCTCCGGCGTTTCTGAGGCCAAAGGGCATCGTAACGTAGCAGTACATGCCGAAAGGTGTGATAAAAGAAGTCGCGAGCTGGTCGGACTCTTTCATCTTGATTTGGTGGTAACCGGAGTAAGCATCAAGAAAGGATAAAAGCTCGCACCCTGCAGTAGAATCTACGATCTGATCAATTCGTGGCAAAGGAAAGGGAATCTTCGGACATGTCTTATTTAAACTAGTATAATCTACGCACATCCTCCAGTTTCCATTCTTTTTCTTCACTAATACGGCATTAGCTAGCCATTCGGGATGGAATACCTCCTTGATGAATCCGGCCACCAGAAGTTTCTGCAACTACTCGCCGATCGCTCGGCGTTTGAGCTCGTCAAAGTGTCGCAGGCGCTGCTTCACCGGCTTGGAGTTGGGTCGGACATCAAGGGAGTGCTCGGCGACCTTCCTCGGTATGCCAGGCATGTCCGAGGGGCTCCACGCAAAGATGTCGGCGTTGGCGCGGAGAAAATCGACGAGCACCACTTCCTATTTGCTGTCGAGTGTGGCGCTGATCTGCAACGCCTTGTCGTGGGGGTGGCTCGGGTCAAGGGGCACCTTCTTGATGCCCTAGGCGGGTTCGAAGCTCCCGGCGTGTCGGTGCGTGGAGTCCAAGGCCTCACTTGCCATTTTGTCGAGGGTGGTTGCGAGGGCCTCGTCCTCCGCTTGAGCCTCCGCGCGCTCAACGCACTCAACGTCGCACTCGTAGGCGTGCTCGAATGAAGAGCCGATGGTGATGACGCCCTTTGGACCCGGCATCTTCAGCTTGAGGTAGGTGTAGTTGGGGACGGCCATGAACTTGGCGTAGCAGGGACGACCAAGTATGGCATGATAGGATCCCCGGAACCCCACCACCTCAAAGGCGAGTACTTCCTTGCGGAAGTTAGCCGCCGTGCCGAAGCAGACGGGCAGATCTATCTGGCTGAGGGGTTGGACGCGCTTCCCCGGCGCAACGCCATGAAATGGCGACTTGCTGGGGCGAAGCTTGTCCAGTCCAATCCCCATGAGCTCCAAGGTGTGGGCGTACATGACGTTTAGGCTGCTGCCTCCGTCCATGAGCACCTTGGAGAAGCGGGTGTTGCCGATGATGCGATCTACAACGAGCGGATATCGTCCCGGGTGCGGGACGTAGTCGGGGTGGTCCTCGCGGCCAAAGGAAATGGTGTCCTTCGACCAGTCGAGGTAGGATGGCGTGGTCTTGGTGACGGAGAAAACTTCCCGGCGCTCACGCTTGCGTTGCCGAGAAGTCATGTTCGTCGTTGCTCCTCCAAAGATGAAGAAGGCGTTCTCCACTGGGGGGAACTCGTCATCTCCACCTTTGTCGCCCGCATCCTTCTTCTTGTCTTTGTTGCGTTGGGCGACGCGGTTGTAGTATTTCTTGAGCATCTCGCACTGCTCGAGGGTATGATTGACCGGGCCCTTGTGGTAAGGGCATGACTTCTTAAGCATGTCGTCGAACTGGCCACCAGCACCTCGAGGGGGGGCTCGAGGTCCTTTGCGGTCTGTGGCGGCAGCGAAGGCCTCCTCGGAGTCCTCTGCTCGCCCCGACCCGCGCTGGTTCGGTGGGACCGGCTTATTTCCCTCCCCCCCCCCGCTTCTGTTTCTTGGCGGGGGCGTTGAACTTGGGGTTGCTGCCCTCTGCGGGCGCATCGTCCTTGCGCTTGCTCCAATTATCGTCGAAGATGGCACCAACAGCCTCCTCGCCGGCGGCGTGTTGAACAACTCATTGGTGTTGGTGGGTCGGCTTCTCGCAAGCTCGTGCACCAGGTTCCTGCATGTCGTACCCTCGAGGAAGGCGTTGATGACCTCGACGTGGGTGACGCTAGGGAGCTCGGTGCATTGCTTGGAGAAGCGCCGCACGTAGTCGCGCAGGGACTCGTTGGGCTTCTGACGACACCCTTTGAGGTCCCAGGAGTTCCCAGGGCGCATGTATGTGCCTTAGAAATTTCCCACGAAGATATGGACCAAGTCGGCCCAGTTGTGGATCTGATCCGCGGGCAAATGCTCGAGCCACGTTCGTGTGGCGTCAGCAAGGTGAAGAAAAGGTTGCAGATGATGACCGCGTCCTCCGTCGCGCCACCTAGCTGGCACGCTAGGCGGTAGTCATTGAGCCAGACTGCAGGGTCGGTCTTGCCCGAGTACTTCACGAGAGTGTTGGGTTGTCGAAAGCGCGGGGGAAAAGATGCAGTTCAGATCTCCCGGCTGAACACCCGGGTGCCCGGAGGCTCCGGTGACTCACCCCTGTCGTGCTCGGGGTCGAAGCATCCACCCCATCGAGGGGTGTACCTTCTGCCATCGATGATGTAGCGGGCGTCGCCGTCGCCGGCATGCCCGCGCGTGTCACGGATTCGCTCCCTTATGGGAACTCTCCCGATGCGCTAGTGCACCGAGGGTGCCTTCGCACCGGGCGCTACGGCTGCCTTGCCCTTCCCTGCTGGTGGGGTGTGCACAGAAACCTCGCGGTCCTGGTGCGCAGTCCCTCCAGGCTGCTTCGGGGCTTTCGAGGGCATACGAGACACAGAACTCTCGGCCTGCTGCACGACAGCTTGCTTGATGAGCTCCTGTGCCTCGCGGCGCAGGTTCTGGCCCAAAGACGTCGATGGCTCGGGCATACCTTGGAGTAGATAGGCCGCAGCGACGAGTTTTTCGCCGGCCGTCTTCAGTTCCGGAGGTTTGTCGACGTTGTCGTCGGCTAGGATGTGCTCCCGGGCAACACGTCCTGCCGCCTGGGCATGTGCACCACGCGCGGTACGCTGCTGCTCGAGTGCGGTGCGTAGCTCCTGGGTCTGCCGACGCTGCTCGTCGAGCTTGGCTTGAAGCTCCTTGAGCTGTGCCAGCTGTGCTTGCCGCGCCGCCGAGCTTGATGAAGAAGAGGGGGCTGCAGGCGCCACCACTGGTTGGATCACCTGCGCGTCTGCCCCGCCATTCCCATCGTCACCCGGAGCGTTGTCGTCTTGCCCGTCCGTGAGCTGGACCATGAGGCACTCCCGGGCAGGATAGTAATCCCCCTCGCTGGAGTCTTCGGAGCAGGTGAGGCAATAAGTCGCCGCCACTAGGAACGAGCGGAGAGCGTCGGGGTCGCAAACCCCGGAGTAGTCCTCGGCCTCCTCGGCCGTGAAGTTGTTCATGAAGAAGTTGACGTCGTTGGCGATTGAGCTCGCCATCTCGGGGTAGGATTCGTCAGGAGACGACGCGATGAGGCTGCGGATCGATAGAAGATGATAACCCGGTAGATCCTCATACTTGGTGAAGTTAGCGCTGGTTGACGAGGCGCGGGCGGCAGCGTTGCGCATCCCGAAGGGGAAGGGCGACGGTGAGGTCGAGCCCCCTGGGGGGGCACCAGTGCTGCAGCAGGTGACGGTGCCGGCGTAGATGACGCCGAGGCACGTGATGACGAAGCGGTGGCCCCGTTGGCCATGATGCTGAGTTGCGGCATGCCAGCCTCAACCCACGTGGGGGAGCCGTGGCGTGCCGCACGGCGCCGCTCCGCGCGTGCTTGTCGCGAACGGTGGCCCGAACGCCTGTTGCGCTGGGCTGGTGGTGTCAGAGCGACGAGGTTGCGTCTGGGCGAGAGGAGCTGCATGAGGTAACCGTTGCCAGTTGCTCTGAACTCAAGACTCCCGAACCAGTTCACGGATCCTGTTGGGAGCGGATCTGAGATACCCATGGGGTATGGGTTGGGTCTGCCCACCATTCCTGGAGATCAAATGGGAACAAAAAAGATAGAATGTCACGCAGCGCCCCTAACTGTCGGCGTCCCGACCCAGGGGTCTGGATCCCAACTAGTAAATGCTGCGTGTTTCCTCGTCCCAGATGATGATGCAAGAGGCAGCACAGTAACGCACGGTTTTATCCTGGTTCCGGCCGCGGGGCCGTACGTCCAGCAAAGGGGGTGTGCGAGGGCACTATATTATCTTGCACCCGGAGTGCTTGTAGTAGGGGGTACAAGCGAGGCGAGAGAGGGAGGGAAGCTCCCAGGTCTCTGCTAGAAGAGAAATCGGGTGTGTCGATGATCGTGAATGCTGGTGACCACGGTAGCTGAGGTTCAGAAGCGTCTCCAACGTCCCCCTTAAAGGAAGCCCGCCTCCTCCTTTTATAGTCACAAGGAGGGGCGGCATACATGAGTAGGGGGCGTGGAAGTCGTCGTTTTCCCACGAATCGCGGGGTACAGTGACCGAATACTGTAGGAAGTACACTGCGGGGCATGGCGTCAGGCGTGGAGTCGTCCTAGATATCGTCCTTGGTCCTGCGAAGATCGCGTCGGCGTCCTGCCAGCCCCTGCAGGCGGCGTGGTCGTCGCTGGTGTATGGTCTTCTATATACGGCGCGGTGGCATTCTGTGGGCCCTGTAGGCCAGGGTCCTGCATCCACCTGCGGTAGCGGGGCACGCGGCAGTCCCGGACCCCCTGGTCGGAGTGCGGGCGTGCACACTAGGAGGTCCGGGAGACACGTGGAGGCCCTGGTCCCCTCGAGGGGGGAGGTCCGGGACTCCGTCCGTGTGTGCTGAGCGCCCCTCTCTGGAGGGGCACGTGACGTCGCCGGACCCCTTCCCGAGCAGGAGGTGGGTCCGGATGGTCGGGGTAGGCAGAATAGTAATGGGAACAGTGCCGGGCGCGTCCCGTCCCACGTCGCAGGTCCCACAGTGCTGCCACAGCACTCGGGATGGCGGAGCAGTGACTGAAGTCGGCGGATGGGACTCCGGTCACATCCACTGTGGGAATGGCGGCCCGGCGCCGCCTGTCCTGGGAGCCGTGGAGGAGTGGCTGGCCTTTAATGGCTTCGTACGACGGGCGGTTGAGCGGCGGGGCCGTTTGTGCCTTATGCCGAGGGGTGGCCTCGAGCGAGGCAGAGGTGTGTCGCATGCTCGAGGGTAGGTTCGCTACCCTCGAGCGAGGCGGAGATGCGGGGCGCAGTCGAGGGTCTCGATAGGAGCCCTCGAGCGAGGCGGAGATCGTCCCGTGGGCCCGAGAGGGGTGCGAATGGGCCGCATGCTGGGCTTCGTTGAGTCCTTTCCTTTCTTTCAGATTGGGAGGAAGCCGTGGGCCTTCGTGGGCCCAGTTGCCTTAACATGTGTTTGCATTTTAAAGCGATCTTAGTACCCCGATTAGGGTGTCCCTAATTGTGGTGCCCGACAGATTTGTTCTAAATCAAACTTAATTAATTTTGACCAAATCTATAGAAATAAATAGCAACAATTATACGATCCAACCTATGCACTGTATACGAACATATACTTCATGGTGGATTGAATGAAACAAATTTAGTATTGAAAATATTATTATTTTTTTAAATTTAGTCAAAACTTGCCAAATTTAATTTATAACAAATCACTATGGGAAAGCCTAAAGATGCCGAGTGCCAGGGGCACTCGGCGAAGGCCCAAAAACACTCGGCGAAGTGTTCGCCGAGTGTTTCCCTCAGCGTCGCCCACTCAGGGAATAAAGACTCGGTGAAGGCGGCTTCGCCGAGTGTCAAACCGCGGGGCGCTCGGCGACTGTTTCCCGAGTGCTATATTTGACACTCGGCGAACAGTTTTGAAAAACATAAAAAAAACACTTTACCGAGTGCTATATGACACTCGGTGACGATTTGCACAGAATATTAAAAAATCATGGCCGCGGCTCCCTGTCGGCGCCGCCGCTGGAGACAGCACCGCGCCGTGCCTGGCTCCCTGCCATCACCACCACCAGCTCTATCCCCTTGACTGCCGCCCCTCCACACCGGCCGCCGTAGCCCCGGGGAGGCTCGTGCCGCTGGTGCTCGAGGCGCTGGTGCAGGCAGCAGGGAGGAGGTGGAGCACGGAGGTTGGCACCGGAGGGAGTAGAGGGGCCAGTCGTGGAGGGAAGCTCGAGGCCATGCCCGCCGGAGGGAGCTCGAGCCGCGCCGCCGCCGGAGGGAACTCGAGACGCGCCGCCACCTCGAGATCGGAGGGAGCTCTTGGTCGCGATGCCGCCGCAGGAGGGAGAGAGATCCAGCGACAGGAGGCCGGCACGGGCGCGGATCCATCGGCGGGAGGTCGGCGGCGGCGACCTAGCATCGGCGATGGGAGGGGAGCGGCACCAGGGCAAGGCCGAAGCCTCTGCGCGCGCCACCGCAGCGGGAGGGGACCCGGGAACCGGCGGCCGCGGCTCGAGAAGGAGGAGAGGGGGGCAGGGGCAAGCACCGAAGCTCGGCCGCCGCGGACTGGCTTGAGGGGAGGGGCTCGGGACCGGAGGCAGACTGGCTGCGGGTCTCGGCGGCGGGAGGGAGAAGAAGTGGAGGTGCTCGGGCTGTGCGGTGCGGGATGGAGTGAGGGAGAGGGAGAGAAGGGTCTTATCCGGTTGGGGAGGAGAGAGCCAATGAGAGAGAAGTTTGGGAGGAGTTTTGGATCGATGACGTGGAGGCTTTGCCGAGTGTTTAGATAGGACACTCGGCAAAGATCTTCTTCGCCGAGTGCTATAATAAACACTCGGCAAAACTTTTTTTTTTCTTTCTTCACTTCCTTTTCCATATGTATTCTTATAAATTCATATCAATTACCTCAACAATATATTGTTAAATTCACTTAACAATATGTATTTGTTTTTTCAACTCATATAATTTTTTTATTTTATGCAGTTATAGCTCAAATTTAATGTATATGAATTAAAATTATATAATGGTACTTAATACATTAAAATTATCAAACGGCTTTAGAAAATTATCAAAAATTCACATGAAGCAAACTTTCTTCTCTATTGCCTACACAAAAAGTTTTATAGTCAAATCATAATTTGACCGTCACTTTGATTCCAAATCTTATAGAATCCTACTCAATGCTACGATCTTTCATCTGAGACGCATTGATTTCTAAACATCATATGTGTCAGAATGTTCGAAACTTTCTCAAATTTTTACCACAACCTTCACGTATGATATCATCATATCATGACAAATCTCATGGTTTTTCGACTTTTTTTGTTTTTTAAAATTTTAAAACCATACGATCACATGTTCAAAGTCATGTTTTCTGAACAAGATGTTCAATTTTTTTTTCATTTCATAGGTTAAGCCTCAAACAGGGATGAATAATATGAATATTAAATTTCTACTCATTCTTTTCTATTATTTAAATCACTTGCGGTTCAAATTTGACTTAAATTCCAAAAATTGCTTGAAATGCAATTAATTATTTAATTATAGCAAATAGATACAAAAAAATACCAAACTTTAAAATGGAGTACCACATATTGTATGTGAAGAGAAGAAAAAGTTTGAGAGGTAGAAGAGAAAAAAAAGTTTATTTATTTATCGATTGCCAGAAAAAACACTAGGCAAACTTGCTTCTTTGTCGAGTGTCAGAAAAATAACACTCGGCAAAGCTTTGTTCGCCAAGTGTCAGAAAAAAACACTCGGCAAACAAGCAAGTTGCCGAGTATTTTTTTTTGCTGAGTGTTTTTTTGTGCAACAATGTTTGCCGAGTGCCCGACAAATAACACTCGGCAAACTCCTTAACACTCGGCGACTATCGGTTTTCCCGTAGTGAATCTAATACTGATATATAAATAAAAATAGAGGAAGTAGCTAGCAAGTAGCAACTTTATTTATTTTCCTCCACCGCTGGCAAGCCTTGATGCAGTCACCGGCTCCACCGCTCAGCGTTGCCTCTGCAGCTGTCGACGTAGCAGAGCAGATACTGGCCGATGTTGCAGGGCCTGTCGCGGGGAACCCTCCAGCGTCATCCTCATTGTTTAATTTCATGGTGATCCAACTCGATGATGCGGCGGTTCAGTCCTGCTGCCGCCGCGATATGGTCTGCCTGATGATGGCGATAAACCCTTCAGGTATATGAATATCGCGGCGGAGGCAGTAGACGGGAACGTCTAGGAGAAGACGAAGACGAGCACGGAGCCCACGAACGCCGCGCGGCTGCCGAGGTTCCTCCGTGGCACCAGCCTTGTTGGGATCTTGTTTAGTAGATGTCCAGACAGGGAGTATAAACAGTAGAAATTGTGGCAACGAAAATAAGTGTCGAACTCTCTAATAATAATTAGAAAATTCAACCATTTACACTGTGGAGAGAGGAGGCTATTTATACCCCTAGCCCTCGGGCAGGATTACCTAAATTGCCCCCTCCCAACTCATTTACAGCTCACTCTCAGCCGGTTTCGGGGTAAAATTACAAGGTGAGAGATTTACAAATCCGACCTTCTCATGTATTCGGAGGGGGTACAACTCCGACCTTCTTACATATTCACGTTTTACTTATATGTCTTCAGTCGCCGAAGGTTGCTATAACCTTCGGGTACCTCCGAGAGTTCAGGCCTTGAAGATTCCATCAACGAAGGTTTTGATCTTCGAGTTTATGTTTCCGGGTGGCCGTTCGTCGCTTTCGGCGCGGTGGAGGCGGTATCCTTCGGACCGAAGGTCTTGGTGCTTGCGCTTGCGCTTCAGGGCAGCCTTCCGTTACCTTCAGCCTTCAGAACGTGATATCCTTCGGCCCGAAGGTCATGGTCTTCGAACTTGCGCTCCTTAGTGTTCATCCGATACCTTCGGATACATTTGGCTCCATTTCATTATGGCCCTACAAATAGACTAGGGAGCATTTCCGAGGATGGGGACTTGATCCGAAGTTCCAATCCCCAACAAGCCTCTTCCCGGCGATTACTACCTCCAAGTCCCCAACACCTCCAAGTCTCCATGGCCGTCTCGCTTGTTTCTTTCTGGCAGCTCCCGCCTCCCGGATTGCCGCCCTCATCCCGCGATACTTGGGGCAGCTGACCTTTTCCGTGCGGCGCCGCGCGCGGCTTATGGGAGCTTTGCGCAGGGACGCGGCTCGAGGGGAGCAGGCGCGCGGCCCGCCGCTACTCGCGAGAGGAAGACGAAGACGAAGAGGGGGGCTGCCTGGAGCTCTACGCCACGTTGATCTCGGCCCCACGATTACGATCCTACGGCCACGAGGGACCCCAGGGGTGGACGGTATTTCGTTTCCCGTCCGCCACCTGTTCGGGGTATACGGTGCCGCGGCGGATAGTACAGTTGGACCCCGGGGAGCAGCGCTACCCTACGATGCCGAGGCAGCACGGGGAAAGTGGAGAGGGACTCGCTACCATCCGCACGAGGAACGGGAGCACGACGCCGGGGGAGGCCCCGGTGGCCAGGTTCATGAGGCAGCGCCGTGGCGTGGGGGGGTCGGTCGCGGCGCGGGTGATGCTGACCACGATCCAGTTGCGGGGGCGGAATCGCCTGTCGTCGTCGGTGTGCCTCGCGCCACGGCTTGCAGCGCGGAAGCGGAGGTACTCGGCTACGTCGAGGCAGACGGACAGCAGACGGCCAGAGATCTCGCCGACGATCGAGGTCAGGCATCAGGTTGGCCCAGTCCGTCCATTCCTCCTCAGCGCCGACGGCCACCGGATCGACGGCGTGCGACGTCTCCATCCCCAGGCGCACGGATGATTCGGCAAGCAGGCAGGGCCGGCGGCGCCGCCGCGATCGTTCGTGTCATCATCCCGTCCGTCATGGGCCGGCAACTCCCTCCTCTTCTTTCTAGATGGCAGCTCCGCCGTCCGGACTGCGCCTTCGCCGGCGATTCCTGGGCGGAGCCGCGCGCGGCTCATGGTCATGGGAGCTTCGCGCACGAACGCTGCAACAGCGCGTCGTCGAGGTGGACGGAACGCGCGCGGCCCGTCGTCGCGGGAGCACAAGACGAACGAGGTCGTCCGTCCCTGCCTGCACTCGTACGTTCACCACGTCGATCTCGGCCGCACAGCTACGATCCGACGGTTGCAAGAGGTCCAGGGGTGGACGGTATTTCATTTACCGTCCACCCCGGACGGTAAACGAAATACCGTCCGCCTCCTATTCTGGCCAGCCGGCGCCATGGACGGCAGCCACGCCGTCCTGACCTCCACCGCCATCTCTGCTGGGCCCAAGATGGCGAGAAGCGTGTTCCGGACAGCTAGGGAGAAGGCAGCGCCATCTCTGTGCTTCAAGAATGGGAGGAGGGCGCCGAAACCGTCGCGGCGCCGGCAGCATGAGCGTGAGCTGCCGCGCGTGCTGGTGGAGGTACTCGCTCAGATGGAAACGCGTTCAATGGCTAAGGCGGCTCGTGCTTCATGATAGATACGGAGTTTATGGACGCGCTGCGGCGGCCGGTCGGCTGGACCGCAAGCTGCCGGACTGGTGGAACTCATGCGGTGGTTCGGTCCTGCTGCTGCCGCGACATGGTAGGAGGTGAAACTCACGGCTGCCTGATGGCGATACCCAAGGTATATCGCGGCGGAGGCGATAGATGGAGATGGGAACGTCTAGGTGGAGACGAAGAAGAGCACGCACTGTGTCTCGCACTCTCGCCCACGAACACCGCGGCGCGGCCGCCGAGGCTCCTCCGTGGCACTAGTCTCTTCCCGGCGATGTCCACTTCTAATTAACAGCTCCAGCATGCGGCCGGTGACGCTGGCCACCGTGAAAACCTCCGTCAGTTCGTGCCTCAGCACCCTCCCGCAGCTGCCTTCGTCGCCGGGCTTGGCGACGACGATGTTGGACACCTAGTCGCTCAGGCAGCGCACGAGGGTGGGCGCGGAAGTTGAGTCGTTCAAGCCGGCGCCATCGATCAACTTCGGGGCGAGGGCCGAGGGCCCACGGATCCCGGTGTCGTCGAGGCGAGGGGGATAGCAGAACGCGCGCGGGCCCGTCGCGAGAGGAAGACGAAGAGATGGGGCCGCCTGCCTGGAGCTATACACCACGTTGATCTCGGCCGCACGATTACGATCCAACGGTCGTAAGGGACCCCAGGGGTGGACGGTATTTCATTTACCGTCCACCCCGGACGGTAAACGAAATGCCGTCCGCCTCCTATTCAGGCCGGCCGGCGCCATGGACGGCAGCCACGCCGTTCTGACCTCCACCGCCAGCTCTGCTGGGCCCAAGATGGCGAGAAGCGTGTTCCGGACCGCCAGGGCGAAGGCGGCGCCATCTCCGGGCTTGAGAACGAGAGGAGAGGGCGCCGGCCGAAACCATCGCGCGCGGCACGGTTTGGCGCGCTAGGCCGGGCGCCGGCAGCATGGGCGCCGTCGTCCGTGACCGAGGTGCCGCGCGTGCTGGTAGAGCTACTCTCTATGGAAGCGCGTTCAAAGGCTAAGGCGGCTCGTGCTTCATGATAGATACAGATTTTATGGACGCGCTGCCGCGGCCGATTGGCCGAACGGCTGACCGCGAGCTGCTGGACTGGGGGAACTCATGCGACGGTTCAGTCCTGCTGCTGCTGCTGCAGTGCTGCTGCGACATGGTAGGAGCTGAAATTCGCGGCTACCTGATGGCGATCGCGGCGGAGGCGATAGATGGGAACGTCTAGGTGGAGACGAAGAAGAGTACGCATGCAGTGCGTCTCGCCCGCGAACACCGCGGCGCGGCCGTCGAGGCTCCTCCGCGGCAGTGGCACACTGACACCAGCCTCTTCCCGGCGATGTCCACCACCTCCAATTAACAACTCCAGCATGCGGCCAGTGACATTGTCCACCGTGAAAACATCCGTCGGTCGTGCCTCAGCACCCTCCCGCCGCCGCCGCCGACCAGCAACGACAGGATTTACCTGTACCGGATGGCCTGAGGCTGCGGCTGCAGCTGCAGCTGCAAGAAGTAGAGACGGTCCCCTCCAGCAAGCTAACGTAGCAGCGTCCTCCGACGACGGACAGCAACGGCTGCTGGAGAGCGACCCTGCCGAGCCAGTCGAGCAGCCAGTGCGCCGGACACCCTTCCCCGGGCTCACCACCGTCCAGCAGTGCGCGTCGCCGGGCTTGGTGGCGACGACGATGTTGGACACCTAGTCGCTCAGGCAGCGCACGAGGGTGGGCGCGGCAGTGGAGTCGTTCAAGCCGGCGCCGTCGATCAACTTCGGGGCGAGGGCCCACGGATCCCGGTGTCGTCGAGTGGGGGACACAACGCGCGCGGGCCCGCCCCGCGGGAGGAAGACGATAGGGGCCGTCGCTCCCTGCAGTTATACGCCAGGTGGATCTCGGTCGCACGACTATGATCCAACGGCCGCGAGGGACCCCAGGGGTGGACGGTATTTCATTTACCGTCCACCCAGGACGGCAAATGAAACACCGTCCGCCTCCTGTTCACACCGGCCGGCGCCATTGACGGCAGCCACCTCCACTGCCATATCTCCCGAGCCTAAGACGGTGAGAGGCGTGTTCCGGACCACCAGGGAGAAGGAGGCGCCATCTCTGTGCTTCAAGGATGACTAGCGAGGCGGAGCCGCGGAGGGCGCACCGCCGCGGTTCGTCGCCAGGTCGGACGCCGCGAGCATGGGCGCCGTCGTCCTCGAGCAGCCGCGCATGCTGATGAAGCTACTCGCTCAGATGGAAGCGTTCAATGGCTATGGCGGCTCGTGCTACGCGCTGCCGCGGTCGGACGGCTGGACCGGGAGCTGGACTGGACTGGTGGGTAGCGCTCGCCGCCGGGATGCAACGTTACGATGCCGAGGCAGCACGAGGAAAGCGGAGAATTGGACGGAGCACGATGGCCAAGTTCAGGAGGCGGAGCCGGGGAGCGTGGGGTGTCGGGTGATGCTGAGACGGCCAGAGATCTCGCCGACGAGGTCAGACGTCAGGTTAGCCCAGTCCCTCTATTCCTCCTCAGCGCCGACGGCCACCGGATCGACGGCGTGCGACGTCTCAATCCCCAAGCGCACGGAGGATTCGGGCAAGCTGGAAACGTACGATCTTGGTGCTGGTTATATGGCCCAACGCGCAGTGCTTAAAGATGGGCTGGGGAGGCTTCTTGTCATGTCCCCCGGCCGGTTACCCCGCGGCACTGATCGAGCGACAGCCTGCTTAGGCATTTATTGATCTCTAGTCCATTTCTGCCTTTTTGTAAGCAATCATACCTATATATATACTAGTAGTAATAGACACATTCTGTTTACTTGTCTAGAAGATCACCCTGAGCAGGACATGAATACTAATCCTATGCACCTCGTACATGGAAATCTTCCGAAGGGTTCAGCCTTTGGCGAAGAGTGACAGTCTCTGTACACGCATAGCGAGCAAAGTTCCCGGTGACTATCTCCGATTCGGGCAGGCGTTGGCGAAGTGGGAAGGATCGCCGCAGGTGAAGCAGCAGCCGGACACGGTGTCGCCCGTCGCTGAAACGAACATCCCACCGTCAGCGTTACGGCCTCTGCCCCTCCGGCCTCGGGCTTGGACGCCGCCTCTCCGTCCTGCAGATGCAGACGCAGGCGCCTGCCTGCTGCTGCCACGCCCGCGCCGGCCTCCCGGCATAGCGTTCTCCAGTTCGTCTTCCCATCTGCGTCAGGCAACTCATGCAAGTTAGGAATCTTCCATGACATGGCAAACCGAGTTTACTAGCACGAAATAAAAATGGTTTCTTTAAAAAAATATGAACCAACAGCTTAAACGAAAGATAAATGGTTCCACTCCTGTTCGAAATCCAAAACAATTTGTTTACTACGTATATAAGCAAGTTATGACACCCTTATCGGACCAGCTGCATAATTAATGATATGCCACAGGCGTAGCACGGAGTTGAGAACATGACATACTTAAAGAAGCCACAGCCAGGATCTTGACATTTATAGAATTTCCTCCCCCTGTTAGCATCTGTATTTGCAATCCGCAATATGCAAGGTTCTCCACATGAAGTGCACAGCACTTGACCTGCATCTGAACGCAACTCGAGATAAGGTAGCAGGCTAGCAGCTATGTATATAGTTGCGGAACAAGTAGCACAAATAGTCAGATACCTGATGCGTTACTTGGGTTTTGGGTATGGGTTGAACGGAAACCTTGGGAATGCATACTCGATGGGTTCTCATTATTAAGTTGGCCTGCTGGACGGAAATTAGTATGTAAATCCTGTCTTGGAGGCCCCTGCCTTGCACCATTCGGAGTCTGCCCTCTTGCTGTGAAGTAATATGGTCGTACAAGTAAATTAATATTTTAGAACAGAAGTTACACCCATTCTTTTAGTAGCATAACGCGGAGACTGGAGACAGATGAAATAGGATCAACAAACCAATTACATCTCATTTAGAGAAAAAAAGGAATATGAGCCCACGTATGAATCAGGGAGTAGGGACAAGCATCACAAACCTGGAGTTGCAGCCTGGCTACGACTTCCAAACCTACTTATCTCCATAAGCTCTTTGAGTATATCATCACATCCACCCACACAACCTATCAAACAAATGGCCATAAGCACAAGGATAGAGTTGACAAGTTGATTTTCTAAGTTTACGACAGTGCTCCCAAATAGAACCGCACAGCATAGAAAAACATAATTCTATGTGGGCAATGCATTTAGGACAGTTTACCTAGGTGATCAACATCAAAATTTGGTGGAATATCCCTCCGACGGAACTTAAATTGAATCTTGTAAACAGGGCCTGTAAATGTGAGTTTTCATACCATTTAATGGAAATGGCAAACAAACAAAATCAAACAAAAACCCACACAAGTCAAACTCCTAGTGCTATATCACAAATGGAACTCTAAAGATGACCTGGTGTGCAGATAGGACAAACTTGATTAGTTACAGACGCTTCTGAAATAGATCCTGGGAGCCACACCACGTTTCTACACTGAAAATTCAATGAGACTATTAATATCAAAATTGTTACTTAAGTTCACATATTTGTATAATTGATTGTAATTCTACATGCGATTTTCCAGCATGATAAGGTAATTTACTTCTATCAAAAGACCATGTTACTCACTTGCGGATAACTTCGGCACCCAACCATAAATTCACCAGTCTGAGAGAGAGAAAAGCAAAACACAGGAATGAATAAGGGTGATAGCCAATTTCTCTAGAAAAACAAAGAAAGAAAGTCTCGTAGGGAGACAACTTACCTGCCTTTGCTTCAGCGCCATTTCAGATTCGCGGCACGCAGCACATGGCCTCACAGCCTGTACTGGATTTTGTGTCTCATTTATAGGCCTACTAGACCTACAAAAGGAAAAGGGCAAATTCAAGCTAAGAGGCCATAAAAGTAAAAAAGAATGACGTTAGTGTCCAAAATAAAACACCTTGCAAAGAATATCCCCATTGCATCAAGGAGCTTCGCTTTGTTCACCCTTGCCTGCATTGAACCAACGACCATCATGCAATCAAATTGCAGTAGATACACTCAGACTAACTGTAGCTAAATAAAGTAGTGACAATACAGTTGTTTTCTTTCTTGTTTTGTTATGGTTTTAATATTACAATATTTGGATATGTATCATGGAACACAAGAAATTCACTACTTACATCAAGAAAGCAAGCCTTCATCTGCTGCAAACAACTCTCAAGTACTTCTGATTTACTCTTTGTACCTATGCTTACTGATTTCATATCAGCTTCCATCATTGATCTTAAATAAGGCTTCCAAAGCTCATACCTAAAACATAGTGTTTCAGCCAGCATTAAGCAACCATATGTCATCGTATCAGATTCAATAAGTGCAGCAATTCTAGAATCAACTCACCCCATTTCATCATAACCCATCACCAATGCCTCACCCTGCATTTTGCCCATGAATCAGAGGTTTGTTTCATTAGACGAACGGAGGTATGTTCCAAGAAGACAAACACACTCAAAAGTTGGCCACGTTACTCATTATCAAGGTAACTGAAAAATTGAACTATAATAAATCGGAGAAAAGCTAATCTCGTTCTCAACCAGGCTCACAGCCCACTGTTAGTTTCAAATTTAATACTAAACTTGCTTATCAGGAATGGGAGATATCTGAAGTCTGAAGCTAAATAAACAAGAAAAGGAAAAAGGCAGAAGAAATGTCATTAATGATTAGCCTGAACTGGATTAGAACATCCAAGTGCAGCATGAAAAGTATGCATCTCTTATATAAGCGAAATATAAAAGTTTGCTTTCAGACATCAAATAACAATAACCCTGTGATGGTAAGAGTAATTTGCACACAAAATCAGTGGATTTAACAAAGCAACGCCCGCATCTAGATATATGGACATTGGACAATATGCAGAGTATTCTAGTCAAACCAGAACTTAGATTAGTATTATTTTTAAGAAACAAACATTACACAGTGGAAACATATCGTTGAAAGAAAAACAAGATCAGATAGGATAGTTACATGACATCTACACGCAAATGTATAACAGGTGATCAAAGGGGATACATACAAGATTTGTTGGGGAGAAACGTGTGTTTTCATCTTTGGTTGCATAACAACGGTCAAGCAACTTCTTTATGTGATCATGCATGGTTGCATCAGTGCCAATTCCTGCCTGGAAATAGAATTGAAAAAAGGGTCAAATTTGCATGATTTAAAATTCTAGATGGGTACATTCAGTAAGTGGCACAATCCAGCAACTCTGGATTTGTAGTTATTGGCACAGAAAAAGAATATATCATAGGTTAAAAGAAGGATTGTTTTGTACTTTATCCATGCAGCTAAGAAGGTCAGCTTCAGCAAGAAGAGGAGGTGGCCGAGTCACTCCAGAATCAAGTGTTAAAGTTGTCGGAACAAACTGCATGATTTTAAGTTGATAGTTCACGTCAGTTTTGTATCGGATTAAATAGGATTCGAAATGTTGGAGAGCATCGCCATTCTCTAAATCAAATCAAGCAACTAGCCATAAATATGTTGTGATCAACAAATATTGAGCGACTCCATAAATATTGCCATGAATTATACACTGCTGCATATATCGCATGTTTACATAAACATCATCAATAATATGAATGTACCACCATATTTCTGGTTCAAAGTTCAAAGTATGAATTTATCTGCAGTCTTTAACCTGTTTTTGTTTATCTTTGCAGGATAAAAAGCTTGACCAAAGAAAATGTAGAGTATGAAATGTGATTACAGCAAACCTGCTGTCCAATGTTGTACGTTGGAAGTAATGTACCACCCCATGAGTCAAAGCGATAAACATCCAAATAATTTTTCTACAGAAGAAAAGCATATCTTTTAAAAGAAAGAAAAATAAACGGATCCAGGTGAAGCAGATGATGGAAGTATCTTATTATCAATAGGAATTGGGTTCATAAAACAGAAAAAATTGGTGCCTGCTGAGGATCCTTGAATACAGGGGTTCTCCTCTATCAACAGATGGCTGATTTACTAATGGACTTGCTCAATACAGATTTAGGAGTACTAACAAATATCAGGAAGCAGTTATTATCACACAATTATAACTGAAATACTGAGCCCATTCAAAAATATCATGTACAATTTAAACCAGCACGATTGCCATAAATGAAATTTGACCCTTTTTCTTTCCATAGCAGATTATGGTAAAAGCTATCTCATGTATATTCATACGAAGACACTTTCAAAAATAAAAGTACAATTTTTTGTCACTAGAACTATTTTTCGGTGGACAAAACCAACAAGAGAAAACACCTGTTAGTCGTCACATTCACAATTTATACAAATTCCCCCTTTTCTTTTCCGTTTTCAATAAATACTAGAGTAGTTTTGTGTATGAAAAACATAATCTTTCAGGGGTTTAGCAGCTTCATGCCCATGCAGAAACAACTATTCCGTTCAAGAAAAAAAAAAGAAACAACTATTCAGGCCTTAGAGGCAGCTTCGCATTAAGAAAATTTGCTAATGTTACACTACATCTCTGTACGGCAGCTTCGCATTAAGAAAATCTGCTAATGTTACATCTCTGTACAAACTAACCCTATTAGTCCTTACTGATTCCATATTTTAACATAATCTTACTCTATAAATGTACCAGAAAATGGCAGAAGTAATTTCAAACAGAACCCTAGAACATGCAGCACAAGAGAAACTGATTACTTACGGCTGCTTGAAGTATTGATGGTATTGGTAGCCGATTGAAGGGAAGCAACAAAAGAAGAATATAGGAAAACAGGATACTCACAGCAAGTACAACACGCCCAGATGCAGTAAACTGTTCACCAGCTATGTCAATTTCAACAGTTGTTTCAGCTCCAACAGCTGGTTGAGAGCAACATGCAAGGAAATGGCGAACAACGAGCTCATATAATTTCTGGACACCAAAAAGAAAGATATACAAAACTTTATTAGACTTGTATAGTAACCTCTATAAAGAACACTTAAAAACGAATTTGATCTCTCGGCGAGACTGTCTCTCAGCTGTTTAGTAGCACTACATACATTGTGATCTTGGCTCCAGTTATTTTCACCTCTTGAAAATTTGGTTGGATGAATAGGAGGATGTGCCTTGTCATCATGACCTCCATTGCTGGGATTTCTCCAAAGTCTTTCTTCAGGAGTTAGAAGTCGGTGAGCATATGATCCCCATACTGGATGCTCCACTTGTTCACGTACAATTGCCTATAGGTCACATTTTTATTTTTAAAAGGTGAAAAGACAAAGCAAGGAAGGGCATACCTCCAAGAAAAATAAATAAATAAGAGTGAGTAATGGTGTAACCACTGCAAGAGCCGAGTATGACATAGATTGTTTAGAGTGCATTTTTACATTTTTCTCAGTGTGATTCTGTCATGACATGCCTACTAATCCATGGACATAATGCAATGAAGATCAACAAGAGTGTACATTCCCATCAATGGAAACAACGTATAGGAAACATGTTGTCGATACATGAAAACCAATTGACTAAGTACATGTTTCTTGTCACTTTTCAAATAAACTACTATTGGCATATTGTTAACTACAAAAGTTGTCTGGCAGAATTATCAGGAAAACAGAAGGGAAGAATGTTAAAACAAGTCCCACAAGTAAAATCCCATACTGACATGAAGATCAGTGTTTGGAGAGAAGTTATCAGTTTCTGTCCTTGGATAACTAATGAATCCTGCTTGATAAAGTTCTTCAGCCACCTGGAATTGAAAGGGAGGAGACCAGCAAATAAAACAACCAAATAATCAAGCTACCGAGGTATCCCCATATTAGATATTGGAACCGGTAAGGAAAAATAAACCAATAAGACGAGATTTTTGAGACCTTCATTGTGTGCTCTGAACTCATTCTGAAGTACCTAGAAGCACGTTTTTGAAGCTCCAAAGTACTTAGTGGATATGGAGGGTATTTTAACTTTTCTTGATTCCTAACATTTTGAACCTGCAGTGAACAAAGATCCATTGTTAAAAATGGTACTCTTGGTTCATGATTATTTGAGTTTATAACTACTGATATTAACAGAAAAGATCAGACGGCACTTACTGTTGCCATTGGTTCTTCCACACACATTTCATAGAGTATAACAGCAGATGGGTAATCAAACAAATGGCCACGTCTACCAAGAACAAGAAAATGTCACATGACTTCAAGAATGAAAATATCAGAAGAACCTCTAAAGGGCATCTTACATCCAACCAAAAGATGCAGTGCCTTCATCTGAAGTATGAGTACAATTTATTGTCCAGAACTCCTCAGGTTCATGAGCTTGAATCTCCCAGAAACGCTCAACAATGAAGCCTAGGGTTGGAAACTGCAATGAAAAGAAACTTTAGATAAAATAAAGAATGAGCACACATGTAGTAGCTTTAATGAAAATACCTGACAAGGACCATAGCTCAGAACTAAATTCCTTCCATCCCCAGTGACATCAATTACAAATGCATCTTTTAACAGCATTGTTTGAAACCTTGTGAAGGAGGCACCAATGCGAAGGTCAATTTCCTGCACAAAGTTTCTTACTTATCTAAGCTTGAAAATAACAATGAAGAGAAAAGTGCTCATCCATTTGACAAAAATAACATGGCAGAGAAAATATACTAGCAAATCTGCAGCTTTAGATCTTTGATCTTATTATAAAACTATCAGTATTAGTCTATTAGAGGAAACATGCAGCAAAAGTTCATCACGGAGTTCAATCAGATTGCCAGAGCATTTTAAAATGGTTGATAATTGAAAGTTGCAGGGCAAGTAAATGAGATATGACTGGCAATATTTAAAGTTAGTGTGATAATTAAAGACGTTAGTGCAAACTCGAATCACCTGTCTTGCATCCACAGCATCTGCAAATAGTTTGTTGGGTCTGCCAAGATGTTGCACAGATTCATGTATTTCCCTGCAGTTTCAAGAAAAATGTTTTTAGACAAAGCAATAGGGCATGAGTATGAATTATGACATCATTGCACTAGAGGGAAAAGGACCACCCATAGAAACCAATACCTGTCAATCAAAGCTGAGAAACGAGCCCTCCAAATGTTAAGATGACTGTTAGCACCTGTACAAACCTCGATCACTTCATATGCTATGTTCTCACCCTCTCTATCACAATCAAGCCATAACACCAGCCACTGGCACCTCCTAGCTTCTTCTTCCAAAGTTTGTCTTATAGCCTGCTTGTCCTGCATTTTGGAGGAACAAATTCATGAATAGAACTGAAGTGTAAATAAACCAAAAGGTTACAATAACATCATGACATGCCACGGTTCATATCTATTAAGAAAATAATATCAATATATGCACAACATGGCAGCCAAAGACAGGCAATTAAACATGCCAATAAACCCATGCTTGCATGAACAAATTTATCCAAGCAGTAAGAGAGGAGAAGATTACAAGAAAGAAGTAAAAAAGGACTGATTGTGTCATCATGAAGAGGACCAAGCATGCTGTTAGCATCCAGTCCACGGCCAGCTATATTAAGGTGGCTGACTATGCCCTGAACTACATGATTGGTGTAAATCATTTGGTGTCTAGTTGTGTTTCTCCTTTTTAGCTTTTTATATTTATCTGCATGCAATGCAGTTGTTCTTCTCAATTAAAAAATGCAGTTCTTCTGAGTTATGAGCATATAATTATAGGCTAAGACACTGCAAGGTCCGTATGTCAAATGATTGCATCAAAAAAACATCAATCTCTATGTAACCTGTTTAAATAAAGGCCTGAGGATTGACTCTACCAAATGGGCTGATCTGCAGTTTTCGTGTTCCTCTACTAATGGGATAGCGACTCCAAACATCGGAGCTCATTTAGTGCATCAGGCACACGATACTGTACACAGCGAAACACCAAGCACGCTGTTGGATGGAGTTCACTGTTCACACCTCAGCAAATTCGCGAATGCGAAGCACAACGTGACAACAAAATACTGCGGATGCCGACACTAAGACTGTAAGCTCTAGGAACCCACGCACCAACTAATCAAACCCGAACCTCCCTAAGCAGGGACGCGCCCACGAGCTGTTCGGCGAAATGCACGGGCGGGACGCAGAGAGCGAGCGGCTTACCTGGGGCACGGACTTGCGGACGGGGGCGTGGAAAAGGTCGGCGGGGTCGCAGGAGTGCCAGCGGCGGAACCGGTCTTCGAATTCGAGCTCCATGAGGTGGCCGGTGACGGAGGTTACGAGCATGCGGCAGGCTTGACCGTGGATGGCGTAGTTGAACTCGAAGACGCGGTTGTACTGAGACCGCCCCGCCCGCGACTGCATTGAGCCGCGCGAAAGGATCCCCGCCACGGCCTTCGCCACCGACGGCTTCTCCGCCACGTTCAGCACGCGGATCGCGCCGCCGCCGCCGGGCTGCATCGCGAGAGGGGGTGGGTCGAGCGGCGCGGCGGGGGATTGGGATGGGGAACAGCCGGACGGGTGGAGAAAGGGCCAGAACGGGCGGGAGGTTTTGAAATTTCCAGTTCGGCGAGGCGGGTTCTATTTTTTTTTCCTTTTTTTTTGAGAGAAAGAAAAACAAAGCGGTTTCTATTAGGTATATTTCCTTTTCTTAATAAAAATGGACTGGGCTGTGAAGCTTAACGGGCCCATCTCGACAGAAAAGTTTATGGGCTTCATGTGGCCTTTCTCAGAAGGCGCGGTCTCAAAAAAAAACATAAAAAAGAAGTCTGCGTGGTTGCTCAACGTCGTCAAAGGTGTGTGCCTCGAAGCAGCACTGATCTTGCCTCCGAGTCTCTGACCCAGGCAAAAGCTCAGATCACGAATGCGTAATCCACATCAACTAAAAGGCACCCCCGTAACCGCGGTCCGGGGATACGCGGTGTCACACCCAAGCCAACTGAATTTGGCGAGATTTCATAACGAATCTGCGACGAAATCAGGAGTTTGACATTTACAGTACCTTGCGAGACACGCATCGGGGTTTGAAAACTGAAAAACTGGTGCAAAATTTCTTTATGAAAAAACACTTGCTAGAAAAAAGCTTAAATAGCAGCACAAACTGTAAGCATTGAGGAAGTGCGTTCCTTCTGTTAACTCGTTCCGGCGAGTCGACGGCTCTTGATCAGCGGTCAACCTTTTCTAATATTCCACATGCCAGAACTGTTGAACGCGTCGAAACCGTGAGCCTCAAGGAAACCAAACGCGGAGTGTTAAGCATATGCACCTATTTAGCCTTACCAAACGTGAGCTTCGAAGCTCACTTTGATACTACAAAACTTCAGAAGATACCAGAATGTCATCTATGTTGTACCAAAGAAAACAAGCACTGCCTTTGATTCTTATTCTCATCCTAGTCCTGAGCGCACAAGCCACCACCATCGCTGCATCCCGGGTTCTGAGCGAGAAATCAAGGCCACAAGCTGGAGGCTCGGCGTCCTTGACTTCCTCAATGCCCGGCGCATCAGGCTGCACATTTGATCCCAATAATCCTGGAGGAAGATGCCCACACCCATGAAGACTTTTGAAGGCATCTACAGCTTTGATACAGTGTTATTTTATTCATTTTCCCATTCAATATTCTTTTGGCTGCTCTTCTGGAGAGCAGAATGAAGGAGACGCATATTTAGCATCCCAATCAATTTTCTATCTTTTCTGTGCAGCAGTTTTTGCTTAGCCTGCATGTAGATAATGGGGTAAGCTTGTACATATGACATCTTGTACATACTCTGTTCATTGTTGCTGTTAATATGACAGATGAAACATAATGACATCTTTTGCATGGTTCGAATCTTCTTACCATCCCAGGTTTCACATGACATCCTCCAGATTCTAAATTTTAGAAGGATTATAGTTTTTCTTACCAATCAAAGAGGTCTGTCTGATTTTTATGATCATACCTAGCAGTGCAAATAATCACAAACTAAATTTAATGATGTTGTTCTGCTGGTCACAATTTCATGAGCAAGAGGGTGCTGGTATTTGCACTAAAAGAAACATCTTTCAAAGGGTCACTCGGCAACAAAGAAGCCTACCACTAGATTTTTTAACTTTTTTTTTTGGGGGGTGCACTAATTTCTTTTTATCCTGAACTTTTTGTTTTTCTGACCCATCGATCCTTTATATTCCTAACAAAGGGTTCAGTGCAAACAAGTAGCTCCATAACCCAATAACATGTTTCTTATTTCTTAAAACCTTACCACATCGTGGAATTTGTAGACCATAGTTGCAGGCTTGAAGCTCGGGCATTACCTACTTTGTGTCGTATCTGTCTCTCTCACCAAGACCAAGTAATGAAGCTCCAGTGCTCTCTCATTTCTCTGGATCTGCCCCTGAACAGGAAGTAACTCATCGAAGCGTACATGTGAGTTTAGCAACCACAAAAACAAATGGTTTTAAAAAATGCCACTAACTGATAACATACTACTCCTGGTAAGATATACAAAGGCTTTGTCAAAATAAACTCCTGGTAAGATGATTCTGAAAGTATTTCTAATAAGCAAATTAAAGCCTGGACCTAGCTGAGTTTGTAAAAGGTAGAATATATGTGGAGGGAACATTTCTGCTGGGTCAAAAGAGTACCTGAGAGGTTAAGAAGATTTTCTATAATTCTGCTGTCCAACATTTCTGGACCTTGGTGAACAAACCACTCCCACAATACAAAGTTCCCATGGGAGAGGACTTCCATAGTAATTACTTCCTAAGACAATTATCAGGGTTAGTATATGACAGTGCCAAGTCACAAACCAGGTAGAAGGGTGAAATACTAAAAAGGCCAAAAAGAAAAATAATATTAATTGCACCGCCAATGCCACTTGTACTTGTACATCTAACAAGTTTCTTTCTTGATCTGGTAAAGGACATGATTTGTCATATCATACAAAGGTAAGTATACCAGACATCATTTTTCATTGTTGATTCCACTATGACTGTAAGGATTAGGGTTAAATGCAAAACTAGATGTTGTTTCAAGGCTCGATGCTAAAATGTCTCATACTCACCTTCATCATCAAATTCACAATATCTGTGGAGGCAACAATTCCAAAGACACTGGCAAGAGTACGGTACCATTACCAGTACTTCTCAGAATTTATCATCAGGAGCAAATCCTCTATGGATCATTTCATCATGAAGCTGAAATGCCTCCTTCGAGTTGCCAGCTGCAACATGTCCATTTATCATAGACATGTATGTATATCTATCAGGTTCAATTCCTTTAGCACCCATTTTCTTAAAAAGCCAACCGGCTTCTTGCACATTGCCATGTTCAGAATACCCGTTTATGAGCATATTATACGTGACAACATCCGGCTGTACCATTTCCTTCTCCATTATGTTAAACACATTGAAAGCTTCGCCCATATTTTCTTCTTTAATATAACCATGGATCAAGGTGTTGAAAGTAATTAAATCCGGCAGTATGTTGTCTTGCCTCATTTTTTGCAAGAACTGCTGCCCCTTTCTTACATTACCTGACCGGCAATAACCCTTGATAATGGAATTGTAGGTCATGATGTTTGGTACAATGCCTTTATTGACCATTTCATCCAAAAAACTGAATGCAGCTTCAACTTGTCCCTTCTCACAGTGGCTGTCTATCAGGATGCTGTAGGTAACATGATTGGGGAAGATTTCTCTAGCATGCATATGATCCCATAGCTCATTAGCTTTGGCCAGATCACCTTTTCTGCACATCCCATCAATCAAACTATTGTATGTCACAACATCTGGCCTCAAGCGCTGCTGCAACAATGTGTCAAACAACTGCAATGCTTTCTCTATATTACCCTCCCTACAATATCCATGAATCAAAGCTGTGAAAGTGCATAAATCTGGTGTAACCCCTCTCTCCTTCATCTCATTCAAAAGCTCCTCAGCATCAAGCAACATGTGGTGCTTACAAAGCCCGCTCAACAGTGTATTGTAAGTTACCACGTCTGGTAGACATCCACAACCAACCATCTCATCCCTAACCCTCAGAGCCTCAGACATTGACCCAGGCCTACAAAACCCACCTATGACCATTGTGTAAATCACGCCATCAGGCACCAGACCGAAAACCCTCATTTCCCTCAAGTATTCTGCCGCACGATCCATCTTCCCCCTCCTCGAGAGTCGAGAACAATCCAATCAACCAGCTAAAGCTGACCACATCTGGTTTAACACCAAGCTGTTGCATCTCCTTGTAAAACTTCACTGCCTCCTCAACCTCCCCAACTCTGCAAAATCCGCCAATCAAAATATTGAAACTCCGAACATCCGCTGCAACACCACACTGACCCATTGCTCTGAACACCTCCTTTGCTTTATCCAACCTTCTATGCTTGCACAAACCCTTCAACACTGAATTGTATGTCACGATGCCAGGCTTCAGCCCCTTATTAGCCATCGAATCGACCAATGCCATTGCTGCATCCACATCTCCGGCACGAAACCTGGCATCAATCATCACGTTATGTGTAACCACATCCGGAAATACGCATCTCTTCTCCATCTTGAAGATGACAGTGTTGGATTGATCTCTTTCCTGATAGACCCAACGGTCTATTAGGACCTTGATTTGCGCCCTGATCGGGGGCGCCCAACCTTAATGGTTGGTGGGCCCCCGCTGCACAGCGCTAAATAAAGAGGGGTGAAGGGGCCGGGCACCGTGACCGAAGTTCATCGCGCCACCAGTACCCTCTCCCACATTCTAAACCCTAGCCGATCTAGAGGGTGCGCTGGAGCAGCGGGAAGCTACACCACCGCCTCCACCGACGTTGATCAGCGACACCACTGCCCTGCTCGTCGCTGCCTTAGAGCATATCGTCATCAGCGAACCGGAGATGGCCGCCGGATCGAGCTCAAACGCTGGTGGTGATGGTCTCTCCCTCTACTCTCTCACTGTGTTCCTTCATATATCGTTTATGCAATAGATCTAGAGTCTTTTGTTCTTGATGTAAAGAAAAGGAAAGAAATCCTACTCGGTTTATGCACTGTGTCGATCCTAGAGGTCTTTCAGACAGTGTCAACCTTATCGAACTCTAAGATTTTACAGTAGTTGTGGACCATGATGTTAAGCGTGTAAGCGTTTACCTCGGAGTTGGACGAGAGGACGAGGCGGTAGGCCTCCGCGGTGAGGTGAGGCCACCCGGCCCGCGAGAGCGCGGCGAGGAGGGCGTTGGATGCGGAGGCTGGGATGGGGACGCGGTGGTCGAGGAGGAGGCGGAAGGCCTCGAAGGCCTCCCGGGGCTTGCGGGACTGGGTGTAGGTGCGGATGAGGAGGTCGAAGACCTGCGTCTGTGGGGCGGTGGGAGAGGATGAGGCGAGGAGGGAGGACACGATATCGCGGCGGGAGGCTCCGCGGCGGCGGGACATGCGCAGGAGGAGGGACTAGCACTCGGAGGCGCGGCCGGCGGCGGCGGCCGCCGTAGCGGCTGCAGCCAGGGCGGCCGTTGAGGGTCTCGCGCCGATTCCTCCGAGGTCGACGGCGAGAGTTCCAGCCAAGCGCTTGGTGGCACCGGTGGCCGTCGGAAGGCGAGGGAGGCGACGGGGGATCGCCATTAGCGACGGCGAGCGGTGGTGGACACGTGTGTGCTCTGCTTTTTTTGCGTTTTGGAGTGGCTGGAAAAGAATAAATGCGGTAAAACCATAAACCCGTGTTCGACTCTGGTTAACGTAATCAGCCACCGAGAATACGTAATGGCCATGGCCGTACTCGAGCTTTGATCCACCACCACCAGGTCGCATCCGATCTCGAGTCGGAGAACTTGGCCGAATGCAAGTCGGAGAACTTGCCGAATCCGAGTCGGTCTGCTGCACGTTAACCAGACGAGCGGCGGCGCCTTCAAATACCCCGGGTCAAAGCACAGCTTTGGCAAACTGGTACACCGCCTCCCAGCACGCACGTCCTTGCCGCGGTGCTTGCGTGCTCGTCGAGGCAGCATGACGACGGCGGCGGTCTCTAGCTCAGCTCCGGGGGCCGCCGGCTCGCCGCCGCCGACGACCTCCGGTGCTCCTGCAGCCGCAGCACACCCGCAGGCCGGGCGACCACCAGCCCCCACGGCGCCGCGGTTCCAGTACGTGGGGGTGAGGCCGATCCCCGGCGGCGGGTGGGCGGCGCACGTCCTGGTGGACCCGGAGCGGCAGGCGTACCGCAGCGTGGGCCCGTTCCCGGACGCGCACGCGGCGGCGCTGGCGCACGACCGCGTGGCGATCGCGTTCCGGCGACCGCGCGCGCGCCAACTTCCGGCCGGCGTTCCACCCCATCGAGCAGCGATTCCTGCGGCTGTGCCGGACGCGGGGCGGCGAGATCGACGTGTGCGCGCTGGTGGCGAGCGGCACCTACGAGGCCCGGTACGCGACGTTCCTGCGGGCGGTGCTGGGGCTGGAGCGCTGGGGCGAGTACCTGGGCGTGGTCCTCGAGTTCTTCCTCGACCGGGCGCCCGAGATCGGGAGGGAGGCCCTCGAGGAGGGCGGCGAGAAGCTGGCGGCGGGTTCGTGGAGATGCACCGGAACAAGGCCGTCGACCCGCGGTGGCGCGCCTGGTACCTTGGCTGGGTCGCCGCCGGTCAGAAACAGCGCATGGAGAGGGAGCGGCAGCTGCTGCTGCAGCGAGGGGGTGGCAGTGCCAGTGCCAGTGCCGGTGCCATGCAGCCCCAGCAGCAACAGGTTCAGTAACGTCACGGAGGAAGCTGATTTTTTTTTTTGGGTTCCTTTTGAGTTTATACCCTGTGTTAGTTGGTGAAAAGTTATTGATTTTGGTACTGTAGCACATTTCGTTGTTATTTGACA
The DNA here is from genome assembly GCF_016808335.1 of Panicum virgatum. Taxonomy (NCBI): domain Eukaryota; kingdom Viridiplantae; phylum Streptophyta; class Magnoliopsida; order Poales; family Poaceae; genus Panicum; species Panicum virgatum. The sequence continues at coordinate 66,442,928 of NC_053144.1, read as the reverse complement.
AATAATGTCTAATTATAGACTAATTAGACATAAAAGATTAATCTCGTGCTAATCAGTTAGACTGTGTAATTAGTTATTTTTTCAACTACATTTAATGTTCTATGCATGTGTCCGAACATTCGATATGACGGGTACTGTAGAAATTTTTTTGGGAACTAAACAAGTTATAGTGTGCGAAAAGCACTGTCTTGTATCCATTTTAGCGACGTCATTCTTGTAAGCCTAGCACAAGTTATCAAGGATCTGCTGTCGCGAAAAAAGTTATCAAGGATCTGTTTGATTGGATAACAGTATAGGTAGGCTAAAATATAGACATGTTAATTGTTTTAATAAATTTTTGGCAATTAGATAAGTTATTTTTTGGCCGGCTAATATTTATAGGCTTGCTCGCATTTTGGCATGTCAACATTTTAGAAGCGAACCAATCAGATTCCATATTTGAGGAATGTTGAGTACTCTATCCTGCTTGTGATGAGTGAATTGTCAACCGTGCGGTGTGATCGTGCGCTTGGTCTTTGGATTGCAGGTACACGGGCGTCGAGTGTCGACGGGGAGCTGCCGTGGAGGTGCTGTGGCCGATGGACCGTGCGGTGGACGGCGGTGAAGGGCAGCCGGGACCGGAGCTCGGACCGGGCGGCAGCTGTGGCGTCCACTCCTGGATCGAGTGCGCAAGCGGCGACGGAAGGCGAGTTTATTGGTTTGCGCCACAAAACCAAGGAGGCGGACGGCGGTTGAAGACGTCAAGTCGTGGAGGCACGGGCGTCGGTCTCGGGACTGACGGAGGCGACGGGCGTCGAGGGTGTCTAGGGCCTCGCTGCGGGCGAGGAGGTGACGGGCATCGGGCGGCGTCTAGGGCCGTCAGGAGACCGAGGCGGGAACGGCGTTTAGGGCCACGGCGTGGAGGCGGGAATTTTCCCGCGCGTGAGGTTTTGACTGTTTTCTCAAAACCGGCCATCTACCCGGGTTTCGCGGACCCTCCAAAATCGCGGACCGGATCTTCGTCGACGTGGCGGCATCGCAGCAAAGACTTCGAGTCGAAGAAAGAAGCTCCGCCGTCGATCGAGGCTGTACAGCGGGGTGCTGCTGCCCGACCGGTCTGACCGGTCCCCTGGACCGGTCTGACCGTAGTAGCCGGGTATAAATACCCCAACCAGCCCGTGGCTGGGGGAGGCTCTTGAGTCTTTTATTTTCTCTGAGTTTTTCCTTCTCCCAACCTCTGCTCTAGGTTAGGGACAAGGACTCCAACGCAAAGAGAGATTAGATTATAGCTATTCTCTTCAATCTAGTGGGTGGATGACGGGCGGATGGCTCTAGCCTTTGTATAGGTGAATTCCTCGGTGATTAATGGATGAAATTTGTTTGAGATTCACTTGTGTGTGCTGAGCATCTCGTCCTCCCCTTCTCTCTTGCGTTTTGGGTTTAATTCTCCTCTTTTGGTGTGTTTCTTGTTTGGAGGAGATCAACCCTTGAATTCGTGATTTGATGGACTCTTTGTGACGATTCTAATCCCTCTAGCCGTGTGCTAAACCTACTGGAATCGAGAGTTCTCACGAGTTGGCGATTTTGTGTTCTTGAGAAAACCCCAATTCTCTTTGATCTTACCTTGATTTCTCTCAATCCGTGAATCTTTTGGGTGAGATCCTTTGGGGATATGTTCACGGGGTAGTTACGAAGCTTTCCTCCAAGTTTCGTTAGATTTGGACTTCGTTTGCTCGAGAATTGAGATTTGGAGCTTTGTTGGCGGGCCGACTGGGAGAGACCGTTCTGTGCAACCGGTCTGACCGGTCTGCAATTTGAAATTCCCCGCCCGACCGGTCAGACCGGTCCAGTACACCGGTCAGACCGGTCTGTGTGTGCTGTGCTGAAATTTGTGAAGTTTCACTCGCTTTGCTTCCACGCTGCAATCTGGGTCTTCTGTTTCGAGATAGCTGGTCCATAGCTATTCTCGCTGACCTGGGTTGGAGGGGCTTGCGGTGATTTTGGGACATAGGCCGACGATTCGAATTTCGGAGAAATTTTGATCGGCTCCCATTCACCCCCTCTGGCCGCCAGTTTCGGTCCCACAATCTATATTGTGAACGTTCTTATGAAAAGGGAATCAAATGTCTACTTGGGTAAAAAAAATACTCAATGGTGCTAGTATTAACATGCACATGCTATATTGCTATGCATATTTCCCTGCTTTATGGTTCTCTCTCTACCCAAACGATTGTTGCGTGTCCCTCTCCACACTCTCCTAGCTTTTGCCGCTTTGGGACTGACTTGGGTCACCACCCAACTCTCCCCTCCCCGAGATCATCATCCAGGTTCCTCTCTTCCCCAGCAGATGTTGCACTCATGTCTATTGCATTTCTATATCCGTAGGTTGTTTTGTGCAAGTGTGATCTGTGGGGTTGGAGGGGGTTCGATCGTTGTGGCTGCTTCAACGAATACCTTTTTTCCCGCGAAATTTCGAGAGGTGCGGGGACGGCCGGCGCCCTGCGGAACTCCGGGGCGGGGCGGGGACGGCCAGGGCCTGCCGGTTGCTGGGGAGAGCGGCGGCGGGGAGAGACCGAGCGCCTGCTTAGGCCGGCAAGGCAATTCGGGCGTGAGCATCCGCTGATGGCCCGGCAGATCGATCACCGTCGTGGTCCCCGTCTCTATTGCATGCGAAGCGGATTCGACTCGACAGAATCCCAGCGCAGCCATGCGAGGAGTCCAGCCCATTTCTTGTTTGGTTTCTGGGGTTGGGTGGTTGCATTTGCCTGATTGTCTATGAACTTTTAATTCTTCCTGCTAGAGGGCTATTTTCTCGACTTGCCCCCAAATTAAAAGAAGAGAGGGAAATAGGAATTCAAGCTGAATATAACTTCAATCTGCTAATCGACATGCAAGTTCACGCGACCACGCCTTCGTAGCTGGGTGGGAACTGAAATGCTTAAATCATTTGTAGCTAAAGTTTCTACCCGTTTCATTAATCGTTGCATGAAAGTTTGCTTGACATTTTTTACAATGGTCGTATTTTTAGTGACAGAATGTTCCTAATTTCCTTTCCACCATGAATTTAAGAGCTAATTATTTATGTGTGACAAATATGCAAGGTAGGTGGTCACCAAGTACAACAGAATACAAATTTTTGTTTAATATTTAACAGATTTGCAGTATTTGCCTCTCAAAGCATGTAATAGTTCTTTCTGTTCTTTTGAAGGATGGATCCTGCTGGACACAAAAGGCAGAAACTTGGTGATGAGCACACTAGCTCACCAGGGACCCAGTCTCAGTCAAACATCTTCCTTCATAATAGACGTCTTCGTCTTCAGTTTCTTGAGCTATTCAGTGAATTGAAGGCTGGGAGTGCCACAAAAGATCTGAAGTCAATCAACATCAAACGGCGTGAACTTATGGGCATCATAGAAAGGCTACAAGTACCAATCCAACAGCCTAATGCCAGTCCAGTGCCCAAATTTTCAGACGCAACACTATATGACTCTGGACTAATTGCGAGCAATTATAGTTCAGATAATGTTATCAACTTGGATGCAGACGAAGACAATGTTGAATATCATTCCCAAGCTAATGTGGGTAATGTTGGGGTTGATTCTACAGTTTCAGCAGTTGATTCTGACAACAAGGACAGGGTTAAATCCTGTCGAGATGAGAGTTCATCCTCTAATGATAATGGTAGTTACACCCAAAAGCACATGCTGGTTGAGCAGCAAGTCGGGCATCAGGATATCATCAGGCTGGATAATTGCAATAGCAGTACTGAACCACATGATTTATTTAAGCAACCGAAGGATGGCATGGACACCGGCAATGTTTCTGCTGAGGTGTGTTGCTTAAAAGCAATTGAATGTTGTCTCTTCTACAAAGTTGTTATTTTTTTATCTGATAGATTGATGTATACATATTCCTAATTAACCTATATGGAGACATGAAGAATCATGTTTTGCTTTCATCATCTTTAAGCGTCAAGATTTTGCTTACAGCATCGATTCTTTAAGCTCAGCTATCTCCACCTGATAATGTTCACTCCTTTGCATTTGAGCAGGATGATCTTGAAGAGAAAGGGAAGATTCGAAGAATGATAAAGAAACATGTTGGTTCCTATGAAGTATCTTGTGAAATTGTACAAAATGAACCACAGAGCAAAGAGAGTAATCATCACGAGAAAGACAGCTCGGTTGATGAGTTGAATGATCTTTGGATGGGTATGTCAGTTGCATTGGCATTTTCAGAGGTACTTGAATATGAAATCATTCAATTTGTTCTAACTATATCAAACTCGGGTTCTAGCTTTATGATAGACAACCTCAGACCTCAGTGCCTAGCTTCGCAATCTTCTTTGTGACTTGTTTAATTGTAATTTGATATCCACTTGTGAAGGTTTTCATGCCCACAATTTAGGAGTTTATTCTTACTAGATGAATCCCTTTGGTGCAGTCTTGCCTAGCAACATGACGATCTGACTAGTTGTATTGCAAATTTTAAAGCTATATGTTATACCCTTTATTATTCTTTGAGGGACTAGAGGCTAGAGTATCTGCCCTCTGCGTCATGAAAGCGCGTCCAACAGGATTCGAACCTGGGCTGCTTACTCCAAAGCTGGAGCAGCTAGCCACCCAGGCCTCCTCCCGTTCCCCCCTTTTATTATCCTTTGACTCTCTCATTTCGATGCTTGACCATCAGACTATCAGAGTAGTATTACTGAATTAATTTTAAACAGTATCTTTTACTCTCTTTTTTTAGTTTGTGATTTGCCTTTCCTTTTCCTGTAACTTGAGCTTGATTCCATTTACTTCAGCAGATCAATCAAGTTAATCAGGGTATAGTTCCAATAGAGAGCAACTGTGAGGAAACAGAGGATGCATGTAATCATGACTTCCTGTTGAAAGATGATTTGGGCATTGTGTGCCGTATTTGTGGTCTGATCCAGCAGCGCATTGAGAATATTTTTGAGCATTCATGGAAAAAGGTATAGAATATCTTGTCCTAATTAGTTTAATCGATTCCCTCTTTGTTGGAATCCATAAATTGATTAAAAATCTCAATATCGTTTTCTTATATTATTTCAATCTTGGCATCCTCGCAATAGCAACATTACTGGTTAATGTTGAATGCAATAATTAATATTTTTTTAGCAGGTTATCTTGACAATGGCCTATTTTTGAAACATCAGCTTTTACTCTGTTGCTGAAATTATTTGAAATTTTATGAGGCAATCAATCTGTACACAGTTACATAAGTTAACATGATTTCATGGCATCACTTGGAATAGAAAAATTGGAGCTTTTGTTATTATCTAATGAATCGATTCGCTCAAACAGTTTCTCCATGTATATATGTGTCCATTCATCGAATTTACCAGCTGCTGCTGCTGCTACTATGCAGTTTTGCTAGTGTTTGCTCATATGTTAACAACTTGGCAATTGGCACGTGTAGGCTGCAATTATTGATCAAACACATTTTTACACCATTCCAAAATTCTATTTCTAATGTGTTTCTGACTGAAAGAAAAACATAGATAACTTAAAAGTCCTTTTTCCGATATCAGGTCCTAATCAATATCCCATTTGCAATTTTTTTTAAATTTTTACATGAATGCACTTATTTCTTTTTCTTGGATCGCTAGTTATCCTTGCTCTTTATTTTTTTTGTGAGTTAGCGGATCCCACTTCTCTCTTTTTTTTTTTCTCTTTCATGTTTCAGCACAAGCAGTCATACAGAACAAACCCAGCAAAAAACAGAAAGTCTAGTGATCCAGATCCAACTGAGAATCCTTTAGGTACTAATCTCAATGTGTTCCCTGATTCTCTGTCAATCCATCCTCGACATTCACAACAGATGAAACCTCACCAAGTGGAAGGTTTCAATTTCTTGATCAAGAATCTGGCAGATGAGAACAATCCAGGAGGTTGTATTCTAGCACATGCGCCTGGCTCTGGAAAGACCTTTCTGCTGATCAGTTTTATCCACAGCTTTCTGGCCAGGTACCCTGCTGGGAGGCCATTAATTATGCTTCCAAAGGGTATCATGGGAACATGGAAAAGTGAATTTCTCCGCTGGCAAGTTGAGAACATTCCTTTGTATGACTTTTACTCCTCTAAAGCTAATAGCCGGTCTGAGCAGCGTAAAATATTGAAATTGTGGGAAGAAAACAGAAGTATATTGCTGCTTGGCTATCAGCAATTTGCACACATAATTTCTGACGACTCTTCTGATAGAGAAACTGTAATGTGCAGAGAGAAACTGCTGAGGATCCCTAGCCTTGTAATTCTAGATGAAGGCCACACCTCAAGAAACGACCAAACAGACTTGCTCAGTGCACTTGAAACTATCCAAACTCCTCGAAAAGTGGTTCTAACAGGAACCTTGTTTCAGAACCACGTAAGTGAGGTTTTCAATATTTTGAACCTTGTACGACCGAAATTCTTGAAGATGCAGAGATCCCGTGCAATCATGAAGCGTATACTAAATAAGGTGGACATGTTAGGGACAAGTGTGCGATCGAAAACCATCTCTGAAAAGGTTTTCTATGAATTGATTGAGCAGAACCTTCAGAAGGATTCGAAAACAGTGAGAGTGATGATTATACAGAATCTACGAGAACTTACTGAGAATATACTCCACTATTACCAAGGTGAGATCTTGAAGGAGCTACCTGGACTTGTGGATTTCACAGTTTTGCTAAATATGAGTACCAAACAGGAAGATGTTGTCAAGGGTTTGGTAGGGTTGAAAAGATTTGAAGCACATGCAAAAAGCAATGCTGTTTCTCTTCATCCATGCCTAAAGGATGTCAAGAATGTTGATAAGAAAAATAGAAACATCTGCAAAAGGAAGATGGATTCGATCGTACACAGAATTGATATCAATGATGGGGTGAAGGCAAAGTTCATATACAATCTGTTGTCGCTTTCAGAAGCTGCAGGAGAGAAGGTACTTGTGTTCAGCCAGTATGTGCGCTCTCTAAATTTCTTGGAAACGCTGTTCACCAAAATGAAAGGATGGAAAGCAGGAGTTAACACTTTCCTGATGGATGGGGGTTTAACTCAAGAGCAGCGAGAGCAAGCAGTTGAGAGATTCAACAGCTCACCTGAAGCTAAAGTCTTCTTTGGTTCCATCAAAGCATGCGGGGAGGGTATCTCCCTTGTTGGTGCATCTCGTGTTGTCATTTTGGATGTCCATGAGAATCCTGCTGTGATGCGGCAGGCGATCGGGCGGGCGTTCAGACCAGGCCAGTCTAAAATGGTGTACTGCTACCGCCTCGTTGCTGCTGGCTCGCCGGAGGAGGAGGATCACCATACTGCGTTCAAGAAAGAGCGAGTGTCAAAGCTGTGGTTCGAGTGGAACGAGCTTTGCAACAACGAGGATTTTGAGCTCACCAAGGTTGATGTTTCAGACTGCAAGGACATGTTTCTTGAAAGCCCTGTGCTACAAGAGGACATCAAATCCCTGTTCAAGAGGTACATCTTAATGACTACTTTGGGTATTGTTAGACGTTCTGTATCAGCTAGTAGAAGGTTGAACACGATGACGAGTAAACCATCCTTTTGCTTTGTTTTGCAGGTGAATGCATGCGTTGGATGCTGACAGAGTGACAAACAACTTGATGGTACTGTTGACTAGTCTAAGTGCTGGACATTTGTAGTTAACGAACTAGGAGAGGAAGTGAAGCAGGTTCTTTTTTTTTTAATCTTCAAGCAGGGTTTATTTTTCGAGGAAAAAAAAGTTGATCATTAAACTTAATTAGGTCACATTCAGTCTAGGAGCACAACATGCTGTATACATCTAGGAATTTCTGTTAACCAAACCTCAGCTGATAGCTTGTCTGGCATGTTGTGCCAATTCATGCGCTACTTTATTTTGCTCTCTATTGCTTCTTTGCACTGTTTGGCAAATCCAGTGCTGCAGTGCAGTGTGTTTGTATAAAGTTGTGGCAAATCCACATCAGCAGCTGCACACGTACATCAAGGGACACAAGACACAACACAACAGAGGAACAAAAGATTCATATCCGTGATCTATCATCTAAATGAAAGAACATCTACGCTCTAATGCTCTATCCAATATTCCAGTTTGATGAACAAAGGTGCTGTTGCCGCTCTTGTGAGAGACCTCTAGGCACACCGGTTATGCCTGAATCGGATGGATTCTGTACTTGTTGATGCATTCAGATGCTGCATCAGTCGAGCTGCAGCCGCACACCGGTTTCTGGGCTGTGCCCAGGCGCAGCCGGAGACCTGGGCTTAGTGTGGGCCGCCTGGTCACAATCCGCGGCCCAGGTTGAGGGGGCCATGGTCGGATAGCGCGACGGGAGCCGTTGGATCGCAGACGCACGGCTCATATTTGATCAAGCACAAGTCCAAATATATGTGATCGACCTTTGACATCGACTAGGTGCGTGCGTGCTCCGAAGAAAATAACTGTAGGTCGGCACCAGTGCTGTGAAGAGACTAATCATTTTGTACACTTTCTGAATGTCCCCTCGATTTGCTAGAAAATTGACAGCCAACTCAAATCATAACTAAAGGACTTGGTTTTGGGTAGTCGGTAGGCAATCACCCTAAAACGTTGCAAACAGTTTGTAACAACTTTTAGTGTCGACATCTTTGCAAACAGTTGGCAGGGTAAATTTTGGCCTAAACCAAACATACAATGTGCAGAGAGAGTGGGGGACTGGGGAGTCGCTATCTCATCGAGGAGTGATGACCCTGGCCCTGCTGCTGGGCAAAGAGTGAGACAAGAGGCGACGAAGCATAAACTCAGCTGTCGGTGAGAGACGGAGTCATCAGGAATACGATGGACTCCCTCCAATACTGGTGCTATCCCAGCACAGTGAGAAATAGTCTGCATGGTATGCGTACAGGATGAACGAAATGGTCAACTATTCTGTACTGTTAGGTGATGATAATAGGATGATATGAACGTCTATTATTTGGCGGCGGCCATTTGAAAGTTCTCTTGCCCTCAGAAGTCTTTAGTCGTTGTCCTCTTGTGGGAGATGCAGCTTGCGTTCTTCTCAGCCAGGTCAACAAGGTTGTGGAAAAATAGCACCTTCAAGTCAAAAATATTAGAACAGTTGGACTAGCAACCTTGTTGGCCTGACTGATAAGAACAAAATTTGCATATACAGATTACTTCTGAAAGTTTGTGCCTGCTTGTCTGAATTGCATATGATTCTATACTTGCATAATCAGATATATATGGGGACATTCATTTTCAATCTCCACCTGCCTAAGTAGGTCAAATGAAAGGTTCTGACTATTCATATGCATCCATTCTACATGTCTGAATATCCAAACTATTTTTTTTTAAAAAAAGATCTGAATATTCAAACTTTGTTGGCCTGCTCCTCCACCTTTCGAGGAATCCAGGTGCACACACTGCATTGCAGCCACCGGCCAGTATATCTGTCTCGAATCAGATGTCATGAGAAGTTCAAAACTTCAAACCATGAGCTTATACCGGAAACCATGCAGACCATTACACAAAAGCCATAGAAACACACTACTGTTTCTGCATTGCTGTTAGAATTGAACTGAACAACTGGTACCATAATTCAGAACATGAAACATTAGTGTCTACAACCTCCAAAGGAAGCCAAGGTCCAATTGGACCAACAACACATCATATATGGGACTTGAATCATCAGTACACGAATCTTCAAGCTACCAAAAATACCAATCTAATACCCTTTTACAGCACCCTACAGCTTACATATACAGTTTTGGTATACCCCCCCCCCCCAATTATACTGCCCACTACGTACTACCTCACTTACCATACCAGTATATATATATATATGCGTATACACTTACTTGTTTGATGAAACCGTGTACCATGATGAACTGAATGTATACCCGCGGCGGCGCCGGCCGGCCATCCCAGGCTTCTGACGCCGTCCGCGTTATTCCCAGCGGGCACCCCAGCAGCCGCGCGCGCTCACGCGACAAAATCGTGCAGCAGCTGCGACGAGCCGAAGCGCTGCCTGTCCTCGGAGGCGTTGATGAACTCGAAGTCGCCGGCGTTGCCGAGTGTTTAGATAGGACACTCGGCAAAGATCTTCTTCGCCGAGTGCTATAATAAACACTCGGCAAAGCTTTTTTTTTTCTTTCTTCACTTCCTTTTCCATATGTATTCTTATAAATTCATATCAATTACCTCAACAATATATTGTTAAATTCACTTAACAATATGTATTTGTTTTTTCTACTCATATAAATTTTTTATTTTATGCAGTTATAGCTCAAATTTAATGTATATGAATTAAAATTATATAATGGTACTTAATACATTAAAATTATCAAACGGCTTTAGAAAATTATCAAAAATTCACATGAAGCAAACTTTCTTCTCTATTGCCTACACAAAAAGTTTTATAGTCAAATCATAATTTGACCGTCACTTTGATTCCAAATCTTATAGAATCCTACTCAATGCTACGATCTTTCATCTGAGACGCATTGATTTCTAAACATCCTATGTGTCAGAATGTTCGAAACTTTCTCAAATTTTTACCACAACCTTCACGTATGATATCATCACATCATGACAAATCTCATGGTTTTTCGAATTTTTTTGTTTTTTAAAATTTTAAAACCATACGACCACATGTTCGAAGTCATGTTTTCTGAACAAGATGTTCAATTTTTTTTTATTTCATAGGTTAAGCCTCAAACAGGGATGAATAATATGAATATTAAATTTCTACTCATTCTTTTCTATTATTTAAATCACTTGCAGTTCAAATTTGACTTAAATTCCAAAAATTGCTTGAAATGCAATTAATTATTTAATTATAGCAAATAGATACAAAAAAAATACCAAACTTTAAAATGGAGTACCACATATTGTATGTGAAGAGAAGAAAAAGTTTGAGAGGTAGAAGAGAAAAAAAAGTTTATTTATTTGTCGATTGCCAGAAAAAACACTAGGCAAACTTGCTTCTTTGTCGAGTGTCAGAAAAATAACACTCGGCAAAGCTTTGTTCGCCAAGTGTCAAAAAAACACTCGGCAAACAAGCAAGTTGCCGAGTATTTTTTTTTTGCTGAGTGTTTTTTTGTGCAACAATGTTTGCCGAGTGCCCGACAAATAACACTCGGCAAACTCCTTGACACTCGGCGACTATGGGCTTTCCCCGTAGTGAATCTAATACTGATATATAAATAAAAATAGAGAGTGAATCTAATACTGATATATAAATAAAAATAGAGGAAGTAGCTAGCAAGTAGCAACTTTATTTATTTTCCTCCACCGCTGGCAAGCCTTGATGCAGTCACCGGCTCCACCGCTCAGCGTTGCCTCTGCAGCTGTCGACGTAGCAGAGCAGATACTGGCCGATGTTGCAGGGCCTGTCGCGGGGAACCCTCCAGCGTCATCCTCATTGTTTAATTTCATGGTGATCCAACTCGATGATGCGGCGGTTCAGTCCTGCTGCCGCCGCGATATGGTCTGCCTGATGATGGCGATAAACCCTTCAGGTATATGAATATCGCGGCGGAGGCAGTAGACGGGAACGTCTAGGAGAAGACGAAGACGAGCACGCAGCCCACGAACGCCGCGCGGCTGCCGAGGTTCCTCCGTGGCACCAGCCTTGTTGGGATTTTTCTTAGTAGATGTCCAGACTGGGAGTATGAATAGTAGAAAATGTGGCAACGAAAGTAAGTGTCGAACTCTCTAATAATAATTAGAAAATTTAACCCTTTACACTGTGGAGAGAGGGGGCTATTTATACCCCTAGCCCTCGGCCAGGATTACCTAAATTGCCCCTCCCAACTCATTTACAGCTCACTCTCAGCCGGTTTCGAGGTAAAATTACAAGGTGAGAAATTTACAAATCCGACATTCTCATGTATTCGGAGGGGGTACAACTCCGACCTTCTTACATATTCACGTTTTACTTACATGTCTTCAGTCGCCGAAGGTTGCTATAACCTTCGGGTACCTCCGAGAGTTCAGGCCATGAAGATTCCATCAACGAAGGTCTTGATCTTCGAGTTTATGTTTCCGGGTGGCCGTTCGTCGCCTTCGGCGCGGTGGAGGCGGTATCCTTCGGACCGAAGGTCTTGGTGCTTGCGCTTGCGCTTCAGGGCAGCCTTCCGTTACCTTCGGCCTTCAGAATGTGATATCCTTCGGCCCGAAGGTCATGGTCTTCGAATTTGCGCTGCTTAGTGTTCATCCGATACCTTCGGGTATATTTAGCTCCATTTCATTGTGCCCCTGCAAACAGATTAGGGAGCATTTCCGAGGACGAGGACTTGACCCGAAATTCCAATCCCCAACAAGCCTCTTCCCGGCGATTACTACCTCCAAGTCCCCAACACCTCCAAGTCTCCATGGCCGTCTCGCTTGTTTCTTTCTGGCAGCTCCCGCCTCCCGGATTGCCGCCCTCATCCCGCGATACTTGGGGCAGCTGACCTTTTCCGTGCGGCGCCGCGCGCGGCTTATGGGAGCTTTGCGCAGGGACGCGGCTCGAGGGGAGCAGGCGCGCGGCCCGCCGCTACTCGCGAGAGGAAGACGAAGACGAAGAGGGGGCTGCCTGGAGCTCTACGCCACATTGATCTCGGCCCCACGATTACGATCCTACGGCCACGAGGGACCCCAGGGGTGGACGGTATTTCGTAATTTCCCGTCCGCCACCTGTTCGGGGTATACGGTGCCGCGGCGGATAGTACAGTTGGACGCCGGGGAGCAGCGCTACCCTACGATGCCGAGGCAGCACGGGGAAAGTGGAGAGGGCCTCGCTACCATCCGCACGAGGAACGGGAGCACGACGCCGGGGGAGGCCCCGGTGGCCAGGTTCATGAGGCAGCGCCGTGGCGTGGGGGGTCGGTCGCGGCGCGGGTGATGCTGAGCACGATCCAGTTGCGGGGGGCGGAATCGCCTGTCGTCGTCGGTATGCCTCGCGCCACGGCTTGCAGCGCGGAAGCGGAGGTACTCGGCTACGTCGAGGCGGACGGACAGCAGACGGCCAGAGATCTCGCCGACGATCGAGGTCAGGCATCAGGTTGGCCCAGTCCGTCCATTCCTCCTCAGCGCCGACGGCCACCGGATCGACGGCGTGCGACGTCTCCATCCCCAGGCGCACGGAGGATTCGGCAAGCAGGCAGGGCCGGCGGTGCCGCCGCGATCGTTCGTGTCATCATCCCGTCCGTCATGGGCCGGCAACTCCCTCCTCTTCATTCTGGATGGCAGCTCCGCCGTCCGCACTGCGCCTTCGCCGGCGATTCCTGGGCGGAGCCGCGCGCGGCTCATGGTCATGGGAGCTTCGCGCACGAACGCTGCAACAGCGCGTCGTCGAGGTGGACGGAACGCGCGCTGCCCGTCGTCGCGGGAGCACAAGACGAACGAGGTCGTCCGTCCCTGCCTGCACTCGTACGTTCACCACGTCGATCTCGGCCGCACACCTACGATCCGACGGTTGCAAGAGGTCCAGGGGTGGACGGTATTTCATTTACCGTCCACCCCGGACGGTAAACGAAATATCGTCCGCCTCCTATTCCGGCCGGCCGGCGCCATGGACGGCAGCCACGCCGTCCTGACCTCCACCGCCATCTCTGCTGGGCCCAAGATGGCGAGAAGCGTGTTCCGGACAGCTAGGGAGAAGGCGGCGCCATCTCTGTGCTTCAAGAATGAGAGGAGGGCGCCGAAACCGTCGCGGCGCCGCGGTTCGGCGCGCCTGGCCGGGCGCCGGCAGCATGAGCGCCGTCGTCCGTGAGCTGTCGCGCGTGCTGGTGGAGGTACTCGCTCAGATGGAAACGCGTTCAATGGCTAAGGCGGCTCGTGCTTCATGATAGATACGGAGTTTATGGACGCGCTGCGGCGGCCGGTCGGCTGGACCGCAAGCTGCCGGACTGGTGGAACTCATGCGGTGGTTCGGTCCTGCTGCTGCCGCGACATGGTAGGAGGTGAAACTCACGGCTGCCTGATGGCGATACCCAAGGTATATCGCGGCGGAGGCGATAGATGGAGATGGGAACGTCTAGGTGGAGACGAAGAAGAGCACGCACTGTGTCTCGCACTCTCGCCCACGAACACCGCGGTGCGGCCGCCGAGGCTCCTCCGTGGCACCAGTCTCTTCCCGGCGATGTCCACTTCTAATTAACAGCTCCAGCATGCGGCCGGTGACGCTGGCCACCGTGAAAACCTCCGTCAGTTCGTGCCTCAGCACCCTCCCGCAGCTGCCTTCGTCGCCGGGCTTGGCGACGACGATGTTGGACACCTAGTCGCTCAGGCAGCGCACGAGGGTGGGCGCGGAAGTTGAGTCGTTCAAGCCGGCGCCATCGATCAACTTCGGGGCGAGGGCCGAGGGCCCACGGATCCCGGTGTCGTCGAGGCGAGGGGGATAGCAGAACGCGCGCGGGCCCGTCGCGAGAGGAAGACGAAGAGATGGGGCCGCCTGCCTGGAGCTATACACCACGTTGATCTCGGCCGCACGATTACGATCCAACGGTAGTAAGGGACCCCAGGGGTGGACGGTATTTCATTTACCGTCCACCCCGGACGGCAAACGAAATGCCGTCCGCCTCCTATTCAGGCCGGCCGGCGCCATGGACGGCAGCCACGCCGTTCTGACCTCCACCGCCAGCTCTGCTGGGCCCAAGATGGCGAGAAGCGTGTTCCGGACCGCCAGGGCGAAGGCGGCGCCATCTTCGGGCTTGAGAACGAGAGGAGAGGGCGCCGGCCGAAACCATCGCGCGCGGCACGGTTTGGCGCGCTAGGCCGGGCGCCGGCAGCATGGGCGCCGTCGTCCGTGACCGAGGTGCCGCGCGTGCTGGTAGAGCTACTCGCTATGGAAGCGCGTTCAAAGGCTAAGGCGGCTCGTGCTTCATGATAGATACAGATTTTATGGACGCGCTGCCGCGGCCGATTGGCCGAACGGCTGACCGCGAGCTGCTGGACTGGGGGAACTCATGCGACGGTTCAGTCCTGCTGCTGCTGCTGCAGTGCTGCTGCGACATGGTAGGAGCTGAAATTCGCGGCTACCTGATGGCGATCGCGGCGGAGGCGATAGATGGGAACGTCTAGGTGGAGACGAAGAAGAGTACGCATGCAGTGCGTCTCGCCTGCGAACACCGCGGCGCGGCCGTCGAGGCTCCTCCGCGGCAGTGGCACACTGACACCAGCCTCTTCCCGGCGATGTCCACCACCTCCAATTAACAGCTCCAGCATGCGGCCAGTGACATTGTCCACCGTGAAAACATCCGTCGGTTCGTGCCTCAGCACCCTCCCGCCGCCGCCGCCGACCAGCAACGACAGGATTTACCTGTACCGGATGGCCTGAGGCTGCGGCTGCAGCTGCAAGAAGTAGAGACGGTCCCCTCCAGCAAGCTAACGTAGCAGCGTCCTCCGACGACGGACAGCAACGGCTGCTGGAGAGCGACCCTGCCGAGCCAGTCGAGCAGCCAGTGCGCCGGACACCCTTCCCCGGGCTCACCACCGTCCAGCAGTGCGCGTCGCCGGGCTTGGTGGCGACGACGATGTTGGACACCTAGTCGCTCAGGCAGCGCACGAGGGTGGGCGCGGCAGTGGAGTCGTTCAAGCCGGCGCCGTCGATCAACTTCGGGGCGAGGGCCCACGGATCCCGGTGTCGTCGAGTGGGGGACACAACGCGCGCGGGCCCGCCCCGCGGGAGGAAGACGATAGGGGCCGTCGCTCCCTGCAGTTATACGCCAGGTGGATCTCGGTCGCACGACTATGATCCAATGGCCGCGAGGGACCCCAGGGGGTGGACGGTATTTCATTTACCGTCCACCGAGGACGGCAAATGAAACACCGTCCGCCTACTGTTCACACCGGCCGGCGCCATTGACGGCAGCCACGCCGTCCTGACCTCCACTGCCATATCTCCCGAGCCTAAGACGGTGAGAGGCGTGTTCCGGACCACCAGGGAGAAGGAGGCGCCATCTCTGTGCTTCAAGGATGACTAGAGAGGCGGAGCCGCGGAGGGCGCACCGCCGCGGTTCGTCGCCAGGTCGGACGCCGCGAGCATGGGCGCCGTCGTCCTCGAGCAGCCGCGCATGCTGATGAAGCTACTCGCTCAGATGGAAGCGTTCAATGGCTATGGCGGCTCGTGCTACGCGCTGCCGCGGTCGGACGGCTGGACTGGACTGGTGGGTAGCGCTCGCCGCCGGGATGCAACGTTACGATGCCGAGGCAGCACGAGGAAAGCGGAGAATTGGACGGAGCACGATGGCTAAGTTCAGGAGGCGGAGCCGGGGCGCGTGGGGTGTCGGGTGATGCTGAGACGGCCAGAGATCTCGCCGACGAGGTCAGACGTCAGGTTAGCCCAGTCCCTCTATTCCTCCTCAGCGCCGACGGCCACCGGATCGACGGCGTGCGACGTCTCAATCCCCAAGCGCACGGAGGATTCGGGCAAGCTGGAAACGTACGATCTTGGTGCTGGTTATATGGCCCAACGCGCAGTGCTTAAAGATGGGCTGGGGAGGCTTCTTGTCATGTCCCCCGGCCGGTTACCCCGCGGCACTGATCGAGCGACAGCCTGCTTAGGCATTTATTGATCTCTAGTCCATTTCTGCCTTTTTGTAAGCAATCATACCTATATATATACTAGTAGTAATAGACACATTCTGTTTACTTGTCTAGAAGATCACCCTGAGCAGGACATGAATACTAATCCTATGCACCTCGTACATGGAAATCTTCCGAAGGGTTCAGCCTTTGGCGAAGAGTGACAGTCTCTGTACACGCATAGCGAGCAAAGTTCCCGGTGACTATCTCCGATTCGGGCAGGCGTTGGCGAAGTGGGAAGGATCGCCGCAGGTGAAGCAGCAGCCGGACACGGTGTCGCCCGTCGCTGAAACGAACATCCCACCGTCAGCGTTACGGCCTCTGCCCCTCCGGCCTCGGGCTTGGGCGCCGCCTCTCTGTCCTGCAGATGCAGACGCAGGCGCCTGCCTGCTGCTGCCACGCCCGCGCCGGCCTCCCGGCATAGCGTTCTCCAGTTCGTCTTCCCATCTGCGTCAGGCAACTCATGCAAGTTAGGAATCTTCCATGACATGGCAAACCGAGTTTACTAGCACGAAATAAAAATGGTTTCTTTAAAAAAATATGAACCAACAGCTTAAACGAAAGATAAATGGTTCCACTCTCCTGTTCAAAATCCAAAACAATTTGTTTACTACGTATATAAGCAAGTTATGACACCCTTATCGGACCAGCTGCATAATTAATGATATGCCACAGGCGTAGCACGGAGTTGAGAACATGACATACTTAAAGAAGCCACAGCCAGGATCTTGACATTTATAGAATTTCCTCCCCCTGTTAGCATCTGTATTTGCAATCCGCAATATGCAAGGTTCTCCACATGAAGTGCACAGCACTTGACCTGCATCTGAACGCAACTCGAGATAAGGTAGCAGGCTAGCAGCTATGTATATAGTTGCGGAACAAGTAGCACAAATAGTCAGATACCTGATGCGTTACTTGGGTTTTGGGTATGGGTTGAACGGAAACCTTGGGAATGCATACTCGATGGGTTCTCATTATTAAGTTGGCCTGCTGGACGGAAATTAGTATGTAAATCCTGTCTTGGAGGCCCCTGCCTTGCACCATTCGGAGTCTGCCCTCTTGCTGTGAAGTAATATGGTCGTACAAGTAAATTAATATTTTAGAACAGAAGTTACACCCATTCTTTTAGTAGCATAACACGGAGACTGGAGACAGATGAAATAGGATCAACAAACCAATTACATCTCATTTAGAGAAAAAAAAGGAATATGAGCCCACGTATGAATCAGGGAGTAGGGACAAGCATCACAAACCTGGAGTTGCAGCCTGGCTACGACTTCCAAACCTACTTATCTCCATAAGCTCTTTGAGTATATCATCACATCCACCCACACAACCTATCAAACAAATGGCCATAAGCACAAGGATAGAGTTGACAAGTTGATTTTCTAAGTTTACGACAGTGCTCCCAAATAGAACCGCACAGCATAGAAAAACATAATTCTATGTGGGCAATGCATTTAGGACAGTTTACCTAGGTGATCAACATCAAAATTTGGTGGAATATCCCTCCGACGGAACTTAAATTGAATCTTGTAAACAGGGCCTGTAAATGCGAGTTTTCATACCATTTAATGGAAATGGCAAACAAACAAAATCAAACAAAAACCCACACAAGTCAAACTCCTAGTGCTATATCACAAATGGAACTCTAAAGATGACCTGGTGTGCAGATAGGACAAACTTGATTAGTTACAGACGCTTCTGAAATAGATCCTGGGAGCCACACCACGTTTCTACACTGAAAATTCAATGAGACTATTAATAT
Source organism: Panicum virgatum (assembly GCF_016808335.1). Lineage (NCBI taxonomy): Eukaryota > Viridiplantae > Streptophyta > Magnoliopsida > Poales > Poaceae > Panicum > Panicum virgatum. The sequence goes on along the minus strand of NC_053144.1, from coordinate 66,424,645 downwards.
CAAAATTGTTACTTAAGTTCACATATTTGTATAATTGATTGTAATTCTACATGCGATTTTCCAGCATGATAAGGTAATTTACTTCTATCAAAAGACCATGTTACTCACTTGCGGATAACTTCGGCACCCAACCATAAATTCACCAGTCTGAGAGAGAGAAAAGCAAAACACAGGAATGAATAAGGGTGATAGCCAATTTCTCTAGAAAAACAAAGAAAGAAAGTCTCGTAGGGAGACAACTTACCTGCCTTTGCTTCAGCGCCATTTCAGATTCGCGGCACGCAGCACATGGCCTCACAGCCTGTACTGGATTTTGTGTCTCATTTATAGGCCTACTAGACCTACAAAAGGAAAAGGGCAAATTCAAGCTAAGAGGCCATAAAAGTAAAAAAGAATGACGTTAGTGTCCAAAATAAAACACCTTGCAAAGAATATCCCCATTGCATCAAGGAGCTTCGCTTTGTTCACCCTTGCCTGCATTGAACCAACGACCATCATGCAATCAAATTGCAGTAGATACACTCAGACTAACTGTAGCTAAATAAAGTAGTGACAATACAGTTGTTTTCTTTCTTGTTTTGTTATGGTTTTAATATTACAATATTTGGATATGTATCATGGAACACAAGAAATTCACTACTTACATCAAGAAAGCAAGCCTTCATCTGCTGCAAACAACTCTCAAGTACTTCTGATTTACTCTTTGTACCTATGCTTACTGATTTCATATCAGCTTCCATCATTGATCTTAAATAAGGCTTCCAAAGCTCATACCTAAAACATAGTGTTTCAGCCAGCATTAAGCAACCATATGTCATCGTATCAGATTCAATAAGTGCAGCAATTCTAGAATCAACTCACCCCATTTCATCATAACCCATCACCAATGCCTCACCCTGCATTTTGCCCATGAATCAGAGGTTTGTTTCATTAGACGAACGGAGGTATGTTCCAAGAAGACAAACACACTCAAAAGTTGGCCACGTTACTCATTATCAAGGTAACTGAAAAATTGAACTATAATAAATCGGAGAAAAGCTAATCTCGTTCTCAACCAGGCTCACAGCCCACTGTTAGTTTCAAATTTAATACTAAACTTGCTTATCAGGAATGGGAGATATCTGAAGTCTGAAGCTAAATAAACAAGAAAAGGAAAAAGGCAGAAGAAATGTCATTAATGATTAGCCTGAACTGGATTAGAACATCCAAGTGCAGCATGAAAAGTATGCATCTCTTATATAAGCGAAATATAAAAGTTTGCTTTCAGACATCAAATAACAATAACCCTGTGATGGTAAGAGTAATTTGCACACAAAATCAGTGGATTTAACAAAGCAACGCCCGCATCTAGATATATGGACATTGGACAATATGCAGAGTATTCTAGTCAAACCAGAACTTAGATTAGTATTATTTTTAAGAAACAAACATTACACAGTGGAAACATATCGTTGAAAGAAAAACAAGATCAGATAGGATAGTTACATGACATCTACACGCAAATGTATAACAGGTGATCAAAGGGGATACATACAAGATTTGTTGGGGAGAAACGTGTGTTTTCATCTTTGGTTGCATAACAACGGTCAAGCAACTTCTTTATGTGATCATGCATGGTTGCATCAGTGCCAATTCCTGCCTGGAAATAGAATTGAAAAAAGGGTCAAATTTGCATGATTTAAAATTCTAGATGGGTACATTCAGTAAGTGGCACAATCCAGCAACTCTGGATTTGTAGTTATTGGCACAGAAAAAGAATATATCATAGGTTAAAAGAAGGATTGTTTTGTACTTTATCCATGCAGCTAAGAAGGTCAGCTTCAGCAAGAAGAGGAAGTGGCCGAGTCACTCCAGAATCAAGTGTTAAAGTTGTCGGAACAAACTGCATGATTTTAAGTTGATAGTTCACGTCAGTTTTGTATCGGATTAAATAGGATTCGAAATGTTGGAGAGCATCGCCATTCTCTAAATCAAATCAAGCAACTAGCCATAAATATGTTGTGATCAACAAATATTGAGCGACTCCATAAATATTGCCATGAATTATACACTGCTGCATATATCGCATGTTTACATAAACATCATCAATAATATGAATGTACCACCATATTTCTGGTTCAAAGTTCAAACTATGAATTTATCTGCAGTCTTTAACCTGTTTTTGTTTATCTTTGCAGGATAAAAAGCTTGACCAAAGAAAATGTAGAGTATGAAATGTGATTACAGCAAACCTGCTGTCCAATGTTGTACGTTGGAAGTAATGTACCACCCCATGAGTCAAAGCGATAAACATCCAAATAATTTTTCTACAGAAGAAAAGCATATCTTTTAAAAGAAAGAAAAATAAACGGATCCAGGTGAAGCAGATGATGGAAGTATCTTATTATCAATAGGAATTGGGTTCATAAAACAGAAAAAATTGGTGCCTGCTGAGGATCCTTGAATACAGGGGTTCTCCTCTATCAACAGATGGCTGATTTACTAATGGACTTGCTCAATACAGATTTAGGAGTACTAACAAATATCAGGAAGCAGTTATTATCACACAATTATAACTGAAATACTGAGCCCATTCAAAAATATCTCATGTATTGCCAGCAGATTATGGTAAAAGCTATCTCATGTATATGCATACGAAGACACTTTCCAAAATAAAAGTACAATTTTTTGTCACTAGAACTATTTTTCGGTGGACAAAACCAACAAGAGAAAACACACGTTAGTCGTCACATTCACATTTTATACAAATTCCCCCTTTTCTTTTCCGTTTTCAATAAATACTAGAGTAGTTTTGTGTATGAAAAACATAATCTTTCAGGGGTTTAGCAGCTTCATGCCCATGCAGAAACAACTATTCCGTTCAAGAAAAAAAAGAAACAACTATTCAGGCCTTAGAGGCAGCTTCGCATTAAGAAAATTTGCTAATGTTACACTACATCTCTGTACGGCAGCTTCGCATTAAGAAAATCTGCTAATGTTACATCTCTGTACAAACTAGCCCTATTAGTCCTTACTGATTCCATATTTTAACATAATCTTACTCTATAAATGTACTAGACAATGGCAGAAGTAATTTCAAACAGAACCCTAGAACATGCAGCACAAGAGAAACTGATTACTTACGGCTGCTTGAAGTATTGATGGTACTGGTAGCCGATTGAAGGGAAGCAACAAAAGAAGAATATAGGAAAACAGGATACTCACAGCAAGTACAACACGCCCAGATGCAGTAAACTGTTCACCAGCTATGTCAATTTCAACAGTTGTTTCAGCTCCAACAGCTGGTTGAGAGCAACATGCAAGGAAATGGCGAACAACGAGCTCATATAATTTCTGGACACCAAAAAGAAAGATATACAAAACTTTATTAGACTTGTATAGTAACCTCTATAAAGAACACTTAAAAACGAATTTGATCTCTCAGCGAGACTGTCTCTCAGCTGTTTAGTAGCACTACATACATTGTGATCTTGGCTCCAGTTATTTTCACCTCTTGAAAATTTGGTTGGATGAATAGGAGGATGTGCCTTGTCATCATGACCTCCATTGCTGGGATTTCTCCAAAGTCTTTCTTCAGGAGTTAGAAGTCGGTGAGCATATGATCCCCATACTGGATGCTCCACTTGTTCACGTACAATTGCCTATAGGTCACATTTTTATTTTTAAAAGGTGAAAAGACAAAGCAAGGAAGGGCATACCTCCAAGAAAAATAAATAAATAAATAAATAAGAGTGAGTAATGGTGTAACCACTGCAAGAGCCGAGTATGACACAGATTGTTTAGAGTGCATTTTTACATTTTTCTCGGTGTGATTCTGTCATGACATGCCTACTAATCCATGGACATAATGCAATGAAGATCAACAAGAGTGTACATTCCCATCAATGGAAACAACGTATAGGAAACATGTTGTCGATACATGAAAACCAATTGACTAAGTACATGTTTCTTGTCACTTTTCAAATAAACTACTATTGGCATATTGTTAACTACAAAAGTTGTCTGGCAGAATTATCAGGAAAACAGAAGGGAAGAATGTTAAAACAAGTCCCACAAGTAAAATCCCATACTGACATGAAGATCAGTGTTTGGAGAGAAGTTATCAGTTTCTGTCCTTGGATAACTAATGAATCCTGCTTGATAAAGTTCTTCAGCCACCTGGAATTGAAAGGGAGGAGACCAGCAAATAAAACAACCAAATAATCAAGCTACCGAGGTATGCCCATATTAGATATTGGAACAGGTAAGGAAAAATAAACCAATAAGACGAGATTTTTGAGACCTTCATTGTGTGCTCTGAACTCATTCTGAAGTACCTAGAAGCACGTTTTTGAAGCTCCAAAGTACTTAGTGGATATGGAGGGTATTTTAACTTTTCTTGATTCCTAACATTTTGAACCTGCAGTGAACAAAGATCCATTGTTAAAAATGGTACTCTTGGTTCATGATTATTTGAGTTTCTAACTACTGATATTAACAGAAAAGATCAGAAGGCACTTACTGTTGCCATTGGTTCTTCCACACACATTTCATAGAGTATAACAGCAGATGGGTAATCAAACAAATGGCCACGTCTACCAAGAACAAGAAAATGTCACATGACTTCAAGAATGAAAATATCAGAAGAACCTCTAAAGGGCATCTTACATCCAACCAAAAGATGCAGTGCCTTCATCTGAAGTATGAGTACAATTTATTGTCCAGAACTCCTCAGGTTCATGAGCTTGAATCTCCCAGAAACGCTCAACAATGAAGCCTAGGGTTGGAAACTGCAATGAAAAGAAACTTTAGATAAAATAAAGAATGAGCACACATGTAGTAGCTTTAATGAAAATACCTGACAAGGACCATAGCTCAGAACTAAATTCCTTCCATCCCCAGTGACATCAATTACAAATGCATCTTTTAACAGCATTGTTTGAAACCTTGTGAAGGAGGCACCAATGCGAAGGTCAATTTCCTGCACAAAGTTTCTTACTTATCTAAGCTTGAAAATAACAATGAAGAGAAAAGTGCTCATCCATTTGACAAAAATAACATGGCAGAGAAAATATACTAGCAAATCTGCAGCTTTAGATCTTTGATCTTATTATAAAACTATCAGTATTAGTCTATTAGAGGAAACATGCAGCAAAAGTTCATCACGGAGTTCAATCAGATTGCTAGAGCATTTTAAAATGGTTGATAATTGAAAGTTGCAGGTCAAGTACATGAGATATGACTGGCAATATTTAAAGTTAGTGTGATAATTAAAGACGTTAGTGCAAACTCGAATCACCTGTCTTGCATCCACAGCATCTGCAAATAGTTTGTTGGGTCTGCCAAGATGTTGCACAGATTCATGTATTTCCCTGCAGTTTCAAGAAAAATGTTTTTTAGACAAAGCAATAGGGCATGAGTACGAATTATGACATCATTGCACTAGAGGGAAAAGGACCACCCATAGAAACCAATACCTGTCAATCAAAGCTGAGAAACGAGCCCTCCAAATGTTAAGATGACTGTTAGCACCTGTACAAACCTCGATCACTTCATATGCTATGTTCTCACCCTCTCTATCACAATCAAGCCATAACACCAGCCACTGGCACCTCCTAGCTTCTTCTTCCAAAGTTTGTCTTATAGCCTGCTTGTCCTGCATTTTGGAGGAACAAATTCATGAATAGAACTGAAGTGTAAATAAACCAAAAGGTTACAATAACATCATGACATGCCACGGTTCATATTTATTAATAAAATAATATCAATATATGCACAACATGGCAGCCAAAGACAGGCAATTAAACATGCCAATAAACCCATGCTTGCATGAACAAATTTATCCAAGCAGTAAGAGAGGAGAAGATTACAAGAAAGAAGTAAAAAAGGACTGATTGTGTCATCATGAAGAGGACCAAGTATGCTGTTAGCATCCAGTCCACGGCCAGCTATATTAAGGTGGCTGACTATGCCCTGAACTACATGATTGGTGTAAATCATTTGGTGTCTAGTTGTGTTTCTCCTTTTTAGCTTTTTATATTTATCTGCATGCAATGCAGTTGTTCCTCTCAATTAAAAAATGCAGTTCTTCTGAGTTATGAGCATATAATTATAGGCTAAGACACTGCAAGGTCCGTATGTCAAATGATTGCATCAAAAAAACATCAATCTCTATGTAACCTGTTTAAACAAAGGCCTGAGGATTGACTCTACCAAATGGGCTGATCTGCAGTTTTCGTGTTCCTCTACTAATGGGATAGCGACTCCAAACATCGGAGCTCATTTAGTGCACCAGGCACACGATACTGTACACAGCGAAACACCAAGCACGCTGTTGGATGGAGTTCACTGTTCACACCTCAGCAAATTCGCGAATGCGAAGCACAACGTGACAACAAAATACTGCGGATGCCGACACTAAGACTGTAAGCTCTAGGAACCCACGCACCAACTAATCAAACCCGAACCTCCCTAAGCAGGGACGCGCCCACGAGCTGTTCGGCGAAATGCACGGGCGGGACGCAGAGAGCGAGCGGCTTACCTGGGGCACGGACTTGCGGACGGGGGCGTGGAAAAGGTCGGCGGGGTCGCAGGAGTGCCAGCGGCGGAACCGGTCTTCGAATTCGAGCTCCATGAGGTGGCCGGTGACGGAGGTTACGAGCATGCGGCAGGCTTGACCGTGGATGGCGTAGTTGAACTCGAAGACGCGGTTGTACTGAGACCGCCCCGCCCGCGACTGCATTGAGCCGCGCGAAAGGATCCCCGCCACGGCCTTCGCCACCGACGGCTTCTCCGCCACGTTCAGCACGCGGATCGCGCCGCCGCCGCCGGGCTGCATCGCGAGAGGGGGTGGGTCGAGCGGCGCGGCGGGGGATTGGGATGGGGAACAGCCGAACGGGTGGAGAAAGGGCCAGAACGGGCGGGAGGTTTTGAAATTTCCAGTTCGGCGAGGCGGGTTCTATTTTTTTTCCTTTTTTTGAGAGAAAGAAAAACAAAGCGGTTTCTATTAGGTTGCGTTTGGATGTAGACAAGGCCTTGTTCGGCTGGCTGGCTGGCTGGATGGCTGGCTGATTTGGCGTGAGAGAAAAATACTGCTGGTTGGCTGGTTGGTTGGCTGGCTGGCTGATTTGGCGTGAGAGGAAATTACTGTTGTGGCTGGCTGAATCTCCCAGCCGAACAAGGCATGAGGCTTAGGAATTGGCATTGGTATTGGATAGCACCAAATACCGTTGTTTGGATGGCTTAGGTATTGGAATTGGAAATCATCTTCAATGCCAAGGGGTATTGGCTGCTCCTGCGTTCGGTCGCACACAATACAGAGCCCCCACCCTCCGTATTGGACAGAATTGGAGACGACCGCGACCCTTCTTCCCCACGAGCGCGACTCCTCCCCCACGTGCACGGCCCTGTTTTCCCCATCCAGCGAGAGCTCCTCCATGGCCGGCGACCCCTTCTTCCTCCTCCCATCCGACGCCCCCTTCTTCCTCCTCCCATCTGACGCTTGCTCATTAGGACCTTTCAAGCTCCCCCATGGCCGGGCTGGGACCGAGCTCCTCCCTATCTGGCGTGAGCAGTCATGGAAGCTCGCTCCTCCAAGGCCGGCGGGCTCAAGGCTCGAGCTCTCCCATGGCCGGCGGGGTCGGGCTCCTCCATCCGGGGTCGAGTTCCTCCATGGCCGGGATGGGACCGAGCTCGTCCCCATCCGGCGGGAGCGGTCATGGCGGCTCGCTCCTCCATGACCGGCGAGTCGAGCTCCCCCATGGCCGGGCTCCTCCATCTAGGTCGAGCTCCTCCAGGGCGGCGGCGGGGTCGAGCTCCCCCCCTCCATGACTAGCAGGTCGAGCTCCCCCCTTGGCCGGGCTCCTCCATCTGGGTCAAGCTCCTCCAGGGCGCCGGCGGGGTCGAGCTCCCCCCCTCCATGACCGGTGGGTCGAGCTCCCCCATGGCCGGGCTCCTCCAGGGCGCCGGCGAGGTCGAGCTCTGCCTCTCTGCTGGTGCTGCAGTGGGGATTGGGGAAGCTGCAGTGGGGATTGGGGAAGAAGACAGTGAATTTCTAGATGTGTGCATTCAAACAGGAATTGGCATTCCATGTGTCTCTCGATTCCAGATACAAAATTCATCTACATCCAAACAACAGATGTGGTATTTTTGTTCATTTCCAATGTTAGCCTGATTTGGTATTGGGACCAATTCAATTCCAGGGTCTCCAATATCTACATCCAAACGGACCCTTAGGTATATTTCCTTTTCTTAATAAAAATGGACTGGGCTGTGAAGCTTAACGGGCCCATCTCGACAGAAAAGTTTATGGGCTTCATGTGGCCTTTCTCAGAAGGCGCGGTCTCAAAAGAAAAAACATAAAAAAAGAAGTCTGCGTGGTTGCTCAACGTCGTCAAAGGTGTGTGCCTCGAAGCAGCACTGATCTTGCCTCCGAGTCTCTGACCCAGGCAAAAGCTCAGATCACGAATGCGTAATCCACATCAACTAAAAGGCACCCCCGTAACCGCGGTCCGGGGATACGCGGTGTCACACCCAAGCCAACTGAATTTGGCGAGATTTCATAACGAATCTGCGACGAAATCAGGAGTTTGACATTTACAGTACCTTGCGAGACACGCATCGGGGTTTGAAAACTGAAAAACTGGTGCAAAATTTCTTTATGAAAAAAAACTTGCTAGAAAAAAGCTTAAATAGCAGCACAAACTGTAAGCATTGAGGAAGTGCGTTCCTTCTGTTAACTCGTTCCGGCGAGTCGACGGCTCTTGATCAGCGGTCAACCTTTTCTAATATTCCACATGCCAGAACTGTTGAACGCGTCGAAACCGTGAGCCTCAAGGAAACCAAACGCGGAGTGTTAAGCATATGCACCTATTTAGCCTTACCAAACGTGAGCTTCGAAGCTCACTTTGATACTACAAAACTTCAGAAGATACCAGAATGTCATCTATGTTGTACCAAAGAAAACAAGCACTGCCTTTGATTCTTATTCTCATCCTAGTCCTGAGCGCACAAGCCACCACCATCGCTGCATCCCGGGTTCTGAGCGAGAAATCAAGGCCACAAGCTGGAGGCTCGGCGTCCTTGACTTCCTCAATGCCCGGCGCATCAGGCTGCACATTTGATCCCAATAATCCTGGAGGAAGATGCCCACACCCATGAAGACTTTTGAAGGCATCTACAGCTTTGATACAGTGTTATTTTATTCATTTTCCCATTCAATATTCTTTTGGCTGCTCTTCTGGAGAGCAGACTGAAGGAGACGCATATTTAGCATCCCAATCAATTTTCTATCTTTTCTGTGCAGCAGTTTTTGCTTAGCCTGCATGTAGATAATGGGGTAAGCTTGTACATATGACATCTTGTACATACTCTGTTCATTGTTGCTGTTAATATGACAGATGAAACATAATGACATCTTTTGCATGGTTCGAATCTTCTTACCATCCCAGGTTTCACATGACATCCTCCAGATTCTAAATTTTAGAAGGATTATAGTTTTTCTTACCAATCAAAGAGGTCTGTCTGATTTTTATGATCATACCTAGCAGTGCAAATAATCACAAACTAAATTTAATGATGTTGTTCTGCTGGTCACAATTTCATGAGCAAGAGGGTGCTGGTATTTGCACTAAAAGAAACATCTTTCAAAGGGTCACTCGGCAACAAAGAAGCCTACCACTAGATTTTTTAACTTTTTTTTTTGGGGGGTGCACTAATTTCTTTTTATCCTGAACTTTTTGTTTTTCTGACCCATCGATCCTTTATATTCCTAACAAAGGGTTCAGTGCAAACAAGTAGCTCCATAACCCAATAACATGTTTCTTATTTCTTAAAACCTTACCACATCGTGGAATTTGTAGACCATAGTTGCAGGCTTGAAGCTCGGGCATTACCTACTTTGTGTCGTATCTGTCTCTCTCACCAAGACCAAGTAATGAAGCTCCAGTGCTCTCTCATTTCTCTGGATCTGCCCCTGAACAGGAAGTAACTCATCGAAGCGTACATGTGAGTTTAGCAACCACAAAAACAAATGGTTTTAAAAAATGCCACTAACTGATAACATACTACTCCTGGTAAGATATACAAAGGCTTTGTCAAAATAAACTCCTGGTAAGATGATTCTGAAAGTATTTCTAATAAGCAAATTAAAGCCTGGACCTAGCTGAGTTTGTAAAAGGTAGAATATATGTGGAGGGAACATTTCTGCTGGGTCAAAAGAGTACCTGAGAGGTTAAGAAGATTTTCTATAATTCTGCTGTCCAACATTTCTGGACCTTGGTGAACAAACCACTCCCACAATACAAAGTTCCCATGGGAGAGGACTTCCATAGTAATTACTTCCTAAGACAATTATCAGGGTTAGTATATGACAGTGCCAAGTCACAAACCAGGTAGAAGGGTGAAATACTAAAAAGGCCAAAAAGAAAAATAATATTAATTGCACCGCCAATGCCACTTGTACTTGTACATCTAACAAGTTTCTTTCTTGATCTGGTAAAGGACATGATTTGTCATATCATACAAAGGTAAGTATACCAGACATCATTTTTCATTGTTGATTCCACTATGACTGTAAGGATTAGGGTTAAATGCAAAACTAGATGTTGTTTCAAGGCTCGATGCTAAAATGTCTCATACTCACCTTCATCATCAAATTCACAATATCTGTGGAGGCAACAATTCCAAAGACACTGGCAAGAGTACGGTACCATTACCAGTACTTCTCAGAATTTATCATCAGGAGCAAATCCTCTATGGATCATTTCATCATGAAGCTGAAATGCCTCCTTCGAGTTGCCAGCTGCAACATGTCCATTTATCATAGACATGTATGTATATCTATCAGGTTCAATTCCTTTAGCACCCATTTTCTTAAAAAGCCAACCGGCTTCTTGCACATTGCCATGTTCAGAATACCCGTTTATGAGCATATTATACGTGACAACATCCGGCTGTACCATTTCCTTCTCCATTATGTTAAACACATTGAAAGCTTCGCCCATATTTTCTTCTTTAATATAACCATGGATCAAGGTGTTGAAAGTAATTAAATCCGGCAGTATGTTGTCTTGCCTCATTTTTTGCAAGAACTGCTGCCCCTTTCTTACATTACCTGACCGGCAATAACCCTTGATAATGGAATTGTAGGTCATGATGTTTGGTACAATGCCTTTATTGACCATTTCATCCAAAAAACTGAATGCAGCTTCAACTTGTCCCTTCTCACAGTGGCTGTCTATCAGGATGCTGTAGGTAACATGATTGGGGAAGATTTCTCTAGCATGCATATGATCCCATAGCTCATTAGCTTTGGCCAGATCACCTTTTCTGCACATCCCATCAATCAAACTATTGTATGTCACAGCATCTGACCTCAAGCGCTGCTGCAACAATGTGTCAAACAACTGAAATGCTTTCTCTATATTACCCTCCCTACAATATCCATGAATCAAAGCTGTGAAAGTGCATAAATCTGGTGTAACCCCTCTCTCCTTCATCTCATTCAAAAGCTCCTCAGCATCAAGCAACCTGTGGTGCTTACAAAGCCCGCTCAACAGTGTATTGTAAGTTACCACGTCTGGTAGACATCCACAACCAACCATCTCATCCCTAACCCTCAGAGCCTCAGACATTGACCCAGGCCTACAAAACCCACCTATGACCATTGTGTAAATCACACCATCAGGCACCAGACCGAAAACCCTCATTTCCCTCAAGTATTCTGCCGCACGATCCATCTTCCCCCTCCTCGAGAGTCGAGAACAATCCAATCAACCAGCTAAAGCTGACCACATCTGGTTTAACACCAAGCTGTTGCATCTCCTTGTAAAACTTCACTGCCTCCTCAACCTCCCCAACTCTGCAAAATCCGCCAATCAAAATATTGAAACTCCGAACATCCGCTGCAACACCACACTGACCCATTGCTCTGAACACCTCCTTTGCTTTATCCAACCTTCTATGCTTGCACAAACCCTTCAACACTGAATTGTATGTCACGATGCCAGGCTTCAGCCCCTTATTAGCCATCGAATCGACCAATGCCATTGCTGCATCCACATCTCCGGCACGAAACCTGGCATCAATCATCACGTTATGTGTAACCACATCCGGAAATACGCATCTCTTCTCCATCTTGAAGATGACAGTGTCAACCTTATCGAACTCTAAGATTTTACAGTAGTTGTGGACCATGATGTTAAGCGTGTAAGCGTTTACCTCGGAGTTGGACGAGAGGACGAGGCGGTAGGCCTCCGCGGTGAGGTGAGGCCACCCGGCCCGCGAGAGCGCGGCGAGGAGGGCGTTGGATGCGGAGGCTGGGATGGGGACGCGGTGGTCGAGGAGGAGGCGGAAGGCCTCGAAGGCCTCCCGGGGCTTGCGGGACTGGGTGTAGGTGCGGATGAGGAGGTCGAAGACCTGCGTCTGTGGGGCGGTGGGAGAGGATGAGGCGAGGAGGGAGGACACGATATCGCGGCGGGAGGCTCCGCGGCGGCGGGACATGCGCAGGAGGAGGGACTAGCACTCGGAGGCGCGGCCGGCGGCGGCGGCCGCCGTAGCGGCTGCAGCCAGGGCGGCCGTTGAGGGTCTCGCGCCGATTCCTCCGAGGTCGACGGCGAGAGTTCCAGCCAAGCGCTTGGTGGCACCGGTGGCCGTCGGAAGGCGAGGGAGGCGACGGGGGATCGCCATTAGCGACGGCGAGCGGTGGTGGACACGTGTGTGCTCTGCTTTTTTTGCGTTTTGGAGTGGCTGGAAAAGAATAAATGCGGTAAAACCATAAACCCGTGTTCGACTCTGGTTAACGTAATCAGCCACCGAGAATACGTAATGGCCATGGCCGTACTCGAGCTTTGATCCACCACCACCAGGTCGCATCCGATCTCGACTCGGAGAACTTGGCCGAATGCAAGTCGGAGAACTTGCCGAATCCGAGTCGGTCTGCTGCACGTTAACCAGACGAGCGGCGGCGCCTTCAAATACCCCGGGTCAAAGCACAGCTTTGGCAAACTGGTACACCGCCTCCCAGCACGCACGTCCTTGCCGCGGTGCTTGCGTGCTCGTCGAGGCAGCATGACGACGGCGGCGGTCTCTAGCTCAGCTCCGGGGGCCGCCGGCTCGCCGCCGCCGCCGACCTCCGGTGCTCCTGCAGCCGCAGCACACCCGCAGGCCGGGCGACCACCAGCCCCCACGGCGCCGCGGTTCCAGTACGTGGGGGTGAGGCCGATCCCCGGCGGCGGGTGGGCGGCGCACGTCCTGGTGGACCCGGAGCGGCAGGCGTACCGCAGCGTGGGCCCGTTCCCGGACGCGCACGCGGCGGCGCTGGCGCACGACCGCGTGGCGATCGCGTTCCGGCGACCGCGCGCGCGCCAACTTCCGGCCGGCGTTCCACCCCATCGAGCAGCGATTCCTGCGGCTGTGCCGGACGCGGGGCGGCGAGATCAACGTGTGCGCGCTGGTGGCGAGCGGCACCTACGAGGCCCGGTACGCGACGTTCCTGCGGGCGGTGCTGGGGCTGGAGCGCTGGGGCGAGTACCTGGGCGTGGTCCTCGAGTTCTTCCTCGACCGGGCGCCCGAGATCGGGAGGGAGGCCCTCGAGGAGGGCGGCGAGAAGCTGGCGGCGGGTTCGTGGAGATGCACCGGAACAAGGCCGTCGACCCGCGGTGGCGCGCCTGGTACCTTGGCAGGGTCGCCGCCGGTCAGAAACAGCGCATGGAGGAAGCTGATTTTTTTTTTTGGGTTCCTTTTGAGTTTATACCCTGTTTAGTTGGTGAAAAGTTATTGATTTTGGTACTGTAGCACATTTCGTTGTTACTTGACAAATAATGTCTAATTATAGACTAATTAGGCATAAAAGATTAATCTCGTGCTAATCAGTTAGACTGTGTAATTAGTTATTTTTTCAACTACATTTAATGTTCTATGCATGTGTCCGAACATTCGATATGACGGGTACTGTAGAAATTTTTTTGGGAACTAAACAGGTTATAGTGTGCGAAAAGCACTGTCTTGTATCCATTTTAGCGATGTCATTCTTGTAAGCCTAGCACAAGTTATCAAGGATCTGCTGTCGCGAAAAAAGTTATCAAGGATCTGTTTGATTGGATAACAGTATAGGTAGGCTAAAATATAGACATGTTAATTGTTTTAATAAATTTTTGGCAATTAGATAAGTTATTTTTTGGCCGGCTAATATTTATAGGCTTGCTCGCATTTTGGCATGTCAACATTTTAGAAGCGAACCAATCAGATTCCATATTTGAGGAATGTTGAGTACTCTATCCTGCTTGTGATGAGTGAATTGTCAACCGTGCGGTGTGATCGTGCGCTTGGTCTTTGGATTGCAGGTACACGGGCGTCGAGTGTCGACGGGGAGCTGCCGTGGAGGTGCTGTGGCCGATGGACCGTGCGGTGGACGGCGGTGAAGGGCAGCCGGGACCGGAGCTCGGACCGGGCGGCAGCTGTGGCGTCCACTCCTGGATCGAGTGCGCAAGCGGCGACGGAAGGCGAGTTTATTGGTTTGCGCCACAAAACCAAGGAGGCGGACGGCGGTTGAAGACGTCAAGTCGTGGAGGCACGGGCGTCGGTCTCGGGACTGACGGAGGCGACGGGCGTCGAGGGTGTCTAGGGCCTCGCTGCGGGCGAGGAGGTGACGGGCATCGGGCGGCGTCTAGGGCCGTCAGGAGACCGAGGCGGGAACGGCGTTTAGGGCCACGGCGTGGAGGCGGGAATTTTCCCGCGCGTGAGGTTTTGACTGTTTTCTCAAAACCGGCCATCTACCCGGGTTTCGCGGACCCTCCAAAATCGCGGACCGGATCTTCGTCGACGTGGCGGCATCGCAGCAAAGACTTCGAGTCGAAGAAAGAAGCTCCGCCGTCGATCGAGACTGTACAGCGGGGTGCTGCTGCCCGACCGGTCTGACCGGTCCCCTGTACCGGTCTGACCGGTCTAACCGCAGCAGCCGGGTATAAATACCCCAACCAGCCCGTGGCTGGGGGAGGCTCTTGAGTCTTTTGTTTTCACTGAGTTTTTCCTTCTCCCAGCCTCTGCTCTAGGTTAGGGCCAAGGACTCCAACGCAAAGAGAGATTAGATTAGAGCTATTCTCTTCAATCTAGTGGGTGGATGACGGGCGGATGGCTCTAGCCTTTGTATAGGTGAATTCCTCGGTGATTAATGGATGAAATTTGTTTGAGATTCACTTGTGTGTGCTGAGCATCTAGTCCTCCCCTTCTCTCTTGCGTTTTGGGTTTAATTCTCCTCTTTTGGTGTGTTTCTTGTTTGGAGGAGATCAACCCTTGAATTCGTGATTTGATGGACTCTTTGTGACGATTCTAATCCCTCTAGCCGTGTGCTAAAGCTACTGGAATCGAGAGTTCTCACGAGTTGGCGATTTTGTGTTCTTGAGAAAACTCCAATCCTTTATGATCTTACCTCGATTTCTCTCAATCCGTGAATCTTTTGGGTGAGATCCTTTAGGGATATGTTCACGGGGTAGTTACGAAGCTTTCCTCCAAGTTTCGTTGGATTTGGACTTCGTTTGCTCGAGAATTGAGATTTGGAGCTTTGTTGGCGGGCTGACTGGGAGAGACCGGTCTGACCGGTCTGCAGTTTGAAAATTCCCAGCCTGACCGGTCAGACCGGTCTGTGTGTGCTGTGCTGAAATTTGTGAAGTTTCACTCGCTTTGCTTCCACGCAGCAATCTGGGTCTTCTGCTTCGAGATAGCTGGTCCATAGCTATTCTCGCTGACCTGGGTTGGAGGGCTTGCGGTGATTTTGGGACATAGGCCGACGATTCGAATTTCGAAGAAATTTTGATCGACTCTCATTCACCCCCCCTCTGGTCGCCAGTTTCGGTCCCACAATTGGTATCAGAGTTTGGTTGAGGTTTTCAGTACCTTAACCGGTTCGAAAACCACTTGGCGACCATGGCGAGTCTTGGTAAGATCCCGGTGTTTTCCGGCGAGGACTATGCCTACTGGAAGGTTCGCATGAGAGCCTTCCTGCAGAGCATGGGAGCCGAGGTCTGGGAGATTACCACGAACCACCTTTACGAGGTGCTTGCTGTTCGGACCACGCCTCTTCAGGTGACCCAGCATGAGGCTAACGCAAAGGCCGTCAATGCCTTGTTCGCTGGCGTTTCTCGTGCGGAGTTCTTACGCGTCCAGGGTTTTCAGGAAGCCCACAGAATTTGGACGTGTCTTGAGAACTACCACGAGGGTACACCTCAGGTGAAGGCCAGACTGTTTGAGACTCACCGGCGTGAGTACGAGAACTTCACACAGGAGCCGGGTGAGAGCATTGACCTGATGTTCAGTCGTTTTCAGTCGATTGTGAACAAGGTCAATGCGAACAGATCTGCTGGTGCCATTGAGTACACAGAGCACAAGAAGGCCCTTAAGTTGCTTTACGCACTTGATCGCTCTGTGTGGGATCTCAAGGTGAACACCATCATTGAGTCTGCTGGCTATGGGACTCTGACGGTGAACGAGCTTTTCAGCAAGCTCAAGGCCACGGAGGTAGATAACCAGACACGAGCCAAGCTCAATGGTGCCCCTCCCTCTAAGAGCGTCGCTCTTGTGACTGGCCCAGATGGATCGAGCTCTAACGCTAACTCTGCTCTTGGCTTTTCTCTTGCCTCTTTGCCTTCTGTTTCAGATGAGCAGCTGGAGATGCTGGGCGACGACGACTTGTGCCTCCTCATCAGCAAGTTCCAGCGCGTCTACCACAACAGGCAGAGGAAGAAGAACCCCGGGTGCTACAACTGCGGCGATCTGAACCACTTCATCGCCGATTGCCCCAAGAAGTCCGGCGGTGGCCAGAACAACTCCTCCGACTACTACCGCCACCGCGACTGCGACGAGGGAGGCTCCAACAAGGAGCGTCGGCACCACAAGCACCGCAGCCGTGACCGGGGAGGACGCTTCGACAAGGAGTCGCTCAAGAAGCGCTTCCAGTACAAGGCCAAGAAGCGGGAGAAGGCCTTCCTGGCGTAGCTCAGCGACCTCGACAAGAGCTCCAACACTGACCACTCTTCTTCACCGACCTCCGACGACGACGATAAGAAGAAGAAACGGGACAAGGAAGCCACCGGCTTCATCGGCCTTTGCTTGGCGGCCGGTCGGCGCAAGAGCTTTTGCACCATGGCGGGTGAAGCCGACGGTGCTCGTGCGTCTTCGGGTGGACATGCTACACCGACGCACTCCGGCTCTTCTCCTGGATCCAAGAGCGATTCAGAGGTAAACTCCATGATCGACCTGCTTGATACAGAGGTTAGGGAGTTGTACGCTGCTCTCGACAACCAGAAGAGGCTGCTTAAGGAAGCAGCTAGAGAGCGTAGAAAGCTTAGGGCTGAGCTGGCTTGTGCTAGGGAGAAATCTAGTGAGGATGAGTGCGCTGGCTGCATATCTCACATGAACGATCTTGTTGCTCTCCGTGCCAAGCATGATGAGAACGTCGCGAACTTAGATGTTGCTAAGATTTCGCTTGCTGACGTGTCTCATGAGCTCGCTAAGGCCAAGCATGAACTAGAACTGGTTAAGGATGCTCCTATTGTTAGCGATGTGCTTGAATGCGAGGAGTGTCCTATCTTTAAGTCTGATCTAGCTTCGTTGCAGTCTAAGTTTGCTATTGTTGTGTGCGAGCTAGAGGAGATGAAATCTAGGCCAGTTTTGCTTGGCACTTGTAAGCTTTGTCCCACGCTTAGGTCGGAGCTAGAGGAGAAGAACGCTTTGATCAAGTCTTTTGGAAAGACTAAGGTCGTAGAGTCTAGCCCACCTATTGACTGCTCTGTTTGCCCTGGTTTGATCTCTGATTTGGATAATTTTGCGGTAGAGAAAGCCAACCTGGAGAATGAGAATACCTATCTTAGGGCGATTCTTAGTTGGGTTTCTGCTAGTGAGCCGCAGTTGGGCATGATGATCAAGCAGTTCAAGCGTGGTGACGGGTTTGGGGTCGGTTACACATACACGAAGTCAGACTTTGACAGGTTGTATGGTAAGATTGGCAAGGCTGCTGGAAACACTGCTAGCACGAGCACACAGCCTTCGCTTGTTGACCCCGCGGATGGTGTGCTTAAAGAACCACCTAAAGCACCTCCGCAGAAGCAGGTTTGGGTTCCAAAGCCCAATGAGCTGAGGAACTCCCTCGACACGCTCCCTGCTGCCACAGCCCAGAAGAAGAGGGCTGCTCCTCCCCGTCCGCAGGCTAGGCCTCCACCTCCCAAGCGTGAGGTGAGGTACCACTGCGAGTTCTGTGACAAGGAAGGTCACCTGGAGGAGTTTTGCTTCAGGAGGAAGCGGGCTGTGAGGAGAGAGCAGGAGAGACGGAACGCGGACATGTACTCTGCTCGGGTGCATGGTCCTTCTCGGCGTGGTGATAGGCGAGATGCTAGGGCGCGCCGTGTAGGTGGAGGTGAGGGAGACGGTAGTAGTTACCGTGCTCCAGCGGGTGGTCGCTTTGCCGGCCGTGCTCCTGGTCGTTTTCAGTACGGCTATGGACCACGGGACCGAGGCTTTGGAGGAGGTTTTGAGGCTCCACGCTTTCCTCGCGGTGGTGTTCGTCAGTCACGCGATAGACGGGACGGGGGATACGCTTTGTCTGGTTTTGCTAACCCTTCTGTAGAGCAAATGACTCGACACTGGTTTGCTTCTCACTTTGCTAACCCCAGTGTTGAGACATTTACTCATCCATTGTCTCACTACTGATGTGCAGGTCGGAGGCTTGGAGAACAGGTGGATCATGGACTCCGGTTGTTCGCGCCACATGACCGTGAATGACAAATGGTTCTCCAGCCTCACCCCGATGCGCTCAAAGGAGTACATTGTGTTCGGGGATAATGGAAGAGGAAAGGTACGTGGAATTGGCGTTGTTCGGGTTTCTGATCGCTTTACCCTGAGAGAAGTTGCTTTGGTTTCGAACTTTGGTTTTAATTTGCTCTCTGTTTCGCAACTTCTTGTTGAGGGGTTTGAGGTTCGCTTTAAGGAGGGCTGTTCGCGTGTTCTTGATTCCAAAGGAGATTTGGTTTGCCGGATTACACCTCGCGATCGAGTTTTCTTGGTTGACTTCTCTGGAACTTCTTTTGGCCCTTCTCATTGCTTGATGGCTGGTCCTTCTTCTGATTTGTGGAAGTGGCATAGGAGACTTGGACATTTGAGCTTCGATTTGTTGTCGAGACTGAGCTCACTTGGCCTGATCCGAGGATTGCCCAAGTTGAAGTATGAAAAGGATCTTGTTTGCCATCCGTGTCGCCACGGGAAGATGATTGCCGCTTCTCATCCGCCTGTTAATCAGGTGATGACCGCTCACCCTGGAGAGTTGCTACACATGGACACAGTTGGTCCTTCTAGGGTGATGTCTGTTGGTGGGAAGTGGTACGTGCTTGTGATTGTGGACGACTTCTCTCGCTATTCTTGGGTCTTTTTCATGAGAACCAAGGATGGGACTTTCGAGTTTGTTCGAGACTTGATCTTGAGGTTGAAAAACGAGCTACCCCAGGCCATGCGAGTGATTCGCAATGATAATGGCACAGAATTCAAAAACGCTCGTTTTGACGCCTTTTGCAGTGATTAAGGGATTGAACATCAGTATTCTTCTCCCTACACTCCACAGCAGAATGGAGTTGTAGAGCGGAAGAATCGGACGCTGGTTGAGATGGCGAGGACGATGCTCGATGAGCATAGGACTCCTCGCAAATACTGGGCTGAGGCGGTTAACACTGCTTGTTACGTGTCCAACCGCATTTTCTTGCGTGCTTTCATGCACAGGACTTCTTATGAGTTGTGGTTTGGACGCCAGCCCCGTGTTGACCATCTCAGAGTTTTCGGGTGCCGGTGCTTTGTGCTGAAAGATGGAAATCTTGATAAATTTGAGTCTTGCTCGTCTGACGGTATTTTTCTCGGTTATGCTTCTCACTCTAGAGCGTACCGTGTGCTGATTATTGATACTAACATCGTCAGAGAGACTTGTTAAGTCACTTTCGACGAGACTGCACCGTGCAATTCTTCTGTCTTTGAAGTTGCAGGAGATGATGAGCTCGGCACCTCCATCTTTGAAGATGAGGAGGAAGAAGCTGCAGATGGCGAGGCTGAGGCTACCACGCGTGCTGTGGACCCAGTTATCTCTGCTACGAGCTCGGACGATGACGACGGCCCCGATCCGACTACGTCTACTTCACGGGGGCTATTCGAGGAGGTGACTCAGGCTTCACCAGCTGCACCTGAGGAGACACCAGCTTTGGTTGAGGAGGAGGCGACTTCGACACGGGAAGCACCGCGACACATTCAGCGCCGCCATCCACCTCAACAGATACTAGGTGATCTCAACGAGCGAGTCCACAGGTCCAAGGTAACAAGTATCGCTGGCTTTGCTCATTCAGCGTTTGTTGCCTCTTTTGAGCCCAAAGATATTGGACACGCTCTTTCTGATTCTAATTGGGTCAATGCCATGCATGAGAAACTTGAAAATTTTGAAAGAAACCAAGTTTGGGTCTTAGTCGAGGCTCCACCTGCTTGTAATCCCATAGGAACGAAGTGGGTTTTCAAAAACAAGCAGGGTGAGGATGGTTTGGTTGTTCGAAACAAGGCTCGTCTTGTTGCCCAGGGGTTTTGCCAAAAAGAGGGTATTGATTTTGAGGAAACTTTTGCCCCTGTTGCTCGTTTGGAAGCTATTCGAATCTTTCTTGCATTTGCTGCTTCCAAGGGTTATAAGGTTTTCCAAATGGATGTTAAATCTGCATTCTTGAATGGTTTTATCGAAGAGGAGGTTTATGTGAACCAACCCCCTGGTTTCGAAAATCCCAAGTTTCCAAACCGTGTTTATAAAATTCAGAAAGCTCTTTACGGTTTGAAACAGGCACCTAGAGCTTGGTATGATAGATTGAAAATCTTTTTGCTGGCTCAGGGTTTTAAAATGGGATGTGTTGATAAAACTTTGTTCCTCATGCGATCTGGCATTGATTTTCTTTTAGTTCAGATATACGTGGATGATATTATCTTTGGTGGCTCTTCTCACGCTCTTGTCTCCAAGTTTTCTGAGCAGATGTCCAGGGAGTTCGAGATGAGCAAGATGGGTGAGTTGCAGTTCTTCCTCGGGCTGCAGATCAAGCAAACTCCTCAGGGCACTTTTGTCCATCAAGCCAAGTACACTAGAGACTTGCTGCGGAAGTTCGACATGAGTGACTTGTCTCCTCAGCCGATTCCGATCAGCACATCTACGACGCTTGATGAGAACTTGGACGGCGAGGCGGTGGACCAGAAGGAGTACAGGAGCATGATCGGCTCTCTCCTGTACCTGACGGCGATGCGACCGAACATCCAGTTCGGCGTCTGCCTCTGCGCGCGGTATCAGGATTCGCCGCGCACCTCCCACAGGCAGGTGGTGAAACGCATCTTCAGGTATCTGAAATTCACCCCTGAATTTGGTCTTTGGTATTATGCGGATTCTTCTCTGGTTTTGGTGGGCTTTTCTGATGCCGATTTCGGTGGGTGTCGGTTGGATCGCAAGTCGATATCCGGCACTTGTCAATTTCTCGGTACATCTTTGGTGTCTTGGTCCTCTCGCAAGCAGGCTAGCGTAGCGCTTTCTTCCACAGAAGCTGAGTATGTTGCCGCTGCTAGCTGCTGCTCCCAGATCCTATGGATGAAGCAAACCTTATAGGATTATGGATTGAGTTTTGGTAGGGTTCCCATCTTTGTAGACAACATGTCAGCTATTAGCATTGCAAAGAATCCTGTCCTACACTCTAGAACCAAACGCATAGATATCCGATTCCATTTCCTGCGAGATAACCATGAGAGAGGACACATAGACCTGATCCATGTCCCTTCAGAGAGGCAAACCGCAGATATCCTCACCAAACCGCTAGAGCAGGACACCTTTGCTCGCTTGCGAGGGGAGCTTAGGGTTTGTTACCCCTTTTGATCGCTGATTTTTGTTTTGGTTAGCTTGGTATGTCTTTGTTTTGCTTCTCTTGGTTTTCTAGGTTTGGTAGTTGCATTGTGCATATGCATTGTACATGTTTGCATTTTGCACTGTCTCACTTGCACTAGCATTTTTGTATACATTGCTATGATCTTTTAGTGCCTGATAGTGTGAGTTGATAAACTTGATCATGTATAGCTTGCTCCACTGTGTATATTACATCATCTGAGTTAAGCTATTTTGATTTGAAAATCTGAAAACATGATCACCCTGTCTTGGCCACTAGCATGTTAGGGCGTGTTGATATGCTTTGCTATCTTATTCATGCTAGTGTGGCTTTTTCGTTCAGCAATTAATATTTGAAATGATGTAAACCTGATAAAATTGGTTGAACTGTTCTTGAAATGGATTGAAAAGATCCAGGTGGGATTGCTTGTCGCACTGATCGAGTTTTCGGGACGGCTCACTTTGCACTTGTGAGAACCCGGGCAAGGCTGTGCATGACTGAAACGAGTGCTTTAAGCTTCTGATTGTCCTTTGACATAGGCTTGGCCTCGTTGCTAAGTAAAGCATGACAAGCTTTCAACCCCTGACATTAAGAATTGATTGCCATAAATTTGATGGAAAAATAAATGTTAACAACATCGTTGGCTGGTTTGGCTCACCTGTATGAGTTTGAGTAGCACTGTTTTTCATTCCCTATTTGTTAGTGCTAGATCATGGGTGATGCTTTTATTTCTCCTGAAACTGAACTTGCCTAGCTCTAGACTAATTTGATATACCCTGTTGAGCTAGATGCAGGTCTTGTTTTTGGATGCACACGTGCTTGAGACTAGATGTTGCTCATATCTTTGTATCCCTGAATGCTTTCACTTACACCTCCTGTATTGCATTCATTGCATAGCATCTGTTCAGAGGGAGTTTCAGCTTCAGGGGGAGCTTTAGGTCTTTTTAGGCTTGATGTGTGCATGTGCCAACAAGGGGGAGAATTTTGAGAGAAGTGATCGAACAAGGGGGAGACTTGTTTGATTTTTGAAAAATTTGTTGTGCACAGGGCTTTGAGAGTGCATCATTTTGGGAGAGTTGCACTTGTGAGAGGGAAAAACTTTGCTTAGGGAGTTTCTGCTTTGGTTTTGGCTCCTGATTTCCTCGTTTTTCCTCCGCTCCTTGCATGACTGCGTCGAGCGTTACCTCTGTCTTTGAGGAGTCATGTTTTGGCTTTTGATCGATTGCGTCGAGCCGTTGCCCTTATCTTAGGGGATCGATTTCTGCTTGAGTAAGTGACTGTTTATGCTTTTCTGAGCTTTGTGTCACTTGCTTGAGTTCTTCACTTTCTTGCTTCTATTTTTATCACTTCTTTGCTTTCAGGTGGTGTGTTGACAATGCACTCTTCAAGGGGGAGATTGAGGAATGTTGAGTACTCTATCCTACTAATATTTATAGGCTTGCTCGCATTTTGGCATGTTAATTGTTTTAATAAATTTTTGGCAATTAGATAAGTTATTTTTTGGCCGGCTAATATTTATAGGCTTGCTCGCATTTTGGCATGTCAATATTTTAGAAGCGAACCAATCAGATTCCATATTTGAGGAATGTTGAGTACTCTATCCTGCTTGTGATGAGTGAATTGTCAACCGTGCGGTGTGATCGTGCGCTTGGTCTTTGGATTGTAGGTACACGGGCATCGAGTGTCGACGGGGAGCTGCCGTGGAGGTGCTGTGGCCGATGGACCGTGCGGTGGACGGCGGTGAAGGGCAGCCGGGACCGGAGCTCGGACCGGGCGGCAGCTGTGGCGTCCACTCCTGGATCGAGGGCGCAAGCGGCGACGGAAGGCGGGTTTCTTAGTTTGCGCCACAAAACCAAGGAGGCGGACGGCGGTTGAAGACGTCAAGTCGTGGAGGCACGGGCGTCGGTCTCGGGACTGACGGAGGCGACGGGCGTCGACGGCGTCTAGGGCCTCGCTGCGGGCGAGGAGGTGACGGGCGTCGGGCGGCGTCTAGGGCCGTCAGGAGACCGAGGCGGGAACGACGTCTAGGGCCACGGCGTGGAGGCGGGAATCTTCCCGCGCGTGAGGTTTTGGCGGTTTTCTCAAAATCGGCCATCTACTCGGGTTTCGCGGACTCTCCAAAACCGCGGACCGGATCTTCGTTGACGTGGCGGCATCGCAGCAAAGACTTCGAGTCGAAGAAAGAAGCTCCGCCGTCGATCGAGGCTGTACAGCGGGGTGCTGCTGCCCGACCGGTCTGACCGTAGTAGCCGGGTATAAATACCCCAACCAGCCCGTGGCTGGGGGAGGCTCTTGAGTCTTTTATTTTCTCTGAGTTTTTCCTTCTCTCAACCTCTGCTCTAGGTTAGGGACAAGGACTCCAACGCAAAGAGAGATTAGATTATAGCTATTCTCTTCAATCTAGTGGGTGGATGACGGGCGGATGGCTCTAGCCTTTGTATAGGTGAATTCCTCGGTGATTAATGGATGAAATTTGTTTGAGATTCACTTGTGTGTGCTGAGCATCTCGTCCTCCCCTTCTCTTTTGCGTTTTGGGTTTAATTCTCCTCTTTTGGTGTGTTTCTTGTTTGGAGGAGATCAACCCTTGAATTCGTGATTTGATGGACTCTTTGTGACGATTCTAATCCCTCTAGCCGTGTGCTAAACCTACTGGAATCGAGAGTTCTCACGAGTTGGCGATTTTGTGTTCTTGAGAAAACCCCAATTCTCTTTGATCTTACCTTGATTTCTCTCAATCCGTGAATCTTTTGGGTGAGATCCTTTGGGGATATGTTCACGGGGTAGTTACGAAGCTTTCCTCCAAGTTTCGTTAGATTTGGACTTCGTTTGCTCGAGAATTGAGATTTGGAGCTTTGTTGGCGGGCTGACTGGGAGAGACCGTTCTGTGCAACCGGTCTGACCGGTCTGCAATTTGAAATTCCCAGCCGACCGGTCAGACCGGTCCAGTACACCGGTCAGACCGGTCTGTGTGTGCTATGCTGAAATTTGTGAAGTTTCACTCGCTTTGCTTCCACGCTGCAATCTGGGTCTTCTGCTTCGAGATAGCTGGTCCATAGCTATTCTCGCTGACCTGGGTTGGAGGGGCTTGCGGTGATTTTGGGACATAGGCCGACGATTCGAATTTCGGAGAAATTTTGATCGACTCTCGTTCACCCCCTCTGGTCGCCAGTTTCGGTCCCACAGTCTATATTGTGAACGTTCTTATGAAAAGGGAATCAAATGTCTACTTGGGTAAAAAAATACTCAATGGTGCTAGTATTAACATGCACATGCTATATTGCTATGCATATTTCCCTGCTTTATGGTTCTCTCTCTAGCCAAACGATTGTTGCGTGTCCCTCTCCACACTCTCCTAGCTTTTGCCGCTTTGGGACTGACTTGGGTCACCACCCAACTCTCCCCTCCCCGAGATCATCATCCAGGTTCCTCTCTTCCCCAGCAGATGTTGCACTCATGTCTATTGCATTTCTATATCCGTAGATTGTTTTGTGCAAGTGTGATCTGTGGGGTTGGAGGGGGTTCGATCGTTGTGCCTGCTTCAACGAATACCTTTTTTCCCGCGAAATTTCGAGAGGTGCGGGGACGGCCGGCGCCCTGCGGAACTCCGGGGCGGGGCGGGGACGGCCAGGGCCTGCCGGTTGCTGGGGAGAGCGGCGGCGGGGAGAGACCGAGCGCCTGCTTAGGCCGGCAAGGCAATTCGGGCGTGAGCATCCGCTGATGGCCCGGCAGATCGATCACCGTCGTGGTCCCCGTCTCTATTGCATGCGAAGCGGATTCGACTCGACAGAATCCCAGCGCAGCCATGCGAGGAGTCCAGCCCATTTCTTGTTTGGTTTCTGGGGTTGGGTGGTTGCATTTGCCTGATTGTCTATGAACTTTTAATTCTTCCTGCTAGAGGGCTATTTTCTCGACTTGCCCCCAAATTAAAAGAAGAGAGGGAAATAGGAATTCAAGCTGAATATAACTTCAATCTGCTAATCGACATGCAAGTTCACGCGACCACGCCTTCGTAGCTGGGTGGGAACTGAAATGCTTAAATCATTTGTAGCTAAAGTTTCTACCCGTTTCATTAATCGTTGCATGAAAGTTTGCTTGACATTTTTTACAATGGTCGTATTTTTAGTGACAGAATGTTCCTAATTTCCTTTCCACCATGAATTTAAGAGCTAATTATTTATGTGTGACAAATATGCAAGGTAGGTGGTCACCAAGTACAACAGAATACAAATTTTTGTTTAATATTTAACAGATTTGCAGTATTTGCCTCTCAAAGCATGTAATAGTTCTTTCTGTTCTTTTGAAGGATGGATCCTGCTGGACACAAAAGGCAGAAACTTGGTGATGAGCACACTAGCTCACCAGGGACCCAGTCTCAGTCAAACATCTTCCTTCATAATAGACGTCTTCGTCTTCAGTTTCTTGAGCTATTCAGTGAATTGAAGGCTGGGAGTGCCACAAAAGATCTGAAGTCAATCAACATCAAACGGCGTGAACTTATGGGCATCATAGAAAGGCTACAAGTACCAATCCAACAGCCTAATGCCAGTCCAGTGCCCAAATTTTCAGACGCAACACTATATGACTCTGGACTAATTGCGAGCAATTATAGTTCAGATAATGTTATCAACTTGGATGCAGACGAAGACAATGTTGAATATCATTCCCAAGCTAATGTGGGTAATGTTGGGGTTGATTCTACAGTTTCAGCAGTTGATTCTGACAACAAGGACAGGGTTAAATCCTGTCGAGATGAGAGTTCATCCTCTAATGATAATGGTAGTTACACCCAAAAGCACATGCTGGTTGAGCAGCAAGTCGGGCATCAGGATATCATCAGGCTGGATAATTGCAATAGCAGTACTGAACCACATGATTTATTTAAGCAACCGAAGGATGGCATGGACACCGGCAATGTTTCTGCTGAGGTGTGTTGCTTAAAAGCAATTGAATGTTGTCTCTTCTACAAAGTTGTTATTTTTTTATCTGATAGATTGATGTATACATATTCCTAATTAACCTATATGGAGACATGAAGAATCATGTTTTGCTTTCATCATCTTTAAGCGTCAAGATTTTGCTTACAGCATCGATTCTTTAAGCTCAGCTATCTCCACCTGATAATGTTCACTCCTTTGCATTTGAGCAGGATGATCTTGAAGAGAAAGGGAAGATTCGAAGAATGATAAAGAAACATGTTGGTTCCTATGAAGTATCTTGTGAAATTGTACAAAATGAACCACAGAGCAAAGAGAGTAATCATCACGAGAAAGACAGCTCGGTTGATGAGTTGAATGATCTTTGGATGGGTATGTCAGTTGCATTGGCATTTTCAGAGGTACTCGAATATGAAATCATTCAATTTGTTCTAACTATATCAAACTCGGGTTCTAGCTTTATGATAGACAACCTCAGACCTCAGTGCCTAGCTTCGCAATCTTCTTTGTGACTTGTTTAATTGTAATTTGATATCCACTTGTGAAGGTTTTCATGCCCACAATTTAGGAGTTTATTCTTACTAGATGAATCCCTTTGGTGCAGTCTTGCCTAGCAACATGACGATCTGACTAGTTGTATTGCAAATTTTAAAGCTATATGTTATACCCTTTATTATTCTTTGAGGGACTAGAGGCTAGAGTATCTGCCCTCTGCGTCATGAAAGCGCGTCCAACAGGATTCGAACCTGGGCTGCTTACTCCAAAGCTGGAGCAGCTAGCCACCCAGGCCTCCTCCCGTTCCCCCCTTTTATTATCCTTTGACTCTCTCATTTCGATGCTTGACCATCAGACTATCAGAGTAGTATTACTGAATTAATTTTAAACAGTATCTTTTACTCTCTTTTTTTAGTTTGTGATTTGCCTTTCCTTTTCCTGTAACTTGAGCTTGATTCCATTTACTTCAGCAGATCAATCAAGTTAATCAGGGTATAGTTCCAATAGAGAGCAACTGTGAGGAAACAGAGGATGCATGTAATCATGACTTCCTGTTGAAAGATGATTTGGGCATTGTGTGCCGTATTTGTGGTCTGATCCAGCAGCGCATTGAGAATATTTTTGAGCATTCATGGAAAAAGGTATAGAATTTCTTGTCCTAATTAGTTTAATCGATTCCCTCTTTGTTGGAATCCATAAATTGATTAAAAATCTCAATATCGTTTTCTTATATTATTTCAATCTTGGCATCCTCGCAATAGCAACTTTACTGGTTAATGTTGAATGCAATAATTAATAATTTTTTAGCAGGTTATCTTGACAATGGCCTATTTTTCATGAAACATCAGCTTTTACTCTGTTGCTGAAATTATTTGAAATTTTATGAGGCAATCAATCTGTACACAGTTACATAAGTTAACATGATTTCATGGCATCACTTGGAATAGAAAAATTGGAGCTTTTGTTATTATCTAATGAATTGATTCGCTCAAACAGTTTCTCCATGTATATTCCTTAAAAAATGTGTCCATTCATCGAATTTACCAGCTGCTGCTGCTGCTACTATGCAGTTTTGCTAGTGTTTGCTCATATGTTAACAACTTGGCAATTGGCACGTGTAGGCTGCAATTATTGATCAAACACATTTTTACACCATTCCAAAATTCTATTTCTAATGTGTTTCTGACTGAAAGAAAAACATAGATAACTTAAAAGTCCTTTTTCCGATATCAGGTCCTAATCAATATCCCATTTGCAATTTTTTTTAAATTTTTACATGAATGCACTTATTTCTTTTTCTTGGATCGCTAGTTATCCTTGCTCTTTATTTTTTTTGTGAGTTAGCGGATCCCACTTCTCTCTTTTTTTTTTCTCTTTCATGTTTCAGCACAAGCAGTCATACAGAACAAACCCAGCAAAAAACAGAAAGTCTAGTGATCCAGATCCAACTGAGAATCCTTTAGGTACTAATCTCAATGTGTTCCCTGATTCTCTGTCAATCCATCCTCGACATTCACAACAGATGAAACCTCACCAAGTGGAAGGTTTCAATTTCTTGATCAAGAATCTGGCAGATGAGAACAATCCAGGAGGTTGTATTCTAGCACATGCGCCTGGCTCTGGAAAGACCTTTCTGCTGATCAGTTTTATCCACAGCTTTCTGGCCAGGTACCCTGCTGGGAGGCCATTAATTATGCTTCCAAAGGGTATCATGGGAACATGGAAAAGTGAATTTCTCCGCTGGCAAGTTGAGAACATTCCTTTGTATGACTTTTACTCCTCTAAAGCTAATAGCCGGTCTGAGCAGCGTAAAATATTGAAATTGTGGGAAGAAAACAGAAGTATATTGCTGCTTGGCTATCAGCAATTTGCACACATAATTTCTGACGACTCTTCTGATAGAGAAACTGTAATGTGCAGAGAGAAACTGCTGAGGATCCCTAGCCTTGTAATTCTAGATGAAGGCCACACCTCAAGAAACGACCAAACAGACTTGCTCAGTGCACTTGAAACTATCCAAACTCCTCGAAAAGTGGTTCTAACAGGAACCTTGTTTCAGAACCACGTAAGTGAGGTTTTCAATATTTTGAACCTTGTACGACCGAAATTCTTGAAGATGCAGAGATCCCGTGCAATCATGAAGCGTATACTAAATAAGGTGGACATGTTAGGGACAAGTGTGCGATCGAAAACCATCTCTGAAAAGGTTTTCTATGAATTGATTGAGCAGAACCTTCAGAAGGATTCGAAAACAGTGAGAGTGATGATTATACAGAATCTACGAGAACTTACTGAGAATATACTCCACTATTACCAAGGTGAGATCTTGAAGGAGCTACCTGGACTTGTGGATTTCACAGTTTTGCTAAATATGAGTACCAAACAGGAAGATGTTGTCAAGGGTTTGGTAGGGTTGAAAAGATTTGAAGCACATGCAAAAAGCAATGCTGTTTCTCTTCATCCATGCCTAAAGGATGTCAAGAATGTTGATAAGAAAAATAGAAACATCTGCAAAAGGAAGATGGATTCGATCGTACACAGAATTGATATCAATGATGGGGTGAAGGCAAAGTTCATATACAATCTGTTGTCGCTTTCAGAAGCTGCAGGAGAGAAGGTACTTGTGTTCAGCCAGTATGTGCGCTCTCTAAATTTCTTGGAAACGCTGTTCACCAAAATGAAAGGATGGAAAGCAGGAGTTAACACTTTCCTGATGGATGGGGGTTTAACTCAAGAGCAGCGAGAGCAAGCAGTTGAGAGATTCAACAGCTCACCTGAAGCTAAAGTCTTCTTTGGTTCCATCAAAGCATGCGGGGAGGGTATCTCCCTTGTTGGTGCATCTCGTGTTGTCATTTTGGATGTCCATGAGAATCCTGCTGTGATGCGGCAGGCGATCGGGCGGGCGTTCAGACCAGGCCAGTCTAAAATGGTGTACTGCTACCGCCTCGTTGCTGCTGGCTCGCCGGAGGAGGAGGATCACCATACTGCGTTCAAGAAAGAGCGAGTGTCAAAGCTGTGGTTCGAGTGGAACGAGCTTTGCAACAACGAGGATTTTGAGCTCACCAAGGTTGATGTTTCAGACTGCAAGGACATGTTTCTTGAAAGCCCTGTGCTACAAGAGGACATCAAATCCCTGTTCAAGAGGTACATCTTAATGACTACTTTGGGTATTGTTAGACGTTCTGTATCAGCTAGTAGAAGGTTGAACACGATGACGAGTAAACCATCCTTTTGCTTTGTTTTGCAGGTGAATGCATGCGTTGGATGCTGACAGAGTGACAAACAACTTGATGGTACTGTTGACTAGTCTAAGTGCTGGACATTTGTAGTTAACGAACTAGGAGAGGAAGTGAAGCAGGTTCTTTTTTTTTTAATCTTCAAGCAGGGTTTATTTTTCGAGGAAAAAAAAGTTGATCATTAAACTTAATTAGGTCACATTCAGTCTAGGAGCACAACATGCTGTATACATCTAGGAATTTCTGTTAACCAAACCTCAGCTGATAGCTTGTCTGGCATGTTGTGCCAATTCATGCGCTACTTTATTTTGCTCTCTATTGCTTCTTTGCACTGTTTGGCAAATCCAGTGCTGCAGTGCAGTGTGTTTGTATAAAGTTGTGGCAAATCCACATCAGCAGCTGCACACGTACATCAAGGGACACAAGACACAACACAACAGAGGAACAAAAGATTCATATCCGTGATCTATCATCTAAATGAAAGAACATCTACGCTCTAATGCTCTATCCAATATTCCAGTTTGATGAACAAAGGTGCTGTTGCCGCTCTTGTGAGAGACCTCTAGGCACACCGGTTATGCCTGAATCGGATGGATTCTGTACTTGTTGATGCATTCAGATGCTGCATCAGTCGAGCTGCAGCCGCACACCGGTTTCTGGGCTGTGCCCAGGCGCAGCCGGAGACCTGGGCTTAGTGTGGGCCGCCTGGTCACAATCCGCGGCCCAGGTTGAGGGGGCCATGGTCGGATAGCGCGACGGGAGCCGTTGGATCGCAGACGCACGGCTCATATTTGATCAAGCACAAGTCCAAATATATGTGATCGACCTTTGACATCGACTAGGTGCGTGCGTGCTCCGAAGAAAATAACTGTAGGTCGGCACCAGTGCTGTGAAGAGACTAATCATTTTGTACACTTTCTGAATGTCCCCTCGATTTGCTAGAAAATTGACAGCCAACTCAAATCATAACTAAAGGACTTGGTTTTGGGTAGTCGGTAGGCAATCACCCTAAAACGTTGCAAACAGTTTGTAACAACTTTTAGTGTCGACATCTTTGCAAACAGTTGGCAGGGTAAATTTTGGCCTAAACCAAACATACAATGTGCAGAGAGAGTGGGGGACTGGGGAGTCGCTATCTCATCGAGGAGTGATGACCCTGGCCCTGCTGCTGGGCAAAGAGTGAGACAAGAGGCGACGAAGCATAAACTCAGCTGTCGGTGAGAGACGGAGTCATCAGGAATACGATGGACTCCCTCCAATACTGGTGCTATCCCAGCACAGTGAGAAATAGTCTGCATGGTATGCGTACAGGATGAACGAAATGGTCAACTATTCTGTACTGTTAGGTGATGATAATAGGATGATATGAACGTCTATTATTTGGCGGCGGCCATTTGAAAGTTCTCTTGCCCTCAGAAGTCTTTAGTCGTTGTCCTCTTGTGGGAGATGCAGCTTGCGTTCTTCTCAGCCAGGTCAACAAGGTTGTGGAAAAATAGCACCTTCAAGTCAAAAATATTAGAACAGTTGGACTAGCAACCTTGTTGGCCTGACTGATAAGAACAAAATTTGCATATACAGATTACTTCTGAAAGTTTGTGCCTGCTTGTCTGAATTGCATATGATTCTATACTTGCATAATCAGATATATATGGGGACATTCATTTTCAATCTCCACCTGCCTAAGTAGGTCAAATGAAAGGTTCTGACTATTCATATGCATCCATTCTACATGTCTGAATATCCAAACTATTTTTTTTAAAAAAAAGATCTGAATATTCAAACTTTGTTGGCCTGCTCCTCCACCTTTCGAGGAATCCAGGTGCACACACTGCATTGCAGCCACCGGCCAGTATATCTGTCTCGAATCAGATGTCATGAGAAGTTCAAAACTTCAAACCATGAGCTTATACCGGAAACCATGCAGACCATTACACAAAAGCCATAGAAACACACTACTGTTTCTGCATTGCTGTTAGAATTGAACTGAACAACTGGTACCATAATTCAGAACATGAAACATTAGTGTCTACAACCTCCAAAGGAAGCCAAGGTCCAATTGGACCAACAACCACTCTGTTCGCTGGGCTGGAGCTGGTGGCTGGAGTGGTGTGAGAGAAAAATACTGTTGGCTGGAAGCTGGTGCTAGAGCGGGGTGAGAGGAAAATACTGTTGGGCTGAAGGCTGCTGGAGCTGCCGAACAGAGTGAACACATCATATATGGGACTTGAATCATCAGTACACGAATATTCAAGCTACCAAAAATACCAATCTAATATCCTTTTACAGCACCCTACAGCTTACATATACAGTTTTGGTATACCCCGCCCCCGCCCCAATTATACTGCCCACTACGTACTACCTCACTTACCATACCAGTATATATATATGCGTATACACTTACTTGTTTGATGAAACCGTGTACCATGATGAACTGAATGTATACCCGCGGCGGCGCCGGCCGGCCATCCCAGGCTTCTGACGCCGTCCGCGTTATTCCCAGCGGGCACCCCAGCAGCCGCGCGCGCTCACGCGACAAAATCGTGCAGCAGCTGCGACGAGCCGAAGCGCTGCCTGTCCTCGGAGGCGTTGATGAACTCGAAGTCGCCGGCGTTGCCGTACAGGAGGCCCTGCTGCTCGGCTGGCACGGCCCCGGTGTCGTTGCAGTGCTGCAGGCCCAGCGTCAGCGACACGCTGCCGCCGTCGTAGCCACCGCCGCCGGCGAGGCCGCCCATGTCGCCGTACGCCACGAACCTCGGGTCGCCGTGGTGGTGCGCGAGCGCGTCCTGCAGGAGGCTGCTGCTGCTGCTGCCGTGGCCGACGGCGCCGAGGTTGAGGCTGGTCGCGTACGGGCCAATGGCGCCTCCGGCGAGGCCGGACAGGCCGACGCCGCCGCCGGCGTCCATGCCGCCGATCGCCTCCGACTTGAACGCGTTGAGGTGGCCGTGCTTGGCGGCGGTCGACGGGCTCTGGAACTCGTCGTGATCCTCGGAAGATATCGCCGCCTCGTCCTTGCCCTTGTTGCCCGCGTTCTCCGACGACGAGTGCGAGTCCATCTCCGCGCCGAATTCCTCCTTGTACATCTCCTCGATCATCGGCTTCCACAGGCGAACGCGCGCGTTGATGAACCAGTTGGACACCTGCGTATAGACACGCAGCTTAATTAGCAAGGACGCCAATTTTTTTCCTCGAAGTAGTACTAGTATATGACAGGACAGCACGGCATCGACTGAGTTCATTCATGTCTCACCTGGCCCCTGGACAAGCCTGTCTGCCTTGCGAGCATCAACTTCTCGGAATCCTTAGGGTACCTGTGTGTGCCATCGATTCATGGAGGTGAGCAGTGGAGTGATGCCTCATCAACTTGTCAGAAGGCGTATCTAGCTGGGTTCTTACGGGTGGAGGAAATGCTCGAAGAGCCAGGCGCGGAGCACGGAGACGGCGGACTCCGGGAGGCCGCGCTGCGGGCGCCAGGCGTGCTGCGGCTGCTGCATCATGCCGAACTGCTGCATGGCGCGCTGCTGCCGGAGCTGCTGGTCGATGTAGCGCAGCCGGGACAGCCCGCCGCCCTGCGCGGCGCCCTCCTTCTCGCCGAGGCTCCGGCGCAGGGACTGCGCCTGCGCGCCGATGGCGTCGCGCAGCGACCGGAAGTGGCGGGAGATCGTCTGCAGCGCCAGAGCCGTGTACGGCCTCGCCGCGCCGGCGCCGGCCACCGAGTCGAAGGACGACATCACCATCTGCATCTGGCTGCGGTAGTGCCTGTACTTCCGGTCCACCTGCCGCCAGAATTCCATTTATGCCAAGTTCTTGTTCCAATACCCGGCCACTTGCTGACTTGCAGCAGGCAGCAAAAGAACAGCATGCACCACCGACGTAGCCATGAACGAACGACTCGGCGAGAGACAGTGACAAAAAAATTACCTGATCCAGCAGGGCCATCAGCGCCGACACTTTGTTCTGAAGGTCTTGCCTCTCCGACGGCGTCAGCTCGGCGGAGGAGTTTCCCTCGTGCTCGTCGGCCTTCTCCTCGCTCTTCTCGGCATCCTTGGCGCCCTCGCCGGAATCCTTGCTCTGCTGGTTCTTGTCGCTCTTGCGCTTGATCGCGTCCCGGACATTGACCACCTCGTCCAGCAGCTCCCTCGCGGCCTTCAGGTACTTGGAGTTCTGGATGTAGATGCTCTGCGCGTTCCTGCTCGCCGCCGCCGTCGTCTGGCCCGGGCTAAGCAAGGAGGCGGCGGCCATGCCTGCCTGGCGGTACTGGTAGAGAGACACCGGCACGCCTTGAGTCCCGAGGCTAAGCGACAGGCCCTGGTGCTGCGCCGCCGCCGCGCTCGCCATCAGCAGCTGCGTCTGCAGGCTCATCTCGGCGCCACTCGATGGCTCGTCCCTGCCGTCGCCGCCATGCGCGACGTGGCCTTCAGACACGATGGTGGCGGGAAAAGGCATCAGACCGCCGGTTGGTGTGTCTGAGTACGGATTGGACGTGGTGGTGTAGTGGTAGAACGACATGTCGCCGCCGCCGGCGAGGTCCCTCTGATCGGTAGAAGCGGAGAAGAATGTGGCCATCCTCTTCAGAAGCAGAAGATGCGACCAGCTGATGGATCATCAGAGTGGTGACGAGAGATAGTGATTGATTTTGTCATCAGACTGGTGTTATGAAAGCTGCAAAAACAGGATCTGGTTGCACAAGAAAAAGCAAAACCATCAGAAATTCGGCTTTGCTGCATATAATTGGAGCTAAAAGAAAAGGATAGTGAATTCGTCAGACAACTTAGTGAATCCAAACATCTATTGGGCGAGCGTAAATCAGGACGAAAAGGATAGAGTGAACCCAACAGGATTCGAGGCATCTATCTACCTGGGACGATGAACTTCAGATTACTGCACTTCCGTACACAGTTCCCAAGGCTTTCAATGTACCTGCATATAGAAAGCAATCGAAGCCTTTCAGACGCTTTGATAAAGGCAGTACCTAATTTCAGCATAATGAGCAGTCCAAATTAGTGTCTATGAACGGAAATAAATCCCAAACTTCCACACACAGCCAGACATTTCAGAGAAATTTAGTCCGAACAAAGAACCTTGACTACTACTTCAGAAACAAGCCAAACAAGAACCAACCTATCCAGCTGGTGCACCCACCACCAACACAAGAAGCTAACGAGAAATTGAAAGCTCAACAAGCAAGAAGTAGAAAGTAGAAAGCAAAGAATTCATATGGCATATGTTGTCCACAGAAAAAAAAATTAAGATGCAAAAAAAAGAATTTAAACTTGACAGGATAAGGCTATACCTCTTCAAGAAACTGAACTTGAGACCAAGCAAGCAAGAGTTCTTGACTATAACAGAAACCACCCAGCAAGGGGACAGGGCTGATCCAAATGATTCTAAGAAGGAATCAGCAGATGAAAGAAGATTGGGATATGAAGAAGAGAGCTGTGTCTATTCTTTTTGTTATTTTTCCCTGTTGGTTCCCTCTCTAGACTTGAGTTGTTCTAACCTCTCACTCCTCCTACCTTGAGCAATAATATACTCCTGCCACCAATAAGGGTTGCCTAACACTATCTCCCTAAAAATCCTAAAGAGACCCCACCATCATTTTTGTTTGTTTCCTTTCGCTTATTCCTCTCTATCTCTTTCTCTCCATCATTTTCTCACATAGGTTTCGACTCTCGTGGATCGACTAAAATTATTCACACGCTGCTGCATGCTCGAGAAGTAGGAGATTCGACGGCTGGGATTGAGTGCAAGAAATTTTAATATCTTTCACATAATTAACGCCCAATCTCAGCCATTGGTTTGCCTACCTAAAGAGCTTATCATCCATGGTTGTGCTCACCACCTTGTCCTTCTTTGGTAAGTGACAGAGTTTCTGGCATTTTGTTTCTTTTTTTATATAGAAAAATCCATGTCCAAAGGCACATCGATGCAATTCAGACAGGAATTTTAATAACGTGTAAACATTTTTCCCCGTGCGCTATCAGATAAGCCATCTTGGATCAGCTTAGTTTTCTCCACAAAGAACACAAGGAAAACAAGAACCGTTTAATTTCTTAAATTTTGCGCTTCTTGGAAGTACTGATGTGATTTCACTTTTCCTTTTTGTACTAAAGTGTGATTTCACTTTCAGTAGTGCCATTTCAGCAGAGGAATCCAGCTTGTTGCCTAGTTCACTCGCCGGACAGAAAGGTATTTGCTCACTTGCTTGGTGTGTTTTTACCCGAAAAAGCCCCCCAAGTTGCCATTTTCAGGCGATTTACTCCCGATGTCTTGATTGCTGGGAGGCCAATGGCTAGAGTAGGTGATGCCATCTGTTAAGCTGTATTAGTCCTGTAACCACCAGTTGGTGGACCTAAACCCTCTTTGCCTTCTGAACCTCCCAATCTCCCAACTGATCATCATCAGATGCTCCTGGGCAAGTGCATAGGGATACGACGCTGACGTCTCACAGGACGAAGTGCAGCAACAGAAATGTACCACCAGACGTGCTGCGATGCACGCCCAAATCTCGTTTTTCGTTTCATTTCTTTTCTGGTTAAAAGTGCAGAGGGCGCCCCTAACACCACAAAACTAATGGCACCTTTATTTCAGTTTGGTGGCAGCACTTGCTTTTGAAATTGGGCATGTGGTAGTGATGTGCAAGGACAAGTGTTCCATTGGTCCCCTCCAATCATGGATTTGACCGGCCAACATCTCCCATTCATATGCTCTTGGTGGCATCACTGACATGTGGGATTCGGCGAAATTCGGTGAATTAGTAGAGTGTAACCAAGGCAAATTATGTATCCCTCAACCTAAAAATTCAAAGTTATAATGTGTTTCTCAAGATTGTGACTGTTCATAGTTTTCAGCGAATGTGCCATGTCCAAGCATAGGAAAAATCCGAAAATTCCTTTTTATTAATATCAGTTGCTTCGTGTGATTTATGACAAGCTATAAGAAAGTAATATGCGGGTGTCGTTGTCAGGCTTCAATGGTCAAGAAGCATCGGTCACATCAAATTTATTTATTTATCGTTGCAATATCTGATTGCATTATCTCGAAGTCTAGTTACAGCAGACCGGAGTATAAGGCTAAACTGACCTCAGTCAGTCAGAAATTTATTGAACGATGATAGGCGATCCTTCATAGGTTTAGATGAACATCTTCCGGTGATTTCAAGCTCAGGAAACATTATATTTGATTTTAGAGTTCAGGCTGGCATTTTCAACAATGAGCTTATTGCAGGCTCACAAGTTTTTTTTCTTTTTTTAAAAAAAAAGAAGAGAACAAGAGATCACTGAATATCAGAAAAGCATTCAGTACAGTCTGGTCAAGTCTTGCCGAAATCATTAAGATGTAAGGCATAAGGTTAGTAGTGCACGGTGCACCACGCACTTGGTTTCAGAAGAACTTCTAGTATAGCAATAGCCAATAAACACTGGAGATTTTTTTTTAGATTAAGGGAAATGTTAAGCTCACATCCCTTGTTTCTCAAGAAACATATGATGCACTGCACGGCCTATCAGATTTCGTTATGGACATCCCAATCCCATCAGACCGGGTCACACTACCTACAGGCTACAGCTACCCGATATGTCGGTTCCTGACACCAAGAAACTTCGGCCCGGTCGCGGCGCATCTCGTTCAGATCAGATGACGGATCCTGTGCCACCCGACGCCATTGTCGATCTCTGATCCTGACGTGTCTCCCCTCAGAAACTCCTCCAGCGAATTGTTTAACACCCTACCGCTGCCTCGCTCGCTCGTAGACCTGCTGGCTTTTTCCGTGTGATCGCCCCTCGCCTTGTCCTCACCGCTTATCCTAGTGGACGAAGTGACAGCGATCAACTCTGTCAGATCGCCATTGGAATCGAGTAGCTCGCCGTGTCGGCCGGCGATTCGCCGGTGCGGCCAACGGATCGAAGCTTCTGATGACTCGGGAGACGGAGATGCTGTTGGGTAACAGGGGAGAAACTCCCGGTGCTTTCAGTTCCGGGACTGTGGAGGAGCAGTCCGCGGAAGAGGCGCTGTCTGGGATCATTGACGAGACCGGGTCGCAGCAGGCTTGGAGGCGTTGCATTCAGACGAAAAGCTTGGGAGGAGGTGAGTGAGGTGCCCGTGGATGGATGGAACAAGTGGCGGCTTCACGCGAGAGCGAGCGAGACGGACGCCGAGCAGGACAAGGCTTGGTGTTTCTTAGGCGAGCGAGCGAGCTGTGCAGGTACTTGGTCGGCAGCTTCGCTCAACGGTGACGTTCAAGAGATCGTCGGAGGGGATAACAATGAGCACTTAGTTCGTATCAAATCGGGCCGACTGAAAATGAGAGGAAAAATCATAACAGCAGCAAGCAAGAACTGGGTTGTGTTCTCGACTAATTTTACGGGGGAAAAAAGAGAGTAATTTAAGAGTGGTTTCTTGTGGTGTTTAGTTGCGACCAAACGAGAAGAAGAAGGAAAGAGATGGTGGTGTGCTCTACTACCAAACGAGGACAAAGAAGAATTTTCTTGTCGAGTCACGTGAAACGCGCAGGGATGAGATGAGAGAGCGCCATCAGCTGACGGGCAGCAGGCAGGCCCGTTACCTAACCCCCCCGTCTGGATCGTCCGTCATCACATGCAATTTTCTTTTCCCCTACACTACTACCTGTCCTGATGACTTGTTTCTTGAGGCGGTTCGGGGTTGGAAGATGCCAGGAATGAGCGTCGTCTGGCATCAGCTGCCAATGATTGCACTAACGCGTGTGGCTCAGCGACCCCTGATTGAAGCGCAAGCCTATCTCTATCTCCATCTCCATCTCCATCTCCATCTCCATCTCCATCTCCTCCACGCGCTACCCTACCGACCTCGTCGCGAGCTTCCGTCTTCAGATAAACATTGACCTTGCATAGCAGCCTGCACGATGCATGTTCTGCAGTGCTCCATCAGGCATCAGTGCATCTCCATCCCTTGATTTTCAGTAATGCAACCCCTTCAGGTGCTGCATCCTTGTATTTGTAGTACGAGCGAGTAGGGATCGAGCAGGTGTGCTGCCAGTTAAAGAAATGAAGGAAAGCGAAGACATCGAAACGCAAATTTTTTGAGTGGTTTTTGTATATGTCGGTGGCGCGATCTGTAGACGATAGGTTTGGAGAAATTTCTAGAATGTTATTCACTCTCCCACTCTTTGAGTACATACATATATCAGTATACATGGGCCTCTTGGGCCTAGATTTTCTTTGTACAAATACACAGCCCAACACTCCCCCTCAAGATGGCTGATAGATATCTATCATCACCATCTTGTTACAAGCTGATGTACATTCTTTGACACCTAAGCCTTTCGTTAAGCAGTCTAGTTGTTCGCTAGAAGCTATATAATCTAGTTTAAGTGTCCCATCATCCAGTCGTTCCTTAATGAAGAATCGATCAATTTCCACATGTTTGGTTCTATCATGCTGCACAGGATTATTAGCAATATGGATTGCCGACTTATTGTCACACCAAAGCTTCAAGGGACCATCTTTCAACCTCAGCTCAGATAATAAGTTCCTTACCCATATCATCTCACTTAGACAGACTGACATGGCCCTATACTCAGCCTCTGCAGTTGATCGGGATACCACTGGTTGCTTCTTGCTTCTCCAAGATACCAGATTCCCTCCAACAAAGGTACAGTAGCCAGAAGTTGACCTTCTATCGTCAGGACAACTAGCCCAATCTGCATCACAGTAGCCTTCCACATGTAGGTGGCCATTCTTCTTGAACCATAACCCTTTACCAGGACTGCTCTTCAGATATCGTAAGATTCTGTAAACTGCATGTAAATGGCCACTCTTAGGATCATGCATGTATCGACTTACCACACTAACTGCATAAGTTATATCGGGCCTTGTATGACACAAATAAATCAAACGCCCTACAAGTTTCTGATATTTCTCTGTCTGCCGGATCTCCGGATTCAGCACATAATTTGTGATTCTGCTCAATAGGCATAGAAGCTGGGCGACATCCAAGCATACATGCCTCATTTAACAGATCCAACACATATTTTCGTTGTGAAAGGACAATCCCTCTAGGAGATCTAGCAATCTCGATGCCTAAAAAATATCAAAGTTGGCCTAAATCCTTGACTTCAAATTCTTTGCTAAGATTCTTCATTAGCCGAGTTATTTCAAGAGTATCATTACCCGTAATAATAATGTCATCCACATACACTGCAAGAATGGTAACATGATTTCTGGAATGGCGATAAAATACTGTATGATCGCCATTACACTGTTTGTATCCCATATTGCACATTGCATGCCTAAAACGATCAAACCATGCCCTTGGCGACTGCTTTAGACCATACAAAGATTTCTTCAACCTTAATACCTTTCCCTTGGTCTGAGCGGTAGCAAACCCAGGTGGAACTTCCATGTAAACTTCCTCCCGAAGATCTCCATGGATGAATGCATTCTTTACATCCAATTGATACAATGTCCAATCATAGTTAGCTGCACAAGAGATCAATGTTCTCACTGTGCTCATCTTTGCTACTGGGGCAAAAGTCTCGTCATAATCAATCACATATGTTTGGCTATATCCTTTTGCCACCAATCTCGCTTTATACCTCTCTATTTTACCATCAGGATTTTGTTTCACCGTGTATACCCACTTGCAACTAACCACCTTTTTACCTATAGGAGCAAGTACTAGATCCCAAGTCTTGTTCTTCTCAAGTGCTGCTAGCTCCTCGAGCATGGCCTCCTTCCACTTTGGATTCTGTTTTGCTTCTCTCCAATCTCTAGGAATTTGCACTGATTGCAATGATGCAAGAAAGGCCTTGTATGAGGGAGATACTGATTCATACGAGACATAGTTAGCTA
Source organism: Panicum virgatum (assembly GCF_016808335.1). Lineage (NCBI taxonomy): Eukaryota > Viridiplantae > Streptophyta > Magnoliopsida > Poales > Poaceae > Panicum > Panicum virgatum. The sequence goes on along the minus strand of NC_053144.1, from coordinate 66,383,255 downwards.
TGTCATTTCCGCTCCCATCATTACTTACATCTTCAAAGCCATATCTTGATGGGGGCTTTCCTGCAGTAACTCTTGTTCCTTTCCTAACAGCAATAGGTAGATCGATAGAAGGATCAGCTTCTTCTCCCCCTATTTGTGGAAATGGATCAATCTCATCACTTGTCGCTAGAGGTTGTTCTTGATCCACCATTGGTGGCTGTTCTTGATCCACCATTGGTTGTTGCTCTTCATCATTAGCAACCGTATCTCCACCGTTTAAAAATTCAACAACAGGGCCCCTTCTCCTCCTTGTGTAAACTCGTAAATTTTCTTCTGCATGTGATCTTCTTTCCCTATCCTCGTGTATGGTTTCTCTCACAGGCACAGGGCAAGGAATTGAGCCAATAATAACTCCCATCCTCTTGGATTGCTCATTATCCTCATTCCATGAAGTTTCATTCTCCTCCGCAACACCATCCTCATGTATATTGGGAGAGTCAAGATCAGAGAAGAGAGAAGACAGATATGTTTTTTCTCCATAGAATGGAATGGATTCCTGAAGGATACATCCATGCTGACAAACACACGATGTTCAAAAGGGCTCCAGCATTTATACCCTTTTTGACCACATGAATAACCAACAAAGATACACTTGATAGCTCGAGGATCCAATTTTCCTACAGAAGGTTTATGATCTCTAACAAAGCAAGTGCAACCGAACACCTTTGGTGGGACAATAAATTTATTCTTCCCAAACATCATTTCACATGGAGTCTTCATCCCAAGCACTCTTGATGGCATCCGGTTAATAAGATGAGTAGCAGTCATAACTGCCTCACTCCATAAGAATTTAGGGACATTCATAGTATACATAAGTGAACGGGCTACCTCCAAGAGATGTCGATTCTTTCTTTCAGCCACTCCATTTTGTGGGGGTGTATCGGGACAAGAAGTCTGATGTAATATCCCTTCCATAGAAAGAAAGCTTCTAAACTCATTATTCACATACTCTGTCCCATTATCAGTTCTGATAATCTAAACATTAGCATTAAATTGATTTTTTATACATGCATAGAAGTCCTTAAAACATTTAAGCACCTCATTTTTATGTTTCATTAGATATATCCATGTCATCCGAGAATAACAATCGATAAAGGTGACAAAGTATTTCATTCCACTCACAGAAACAACTGGAGAAGTCCACACATCATAGTGGATTAAGACAAAAGGTGACATACTTCGGAGTCCCCTACTCACATATGAGGTTCTTGTATGTTTCCCGAACTCGTATGCATCACAGACTAGTTTATGTTTATCCACCTTACACATTTCATTAGGAAACATTCTACTCATAATATCAAAAGATACATGTCCCAGTCGACAGTGCAAAAGCATTACCTTAGCCTCATCTTCACTTGCAGCAGTAGATAAAGCAAGACATATTGCGTCATCTGTTTTCTTTCTATCAAGATACCAGAGTCCATTATGCCTTACTCCAATCCCAAGTCTTCTTCCAGTCTTCCTTTCCTGAATTAAACAATTTTGACGATCAAGGGAAACCCGACAGTCCATATGATCAACCAATGAGCTTATTGAAACAAGGTTAACAGGGAAGGATGGAACATATAGTACTGATGATAATGTAATTGAGGGAGTGCATCGCACAGTACCAACACCTCTGATAGATCGAGATGTTCCATCAGCAGTTTGAATTGTCTCTTTATGAGAATATGGGTATGGCATATATGTTGTAAATTCACTTGACATACCGGTGACATGTCTAGATGCACCAGAGTCCAATATCCAATTTGAATTAGCATTTTTCATAGAAGAAAAAGGTTGATTTGAAGTACCTGTGTTGGAATGAACCATATTGGCAACATTATCAACTGAAGCACTTGTCTCCTGATCACCTGAACACTTTTCTTCATTTTTCAGCTTTATTAGTTCCTCTAATTCTGCAACTGGAATTGTAACCATATCAGATGTACCTTCCTCAATCATAGCAAGATTAACTCTGTAGCCTCTTCTTCCACCACGACTTCCACCTCCCCTTGTAGCTCTACCTCTGCCCCTTCCACGGTTGGGTTTAAGTGGCTGTTGACAATCACGACTCAGATGTCCAACCTCACCACAGTTATAACATACCCTTGTCTCCTTAAATTCAGTCACCATA